>NC_044033.1:7420998-8809577 GCF_901765095.1 Microcaecilia unicolor
TAATACAACCACAATCAAATTTTAAGCTATTTTCAGGCTTGACAGGAGAACTCAAGGTGTACAGGTGCACTCAGATACATAGCAAGCAAGTGCATTCCTTCACTGATATCCACATCATTCTGCAGCCTCTGTATCACATTTATTTATGTATTTATTACATTTGTACCCCTCACTTTCCCACACATGGCAGGCTCAATGCAGCTTACATAGTAACAATATAAAGAATTACAAAGTCGTAAGAGCAATATACAGTTTGTAGTAAATGCAATATTAATGGGGTTAACGGATAAGTAAATTGAACATAGGAGGAATTGGGTGCAGAAGGAAATTAACATAGCTGATTTACTTTCACATATTAACAAAAACCAGCTTCCATGGTGAGCCTACAATTACTTTTATTGGCAGTGTTAGGTGTGTGTGTGTGGGGGGGGGGGGGTGTCTCATTGCCGAAATAGGAGGGGAACTACAGGGCAGGAGTAAGGTGTATTTGCAGTGTTAGGTGTGTGTGTGGGGGGGGGGTCTCATTGCTGAAATAGGAGGGGAACTGCAGGGCAGGAGGTGTATTGGCAGTGTTAGGTGTGTGTGTGTGTGGGGGGGGTCTCATTGCTGAAATAGGAGGGGAACTGCAGGGCAGGAGTAAGGTGTATTTGCAGTGTTAGGTGTGTGTGTGTGGGGGGGGTCTCATTGCTGAAATAGGAGGGGAACTGCAGGGCAGGAGGTGTATTGGCAGTGTTAGGTGTGTGGGGGGGGGGGGGAGTCTCATTGCTGAAATAGGAGGGGAACTGCAGGGCAGGAGTAAGGTGTATTTGCAGTGTTAGGTGTGTGTGTGGGGGGGGGGTCTCATTGCTGAACTAGGAGGGGAACTGCAGAACAGGAGTGAGGGGTATTGGCAGTGTTAGGTGTGTGTGTGGGGGGGGTCTAATTGCTGAAATAGGAGGGGAGGTGCAAGGCAGGAGTGAGGTGTATTGGCAGTGTTAGGTGTGTGTGTGGGGGGGTCTCATTGCTGAAATAGGAGGTGAGGTGTACTGGCAGTATTAGGTGTAGGGGGGGTCTCATTGCTGAAATAGGAGGGGAACTGCAGGGCAGGAGTGAGGTGTATTGGCAGTGTTAGGTGTGTGTGTGGGGGGGGTCTCATTGCTGAAATAGGAGGGGAACTGCAGGGCAGGAGTGAGGTGTATTGGTAGTGTTAGGTGTGTGTGTGGGGGGGGGTCTCATTGCTGAAATAGGAGGGGAACTGCAGGGCAGGAGTGAGGTGTATTGGCAGTGTTAGGTGTGTGTGTGGGGGGGGTCTCATTGCTGAAATAGGAGGGGAACTGCAGGGCAGGAGTAAGGTGTATTTGCAGTGTTAGGTGTGTGTGGGGGGGGGGGTCTCATTGCTGAAATAGGAGGGGAACTGCAGGGCAGGAGTGAGGTGTATTGGCAGTGTTAGGTGTGTGTGTGTGGGGGGGGGGGTCTCATTGCTGAAATAGGAGGGGAGGTGCAGGGCAGGAGTGAGGTGTATTGGCAGTGTTAGGTGTGTGTGGGTGGGGGGGGGTCTCATTGCTGAAATAGGAGGGGAACTGCAGGGCAGGAGTGAGGTGTATTGGCAGTGTTAGGTGTGTGTGTGTGGGGGGGGCTCATTGCTGAAATAGGAGGGGAACTGCAGGGCAGGAGTAAGGTTTATTTGCAGTGTTAGGTGTGTGTGTGGGGGGGGTCTCATTGCTGAACTAGGAGGGGAACTGCAGAACAGGAGTGAGGGGTATTGGCAGTGTTAGGTGTGTGTGTGTGGGGGGGGTCTCATTGCTGAAATAGGAGGGGAACTGCAGGGCAGGAGTGAGGTGTATTGGCAGTGTTAGGTGTGTGTGTGGGGGGGGTCTTATTGCTGAAATAGGAGGGGAACTGCAGGGCAGGAGTGAGGTGTATTGGCAGTATTAGGTGTGTGTGTGGGGGGTCTCATTGCTGAAATAGGAGGTGAGGTGTACTGGCAGTATTAGGTGTGTGTGGGGGGGGGTCTCATTGCTGAAATAGGAGGGGAACTGCAGGGCAGGAGTGAGGTGTATTGGCAGTGTTAGGTGTGTGTGTGGGGGGTCTCATTGCTGAAATAGGAGGTGAGGTGTACTGGCAGTATTAGGTGTAGGGGGGGGTCTCATTGCTGAAATAGGAGGGGAACTGCAGGGCAGGAGTGAGGTGTATTGGCAGTGTTAGGTGTGTGTGTGGGGGGGGTCTCATTGCTGAAATAGGAGGGGAACTGCAGGGCAGGAGTGAGGTGTATTGGTAGTGTTAGGTGTGTGTGTGGGGGGGGGGTCTCATTGCTGAAATAGGAGGGGAACTGCAGGGCAGGAGTGAGGGGTATTGGCAGTGTTAGGTGTGTGTGTGGGGGGGGGGGTCTCATTGCTGAAATAGGAGGGGAACTGCAGGGCAGGAGTGAGGTGTATTGGCAGTGTTAGGTGTGTGTGGGGGGGTCTCATTGCTGAAATAGGAGGGGAACTGCAGGGCAGGAGTGAGGTGTATTGGCAGTGTTAGGTGTGTGTGTGGGGGGGGGTCTCATTGCTGAAATAGGAGGGGAACTGCAGGGCAGGAGTGAGGGGTATTGGCAGTGTTAGGTGTGTGTGGGGGGGGGGGTCTCATTGCTGAAATAGCAGGAGAGCTGCAGGGCAGGATCGGTACTTCTGCTTGAGGATCAGATGTGGCTATTCAGACAGTAGATAAGTTGGGTCTGAGCTGAATTAATAAATAACACAGAGTCACAGAGACAGGTATTTCAGCTATTCCAAGCACTTCCCTTGCGGACATATCCCCACAGCCATCTGATTGTCACCAGCGATTTCAGTGGCTTTACAGGAAGATGATGGCTAAATCCTTACACATTTGATCAAGGGCAACTGTCCCGTATCAAGCTTAGCATGCCCACGTGCTGCCAGGAGCAGGAACAGACATGTCCCAGAGGAGCAAATTCGAATTGCCATGGCTCACTCTGTACACAGCGCTCTGAAATGCTGGAATTGGGAGTGTCTGAGCCAAAGAAAGGAGTATCTGAAATATGTAGAACTTTCCTAGCATCCCCCATTATTCCATTCTACTGAGCTTTATACTGGAGCAACCCCCATTATCCCACTGCATTATGCTTTATACTTGACATCAGAAGAAGGTGGAACACTGAGCGAAGGGAAGCCTAGTAGGGACGTTGGGAGCACCGCCTCCTTCACTGACGCTGCACCTTCGCTGCTGGACGGAGGTAAATTGAAAAGGGATCTTGTTGGGGGAAGAAGAGGGTGGGCAGTTGGGACATGGGAGCGGGAGGGCGAGGTAAGTATGGTGCGGCGGGGCGCCCACCAGAGGACGGCGCCCTCCTGTCGTGCTTACCTCGATTACCATGTTGGCACAGCCCTGGGCTTTTAGCCTAGATTTGAAGACGGTCAGAGATGGAGCTTGACATACTAACTCAGGAAGTCTATTCCAGGTGTACAATGCAGCAAAATAAAAGAAACAGACTCTGGAGTTGGCAGTGGAGGAGAAGGGTGCAGAGAAGAGAGATTTTCCTGATAAGCTGAGTTCCCGGAGAGGAGTGAAGGGAGAGAGAAGAGTGGAGAGGCAGTGAGGAGCTGCTTTTAAAACAAATAGGAGGAAATATTTTTCCCACTAAATGAATAGTTAAGCTCTGGAGGATGAAGTAACAGCAGTTAGCATATCTGGGTGTTAAAAAGATTTGGACTAGTACCTGGAGGAAAAGTTCATAGTCTGCTATTGAGACAGACATGGGAAGCAACCGCTTGCCCTGGGATTTGTAGTATGGAATTTGCTACTCTGCATGGAATCTTGTTACTCTGTAGGATTCCAGAATATTGCTATTCTTTGGGCTTCTACGTGGAATGTTGCTACTCTTTGAGATTCCGCATGGAATCTTGTCACTCTTTAGGATTCCAGAACCTTGCTATTCTTTGGGGTTCTACATGGAATGTTGCTACTCTTTGGGTTTCTGCCAGGTACTTGTGACCTGGATTGGCCACTGTTGGAAACAGGATACTGGGCTAGATGGACCATTGATTATTCTTATGTTCTTATGCAGAGTGAATGCACTTGTAAGTCAATAAGAGGAATATGAACTGGACGCGGAAATAGACATGGCCCTGAAAACCATGATTAATCTAACCAGCTTTCGCAAAGCTTTGAAAACACATCTCTTCAACAAAGCCTACAAAAGTCAACCTCAATGAAACAAATCATTCCTTAAACCACCCAAGTACATAAAAAAAACACCTCTCACACGACCTTACCTAACACCTTTCCATCTAAATCCTCTTGTACCTTAGTTTTTTTTTTTTTTAAATCATGTAACGACGTTATCATAACTATACTCTGTAGGCCACATTGAGCCTGCAAAAAGGTGGGAAAATGTGGGGTACAAATGCAATAAATACATAAAATATGGAGCCAATGAAGTGACGAGGAGAGGGCTAATATGAGTGTAGCGACGCTGGTGGAATATAAGTCATGCAGCAGAATTGTGGATGGATTGAAGGAGAAAGAGATGGCTTAGTGGGAGACCTGCAAGAAGCAAGTTGCAGTAATCTAAGAGTGAGGTGATAAGAGTGTGGATAAGGTTTTTGGTAGCGTTCTCAAAAAGGAAAGGAAGAATTTTGATGATATTATAGAGAAAAAAATGACAGGTTTTAGCAATCTGTTGGTTATGTACAGAGAAAGAGAGCGAGGAGTCAAAGATGACCCCAAGGTTACGAGCTGATGAGACAGGGAGGATGAAAGTGTTATCCACAGAAATAGAGAAAAGGGGAAGAGGAGAGGTGGGTTTAGGGTGAAAGATAAGAAGCTCAATCTTTAGCCATGTTTAATTTGAGATGGCGGCGAGACATCCAGGCAGGAATGTCAGACAGGCAGGCTAAGACTTGAGCCTGGATTCCTGCTGAAACTTCTGGTGTGGAGACGTAGATCTGGGAGTCATCAGCTATAAAGGTGATACTGAAAACCATGGGTGGAGATCAGAGCACCAAGGGAATAAGTATAGATAAGAAAAGAAGAGATTCACGTCTACCTGTTTCAATCCATTCGTAATTTTATAGACCTCTATCATATCTCCTCTCAGCCATCTTTTCTCCAAACTGAAGAGCCCTAGCCACTTTTGCCTTTCCTCGTAGGGAAAAGTTGTCCCATCCCCTTTATCATTTTTTGTCGCCCTTCTCTGTACCTTATCTGATCTGGGATTGGTAGCATGGAATGTTGATACTCTGAGATTCTTCATGGTATCTTGTTACTCTGGGATTCCGGAATCTTGCTATTCTTTCAGATTCTGAATGGAATCTTGTTACTTCTTTGGGATTCTGGAATCTTGCTATCCTTTGGGGTTCTATATGGAATGTTGCTACTATTTGGGTTTCTGTCAGGTACTTGTGACCTGGATTGGCCACTGTTGGAAGCAGGATACTGGGTTAGATGGACCATTGGTCTGACCCAGTATAGCTATTCTGAATATTTACCTCATAATTTATATATATATAAATATATAATTTATATGAAGTTTTGTTATGAAATGTATCCTGTTTTTGTTACATGTGCTTTTAATTATGCGTGTTTATTTCTAAACTGCCTAGTACACAGGTTAGTGCGGAACATAAACGATGGAAATAAATAAATACATACATACAAGGACACTGGAATTCTCCATTTCCAGGCATTTTTCTCCCCTTCCCCCTCAGGAAACGCCCTCTGAGGAGACTCTTTCAGAGAATTTTATGATTCACATTCCATCACTCTTGCTTTCAACTTGTGTTACACAGTTTATTATATCCTTTGGCAGGGAGCCAAACTCAATAGCAC
Source organism: Microcaecilia unicolor (assembly GCF_901765095.1). Lineage (NCBI taxonomy): Eukaryota > Metazoa > Chordata > Amphibia > Gymnophiona > Siphonopidae > Microcaecilia > Microcaecilia unicolor. Next base: position 7,426,807 of record NC_044033.1, read on the forward strand.
AAGGGAACAGAGAGCGGTAAGAACTTCTCATTAATGGAGACTTTCAGAAGTGAATGAACACATCAGAGCCAAAAAAAAAATAAAAAATCTACAAGAGTAGAGACAAGATCTTCATACCTGGATTGGAAGCATCTCAGATTGTGCCTGAATCGAAATCTGAACTTTTTCATCGGTGGAATTATCTGTGATTTCTAATCATCCCTTCTTTTACAGGTTGCTCCCTACAGACCTAATGGTCTACCTTTAGCAACCTCTGTAGCAGGAACTCAGCCAGTCACTGAGTCTCTCCACAAAAAATCCTCCACACACTGAGTTCTGTTGCAAAAAAAAGCAAATAATCTTTCCTGAAAGAAAAAGCAAGAAAGCAATACAGGAGTAGTCCAAGACATTTATTTATTGCACTTGTATCCCACATTTTCCCACCTGTTTGCAGGCTCAATGTGGCTTACAAAAACCTGTAATGGCTTCACCATTTCAGGGTACAAAGATACAATTGGTGTTACAAGCATAACAGTGATAACAAGACTAACAGTCGATTTAGTCAAGTGATTACAGAGATAGACGGTCATAGTGAGGGAGGAGTGGTGATGTGTTGTAGTTGGTTATGGATTCTTGTGGTAGGCTTTGGTGAAGAGAGAAGTTTTCAACGATTTGCGAAAGTTTGTTTGAAGAGACAGGCTGTAATTTTATACAAAAATGCAGAGTTGAGGTGAAAAAAAAAACCCAAAGTCTCACAACATCCCGTCTCCAGCTTCTTGAGAAAGTTCTCTGAGGAAACTCTGGAATCGTCTTTCCCCAGGATGAAAATCTTAGGGGTCGCTTCGCAGCGAAATTCCTTTGCTCTCCTTTTTCTGTTCCTTTCCTTCCTCCTGAAATGGATATGCCTTTCTAAATCACTCTGCCGTGTTAAAGGGTGGAATATTAAGCTAAATAAACCTTCAGTGACACTCACCAGAGTCAGCCACTGATTTTCCGTGGCACCAAAAATCTTCACCAATCATCCCGGTGTTGAGGCAATCAAGGGGGAGTGGGAGTGGAGCCATTGCACAGCTGCAAGTTATGTGGATACTGCCAATGTTCAACACCGGTACCTGATAGCTATAAGTGAGGACAACAAAATAACAATCCTAACTTACTCAGATAGTTATACACCGGATATTTAGCAGGGATTATCCAGTATGGCCTGGCACTGAATAACTAGGTAGAAATTGAAATGCCATGGTCAATATTTGAAGTAAAGACTGTTCTCAGAGTTTAAATATCGGGAGGGGTAAGGAGGGGGCTAGTAAATTCTTCTTTGTCCGTGTGCATTCCGACTAATATGCCCGGGTCCTTCTAGATCACGTGCAGTCATGAAGTCAGCTGACTCGCAGGGATGGGCTGTCACATAATTCGTCAGAAAGTAGAAGACTTACCCCTCTGCAGGAAGTTTCCCCACGGTACCACATATATGAATTTCTCGTAGTCAAACCTTACGGTGGGACCTGGCGCCATGAGCTATTTGCAACTGTTTGGGAACTGCTTCCCCTTCTTTTATAGCTCCCATCCCAAACATACCTGGCCTTTTCATTGTACTGGCTGTCCAGAACCAATGACAATCCTGGGCCCAGCAACTCCAGGCACACCCACAGACTCAGACCTCATTAACCAAAACAGAAAGGGATCTCCAGAAAGCAAGAGGACCCTAGAAAAGCAAATCATAGAGCAGTTAGGAGTGATCAAACCAACCAGAAGAAATAGAGTAAGACCTGCTGGTGGGAGGATGGAAGTTCACAACATCACAAAGTCCTCTGAGAAATACAGCCGCCTACTGGCTGGTGTTGGAAGCACGCAGAGATTGCACTAGAACAGTCTCTGGAACTGGAACACCATGGTGTGCCTCATATGTAGAAACAGTAGGAACGTTTGGGGGTCCCTGCCCCAGAGCAATGACAGCCAAAATAATGAACGGGAGGTTTATTCTGGGACAAACCAATATTAGGAGTTCTTTAGAAAGTAGAAGGAAGTATAAAGCCAGGGTGTATGGTATTGCCCAGAGTCTTCCTTCTTCCTTCCCACAGGAGGAAATCTGCGGAGTAATCGTGTAGTGAAAATAATAGAGGGTTTTCCACCCTGAGGCTTAACAGGAACTGTGGTCTTCTACTCAGGAGGCTATGAAGCGGAAGTAGAGGAGAAGGAGAGGACAGGAGTGGGGATAACAGTTTAACCCAGGGGTACAAGGAGCCTTAAGGAGGGGAACAGAGGGCTCATCAGGATGATCCTGCCTTATCCTCAAGCATAGGCGCCAACGTTTCAAAATTATTGGGTGCTAAACCCAACAAAAATCACCTGTCCCTGGACACAGTCAAACACTGTTCAATATTGGAGGTGCTCAAGCACCCATAGAGCTGGCCCCTATGTCCTCAAGAAGAAGTAAGAAGAGTAAGGCTGCAACCAGTTCCATATCCAACATGGGGAGAAGGACGGGAAACCAGAAGCACTGTGAGTACCTGCAGAAGGACTGGTGTGAAAGGAGGTGAAACTAAAGCCTTAGGTGAGTACGCCTTTCCTAGTTCAGAGAGGCTGAGCATGTGATGAGGAAGGCAGAGAATTAAATCCTAGAGAGGTGACAAGAAACCTACATAAACATAAGTACATAAGTATTGCCACACTAGGACAGACCAAAGGTTTATCAAGCCCAGCATCCTGTTTCCAACACTGGCCGATCCAGGTCACAAGTACCTGGCAAGTTCCCAAAACATTACAATACATTTTATGCTGCTTAATATAGAAATAAGCTGCGAATTTTCCCCAAGTCCATTTTAATAATGGTCTATGGACTTTTCCTTAAGGAAGTCATCCAAACCTTTTCAAAACTCCGCTTTAGATTGTAAGCTCCTTGAGCAAGGGACCGTCCTTCTATGTTAAACTGTACAGCGCTGCGTAACCCTAGTAGCACTTTAGAAATGTTAAGTAGTAGTAGTAATAGTAGCTTTTACTAAAATCTCTGGCAATGATTTCCAGAGTTTAATTACAAGTTGAGTGAAGAAACTTTTTCTCTGATTTGTTTTAAATGTACTACTTTGTAGCTTTATTGCATGCCCCCTAGTCCTAGTAGTTTTGGAAAGAGTAAACAAGCTATTCACATCTACCCTTTCCATTCCACTCATTATTTTATAGACCTCTATCATATCTCCCCTCAGCCATCTCTTCTCCAAGCTGAAGAGCCCTAGCCGCTTTAGCCTTTCCTCATAGGGAAGTCGTCCCATCCCCTTTATCAATTTTATTGCCCTTCTCTGTACCTTTTCTAATTCCACTATTGGGCTCATTTTCGAAAGAGGACATCCATCTTTCGACATAAATCGGAAGATGGACGTCCTTCTCCCAGGGACATCCCCAACTGCTTTCCGTCGCAGGGATGGCCAAAGTTCAAGGGGGCGTATTGGAGACGTAGCGAAGGCGGGACTTGGGCATGCCTAACACATGGATGTCCTCGACCCATAATGGAAAAAAAAGGGCATCCCTGACGAGCACTTGGACGACTTTACCTGGTCTTGTTTTTTCTCACGACCAAGGCACAAAAAGGTGGCCGAAATGACCAGGTGACTACCGGAGAGAATCGGGGATGACCTCCCCTTACTCCCTCAGTGGTCACTAACCCCATCCCACCCTCAAAAAACATGTTGTGGCAGCCTCTATACCAGCCTCAGATATCATACTCAGGTTCATCACAGCAATATGCAGGTACCTGGAGCAGTTTTAGAGGTTGCAGTGCACTTCAGGCAGGCGGACTCAGCCCCATCGCCCTCCCTACCTGTTACATTGGTGGAGGAAACAGCGAGCCCTCCAAAACCCACCACAATCCCACTGTACCCATATATAGGTGCTCCCTTCACCCATAAGGGCTATGGTAATGGTGTACAATTGTGGATAGAGGGTTTTGGGGGGCTCAGCACACAAGGTAAGGGAGCTATGTACCTGGGAGCAATTCATGACGTCCACTGCAGTGCCCCCTAGGGTGCCCTGTTGGTGTCCTGGCCAGTGCACTACAAATGCTGGCTCCTCCCACGACCAAAGGGCTTGCATTTGGTCGTTTCTGAGATGGTCGTCCGTGGTTTCCATTATCGCCGAAAATCAGAAACGTCCAAGTCTAGGAATGACCATCTCTAATGACGAACTAAATTTTAAGATTTGGACATCCCCAACCATATTATCGAAATGAAAGATGGACGTCCATCTTGTTTTGATATTGCAGGTTTCCCCGCCCCTCCATCGGGACGTTTTGCGAGGACATCCTCAACTAAACTTGGGCATCCCTTTCGATTATGCCCCTCTGTGTCACGTAAATGTTGATATGGCGTTTATTCTGTAAAGAAGTCTTTATATCTCATTCTTTCAACAATACTAAATACTGATCATTATTGTACTTTTCCTCCTATTTATTCTATTTGTAGCAGCTTTTTTGGTGGAGGAGTGGCCTAGTGGTTAGGGTGGTGGACTTTGGTCCTGGGGAACTGAGGAACTGAGTTCGATTCCCACTTCAGGCACAGGCAGCTCTTTGTGACTCTGGGCAAGTCACTTAACCCTCCATTGCCCCATGTAAGCCGCATTGAGCCTGCCATGAGTGGGAAAGCGCAGGGTACAAATGTAACAAAAATAAAATAGATACTATTGGAGATTCTAGATGGAATGTTGCTACTATTGGAGATTCTACATGGAATGTTGCTATTCCACTAGCAACATTCCATGTAGAAGCCTGCGCGGCCACATTGGTGATCTGCAAGGGCCGACTTCTACAAGGAATGTTGCTAGTGGAATAGCAACATTCCGTGTAGAATCTCAAATAGTAGCAACAGTGGAGGAGTGGCCTAGTGGTTAGGGTGGTGGACTTTGTTCCTGGGGAACTGAGTTCAGTTCCCACTTCAGGCACAGGCAGCTCCTTGTGACTCTGGGAAAGTCACTTAACCCTCCATTGCCCCATGTAAGCCGCATTGAGCCTGCCATGAGTGGGAAAGCGCGGGGTACAAATGTAACAACAACGTTTTAGCAATCTGCTTACAACATATGCACATTTTTCTGTTAAGGCGGGTACATCTGTTTGATAGCCTCATTTCACTCGTACGTACTCATGTTACTATATGTATTGGTGCTTGTTCACTGTTTGTCATATTTCTGTTTCCGCAAACTGTACTATCTCTATGGCGTAGAAACAACTATGTACCTAAAATCTCACAAAAATATACTATTTTCAGTTACTTATGCCTCAATTCACTTAAATGAGATTAGTCTCTATTAACATAAACGGTTAAATAATCCTATCAAAAGGAGAAAAAAAAATTATTAATCTACTTGTCCAAACAAGGCTGAAGTGGCTTTTATCCAGGAGACTCGTTTATCTGACTCTGACCCCAAACGTCTCTTTGACAAAAATTAGTTGTTAACTGCATATTCAGCTGCTATTAATAAAAAAAAAAAAAACCAGCGTGGCTATAAAGCATCATAAATCATCACCAATTAACATCATTAAACAATCTAAGGACACAGATAGCAGATGGATAAAGTCCACTATAGATAATTCTCTTTTTACATTTTTTAATATTTATGCTCCCAAAAAGGACTCCCCAGAGTTTTTTTCATAACATTGCATCTGAAATTACACAGCACAACAAAAAAAATTTCTTTTCGTGTGCTACTGGGCAAAAACCATTTGTCCTATACTAAATTCAGTGAGCGTATTCCAAATCCGAAGTCAGAATTGTTGTAACACGTCAGGAAATTTTGTTATGCATAAGTTTGCCCAAATGAATTAAGCACTTGGAAAGCATTGAATAATTTTTTACAGAACGAGTTTTACTCCAACGATTACCTGATCTACATCAAAGTTTTCGTATATGAAAATGTAATGGAATAGCAGAATTTCAAAAAAAGTCTCCTATTCCAGTTTAAAAGTCTTACTTCAGCAAGGCCCAGTACTGTTAAAAGTGCTTGTGACCGGTCATATTTTCCCGTTGCAAAATCCAGCAGTGGTCCCCCATCATGTTGGGATTCCAGCAGCCTTGATATCTGTTCTCCATTGTAGAAATGTCTTTATGGAACCTCTCTCCATGTTCGTCACTTACGTGACCCAAACTGGGTGGGAAAAAGTCAATGACATTCGGCAGCCAAGTTGTTCATATGCTTTAAGCATGTTGTCTACTAGTTCAGCATAGTTTTCAGCTCGTCTGTTCCCCAGGAAGTTCTGCACAAATGCATCCCAAGCATTAATATTATAAGTGAATAGGTTTTGCATGTATAACTTACCCACCCCCACCCTCCCACCCTGTCAGACTGTCAAAGTAATGCTTGGATGTTTCGCTTATATATACTATCTGCTACCACATTTGCTTATTTCCGATCTGAGGAAGAAGGGCAACCTTCGAAAGCTAATCAAGAAATGTATTAAGTTATGTCCAATAAAAAAGGAATCATCTTATTTTCTTTTCCATGTTTTATTTTGTTTGATTTCTATTGATAACATGTATATAACTTAAAATCTAGACGTGTCAGGCAAATTCGGAGTTCATATTTGGAATCGGCGGGTTCAATTTAGTATAAATCACATGTTTTTCTCTCAGTAGCAAAATCATTGTTGCGTTGTGTTATTAATTCAGGGACCCTTTTACAAAGGCGCATAGGCGCTTATGCGTGTGCAATGCGTGAACTACCGCCCGGCAACCACATGCCCCGGGCAGTAATTTCATTTTTGACGCATGTCCAAAACACGCGGTAGAAATTTTCTACCGCATGGCGCTTAGCCGGCGGTCATCGGCAGTGTATGTGTGCTGACAATTACCGCCCGGTTAACGCGTGTGACCTTACCGCTAAGTCAATGGGTGGCGGTAAGGTCTCAGGCCGAAAATGGATGCACACTCTTTTTAATTTTGTTGCACGTCCATTTTTGGCCACAAAAAAAAGCCCTTTTTGCAAGCGTGCTAAAAAAAATGGAGCTACGTGTGTCCAAAACACGTGCCTACACCAGCGCAGGTCATTTTCGACACTCCTTAGTGAAAGGGCCCCTCAATCTTCCCCTGTATAATCCATGGCAAAGATTTCAACCAAATTCAAGATCATATTTTGGAAAGACATGCTACTTGCCCTTTAAACCAATTTAAGGTTACTGCCCCCATTACGCGTCAGCTCCTAAGAGGTGATAAGGGATCCCCTAGGAAAGGCAAGTGTGGCAAGTATATACTTACTGCACAGTTATTTACTTTTTTCACAAAAACCACACTGCGGGTAAAGGGACCTCGGTGCGTGGCAAATCCACCTACCAAGGACATCGCAGGGCTCCTTTCACCGCAGCACAGTTGGGTCAGATCTTGCAATCAATTCCCTTAAATCCTCCTTAGAATTGATGGACTCTTGGTGGCTTTTTAACAATGTTCCCTCTAAGCCAGCGAAGCAGATGTGTAAGTCATGATGTGTTCTGAGCAGCAGGTGTTTCGGACTGGGCATCCCTGGGGTAGGGGGGGGGGAGACCAGGACAGCAAGCGAGTTTTAAAAAATTATGAAAAATTATAGAAAAAATTGAGGTTATATATTTTTTTCAGTTCAATAGAAATAATTTGTAATTGTACATAGAATATACATAGTAACATAGTAGGTGATGGCAGACAAAGACCTGTACGGTCCCTGCAGTCTGCCCAACAAGATAAACTCATATGTGCTACTTTATATGTACAACTGACCTTGATTTGTATCTGCCATTTTCAGGGCACAGACCGTAGAAGTCTGCCCAGCACTAGCCCCGCCTCCTAACCACCAGCCCTGCCTCCCAGCACCGGCTAAGCTTCTGGGGATCCCTTCCTTCTGAGCAGGATTCCTTTACGTTTATCCCACGCATTTTTGAATTCCGTTAACGTTTTCATCTCCAAGCATCCACCACTCTCTCCATGAAGAAATACTTCCTGACATTTTTCTTGAGTCTGCCCCCCTTCAATCTCATTTCATGTCCTCTAGTTCTACTGCCTTCCCATCTATGGAAAAGGTTTGTTTCCAGTTCAAGCTTGTGAAAAGGCAATCTGCAGTACCGTTGGCCAGATACTTTCAAAGTTGGTGCTCTGGGCTTTGATTTGCCCTGGAGTTGGCATCTCTGTCCTGAGACCCTGTTCAAGACCTGGGAGCTGTTAATTTTCCTGAAACTCCCCAGGTACTACCTAGGTAGTAACACGTGTTAGATAGTTCTCATGTTGATCCATGTTTTGGTTATCTGTTATTGCTTGTTGGGTCACACAGAGAGAGAGTCAGTGGCACAGCTGGGATGAGAACTGACACCAGGGACCTCCAGTGACTCATGGTCATGCATAGATTCAGTGGCACAGCTGGGATTATAACTGAGGTACAGGGAGTCATAGTGACTCACCTCAGGGTCACACAGATTCAGTGGCACAGCTGGGATTAGGACTGAGGCACAAAGTGACTCACCACAGGATCATACAGAGAGTCAGTGGAACAGCTGGGATTAGAACTGAGGTACAGAGAGTTTGAGAGACTCACCACAGGGTCATGAGAATCAGTGCCACAGCTGGGATTAGAACTGAGGTACAGGGAGGTACAGTGACTCACCACAGGGTCCCACAGGGAATCAGTGCCACAGCTGGGATTAGAACTGAGGCACAAAGTGGCTCACCACAGGATCATACAGAGAGTCAGTGGCACAGCTGGGATTGGAACTGAGGTACAGGGAGTCATAGTGACTCACCACAGGGTCACACAGATTCAGTGGCACAGCTGGGATTAGGACTGAGGCACAAAGTGACTCACCACAGGATCATACAGAGAGTCAGTGGCACAGCTGGGATTGGAACTGAGGTACAGGGAGGTACAGTGACTCACCACAGGGTCACACAGATTCAGTGGCACAGCTGGGATTAGGACTGAGGTACAAAGTGACTCACCACAGGATCATACAGAGAGTCAGTGGCACAGCTGGGATTGGAACTGAGGTACAGGGAGTCATAGTGACTCACCACAGGGTCACACAGATTCAGTGGCACAGCTGGGATTAGGACTGAGGCACAAAGTGACTCACCACAGGATCATACAGAGAGTCAGTGGCACAGCTGGGATTGGAACTGAGGTACAGGGAGGTACAGTGACTCACCACAGGGTCCCACAGGGAATCAGTGGCACAGCTGGGATTCTGCCGTGCAGGAAAATATAGAGATTCTCTGAAAAGTTCTAGGTGTTCTGTTTATACAATCAGGATATCCACCATAGTGGTTTTAGACAGTTTCATTTCTCACCACAAACTTAATGATCCATTCACCCAGATCCTTCTTGTTCCTGCCCTGTCAAGTCTGTGAGAGTGCATCCTGTCCTGATGAAGGGAACAGCCCACATGTGCCATATCTGAGTATACCCCACATCTGGCCCTGTCTGCAGCTGGCTTTGTGACCTGCATACTTTCTCAGGGCAAAGAAGGGCTGTCTGGCGTCTGTGAGAAGCTGAAGAGATCCCTCACTTTAGACAGGATGCTGAGCCAGGGCATCACAGGCTGGGTAAATTTGCTCTACCACTTCAGGTAGAATGCAAGGCGCCTGGCACGGCCCCCAAAAATGTCAAGAGCCATGAGATCTGAGGTCCTTCAGGGAGCACAACTTGTGTCCATAGTCTAGGGTCAGTCACCTGTAAAGGACTGTCTGCCTTAGGTTCAGATACAGTTAAGGGGAGGGGGAAGGAGAGATAAGCATTACAGGGAGCAGAAACTGTGGCCTGGTAGAGGGATATGAACATAAACTCCTGGGAAAATTGAGGGTTAAAGCCTGGGGGAGTGAGGGGTAGAGCCTGGAATAAACAGAAAGGACTATTATCTATGGGAAAGGGGCTAAGAAAGAAGGTTTGAGACTGGCCAGTGTTTTGTAATGCTGCATAAGGAACTGGCAGAGTGGGATGGGCTTTGCAGCCCACATGTCTCTGGTTACACATGTAGGACCAGGAGATCACTCAACACCAGGGCTAGGTCTCACTAAACACTTGCAAACCCATGGCATGGATCCTCTAGGAGGGGGAAGGCTTCACCTTCACGGCTGAACGGATTTAGCGGGAAACATTCCAAGGAGAGATTTACGCAATATTTGCTGTTTAAAATGATATGTCTTTATTGTAAAATCTCTTTGAAGTAAATGAGTTGCAAATTGTAGGAAGTTTTGTTGCAGTTTTCCCAGGTTAGAGTTGCAGGCAGGACAGGGATCGCTGCCTCTCCCTTCTCTTTGTGAAGTTTCAGGCTCCCTTTGGACTGGTGCTGGGCTCCCCTGAGCTCCTGGTCTACCTGTTTCTTCAAACAGGAGTGGAGGAGTGGCCTAGTGGTTAGGGTGGTGGGGAACTGAGGAACTGAGTTCGATTCCCGGCACAGGCAGCTCCTTGTGACTCTGGGCAAGTCACTTAACCCTCCATTGCCCCATGTAAGCCGCATTGAGCATGCCTTGAGTGGGAAAGCGCGGGGTACAAATGTAACAAAAAAAAAAAAAAACTCCCCCGAGTCTCTCCTTTCCACCTCTGGATTCCTGGTACAAAAAAGATAAGATTGGCAGGTCTCTCTTTTCACTTCATATCTCGCTACTGGTGAAAATCGTTGTTCTGCACTGCAACTCAGCTCAAGGTCCTCTCTTCCCATAAGAGCCAGAGCCAGAATGAAAGGTTTACTCCTTCACAGCAGGGACACTTTCCACATCACTACAGGATCCCTTGGGAACAGTCACTTACAGTGGAACCCCAGAAAAACCCAAGAGTGGAGGAGTGGCCTAATGGTTATGGACCTGCTAAACCAGGTTCAATTCCCTCTGTGTGACCCTGGGCAAGTCACTTAGTCCTCCGTTGCCCCAGGTACAATATACTTAAGATTGTGATCCCACCAGGGACAGTGCAAGAACCTGAATAGTCATATGTAAACCACCTCGATTTGTGCTTCAAAAGAGGCGGTATATCAAAAATTGAAAAACTTAAAACTTATAAGCTCACACACAGAGACTTTCTGCAGGAAGTCCTCGAGAGTGGCCCTTTTTCAAGAGAGCACAAGGTGAAAGCGTCGTGTCCAGGAAGGAACTGAGCCTAAAGCTCTCTTCTGCCTCACAATAAGGGAAGTGCTGATATGCCCTTTCTGTAATGGAACCTTTGCCTTATAAATCGAGAGCTGTCCAAAATCCAGCAACAATGGTCCTTACAGAAATACAGAAAACGACAGCTGATAAAGCCCATATGGCCTGTCCAGTCTGCCCATCCATACCATGTACTCTCCCTTCCTCTTCCTTAGGGAGCCTATGTAATTTGTGACAAGGAATTGCACATTCAGTTGTCATGGAGCCAGGGCTGGTTCAGATTATGTTGCTTTTGTTGCCACAATCACATCTTGGAAACCAGACTTGCTGGGATACGCTCTAACACAGCAGGGGTTTGTGTAAGCATGTGGGGAAGGTTTAAACCCAGCAATGTTTGATGTTAGCTGTGAAAGTTTGAACACAGCAGTGATGGGTGCAAACTCTTGCCTCAATGCTCAGAACGAAATGCGGGCAACTAGAGGCCATTTGGGTAGAAAATCCCCAGGAATAGAGAAGGGATTATAGTCTCAGAGATGCAAAGGGTGGCCCATCCCAAAGCTGGAGATTTACCAACGCAATGCTGGAGATTGAAGGCCAATGAGTGAGGTTTTTCTGCCGGGCCCCGGCCATGTGTAAAATTAGTTCTGGCAGATGCACATGCCAAAGGCTGACATATTCCAATCAATAAATAGAAACTAAAATTCTTTTTTCTACCTTTGTTGTCTGGTCATTTCATATCTCTTGTTTCTGCTTTCCTCTTTTTATTTATTGCATTTGTATCCCACATTTTCCCACCTATTTGCAGGCTCAATGTGGCTTACAATATATCATGAATGGTGGAAACATAAAAGAGAATATACATTTAGTATTAACATAGGATCTTGGGTAACATAACATTGACGAAACATGACAGTAGTGTAACAAGCAAACACTACAAGACAATTCTGGATATATATGTAGGAGTTCATATTTGTTGATCTTTGTGGTATGCCTTGTCAAAGAGATGGGTCTTCAGTAGTCAGTAGTGGGTCTTTCTTCTCTTAACTCTCTTGGCAGAGTCTCCTTGTCCATTTGGCTCTTCTTTTCTCTCCATGTCCACCAACCATCTTCTCTCTACATCTCCAACCAAGGACTCAACCCATACATCTATGCAGACGATGTCACGATATACATCCCGTTCAAACAAGATATAACTGAAATCACAAACGAAATCACACACAGCCTCAAAATAATGAACTCATGGGCAGACGCATTCCAACTAAAGCTAAATGCAGAAAAAACACAATGTCTGTCCTGGCACCTCTCTCCTTTCTTATCCCCCCCCCTCCAAAAGTCCAGCACCTCTTTCCCTCTCTGCACCCTTGCCTTCCGTCTTTGCCTCCCATGATGCAGCGCCTCTCTCCTTCCTTGCCACCCCCCTCCCACAATGCAGCACCTATGTCCCTCCTTGCCTCTCCTCCCATGATACAGCACCTCGCTCCCTCCACCACCCGCAATCCAGTACCTCCCCTCTTCTCTTAAGTTCTTCTTGCCCCATCTTTGTAGTAACATAGTAGATGACAGCAGGGAAAGACCCTCACAGTCCATCCAGTCTACCCAACAAGATAAACTCATATGTGCTACTTTATGTGTATACCTGACCTTGATTTGTATCTGGCATTTTCAGGGCACAGACCATAGAAGTCTGCCCAGCACTAGCCACGCCTCCCACCACCGGCTCTGCCACCCAATCTCCTCTAAGCTTCTGAGGATCCATTCCTTCCAAAAAGGATTCCTTTATGTTTATCCCACACATGTTTGAATTCCGTTACCGTTTTCATCTCCACCACCTCCCGCGGGAGTGCATTCCAAGTATCCATCACTCTCTCCGTGAAAAAATACTTCTTGACATTTTTCTTGTGTCTGCCCCCCTTCAATCTAATTTCATGTCCTCTCGTTCTACCGCCTTCCCATCTCCGGAAAAGGTTCGTTTGTGGTTATTACCTTTCAAATATTTGAACGTCTGTATCATATCACCCCTGTTTCTCCTTTTCTCCAGGGTATACATGTTCAGGTCAACAAGTCTCTCATCATACATCTTGTAACGCAAATCCCATACCATCCTCGTAGCTTTTCTTTGCACTGCTTCAATTCTTTTTACATCCTTAGCAAGATACGGCCTCCAAAAACTGAACACAATACTCCAGGTGGGGCCTCACCAACGACTTATACAGGGGCATTAAAACCTCATTTCTTCTGCTGGTCACACCTCTCTCTATACAGCCTAGCAACCTTCTAACTACAGTCACCGCCTTGTTACACTATTTCATTGCCTTCAGATCCTCAGATACTATCAGATACTGGCACCAAAGAAGTCTAATGACAGAAGAGAGCATGAACCTATCTGGCCCATTATCTGAGCTGAAGGCAGTGGTCACAGCAAAACAATAGTCAGGAATCAACAGGGCAGTCAGTCCACCAAATCCAATATGGAAGATAAAACAATGAGGCAGAGCTTGTAAAAAAAAACCAATGTCTTTATTAGTAGATTAAAAGCTCCCAGATATTCAACATAAAATGCCCAACATGGCCATGTTTCGCCAGTATAAAAATGGCTGCATCAGGGGCAGTGGGTCACTGTAAATGAAAATAAAATCATTCAGTATCTAAAAACAACGTATAAAAGACATGACAATAAATAAACTAAAAACACCAAATGAACATTCAGAGGAATCCCAAGCTAAGAAAGCTCTGGGTACCTAGGTAATAAAACAATGTGTAACTGTGAATAATACGTATCTTTAAAAGCATAATTTAAATAAATGAATAAGCTTGAAGAACACCAGAGAAACACTTAAACAGCAGCACCATGTTAAAACACTGAATGTCTAGGTGCTAAAACGATGTGCAATGATGAAACAGTAAAACAGGGCTAAGAAATAAAATCAATCTCAGGGAGTTTAGTTTATATTTTAATCATTTTAACGATCTTCCACGGATGCAAACAGTGGCAATTTTTTAATGAATTTATATCACATGTTTTTAACCAGTTTTTAAGCTAGGATGACTTATTTTGAACTGATTTTTAAGTTTTTCTTTTACACTAATTTTGTATGCATGACCTCAGCATACATATATCTTGGTTGATACAGCAAGTTTGCTTTCACTGCAACCACAGGGTGGGGGGGGGGGGGGGGGGGGGTTGTCAGACTGTTCCCAGAATCTGTAAGTACATTGAGAACTTTGTATGGATTTATTTTATTTCTGGAGCCAGACCCTAGAATTCAGAGAAGAACCGAGGACTTACAGGCTGTATTTGGGGCACGGCAGTCAGAGGCCTGCTTAAGATTGTGCTTCTTGAACTACAGAGTCATTTTACCTTGTGTTCCTGGCCCTGTGCCTTAACAGGCCTTGGGATTCAATTAAATAAACACTTGTTTTCATTTATCTCCCTTTGTGTTATTTCACAGGCCCACCCTCAACCCGCGCTGGGGGTCCCACTCCCACACCTTGGAACTTTGACACCAGACTCCCAAGGAAGACAACAAACCTTCAGCAGAACCATCACCGAGCCAGTGATCCGTATACACCATGAAGACATGTCAAGTCCATGGACCGTTGTCCACTCCGAGACTCTTTCTCTCGTTTTAGCTCCTGCGAGACTGCAAGAGTGAAGTCACCTGAGCTACAGAGAACTTGAGACAAGCGAGGAGTTGTCAACCTACAAGACACAGCTTTATTAATGGACATTAGTTCTGAGTCTTCTCATAGTGCTGTTCTATACTCTGGTTTAAAGTGAATGTGAAACATAGTATTAGGAATATTTTGCAAGGACAGAACAGCCTTTCCTTGCGGATTTGCAATGGGGGCATAGCTAGGGTTACCATATGTCCGGATTTACCCGGACATGTCTTCTTTTTGAGGACATGTCCGGGCAACCGGGCGGGTTTTGTGAATCTACCCGTTTGTCCGGATTTCTGGACAAACGGGCAGGCTGGTGGGCGGGCCATCCTATAGGACGTCCCGGCCGCCAGCCTGCCCATTTGTCCAGAAATCCGGACAAACGGGCAGATTGCTAGCCTCCCCTCCCCTTACTTAGTACTGCCCTG
The DNA here is from genome assembly GCF_901765095.1 of Microcaecilia unicolor. Taxonomy (NCBI): domain Eukaryota; kingdom Metazoa; phylum Chordata; class Amphibia; order Gymnophiona; family Siphonopidae; genus Microcaecilia; species Microcaecilia unicolor. The sequence continues at coordinate 7,441,949 of NC_044033.1, forward strand.
GTGGTCTAGTGACCTCTTCCGCCTTCGGGGCAGGAAAGAGCCCCCTCTTTCCTGCCCGGAGCACTGCCCTGCATGCATCCTTCCTGTTCGTGATCTTGGCGCCGATTCAAAATGGCCGCAGAGAGTTGAAGTGACCTCGCGAGATTTCAACTCTCGGCGGCCATTTTGAATCGGCGCCGACATCACGAACAGGAAGGATGCATGCAGGGCAGCACTCCGGGCAGGAAAGAGGGAGCTCTTTCCTGCCCCGAAGAGGTCACTAGACCACCAGGGCAGTAGTAAGGTAAGGGGAGGGGTGACGGGGAGGAAGAGTGACGGGGTATGTGACAGGGGGGAGGGGAAAATGTGACGGGGTGGAGCGAGGGCGTGAAAGGGGGCAGGGGCGTGAAAGGGGGCAGGTGGGACATCAAAGGGGGCGGGACATTTGTCCTCCTTTTTGGGGAACAAAATATGGTAACCCTAGGCATAGCCATGGGAGGGGCATGAGCAGGTCAGTGGTGTTACAGAACAGTGCGGATGGGCCCCCAACTTGCAGACTGGGATTTACACTGGTTTCAGTTGGCGTAACTCCTCAGTGCTATGCACTATTCTATAAAGAGCGCCAATCTTGGAATGCCCGTTACCGTTACAGAATACCGTTCGGCACTGATTTTTTTTCAACGACAAATTACGAGCAGCATTTACTTGAATTCTTTCTTAAGCATTATTGATTGTTACCACTTCATTAACCAGTTTGCGCATGGGTCTGGGACCTGTGTCCACGTTTGCAGGCCCAACTTTGCGTGACTTGTATAGACTCCAGAGGAAAATGTTTTTATTATATGTAGCAACAAAAACTCTTTTTGAGAAACCTGCTATAGCTGAGCTTGTGCTCCCTGTACTGCCCGATCTATGTGTGCAGGTGTTGCCATAAATTCATGACTTAAAAAGCAGTGACTTTGTGGAAGGACTGAGTGTTCCTGGAACTTTTTCAACAGGCAGCGGTGACTGCAGCAGCCAGACTGAGTGTTCTCCTGAGTGCACAGAGACTCTGGAAGCCGGCTGATTGCCCTTGTCAGCTCCTGCACAGAAGATATGTGAGTTCCCATACAGTGCACCTGAGAGCAGAGCAGAGCCCCCGGGGAGGGGCGTGAAGGGCTCTTGCTGCTCAGTGCTTTGTGTCTGAGGTCAGGTTCTCACACACAGTCTGCCTTAGCTGGCCCTGGAAATGTACTCCACAGAGTGATGTAATTATCTGCAAGCCTTTACACGATGGGGGGAAGGGAGGGAAGGCTGCTGAATCCCAGCCAGGAGGTGTGTGACACTCAGCCAATAGCAGAGCAGGTCCACAAATGGCAAGCAAAGAGCCTCCCGGGGCTACTGAAAGAGCAGGAAAAGAGGTTTTGCCAAAGTCTGAGGGCCCTGCCTCACTCCACACCATGCCCAAAGGGGATCACCAGTCCTGTCCGTGTCTAAAACAGAAGAGAGAATGAACAGAAATGTGAAATTAAATTTAAAAAAGATGAAGATGTGAACGAGATGAATATACACCACCACTTCTGCCTTTCACTTAGGCCTTTGTTTCACTTTTAAAGGTAATAAATAGAAAGAAAATGAAAGAGATAAGGTATCATCTTATTTGCATGGTTGAATTTCTATTTCACTGGTCTAACTGGAACAGGTAAGTTATCCAAAGAGCTCTCCTGCACTCTGGAGTATCTCCCAGAACCTGCCCTGCAGAGTATGGGCTTGCTTGTGTCATTAATGACTTCCTGAGCCCTGACTGAGCAGTGGCGTAGCCAGAATGTAAATTTTGGGGGGGCCCTTGGGTAGGTTGTGGGCATGCATTTCTTCTTCCCTTCTCCACCCCCCCCCCCCATGAACTTTAAAAGTTAAATACTATAAATCTGAACCCCACCCCACCCCGACATCCCATCTGAGCCCACCTGCCTACCAGCTCCATGATCGACGAGCAGATGACCCTCGTCTTCCACCCGGCACTGAGCCTTTTTAAAAAAAACCCGGAGAAACGCCTTGCGTCTGCTGTGCACTACTGTAAAGCAAGCAGCAAATCGTCTCGTCGCGTCTAACTCAAAGCCCATCTCTTCTCCCTTGCTTTTGGCGCCTAACCACCTTCCCCATTCATGTCACCTCCACTGAGTACATAGTTTATAACCTTTAGATTGTAAGCTCTCTTGAGCAGGGACTGTCCTTCCCCATGCTAAACTTGTACAGCGCTGCGTAACCCTAGCAGCGCTATAGAAATGCTAAGTAGTAGTAGTAGTAGTAGTCTCGTCGCGTCGGCCCTTCCTTCGCTGTGCCCGCCCTCGAGGAAATAGGAAGTTACATCAGAGGGCGGGACACAGTGAAGGAGGGGCCGACGCGACAAAGCGATTTGCTGCTTGCTTTACAGCAGTGCACAGCAGACGCGAGGTGTTTCTCCGGGGTTTTTTTTTTTTTAAGGCTTGGTGCCGGATGGAAGACGAGGGTCGTCTGCTCGTCGATCATGGAGCTGGTAGGCAGGTGGGGACTGCAGCGGCAGCCAGAGCACCCCCCTCCCCACCTGCTGACACCCGGGGCTGGGCGGGCCTGGAGGGAAACTGGCTGGGCCTGGGCCCATCCAGGCCCACCCGTGGCTACGCCCCTGTGACTGAGGCTTCCTGATTTTCACAGCTCAGGTGATCCTCCTCCGTTCCTCTCTCTGCATCCTGCTACCTCTCAGCTTCCAGGCAGGAGAAGTGGACGTCTGCTGTCAAAGTCTGTAACCACCTTGAGTAAAGTGGTGCGGTAAACGTTATCAGTCCACTTTTAAAGGCAGCAAATAGAAATGAAACAAAACATAGAAAAGAAAATTAGATGATACCTTTGTTATTTCTTTATTTGTTACATTTGTATCCCACATTTTCCCACCTATTTGCAGGCTCAATGTGGCTTACATAGTACCGGAGAGGCGTTTGCCGACTCCGGTATGAACAAATACAAAGTGATGTTGTGGTAAAATAAGGTTCATGTGGAACAGACTCATTAGGGAATCGTAGAGCGGAAGAGTTATGTTATGTCCATGACGTGCTTTGGTTTCGTTGTGTTGCAGAGTTCAGGCATTTAAGTTGGATCAGTAGGGTACTAACAATACATTTTTGGGTCAGCTTTTGAAGGTACCCTTCTTCTTCATATCAGAAATGAGCAAATGTTGACAAATATGAGAATATATAACTTTACTTCACTTTACTTTATTGGATTTATACCCCACACATGTCGAGTCGATGACTCAGTTAACACTAAGTTAACTCAGATATACAAACAGAGGTCCGATATACAGCTCAGATACACATATCAGATATACCAAGCAGGTCAAGGGTGCACGAAGCAGTGCCGTAGCTAGGTGGGGCCAAAATTTCATCTGGGTCCCTGGTTTTGCTGGAGGGGTCCCCAACCCCCATCAGCTGAGGCCTTCTTCAGCGCCAGTCTCCGGCGCCACCGCGTTCCCTGCCCTTTCTTCCTCTTCACGTCCTGCACACTCCTTTAAGTGAAACTGAGCAGGACGTGAAGAGGAAGAAAGAGCAGGGAACGTGGTGGCGCCGGAGACTGGCGCTGAAGAAGGCTTCAGCTGGCGGGGGGGTTGGGGACCTCTGCCAGCAAAGATATTTGCTGCTGTGGGGTATGGAAGGGCGGCAGGGGGGCAAGGTGGCAGTGGTGTACCAAGAGGGGGCGGTGGGGGGCGGTCCGCCCTGGGTGCATGCTGCTGGGGGGGGGGGTGCCGCGCGCCTGTCGGCCATCCGCTCGTTCCGTGCTCCCTCTGCCCCGGAACAGGTTACTTCCTGTTCCGGGGCAGAGGGAGCATGGAACGAGCGAAGCCTACAGGCGCGCGGTACCCCCTCAGCAGGTAAAAATGCACCCGGGAGGGGGTGTCCTTTCACCGGGGGAGGTCTCCTTTCGCTGGGGGGGGGGGCGCATTGGCGATCCGCCCCGGGTGTCAGCCACCCTAGGAACGTCACTGCAAGGTGGCAAACTAAAATGTGCCCCCCCTCACCTGGCCCCCTCCCACCGTGAGGTCTGGCTACACCCCTGGCATGAAGAGGGAGGATAGAGTTGAATGTTCAGTTAACATATGTTGTGCGGTTTCATGATCTGGGTATATTTCTTCTGCTGTCTGTGGTTTACTGCTGGGTTGCATCTGTCAGGAATTTTTTGTACAAAAATGTTTTAAATTTTTTGCAAAATCTTTCATAGGCGCTACTAGGGTTACGCAGCGCTATACAATTCAAACATAGAAGGACAGTCCCTTCTCAAAGAGCTTACAATCTAAAAGACAAGAGAACAATCTAAAGACAAGTGAACAATCTAGAGGACGAGTGAACAGTTAATCTGATAGGGTGGATGGATTGGGGCATTTTATATTTCTCGAGCGGTTAGGCGCCGAAGGCAGCATTGAAGAGGTGAGTTTTAAGCAGAGATTTGAAGATGGGTAGGGAGGGGGCATGGCGTATGGGTAAAGGAAGATTGTTCCAGGCATAGGGTGAGGCAAGGCAGAATGCGCGGAGCCTGGAGTTGGCAGTGGTGGAGAAGGGTACTGAGAGAAGGGCTTTGTCCTGTGAGCGGAGGTTGCGGGCGGAAACATAGGGGGAGATGAGGGTGGAGAGGTAGTGAGGAGCCGCAGACTGAGTGCATTTGTAGGTAAGGAGGAGGAGCTTGAATTGTATGCGATATCTGATCGGAATCCAATGAAGTGATTTAAGGAGAGGGGTGATATGAGTATATCGGTTTTGGCGGAATATAAGACGTGCGGCAGCGTTCTGAACGGATTGAAGGGGGGATAGATGGCCGAGTGGGAGGCCGGTGAGGAGTAAGTTGCAGTAATCAAGGCGAGAGGTAATGAGAGCATGGACGAGAGTTCTGGTGGTATGCTCAGAGAGGAAAGGGCGAATTTTGCTGATGTTGAAGAGGAAGAAGCGACAGGTCTTGGCAGTCTGTTGGATATGCGCAGAGAAGGAGAGGGAGGAGTCGAAGATGACTCCGAGGTTGCGGGCAGTTGGGACGGGGAGGATGAGGGTGTTATCAACAGAGATAGAGAGTGGAGGAAGAGGAGAAGTGGGTTTAGGAGGAAAGACAAGGAGCTCGATCTTGGACATGTTCAGCTTCAGGTGGCGGTTGGACATCCATGCCGCCATGTCAGATAAACAAGCCGATACCTTGGCCTGAGTCTCCGCGGTGATGTCAGGTGTGGAGAGGTATAGCTGGGTGTCATCAGCATAAAGATGATACTGAAAACCATGAGACGAGATCAGCGAGCCCAGGGAAGAGGTGTAGATTGAGAAGAGAAGGGGTCCAAGGACAGATCCCTGGGGAACTCCAACAGATAGTGGGATGGGAGTGGAGGAAGATCCATGGGAGTGTACCCTGAAGGTGCGGTGGGAGAGATAAGAGGAGAACCAGGAGAGGACAGGGCCTTGGAACCCAAAAGAGGACAGCGTGGCAAGAAGTAAATCATGATTGACAGTGTCAAACGCGGCGGAAAGATCGAGGAGGATGAGGATGGAGTAGTGACCTCTGGATTTGGCCAGGAGCAGGTCATTGCAAACTTTAGAGAGTGCCGTTTCAGTTGAGTGCAGAGGGCGAAAACCGGATTGAAGTGGATCGAGGATAGCATGAGAGGAGAGAAAATCAAGGCAGCGGCTATGAACAGCGCGCTCAAGTATTTTGGAAAGGAAGGGTAAAAGAGAGATGGGGCGGTAGTTGGAGGGGCAGGTAGGGTCAAGTGAAGGTTTTTTGAGGAGAGGTGTGACAACGGCGTGCTTGAAGGTGTCAGGGACAGTTGCAGTGGAGAGAGAGAGGTTGAGGATGTGACAGATGGCGGGGGTGACAGTATGGGAGATGGTGTTGAGTAGGTTGGTGGGGATGGGATCAGAGGAACAGGTGGTGCATTTCGAGGAGGAAAGAAGGCGGGAAGTTTCATCCTCGGTGATCTCAGGAAAAGAGGAGAAAGAGACCTGGGTAGGTTGGATGAGGGAGAGGGTTAAAGGGTGAAGAGGAGGTGGTGCCTTGGTCGTGAACTCAAGGTTGATCTTTTGCACTTTGTCGCGGAAATAGTCGGCTAGTGATTGAGGAGAGAGAGAAGGGGGAGTAGGAGCGGGGGGCACTTTTAGGAGGGAGTTAAGGGTGGTGAAGAGACGACGAGGGTTGGAGCTGAGAGAATAGGTCAATTGGGTGTAATAGTCCTGTTTTGCATGGAATAGGGAGGAGTGGAGGGAGGATAGCATGAATTTGTAGTGGAGGAAGTCTGAAAGGGTACGAGATTTCCTCCAGAGGCGCTCAGCGGATCGGGTGCAGGAGCGAAGGTAACGGATGCAAGGAGTCAACCAGGGCTGGGGATTGATGCGTTTTGTGGGACGGGAGATCGATGGTGCGAGGGTATCCAAAGCAGAGGAGAGAGTGGTATTGTAAGCGGAGACCGCTTTGTCGACAGTTGCGGAGGACGTGATGGAGGGGAGGAGATTAGAGATAGTAGATGATAAGGTGGAGGGGTCAATAGCCTTGAGGTTCCTGGAGGTGGTGGTTAAAGTTGGACGGGGTGGAGGGGGGGGTGAAGAAGTGTGAATGTGATCAGGTGATGGTCGGAGAGAGGAAGAGCTGAGACGTGGAAATTGGAGGGTGAGCCGGAGGAGGAGAGGACGAGGTCAAGACAATGGCCGTCACGGTGAGTAGGGGTGGTGGAGCACAGCTGGAGGTTGAAGGAGGATGTTAGGGTGAGGAACTTAGAAGCATGGGGGTCGGATAGGTCATCAGCATGTACGTTAAAGTCTCCGAGAATGAGGGACGGAGATGAGGGGTCAAGAAAGACAGAGAGCCAAGCATCAAAGTCGGTAAGGAAGGAAGGGAAGGATTTATCAGGGGGGCAGTGTCGTGTGTCCTTCGGCAGTGTATTCCACCATCTGGCCACGTTGGATGAGAAGTTTGTGGTGTGGGCTGCTTTGTAGGTCACCCCTTCATAGCTGGGATGGTGTATGATGAGGTAGTCTCTCAGTTCCACTAGTGACATCATGTAACATGGTGCGGTGCAGTATACGATCTGGAAAACAAAAGCGCATGTTTTGAAGATCACTCTCGCTCTTATTGCTAGCCAGTGTAGATATTGCAGCTGTGGCATTGCAAGGTCATATTGCGTATGCATATGTCATATTGCGCATTTCGTAATGCGACAAGGCGGCGGCCGTAGCCAGAAGGATGCTAGGCTGTACAGAGAGGGGTATAACCAGCAGGAGGTGTTGATGTCCCTCTACAAGTCATTGGTGAGGCATCACTTGGAGTATTGTGTTCAGTTTTGGAGGCCGTATCTTGCTAAAGATGTAAAAAGGCTGGAAGCGGTGCAAAGAAAAGCTACGAAAATGGTATGGGATTTGCATTGCAAATCGTACGAGGAAAGACTTGCCGACCTGAACATGTATACCTTGGAGGAAAGGAGAAACAGAGGTGACATCATACAGACGTTCAAATATTTAAAAGGTGTTAATCTGCAAATGAACCTTTTTCGGAGACGGGAAGGTGATAGAACTAGAGGACTTGAATTGAGGTTGCAGGGGGGGGGGGGGTGGGGGCAGGCTCAGGAGTAATGTCAGGAAGTATGGTTTCACGGAGAGGGTGGTGGATATGTGGAATGCCCTCCCGTGGGAGGTGGTGGAGATGAAAACGGTAATGGAATTCAAACCTGCGTGGGAAAAACACAAAGGAATTCTGTTTAGAACTAATGGATCCACGGAATCTTAGCGGCGACGCCAGTAATTGGGAAACAAAACTGGTGTTGAGCAGACTTCTACGGTCTACGCCCTGATTGTGACTGAATAGATAAGGATGGGCTCGAGTGTAAATTTTAAGGGGTTTCGACATTAGCTTCAGAACTTAGTACAAGAACAGTACTGGGCAGACTTCTGTGGTCTGTGCCCTGAGAAAGGCAGGGACAAATCAAACTCAGGTATAATTATAAAGTATCACATACCACGTAAAATGAGTTTATCTTGTTGGGCAGACTGGATGGACTATATAGGTCTTTAACTGCCATCATTTACTATGTTACTATTAGGCACATTTTCAAAAGAGATGGACATCCATCTTTCGACATAAATCGGTACTTGGACGTCCATCTCTCAGAGACATCCAAATCGGTATAATCAAAACCCGATTTTGGACATCTCTAGCGAAAGTCCGTCACAAGGATGTCCAAATCTCAAGGGGGTGTATTGGAGGCGTGGTGAAGGCGGGACTTGGTCGTGCCTAAGACTTGGACGTCTTTGAGCCATAATGGAAAAAGGCAGAGACGTCCTAAACTAAAACTTGGACATTTTCACCCGGACCTGTTTTTATTACATATAAGGCACAAAAAGATGCCCGAAATGACCAGATGACCACTGGACGGAATCGGGGATGACCTCCCGTTACTCCCCCAGTGGTCAATAACCCTCTCACACCCTCAAAAACATCATTAAAAATATTACATGCCAGCCTGTATGCCAGCCTCAGATGTCATACTCAGGTCCACAACAGCGCATGCAGTTCCCTGAAGCAGTTTTAGTGGGTGCAGTGCACTGCAGACAGGCGGACCCAGGCCCATACCTCCCCTACCTGTTACATTTGTGGAGGAAACAGCGAACCCTCCAAAACCAATCACAAACCCTCTGTACCCATATATAGGTGCCCCCCATTCACCCGTAAGGGCTATGGCAGTGGTGTACAGTTGGGGGTAGTGGGTTTTGGGGGGGTTGTGGGGCTCAGCACACAAGGTAAGGGAGCTATGTACCTTGGAGCATTTTATGAAGTCCACTGCAGTGCCCCCTAGGGTGCCCGATTGCTATCCTGGCATGTCAGGGGGACCAGTGTACTACAAATGCTGGCTCCTGCCACATCCAAATTGCTTGCATTTGGACGTTTTTGACATGGACGTCTTTGGTTTCAAAAATCACCGACAGTCAAAGACGTCCAAATCCAAGGACGTCCTTGGTATTTTCGAAATGAAAGATGGACGTCCATCTTTCTTCGAAAATGAGCTTTTTCCCACCTCCGGATTTGGACATTTTACAAAGACGTCCAAATCCAAACTTAGAAGTTTCTTTCGAAAATGCCCCTCCATGTTACTATGTTGTCTGTCCTAATTAGATTGTAAGCTCTGTCAAGCATAGATTGTCAGGTCCTGTGTGTTCAGCAGACCATTTACCAGGCCAAACAGCTTTTTAAAATTTAGTTGACTACACCCTACTTTTTCTTCATAATACTTAGCTTTGGCTTTCTTGATTTCAGATTTGCGTTTTTGGATCATTTTGCGCCTTTGCGCTCTGCTTTCATTGGATTTGTGCCAAATCCATTTCCTCTCTAGTCGTCTGCATGTTTTTTTTTCTGCTGTGATAAGTGTTGGTTGAACCAGAGTTGGATCGTTCTGCTGTGGTGATTTTTTAACTTCTTCGGTGCTATTTTGTCCAATGTTGTACGATTCTCCTCGCCCCACTGGTTGTGTTGGGTTGATGTAGCACCCGGCTTTGGTTTATGTTGTGCCAGAATTGATTTGCATCAATTTTTCCTCTTGTTATTTCTGGGTTCGGTTGGGCATTGTGGGTTCTCTTTTTATGAATGTTTATGAGTGTTAGCTTGTAATGGTCTGACCATGGGATAGGTGACCATAGTGCATCTCTGATTCTCGTCTCATGACAGTTTTCGAGTCTGTAGGCTAGCATGTCTAGCTGGTGACCCTTGTTGTGGGTGATGTTGGTCTTGGGTGTACATTGGGACCTCTGCTGTTTAACATATTGACAGGAGTGACAAGTGAGGTTATCATACTTACAGAGACAACACAAAATTCTTCAAAACTGTTAAAATGACAGACGATTGTGAGGATCTGCAGAAGGATCTGGAAGACCAGGAGATGTGGCATCTAAATAGCAGATGAAATTTAAGGTGGACAAATGCAAAGTGATGCAAATGGGGAAAAAATAACCTCAACTGCAGGCACAAAATACTGAGTTCTGAGTAAGGGGTCACCACCCATCAGAAAGATCTTGGAGTCACTGGACAAGATGTTGAATTTTCTGCCCAGTGTCAGTGTGCCATGGTTGCTAAAAAAAAAAAGGAGAATGGAATGTTAGGGATTATCTGAAAAGGGGCAGAGAACAAAAACACAGAAAATTATTATCTGTCTGTATAGGTTCCTGGTGTGACCACATTTGAAGTACGGTGAGCAGTCCTGGTCACCACATCTCAAAAAGCTTAATGCAGAACTAGAAATGGTCAAGAGAAGAAGAACGAAAATGCTAAAGGGGATGAACCACTGGCTTATAGAGAGACTACACAGGAAGGACTCTTCAGCTTGGAGACAAGAAAACTGAGAGGGGATAGGAGAGTTTATAAAATGAGAGGGAGGAGAACAGTTAAATAGGGAACTGTATTTAACTTATCAAACACAAAAAAACAAACTAGGGAAATACCCTTACACTTGACAAATCACAACAACAACACACTGGGCACAAGAAATATCTGTCATGGAGGAGTGGCCTAGTGGTTAGAGTGGTGGACTCTGGTCCTGGGGAACTGAGGAACTGAGTTTGATTCCCACTTCAGGCACAGGCAGCTCCTTGTGACTCTGGGCAAGTCACTTAACCCTCCATTGCCCCATGTAAGCCGCATTGAGCCTGCCATGAGTGGGAAAGCGCAGGGTACAAATGTAACAAAAATAAAATAGATACTATTGGAGATTCTACATGGAATGTTGCTACTATTGGAGATTCTACATGGAATGTTGCTATTCCACTAGCAACATTCCATGTAGAAGCCTGCGCGGCCACATTGGTGATCTGCAAGGGCCAACTTCTAGTGGAATAGCAACATTCCATGTAGAATCTCAAATAGTAGCAACAGTGGAGGAGTGGCCTAGTGGTTAGGGTGGTGGACTTTGGTCCTGAGGAACTGAGTTGGATTCCCACTTCAGGCACAGGCAGCTCCTTGTGACTCTGGGCAAAGTCACTTAACCCTCCATTGCCCCATGCAGTGGCGTACCAAGGGGGGGGGGCGGTGGGGGCGGTCCGCCCTGGGTGCAAATCAGCGGGGGGTGCTCTGCTCGCGTTGCTCCAGTCCCTCCATTTGGGCCGTCGACCCTGCCTCCCTTCTGGCTGGTTCCACGCGGCGCACCCTTCTTCTGCTCCACCCCTGCCAAATTGCTGCCGCTATTGCCTCTCCATCTCCTCTGGCCGGACGGTCCCGCGCCTTCCTCCAGCAACCTCTAGCCCTGTGTGTTAACACCGCCACTGCTGCTGCTGCTTCGTTCTCACCCAGCAGACTAGCAGCAGTAGCGTAGCGGTAGAAAAAGCAGGAAGCTTGCAGGGTTTGGGTTTAAACTACCCGTGGCTGCCGATCCCGCCCCTTTGACGTCATTTCCAGATCTGGAGCACAGTCGGCAGCCACGAGTAGGTAAGGCCCCGCGATCTTGGTTTATTATTTTTTTTCTAATAGTTTGAAGCGGGAGGAGCGGGGGGGGGGGGGGGGGGGTTGAATGGATCCGGTAAAAAGGATACAGAGGGCAGACTGTGACAGTGGATTGAAGAAAGGCAGAGATAGAGAGGGCAGATGGTGGATGGAACATGGGGCAGAGAGAGGGGGAGAGAGGGAAGCGGGCAGACCCTGGATGGAATGGACAGAAAGGATAGATGGGGGTGGGGAGGACATATCCTGGATATAAGGGAGAAAGAGGGAGAGCAGATCCTGGATGGATGGGAGAGATAGGGCACATGGTAGATGGAAGGGGCAGAGAGAGAAAGGGCACATTCTAGATTGAAGGGATAGGAAGGGCAGATGGAAGGGGCAAAAACAGAGAGAGGAGGGATTCTGGATGGAAGGGAGAGGGTGGGATGGCAGACCATGGATGGATGAGAGAGAGAAAGGGCAGATAGTGGATGGAAGGGCAGAGACAAAGAGGGCAGATCCAGGATGGAAGCAAGAGAGAGGGCATGCAATGGTTGGAAGGCAGGGAGAGAGGACAGACAGGGGTATACGGTGGATGCAATGGGCAGTGACAGAGAGAGCACACACTGGATGGAAGGGAAAGAGGGCAGATGCTGGATGGAGGGGCAGAAAGAGAGAAGGCAGACACTGGATGGAAGGGGCAGATGGTGGATGGAAGGGAGAGAGTGAAGAGAAGATGAGGAAAGCAGAAACCAGTGACAGCAAAGGTAAATAAAAGATTTTTTTTTATTTTTTTTCTGCTTTAAGTTAAAGTACTATTGTAGCTGTGTTAATACATGTTTATAAATAGAAAATGGAATTAAAGGTAATTTTTATTGGACTAATTTTAATACATTTTGACTAACGTTCAGAGACCAAAACCCCCTTCCTCAGGTCAGGACAGGATACTGTAATAGCAGTATACGGTATTGACCTGAGGAAGGAGGTTTTGGCCTCTGAATGCTAAATGTATTAGTCCAATAAAATGGTATTGTCTTGTTTTCCTGTTTTATTTCTATTTGTTAATTTGTAAAGTGGGGATTGGTATTTGCTAGTTTTTTCAAATTTACATCTGCTGTCTTTATATTTTGCACAGTAGTAGGGGACAGTTTCTGTTTCTGTGGTGTTGCATTGTATGCAGACTCTGCCTTTTTGGGGTTCAGTTTAATTTTTGTCTAAATATTTCTATTTTATTTAAAATTTTCTATACGTCTTGGCGTTCACAATGATTAAAACCAGTTTGTGGTTACTTATTCTATAGTGGATTAGGGTGTATCTATATCTGTGAAAAAGACATGGTTTTCTGTTGGCATTGACTTTCAGGATCGACGATATGTACTATTCTTGCTGGTTTAGTTTTACAATAGATGTTTGATGTTCTACTGCTCACTGCAGTGTTTAAGATGCTGCCTTTTCCTAGGTACACCCTTGTGTGACTCGTAGAAGTTACTGCTTAAGATATGGTAGAATTGCAATGTAGGTCTTGAATGACATTTGTTGTGTTTTGTATTCTCAGTATGTATAATACTGGATTTTGGAGGGAATGTTAAAAAATTATCGGCCCCGGGTGTCAAATACCCCAGGTACGCCACTGGCCCCATGTAAGCCACATTGAGCCTGCCATGAGTGGGAAAGTGCGGGATACAAAAATAAATAATAAAAATAAAACAACAAAGCAGCAAGTAGTGTTAGACCTCAAGCTACATGCCTGAGAGAATAAAAATCTTCAAATTCTTATAAAAATATAACAGCTTATCCCAAAGCATGATTAAACAGTCAAACATAAAAAAAGCCTGGAAACAGTTGAAACAATCTTCACCTCTGCACATGATGGAACATAAAGATAAGGATTAGATGAAGAAGTTAAAGTTCAAACAGGTTCATATGATATAACCAAGTCCTTGAAGTAATTAGTCACTTTTCTGTAAATTACTCAATGCATCAGCACATTACATAGAAACATGACGGTGGACAAAGGCCATCCAGCTTATTTTCGAAGGAGATCGCCGGCCATCTTCCGACACCAGTCTCCTGAACCCGGCCAAATCGGTATAATCGAAAGCCGATTTTGGCCGGCGCCAACTGCTTTCCGGCGCGGAGCTGGCCAAACTTCAAGGGGGCGTGTCGGTAGGGTATCGAAAGCGGGACAGGGTGGGGTGGGGGCGTGCTCACGAGATGGCCGGCTTAGCCCGATAATGGAAAAAGAAAGCCGGCCCTGACGAGCATTTCGCCGGCTTCACTTGGTCCCTTTTTTTTCAGGACAAAGCTTTTAAAAGGTGCCCCAACTGACCAAATGACCACCGGAGGGAATTGGGGATGACCTCCCCTTACTCCCCCAGTGGTCACCAACCCCTCCCACCCAAAAAAAAATATATATGTATATTTTTTGCCAGCCTCTATTGCAGCCTCAAATGTCATACCCAGCTCCCTGATAGCAGTATGCAGATCCCTGGAGCAGTATTTCGTAGGTGCAGTGCACTTCAGGCAGGTGGTAAATGTTAAGCCCCCAAAACCCACTGTACCCACATGTAGGTGCCCCCCTTCATCCCTAAGGGCTATGGTAGTGGTGTACAGTTGTGGGGAGTGGGTTTTGGGGGTGTTTGGGGGGGCTCAGCACCCAAGGTAAGGGAGCTATGCACCTGGGAGCTATTTTTGAACTCCACTGCAGTGCCCCCTAGGGTGCCCGGTTGGTGTCCTGGCAAGTCAGGGGGACCAGTGCACTACAAATGCTGGCTCCTCCCATGACCAAATGCCTTGGATTTGGCCAGGTTTGAGATTGCCGCCATTAGTTTCCATTATCGGCGAAAACCGATGCCGGCCATCTCTGACATTTGGCCGGCCCCAACCGTATTATTGAAACGAAAGATGGCCGGCCATCTTTTTCAATAATACGGTTCGGGACTGCTCTTTGCAGCGCCGTCCAAATAGATGGCCGGCGCCATTCGATTATGCCCCTCTATATGACCCATCCAGTCTGCCCATCCTCTGTAACCCCTAATTCTTCCTGTTCCTAAGCGATCCCACATGCTTATCCCATGAACACTCCTCGACTCCACCACCTCCACCGGGAGGCCATTCCACGCCGTTGTATAAGTCTCTGGTGAGGCCCCATTTGGAGTACTGTGTGCAGTTCTGGATACCGCACATATGAAAGATATAAACAGGATGGAGTCGGTCCAGAGGGCGGCTACGAAATTAGTAAGCGGTCTTGAATGCAAAAATTATAGGGACAGGCTTATGAACCTCAACATGTATATGCTGGAAGAGAGGAGTACATAAGTACATAAGTAATGCCACACTGGGAAAAGACCAAGGTTCCATCGAGCCAAGCATCCTGTCCACGACAGCGGCCAATCCAGGCCAAGGGCACCTGGCGAGCTTCCCAAACGTACAAACATTCTATACAATCAAGCCATTGTGACATCACTAATGAGGTTGGCTCTTATTGGTGGAATGAGCCACTATGACATCACAATAGGTTAAATCACTGCTCTATGTAATAAAAGTGAGCCAAGTAGAGGACATAAGTACATAAGTAATGCCACACTGGGAAAAGACCAAGGGTCCATCGAGCCCAGCATCCTGTCCACGACAGCGGCCAATCCAGGCCAAGGGCACCTGGCAAGCTTCCCAAACATACAAACATTCTATACATGTTATACCGGGAATTGTGGATTTTTCCCAAGTCCATTTAGTAGAGGTTTATGGACTTGTCCTTTAGGAAACACTTCCTTAGGTTACTCCTAAGCCTATTCCCTCTTAACTTTGTCATATGCCCCCTCATTCCAGAGCTCTCCTTCATTTGAAAAAGGCTCTCTTCCTGTACATAAATGCCCTTGAGATATTTAAATGTTTCTATCATGTCTCCTCTCTCCCTCCAGATATTGTGTATCTGGATTTTCAAAAGGCGTTTGACAAGGTACCTCATGAAAGGCTACAGAGGAAATTGGAGGGTCATGGGATAGGAGGAAATGTCCTATTGTGGATTAAAAACTGGTTGAAGGATAGGAAACAGAGAGTGGGGTTAAATGGGCAGTATTCGCAATGGAGAAGGGTAGTTAGTGGGGTTCCTCAGGGGTCTGTGCTAGGACCGCTGCTTTTTAATATATTTATAAATGATTTAGAGATGGGAGTAACTAGCGAGGTAATTAAATTTGCTGATGACACAAAGTTATTCAAAGTCGTTAATTCGCGACAGGATTGTGAAAAATTACAAGAGGACCTTACGAGACTGGGAGACTGGGCGGCTAAATGGCAGATGACGTTTAATGTGAGCAAGTGCAAGGTGATGCATGTGGGAAAAAAGAACCTGAATTATAGCTACGTCATGCAAGGTTCCACGTTAGGAGTTACGGACCAAGAAAGGGATCTGGGTGTCGTCGTCGATAACACACTGAAACCTTCTGCTCAGTGTGCTGCTGCGGCTAGGAAAGCGAATAGAATGTTGGGTATTATTAGGAAAGGTATAGAAAACAGGTGTGAAGATGTTATAATGCCGTTGTATCGCTCCATGGTGCGACTGCACCTTGAGTATTGTGTTCAATTCTGGTCGCCGCATCTCAAGAAAGATATAGTAGAATTGGAAAAGGTGCAGCGAAGGGCGACTAAAATGATAGCGGGAATGGGACGACTTTCCTATGAAGAAAGACTAAGGAGGCTAGGGCTATTCAGCTTGGAGAAGAGACGGCTGAGGGGAGACATGATAGAGGTATATAAAATAATGAGTGGAGTGGAACTGGTGGATGTGAAGCGTCTGTTCACGCTTTCCAAAAATACTAGGACTAGGGGGCATGCGATTAAACTACAGTGTAGTAAATTTAAAACAAATCGGAGAAAATTGTTCTTCACCCAACGTGTAATTAAACTCTGGAATTCATTGCCGGAAAATGTGGTGAAGGCGGTTAGCTTAGCAGAGTTTAAAAAGGGGTTGGACGGTTTCCTAAAGGACAAGTCCATAAACCGCTACTAAACGGACTTGGAAAAATCCAAAATCCCAGGAATAACATGTATAAAATGTTTGTACGTTGGGAAGCTTGCCAGGTGCCCTTGGCCTGGATTGGGCGCTGTCGTGGACAGGATGCTTGGCTCGATGGAACCTTGGTCTTTTCCCAGTGTGGCATTACTTATGTACTTATGTACTCCTCTCTTCCAGCATATACATGTTGAGGTTCATAAGCCTGTCCCTATAATTTTTGCATTCAAGACCGCTTACTAATTTCGTAGCCGCCCTCTGGACCGACTCCATCCTGTTTATTTCTTTCATATGTGCGGTATCCAGAACTGCACACAGTACTCCAAATGGGGCCTCACCAGAGACTTATACAACGGCACCATCACTTCCTTTTTCCTGCTGGTCATGCCTCTCTTTATGCACCCAAGCATCCTTCTGGCTTTGGCCATCGCTTTTTCTACCTGTTTGAAAGCTTTAAGTTTGTCAGACACAATCACCCCCAAGTCCCGCTCTTCCTTCGCACACTGAAGCACTACACCCCCTATACTGTACCGTTCCCTCGGATTTTTGCGACCCAAGTGCATGACCCTGCATTTTTTGGGATTAAACCTTAGTTGCCAAATATCGGTCCATTCCTCTAGCTTCCCTAGGTCCTGCCTCATGTCATTCACACCCTCCAGGGTGTCCACCCTATTGCAGAGTTTAGTATCATCCTCAAAGAGACAAACCTTACCAGACAGCCCTTCCACAATATCGCTCACAAAGACGTTAAAAAGAGCCGGCCCTAGGACCGATCCCTGTGGTACTCCACTGACGACATCATATTATAATCTGATGTTCTTGTGGTAATGCACTGGATGTGACACACTGCAGTCTGGTGTTCCTCTGCTCCTACAATGAGTGGAGAAGTGGCCTAGTGGTTAGTGCAGTGGGCTTTGATCCTAGGAACCTGGGTTCAATTCCCACTACAGCTCCTTGTGACCTCAGGCAAATCACTTAACCCTCCATTGCCCCAAGTGCAAAAACTTAGATTGTGAGCCCTCTAGGGACAGAAAAAGCACTTATGTGTACAGCACTGTGTATGTCTAGTAGTGGCAGCAGTGTTGCCAGGTGGGCGGTTTTCCCGCCCAATTGGGCGGTTTTCCGCGACCCGCCACAGGAAATTTTTGCCCGCTGCGGGTCGCGGTTTTTTGGGCTTCTTTTTTTTCTTTTCCGCGGTTTTTCGGGCAGTTTTTTCGGCCGCGGGGGGCGGGGTTAGTGACGTTTTGGGCGGGGTTAGTGACATTTTGGGCGGGGCCGATGACGGGGGAGGCGGGCCGATGACGGGGAGGCGGGGCCGATGACAGGGGAGGCGGGGCCGGTGACGGCGGGGGCGGGGTTGATGACGGCGGGGGCAGGGGTGATGACGCGGGGGTGTCAGGGGCGGGGTTTGAGTTTGGGCGGGTTTTGGGCTGTTTTTACGCTGGATTGGGTGGGAAAAAAATTTTCCACCTGGCAACACTGAGTGGCAGTCTGGTATTCCTGTGGTAATGGATTTTTAATCTAAATTCTGAACAATCTAGGAGTTTAAATTAAAAAATTGAATGGCACCAGTTTTCGGGATGACATAACAGGAAATGACATCAACACGAGCAGCTTTTTGAGAGCGCTCCCATTTCTGCTTCCTCATGTTTGTAAAGTTCAACGCACAGGGACAGAGTTCAGCATTTTAAAGTATTTAATTTTCTTTGATATGTTGTAACAGTCATTGTTTTGCATTACAGTTGTGTATGTGTGTGTGGGGAGGGGGGGGGTCAACCTTTCTGGCTCCTACATCCTGACGCTGCATTTTGTGAAACACTGGCCATTTTTGATGGCAGGAGCATTTAGAAGCCTTTTTGAAAAGATAAGTACTCCCTTGAGCTTCTTTTAAGCATAATTTTGCTTGTTTTGAGAGATTGTTAAGGAGGTTTTTTGCTGATGAGGTCACTGTACAAGTCACTGAATTATGCTCAAGCGGTGTTAAAAGTCTGAGGCTTTTTCCTCCATTATTTAAGAAGTCATAAAATAATTTAAAAAATCTTTTTCAGGGTGCCATTAATCAAGAGAGTTGTGGAGAGCCCCTGTGTTTATCCCACACAGTTTTGAATTCCCCACCACCTCGACCAGGAGGGTATTCCAGGTATCCGCCACCTTCTCTGATACGGGTCACTTTAAATGCGGAGCTTGTATATATTGTCAGCATGCTTTTGAAACTACTGTAGTGCAGGAGTGGCCTAGTGGTTAGGGTGGTGGACTTTGGTCCTGGGGAACTGAGGAACTGAGTTGGATTCCCACTTCAGGCACAGGCAACTCCTTGTGACTCTGGGCAAGTCACTTAACCCTCCATTGCCCCATGTAAGCCGCATTGAGCCTGCCATGAGTGGGAAAGCGCAGGGTACAAATGTAACAAAAATAAAATAGATACTATTGGAGATTCTACATGGAATGTTGCTAGTGGATGAGTGGCCTAGTGGTTAGAGTGGTGGACTTTGGTCCTGGGGAATTGGGTTTGATTCCCACTTCAGACGCAGGCAGCTCCTTGTGACTCTGGGCAAGTCACTTAACCCTCCATTGCCCCATGTAAGCCGCATTGAGCCTGCCATGAGTGGGAAAGCGCAGGATACAAATGTAACAAAAATAAAATAGATACTATTGGAGATTCTACTTGGAATGTTGCTACTATTGGAGATTCTGTTGCTACTATTGGAGATTCTACATGGAATGTTGCTATTCCACTAGCAACATTCCATGTAGAAGGCTGCGCAGGCTTCTGTTTCTGTGAGTCTGGCCTGCACGTACGTGCAGGACGTCAGACTCACAGAAGCAGAAGGCTGCGCGGCCATATTGGTGATCTGCAAGGGCCGACTTCTACATGGAATGTTGGAATAGCAACTCAAATAGTAGCAACAGTGGAGGAGTGGCCTAGTGGTTAGTGTGGTGGACTTTGGTCCTGGGGAACTGGGTTTGATTCCCACTGCAGGCACAGGAGGCTCCTTGTGATGCTGGGCAAGTCACTTAACTCTCCATTGCCCCAGGTACAAATAAGTACCTAGGCCGCATTGAGCCTGCCATGAGTGGGAAAGCACAGGGTACAAATAAATAAAATATTTGATTTACATTCAGGAACAGACTGTAATGATTATATTGGCCATGCACTGGGAACCATATCAGCAACATTCAGACCAATAAAAAGGGCGCGCCTTTAACTGCCCATTGGAGGGAAAGTAGTCAATTGCTGAGCTGAAGTTTTTGGTGCTACTTCGGGTTCACCATCAGGGAAAAGTGGATCCCGATAGGTCACTCCATAAGGAGCAGTGATTTATTTACTTGTGGAGCACTGCGCAGCCGGGGGGGATTGAACAAAGAAATTGAATGGGGATGATTCCTTGACATCAGGTGAATCTAATTAAGGGGTCCTTTTACTAAGGTATGTTGAAAAATGGGCTGCACTGGTGTAGGAGCGTGTTTTGGGTGAACGCAGATCCATTTTTCAGCGCGCCTGTTAAAAAGGCCTGTAAAAAAAGCCTAGAATGGGTGGCAGAGCTGGTGGTTGGGAGGCGGAGCTAGTGTGGGCAGACATATACGGTCTGTGCTGGGGCTGGTGGTTGGGAGGGGGGACTAGTGCTGGGCAGACTTATACGGTCTGTGCCAGAGCTGGTGGTTGGGAGGCGGGGTTGGTGGTTGGGAGGCGGGGATAGGGCTGGCCAGACTTATACGGTCTGTGCACTGAAGAGGACAGTACAAATGAAAAAAGTAGCACATATGAATTTATCTTCTTGGGCAGACTGGATGGACCGTGCAGGTCTTTTTCTGCCGTCATCTACTATGTTACTATGTTATTGTTCTTGCCAAAATTGGCATGCAGCAAAATAAAATTAGCGCACGTTCATTTGGGGTCTGAGACCTCACCGCCACCCTTGACTTAGCGATAAGCAGGGGCATTTTCGAAAGAGAAGGGTGCCCATCTTCCGACACAAATCGGCAGATGAGCGTCCTTCTCTCAGGGTCGCCCAAATCAGCATAATCGAAAGCCGATTGTGGGCGCCCTCTACTGCAGTCCGTCGTGGGGAAGACCAAAGGTCACGGGGGGTGTCGGAGGCGTAGTGAAGGCAGAACTGGGGCGTGCTTAAGAGATGGGCATCCTCGGGCGATAATGGAAAAAAGAAGGGCTTCCCTGATGAGTATTTGGTCGACTTTACTTGGTCCATTTTTTTTCATGACCAAGCCTCAAAAAAGTGCTCAAACTGACCAGATGACCACTGGAGGGAATCAGGGATGACCTCCCCTTACTCCCCCCAGTGGTCACCAACCCCCTCCCACCCAAAATAAAAAATTTAAAAACATTTTTTGCCAGCCTCTATGCCAGCCTCAAATGTCTTACCCAGCTCCATGACAGCAGTATGCAGGTCCCTGGAGCAGTTTTAATGGGTGCAGTGCACTTCAGGCAGGCAGACCCAGGCCCATCCCCCCCTACATGTTACACTTGTGCTGGTAAATGTGAGCCCTTTAAAACCCACCCGAAACCCATTGTACCCCACATCTAGGTGCTCCCCTTCACCCCTTAGGGTTATGGTAGTGGAGTACAGTTGTGGGGAGTGGGGAGTGGGGTTTGGGGGGGGGGGGGTTGGGGGGCTCAGCACCGAAGGTAAGGGAGCTATGCACCTAGGGTTAGTGTCCTGGCATGTGAGGGGGACCAGTGCACTATGAATGCTGGCTCCTCCTATGACCAAATGACTTTGATTTGGCCAGGTTTGAGATGGGCGTCCTCAGTTTCCATTATGGCCGAAAACCAAGGATGACCATCTCTAAGGTTGACCATCTCTAAGGTCAACCTAAATGTTGAGATTTGGGTGTCCCCGACCTTATTATCAAAATGAAAGATGGACGCCCATCTTGTTTTGATAATAGCAGTTTCCCCGCCCCTTCACAGGAAAACTTGGGCGCCCCGTTCGATTATTACCATGCGGTAATTGTCTGTGCATGCAGAATGACGATTACGACCCGTTTTCAACCATGTGCAGGAAAATAAAAATTAATTTCCAGCGCGCATAGCGGACGTGCGTAAAAAACAAAATTACCACCCAGACCATGCAGTAGACAGGCGGTAACTCCAAATTGACATGCATAGGACATGCGTACGCACCTACACAGCTAATTAAAAGGGCCCCTTAGGCATTAAATTTTCCTTGGCAGCGTAGCTTCGGCTCACCGCCGTGAAATGTGATCCATTCAGGGCTGGTTTCCCATACGGGATCAGGAGTTGCCAAATTGATTTGTTCAATGTGAAGATTCAAGATATACCTGTGAAGTATTAAGGTATTTTCATATATTTTGGTGACTTGTATTTATGGGTAGATGGGTGTATTGGGGATCATTGTGATGTTGTGCATAAGTTTTTACAGCGTCCCCCTTTGATAAAGCTTGAAACAAAACTCGGCCAGAGTCAAGCTGATGCATTGAATTCTAATTTGAACACTGAAGGAAGAAATTTTCATCTGAAATGTGTTTGAAGCTTTGGATACTTCAATGATTTGGTCATCATGGAAGCCGAATTTGATTGAGCACTTTGAGATTTTTTTATATATATATATATTTTTTAAGACACATCATAAATTTCATTTCCAAGGATAATCATAACCTGCTTTAGGGATCCTTTTACTAAGGTGCACTGAAAAATGGACCGCGCTACTGCAGGTGCGTGTTTTGGGTGTGAGTAGATCCATTTTTCAACACGCCTGTAAAAAAGGCCTTTTTTAAAAAATTTTGCCGAAAATGGACATGCGGCAAAATTAAAATTGGCGCGCATCC
This sequence comes from Microcaecilia unicolor, assembly GCF_901765095.1. Lineage (NCBI taxonomy): Eukaryota > Metazoa > Chordata > Amphibia > Gymnophiona > Siphonopidae > Microcaecilia > Microcaecilia unicolor. The sequence continues at coordinate 7,464,180 of NC_044033.1, forward strand.
ATTTTGGGTCTGAGACCTTACCGCCAGCCATTGACTTAGCAGTAAGGTCTCACGCGGTAACCGTGTGGTAATTGTCTACGCACGTAGAATGACAATTACCACTCGGTTTCTGCTGCGTGCAGGAAAATAAAAATTATTTTCCAGCATGCGTAGCGGACGCACATAAAAAATGAAATTACCGCCCGGGCCTCACGGTAGTCAGGCAGTAACTCCAAATTGATGCGTGTATGTGCCTGCGCAGCTTAGTCAAAGGACCCCTTAATGAGCAGGAATACCAGTTTGAGCGCTTTACATTTTTGGTTGTCCCCATCTTTGGATGCTGTTTGAACTTTAACATCTTTTTCCTGTCACAAGGTCTTGTTTGCTGATCGGTTTGCTGTGTTTTTTTCTCTCCGTGGATTAAGCTGTTATATAACCACGTGCATACAAAAAGGATTTATCCAAGCTAATCAGCTTCTTTTTCACAGAAAGTTGTTTGTAACCCCTGAGGCAGGCGCTTTGGCCCCGAAACACGGACCGTGTCAGGTCCTTGATATGAATTTTCTGAATAAACTGCTCTTTGATATTATCTCCCTATTGGATTTTTTAATTACTCCTGACAATCAGATCGGGTAACAAGGAAACACCAGGTTACATCATTTATAAGACTCCTGATGCAGGCCTAACGGCCGAAACACAACGGTTGTGTCGAGTCTTTTATTCATCAACAAACAAGTATTTCTATGATCCATCTCTCCAGGTCTTGTATTTCCGTGGTCAAACATCCCACTTTCTTCCATACCTGGACTTTAACATCGGACATATCAGGGACATGATCTCTGCTTCTGATATATCATAATGACCCAAAGTAATCCTATGAACCCTATAACTCAACATATATCCAGGAATCAACGACAATGACCTAGAATACTTCTCCCACCAAAATTCCTTTGCTTATCCTGTATCCCATCCCCCTCCCACCTCTTCTACCCCTCCTCCAGCGCTCACCTACCCTTGCTTATACCTCTCCTACTCCCTTCACCCTTGCCCTTCTCTACCTATATTTTTTTGTTATTCGACTATACTTAACTTATATTTTCACTATCAATACTCTGTAATCCCTATTACTGTGTAAGCCGCATTGAACCTGCTTCGAGTGGGAAAGCGCAGGGTACAAATGTAATAATAAATAAATAAATGATATGAATGAATGTGGGGGGATTGCAGGTGATTTTGTATATTCTAATACTTAACTGCATGACATCCGTTTGTTTCTCCAAACCCTTTTTTTAAAATTTATATCATATTTCAATTATATATATATTTTATTTTTTTGTTACATTTGTACCCTGCACTTTCCCACTTATGGCAGGCTCAATGCGGCTTACACGGGGCAATGGAGGGTTAAGTGACTTTGCCCAGAGTCACAAGGAGCTGCCTGTGCCTGAAGTGGGAATCGAACTCAGTTCCCCAAGACCAAAGTCCACCACCCTAACCACCAGGCCACTCCTCCACTGTTGCTACTATTTGAGATTCTACATGGAATGTTGCTATTCCACTAGCAACATTCCATGTAGAAGTCGGCCCTTGCAGATCACCAATGTGGCCGCGCAGGCTTCTGCTTCTGTGAGTCTGACGTCCTGCACTTACGTGCAGGACGTCAGACTCACAGAAACAGAAGCCTGCGCAGCCTTCTACATGGAATGTTGCTAGTTGCTAGTGGAATAGCAACATTCCATGTAGAATCTCCAATTGTATCTATTTTATTTTTGTTACATTTGTACCCCGCACTTTCCCACTCATGGCAGGCTCAATGCGGCTTACATGGGGCAATGAAGGGTTAAGTGACTTGCCCAGAGTCACAAGGAGCTGTCTGTGCCTGAAGTGGGAATCGAACTCAGTTCCTCAGTTCCCCAGGACCAAAGTCCACCACCCTAACCACTAGCTCATATATTTAAGCTTCCTGTGTAAAATTTGGGAGATTACTGTGAGCAAAGGTTTTATTTGTAATTTTGTTTTTCCCTAGTACCTTTGTACTTAAAATTTAATGAATCAGAACATGACGGGTTCGTTTTTGCTCTATTTTGCTGAGTAATTAACTATATTTCATCTGTATTGAGCGGGACAATTACTCAACTTGTCATCGTCAAAGGAGAAAATTCCATCGCTTCTTAGAAGTCACAACTTAATCGACCCCTGACGCAGGTGCTGTGCGCAGAAACACAGCCCATGTCGGGTCACTAGGAAAGAATTCATGTTCAAGTTACATGAAGGACAAATCAAGACCAGGTATATATATATATATATATATATATATATATGAAGTATCACATACCATATGTAAAGAGTTTATCTTGTTGGAAGGACTGGATTGACCATACAGGTCTTTATCTGCCAGTGACGGAGATGTTATCCAACAATCTTTAATTGATGCAGATAAGAAGGGACCCGACATGGTCTGTGCTTCGGCGTATATCACATCAGGGGTCAAATTACTAACTCTATGAATAAAAAATAAATAAAACATGTAAAATACAATGCTTTATTTGTTGGATAACATCTCCAGTGTTGGATTGGTCCTTGTTTAGCCTCTACTTTTGTCTGCTGTGGTTTCCTGTCCTGGAGGAATCTCCTGTTTTGTTCTTTGACTATGTTCAGGGAACTTGAGTCAGGCAGCACAGACCCTTCTCATTAACCTTCCCTCAAATCAGTTCAAAGGTAATGTCAGAACTGCAGATGAGGTGCTTCCACATGGAAGAGACTGTCATCTGGGAACTCAGGGTTTTTCCCAAAGGGCTGTGCTGCCTCCTGCTGGTGACAAACAAAACTTCCAATTACAGCATGGAAATGGCCCCTCAAACCTCAGTTGTGTCTCCAAGATACAGTCAGCCTCTACCAATTACCTTTATTACTGCTAAATGTTTTCGCTAACACTTGGCCCTGAACCCTGACTATAACCCAAATTGTTTTACGAATCAGCAGGAATGGAACCATAACTTTAAACACAAATGTGGCTGCATTGGAGATTTGTTAATAGGTATCATATAAAATTCAGTTAAACTATTAAGTTATTTTCCATAACTGCTGAAATGTTCAGACACTTGCAGTCCTGTGTGAACTGGATGAAAGGAAGAACGAGAGAATAGATACCCCAGGTCGTTGCCTTTTTAGAAATTGGCTACAGAGAGAGGCAGAGATCATGTAACAGTTTCTCAGGAACAGGGAAAAAAAAAATGAAAACAGCAGCAAAACACAAAGAATAGACTGAAAATAGAGACAAGAGAGAGCACAGAGGCTGAAAATACTGGACAGCACTGCAAAATCAAATGCAGAAAGAAAACGGTTAAAAATACTAGATGGGACCTCTTCAAACTGCAGAAGTGTAGAGGATGAACATACTAGAAAATAATCCTGCAAAATGTAGAGTCAGTTGTGGGCTGAAATTCCAGAGGAGCAAAATGTAAAGTCAGTAGTGGCTTGGAAAAATTCCAGAGGAAATTCCATGGAGATCCAGAGAGTGCAGTAGCGGAAAATACCAGATAGAAAATTACAGATAGAAAACAGAGAGTAGGGTTAAATGGTCAGTATTCTCAATGGAGAAGGGTAGTTAGTGGGGTTCCCAATGGGTCTGTGCTGGGACCGCTGCTTTTTAACATATTTATAAATGACCTAGAGATGGGAGTAACTAGTGAGGGAATTAAATTTGCTGATGACACAAAGTTATTTAAAGTCGTTAAATCGCGGGAGGATTGTGAAAAATTACAGGAGGACCTTACGAGACTGGGAGACTGAGCGTCTAAATGGCAGATGACGTTTAATGCGAGCAAGTGCAAAGTGATGCATGTGGGAAAGAGGAACCCGAATTATAGCTACGTCATGCAAGGTAGGGTTAAATGGTCTGCATACTCAATGGAGAAGGGGTAGATAGTGGGGTTCCCCGGGGGTCTGTGCTGGAACCGCTGCTTTTTAACATATTTATAAATGACCTAGAGATGGGAGTAACTAGTGAGGTAATTCACCCACTGGACAAGGAACGGAAAAAGAGGAGGAGGATTAGCTATAATCTGAAGATCTCAGTTCACCGTCACAACAATAGCCGAATCCATACTTCTCCAACTTGAAATGGCATCAGTTAGAATCAATCACCCAACCCTTCAGGACCACCTAAACCTATCCTGTTCTATAGACCACCAGGGAATTGGCAAGACTGCCAAACACACTTTATGGATTTCATATCGAACACATGTGTTTCAACCCAGAACCTCTTCATACTAGGGGACATCAACTTCCATCTTGAAGACACAAATCTAATAAATGTTAGGGAATGCAAAGAATTCCTCCAAATATGGGAACTCCATTGGCCAAATATGCAACCCACCCATATTAAAGGACATACACTAGATATAATTACATACAAATTCGCCAACGAACAAAATCTAAGAATAAAAAATACAAAATGGACAGCCATACCATGGTTCGATCACTACAAAGCGAACCTATCCTTACAATGGCGAACAAAATACTCACAACAAAAACAAGAAAAATCAACCTATACCACGAGAGGAAAAATAGACCCACTAACATTCTGGCAACAACTATATGACAATGAATGGACAATACCAATAGACTCACCCCAATATCTTGATGACTGGAACAAAAGATGTAGAACCATATTAGACAACATAGCACCACTCCAAACCAGGACCTCGCACAGAAAGAACTCAATACCCTGGTTCAACGAAGAGCTAAAAGATCTGAAAACACAAGTCAGAAGACTAGAAAGAGCATGCATAAGAAAAAAAGACAACCTTGCACTCAACGAATGGAAACAACTACACAGAAAATACAAATACACCATCAGACAGACCAAAAGATCATATTATAAAACTAAAATCGGACCAGGCTACAAGGACACACACAAACTCTTCCAACTCGTAAATAATCTACTAAATACAACGGCGGTTACCACTAACAACAGTAATTCCCCATCAGCAAACAACCTTGTGAAATACTTCAAAGAGAAAATCACAAAGCTACGAACTATGACACCCAACAACACAACTGACTATGCAAACCTCCTTAAGTGTCTAGACCCAATACACGGGGAATATCCGGCAGATAGATCATGGACAGACTTTAACTCACTATCAATAGAAAAGATCTCCCAATCACTCAAAAAATACGCCAAATCACAATGCAAACTAGACATATGTCCTAGCAATCTCATAAGATCTGCTCCGCAACAATTCTTAACAGACCTCACAGACTACCTAAATTACATGCTACAAAATGGTCTCTTCCCAAAAGACAGAGGAAATATACTACTCACTTCGTTACCTAAAGACGCAAAGAAAAGCACAAGTGATATAACCAACTATCGCCCAGTAGCATCTATCCCACTAATAACCAAACTTATGGAAGGAGTAGTGACAGAACAACTCACTAACCACCTAAACAAACACTCAATTTTACACGAATCTCAATCAGGATTTCGATTAAACTACAGCACAGAAACAGTACTAGTGACTCTAATGAATACATTTAAACAAACAATCGCCTACTTCTCCTACAATTTGATATGTCCAGTGCCTTCGATATGGTCAACCATGGAATTTTATTACACATCCTGGAATACTTCGGAGTTGGAGGAAACGTCCTCAATTGGTTTAAAGGATTCCTAACATCAAGATCATACCAAGTAACAACTAACGCAGAGACATCATCCCCATGGATACCTGAATGCGGTGTACCGCAAGGATCACCACTCTCACCAACCCTCTTCAACCTAATGATGACACCCCTAGCCAAGCTATTAGATAATCAACATCTCAACCCATACATATATGCAGACGATGTCACGATCTACATCCCATTTAAACAAGACCTAAAGGAAATTACTAACGAAATCAACCAAAGCTTCCAAATCATGCACTCTTGGGCAGATGCATTTCAACTGAAACTCAACGCAGAAAAAAAACAATGCCTTATAATCACCTCACAACATAATACACACAAATTTGACACCATAACCACCCCAAACATAACCCTCCCCGTCTCAGACAACTTAAAAATGTTGGGAGTCACCACTGATCGAAATCTCACACTTGAAAACCATGTGAAGAATACAGCTAAAAAAGTGTTCCATGCCATGTGGAAACTCAAAAGAGTGAAACCTTTCTTCCCAAGGGCCATTTTCATGAAACTGGTGCAGTCATTGGTGTTAAGTCACCTAGATTATTGCAACGCACTCTTCGCTGACTGTAAAGAACAGACCATCAAAAAACTTCAAACAGCCCAAAATACCGCAGCCAGACTCATATTTGGGAAAACAAAATATGAAAGCGCTAAACCCCTAAGAAAGAAACTACACTGGCTACCACTGAAAGAGCGTACCACATTCAAAATCTGCACGATTGTTCATAAAATCATTTACAGAGAGGCCCCGACGTACATGCTAGACCTCGTGGACCTGCCACCCAGAAATGCTAAGAGATCTTCCCACACCTTTCTTAACCTACACTTCCCCAACTGCAAAGGAATAAAATACAAACTAACTCAAGCATCTAGCTTTTCTTATATAAGCACGCAGATGTGGAATTCTCTTCCAATACACCTAAGAACGATCAAAGAATTGACTGATTTCCGCAAATCCCTGAAGACATACCTCTTTAGCAAAACCTACCACTAGAACCCTTAACTAACTACAACACAACACCTAACCAAAATGGCACAGAATGTATCTTTCAATAACAACTTGTCCAAACCTCCTTCTATTCCTTTACCTCTATGTAATACTAATTGTTTTCTTTAACCTGGTATAGATATGCTATAACAGGTCTCTGTAAGCCACATTGAGCCTGCAAATAGGTGGGAAAATGTGGGATACAAGTGCAATAAATAAATAAATAAATAAATTTGCTGATGACACAAAGTTATTCAAAGTCATTAAATCTCGGGAGGATTGTGAAAAATTACAAGCGGACCTTATGAGACTAGGAGACTGGGCGTCTAAATGGCAGGTGACGTTTAATGTGAGCAAGTGCAAAGTGATGCATGTGGGAAAGAGGAATCCGAATTATAGCTACGTTATGCAAGGTTCCAGGTTAGGAGTCACGGACCAAGAAAGAGATCTAGGTGTCGTCGTTGATGATATGTTGAAACCTTCTGCTCAGTGTGCTGCTGCGGCTAAGAAAGCAAATAGAATGTTAGGTATTATTAGGAAAGGAATAGAAAACAAAAATGAGGATGTTATAATGTTTTTGTATTGCTCCATGGTGCGACTGCACCTCGAATATTGAGTTCAATTCTGGTCACCGCATCTCAAAAAAGATATAGTGGAATTAGAAAAGGTGCAGAGAAGGGCGACGAAAATGATAAAGGGGATGGAACGACTTCCCTATGAGGAAAGGCTAAAGCGGCTAGGGCTCTTCAGCTTGGAGAAAAGGCGGCTGAGGGGAGATATGATAGAGGTCTATAAAATAATGAGTGGAGTTGAATGGGTAGATGCGAAGCATCTGTTTACGCATTCCCAAAATACTAGGACTAGGGGGCATGCGATGAAGCTACAATGTAGTAAATTTAAAACGAATCAGAGAATGTTTCTTCACTCAACGTGTAATTAAACTGTGGAATTCGTTGCCAGAGAATGTGGTAAATGCGGTTAGTTTAGCGGAGTTTAAAAAAGGTTTGGACGGCTTCCTAAAGGAAAAGTCCATAGACCATTATTAAATGGACTTGAGGAAAATCCACTATTTCTGGGATAAGCAGTATAAAATGTTTTGTACTTTTTTGGGATCTTGCCGGGTATTTGTGACCTGGATTGGCCACTGTTGGAAACAGGATGCTGGGCTTGATGGACCTTTGCTCTTTCCCAGTATGGCAATACTTATGTACTTATGACATCAGCAAAAGGAAGTGTGTAGGAGCTGAAAATACCAGAGGAGACTCCAGCAAAAATGTATAGGAACTGCAAATATCAGAGGAAACACCAGTAATATGAAGATACTGCATGGAATGAAAATACAGAGGAGACACCAGCAAGATGCAGAGTGCAAGGGCTGGAAGAGACTCCCACAAGATGCAGAGAGTATAGGAGTTGGAAACAGTAGATGAATTTCTGCTTCGCCTTTAGTGTGTCTGGTGGAAAGAATATTGGACATTATTAATAAATATTTTTCCCTTCCCATTGTATAATTTGATTTTATTTTTTCTAATGTGAGTGGGAAGTATTTCAAAGTTAAATAGTATTGAACTGTGAATTAATATTCATCTATCTTCAGGACTGAGTAACTGAATTAATCTAACAAATTTGGCAACACAGCAATACTGGGAGATTTCAATGGCCCGAATATCGATCGGATACGTGCCACATCCAGACAGGATAGAGAAGTGAAGTTTCTAGATACTAATCCTGAGTTTTTCATGGAGCAGACAGTTCAAGAACTAATGAGAGAGGGAGTAATTTAAGATGTAAGAGTCAATTTGACTTAATAACTCAAAGGAGGATACTAACGACTACTAACTTCTAAAAGGGAGCTTGAAAAAATGACAAAAATGGTTAGAAGGTAAAAAAAAAAAACAAAGAAGCAGCTGCAAAGGTTAAGAGTTTAAATCAGAAGCAGACCTTATTTAAAAATACCATCTTGGAAGCCCAGAACAGATGTATTCCACACTTTTAAAAAAACTGGAAAAGGTAATAAAACTCTTTAAATAGTTTTCCGTGAGGGAGGTTGTTGGATGATACAGGGATAAAAGGGAAGACAAGGCTGTAACAGAAAATGAACTCTTTGCTCTGGTCTTTATTGAGGACCAGAACCAGATGAGCTCTAATCGTGCCCTGTGTGACTAACTTATTTGTGCCCCCTGCCCCACCTGCTGTGCCACCACCAATGAGAGAAGATGGTGGACTGGGAGCCATTTTTGCACCCCTCCATATTTCTGCCCTATGTAGCTGCACCACTGACACAACCCTTGGTATGGCACTGCTGAGGAGGTGTCACATACTTACCTCCAAGTAAGCCTCCCCCACCCCCCACCCCCAGGCACAGGAAATGAGCTGTAGCCTCTTCCTGCCTGTTCTAGTGCTCCTAGTATCAGTCCGACAAAATGGATTGCCTTGAGTGGCACACCGAGGATATGCATTCTGACTTGACTGGTTCTTAGGAATGGATCTTCTCTGATTGATTGATTGATAACACCCTCATCGTTCCCGTCTCATCTGCCCGCAACCTCGGTGTCATCTTCGACTCTTCCCTCTCCTTCTCTGCGCATATCCAGCAGACAGCCAAGACCTGTCGCTTCTTCCTCTATAACATTAGCAAAATCCGCCCTTTCCTCTCTGAGCACACCACCCAAACTCTCATCCACGCTCTCGTTACCTCTTGCCTTGACTACTGCAACCTACTCCTCACTGGTCTCCCACTTAGCCACCTATCCCCCCTTCAATCCGTTCAGAACTCTGCTGCACGTCTTATCTTCCGCCTGAACCGATACACTCATATCACCCCTCTCCTCAAGTCACTTCACTGGCTTCCGATCAGGTACCGCATTCAATTCAAGCTTCTGCTACTAACCTACAAATGTACTCGATCTGCAGCCCCTCCTTACCTCTCAACCCTCATCTCCCCTTACGTTCCTACCCGTAACCTCCGCTCTCAAGACAAATCCCTCCTTTCAGTACCCTTCTCCACCACCGCCAACTCCAGGCTCCGCCCTTTCTGTCTCGCCTCACCCAACGCGTGGCACAAACTCCCCGAGGCCATACGCCAGGCCCCCTCCCTGCCCATCTTCAAATCTCTGCTTAAAGCCCACCTCTTCAACGTCGCCTTCGGCACCTAACCTCTACACCTCTACCCAGGAAATCTAGACTGCCCAACTTGACATTTCGTTGTTTAGATTGTAAGCTCCTTTGAGCAGGGACCGTCCTTTTGTTTATTTTGTACAGCGCTGCGTAACCCTAGTAGCGCTCTAGAAATGTTAAGTAGTAGTAGTAGTAGTAGTAGTGATTGGCTCCCTACACATTTTTAAACCATGGAGCTCCCATTCTACCTTGGATGGGTCTCACCTGTGGGTTCCTAAATGTTACATGTTTTTTGCTGATCTTTGGGATCAAACTTGCCTGCTTTTTGCATATGAACCTACTCTGCAGCCCTGTTGCCTGACCACTCTTTCTGCTTGCTGTTTAGGTGGTGTTCCTGTTCTGCAAGCCTGCCCTGTTGGGTCTGATATGGTGTTCCTGTGTTCTGGCTCATCTCCTGCCTCCTTCCAGCTGGTAACCAGGGGCTGCTCTGCCTCAGTGAGGAACACCTTGGGCTTGTGGATTATTATATGTGAAAATGAACGAGCTAAGTCCAGAGTCCATTGTGTTCCTTGCAGTGGTTCACCCGGCATTGACAGGAGGATATTGGGGACATATCCATACCAGAGATGGTGTCTAATGCTGATGATTCTGAGGAACTGACACAAGTCAGTGAACCTGGAAGATGTAATAGGAAAAACTGATATGCATAAAAGTAGTGTTGAGACCCCTAGGCTTCTGTCTTGCTTAGGACCTGTTCAGACCTCTGCAGTTTCCAGAGCAAGGGGACGGCTCTCTTGACCAGTGAAGTAATGTTGGGAGAAGACTTCGCTTGGAGGGACTTTGGAACTGTTCAAAATATCAAGCCCAATTCCTCCAGCCACTGAACCATACAGAAAGGAGGAACAAAATCTTAGGTGAGCCAAGCCATTTATATCAGAGAAGTGCTATTAGGAGAATAGCTGACCCAGAACCCTCCAAGAAGAAGTTGTATCCACAGGCTTCTGAGGAAAACTAGACCTACTCAGAGCCACTTGCAGGTGAGAGAGACTTCCACCTGTCTCAACTATAGTCACCATCATTTCTCTGGCCATAATGCCTCTAAACTCCTGGCTTGCAACAGAAGAAGAAGCCAGGGACGGTATTCCAGTTTGTTGAGCAGGTCCCACCAAAGAGTCCTCTGCACCCTGAACAGGTGTCAGGAGCACACACTGGTCACAGCTTTGCAATGATGGTATCAGGGGTGGGTTCCGAATCTCCAGACTGAAAGGGATGTCAGCCTCAAGTGGGAGGAACCATTCCCCTCTCAACGCTCCCTCCGCAGGTGAGGCAATCACGCTGGATACCATAGATAGAACCGTGTAAGGCAGAAAACACCCACTACTTCCCTTTCCTTTTAGGCATAACAAAGTCAGGGGAAAAGCAAGACGAATGCAATTTAGAGAGATGGGCTGGAGCTCATGCCATGCACTCCCACGCAGGGCACCATCTTGTCCTCTCCAAAAATCCTCTTAACTTGCCATCTGCCAGACTCTCAGGAAGTCCCACAGCCTGAGGTTATTCCATATGGAACGATTTTCAAAATCGTCCACCTTGTCCTCCAGATAAGCAACTATCTTTAACAGCTGAGCTTTGGAGGTCTCAATTGCCTGTAACTTATCCTCTTGTACACTAGTAAGGGTTTTCTGCTCATCCAATTCCAGACCGAAGCTATCAAGCCTCTCATGCTCCGTGTCCACCTGATTAATAATGTGCTGCAATTAGACACAAGCGTTACTTCTAGAGCCGCAGTCACTTCCACAACTATCTCACCTGACCATGCACAGCTCACAGAAGGGTTGGAAGGACTCGAGGCAGCCGCAATCTTGGTCTCCACTGACTGAGACCAATCTTTGTCTTTCCTTTGCGGTTTAGATGCCATCAGCCTAATCAAATTGCTTCTTAGTAAAAGGGCCCTAAGTTTGTACCTGAAGCAATGAAGGGTTAAGGGTCCCTTTCACTAAGGTGTGTAGGTTCCTATGTGCTTCCAACATGTGTCAAATTGGCAGTACCGCCCGGCAGGGGTGTAGCCAGACTTCGGCAGGAGGGGGGTCCAGAGCCCGAGGTGAGGGGGCACATTTTAGCCACCACCACCCCGCCGCCGCCACCAACAGCTTTGACCCCCCCCCCCTGCCAACGACCCCCTCCCACCACCAACCCTACCTTTGCTGGCAGGGGACCCCCAACCCCCGCCAGACGAGGTCCTCTTCTTCCGGTGCAAGGCTTCGTTCTGTTTCTGTGAGTCTGACATCCTGCCTTGCGCCGGAAACACGTGCAGGACGTCAGACTCAGAGAAACAGAACGAAGCCTTGCGCCAGAAGAAGAGGACTTCGCTGGTTGATCTGCAAGGCTTCGTTCTGTTTCTGTGACTCTGACGTCCTGCATGTTGTACGTGCAGGATGTCAGACTCACAGGAACAGAACAAGCCTTGTGCCGGAAGAAGAGGACCTAGCTGGCTGATCTGCAAGGCTTTGTTCTGTTTTTGTGAGTCTGATGTCCTGCACATATGTGCCGGAAGAAGAGGACCTGGCTGGCTGATCTGCAAGGCTTCATTCTGTTTCTGTGAGTCTGACGTCCTGCACGGATGTCAGACTCACAGAAACAGAACGAAGCCTTGCGTCGGAAGAAGAGGACCTCGCTGGTTGATCTGCAAGGCTTCGTTCTGTTTCTGTGAGTCTGATGTCCTGCACGTATGTGCAGGACGTCAGACTCACAGAAACAGAACGAAGCCTTGCGTCGGAAGAAGAGGACCTCGCTGGTTGATCTGCAACGCTTCGTTCTGTTTCTGTGACTCTGATGTCCTGCATGTTGTATGTGCAGGACGTCAGACTCACAGAAACAGAACGAAGCCTTGCACTGGATGAAGAGGGTCCCCTGCCAGCAAAGGTAGCGGACGGCGGCGGGGGAGGGTTAGCGGCGGGAGGGGGGTCGAGAGGGTCATCGCCAGGGGGTTCCAGGGCCAAATCTACGGGGGCCCAGGCCTCCGTGGCCCCACTTAGCTATGCCACTGCCGCCCGGCTACCACATGCTCCAGGCAGTAATTCCATTTTTGGCTACGCGCCCAAAACATGCCGTAGAAAATATTTTCTATTTTCTAGTGCATGGCGCTTACCCAGCGGTAATCGGCGGTTGGCGTTCATTGAATGCTTACCACACAGGTAGCACATGAGACATTACCACTAAGTCAATGGGTGGCGGTAAGGTCTCAGGCCGAAAATGGATGTGCGCTGGTTTTAATTTTGCTACACGTCCATTTTCCTGCCCCCCCAAAATGCCTTTTTTCCAGGTGTGCTGAGGAAATGGACCAGCACGCATCCAAAACACGCGCCTACACCAGCGCAGTCCACGTTTAGGTGCACCTTAGTAAAAGTGCTCCTAAATGAGGCCCAACATCACAAGGAGCCACAGTAGGGATTTGAACCCCAGCTTCCCCTGGTTCTCAACTCACTGCTCTGACCATTAACATAAAATGGGGTAGAGTTTCCACAAGAGTGGATGAACGCTAAATCCCACGAGCGAAGATGCAAGAAAATAAAGTGGGAAGTGAACCAATGACTTCAGGACATAGAGACTGAGATGATATTCACGAAGCAAACTTTATTGTAGACTCGACACAGGCCTGTCTCAGGAGTCTTCGAAGAAAGAGGCGGCTACTTGTCGTTGCACCAGATTTGATCTTTAAGATTTTTTGGAGACAAAAAATCATTGGACATTTCTGTGTCAATCCTCTTGGTACATTACCCAAGACGGACAACCTTTCAAACAACATTTTTACACTGTTAAAGACTCCTGAGGCAGGCCTGTGGCCAAAACACAGTACTGTGTCGAGTCTACAATAAAGTTTGCTTCGTGAATATCATCTCAGTCTCTATGTCCTGAAGTCATTGGTCCACTTCCCACTTTATTTTCTTGCATTAACATAAAATAACATAACAAAAGGTCTTGTAGACGTCTAATACCTAGTAGTTCTAAGAGCAGAAGCCAATTCCTAGAATAATCAAATTAAATTCAAAACAATGGATAATACAATATAAACATAAAATAGAAGATTATAGTTGATTTTTTTTGTATCCTTCACAGTCCTTATCATTCAGTAAGTATCATCAATATAGTACCCAGGTTATTATGGAAGAATGTTTTTCTTGTGTTGTTTCGCACATGAAAAATGAAAAGTACAATAAAAATAAAGATTTTTAAAAAATTATACTTAACCATATCAGGGTTTGAAATTATACAAAACCATTCAAAAATGACTAATTACTTCAAAATACAAATCTTCAAAATAAAAAAGTTTTCGGACTTTTCCTACAATCTAAATAGGGACATAAGATCTGATAGATCAAAGAAAGATCTTTCCAAAATCTTGCCACTTGGAAACCCGGAGAAAGATCAACCTGTTTTAAATGTTCTCTACACCTTACAAAAGGAAAATAAAACAGACTAGGATTATCGTACCTACAGTTTCCTACCCGAATGGAAAAGAGGAAGTGATAGTAAAAATACCCAGGTACTAAACCTTGTAACAGCTTAAAAATAAAACAAATCAATTTAAACTGAATCCTGACTTCTACTGGAAACCAGTGAAGATGGTTAAAATAAACAGATTTTGTCTGACTTTTTCAAGCAGAAAATCAAGTGAACCGCTGAGCTCTGAATTGATTGCAATTTTTTCAGTTGTTGATGATAACATACCAAATACATGATGTTACATTAATCTATTTGGGACAGGATCAAAGCCTAAATTGTTCAACTGAAACACTCAGAATTTTACCTACTGGTAAGAATTTAATATTGATAAAATCTGAAATATAATTTATTTTTGTATTAATAAGTAAAAATTTGTTTTATCCATATTTAATTTTAATTTGTACTCTGCCATCTTCTAAAATAAGACCCAACGGGATAACAACTGTAATGTTGTCTGCATAGCTATACGAAAGAAAACCTCGATCTTCCAAATGCTTACCTAATGAATGTAGAAATAGAATGAAAAACGTTAGGGATGGTGGAGATCCCTGAGCGACATCGCTTGGATTTTGCCAGCTACAAGATAGAACATTTCTCATCGTCATCCTGTAAGATCTAGTAGGGACAACCACATTAGGCTACTCTTCCTATATTTCCCCTGAACCCTCTCACTTACGATTTCATATCATGACCCCTTGTCCTTGAAATTCTTGTTCATGAATGTTTCTATCACTTCCCTTCTTACTTCCGAGTCCAGTGTCTGTATTTTCAGCCTTTCATAGTAGAATTTGTGTAGCCATTTTCTGATTCACTTCCATTCCTTGCGATGAAACGACCTTCAGAATTGCACCTAATACTCAAAAAGGGGTCTGATTAGTGACCTGTACGAGAGCAATATGAACGCTAAGGAAGTAACAGTTACACTAAGGGTCCTTTTACTAAGGTGCACTAAAAATGGCCTGCAGTAGCGTAGGCGCATGTTTTGGGCGCACACAGATCCATTTTTCAGCACACCTGCAAAAAAATGCCTTTTAAATTTTTTTGCCAAAAATGAACGTGCAGCAAAATCAAAATTGGTGCGTGTCCATTTTGGGTCGGAGACCTTACCGTCAGCCAATGACCTAGTGGTAAAGTCTTATGCGGTAACTGGGCGGTAATGACCTACACACATCAAACGCCACTTGGCGCACATCCAAAAATAAAAATTCTTTTTCAGACGTGCTTATTGGGCATGCGCCAAAAGTTACATTACCGCAAGAGCCACACGGTAGCTGGACGGTAACTCCATTTTGGCGCGCACTGGGCACGTGTAGACGCTTACGCAGCTTAGTAAAAGGTCCCCTAAGAATGATGAACAAAGAATGTAAAAACAAGACACACAGAAGAGGGAAGACAAACATAAGTACATAAGTATTGCCATACTGGGAAAGAGCAAAGGTCCATCGAGCCCAGCATCCTGTTTCCAACAGTGGCCAATCCAGGTCACAAATACCCGGCAAGATCCCAAAAATGTACAAAACATTTTATACTGCTTATTCCAGAAATAGTGGATTTTCCCCAAGTCCATTTAATAACGGTCTATGGACTTTTCCTTTAGGAAGCCGTCCAAACCTTTTTAAAACTCCGCTAAGCTAACTGCCTTTACCACATTCTTTGGCAACGAATTCCAGAGTTTAATTACACATTGAGTGAAGAAACTTTTTCTCCGATTCGTTTTAAATTTACTACATTGTAGCTTCATCGCATGCCCCATAGTCCTAGTATTTTTGGAAAGCGTAAACAGACGCTTCACATCTACCCGTTCATCATTTTCAAGAAAGACACAACAAGCAATATGACAGACATTACCCAGAGGAGCAAAAAGAGCAGCACATTAGAATTACAATTACAATAACAGGTCTATCCCGCCATAAACCACCATTGGATCAATGTGGATTACAATATAAAAATAAGAGTTAGTGCAACACTAGAAAGAGTACAATATCATACATAATCCACCAAGGCTAACTTAATCCATCACAAATCATTTCAATTAGCTAGTTTAGGTAAATAGCAATTAAGTAGGTTTTTAATAGCTTACGAAACTTCAAATAGGGCACAGCCAACCTCAACTGCAAAGGTAGAGAGTTTCAGCATTGCGCTGAACAGTAAGCAAAGCCAGCCTCATGAAGAGACTTAGGGGTCCTTTTACTAAGGTGCGCTGAAAAAAGGGTTGCGGTAGCGTAGGCGTGTTTTGGGCACACGCAAAAACATTATTTATTTATTTGTTGCATTTGTATCCCACATTTTCCCACCTATTTGCAGACTCAATGTGACTTACAATAATACATCCTGACAATCGCCAATCAAGAGTAGATAAAACAATTGGTTACATAAAGAACAAGTGTAACATAATGGATATTATCAATTCAATAAATCAGAAAACAGACAGATTAAACAATTCGATAAATCAAAAAACAGACAGATTCTCTAGTAAGTAATGATGTGTTGGCGTTCCTGTTGTTGATTATTATGGTAAGTCTTGTTAAAAAGGTAGGTCTTTTGTGATTTTCGGACGTTGATAAGGTCATGAATATTTTTTACGTTAAGTGGCAGTGTATTCCACAGTTGGGTGCCAATGTAAGAAAAGCAGGAAGCGTGAACTAGTTTGTATTTTAAACCTTTACAACTAGGGAAGTGGAGTCCTAAGAATGTACGTGCTGATCTTTTAGCGTTCCTGGGAGGTAACTCAATAAGGTCTGACATGGGTAACGGAGCATTTCCATGAATGATTTTATGAACCAGTGTGCAAACTTTGAACACAGAAAGTTCCTTAACTGGGAACCAATGGAGCTTCTCTCTTAGGGGTTTTGCACTTTCGTATTTTGACTTTCCAAAAATGAGTCTAGCTGCGGTATTCTGGGCTGTCTGAAGTTTCTTGATGATATGCTCTTTACTACTACTATTTAACATTTCTAGAGCGCTACAAAGTGTACGCAGCGCTGTACAAACACAGAAGAAAGACAGTCCCTGCTCAAAGAGCTTACAATCTAATAGACAAAAAGTAAAGCATTTAAATTTAAAATATTTAAGCAGTCAAGCACAAGAGAACAGTCACAGAAGGACAGAAGATGTTGAAGGGTGGTCAGTATACAGTGCATTGCAATAATCTAGATGACTCAACACCATTGATTGAACCAGGTTGCGAAAAATGCCTCTTGGGAAGAAAGGTTTTAGTCTTCTGAGTGTCCACATTGATTGAAACATCTTCCTAGTTGTATTCTTAACATGGCATTCAAGTGTGAGATTACGATCAATGGTTACTCCAAGAATCTTCAAAGTGTCTGAAACAGGAAGGGAAAAATTTGGAGTGGTTATGGAGGTGAATTTGTTTGTGTTATATTGTGATGTAAGTATAAGACACTGTGTTTTTTCAGCGTTAAGTTTTAATTGAAAAGCATTCGCCCATGAATGCATAATTTGGAAGCTATGGTTGATATCATCCATAATTTCCAATAGATTATGTTTGAACGGGATATAGATTGTTACATCATCTGCATATATGTACGGATTGAGGCCTTGACTTGATAATGTCTTGGCTAGGGGCATCATGATTAGGTTAAAGAGGGTCGGGGAGAGTGGAGATCCCTGGGGAACTCCGCATTCCGGTATCCATAGAACTGACGTATTAGAGTTAAATTTTACTTGGTAATCATAGAGATGTAATTATTATGTAATTATTCAGCGCACCTGTAAAAAATGCCTTTTAAAATTTTTTGACTGAAAACGGATGTGCGGCAAAATCAAAATTGGTGCGCGTCCATTTTGGGTTTCACTTATATATACTGTCATCTACCAACATTTGCTTATTTCCGATCTGACGAAGAAGGGCAACCTTCGAAAGCTAATCAAGAAATGTATGTCCAATAAAAAAGGTATCATCTTTTTTTTTTCTTTTTTTTCTTCTGTTTTATTTCTATTGATTACTTTTAAAAGTGGACTAACACAGCTACCACACCTCTCTACTGAATAATCAAGCTGAGACAGCACCAGTGCCTGAACCACTGTTTGAAAATGGGCCTGAATTATCACGTTTAATACGTTGGAGCTACCTCGGCCTGAGGAAAACTTTCCTAGTTAATCATAATATCTGGCTTTTCGTGGTCAAATGACAGTCTAAGAATATCCCCAGAACCCTCAAAGACGTTTCTAAAGGAAAATGAGAGCTTGATAGTTTCAAAGATAAACTCACTCAAAGGATCCCTGGTAGGAGGGGAAAGACATACGTTTTTTTTAATTAGTATGCAGTTTTAGTTTATATCGAGAAGCCCATTGTTCCATCAGTCTAAGGTGATTAGCTACTTCACTCACACTATTTTCAACTGGATAATGGAAGTAAGATCATCACGTCATCTGCATATAAATAACATTATCTTTACAAAAATCAAAAAACGTTCCCATACTTGTCATTAAAACATTAAAAATGATTGTGGAGTGGAGGAGTGGCCTAGTGGTTAGGGTGGTGGACTTTGGTCCTGAGGAACTGAGTTCGATTCCCACTTCAGGCACAGGCAGCTCCTTGTGACTCTGGGCAAGTCACTTAACCCTCCATTGCCCCATGTAAGCCGCATTGAGCCTGCCATGAGTGGGAAAGTGTGGGGTACAAATGTAATAAAAAAAAAATACAGACCCTCCACAGTAGAGTTCCAAGACATTGATTTTATTTGTTCTTTCTGTGCACTATATACCCTCTTTCCTTTAAGACAAAAACCCTCAAATCATTGTATCACTCCTCCTATAAGGTTATAATTACCTAAAATATCCAATAATATAGAATGGTCTACGTGGAGGGGAATTTTCGATGTGACGTCTAAGTCCGACTTTAGATGTTTTGCAAAAAAACGTCCAAAATCTGAATAAAACAAAAGTTCATTTTCCAAAAAGAAAACATCTATCTTTTGTTTTTTGAAAATACTGTTTCTAACAAGGTTTTATGCTTTGGATGTTTTGTTTTGTTTTTGGTCCATTTTCAAAACAAACAAAAAAACCCATCCAAGTGAAAAACGTAGAAAATCAAGCCATTGGGATGTAGGAGGGGCCAGCATTTTTAGCAGACTTTTCCTTTAGGAAGCCATCCAAACCTTTTTTTTTAAACTCCGTTAAGCTAACTGCTTTTACTACATTCTCTGGCAAAGAATTCCAGAATTTAATTACACATTGAGTGAAGAAATATTTTCTCCAATTTGTTTTACATTTACCACTTTGTTTGTGAAGCATGTGATGTTGTGTGGTGATGTGAGTATCAAGCAGTGTTTTTTTTTCTCTGTTCAATTTCAACTTGAATGCTGAAGCCCAGGATTCCATGGTGTTTATGCCATCGGTGATCCTGGTCATGATTTCAGACAAATTCTTGTTGAATGAAATGTAGATGGAGATATCGTCTGCGTATATTAAGGGGTTGAAGTCTTGTCTGGTCAGTGATCGGGCCAGGGGTTCATCATTGTTGAACAGTGGGTTGAAAGCGGCGATCCCTGATGGACCCCGCAGTCTACTTTCCAATGGAGAAGAAATTGTGGAATTTATCTTTACTTGGCAAGATCTGTAAGTCAAGAATCCCATGAACCATTCGAGTATTTTCCCTCCAATGCCAATTTTGTTGAGTATTCGCCATAGTATTAGGTGATCGACCATGTCAACTGCACTTGACATGTTGAACTGTAGAAAGAGGATGCTTTTTCCTTTGGCGATTTCCTTTTTAAAGTTGGTTAGTAGTAGTGTAACCAGTACTGTTTCCGTGCTGTGCTGAGGCCTGAAGCCTGATTGGGATTTGTGTAGTATGGAAAATTTGGTAATGTAATCAACTAGCTAGTTGGCTGCAATGCATTCCATTACGTTAGTTCTTAGAGGTATAGATGCCACTGGCCTATAGTTCGAGGCGTCCTTTAAGCTTTTCTTGTTATCTTTTGGAATTGGTGTGAGCAGTATGTTACCCTTTTCCATTGGGAAACGGCCTTCTCTAAACATGAAGCTCAAGTGGGATCAGTCTAGAAATGAAAGTGCTGATTCATGGATCTCGTTGGTTAGCGTGGACGGACGACTGATGAAGAACCTTCTAAAGCTGGTTCTGGAGATGATAACATTATTAATGTGGAGAAAAGTCAAGTGAAACTGCATTGACACAAGGCTTAGACTGTTCATAAAATACAGACTTTATAAGCACAAAATCATATGTTAAAGATCAAGCTAGCCTAAGGTGGAAAACTGAACATTTACAGAAATATGAAACCTGAGACCAGTGGATATTCCTCAGTGAAACACTGAGGCTAGAATTTGAAAGAAACATTCCGGAAATATCCTATGACAGCATGTAACTGCGATGAATCAGCTTATCCACCGGTTGTGAAAGCTGTATTTTTTTCCAACCAAACGTGTACAAATGAGAGCTAAAATAGAAGATGTAACCACCAGACTCATTTAGTCACACAAAAAGAAGAATAATAAAATATATATGTGTGTGTGTCCATTTGCTTCTTTTCCACTGGGGAACAAAATTCCTTTCTTAGTCCTGCTGTGAACGTCAGAGATTCCATGCGCCTGGTGAGCCTGACATTCAACATGGGACATAACGTGTGGCTCCCAAACTGTCCCAGTTGAGAAAAACGGCAAACACATCAATTCAGAAAATAATGTATGTAGAGGATAATTTTATAATAAGGAAACAAGGCATTTTATCAAGGTTCATCTAGACAATCAATCAGTCCAAGCTCTTCACAGGACTTTCTTTTTGGTTGACGAATTGCAACCTGGTTTCATTATACATAGTAACATAGTAGATGACGGCAGAAAAAGACCTACACGGTCCATCCAGTCTGCCCAACAAGATAACTCATATGTGCTATTTTGTGTATACCCTACTTTGATTTGTACCTGTGTTCTTCAGGGCACAGACCGTATAAGTCTGCCCAGCACTATCCCCGCCTCCCAACCACCAGCCCCGCCTCCCACCACTGGCTCTGGAACAGACCGTATAAGTCTTCCCAGCACTATCCCGCCTCCCTACCACCAGCCCCGCCTCCTGATCTTGACTAAGCTCCTGAGGATCCATTCCATTATATAGAGTTACCGTGAGAAGATAATAAGAGATCGATAATGATGTAATATCTTTAATTTTCTCTGTTAGTTCTGGGAAATTTACATCTCTGATCTCTTCGTATTTTGCACAGTATAGGAGGAAATGCATTTCTGTTTCTATTTCTCCTCTTTTCCCCAGGATTATGGAGTTTTTCTTGCTCAGTCTTTCATTTTCTCTCTCAGTTTCAAGAAATGTGAGATATTCAGCACGAGTTAACCAGCCGGGAACTGACGCCAACCACTTAACTTGCGTCTCAGGAGATAAATGGTCATTTTCAGTGGCATTTAACCACGAAATCAAACTCAGCCTGCAAATCATGAACTCATGGGCGGATGCATTCCAACTAAAACTCAACGCAGAAAAAAACACACACTGTCTCATCCTCTCATCCCAATACAACACGAATAAACCCACCAATATAATCACCCCAGATTATACCCTCCCTGTTTCAGACAGCCTGAAAATTCTCAGACTTACAATTGACCAAAACCTCATGCTAGAAAGCCAAGCGAAAACTACAACAAAGAAAATGTTCCACTCATTGTGGAAACTGAAACGAGTAAAACCTTTCTTCCCGAGGGAAATATTCCGCAGCCTGGTACAATCAATGGTACTAAGTTACCTAGATTACTGCAATGCAATCTATGCCGGATGCAAACAACAAATCATTAAGAAACTCCAAACGGCCCAAAATACCGCAGCAAGACTCATATTTGGAAAAACGAAATCTGTACCCTGCATACATGGCAGACCTCATAGACTTACCAATCAGGAACACAAAAAGGTCAACACGCACGTACCTAAATCTCCACTTCCCAAACTGCAAAGGACTAAAATATAGATCAACCTATGCATCCAGCTTCTCCTACATAAGCACACAACTATGGAATGCACTACCAAAGTCATGAAAACAACGCATGACCTAACAAACTTCCGTAAATCATTAAAAACCTACTTGTTCAAAAAGGTATACCATAACGATCCTACTACTACTACTACTACTACTATTTAGCATTTCTATAGCGCTTCAAGGCGTACGCAGCGCTGCACAAACATAGAAGAAAGACAGTCCCTGCTCAAAGAGCTTACAATCTAATAGACAAAAATAAAGTAAGCAAATCAAATCAATTAATGTGTACAGGAAGATTCAACTTAAACACCTGAACACTGCAACAAAACGAAACTTATACCAGAACTAGACAAAACTTAACTCGTCCTCTTTGATTACCTATCAACTCTGTCACTCATATAGTAATATAGTAACATAGTAGATGACAGCACTATCCCCGCCTCCCAACCACCAGCCCCACTTCCCACCACCGGTTCTGGCACAGACCGTATAAGTCTGCCCAGCATTATCCCCGCCTCCCAACCACCAGCCCTGGCACAGACCGTATAAGTCTGCCCAGCATTATCCCTGCCTCCCAACCACCAGCCCCGCCTCCCACCACCGGCTCCGCCACCCAATCTCAGCTAAGCTCCTGAGGATCCATTCCTTCTGAACAGGATTCCTTTATGTTTATCCCACGCATGTTTGAATTCCGTTACCGTTTTCATTTCCACCACCTCCCGCGGGAGGGCATTCCAAGTATCCACTACTCTCTCTGTGAAAAAATACTTCCTGAACTCATGAACTCTAACACAATACTACTCTGTATTTCTCATACCAGAATTGGCGATCGCTATCACGGTATTATGTAAGCCACATTGAGCCTGCAAATGGGTGGGAAAATGTGGGATACAAATGCAACAAATAAATAAATAAATAAATAATTACTGCTGAAAATGCCCTGTAAAGCTGGCGAATTAGGGGGCATTCCAGAAGCATGATCAGTTAAGTCTCAATATTTGGAACATAGGGCATCTTTTACTACGCGTGCCAAAATGCACTTACCACCCGACTACCACATGGCTCTTGCGGTAATTTCATTTTGGGCGCAATATAGGAAAGCATGGCCACCGAGAGGGGGGGCAGGGGGGCAAAATTCCTCGGGCCCGGGCCACCAAGCCTCTCGCCCTCTCCAGCTCCCAGGCCGCTGGCACCACAGTCCCGTCTCCACCTGCCTACCCTCAGTTCCCTTCTGTCTGTCGTCCGACCCCCTGCATTAAAAAAAATCTCTAAAGCAGCAGCACAGCGCCTTCTCTGTGAAAGCGACAGATCGCCTCGGGCGGGCCTTCCCTCACTGTGTCCCGCCCTCCTCTGATGTAACTTCCTATTTCCGCAAGGGTGGGACACAGTGAGGGAAGGCCCGCCCGAGGCGATCTGCCGCTTTCGCAGACAAGGCGCTGCGCTGCTGCTTTAGAGATTTTTTTTTTAATTTAAATGAAGGGGGTCGGATGGGGAGCAGAGGGTAGGTAGGTGGAGACTGGGAACTGCGGCGCCAGCGGCCTGGGAGCAGGAGAGGGAGGCGACAGAACTAGCGATTGAGGGGTGGGGGTGATGGCGATCCTGGGGAGGGGCGGAGGCAAACCTGGAGGGGGCGCGGCCTTGCCCTGGGCCCGACTCAGTCTGTCGGCAGCCCTGTAGGAAAGAAATGTGTTCTCAGGAAAATTCATCTGCTACCATTGGTGATTTTGATATAGTTTGATATAGTCTCTCTTTGTTAAATTGTACAGCGCTGCGTAACCCTGGTAGCGCTCTAGAAATGTTAAGTAGTAGTAGTAGTAGTTTCTGAATCTAATGTCCCAGTGGGACTCTTCCCCCCCCCCCCCCCTCCCAGTACAACTTCTAGAGGTCCAGAAAATTTACTAAGGGGCCCTTTTATTAAGCCACTTAGGCGCCTACGCGTACCGAACGCCCATCAGTTTTGAGTTACCAACCAGCTACCACGTGGCCCTTGCGGTCATTTCATTTTTGATGCGTGTCCACTACGCATGCTGGAAAATATTTTTATTTTCCAGCACACCGGCGGTAATCGGGCAGTAATCGGCATTCTACACACGTATACCATTACCGCCCAGTTACCGCGTGAGACCGAACGTGCAGGACGTCAAGACTCACAGAAACAGAATCCAGATCAGCGAACGCACCGGACTCGGAGACCGGCACTGAAGGGGACTTCTGCTGGCAGGGGCTGAGGACCCCCGCCAGCAAAGGTACCTACCTGGCGGTGGCCGGGTAGAGTTGGCGGCAGCGAGAGGGGGGCTCAGTTACTAATCCACACGAGCGTCTACTTGCGCCCAATGCATGCCAAAATGGAGTTACCGCACGGCTACCTAGTGGCTCTTGTGGTAATTTCATTTTTGGCGCTCGTCTGATCCGCCTGGCCGAAAAATAATTTTTATTTTCTGCCACGCATATCGGACGCACGCCAAGCGGCATTTGGCGCGTATAGGTCATTACCGCCTGGTTACCGCGTGAGACTTTACCGCTAGGTGAATGGCTGGCGTTAAGGTCGCAGGCCCAAAATGGACGCGCTGCAATTTTGATTTTGCGGCAAACATTTTTAAAAGGCAATTTTTACAGGCGCGCTGAAAAATGGATTGGTTCGCGCCCAAAACCCACGCCTACACTACAGCAAGCCATTTTTCATCGCGCCTTAGTAAAAGGACCCCCGAGGTTGTTGATGCTACAGTACTTTTCCCCTCATCTTCTTTTTCTTTCTTTTCAAAGATTTGTAGGACTTTTTCCTTCCTGAGCTGCTACTTTTTCTACCAGTTCCACTTTTTTTGTTGTTATTCTGAACCTCCTAGAGGGTACATTTAAAAGGCAATATTTCAAAGATGAACTTGAACTTCACTCCTTATCTCCACTTACCCCTCCCCAGAAGCTGCTGCTTTCACACCTCGTCCCTTCCCCGTCACCACCAAAAACCGCAATGGTAATTGACCAGCAAACAGATGTTATCAGTCTCACATTTATCCACACTTTCTTTCAAAATTCTGTATTTTCACAGACTCTGTCAGTCAGGCCCTTTAATTTGATGTACGGCTGTGGTTGGCGACTCTCTTGGTTTCCGAGAGCTCCATACAGCTGTGGAAATGTAGTACAGACATCTGTTGCTCATTACGATATATTTCATTTCAAATTGAGATACTGTGATTTGAAAAATGACAGTGAAGAAAATATTTAAAAGAAAGGAAAATGCCAGCAAAATGCAGATCTCCTTCAAACATTTCCAGACCCTAAACATCAGATAATATCTGATACTCACTTAAAAGTTGCTCCTCATTTTAATCTCACCGACCTCAGATTTCAATTGTGACCTTGCTGGTTTAACTGGAAGCTCGGCTTTTCTCTGCTTGTCTTGACGGTCCATCTAGCCCAGTATCCTGCATCCAGCAGTGGCCAATCCAGGTCACAAGTACCTGACAGAATCCCAAAGACTAAGCAAGTGTCCAGACCACTGACCGCAGAGATAAGTAACTCCTTTTCCCGTGTCTTTCTTAATAACAGTTTATGGACTTTTCCTCCAGGAATTTGTCCAAATCTGTTTTTAAACACAGATACCCCAACTACTTTTATCACATCCTACTACTACTAATCATTTCTATAGCGCTACTAGACGTACGCAGCGCTGAGCACTTGAACATGAAGAGACAGTCCCTGCTCAACAGAGCTTACAATCAAATCAGGACAGACAAACAGGACAAATAAGGGATAAGGATAAAGAGTAGCAAAATTCCGGAATCCCAAAGTAGCAAGATTCTGTGCAGACTCCCAAAGAGCAGCAAGATTCCGGAATCCCAAAGACTACTATTACTACTTATCATTTCTATAGCGCTACTAGACGTACGCAGCGCTGAGCACTTGAACATGAAGAGACAGTCCCTGCTCAACAGAGCTTACAATCAAATCAGGACAGACAAACAGGACAAATAAGGGATAAGGATAAAGAGTAGCAAAATTCCGGAATCCCAAAGTAGCAAGATTCTGTGCAGACTCCCAAAGAGCAGCAAGATTCCGGAATCCCAAAGACTACTATTACTACTTATCATTTCTATAGCGCTACTAGACGTATGCAGCGCTGAGCACTTGAACATGAAGAGACAGTACCTGCTCAACAGAGCTTACAATCTAATTAGGACAAACAAGGGCAAACAAGACATAAGGGAATATTAAAGTGAGGGTGATAAAATAAGGGTTCTGAACAAGTGAATAAGGGTTAGGAGTTAAAAGCAGCATCAAAAAAAGTGGGCTTTTAGCTTAGATTTGAAGATGGCCAGAGATGGAGCTTGACGTAACAAGTTCCTCTCCGGCAACAAGTTCCGGGTATTACTATATAATTTCATGAAGTGATATCTGCATACATGGTGACCATTTTTCAAACACAGTTTTACCCTTGACAATGGCTGTGAAAATTGTTCTTGGTGAGAGTATTTTAAGCATAGAAATAGAATCATGGATCCAGTCTACGTACAAAGCCCAAGCATAACTTTACGCAAAATTAATAGATGTGTTCGGGGGGGGGGGGGGGGGGGGGGGGACAGCGATGGGTTTGCAGTTTTATTTATTTACTTATTTATTTATTTGTTACATTTGTATCCCCCATTTTCCCACCTATTTGTAGGCTCAATGTGGCTTACATAGTACCGGAGAGGCCTTTGCAGGCTCTGGTGTGAACAAATACAGGGTGATGTTGTGGTAAGATCAACTTCATGGGGCACAGCCACGTTAGGAAATCGGAGAACGGAAGAGTTGTGTTATGTCCATTACATACTTTAGTTTTGTTGTGTTGTGTTGCAGAGATCAGGCATTTATGTTGGATCGGCCAAATATGCCTTTTTAAACAGGTTAGTTTTTGGTGTTTTCCGGAAGTTTAGGTGGTCGTACGTAGTTTTCAAGGCTTTTGGTAATGCGTTCCACAGTTGTGTGCTTATGGAGAAGAAACTGGATGTGTAAGTTGATTTGTATTTGAGTCCTTTGCAGCTTGGGTAGTGCAGATTTAGGTACATTCATGTTGATTCAGATGTGTTTCTAGTTGGTAGGTCGATCAGGTCTGTCATGTATCCCGGGGCTTCACCGTAGATAATTCTGTGAACCAGAGTGCAGATTTTGAAAGCAATGTGTTCTTTGATTGGGAGCCAGTGTAGTTTTTCGCAAAGGGGTTTTGCACCTTCAAATTGTGTTTTTTCCGAAGATAAGCCTAGCTGCCGTGTTTTGAGCAGTCTGAAGTTTCTTTAAGGTTTGTTCTTTGCATCCCGCATAAATTCCATTGCAGTAGTCTAAATGGCTTAGTACCATTGATTGTATCAGGTTGCAAAACGTTTCCCTTGGGAAGAATTTTTTCACGCGTTTCAGTTTCCATATTGAGTGGAACATTTTCTTTGTTGTGGATGTCGCTTGGCTCTCTAGTGTTAAGTTGCGGTCCAATGTAACGCCGAGGATTTTCAGGCTGTCTGAGATAGGGAGGGTGTAATCAGGAGTGTTGATAATTATAAGGTTGTCCACGCTGTGTTGGGATGAGATGATAAGAGTGTGTTTTTTCTTTGTTGAGTTTTAGTTGAAATGCATTTGCCCAAGAGTCCATGGTGTCAAGCTGATCTTGATTTCGTTGGTGATTTCTGTCAATTTAGATTTGTAAGGAATGTATATTGTGACATCGTCTGCATAGATGAAAGGGTTAACACCTTGGTTGGATAAGGACTTGGCTAGTGGGGTCATCATTAGGTTGAAGAGGATCAGTGATAGTGATGATCCTTGTGGTACTCCACAGTCTGCTTTCCACGGTGATGATATGTTCTTGTGGTTAGGAAACCCTTGATCCAGCTAAGTATGTTTCCACTGATCCCGAACTTATCTAGTAATCTTATTAATATATTATGGTTTACCATGTCGAATGCACTAGACATGTCGAATTGGAGGAGGAGGATGTTTTTGCCTATTGCTATTTCCTGCTTGAATTTGGCTAGGAGAGTGAGTAGTACTGTTTCTGTGCTGTGGAGAGGGCGAAAACCTGACTGTGATTTGTGTAATATTGAGAATTTGTTTATTTATTCTGTAAGTTGTTTGGCTACCATGCTTTCCATCAGTTTGACTGACAAAGGGATGGATGCTACTGGACGGTAGTTAGTGATTTCATTTGTTTTTTTCTTGGTGTCTTTTGGTATCGGGATGAGTAGAATATTGCCATTTTCCTTAGGGAGGAGACCTTGCTGTAGCATGTAATTTAAGTCTACTATGAAGCGGTCAGGGGCGGATTTCATTAGGTAGTTGGGGCAGGTATCTAGTTTACAGTGAGTGTTGGAGAACCTGCTGATCGCCCGTGCAACTGTATCGACGGTGAGGAGGGCAAACTTTAACCAGGTTCGGTCAGCCGGGTAATCTCCAGTGGTTGGGTCCAACTCGTTAAGGAAGTTTTCGATGTTAGAGTTGTCCTGAGGTAGCGTGTTGCGTAGGTTTACAATTTTTTCATTGAAATACTTAGCAAGTTCATCTACAGATGGGATGTCTGTATTCGATGCAGTGACCAGTTTGTTCACGAGTTGGTATAATTTCTGTGTGTCTTTGTAATCTGTCCCTATTTTAGTTTTATAGTATGATCTTTTGGTCTGTCTTCTAGCGTATTTGTACTTTCTTTGTGATTGTTTCCATGTGTTGAGTGTGTGTTCATCGTTTGTTTTTTTCCATGCTCGTTTGAGTTTTCTGGATTGTGTTTTTAGCTTTTTCAGTTCATTGTTGAACCATGGTATCGAGTTATGCTTACGTGAAGATTTTAAGGGTGCTATTTCATCTAGTATACATTTGCATCTTTTATCCCATTCCATCTTAAATACTAAATAATAAGAATATACACGACCTAGACACAACCGAAATCTTACCACTTGACTGATTAACCTCTTTGCTATTAGTGAACAAACACTATCACTTCAATCCTTATGTGGAAAATGGTCTCTCCATAGTCGATGACCTAATGTATGTTATAATCCAATTATCACTCAGGAACCTTCATGCAATACCATAATGTATTCTTCTTTACTATGTATGTACGCACATGGTATATATATATATACCATGAACTGTTCCACATATGTTATGTTCCATCTATGTTACCATGTATGTATGCACCTTAACGCATCACCATTTGTAATTCTGTTAAACGGAAATGGCAACCGCCATTACGGCAAATGTAAGCCACATTGAGCCTGCAAATTGGTGGGAAAATGTGGGCTACAACTGCTACAAATAAATAAATACATTCCATGAGGAAGTATATGGAGTCTGTTTGTGCTGTCCATTCATCGTTATATAACTGTTGCCAGAATGTTTTCGTGTCTACTTGACCTCTTGTTCTGTAGGATGTATGTTCTTGTATTTGGTGTAGTCTCTTCTTCCGCCAGTGTAGGGATAACTTTAGTTTGTAGTGATCAGTCCAGGGTGTTTCTGTCCATTTAATATCTGTTATTATTAAGTTCTGGTCTGTTGAAAGATTGTGTGAGATGAGATCAAGTGTGTGCCCTTTGGCGTGGGTTGCTTGCATTTGTGGCCATTTGAGATCCCATAATTGGAGGAATTCCTTACATTCTCGTGCGCTATGCATATTCTTTTGAAAGCTTGCATATGCCCATGTAAATCTGATAAGAATTTCACCCTCCCTTAGGTTTTGCAGTAGAAATGTATGATTGTGCATTTTAAGGCATGTTTCTCAAAGAGTTAACCCATTTGTCTGTGTTAGCCCGTCCGTTCATAAGCATCTGTTTGCACACGCACAAACAGATGCACACAGAGCTTTAAAAAGTAGCAGTGAACAAGCCAAGGCTACTTCCCCCCCCCCCCCCCCCCCCAGTAACAATCTGACCCCTGGCAGTAGTACCGCAAGACTACCAGTAGGTGTCGAGTGGTTCCAATTTTGAAGATGCAATGAACAAGACAAGAGAGAGTGGAAATCATTCTGGCCTTCCTCACCCCCTGGAGCTCTTGGGGTGAGTCAGGATCTGGAGGGGGACGGACCAGGGCTAGGCCAACCCTCAGATTAATTGGATTAAAGGGAACGGGAGCCTGCACACCTTTCTTCCTCGTGCCAGATTGGAGGCCCCCCTAGGGAAGGGACATATATGAACATATACAACTCCTCCACATATATTCAGAACTGTCTTAATATATCTGCTTGCTATATTACTATCACGTTTTTATTACCCAAGATCCTTCTGTACCATTAAATGTAGATTTTCTAATTATATTTCCACTATCCATGATGTATTGTAAGCCACATTGAGCCTGCAAAGAGGTGGGAAAATGTGGGATACAAATGCAATAAATAAATACCCTGCATTGTTTGAATTGGGTGTTTCTTTAATGCAGCAGCTCAAGAGAATTAATGTCTTTTTGCTTTTTCAAAAATGGGCTCAAAGTTCTGTCATGAACTTATTTTACGATTTTTGCCACACAAACGCTTTGCATTGTAGCATCCAGGGCCACTGAGAGGGGGGCGGGGGGGGGGGTGCAATATTCCCCCAGGCCCGGGCTCCAAGGGTAACCCAGTGCTGGGGTCTGTCTCCCTCCTGTTCCTGATGGGACCCAGCAGGAGAGAGAAAACTCCGATGCCATACCCCAGAGGCTGGGGAGGAGCAGACACAGGGCTTCGGGGCTTCTGGTTTGCCAGAAGAAGTCTTCCTCCTGCAGTGCTCTGCACCACATTGCCTGCCCGTGACATGAGGGGGAAAGCAGCCGCAGGGCAAACAATTAGGCGGAGAACAACTCTGGAGGAAGACTTCCGCTGGCGGGGTTTGGGGACCCCCACCAGCCAAGGTATATGGGGTTGCGGCAGGGGGCAAGAAGGTGGGGCAAAATGTGCCCCCCCAAAACACACACTTTGGGCTCCAGACCCCCCCCCCCCAATGTTTGTGGTCTGGCTATGCGGCAGTCCGGGGGGGGGGGGTCGGCAGCGGCAATCCTGGGGAGCCAGGTAATGGTGACCCTGCCCCGGGCCTGACTCAGTCTCTCAGCGGCCCTGCAGTTTGATAACGGCAAATTTAAATACACGTGTGCAAAGTTTACTTCACAACAAGAGTTTAGTACCAGAAAGTATTTTTGTGCACTGACTTTATAACACAAAACTCATTTGACATGTGAACATTACCAGGCAATTCTGCTACATGAAGCACACTTTCGACATCACTTTGCCCTTTAACATATCAGATCCATAGTGCTTAAGAAAAGCAGCTCCTATGGGTGTGACCAACTTAGGCAGAGGTCACAGGTGTCCCAACACCCACAGAGGAGGCAGGAAGACCTTATTGATGATAAGTGATAATGGAGGAGGAGGGAAACCAGATCTTAAGATGGGTGGGGAGGGTTCATTCAAAAGTGAAGGTTCTAGGCTTCAACTAACTTTGTTCAGATCAAGAGCGTAGCCAGACACCCAATTGTAGCTAGACTCATATTTGGCAAACCAAAATTTGAAAGTGCCAAGCCACTACGAGAAAAACTACACTGGCTCCCACTCAAGGAACGCATCACGTTCAAAATATGCTCATTAGTTCATAAAATTATCCATGGAGATGCAGCAGCTTACATGTCAGACCTGACAGACCTACCACCTAGGAACGCCAAAAGATCATCCCGTACATTCCTTGATCTGCACTTCCCCAACTGCAAAGGAATGAAATACAAACTAATGCATGCGTCAAACTTCACCTACCTGAGCACACAGTTATGGAACGCACTGCCGCGCAGCTTGAAATCGATCTACGAAAGAACGAACTTCCGCATATTACTGAAGACCCATCTCTTTAATAAAGCCTACCACAAAGATCAACCAATGTGAATATGCACAACTCGCCCATCTATATTCAGAACTGTTTCATAATATCTGCTCGTATACTATGACTTTGTTTATTTTGTTTGTTTTATTAACATCATGCTGACCAAGATCCTGTAATACCAAATAATATTTATCTACTAACATTCTTCCACTACTCATGATGTATTGTAAGCCACTTTGAGCCTGCAAAGAGGTGGGATAAGGTGGGATACAAATGCAACAAATAAATAAATAAATTTTGGGTGGGTCTGGGCCCAAGATGGGTGATTTGGTCTCTCCTGCATGTCATATGGTCTCTCAAACATCCCCCCCCCCCCCCCATCTCTCGCATACCTTTTTAAATAGCAGATTTTCACCAGCGGCGAGCAGCAACTAATACACACTGCTCATGTTGGTCCCACAGCCTTCCCAGTGATGCAACTTTTTGTTTCCGCATAGGCAGGAATACGTCAGAGGGAAGGTTGTGGGGCCAGTGCAAGCAGTATGTATCAGTCACTGCTTGCTGCAGGCAAAGATCTGCTATTTACAAGGTATGCAGGAGGGACAGTTGTTGGGAGTTTTCAGCTGGTGGGGCTTGGGAATCTCTGCCAGCCACATCATAAGTGTGCTGCTACTGGGTGGGCTCGAGCCCAAAGTGGGTGGGCCAGGGCTCACCCAGGCCCACCCTTGGCTACGCCACTGGTTCAGATGGGGGATTACCTCAAAGAATTGCAGTCTGGATGGAAACATCTGCAAGAAGTTGAAAAGCAGCGGGCAAAACTGAAGGGAGTTATTGTAAGGGAAACAAAACCTTTTTGTCAGGAAAGTAATTACGAGTAAGAGGAAAAGGAGGCTGCTTTGGTTCTCAAAAGTATTAGCTGAAAAGGTAAGGGAAAAGAGGTTAACCTTCATAAACTACAAGAGAGCATAGAACGCGGAAGACAGGAGACAGTATCTGGAAAAGCTAAGAGAAGCTGATAGAGTAGTCAGGAAAGCAAAGATGCAAATGAAATGGAAAAATAGCCATTATAGTAAAATGAGGGGACCAGACATTTTTTAGATATGTTAGTGAGAGGAGGAAGTCCAAAAGTGACTTTGTGAGACTCAAAGGTGAAGGGGAGGAATATGTAGAACAGGGGCATAGCCAGACTTGCGTGGGAGGGGGGTCCACAGCTCGAGGGGAGGGGGCACATTTTAGCCCCCCCCCCTGCCGCCGCCCCTCCCGCCGCCATTGTCGCCCCCCCGTCTCTGCCGACCCCCCCTCCCGCCGCGCACCCACCCCCGCCGCCACCTACCTTCCGTTTTGCTGGCGGTGGTCCCCACTCCCCGCCAGCTGACGTCCTCTCCTGTAGAACGCAGCGGCACTGTCTGGCAGAGAAAAGTCTTCTTCCTTGCATGCTGACAACGTGCAGGACGTCAGCATGCAAGGAAGAAGACTTTTCTCTGCCAGACTGCCAGTGCCGCTGGGTTCTACGGGAGAGGACGTCGGCTGGCGGGGTGTGGGGTCCCCCGCCAGCAAAACGGAAGGTAGGCAGCTGCGGGTTCACCAGGAGGGGGATATCCACTGAAATCTACGGGGGCCCAGGCCCCCTCAGGCCCCACGTAGCTACGCCACTGATGTAGAAGCTGATAAAGATAAGGTGGAATTACTTAACAAATATTTATGTTGTGTTCGCAGCTGAAAGGCCAGAAGAAAGACCACAAAAGTCAAACACAAATAGGAATGGAGGGATGGAGTCCCTGAACGATTTTCAGAGGACTGTGTTCATGAGGAGTTGGCTAAACTAAAGGTGGGCAAAGCGACGGGGCCAGATGGCATACATCTGAGGACACTGAAGGAAGTTCTAGCGGCTCCACTGACAGACCTTTTCAATGCTTCTCTAGAGTCGGGAGTGGTCCCGGAGGACTGGAGAAGAGCAGATGTGGTTCCTGTCCACAAAAGCAGAAGTAAGGAAGAGGTTGGGAACTACAGGCCAGTAAGTCTGACTTCTGTGGTAAGTAAATTAATGGAAATGCTTTTAAAACAGAGAATAGTGGAGGTCACGTGATGGCAAGTTAAAGTGCAGGCACGGATGAGAATCGTTCCCAGGCCCTGTAGGAAACATCAGCCTTCACAACTGGCAATTTTGTGAAATATCATGTCCACATCACTCCATGAAGATACCGTGATCACTCCAAAAACGGTGGCTTGGGGACCTGGTGGAGTCACTGGCTTTAAATCGCAAAGCAGCGGTTGTCCTTGCAATTTCAAAATGCTAGACAAAGCCCAGGGGAGCGTTTTATAATGGCCCATGTAACGATAGATCGTCAGCCGTTCTTGTAGTGCAGTGTATATGTGCCCAATAGTGAACAAAAACATTTTTCAGGCCTTGGTTGAATTTCTTTAGCCTTACCAAACCATTCCTGTAGTTGTAGGAGGCAATTTTAATACAGTCTATGACCCACAGATAGACAAATCTCATCCCCACCCACAAGACAAAATAAACAATGCTAGGGGGCTTCCATTTTTATGTAATACGTTAGATTTACTTGATGTATGGAGGGTATTACATCCAGGGGATTGGGTTCTCACCCATTTATCAAGAACACATTGAACACAGTCTTCTCAAGTTGTCTCAGCTGATATAGGTTCTTATAGTATATCTGACCATGCTTCAGTTGAACTTCAGATTGACAGAGGTAGGTCAAGTGGAGATTCCCCTTACAACTGTATTGGGAGCAACAGTTTTGGCATTCATAAAGGAGAAAATGAGACTACAAACGTAATATTCACATTTATTTATTTATGTATTTATTTATTTACTTAGTTATTTATTTGTTTGTTTGTTTGTTTATTTGCTGTACTTGTATCCCACATTTTCCCACCTATTTGCAGGCTCAATGTGGCTTACAAAATGTTACAATGACATATACACATTATAGAATAAGAATTTCAGAATATAAATACAGATAGGTGCATAAGAATATCATAACGATCATATTACTACTACTACTACTACTACTACTTAACATTTCTAAAGCGCTACTAGGGTTACACAGCGCTGTACAATTTAACATAAAAGGACAGGCCCTGCTCAAAGAGCTTACAATCTAAAGGACAAGTGAGTAGACGATACGATGGGGGCAGTCAATTTGGGGCAGTCCGGATATCCTGAAGGTAAGAGTTAGGTGCCGAAGGCAGCATTGAAGAGGTGGGCTTTAAGCAGAGACTTGAAGATGGGCAGGAATAATAATTTTACAATTGTTACAAATAAGAGTGCATAAGTAAATCATATTGGATTGGAAGTGGATTGAAAGATCAACATAACATAACATAATGATATCAGGACAAAATATAATATTCAGTCGTGAGGATGTAATTAAGATGAACAAAAATTGGAGGGTTCCATAATAGTTGTAATTGGAATAATTTGGGAGTCAGATCGTTATCGGGAATCTTTTCAGGACCCAGTATTATTCTGTGATGCAACCTTAGATGTAGTAAAAAACATACTCCTCTGAGTTTTGTCAGCTAGGGATTCTTAACATCCGACAAGGCACATATTTCGCTTAAATAAGCTTTCTTGAGGATTACCTCCTTTTACCATGTTCAACACATCTTGTCGACATGTAAGTTTGTGTGGCAAGTAAAGAGTAGAGAAAGAGTTACTTTAAAGAGGACCGATGAAGAGATAGAGGGGCATAATCGAAAAGGGGTGCCCAAGTTTTCCTGAGGACGTCCTCGCAGGACATCCCGGCGAAGGGGCGGGGAAACCCGTATTATCGAAACAAGATGGGTGTCCATCTTTCGTTTCGATAATACGGTCGGGGACACCCAAATCTTGACATTTAGGTCATCCATAGAGATGGTCGTCCTTAGACTTGGTCGTTTCTGATTTTTGCCGATAATGGAAACTAAGGACGCCAATCTCAGAAATGACCAAATGCAAGCCCTTTGCTCGTGGGAGGAGCCAGCATTCGTAGTGCACTGGTCCCCCTCACATGCCAGGACACCAACCGGCACCCTAGGGGGCACTGCAGTGGACTTCACAAAAAGCTCCCAAGTACATAGCTCCCTTACCTTGTGTGCTGAGTCCCCCCAACCCCCCCCCCCCCAAAACCCACTCCTCACAACTGTACACCATTACCATAGCCCTTATGGGTGAAGGGGGGGGCATCTAAATGTGGATACGGTGGGTTTATGGTGGGTTTTGAAGGGTTCATATTTACCACCACAAGTGTAACAGGTGGGGGGAATGGGCCTGGGTTCGCCTGCCTGAAGTGCACTGCACCCACTAAAACTGCTCCAGGGACCTGCATACTGCTGTCATGGAACTGGGTATGATATTTGAGGCTGGCATAGAGGCTGGAAAAAATATTTTTTAAATTTATTTTGAGGGTGGGAGGGGGTTAGTGACCACTGGGGGAGTAAGGGGAGGTCATCCTCAATTCCCTCTGGTGGTCATCTGGACAGTTCGGGCACCTTTTTGTGACTTGGTCGTAAGAAAAACAGGACCAGGTAAAGTTGTCCAAATGCTCGTCAGGGATGCCCTTTTTTCCCATTATGGGTTGAGGATGCCCATGTGTTAGGCACGCCCAAGTCCCGCCTTCACTACGCCTCCGAAACACCCCCGGGAACTTTGGTCATCCCCACGACGGAAAGCAGTCGGGGACACCCAAAATCGGCTTTCCTTTATACCGATTTGGGCGACCCTGTGAGAAGGACGCCCATCTTGCGATTTGAGTCGAAAGATGGACGTCCTTCTCTTTCGAAAATAAGCCTGTTAGTGTGCCAGTTATGGTGGTAAAAGTTCAGCCCTATTCAATGAGGCTGAGGTCTGTAGTAACACTTATGTATGTATGTATATATATATATATATAATATATATAATATGTATATATATATATATGTATGCAGAGCCGTAGCGAGGGGAGCTGACACCCGGGGCGGGTCGCCGCTGCGCACCCCCTCCCCCCCGGGTGCAGCACGGCGCACCCTCCTCCCGCTGGAGCGCACCCCCCCCCCTGGAGTGCATACCTGTGGCGAGGGACGGGCGGGAGGGCCGATCCGCCCCAACTGCACGTTGCTGAGGTGTGTCGGCTCCGCGCTGATTCACTGCTCTCTCTGTCCCGGAACAGGAAGTAACCTGTTCCGGGGCAGAGAGGGCAGTGCACCAGCGCGAAGCCGACACCCCCCAGCGGCGTGCACCCGGGGCGGACCGCCCCCCCTTCCTATGCCACTGTATGTATGTATATATAATTTCTCATAAAAGGAGCACATTCAGGCTTAAGGTTCACCTGAGTAGGTCACCCAACAATTAGAGGCCTTAGTTTCATAATAACTGCGCTATTGAATGAAACCAGCCACATGACAAGATACATCCTTGGCGACTGTCAGGTTCATCCAGGTAAACATACTGTAATCTTTTCCCAGCAGTTCCTTCCATTGACACAAAATAGAAGGAGGTCTGTGTGATCCTGTCCTTGGACAGCTGATGTCTCCAGATTGTCCAACCTGTTGCTTCCCAAGTCATGGATTCTCTTATTTTTAAACACAACAAATATTATGTAGCCCTGGTACATCAGATATGGGGAAGATCAGACATCAGACATACCGAAGCCAGGGGCGTAGCCAGACTTCTGCGGGAGGAGGGTCCAGAGCCTGAGGTGAGGGGTCACATTTTAGCCCTCCCTGGTGCCGCCACTCCCCGCCATTGCTGACACCCCCCCCCCCCCGCCATTGCCAACCACCACCAACAACTTTTACCCCCCCCCCTGCCGACGACCCTCTCGACCCCCCTCCCGCCACCAACCCTTCCCCACCGTCGCCTACCTTTGCTGGTGGGGGACCCCAACCCCCGCCAGCCAAGGTCCTCTTCTTCCTTTGTTCTGTTTCTGAGTCTGACGTCCTGCACGCCTTGCGATCTGCAGAGCTTCGTTCTGTCTCTGAGTCTGACGTCCTGCACGTTGTACATGCAGGACGTCAGAAACAGAACAAAGGAAGGACCTCGGCTGGCGGGGGTTGGGGTCCCCCGCCAGCAAAGGTAGGCAACGGCTGGTTGACGACGGGTTGGCGGCGGGAGGGGTGGGGGTCGAGAGGGTCGTCGGCAGGGGAGTCCAGGCCCAAATCTATGGGGGCCAGGCTCCCGTGGCCCCACGTAGCTACACCCCTGACCGGAGCTAAGAGGTCAATTGCCCAGAAATGGGAGGGGGGGCATAAGAAGCTTCTCTCCATGAATTGTACACAATGCCTGGATTATAATCTGTTTGCCTTACTAATACAGAAATGGATTTTTTATATACAAACACAGAGACAATGTTCTCCTCTTACCACTGCCTCCCCATTCCTTGCTCTCTGAGGCCCCCTGATGGATGTTTGGTAGATTGCATTGTCAACATCTTGAAGGTGGCTTGACATTGTTCGGTGTCAGCGACTGTCCTCCTAGCACTGCAGTGGGGAAAGGATACAGCAAACACGCAGAGTTTCTGAATGGCAAAAAGAAATGCAATTAAACATTCTGACTGCACACAAGCATAGCTGTGTGTGTGAAAGAGAGAGAGAGAGAGAGAGAGAGAGACACTTAGACCACTGTTATCCATTCTATGAATATACAGAGCCTTTCAGCAACATTTCACTTTTCATCTTTGTTTTAAGGCCAACGTGACATTTCTTCTCTTAACTCCAAACTTATTCAGATCACCGACTGGCTATGGAACAACAAACTAGTCCTTGACCCTACAAAATCTAAAACTCTACTCGTCACTAGGTGATCAGGCGGGCCTCACTTGTCACCCCAGTACTTCTCCGTAACGTTCCTGTTGCCGTGGACACCAGCACGAAAATTCACGGGGTGATTTTAGATGACAAACTCTCCTATCGACCCCACCTCTCCCAGGTTATTCGACACTCATTCTAGAAATTCGTTGATTCATTCAATCCAACCCCTTCTTCAGCCATCAGCGCTCAATATCTTGGTTCATTCTTTAGTCTTCAGTCGACTACTGTAACTCCCGCTATAAAGCTCTCACACAGAACGATCTACACCATTAACAGCTTGTTCAGAATATGGCTATTAAACTCATTCACAAGGCCCGGAAGTATGACCATGTAACACCCCTTCTGAAGGCAAATCACCAGTTGCCGCTCCCTTACTGTATTATGCATAAGCGTCTACTCCTTGTCTTCAAAATCAATGCCACAGGGGAACTTGATTTTCCCTCTCGACTTCTAATTCTATATGTTCCTACCGGATCCCTTCAATTCTCAACGCAGCATCGCCTAGTGACCCCCGCCTTCAGAGACATTGCCTTTGCAAAGATCCGGCACGCTATTTTTTCCATGAGCTTTGGGATAAGCTAACAGAGCACTTCAGACGTCAACCATCCCTGGAAAATTTTAAGGTGGAACTTAAAACCTATCTTTTTATGGAGGCTTTTCAGTGCCCCCTGACCTCTACCCAGTAGGCTCTGATGCCATGGTTACCTGAAGACACTTCCCCATCCACTCATGTGTTTCCCTTCCCCTCTTCTGTGCTATCAAGATTATTGTAGTTCTTCCCCCTACTCACACTATCATCTCTGGCTAGCTTCCTTTCTCTCTCTCCTTCCTTTTGTTTTCGTCTGTAAGCCGCCCAGTTGACGATGATGGGCAGGATAGCAAGAGCTGGATAAATCTGAAACTACTATACCACAAATAATAGAAATATCTAGGCGGTTTACCAGTATATTGTCAAAGGTATGAACAGGAGGAACACAAAGGGGACCTATATTACAATTAAAACGATCAAGGGATAAGGGGTGAGATATAGATTAATCCTAAAATGTACAACATAAGGAGGAGGGGGAAGGGAGGTGAACAGTAAACAAGGGCAAATGTGTTAATGCCTCCTGGAACCGGTCATAGGTATAATCTCTTTTTCCTCTCTCCAGCCTCTCACTTTTCTGTGATCCACAATCCTTCCCATCTCTTTATATTCATCCCGGCCGATAATTAAAATCATTTAAGCAGCCAGGAATGGCTCCTGATCAGTTAAATGGCATAGATAGTAAGCTCTGTCGAGCAGGGACTGTCTCTTCATGTTCAAGTATACAGCGCTGCGTACGTCTAGTAGCGCTATAGAAATGATAAGTAGTAGTCTTTGGGATTCCGGAATCTTGCTACCCTTTGTCCTTATCCCTTATTTGTCTGTCCTAATTAGATTGTAAGCTCTGTTGAGCACGGTCTGTCTCTTCATGTTCAAGTGTACAGCGCTGTGTATGTCTAGTAGCGCTATAGAAATGATAAGTAGTAGTCTTTGGGATTCCGGAATCTTGCTACCCTTTGTCCTTATCCCTTATTTGTCCTTTTTGTCTGTCCTAATTAGATTGTAAGCTCTGTCGAGCAGGGACTGTCTCTTCATGTTCAAGTGTACAGCGCTGCGTAGGCCTAGTAGTGCTATATTTTTATTTTTGTTACATTTGTACCCCGCGCTTTCCCACTCATGGCAGGCTCAATGCGGCTTACATTGGGCAATGGAGAGTTAAGTGACTTGCCCAGAGTCACAAGGAGCTGCCTGTGCCTGAAGTGGGAATTGAACTCAGTTCCCCAGGCAGGGGCGTATCTGAACTGCGGCGGTAGGGGGGGCCAGGGCCAGAGTGAGGGGGCACATTATAGCCCCCCCCCCCCCGCCGCCGCCGCCGCCGCCGCCATTGCCGATCCCCCTCCCCCCAGCCGCTACCATTGCCAACCCTCCCCCTCCGTTGCTCGCTTACCTTCGCTGGCGGGGGACCCCAACCCCCGCCAGCCGAGGTCCGCGTCCTCCTGCCGCTGCCGCTGCCGGCTGCCTTTGGTGCTTTCATTTGTCCATTGAAGCTGGCGCCAACTAAAGTTTCTTTTGACTCTGACGTCGCTGCACGTTGTACGTGCAGGACGTCAGACTCAGAAAATGTTTCTGAGTCTGACGTCCTGCACGTACAACGTGCAGCGACGTCAGACTCAAAAGAAACTTTCATCGGCGCCAGCTTCAATGGACAAATGAAAGCACCAAAGGCAGCCGGCAGCGGCAGGAGGACGCGGACCTCGGCTGGCGGGGGTTGGGGTCCCCCGCCAGCGAAGGTAGGCGAGCAACGGAGGGGGAGGGTTGGCAGCGGTAGGGGGGTCCAGGGCGAAATCTGCGGGGGCCCAGGCCCCTGAGGCCCCACGCAGATACGCCCCTGTCCCCAGGACCAAAGTCCACCACCCTAACCACTAGGCCACTCCTCCACTATAGAAATGATAAGAAGAAGTAGTAGTAGTAGTAGTAGTAGTAGTATAGTAGTATTTGGGATTCCGGAATCTTGCTATTCTTT
This sequence comes from Microcaecilia unicolor, assembly GCF_901765095.1. NCBI lineage: Eukaryota > Metazoa > Chordata > Amphibia > Gymnophiona > Siphonopidae > Microcaecilia > Microcaecilia unicolor. The sequence goes on from NC_044033.1 coordinate 7,505,560, forward strand.
GAGTTCCAGAATCTTGCTACTCTTTGGGATTTCGGAATCTTGGTAACCTTTGTCCTTATCTCTTATTTGTCCTGTTTGTCTGTCCTAATTAGATTGTAAGCTCTGTCCAGCAGGGGCTGTCTCTTCATGTTCTAGTGTACAGTTCTATGTATGTCTAGTAGCTGTATAGAAATGATAAGTAGTAGTAGTAATTTAACTGGCTATCAGACAATACTTAGCTGGAGACAGACGGTTATTTCCAGCTGAATATTGTCGGTTACCTCTTAGTGGATAACTGGTTTTATTGCTCGATATAACCAGCTATCTGCCGATATTCAGCGCATCGCCAGCTAAGTTTGGCAGACAAATTGGGTCATCACAATAGCTGGAATATCTTTGGCTGGCTAAAACTTAACCGTCCAGTGCTGAATATCGGCTTAGCCGGCCAAAATACGCCTGGACATTCAATGCCAGGTTCAGCAGCGGCCACGGGAGGCAGACTGGCTACCTCCCTTGGTCTGAATATCGGCCCATTATTTAAAAGAATGTCACGTGTGCTTCTGTACCCAACAGTGAATGACACGAATACTTCCATGTTGCACGATCCACACAGGAGTGATTAACATAGGAATCAGAGGCTGGTGCTTTCTTCTCTCTGCCAGGCAGAGAAGACCATGAATTTCCTTTAATGATAACCATTTCTCTCAGTCCACCGGCATTGCCCCTCTGTCTGAACCTCTGAACATGGATGCAGAGTAGCTGAATGGGTTGGAAAGAATGTGCCAGAAAGTCCATGCAGTGATTTGAAACTACAGTCACCATGATGCAGCATTCATAGCTTTTCTCCCTTCCCCCTTTCCAAAGTGGGGGACAGTGTGCACACTTTTACCCTCACTGAAAGGGGTAATAATCAGAACACATTCTGAGGCAGGGAACATGTGTTTCCTCACTTATGACACATTGATTGCTGGCACCAGAAAAAACAGATGTGTTGTCTCAATCACCCTCTTGAAGGTGAACAAACGCATGTGCTTTCTCTTTGAACACGGGTGAAAAACTGGGGACGGAAAGCCCCACACACTTTGCAAAAAGATGAAAAGTGAAATGTTGCTGAAAGGCGCTGCATATTGGCAGATAGCTGGATATAGACTACAGAGTAAGGGGACAAGGCTCAGATGGGGTCTTCCACTCAGTACGGCTTTACCTCTTTTTTAGCTGTGGAACCCTCTGGAGAATCCTCCCTGAGCTCAGGGTTTTATATTTCCCTCCAAAAGCTAAAATTTCAATTCTATTGAGCTACTTTCTTGGAACAGAGTGGAGGAGTGGCCTAGTGGTTAGGGTGGTGGACTTTGGTCCTGGGGAACTGAGGAACTGAGTTTGATTCCCACTTCAGGCACAGGCAGCTCCTTGTGGCTCTGGGCAAGTCACTTAACCCTCCATTGCCCCATGTAAGCCGCATTGAGCCTGCCATGAGTGGGAAAGCGCAGGGTACAAATGTAACAAAAATAAAATAAATTCAGATTCAGACTAGGTAGAGACAGAGAAAGTTCTTCCAGCAATTGTATGGGAAAGCACATTTTGTCAGCCTGCTACACATGCGTTAACTGCCTTCCAAATTTCCAAGTTTATTATAACTTGATATACCGCACCATTGGGGACCTTCTGGGCAGTTTACTATAAAAATACAATAAAATAGGAAAAGGACTACGACAGGCAGAGAAAGTGAGAGTCAGGAGAGAGGAAAAAGAGATTTTGCCTGTGACTGGTGGCATTAACACATTCGCCCTTGCGTACTGTTCACCTCCCCTCCCCCTCCCCCCCATTTAATACTTTTTAGGGTTAATCTATCCCTCAAACCCTATCCCTTGACCGTTTTAATTGTAATGTAGGCCCCCTTTTGTGTTCCTTCTATTCATATCTTTGACAATATACTGGTAAACTGCTTAGACGTTTTTATTATTTGTGGAATTGTAGTTTCAAGTTTCATGTTTATTCAGGTCTTGCTCTCCCGCCCTTCAAATCCAGGGTAGGATGAAAGGTGCCTCTTCCTTCTTCGGCACCTCAAAGTAGATGGAATAATAGACTTTTCTGATCTCTCCTGGGGAACTGGAATGATCACTTTGAGGAATAACAATCTTTCCAGGGTGGCCTCAATGGCCTTTTTGACATCTGAACCATACAGGAACTCCAAAAAGAGGTCTGGAACAAGGGTTTGTGCCTGAAGGAGTTGGATTGATATCAGGAGCAACGAGAGCAGCTTTGAAGTTATTGCTGTCACAATGGGATGGGTAAAGTACAGGAGCACATGTAAATATGTACAGGCTGGAATGTTCCTAAAGATTGGAGTGGAGTGGCCAACACTGCCCTAGAGTGGAGTGGCCAACACTACCTAAACAGTCTTGGATGGACAGTGTATATAACAGAATTGAAGAGTTTGATTGCCAGTTGCACAAGTTCCAGTACACTTGGTTTGTATTTACATAAAACTCTTGGAGTCCAGAGTGATTCTTGAGTACCCTGGATCTTGAACTGAGACAATGGTATTGGTAAAAAATCTCCTAACTTCCCAACACCCCAGATCACTGTTCTGGACTATTAACCCATTCCCATCTCAAGCTTAACTGCAGATGAACTGGAACTGTGAGAGTGGCGTGCGTGGTCCCCTGACACATGTGGTGGTAAGAAGGGAACTGAGCTTTGTGGCTCGGGTCAGACCTGAGCTAGCGGGGCTACAAGACTCAGTTTACATATGGAACAAAAGGCCTGGGAGATTCCACTGAGATGCCAGAGACCAGAAATGTTGAGTTATACCCAAGGGGTATTTGAAAGGAGTATTTAAAGACCCTCAGGGTCTCAATTAACTTACATAATGCCCTTCCATTGGTCCATGTTCTCCTGCAGTCACATGCTTTAGAATGGACTGAGGCTCATTTGCACTCTGAGCAGGTTCTACATTTCCTAGAGTCTGCCATCGCACAAACAACCCCATTCCTCCTTCAGTAAGGTGTGGCAGCATAGTGACTCAACAGGTCGGAGTTACCCAAGGCCAAAGGAGGTGGAAAGAGAATGCGTTCCTCTCATGCTACCTTGGACGATTTCCACTTTTGAAACTCCTACAGAATCCATTGGTGAAGTCAGGCAAGCAAGCTGTTTTCCCTCAGTTTAATCTTTAAATGGCTTGCCTGTCTCTTTCCATTTGCTGAAACCATGTCCTATGTTTTCCATTATCCAAAGGTTTGGGTGATGAGTAAATGGAGCCATTCCTCCTCCACATATCTTAATCCTTGTTTACTTGAGATGAACGCATGATGGTTTCACTTAACCGTTTTTTAGCATATCCTGGAAATGGCAACTCAAATTTCACACAGTCTATTACTCACTCGCAATCCCATGCCTGATTCACTTTCAAGAGCATTTTTTCCTTTCCAGTTTGGAAGGATGTATTGTGGGGTTAGGGAGAGGATGCAAGGTAATGCAAGTGTTGGGAAGAAGAAGAACCAAAAGGAGAATCTTCCAGTTGATGAGTGATACCAAGAGCCCACTTCTATGGGAAGGTGTACAAGAGGAGTAAAATGAAACTCTTCAAGGGGAGCTGCAAAACATCCTGAATTAACTAATGCAACAGCTGGTGCATTCCACAGTTATCTCTAGCAGAATGCAAGGTGCAAGATTCCCGACAAAAGGGTCTGGTCAAAATTTACTTCACAGGTACTCAAAGGGTTTGGTGGCAAATTATCTGTCTAATACCAGAGGGTATGATAAAGGCAAACAGAGAGAGGGAATAAAGTCACAACATTAAAAAATGGCCAAGATCTGGGAATCTGGGGGATATGGCTTATGAGAGTTGCATTGTTCACACTGAAGACTGTACTTGTTAATGACGATAATGTGACACCCACCCACCCACCCCCCCCAAAAAATGCACCTGCTCTAGGATAGTGGGAGAGAGGATTTCAGGGAGGTCACTAAGGCAATGAGGGCTGGGACGGCCAGCCTGGTGGGTGGATTTGGGCAGGGCCAGGAAGTAATAAAAGGGATTGTGTCTGAGAGATCGTGGTCTTTGGTTGCCTACCCCCCCCCCCCCCCCCCCCCCCCGTCAAGACCCAAGCGCCGAAGGGGAAGTCCTGGACAGTTACAATCAAGGTGCTTTACATATTATATACAGGTACTTATTTTGTACCTGGGGGCAATGGAGATTTAAGTGATTTGCCCAGAGTCGCTGCAGCGGGAAATACATAAATAGATAAATAAACAAGCTTTAATCGTGCGATTGATCGCGATTAAAAGTTTTCATTGAGATGCAGTCCTCATTGCAATAGATCCTTCCATTACTGTAAAAGCAAGGCAGATCACGCATAGAGTAATGATAAAGTGGAATCGTACCACATAGTTCATACATTGGGGGAGTAAATGAGGTGAGACAGAGGAAAAAGAGAAAGGGTGTGAGCCACCTCACAGTTGTGTGACCTACAGTCTCACTTGTCCCATCCCATCCCTTCTTGGTTACTGGCCAGTGTCAGAAGGAGACAGTCCTTTATGTCCAGGAGATTGCATTTTAGCCTACATCCAGCATCTGACTACGGCTCAGGGGATACAAAATGTTTAAAGGTGATCTACCCAAATAGTAGGGAAACTAGTCATCCGTTACACTTGGTTGGGCTTTCTCCCTGCCAGGTACCAGGAAGCCAACTGCATTAATACCTTGCTGATATCCAGGTGTGCTGTGACAACAGAGCCTCTGGTTCCAGATGTGGTTGTTAAGTCTTTGGGTGCTGCCATGACACTGAGATAAATGGGATGCATAACTTTGTCTAGACAGGGAGATAGATAAGGACCCTTCCTCTGCAGGAATTGCAGCATCACTGACTTTTTCTTACTCACAACTTTCCTATCTGATTGCTGTCCTTGAGCTCTCGATTTCCTGTCTTGGTAATAATGGTTACCTCTGAAACTGAAGCAGGAAAAATAAAGTGACTCACCCAGGGTCACACAGAGTCAGGCTTAGGACTAAAGCACAGAGAGAGAGAGAAAACACAACTCACACAGAGTACATGGAACAGAAAGAACTCTGGAAACTCACTTAGAACATTCTTTAAGGGGCCCTTTCACAAAGGTTCGTAAGGGCCTGCACGTGTCCAGCGTGCGCCAAATCGGCATTTCTGCCTGGCTATCGCATGCCCCAGGCGGTAATTCCAAATTTGGCGCAATGAAAACACGCAGTAGAAAATAATTTTCTACCATGGGGGCATTCCCGGCGGTAATCGGCAGTTGGCACACGCTGGACGGTTACCGTGCGGGTAACGTGTGAGCCCTTACTGCTAAGTCAATGAGTGGCGTTACAGGCTCAGGCCATACATAGACTCGCGCTGGTTTTCATTTTGCTACATGTCCATTTCCTGGCCCAAGAACGCCCCCCCCCCCTTAGTTCCAGACGCGGTGGAGAAATGGTCCTGCCGATGTCTAATACACACGCCCTCACTACCGCAGGCCACTTTTGGTGAGCTTTTGTAAAAGGCATGCAAAGTGCCAGATTAGAGCTCGTTCTGCACCTGGAGCCCACCTGAGTGTAAGTACCCTCAACTCTGCCTCTCTCGCAGGACTATCACTGCAGATTTTGTTCAACTTTCATTACCAGATAGCTATGTATTAAAAAAATAGTTTTGGAAACGCAAACGCATTTCAACTAAAACTCAACACAGAAAAAACACACTGTCTCATCCTCTCATCCCAATACAATACAATACAAACAAACCCACAAGCATAAACACCCCAGATTACACCCTTCCTATCTCAGAAAGCCTGAAAATTCTCAGCGTTACAATCGGCCGTAACCTCACTCTAGAGAATCAAGAGAAATCTACAACTAAGAAGATGTTCCATTCAATGTGGAAACTCAAACGCGTGAAACCATTCTTCCCGAGGGATACATTTTGCAACCTGATACAATCAATGGTACTAAGCCATGTAGACTACTGCAACGGAATCTATGCAGGATGCAAAGAACAAATCATAAAAAAACTTCAGACCGCTCAAAACGTGGCAGCCAGGCTTATATTTGGAAAAACGCAATTCGAAAGCGCTAAACCCCTCCGAGAAAAACTGCACTGGCTCCCAATCAAAGAAGGTATTGCTTTCAAAATCTGCACACTGGTTCATAAAATTATCTACGGTGAAGCCCCGGGATACATAACAGACCTCACAGACCTACCAACCAGAAACACAACAGGATCAACACGAACATACCTAAATCTCCACTACCCAAACTGCAAAGGACTCAAATACAAATCAACTTATGCATCCAGCTTTTCCTACAAAAGCACACAACTATGGAACGCATTACCAAAAGCCGTGAAAACAACGTATGACCACCTAAACTTCCGGAAATCACTAAAAACTAACCTGTTCAAAAAGGCAAACCCTACTGACCCAACCTAAATGCCTGAACCCTGCAACACAAGCAAAATCAAAGAGCGTAATGGACATATAATAACTCCTCCTCTCTACGATTCCCTACGGTGGCTTTTACACATGAACCTTATTCTACCACTACATTACTTTGTAATTGTTCATACTGGAATTGGTGATCGCCTTTAGGGTACTATCCAGCTTATAATTGAAAAAGAAAAACGTCTATATTGCGACCCAAATCGGGAGATAGACGTTTATCTCACAAAAACGAATAAAGCGGTATAATCGAAAGCCAAATTTGGACGTTTTCAACTGCACTCCGTCGCGGATGCGGGCAAAGTTGATGGGGCGTGTCGAAGGCGTGGTGAAGGCGGAACTGGGGCGTGGTTATCGGCCAATCAGAGATGGGCGCCTTTCGCCGATAATGGAAGAAAAATATGCGTTTTTAGCGAGAATTTAGGGCACTTTTCCTGGACCCTGTTTTTCCATGAATAAGGCCCCAAAAAGTGCCCTAAATGACCAGATGACCACTGGAGGGAATCGGGGATGACCTCCCCTGACTCCCCCAGTGGTCACAAACCCCCTCCCACCACAAAATATGCCGTTTCACAACTTTTTATTTTCACCCTCAAATGTCATACCCACCTCCCTGGCAGCAGTATGCAGGTCACTGGAGCAGTTATTAGGGGGTGCAGTGGACTTCAGGCAGGTGGACCCAGGCCCATACCCCCCCACATGTTACACTTGTGCTGGTAAATGGGAGCCCTCCAAACCGCCCCCCAAACCCACTGTACCCACATGTAGGTGCCCCCCTTCACCCCTTAGGGCTATAGTAACGGTGTATACTTGTGGGCGGTGGGTTTTGAGGGGCATTTGGGGGGCTCAACACCCAAGGGAAGGGTGCTATGCACCTGGGAGCTCTTTTACCTTTTTTTTTGTTTTTGTAAAAGTGCCCCCTAGGGTGCCCGGTTGGTGTCCTGGCATGTGAGGGGGACCAGTGCACTACGACTCCTGGCCCCTCCCACGAACAAATGCCTTGGATTTATTCGTTTTTGAGCTGGGCGCTTTCATTTTCCATTATCACTGAAAAACAAAAACGCCCAGCTCACAAATTGTCGAATAAAACATGGACGTCTATTTTTTGCGAAAATACGGTTCGGTCCGCCCCTTCACGGACCCGTTCTCGGAGATAAACGCCCATGGAGATAGACGTTTTCGTTCAATTATGCCCCTCCACGTAAGCCACATTGTGGGATACAAATGTAACAAATAAATAAATAAATACATTTAAAAGTAAAACTAGACGCAACGGTTTTCAATCTGGTTCAAACACACGTGAAACTGAATTGAAATAGATTTGTGGGACGGGTCCAATGGGTGGCCTCCTGAGCCCTCCTACACTCACACTGTGACTGGAAACTTCTCAGGAAAGGGACATTAACTGTGAATTACACTGTGCAAGGCTGTGTATATGGATCGTATTATAACTATGGCTAGTTAACTGCTTCAGTTTTGTGGATCTCAGATGTAGGAAGATGAGAGATACGAAACGATTAAGTTTCACTTAATTTATGGTTGGGGAACAGCAGGGAAAGAGAGAGGTGGGTCCAGCTGCCTTCCAGATGATGGTAGCCATGTCTCTCCAAGGGAATTTTTTTTCTCCAGAATTTATGATCTAATATGATTATTCAGAACTAACTCAGCGACCAGGGGACGTATATTCTGATCCTTTTAAGGTTGCTCAGTCTGAAGTTAATCATTCCTTCCGTCTCTGTGCAGGTCTTTGGTGAAATTCCAGTGTTTGTGGGAGAGAGGCCATGGTTCCTTTGGCCTTCTTAATGTAGTGGTTAGGAATGATTACTGTATGTGCTGTATTTGTGGTTTTAGGTCAGCTTTGTCTGCACTACACTGGGGTGAGGAGAGTCCCAGAAAAGTACTAAACAAACATTTGAAAAAGCAGAGCTTGTAAAAGGTTTTAGTGCACAGTGGAAGCAGAATGTCCCAGAGCTTTCACTGATTGACTCTAGAAATGCTCCCAAAACTTTGTAAATGCCCTGAAAGAAAGCTAAAGCCACACCAGGGATATTTCTCATAAACATCACCCCTAGTAAGTATATCCCTAATACTAACATATATACAGGACGATCACCAGAGGAGCCAACCTTTCAGAATGATTGGGGACGCTGAACTCAAACCAAATTGCCCTTTGTTGGACACTGTGAAGAAGTTTGCTCAATATTGACGGAAATTCAAAAATCTTGCATTTGATCTTTTAGTACAACTCTCGAAAGTCTCATGTTGTGTTCAAAGAGTAGTGATATCTTTTATTAAGACAGACCTAGCGTTCTTAAGCTCCACATCTTGCTGTTCTATCTTCATTTCCAAATTGCCAGTCTTTTGCTCCACTGTATCAACCCATCTGGATAACTGGAAAGAACGCTGTAGGAAGGCAAACTACTACTACTACTACTATTTAGCATTTCTATAGCGCTACAAGGCATACGCAGCGCTGCACAAACATAGAAGAAAGACAGTCCCTGCTCAAAGAGCTTACAATCTAATAGACAAAAAATAAATAAAGTAAGCAAATCAAATCAATTAATGTGAACGGGAAGGAAGAGAGGAGGGTAGGTGGAGGCGAGTGGTTACAAGTGGTTACGAGTCAAAAGCAATGTTAAAGAGGTGGGCTTTCAGTCTAGATTTAAAGGTGGCCAAGGATGGGGCAAGACGTAGGGGCTCAGGAAGTTTATTCCAGGCGTAGGGTGCAGCGAGACAGAAGGCGCGAAGTCTGGTGTTGGCAGTAGTGGAGAAGGGAACAGATAAGAAGGATTTATCCATGGAGCGGAGTGCACGGGAAGGGGTGAAGGGAAGGACGAGTGTGGAGAGATACTGGGGAGCAGCAGAGTGAATACATTTATAGGTTAGTAGAAGAAGTTTGAACAGGATGCGAAAACGGATAGGGAGCCAGTGAAGGGTCTTGAGGAGAGGGGTAGTATGAGTAAAGCAACCCTGGCGGAAGGCAAAGAGGTTTCCATCTTCATTCAAAACAACTTACGCATCCGGCTTCTCCTACATAAGTGCACAACTATGGAATGGCCTCCCAAAAGCCCTGAAAACAATCCACGACCACCAGAACTTCAGGAAATCACTAAAAACCATCCTCTTCAAAAAGGCCTACCCCAACGACCCCCATGTAAACCTCTTCACCCAGCAACACAGCATAACTTTGATCATACTGGGCAACACACTATCTTCATCCTTCCCGACCCTCCACATATACCTCATACGATCACATTTCAACCTTGTACTTGTTATCAACCGACTGGGCCAACGCCTTTGACGGTACTATGTAAGCCACAGCCTGCAAACAGGTGGGAAAATGTGGGATACAAATGTAACAAATAAATAAAATTAATTAATTAAAGCAGCCCAGGTCAAATGCAAAGTTATTACTGCAGATTTCATTTGTACCACATTTACATATGCTGCAAAATTCCCCAGAGAGGCCCTCACCCCCAATAATGTTGTATTCCACCAGTAGCCTCCAAAGACCTTGAGGCAGTAGTTTCAGCTACACTCCCTCATTCTTCATTCTGAATTCCACATGTAGGAGATTAACAAACACCTGGGGTTGCCGTTCTGCCTCAGGGTTCAAGGTCTGTAGCTCCTGCTCCATGGCTCTCCCTGACATTGAAGGAGGAGAAACCCTGCTCCGGACTCAATGCTATATTTTTGCTTCCAGGAGAAGAGACGCCCTGGCTCGGCCACTGATTTTGCTCCATTGTAATTCAGTAACACCAGAGAGAGGAATGGTTGCATAATGAGTAATACCCATTTGAGCCAGGTGGGTTCCATGTGAATTTGGGGCTCTCACAGTCTTCGATTGATCCTTGTGCTTCCCCATACAAGCAGAGAGCACAGCAGCATAACCTCTTCCAGTGTCTGTCAGGTGGCCATTTCTCCATCTATACTTCTTCCCTTGGTACTCTGATCTCATCCCATGGTTTTCAGTATCATCTTTACGCTGACTACTCCCAGATCTACCTCTCCACACCAGAAATCTCAGCCGAAATCCAGGCCAAAGTATCAGTCTGCCTGTCTGACATTGCTGCCTGGATGTCTCTCCGCCATCTGAAACTAAACATGACCAAGACTGAGCTTCTTATCTTTCCCCCTAAACCAACCTCTCCTCCTCCCCCATTCTCTATTTTTGTGGATAACACTCTCATCCTTCCTGTCTCATCAGCTCGTAACCTTGGGGTCATCTTTGACTCCTCCCTTTCCTTCTCTGCACATATTTAACAAACTGCTAAAACCTGTCATTTCTTTCTCTATAATATCAGTAAAATTCGCCCTTTCCTTTCTGAGCACACTACCAGAACCCTCATCCACGCTCTTATCACCTCTCGCTTAGACTATTGCAACTTGCTTCTCACAGGTGTCCCACTTAGCCAACTCTCTCCCCTTCAATCTGTTCAAAATTCTGCTGCATGACTAATATTCCGCCAGTGTCGTTATGCTCATATTAGCCCTCTCCTCAAGTCACTTCACTGGCTTCCTATCCATTTCCGCATACCGTTCAAACTCCTCTTATTTTGATGCTGCTTTTAACTCCTAACCCTTATTCACTTGTTCAGAACCCTTATTTTATCATCCTCACTATAATATTCCCTTATCTCTTGTTTGTCCTGTTTGTCTGTCCTAATTAGATTGTAAGCTCTGTCAAGCAGGGACTGTCTCTTCATGTTCAAGTGTACAGCGCTGCGTACGTCTAGTAGCGCTATAGAAATGATAAGTAGTAGTAGTACTAGTAGTCTTTGGGATTCCGGAATCTTGCTGTTCTTTGGGTTCCAGAATCTTGCTATTCTTTGGGATTCCGGAATCTTGCTACCCTTTGTCCTTATGCCTTATTTGTCCTGTTGGTCTGTCCTAATTAGATTGTAAGCTCTGTCGAGCAGGGACTGTCTCTTCATGTTCAAGTGTACAGCGCTGCGTACGTCTAGTAGCGCTTTAGAAATGATAAGTAGTAGTAGTAGTGCATTTAAGTCTTCTTCCTCACTGCCAGAGGCTGACTCCAGCAATGCAGGGCTGCCTCTTCCACCACCTCTTTGCTTATTGGCCTTTGGGATATAAATCTCCCTGTTTTATTCAACTTCCCTTTTATTATCTTTTGCATCTTTTAATCCTGCCCTCTTCGGAGCTGAATTTCAAAAGAGGAGATGGAAGCAAGCTGATGAGATCCTCTTACATGCGTCTATCATGCACCAGACCAGAAGCTGGCTTTATTTATTTTTTTATTTTATTTAAAAAGTTTTTAATATAAACACAAGATCAAACTCAATCAAAATCAAGGAGTAAAACAACAACAATAATAAAACAGGGAATGACTGAATGAATGAAACTATTTATCCCGTGATACCACAGTCCACAATATGGAAGTGTCAGCAATCCACAACATAAGGAGTTCATGTAAAGGAAAAAAATACACAAAAGAAAAAAACCTATCTCAAAGTGGGTTGCACAATTAATTGTCTAGACAGCTTTTATAACACCTATCATGGGATCACCTCAGGAACTGGAGTGGAAGCAGAAATGACGGGAACAAATTTATCACTAGGATAAAGTCAGCTGTGACGAACCAAAAACATGCTTCACATTATTATATCTCACTACACATTTACACGTTTAAAGTAGAGCATAGCTCCGATCTGAAAAACTCTAGGACAAAGTAAAAACTGTCTCTCGTATTTTTTTAATACCTTTAGAAACATCAAGGAAAACAGGAATCTTAAGTGCATAAAAAAGGGCATCTTGTTTCCTTAGAAAAAAATCTATAAAAATCCCTGTCCTGATCACAAACCAAAGAAATCAACTTAGTAGCAGGGACAGCTGGAGATTCCACAAATAAAAAGAGTTATTTATTTATTAGGATTTATTTACCACCTTTTTGAAGGAATTCACTCAAGAATAGATCAAACATGAGCAAAAGACAATTACAACAGTAAAAATATTCAAGTAACAATACAAAATATGGCATGGTATACTATTTTAGCAATCTATCTCTCTAGTTTTCCTTAATTAGGTACCTTGGCTTCCTATGTTCTATATCTATCTTGTTCCAAGGTTAAACGTATGTAATGACCCAGACCTCCAATATTGCAGTAGATTTCTTTATCAAATAGACCTCAATACCTCCACCCCTGGTCTAACACCGAATTGGTGAAATAGAACCTTTATGTAAAGGATTCCAGGGATTCTGTGGGGTTAATTCCTATCATAGGTCATAATTTTATTCAAAAAATTAAATTTATGTTTTACCAACAAGAAACTGCTAATAATTATATTGGCTGGTCTTAATCAACACATACTGTCACATCTTACATAAAAATATCATGACTCCAATGTTTACACGGAGACCCCTTATCTCGATACTTTCATTTTCTATTTTCTATAATTATTCATCTTTTACTTCCGTCCCTTTAAAATTGCACTTAACTGAATTCAGTTTGTTCTTCTCCAGCCGGCTGGTGCATACTCTGGGCCCGTGAAGTTTCTAGTAGTCCTTTCTCTGATATGAGGATCTCTTCGTGACGCCGTAATTTTCTTTAAATCTCTCCTTGATATATCAACTCTGTTCCTTCTTCCTTTCTATGTTATATTTTCCGACAAGCACGTCTTGTTTCGCGACCTCAATCGCTGCTTCAGGAACTTTTTATTTTAATTTTTTATTCCGATGTTTCAAATGCACAAGATGGCCGCGGTTTTTTATATGACGCCTTTAAAGACGTCTCCCAATCACTTTCGTTCTTTTATTTAAAGGGGCTGCTAATAAAATGCCTTCCATTCAACGTTCTTATTCAGTCCCCTAGGCATTGTTGTTTTAAATTGATAAATCAATCTTTGTTCACGCTGCCATAGCTGTTGTTTAACCCCCAGGCAGACCTATAGTGTCAGCTCGAAATTCATTATCAGAACGTATTTGCCAATATGTGGACACATTTTTGCGTCCACTAATGGCAGAGATACCTTCTTATATAAAGGATTCCACTCACTTCTTGAAACAAATACTCAATGTGAAGATCTCACAGACAACAAAATTAGTTACATTGGATGTGAGAGCATTGTATACTTCAATACCTCAAAATGAGGCGTTGGAGGTAACAGAACAAGCTCTGAATACAAGGGAGAGACCATGTACAGTCCCAACAACATTTTTACAACAGTTAATAAGTTTGGCTTTGAACAACAATTTCTTTTTATTTGATGATCGGCTATATTTACAGATAGCGGGAATAGCTATGGGAGCCACATGCGCCCCTTCAATAGCCAATTTATTCATGGCACGGTATGAACAAAAATACGTGTATACCGCCCCTGAATGGCAGAAAATTACATATTGGGGCAGGTATATAGACGATATATTTATGTTATGGGAAGGTACAGAACAAGAATTTTTTCAGTTTGTAGATAAACTAAATCAATGTCACCCAACAATTAAGTTTGACTATAATTTGGATTTGGTCCATATCAATTTCTTGGATATATGGATTCAAAAAGAAGGGCAAGAACTGCATACAGATCTATACACAAAACCGACAGACAGTAACTCCCTTTTGGCATATGATAGTATGCATCCTAAACATCTGATAGGGAGTTTACCATTTTCACAGTTCATACGTTACAGAAGGATATGTGATTCCACACAGAAATATGTGGAGAAATCAGAAGTATTGAAAAATAAATTCAAAGAAAGGGGATACCCCATTAAAGAGATAAAAAGAGCCCAGAAAAGAGCAAGGTTCAATGACAGAGAATGGCTATTACAGTCAAGAGAGAAAATAGAAGAACCACGAATTAATTGTATATTGAAATATACAAAAGAATCAGATAAAATAACGAAAATAATGAAAAAACATTGGGGTATCCTTCAAACACAACAAGAATTTAAAGAAAAAAGATTGATGATTTCATATAAGAGAAATACGAATCTACAGGACACTCTTTGTAAATCAGATGTATGGACGGAAGAACATACAAATACAGGCATCCATAAGAAATGTGGTAGATGCAGCATATGTCCAAACATTCTAGAAGGATCGATTTTGGAATGGGAAAATGGGCAACAAACAATTAAGGTGAGAGGTCAATCTAATTGTGAAACGGAAAATGTAATATACGCATGCAGATGCCCTTGCAGCAAGATCTATATAGGACATACTTCAAGAAAATTTAAAACACGGATAATAGAGCACAAACATGGAATAGTGCACAAAAAATCGGAAGCACCCATGGCACAACATTGTGCAGAACAGGGCCATTCTTTTGAACAAATGCAATTTATAGTATTGGAAGTAGTAAACAAGGGTAAGAGAGGGGGGGATGTTAAACAACAGCTATGGCAGCGTGAACAAAGATTGATTTATCAATTTAAAACAACAATGCCTAGGGGACTGAATAAGAACGTTGAATGGAAGGCATTTTATTAGCAGCCCCTTTAAATAAAAGAACGAAAGTGATTGGGAGACGTCTTTAAAGGCGTCATATAAAAAACCGCGGCCATCTTGTGCATTTGAAACATCGGAATAAAAAATTAAAATAAAAGTTCCTGAAGCAGCGATTGAGGTCGCGAAACAAGACGTGCTTGTCGGAAAATATAACATAGAAAGGAAGAAGGAACAGAGTTGATATATCAAGGAGAGATTTAAAGAAAATTACGGCGTCACGAAGAGATCCTCATATCAGAGAAAGGACTACTAGAAACTTCACGGGCCCAGAGTATGCACCAGCCGGCTGGAGAAGAACAAACTGAATTCAGTTAAGTGCAATTTTAAAGGGACGGAAGTAAAAGATGAATAATTATAGAAAATAGAAAATGAAAGTATCGAGATAAGGGGTCTCCGTGTAAACATTGGAGTCATGATATTTTTATGTAAGATGTGACAGTATGTGTTGATTAAGACCAGCCAATATAATTATTAGCAGTTTCTTGTTGGTAAAACATAAATTTAATTTTTTGAATAAAATTATGACCTATGATAGGAATTAACCCCACAGAATCCCTGGAATCCTTTACATAAAGGTTCTATTTCACCAATTCGGTGTTAGACCAGGGGTGGAGGTATTGAGGTCTATTTGATAAAGAAATCTACTGCAATATTGGAGGTCTGGGTCATTACATACGTTTAACCTTGGAACAAGATAGATATAGAACATGGTATACTATTTGCAATGTCAACACAATACGGAATAGAACATTATAATTGACTAGTAAAAAAGGCCCGTTTCTGACACAAATGAAACGGGTGCTAGCAAGGTTTTCCTCAGAGTGTGTATGTTTGAGAGAGTGTGCGTGAGAGTGACTGTGTGAGAGAGAGAGAGTGAATGTGCGAGTGTGTGTTTGTGACAGAAAGAGAGTGAGACTAGGTGCGAGTGTGTCTGTGAGAGAGAGAGTGTGTGTGTGAGTATAAGAGTGTGTGCCAGGACCCCCATCCCTCCTGCCCTCTGAGTTCCAGGGTTGTCCCCCCCCTCCCTCCCTCCGAATTCCAGGGTCGTCCCCCCCTCCCTCCCTCCCTCCGAGTTCCAGGGTTGTTGTCCCTCTCCCTGCCTCTGAGTTCCAGGGTCGTCCCCTCCCTGCCTCCCTCCGAGTTCCAGGGTTGTTGTCTCTCTCCCTGCCTCTGAGTTCCAGGGTCCCCTCCCTCCCCTGCATTATGCTCTCTCCCCTGCATTCATCCATATGCAGGCAACATCCTCTGTGCCCTGCCCCCTCCATCCATCTCCCTCCACCTCCCTCCGAGTTCCAGTGTACCCAAATCACAAGGGGGGAATGTCGGGGGTACGTTGAGGGTGGGATTTGGGAATTCCCAAAACTGTTTATCTCACCTAGAATGCAAACCACGCTGAACCCTGGAAAGGGGATATTAGGGGTATACAAGAAATGAATTGAATTGAATTTCTGCCATAATGGAATCGATAGAAATCAAACAAAATAAAACATGGAAAAGAAAATAAGATGATACCTTTTTTATTGGACATAACTTAATACATTTCTTGATTAGCTTTCGAAGGTTGCCCTTCTTCTCTCTGCCATAATGGAACAAAGCAAAAACATCCACAGCTAAAAGTTAGACTTTTTGGTCCAGACCTCTGTAATCCTCCATCATAATAGGGATCACGAGAGAATTTCCCAGAGTTACTGAGATGAAGGTTCTGAGGTTGTGGGCAATAAAGGATCCAGCCCAAAGGGGTGGGTTCCTGGGTAAGTTGCAGAGGGAAACGTTCCTGGTTGTTGAAAGACCGTAGGGGAGGAATTAGGAGAACTCTGCTGCACGTCTCATATTCCGCCAGAACCGATATACTCATATCACCCCTCTCCTCAGGTCGCTTCACTGGCTTCCGATCAGATACCGCATTCAATTCAAGCTTCTCCTTCTTACCTACAAATGCACTCAGTCTGCTGCCCCTCATTACCTCTCTACCCTCATCTCCCCTTACGTTCCCGCCCATAACCTCAGTTCACAAGATAAATCCCTCCTCTCAGTACCCTTCTCCACCACCGCCAACTCCAGGCTCCGCTCATTTTGCCTCGCCTCACCCTATGCTTGGAACAACCTTCCTGAACCCTTACGCCAAGCCCCCTACCTGCCTGTCTTCAAGTCTTTGCTTAAAGCCCACCTCTTCAATGCTGCGTTCGGCACCTAACCCTTACCGTTCAGTGAATCCAGACTGCCCTAATTTGACTGCCCCTATCGGACCAACCGTTCACTTGTCTATTAGATTGTAAGCTCTTTGAGCAGGGACTGTCTCTCTTTGTTAAATTGTACAGCGCTGCGTAACCCTAGTAGCGCTCTAGAAATGTTAAGTAGTAGTAGTAGTAGTAGTAGTTTGCACGAGGTCTTTGATTGCCTTAATCCTCCCTCCCCAGTCAGGACCCTTGAGAAGAGGCAGGTGTTCTGGATGGGTTCAAGAAACTAAGGCTGACCAAAGAGGGAGGTTTCTGCCAGTAAAGCATTAACCGTGAAGTGGAGAAGTGCTCCAGATGTTGAAATCGGTTATAGCCAATACATTAACCTGTACTGTTTATTACTTATGTAATCACACAGTCCACAAAAGCAGGAAAACCTTTCAGTGGGAAAATATTCAAATATAGGGGTCCTTTTACTAAGTCGCGTAAGCGTCTACGCGCGCCCAATGCATGCCAAAATGGAGTTACCGCCCGACTACCGCGTGGCTCCTGCAGTAATTTCATTTTTGGTGCGTGTCCGATACACGTGTCTAAATAATATTTTTTATTTGTCAGGCGCGCGTAACGGACGCACGCCAACTGGCATTTGCCACACGTAGCTCATTACTGCCCGGTTACCGCGTGTGTCTTTACCGCTAGGTCAATGGCTGGCGGTAAGGTCTCAGACCCAAAATGGACGCGCGGCAATTTTCATTTTGCCGCACGTCCATTTTCGGCAAAACTTTTTTAAAAGGCCCTTTTCACAGGCGCACTGAAAGATGGATCGGCGCGCACCCAAAAACCGCACCTACACTACCGCAAGCCATTTGTCAGGGCGCCTTCATAAAAGGACTCCATAATGTCTTCACTCCTACACCATTCAAATACAATCTATCTTCTTAAAACATCTACTTTTTTTCCATATGTATAAAAATATTTTTATACAATCCGACTCACAATGAATACATTAGATTTATATCAGTTGAATGTTAAAATCTTACTGGAATATACAAAAACTAAATTGGACTCTTGGATGAGTCTGCCACTGTCATTAATGGGACGGATACATGTAGTACAAATGGTGTTGTTTCCGCGCTGGTTGTACGTTCTTCAAACTTTACCCATACGTCTATTGCGAGTTGATTTGAAGCGGATGATGCGCCTTTTCAGTAGATTTTGTTGGGCAGGCAAAAAGCCTAAAGTTAGCCAAAATCAGTTAATAGGGAGCTGGAGACAGGGGGGAATGGGTATCCCGGATGTGTTCCTATATAATCAGGCGTGTTTGCTGCGCCACTTAGTAGATGTGGTGAATGCCACGCAGTATTATACACCTATGGGCTTGGAGGAAGCTTTTTTTGCTCCCTATGATATATTAGCATTGCTCCACTTACCTCGAAGTCAGCTCCCCTCTAAACTTAAAAAAAGTATCATACTACAACCCCTTCGGGAGGCGTGGCAGTGGTGGATGCGGCAAATGGGGGGCCAACCACACGTTACAGATCAAATCCCAATCGTAGGCAATCCTGGTTTTGAGGCAGGGATAGATAACCCGACATTTGGCAGGTGGCAAGGGCTGGGCATCACAAGATTGGAACACCTATTGTTGGACAATGGGGAAATGATAACATTTGACGCTCTTCAAGATAAAGTGGGATCAGCTTGGGGTAATAGATTTGCCTATGCACAGGTCCGACACTATGTGAAGTCCCTGAGCCAAATATCCCTGAGAGGGCGGATGGGAGAGCTGCTAAGGGTTTTCATTGAGGAGTTGCAGATAGAGAAACAGTCTGTATCAGCACTGTATGGGGCACTGGCTAGGCGTAGGCCTCAGAGGCAATACGTTGATCTTAAGCGAAAATGGGAACAAGACATGGGGATCTCCCTGGCAACATGGGATGTGTCAGCTACCTTGAAGGGCATACGGGCGTTGGTAACAGATGAGAGGCTGAGGGAGTGTGGTTATAGAGTGGTCTTACGGGGGTATATGTCTAGAACACAACTGGCTCATATGTTGGGGCCGGATAACTCGGGATGCTCTAAATGCGGAGGGGGTCCCAGCTCGTTATATCATGCATTGTGGCAATGCCCCAAGGTGCGCATGTTTTGGCAGAGGGTAAGAGGGTTTTTGATTCGATTGGGGAACAGAGTTCAAGGAACGGAGCGGCAGTTTCTGTTGGATCAACCAAGAGCGTTTGCCCCATTAGGAGCCCCCGCTATAATGCTATGCAGAAAGCTGAGCTTGGTAGCGCGAAAATGCATTATGCAATACTGGGTCTCATCGGAAGGGCCAGCTTACTGGCATTGGCGCAATCAGGTGCATCTCCTGGCCTCTTGGGAGGCTAGGGATTCAAAACGATCGCCTAAACGTAGAGTGCGATTTCTGCAGATTTGGGAACCATACCTGCAAATGCTTAGCCCAAGGGGACGTAGTCTGCTTGTTAATGCCTGATAAATAGTAGAATAATAGAGAGTACGGATAGCCTGGAGTAGTTAATTTAATCCAAAGTGGAATTCTGCTTGCAAGGGGGGGAGGTATTGGGTGGGGGGTTGGAGGGGTTGAGTGAGACGTAAATGGCTAAGCTTGGCAGTGATCTAGAGCTTTGATGTTTAGTTACTGATATTTTGTGATAAGCACTATTTTACCTAATGAAGTATTCAAGAGTATGATATTAGGAACAAGAGTCACTCAAAACCTATTGTTAGCATGGGCCAAGGAATTGTCAAGAGGGGAGGGGGAAGGGGGAAAAAATGGGGATGAAAAGTGTTTGGCGAAATTGAATATGTTGTAAAAATGCTGTTTTGTATATCAAACAATGTTATATGCATATTCTACATTACTTTGTATTGTGAGAATTGTTAATAAAACAGTTTAAACATAAATATCTGCATTGAATAAATGTTGTTTAAGTTCAAAAAAAAAAAAAAAAAAAAAAATATTTTTATACGCTGTCTCTCCACTTAAATTGGTGACCTCAGCGATGCAACCTGCTAGTGTATACCCACTATTGCAAGGCTATCCTGCGCCCACTTCTTCATCAGTACACCCAGCTAACAAGCTTTAATATGCCTTAAATATTTTAATCTTTAATTATTTTGTACTCATCTTAAGAGAAAAATGCCAGATGGGGGGACCCCGGCGTCCTATTTCGCCTCCCAAGCTGTTTCAGGCAGACGAAGATTAAAAAACTGAAGAGAGATGCGTGAGATTACCAGTTTGCAGTGGTGTGCTGGAGCAGGTTCTCACAGGCTCGCAAGAGCCGGTTGTTAAGTTTTTAAGAATTTTGGGAGCCGGTTGTTAAACCAGGGCCCCTCATGGCTTCTTTAACAACTGGCTTCCAAAATGTGGGCTTGGGCCCCCTGCTGAATTCTCTTTTACTTTGCTGGTGGGGATGCTGAGCCCTGCCAGCCAAGTAAATAGACTACTGCTGCTCCCTGCTCCTTGTTTCCAGCTCTGAGCAGCAGGCTCGGACTTCTTGAGCATGTGAGAGAAGTTCCAGCATGCTGCTCAGAGCAAGACGTTGGGAGTGGTGGCAGTCCATTTATTGGTTGCCAGCAAAGGCATGCCTAGCGTGCCCGCACGAAGGGAGGGAGGAGAGAGAGGCAAGTGTTGCTCCCCCCCCCCAGCCACCCCTGGGCCTTCCAACTGCAGAGCTGGCTACGTCCGGAGAAAGAGCCTGTTGTTAAAATTTACCAGCACACCCCTGCCAGTTTGGGAGAGTTTGTACGTGGAACAAAAGGGTACCACAGAAGAATACGAAAAGAAAAGTGGATTTTGAAGGATCCTGTGGTGACAGCAATGACAGCAGCACAGGTAGCGATCCAGAGCAGAGGGAGAAACAAACAAACAGGAGAAGGATGAGGTCCAGGTATCATGAAGATCAGAGGGAAAGTTGGACAGCAACAACAACACAGAAGTCGGGAACTCCAGAACGATCAAGGGGGGCCACGGGGTCGGCCCTCTCAAAAAAATGTAATTAATCTCTCTCGTGGAGGACCAATTACAGGTGTTAAACCTGGCATTGGGGTATGTTCCCACTACGCAGCATGATTCATTTCACCTTCGGGTAGTCTTGCACAGATTCTTCAGGAAATAACATAGTAAAAAAAAATTTCCTTGATAACCCTCAATCAATAGACATTTCTATATGCAAGCCCCCCCCCCCCCCCCCCTCCAGGTGGTGTGTCCCCGGGTCCTATGAATGCAGTGGTGTACACTTTTAAAGACTTGATCTTCCGGGACTTGGAAGGAATTGAAAAAGTCTGGTATAGATACAAGGGTAACAACAACAATTTGACATTTCATCAGTGGGAGGCATTGCGAACAGTCCAGAATGTGACAGATAAACGGCAGATAAACGGGGAGCCACGGTGGTATGGGGGAGAAATCAATATCATTAGGAAGCGGTATGAAAGCTAGAGGGGTCACCAGCATATGAGAAATTGGAGAAGGATCCAATGGAAGTGTTGAAAATACACATAAAGGGGTTGGTGGACAGTGCTCAAAAAAAAGCCCCCAAAAAACACAGTGGTTGGGGTGAAAGCTTTCACAGCACTGCAACCACAGTATTTGGGGTTTTGGTTTTTTTTGAGAGACTGTTCCCAGAATCTAGCTATGTTTTTACAGCCACAACAACCTGGTTTGTTTTGAAGTTTTATATCAGCTGGTGATCTACTGCCCCTGACGTATCCATTTTTATACTACTACTACTATTTAGCAGTTCTCTAGCTCTACAAGGCGTACGCAGCGCTGCACAAACATAGAAGAAAGACAGTCCCTGCTCAAAGAGCTTACAATCTAATAGACAAAAAATAAAGTAAGTAAGCAAATCAAATCAATTCATGTGAACGGGAAGGAAGAGAGGAGGGTAGGTGGAGGCGAGTGGTTACAAGTGGTTACGAGTCAAAAGCAATGTTAAAGAGGTGGGCTTTCAGTCTAGATTTAAAGGTGGCCAAGGATGGGGCAGGACGTAGGGGCTCAGGAAGTTTATTCCAGGCGTAGGGTGCAGCGAGACAGAAGGCGCGAAGTCTGGAGTTGGCAGTAGTGGAAAAGGGAACAGATAAGAAGGATTTATCCATGGAGCGGAGTGCAGGGGAAGGGGTGTAGGGAAGGACGAGTGTGGAGAGATACTGGGGAGCAGCAGAGTGAGTACATTTATAGGTTAGTAGAAGAAGTTTGAACAGGATGCGAAAACGGATAGGGAGCCAGTGAAGGGTCTTGAGGAGAGGGGTAGTATGAGTAAAGCGACCCTGGCGGAAGATGAGACGGGCAGCAGAGTTTTGAACCGACTGGAGAGGGGAGAGGTGATTAAGTGGGAGGCCAGCAAGAAGCAGATTGCAGTAGTCTAGACGAGAGGTGACAAGGGTGTGGATGAGGGTTTTGGTAGAGTGCTCGGAAAGAAAGGGGCGGATTTTACGGATGTTGTAAAGAAAGAAACGACAGGTCTTGGCGGTCTGCTGGATATGAGCAGAGAAGGAGAGAGAAGAGTCAAAGATGACCCCAAGGTTTCGAGCTGAGGAGACAGGGAGAATGAGAGAGCCATCAACAGAAATAGAAAACGGGGGGAGCGGGGAGGTGGGTTTGGGGGGGAAAATGAGAAGCTCGGTTTTGGTCATATTTAATTTCAGGTGGCGTTGAGACATCCAGACAGCAATGTCAGACAAGCACGCTGAAACTTTGGTTTGGATGCAAGGTGAGATATCAGGGGTAGAAAGGTAGATTATACTGGCGAAGCATGGCCATGTCGGGCATTTTATGTTGAATACCTGGAAGCTTTTAATCTATTAGTAAAGACATTGTTTTTTCACAAGGTCTGTTTCATTGTTTTATCTTCCCAAATCAGATTTAGACATTATTTCGAAACTGCCCTTTATAATCTTTCATTTCACCAGCCACATACATTTGACTTGTAGAGGTTCCAGTTTTTTCTAGCTTCCCTGCCTCCTGCTCTTCCAGTGCTGCAGAAATCGCAAGTAGAGCCGTGCATGGATGTTGGCTTCTACTGCGAGCGTAATACCGTGGCACGCAGAATGCTAAGTCTATACAAATGTGCGGAGTCCTTTTACAAAGGTGCGCTGAAAAGTGGCTTGCGGTAGTGTAGGCGCAGGTTTTGGGCACGCGCAGAATCATTTTTCAGCGCGCCTGTAGAAAAGGCCTCTTTTTTTGTTGCTGTTGCCAAGAATAGATGTGCGGCAAAATCAAAATTGCCGCGCATCCATTTTGGGTCTCTGACCCTACCGCCAGCCTTTGGTCTAGCGGTAAAGAATTTGGGCGGTAAGGACCTACGCGCATCAAATGCCACTTGGCGCATGTCCGCTATGTGCGCATAATGGACACATGCCAAAATTGAAATTACCACAAGAGCCACGCGATAGTCGGGCGGTAAGTCCATTTTGGCACATGGCTTACTAAAAGGGGCCCTTGGTACGCACAGAACTTGTGTGCAAATTCAGGGGAGCCTACTAGACGCATACGTGGAAAGGTTTTGTGGCAAGTGCAGCTTCTTGTGCACATGTTGAATCAAAAAATACTGGAACCCAACACGGGACTGTGTTTCGGCACAAGGCCTGTGTTAGGGGTCTAAAAAAAACCAATGAACCTAGATAGAATAAGATACAGGCCTTGTGTCAAAACACAGTCCCGTGTTGGTTCTCAGTATTTTGACTAATAAAGACTGACCAATACATCAACCGGTAACGTTGTCCCCAGTTGGAAGACCTATCCACTACTCTACCTTTTCTATTCCTTGTGGATTCCCTGTAGTGGTCCTTTCTTCTTCCACTTTGGTGGTTTTACCTGTTGTGATTTAAAAGTCTGGGCCACGCTTGACGTTTAAAGGCTGCTTCTAGAAAAACCATCACTGTGTATTGCAAAACCCTGGCTAGAAGAGCACGATTTAGTTTTAGTTTCTGAAGTTTTGTACTTTTTTAACTCATGTAAGGAAAAGCGAGGGGGTGGCCTGGAATTGATTTTTAAAGAAAAGTTAAGATTCTAAATGTCTGCTTTTTCGATTTGCCTGTCGATGTGAGACTTTATTTGTGACCTCTTCCTTTTTTAATATTCTATTATGTTATTTCCCTCCAGGATTACTAAATTCTGATTAGTCTCCTATGATTGAATCCACCACATTGAATGAATTAAGAGCTGAGAATAAAATTTTGTTGCATGATTTAACCTACCTGCTGATTTATGTGATAGCGATGCAATTGTTAATGATTTTTTAATATATGTGATCGTCTCTGGAAAAGGTTAGTAAAGAAGCAGATCCAAAATGTTGCAAATAGCCGATTTTTCATGTCATGGGTCCATCTGCAAGCTGAAAAAGTTACATGTTTGAACTGTAATTTTTTTTTTCACATGAAAGGATGGAGTGTGGATTGTTGTATTAAAAATGATTTGCTTTAATAGAATTCATTAAAACCTCATTTTTTTTTGTCCCAGAGACAGTCATATATTTTATCACCCTTAATTTGGTCTCAAGTGGTTCATGCTCTTGCCCTTATTTTGGGTCATGTATTTACATGAATCTTTTGTTTACTCTGAAAGAGTTGATATTACTTTCAAATGTTTATGTTTAAGTGTAAACAGTTTTTATTGACCAAATAAAAACGCAGTCAACCACGAAACGTACAAGTTGTTCAGTTTTTCACAGGTTCAGTCCCTTCCCTAACTCCCCCTCCCCCACCCATCCTCTCTACTAGATTTGGAACAACGTCAACAACAGAAATGATAGAATGTCTATTGTTCACGTTTATTAAGATGCTCGATATATACTACAATTACCAAAAATGGAATGTGGCGGTTCACAATTAAAATTTAATAAACAAAGAACAAATACAATCAGAAAAGGAAGGCCATTATTATTTTTTTAATTTCTTTATTTATACATTTCATATATACAGTACCAAGAACACCTCTTGTACAACTTAGGAGAACAGTAGGTACATCTTTACACAGGAAACCGCTACCCCCAACTTACACTCCCGCCTCCTATATTAGTCCACAACAGAAGCTAAAGACCAAGCCACTATTCTGGGAAAAAAATTAAACTATAATACATTCCAGCACAAAAAAGACTCTGAAGGGAGATGTGGAAGACAATTATGTCTGAGGTGTAGATGCAATCTCCGCTCCAGGTGACAGAGAAGGAGCACCCCCCCCCCCCCCCCCCAGGAACGCTTTCAGCTGCAAAGGTTCAAAAAACACATACTTTACAGCATTCAACTTCACCACACATTTACAGGGATAATTTAGCCAAAAAAGGCCCCCCCCCAATTGAAACACAGTGGGGCGCAGCTTAAGAAAAGCTTGTCGCCTCCTCTGCGTTACCTTGGTCACATCAGGATACATCCGTACTTGAACATTCAAAAACTTTTCTTTCCGAAATTTAAAAAATAACTTCAGGATCCAATCTCTATCCAACTGGGAAACAAATGTCACTATAAGAGTAGCTCGCTCCCGCCGCTCCTCTTCGCCCTCCAACTCCCGAATAAAGTCCAAGGTGTCAAACCGCACAGCAGACTCCACAAGATCAGCCTGCTCGCCTTGAGCCACTCGCTTAAAAGGTTGCAAATAATAAACCTGCGAGATAGGCGGGCATGCCGGTTCAGGCACCTTTAACACTTCAAAGAGATATTTTTTAAAAGTCAGAATCGGTGCAGTCAGCTGTTGTTTAGGGAAATTTATCACTCGCAGAGTGTTTGCCCTCTGCCGATTTTCTAGAGCCTCAATTTTCCTATCAACCATTTATTTTCTTTAATAATGGTTATTTGTACCAATTGTACTGACTTAATGGCCAAATCATGTGCCTCAGATCTTTCTCCTACGATTTTTAATTGCTGTCCCAATTGTGAAACAGTCTCTGTTGGAAGCTGTGAGGCCTGCGACAGTAATAACATTTTCTTGGACAATGAAGTTTCCAAAGTAAGTAAAGCATCCCATATAGTTTCCAAGGTAAAATTCGGAGGTTTAGGCAAAAGTGAAGATATACTCAAATCTTCAGCACTCCTCTCGGACCCCAGGAAGAAACCGGCCCCCTCCTCCAGTTGTCATCCCGCTGGAGCACCGCCACCCTGCTCTCTGGTAAGCCCCCCCTCCGGGGTATGCTGCGCTCTCCTGCCCGAGTCAGGTCCTGTCGCAGGGCCATCCGCCCCCTCCTCGGAGGCCAGGAAGCCCTGTCCGCTCGTTTCTCGCACCGACGCAGGCATGGGAGGCGGTTCCCTCACCTCCGGGCTGAGTTCCGTCTCAGGCAGCAGGGACGCTTCACCTCTCTCCGCCCCTCCCGTCAGCAAGACTTCCGAACTCCGCCGGCTTCCTCCCACCACGACAAAGCGGTCCATCGTGCTCGAAGCGGGTCCCGCGAGCGCCACAGGACCAGGCACCCGCTTGCCCTTCCGCTTCAGCATTCCGCAGGTAAACAGGACTCAGGAAAATCAATCACCTCCCATCAACCTCGCCGCCCTCCCTTCAGGCCACCATCTTGGTCTCGCTCTCCGGAAGGCCATTATTAAAAGCAAAAGGTTAGTGAAAGAACAGAACAAATGGACAACCCCAAAAATTAAAAAAACACATCACAATTTCAGGAATGGCTGCAACTGACGGCTGATCAGACTCCAGCGTTACAACGAACGCACAATGAAAAAAAGTGTTTTTTTTTAACAAACACTTGCATTTAACAAAAGATAAATCCAAACGAACTTCGGATGTGTTGGGGGGGGGGGTACCTTGGTCTGACTACAATTTAATTAAGGGCCCTGATTACTAAACAGCATGCTTCCTGCTTCCAGTATTGCCTCTGTCTGTGACTCACTCCCTGGGGAAGTCTCTCACTGTGTGCTCAGGGAGGAATACCACAATGCCAATGAGTCATCCCATGAGACAAGGAAGCCAAGGCAGAGTTTAAAGCCCAGGTGAACCAGAAGGGCCCCAGGTGTGTCAGAAGCAAGGGAAAGTTCACTCTATAGTCTGCTGTTTCCTGTTGCTGGTACAAATAATAGATATGTTAATGCCTCACGATGACTTCCCCTTCGCACTTCCTCATCCCTTGCACACCAGGTCCCTTTAACAACTTTGGCAGTCCTAAAATCTAAAATCCTCACCTCTGTGTCACACAGACAGTCAATGCCATGCTCCTCATATCTCCGAATGGATTAGTTTTGTACATACCAAAGCAGGTGTGAACTCAAGTCATAAACCAGGGTATGTTGGATAGAACCACAGCATCTCAGATTTCTTCATTTTTATTTATTTGTTACATTTGTACCCCACATTTTCCCACCTATTTGCAGGCTCAATGTGGCTTACATATTACCGTTAACGGCGACAGCCGATTCCGGTATGAACAAATACATGGTGTGAATAATACAAAGTGATATTGTGGTGGGATGAAGTACATGTATGGTAGGTTGGATTGGGGGGTCTTAGAGAGGGAGAGGGGAGGAAGAGTCAGGTAATGTTCATTAAGATGGAGTGGAGAGGAACAGGTGGATGTGAAGCGTCTGTTCACGCTTTCCAAAAATACTAGGACTAGGGGGCATGCGATGAAACTACAGTGTAGTAAATTTAAAACAAATCGGAGAAAAGTTTTCTTCACCCAACGCGTAATTAAACTCTGGAATTCGTTGCCGGAGAACGTGGTGAAGGCAGTTAGCTTAGCAGAGTTTAAAAAAGGGGTTAGACGGTTTCCTAAAGGACAAGTCCATAAACCACTACTAAATGGACTTGGGAAAAATCCACAATTCCAGGAATAACATGTATAGAATGTTTGTACGTTTGGGAAGTTTGCCAAGTGCCCTTGGCCTGGATTGGCTGCTGTCGTGGACAGGATGCTGGGCTCGATGGACCCTTGGTCTTTTCCCAGTGTGGCATTACTTATATACTTATGTTTCATTGTGACGTAGGTGTCCAGGTATTTTATGTTGAGACGGTGGGGTATGCTCTTCTGAACAGGTCTGTCTTTAGTGCTTTCCGGAAGTCTAGATGGTCGAGCGTAGTTTTTACTGCTTTTGGCAGTGCGTTCCATAGTTGTGCACTTAAATAGGAAAAGCTGGTTGCGTAGATGGATTTGTATTTGAGTCCTTTGTTGCTTGGGTAGTGGAGGTTTAGGTATGATCGTGTAGATTTTGTGGCATTTCTGGCTGTCAGGTCGATGAGGTCTGTCATGTATCCCGGTGCCTCGCCGTAAATTATTTTGCGAACAGTCGTGCAGATTTGAAAGTGATGCGTTCTTTGATTGGTAGCCAATGCAGTTTTTCTCGTAGTGGTTTGGCGCTGTCAAAACGCGTTTTTCCAAATATTAGTCTGGCTGCTGTATTTTGGGCGGTTTGAAGTTTCTTTATGATTTGATCTTTGCATCCTGCACAGATTCCATTACAGTAGCCAGCGTGACTTAGTACCGTTGACTGTATCAGGTTGCGGAATATTTCCCTCAGAAAGAATGGTTTCACGTGTTTAAGTTTCCACATTGCTAAAAACATTTTCTTTATGGTGGACTTCGCTTGGGTCTCTAGTGATAGGTTACGGTCGATTGTCACTCCCAGAATTTTCAGGTTGTCTGAGATAGGGAGGGTGTAGCCTGGGGTGTTAATGTTTGTGGGTTTGTATGAATTGTATTGGGATGATATGGTGAGACAGTGTGTTTTTTCTGTATTGAGTTTTAGTTGGAATGCATTTGCCCATGAGTTCATGATTAAGCTTAGCTTGATTTCGTTGGTGATTTCTGCCAGATCATGGATGATAGTGTATTTTGCCAAAGAGATACACACCAGAGCAGACCCGGAGTCCAAAACTCTGGCTCTGCTCTGGTTTGTGTTGCTTGCTGCCTGCTGTGGACTTGAACAGCCTCTTCTGGTGTCTTGTGCCAGAGAGTTTCCTTCTATAGCTCATAGGATGTAATATGTAGTAAGGTGTGCATTGAAATCCTTTTTCAAACAGTCCAATACAAACGGAAACATCTCTATCTTTCTGTCACATTTTCTTTCTGCCTGGTTGTATTTCTTGATAAACAGGTAAAGGGCCATGGATTTGGTATACCGCCTTCCTGTGGTACAACCAAAGCGCTTTACATTTATTATAAAACAGGGAAGGCACTCATGAGGGAACACTCTAAGCTGTTCCATACAGCAGTCAGGGAAAATGGAAGCCACTCAAAGGAACACTCAAGGGTGTGCCAGGGGTGTAGCCAGACAACAGATTTTGGGTGGGCCTAGGCAACAATTGGGTGGGCACCAAGTGTTCTCCCCCCCCCCCCCCCCCCACCATCACCACCACCACCAAGACAGCTGGCAGAAAAATGCTTCTTTCCACCTTGGCAGTCTGCAGCACGCATACGCTGAAAACTGAGCACGCACAGGTGCCAGTATTGTGGAGAGTAACGTTTTTGTTACCATCAGGGGGAAGTCTTCAGCTGGCAGAGCTTGGGATCCCTACCAGCTACTGCTAAATGTCTGCTACTGTTGGGTGGGCCTGAGCCCTAAGTGGGTGGGCCCCAGCCCACTCAGGCCCACCTGTGGCTACGCCACTGGGGTGTGCCACTAGGCACTCAAGAAAAAAAGGGAAGTCATTCATAGGAATACACTAGGCTGTGCCACACAGCACTCAAGGGAAAAGGGAAGCCAACTATAGGAATACACAAGGCTGTGCCACAGAGTCAAATAACAGACACTAGAGACAAAGGGAAAAGTAAGCAAACAGGGAAAGCTGCCTTCACATACACAAATCAGCTAATGAGGAATGCTCACAAGAATCAGGAGACATACACAGCAGACAAAGAGTTAAAGAAGGCTAAAGGGAAGGGCTGCAGGGTTTACACTGCAGTCAAAGGTTTAAAGCAAACAAAGGAAAAAAACAATAATGTTCTTACCAGAACTCAGCCAGGAAAGGAAGGGAAAAGCAGGCAGAGACAGAGTACACCCAGCTGCACGGGAGCAAGGTAATCAGGGAAGCAGCAAGGCTGTGGAAGCAAAGTAATCAAGAAGATCAGCTGGGCTGGCAACAACCGGCTCTCTGAACAGTGAAAGGTAACAAGGGAAACCACACAAGGAAACAAAACAGGACTTTGCTTGGAAGCAAAGTTAACAGGCTAGTAATCCATACAGGTTTAAAGCAGAACAACACACACAGAGAAACAGAAGAAAGCTTTGCTTGAGAGCAAACCTACCAAGGAAGTAATCCATACAGATTCAAACCAAAACCATTCACACAGGGCTCAGGGCTGTGCCCAGAGGCACAGATTAAGAAGAAGACCAGTTCCCTCAGAATCAAACCACCGTACAACAAGAAAAAGGAAAATAGACCTGTTGCAAAGGCAACTCAGGAAAGCTCCCTGGGTCCTTTTAAAGGAGAAGGCTGATGATGTCACAATGAAGCAGAAGCAGGGAGACCAAAGTGAGGCTTGGCTTCAGGGACACCAAAGCGAGGCTTGGCTTACAGGAAGAACAACAACAGGAAAAAAGGCAGACTGGAGAGGTCACAGAGCTAGATACAGAGAAACAGTAGGTCTGAACATAAGGGCACAGCCACAACCGTGACAGCCTGTGGTGGTCAGTGTTTTATTAAAGGCTGACCACCATGCGTAAAAGAAATCCAGATGTTCAGCGGCAGAGTCTAGACAGTGGCAGCTGCCGAATATCCAGATAGTGCCCTGATGGTAACAGAAATATTCAGTGGCAACTATCCACATAGAAGCAGTGAATATTAGGCTCACCAGGAGTTATCCAGGGTTAGGTTGACCAGATATGACCTTCTGAATATTATCCGGTCAGTTTTTAACAGCTATGGAGGGATGGGGTTGTAGACCAATGGGTCAGGCCTCTACTCATGATAAGGGTCAGAATCTGGACGATATTTATTCCTATAAAATATTATAAAGATGCTCTTCAAGACTCATTAAAATGTACTTTTATTCATTAGGATGCATTTTGATGTGGTTGTAACAAGGGTGTAGACAATTTGAAAAGGCAAATGAGTTCTAAGCATAAATCAAGTATGGTCTTAATGAGTTCATATATTTATGGAATGAAAAGGTACGGGCTGTACAGTTGTTTGTAATATAGTAAACCAGCTGGAAGGCATCATTTATGTCAGGAAAAGAGTGGAGAGATAGTAGGAAAAACCTAGGAGTGAATTATGTACAAATTCCTATAGGATGATATGGGAGGAATATTGGAGTTTAATAATAGGAAAAGACAATATTATTCCCAACGGTTACTATATTCACTTAATAGGCCCCATGTGTTATTGAAATTCTTCATAAATTGACAGGTTGTCTTCTGAAGTTAGAGCCAGAATGTGTATTAGATCCAGAAATATATTAGCTGAGCATTATTCACAGAAAGTACGTTTGCTATGTGATTCCTTAGATGGTAATTCTTTAATGTTGTTGAAGAAAATTCACAAAACGAGATTAAATGGTCTGTTTTGTCCTGATGTCACTAACGAGGACATTTGTAAAATTGTTTCTGAAATGTGTACAACTGCATCCACTCTGGATTCATGCCATGTTGGATGGATTAAGGAAAAAGTGTCAGATATTG
Source organism: Microcaecilia unicolor (assembly GCF_901765095.1). Lineage (NCBI taxonomy): Eukaryota > Metazoa > Chordata > Amphibia > Gymnophiona > Siphonopidae > Microcaecilia > Microcaecilia unicolor. The sequence continues at coordinate 7,537,196 of NC_044033.1, forward strand.
CTGGTTGCCTCCACTGGATTGTTTATCATTTGTTTATCTTTTATTTAGATTTTCTAAATCGCCTTTTTTTTTTTTTTTTTTTTTGCAAAGCAAATCAAGGCAGCGCACAGTCTAAGTTCAAGAAAGGGAAAGGCATTCCATAGTTGTGACAAGAAAGACGCAGACAGGCCAAAAGAAACACACAATCAAAGTCACAGTTTAGCCATAATAACCAACAAAGTTGGGTCCATTGCCCAGGTCCCCAATGACTTGTCAAATGCCACAGTAAAGTAGTGGGTTTTCTATAGAGTCCTGAAAGTTCTAGCTAGCTCCAAGCAAAGGGAAAGAGATAAATTAGTCCAAAGGTGAGGTGTCAAAAATTACGTGTGAACTCCAAGATGGGCCAGGCAAAACTAGCCTGTAATAGTAGCTGTTCTGTCCTCCGACAGCCTCGCACTAGTTTATAACGTGATCCTAAAATGTGTGTAATGCTATTACTGTTATTCTCAGTTCCAAGGACTATCATTGCTGCAGTTTCTCACTGCAAAAAATACATGAGCAATGCACTGTGGGTAATGTAGTTCACTGGCAGTGCAACCACACTTGTTTGGCTGTGTAAGAACTGTTACTACTGGTTGTGAGGCTGCCCAGACCTTCTCTCTCTCTCTCTCTCTCTCTCTCTCTCTCTCTCTGCCAAGCTTGGCTCTTTTGTCTTCCTGCTATGACTTCCTGTTCAGTCTTACTATCTCTATCCTCAGAGGTCAACCAGGTATGACCTTTCCCTCCTATCTCTAGAACTACCCTTGCTACCCGATGGCAGGCTCTGTTCCCGTTGGCCTCTATCTGCTCCTCCCTGAGCTTGTGGATAGCCCCAATACCTCTTTGTCCTTTCAGCCACGAGGCATTCCAACACCATCTAGCCAGGGACATGGAGCTAACCCCATCTTGCTCCAGACAGCTCTGTTCTGCTGAGAACTCCCTGTAAAGAACCTGGATTTTTACCCTGAGAATATCTCCTTCCAAATGAGATAACGCACATTCCAGTCACCCAGCTTTGGACTATTTCTACCTGTTCAACTACCTTCCCCTCCCCCTGCAATACAACTACCTCTCTTCAGATCTCCACCTCCCACAGCCTCCAGATTAAGAAGTCTCTGTATCTTGAACATCTATCTGTGAGTAAATTATCTGTGATTTATTCAATAAAAGAGACTTCACAAAATAAGAGACTTCAGGTGTTTGCTGCGCCAGGGTTATGCTCCATGATATTGGGGCTTCTAATTACCAAGCTCCAAGAGTCATGACAGTAGCTTCCTTTTATATTTGAGGGCTAGTACTCAAATTACTTCTTAGTGTGTTCTTATCACTCAACTAAGCCAACTGATAGCAGAGTCAGATGGGGGGGGGGGGGGGGGGGTTGAAGCCACCAGGCAGAGGTTTGAGTGAATATGTACGGATGAGCCATTCGTTCTATTAAAGACTACCTACCCTTCAGGAAATCTACTACTACTACTACTATTTAGCATTTCTATAGCGCTACAAGGCATACGCAGCACTGCACAAACATAGAAGAAAGACAGTCCCTGCTCAAAGAGCTATGTAATAAAAGTGAGCCAAGTATAGGACAATCAAGCCATTGTGACATCACTGATGAGGTTGGCTCTTATTGGTGGCCTGAGGCATTATGACATCACAATATCACCTCTGATTACAAGAGACTACTACTACTACTATTTAGCATTTCTATAGCGCTACAAGGCGTACGCAGCGCTGCACAAACATAGAAGAAAGACAGTCCCTGCTCAAAGAGCTATGTAATAAAAGTGAGCCAAGTATAGGACAATCAAGCCATTGTGACATCACTGATGAGGTTGGCTCTTATTGGTGGCCTGAGGCATTATGACATCACAATATCACCTCTTACAAGAGACTACTACTACTACTATTTAGCATTTCTATAGCGCTACAAGGCGTACGCAGCACTGCACAAACATAGAAGAAAGACAGTCCCTGCTCAAAGAGCTTACAAAATCGCTAAAAAACCCATCTATTCAAGGAAGCTTATCCAAACACCATGACCTAACTCTATGAACTCTCCTATTCATCACCTGTTCCTGCGACAACAGCAATGATTCAGAGCATCCCTCCTTCAATTTTTCCCTATGCTTACCCTGATCCTATCCCCTGACTATCCCAATCTAGCCTAAAACTAGCACCTTCTCCTACCTCCTCTACCCTCTCTCCCTTATATTATTACCTATCTACATATCCCCATTACTCTGCTAAGCTTAACCTGTTTTCTCTGTACTACACATTGTGATCTTACTACTGTGTAAGCCGCATTGAACCTGCTATGTGTGGGAAAGTGCGGGGTACAAATGTAACAAATCCTATATAATAAAACGCACCTCCAACGTTCTGAGGCTGGCAGCGTGGACAAAAACCTTGAAGCATTCGTGCTCACTGCTCCTGTATGGCGCATCACCCAAGCCCCTCCCCTGCCAATCCACGAGCCAAGCAGGGGGAGGAGTAGGGAAACACGTGGAGCCCTGCCTACAAAACACCTCTAAGTGCCCCCCCCCCCATGGTGCATCAACCTAGCCCCTCCCCAACGGCGCATCACCAAGCTCCTACCCCCCCCTCGGCGCATCACCCAACCCCCTTCCCCCCCCAGCGCATCAACAAGCCCCTATCCCCCCCCACACAGCAACCCCCTCGCCACCCACAGCCGCCAATACTAACGGTGTCCGGCGCTGCTGCTTCTCCTGTTGAGCAGCAGCAGCCAGTATCAAAAGAAGAAAACAATACAAAGTTTTTAAAACTAAAACGTACCTCCGTAGACAGCCATCTCACATTGGCTGACGTCTCTGCAGCCGCTCCTCCTCTTCCCTCTGACATCGCTGTGCTCCTCCAGGGTCTTCCTCCAGAGGCAGTGACATAGAGGGCAGTGTTGCCAGGTGGGCGGTTTTACCGCCCAATTGGGTGGTTTTCCGCGACCCGCCACGGGAAATTTTTGCCCGCGGCGGGTTGCGTTTTTTTTGGGCTTGTTTTGGGTCTTTTGGGCGGTTTTTTAAGCGGTTTTTTTTGGCCGTGGGGGGGCGGGGTTAGTGACGTTCTGGGCGGGGCCGATGACGGGGGAGGCGGGGCCGATGACAGCGGGGGCGGGGTGATGACAGCGGGGGCGGGGTGATGACGGCGGGGGCGGGGGTGATGACGCGGGGGTGGGGGTGTCAGGGGCGGGGTTTGACTTTGGGCGGGTTTTGGGCTGGATTTGGGCTCGTTTGGGTGGGAAAAAAATTTTCCAGCTGGCAACCCTGATAGAGGGGAGAGGAGGAGCGGCTGCAGAGACGTCAGCCAATGTGAGATGGCTGTCTACGGAGGTGCGTTTTAGTTTTAGTTTTAAAAACTTTGTATTGTTTTCTTCTTTTGATACCGGCTGCTGCTGCTCAACAGGAGAAGCAGCAACGCCGGACACTGTTAGTATTGGCGGTTGCGGGTGGCGAGGGGGTTGATGTGGGCGTGGGGGAGGGGCTTGATGATGCGCCAGGGGGAGGGGGGATGGGGTCGGGTGATGCGCCAAGGAGGAGGGGCTTGGTGATGCACCGTTACAGAGGGCCTTGGGTGATGCGCCGGGAGGGGAGTGTCGCTGGACATGGGTGGCTGGAAGGGGGGAGGGGAAGGTCACTGCACATGGGTGGCTGCAGGGGGGCAGGGAAGAGGGAGATGGGAGGGGGTCCTGAGACCACATGGGTGGCTGCAGGGGGACAGGGGACACAGGAGGGACACTGCAGGGGGGCAGGGGGAGAGGAGGGTTGCTGCACATGGGTGGCTGCAGAGGGGACAGGGGGATAGGTGGGTCGCTGGACATGGGTGGCTACAGGGAGGGCCAGGGGAAAGGAGAGGAGGGTCATTGGACATGGGTGGCTGCAGGGGAGAGGAGGGTCATTGGACATGGGTAGCTGCAGGGGGACAGGAGGGTTGCTGGACATGGGTGGCTGCAGGGGGGGCAGGGAGAGAGGAGGGTCACTGGACATGGGTGGCTGCAGGGGGGACAGGGGAGAGAGGAGGGACACTGCACATGCGTGCCTGCAGGGGGAGAAGAGGATTGGTGGGGAGGGGGTCCTGAGACCACACGGGTGGCTGCAGGCGGGGCAGGAGAGACAGGAGGGACGCTACACATGGGTGGCTGCAGGGGGCAGGGGAGAGGGAGGAGGTGAGGCAGTTCCTCAGACCACACACTCACTCAATCTCTGTCTCTCACACATTGATGGACATGGGTGTCTGCAGGGGGGGCAGACGAGAGGAGGGTCGCTACACATGGGTGGCTGCAGGGGGATGCTGGACACGGGTGGCTGCAGGGGGGGCAGGGGGAGAGGAGGGTCACTGCACATAGGTGGCTGCAGGGGGCAGGGGAGAGGGAGGAGGTGAGGCAGTTCCTCAGACCACACACTCACTCAATCTCTGTCTCTCACACATACTCTCTCCGACACACTCACTGTCTATCACACTGTCTCTGTCACACACACGCACACACACACTCTCTATCTCTTTGTCCCTCTCTCTCACACACAGTCTCACACACACAGACACTCTGTCTATCACACACTCTCTCTCACACACAAACAAACACACACACACACTGTCTCTCTCTCACATTCTCTCTCTGACACACACGCTCCATCTCTCACACACACTGTTTCTGAAACATACACTCCAACGAGGAAAACCTTGCTAGCGTCCGTTTCATTTGTTTCGGAAACGGGCCTTTTTTAACTAGTAAATAAAATAAATAAATGATGCATTTCATCTTCCGGTTAACCCCAAAGGGGCAATGCAGCTCGCTTCATCAAAAGTGCATTACTGTAAAGAGCTAGCATTTGTCTTGTATTAAAGCATAAATTGGAAGACGGAGCCGCCTTTCTTACATTCTGGATTTTCACACTGGAAAGATCTGGATACCATGATATTGTCATGGGGTTAACGCGTCCATGCAGGATAAGTGGGACTATCATTGAATATGCAGAGTGTCCTTGCTGACTACTCAAAATTGGGGTGCAATGATTGAAAAGATGGTTGCCCTTTTGTATTAAGTTACACAGGGGGAGATGCTCAAAGCAAGCCGGGCTTGTGACGTCTCATTTGGACTGTTATTGTGCCCAATGCACAAAGGCTTTCGGTGCTGCTTGTACTGTGCTCAGAAGCAGTGACCGAAAGTCGTATTAAAATGAGGCCATTGGTGATTCCCTCCAATGCTCAAAGAAATGGCGCACAAAAACCCCTTGCCCTAATAGCTAAAAACTACCGACAGCTCCCGAGCAGGCATTAAGGTGAGGGATGGATCGGAGGCACTGGATAAGTGATGGCGGTAATCTCACTTCCTGAATTCTGCATGTTGCATATTCAAGTCTGTAGTCATGTTACTACTACTACTTATCATTTCTGTAGCACTACTAGACGTACGCAGCGCTGTACACTTGAACATGAAGAGACAGTCCCTGCTCGACAGAGCTTACAATCTAATTAGGACAGACAAACAGGACAAACAAGGGATAAGGACAAAGGGTAGCAAGATTCCGGAATCCCAAAGAGTAGCAAGATTCCGGAACCCAAAGAATAGCAAGATTCCGGAATCCCAAAGACTACTACTACTACTTATCATTTCTAAAGCGCTACTAGATGTACGCAGCGCTGTACACTTGAACATGAAGAGACAGTCCCTGCTCGACAGAGCTTACAATCTAATTAGGACAGACAAACAGGACAAACAAGACATAAGGGAATATTAAAGTGAGGATGATAAAATAAGGGTTCTGAACAAGTGAACAAGGGTTAGGAGTTAAAAGCAGCATCAAAAAGGTGGGCTTTTAGCTTAGATTTGAAGACGGCCAGAGATGGAGCTTGACGTACCGGCTCAGGAAGTCTGTTCCAGGCACATGGTGCAGCAAGATAAAAGGAGCGGAGTCTGGAGTTAGCGGTGGAGGAGAAGGGTGCACATAAGAGAGATTTACCCAGTGAACAGAGTTCCCGGGGAGGAATGTAGGGAGAGATGAGAGTGGAGAGGTACTGAGGAGCTGCAGAATGAATGCACTTATAGGTCAGTAAGAGGAGTTTGAACTGTATGTGGAAACAGATAGGAAGCCAGTGAAGTGACTTGAGGAGAGGGCTAATATGAGCATAACGACACTGGCGGAATATTAGTCGTGCAGCAGAATTTTGAACAGATTGAAGAGGAGAGAGATGGCTAAGTAGGAGACCTGTGAGAAGCAAGTTGCAATAGTCTAAGCGAGAGGTGATAAGAGCATGGATGAGGGTTCTGGTAATGTGCTCAGAAAGGAAAGGGCGAATTTTGCTGATATAGAGAAAGAAACGACAGGTTTTAGCAGTCTGTGAATATATGCAGAGAAGGAGAGGGAGGAGTCGAAGATGACCCCATGGTTACGAGCTGATGAGACAGGAAGGATGAGAGTGTTATCCACAGAAACAGAGAATGGGGGAGGAGGAGAAGTTGGTTGCTGACCTTCCTTTCCTCTGAGTGAGTTCCATTTACCACCACCCTCTGTCACCTGTCAGTCAACCAGTTTCCAATCCAATTCACTACTTTGGGTCCTAAGTTCAGCCCTCTCAGCTTAGTTCAGCCCTCTCAGCTTATTCAAGAGTCTCCCTCGGTCCACCTAGTTAAAGAAATTAATCCGATTTATCTGACAAGACCTGTTTCTAGTGAAACCATGTTGCCTCGGTCCCGTAATCCATTGGATTCCATTTTTAAAAGTTTTAAAAGTGTTTCCATTAATTTATTTACCACAGAAGTCAGACTTACTGGCCCGTAGTTCCCAACCTCTTCTTTATTTCCACTTTCGTGGAGAGGGACCTCATCTGCTCTAGAGAAGCATTGACAAGGTCAGCCAGTAAAACTGCTAGAACTTCCCTCAGTACCCTCAGATGTATGCCATCTGGCCCCATCACTTTGTCCATAAGCAATGCCATACTGGGATAGATGAAGGTCCATCAATCCCAGTATCCTGTTTCCACCAGTGGCCAGTCCAGGTCCAAGTACCTGATGCTGACAACATACCAAGGAAAAGAGATTTTATGCTGCTTATCGGAGAACTAAGCAGTAGATTTTTCCCAAATCCATCTTTAAAATGGCTTATGCACTTTTATTTTAGGAAATTAGCCAAACCTTTTTTAAACCCTGCTAAGCTAACTGTTTTTATCACATTCTCTGGCAACAAATTCCAGAGTTTAATTACATGTTGCGTGAAGAAACATTTTCTCCAGTTTGTTTTAAATTTACTACTTAGTAGCTTCATTTTTGTGCCCTCTATTCCTTGTATTCTTGGAAAGAGTAAACAAGCGATTCATGTCTACCCATTCTACTCCACTCAGTATTTTATAGACCCTCAGCTGTCTCTTCTCCAAGCTAAACAGCCCTAGCCTCTTTAGGCTTTCCTCATAGGGAAGTCATCTATCCCTTTTATCATTTTTGTCACCCTTCTCTGTACCTCTTCTAATTCTGCTATATCTTTTTCAGATTCGGTGACCAGAATTGCACACAATATTCTAGATGCTGTCGCACCATGGAGCGATACAAAGGCATATTTATGTGTGGAAGTTTATGGTTTATTTGTACTTGCTATACCACCTCAGTTGCAGGACAAGTCAAGGCAGTTTACAATCAAGACTAAACAAACTTTTAAATGAGAGGAAAGAAACTGCAATTCAAATAGGACAGGACCAAGCATTGAAAGAGCTGCAAACATACTAAGGGATAATGAATTCCACTTCACAAAGTCCAAACTGATTGCCATAACATCCCACCAATTATCCAAAGGCAGCTTAAAGTGATAAGTTTTCAAATAAAGTTCAGCACATAGAGATAGAGACAGATTATTCCTTAAATAGGGGACTTGAAAGGAAAAAGCACAATTCCAAGTCTATTCCCATTTCGCTTGTGATGGGCCAGGAAGTCCAAGGCAGTGGTCGTTTAAGCAGCCTAGGGTGTAGGAAGGCGTATAAGGTATCATAAGGGAAGAAAGGTAGGCCTTAAGGCTAATTTCTATATAGCACTTCAAAAAAATCGGTGCCAAAATGAAATATGCCTATGACCATTACGCCACCTGAGGCAGGGGCCTCAAGCGGCAATCTTCAGGAGTGGCATCTCTCCACTCTTCGAGGAGTGGCCACCCCCGTTCACGGCGTTTACCTGTTTCATCACGTTCCAAACCCAGCAGCGGCAGTGATTCCCATAGGCTGCCCTGTTGCTGGCTCCCACCTCTTCCTTTTACTGCAGCCACCTTTCTGATTCAACTTCCTGTTTTGTCAGAGGCTCAGGAAGCCGCAGTAAATGGAAGAGGCGGGTGCTGGAAGCAGGGCAGCGTATGGGAATCGCTGCCAATGCCAGGTTTCGAATGTGACGAAACAGATAAACACCTCGAACGGGGGGGAGGCATCTTGGCCTGGGAGGTGCGGCATCTTAGCTCCACCTCAGGCAGCATCTTGTCTTGGGCCAGCACTGTGCCTAGGCATATTCTATAAAGTACGCCTAAATTTCGGCATGCTTTATAGAATAAGCCTGAATTTCCACACGGTTTACAGAATACACCAAACGCCCCTGCATGACTAAATTTAGTTGTGGGCAGTTACGCCAAATAAAACTAGATGTAAATGTCGATGCCTATTATGTGCAAACCGGGTGTATTCAATAACCACACACATAGATTTTAGAAATGGCCACGACCCGCCCATTCCACACCCATGGAATGGGAAGCAACTTAGAATTTACGCACATCACATTATAGAATATGCTCACACAGTTCAGTGCGCAAATTCTAATGAATGCCAATTAGTTTTAATAATTGATTTTTAAGTGGCAATTATTGGCACTGATTGGCTCGTTAACCAATTAAGTTATACACGCAAATCCAGAATACTGGATTTGCAAACGAAATGTAAGTCGCGCTATATAGAATCTGGGGGTAAACACCTTGAGGGCCAAAATGAGAATTTTAAATTGGATCCTATATTTTATCGGGAGCCAAGGAAGATGATGAAAAAGAGGAGGAACATGATCAAAGCTTTGAGCGCGGCAAAGAAAACGGGTGGCAGTATTCTGAAGATACTGTAGCCTTTTCAGCTCAGATTGAGCAAGGCATAAGTATTTCCACACTTGGACAGACCAAAGGTCCATCAAGCCCAGCATCCTGTTTCCAACAGTGGCCAATCGAGGTCACAAGTACCCAATAGTAGCAACATTCCATGTAGAACCCCAAAGAATAGCAAGATTCTAGAATTCTAAAGAATAGCAAGATTCCATGCAGAATTTCAAAGTGTAGCAACATTCCATGTGGAACCCCAAAGAGTAGAAAGATTCCATTCAGAATCCCAAGCACATAAGTACATAAGTGTTGCCACCCTGGGACAGACCAATCAAGGGCATGTGTGATGGTTTATTTCTTTTCTATCTAACCCACTCCTTCCAAGTAGTTACCTCTTCCTCAACCTCTATCAAGAGAGATGTCTGCTGTGGGGTTCCTCAAGGGTCAATCCTTTCACAACTCCTTTTCAATCTCTATTTAAGTCTGCTGACCGCTTATATTCAAGTGTTTGAGGTACCTGCTTACTTCTATGCAGATAATATTCTACTACTTTATCCAACCGATGCATCTTCTGTTTCCATCTCTCCTTATCAATCCCGCCTAGACTCCATTGCTAATTGGCTTTTTGATCACCAACTAGTCCTAAATGCAGACAATCCTCCCTCTACACCTATTTCTCTTTTGGAGACAGCAATCACTCCGGTCTCCTACTTTCACTATTTGTGGGTAATTCTCGACTCTTCTCTCTCCTTTCTCAGAACACATTTCACACTTGTCCAAGTTCTGCTTTTTCACTTTCGACAGCTGCGGACTATCTGTCACCTTTTTAATCACAACGATTTCCATGCATTTATTCTTGCGTTCTTTACTTCACGTTTTGACTATTGCAACATTGGTCTATGTCAATCTGCTCTCAAGAAACTTCAAACATTACAGAATACAGCTATCAGATTACTCTGTCATGCTGGTCACTTTGATCACACGTCCCTCTTACTTAGACAGCATCACTGGCTTCCTGTAGAATTTTGAATTACTATTGAACTTTCAAGGCTTTTAGATTGGGTACATAAGTGCATAGTACACAAGTACATAAGTATTGCCATACTGGGACAGAACAAAGGTCCATCAAGCCCAGCATCCTGTTTCCAACAGTGGCCAATCCAGGTCACAAATACCCTGCAAGATCCCAAAAATGTACAACCATTTTATACTGCTTATCCCAGAAATAGTGGATTTTCCCCAAGTCCATTTAATAACAGTCTATGGACTTTTCCTTTAGGAAGCTGTCCAAACCTTTTTTAAACTCCGCTAAGCTAACCGCCTTTACCACATTCGCTGGCAACGAATTCCAGAGTTTAATTACACATTGAGTGAAGAAACATTTTCTCCAATTCATTTTAAATTTACTACTTTGTAGCTTCATTGCATTCCCCCTAGTCCTAGTATTTTTGGAAAGCGTGAACAGACGCTTCACATCTACCCATTCAATTCCACTCATTATTTTATAGGCCTCTATCATATCTCCCCTCAGCCACCTTTTCTCTAAGCTGAAGAGCCCTAGCCGCTTTAGCCTTTCCTCAAAGGGAAGTCGTCCCATCCCCTTTATCATTTTCATCACCCTTCTCTGCACCTTTTCTAATTCCACTATATCATTTTTGAGATGCAGCGGCCAGAATTGCACACAATATTCAAGGTGTGGTCGCACCATGGAGCGATACAAAGGCATTGTAACATCCTCGTTTTTGTTTTCCATCCCTTTCCTAATAATACCTAACATTCTATTTGCTTTCTTAGCCGCAGCAGCACACTGAGCAGAAGGTTTCAACTTACTATTACCTACTCACCAGCAAGAGTCCTCCGTTCTTTAAATGATTATCATCTCATCCTCTCAGGTCTAAAACTTGCCCATTTAGAAACAACCAAATACCGTGCCTTCTTTTGTTTTTTTTCTTTCTCCTCATATTTGGAACTCTTCGCCTCTTTCTCTTTGTGGTGAACCATCCCTTAAAAACTTTAAGGTAAACCTGATAGCCTAGCTTTTCAGACAAGCTTTTAGAGATTAGCCGGAAGTTGCTGTCAGTTGGTTAGGTGAATCAACCGTTGTTCTCGGCTATGTGCTTTGTACTTTTCTTTGTATGAATGTATTTCTCCTCTGTTTTTTTTCTGTGTGATAATATATCTTTTCTATCAATAAGTGCAGTTCCTTTCCTTTTTCTTTATGTTTTAGTTATGTACACCGCTCTGCTCTTCCCATTGCTCCCTTGTCTGCTGAGCCCCAAAAACCCACCCAAAACCCACTACCTCCAACTGTACAGTACTATCATAACCCTTACAGGTGAAGGAGGCACCTATATGTGGGTACAGTGGGTTTCTGGTGAGTTTTGGAGGGCTCACAGTTTCCTCCACAAGTGTAATGGGTAGGGGGAGGTAGGAGCCTGGGCCCACCAGTCTGCAGTGCACTGCACCCACCACTAGACTACTTCAGGGACTTGCATGCTGTTCTAATGGACCTAAGTATAACATCTGAGGCTGGCAAGTAATGTTTTTCATCACATTTTTGGGGGGTGGGAGGGGGTTAGTGACCACTTAAGGGGAGATCATCCCTGATTCCTTCCAGTGGTCATCTGGTCATTTAGGGCACCTTTTTATGCCTTATTCGTTATAAACACAGGTCTAGCTCAAAACGTCGTAGTTTTAGTCCTGGACGGTTTGGTTTTGTTCCATTATGACTGAAAAACGTCCAAGTGTTAGGAACGCCTAGATCCCTCCCTTAGCACCACCCTGACGCACCCCCTTGTGATTCGAACACTCTTCTGATGGACTTCATAGAAAGACATTTAAAAGTTGGTTTAAAAAAACACCAATTTGGACATTTTTGTGAGAAAAACAACCAAATGCAGATTTCTGCCACTTTTTGGATGTATTTTCTCTTTTGAAAACGAGCCCCATAGTAACCCTTGTAATGTTGTAAGTCTATGTACTTTGAAAATGAGCCTCCACGTAAAATATAATCGTGTGACACATCACCTCGTGTAGAAAGCAGAAGAATAAACACTAATTACAAATTAATTTCATTTTCTCAATTTCTGATCTGAAGAAGGGGTTACCTTCAAAAGCTAATCAAAAATGTACTGTTAGGCCAATAAAAAAGATATCATCTTATTTCCTTTCTTTTGTTTTATTTCTATTTATTAAAATTAATTTCAAAATGCAGCTGCAGTCTACAACCTATGGTAAGCTGCACCTCTCGGCGCAAATGAAGTCAACCCAATATATGCTGAGCTTTATCCTTCAGAAGGAGAGGGTGGTGGATGCTTGGAATGCCCTCCCGCGGGAGGTGGTGGAGAGGAAAACGGTAACGGAATTCAAACATGCGTGGGATAAACATAAAGGAATCCTGTTCAGAAGGAAGGGATCCCCAGGAGCTTAGCCTTGAATGGGTGGCAGAGACGGTTGGGAGGCGGGGCTAGTGCTGGGCAGACGTATACGGTCTGTGCCAGAGCCTGTGGTGGGAGGCGGGGCTGGTGGTTGGGAGGCGGGGATAGTACTGGGCAGACGTATATGGTCTGTGCCAGAGCCAGTGGTGGGAGGCGGGGCTGGTGGTTGGGAGGTGGGGCTAGTGCTGGGCAGACTTATACAGTCTGTGCCAGAGCCGGTGTTGGGAGACGGGGCTGCTGGTTGGGAGGCGGGGATAGTACTGGGCGGACTTATACGGTCTGTGCCCTGAAAAAGACAGGTACAAATCAAGGTAAGGTATACACAAAAAACTAGCACATATGAGTTTATCTTGTTGGGCAGACTGGATGGACCGTGCAGGTCTTTTTCTGCCGTCATCTACTATGTTACTATGTTACTATCTGAAATTATGCGCTATTGCCTCAAACACCGCCTCTTTCAGATTTGAAATGTTTTGCTCTTTAATTGCATTCAGCATCTGAGACAGACAAAAGAACAAATTTAACACACCGTACATTAACATAGGCAACCGAGACCCCTCGGGCCTAAAGGTTTTCAGATATTTACAATAATCACACAATCATAACACGACACATGGTATTTTCTTAACATGGCACAATTTGGCCGCAGCTTTATTTAGATACAAAACATCTTAACCCTTGGTATACCCAAGCCGATCCAGCCTCAGGCTCAATATCCAACCCAGTCCGCCGTCATAGCAAGACTGACCAATCGTAAACCGTAAGCGCAGCTATCCCAGCTGCCTAGCTTACACCATCAGGCTTGGGTACCCCGCCAAAGGTGCGACAAGATATATACAGGTACAATTCACAATAAACTGGGGGTGGGGGGGGGGCGGGTGCATGCTGGTGCCCGGACGCCTGAAGAGGTCATCCGGGCACCGCCCAGGGGCTTTTAAAACCCCTTTTCGTCCCCTGCCCTTACCAGCAGGGTACCCTTGGGCGGCAGGAACATGCCCGCCATGCCTCGCTCTAACCCCACTGGTACCAGTGCGCAGGGCACGGCGCCATTTTATAGGCGGCTCCGTGCACCCGTTGGGGCACTGCGCCTAACTTTTATAGCTTCAGTCTTCTGTGAACGTCCTGACAGAATCAGTTCTGGGCATTTGACAGCTGTGCTTCTCCTTCCTTAACAGAGAACATTCCCGTTGCAAAACTCCTTCTTTGGAACATCTTTGCAGAAACCCAGGCAGCAGTGATTTGAAGTGGGTAAAAGATTCAGGGAAAAGGGTTATCCAGCGTCTGTTATTTAAAATGCTTTCAAAAGAGCCTTCTATGCCAATCCCAACAAAGCAAGCCTCAGGAGCAGTGCAGGGAGGCTGTGGATGTCCTCTTTTTGACCAGTGCACGACTAGGGAGCAGGATTACCTACAGGTTAACGGGCCAATTCTGAATGTGCAGGAGAAATTGCAGGAGCCTCGGATGTTTGCTTTGCAGAAACTACACAGTCTAGCAGCTACGTGGCTTGTGTTAAAATGTGCAGTAATCTACAATTATAAGTCAAAAAATCCTTCTCCTCTCTGGTAATCCAAATTATAACCCCCTTAACAAGGATCTGGGTTTTCTAGCCCATTATAAACCATAAAATTGTATTTCTCTGTTTATCACCATCCTCTCACCTACCCACACCCATCCCGTTAGAATATCAATGAAATGCGTTGATGTCCCCATGCATACCTCCGACCCACCCCCACCCTCCCACTCTGTCAGACTGTCAAAGTAATGCTTTGATGTTTCTCTCATATATACTATCTGCTACCACATTTGCTTATTTCCGATCTGAGGAAGAAGGGCAACCTTCGAAAGCTAATCAAGAAATGTATTAAGTTATGTCCAATAAAAAAAGGTATCACCTTATTTTCCTTTCCATGTTTTATTTTGTTTGATTTCAATTGATAACCTTAAGAGTGGACAAACACGGCTACCACACCTCTCTAATCCCCTGTAAGGTTATCAATAGAAATCAAACAAAATAAAACATGGAAAAGAAAATAAGATGATACCTTTTTTATTGGACATAACTTAATACATTTCTTGATTAGCTTTCGAAGGTTGCCCTTCTTCGTCAGATCGGAAATAAGCAAATGTGGCAGATGACAGTATATATAAGAGAAACATCAAAGCATTACTTTGACAGTCTGACAGAGTGGGAGGGTGGGGGTCATTCTTCTTGCAGATTGTCAGAAAGTAAAGATGGCTGTTCACTTTTGTTTCTTTTTCCAAACGTTTGTTCATTTGCTTTTTCATGCGGCTGTATGCGGTATCTTCCATCTTAAGTAGAGAGGTGTGGTACCACACCTCTCTACTTAAGATGGAAGATACCACATACAGCCGCATGAAAAAGCAAATAACCCCCTGTACAAACCAGGAGAATGTACCTGCTACAATATATATTGTTGAATCATAAATCATAAATTTTCACACCCACATGGTAGTGTATTCAGACCACTGACGGGTGAATTATTGCACTTCATTCATAGGGTAGCTCACTCCTATAATATTTATGTGCAATAGTGCACCCCTTTAAAACTAATGATACAATGCACCCTCGTGAACCAACTGAGCCAGCCCAAAGCTTCAATCATGGCAACATATTTATAACAATGAAAAAGTAAATTGAAGTACTTATCTTCCAACACTTAGGGCTCTGATGCTTGAGACTCTTTCAAATCACCAGGACCAAACTGCTCTCCCCTACAGTGAAAAATCCGCCCGGCACCACGGGTTTCAGATGAATTTTCTTCAGGGATTGGGTTAGAGTTGTCCTTTTTCAATTATACCCACTCTAACCCAAACCCGCGGTGTTGGGCGGATTTTTCACTGTAGGGGAGAGCAGTTTGGTCCTGATGGTTTGAAAGCGTCTCAAGCATCGGAGGTCCTACTTCATGATTTATGATTCAACGATATATATGGTAGCAGGTACATTCTCCTGGTTTGCACAGGGGGCAGGAATCTATTACTGGACACCATGAGGATAAGGTCACCTAGAAAATCCCTATTGGGAGCCTATACAAGAGGGTTTTCAACCCAGTCCTCGGGGCACACCCGGTCTGTTGGGGTTTTCAGGATTCCTCCTCACTGAATTCAATGGGGATATTCTGAAAACTCTAAGTGGCTGGGTGTGCCTCGAAGGACTGGGCTGAAAACCTCTGGTCTATACTATATATAGGGCATGCACTTTCTTGCTAGTGGATATTCTATAAGAGGTCACTTACGCATGTAAGTTGCCAATCTAAGCAAGTCCTTGTAGAATTATCACCTGTGTGAACTATTTCCAAACAGGGCACCTATGTGAAATGTCCAAAAAAGGACTGATGCCTATGTGTCTTTATACAATGACCTCTAACAGCCAGGGCCGGTCTTAGGCAGGGGCGACAGGAGCGGTCACGCAGGGCCCTATGCCTCCAGGGGCCCCATGGCACTCCCTCCGGCTCATTGCCATTGGGTCCTCACCTGCCAACCCTCCTTTCCGTCCAGCCACCCTGGGTTTAAGTCTTTTATTTTACCTTAAGTCTCGGCGGTGGTGGCAGTGAAAATAGCAGGCTCGTCTCTAGCCTCCCCTTCACTCTGTGTCCCGCCTTCTTCTGATGTAATTTCCTGTTTCCTTGAGGGTGGGACACTGAAAGGAAAGGGGAAACTAGAGGCAAGCCTGCTGCTTTCACTGCCGCCATCGCAAGTTGAGGTAAAATAAAAGATTTAAACGCAGGGCGGCAGGAACGAAAAGGTGGATGTTGTAGGAGAAGAGGGTGGGCAGGTGGGGCTGGGGTTGGAACTGGAATTCGGGGCTGAAAAGGGGGGGCAGGTGGGGGCTGGGGCGAGTCACTGGACATGAATGGGAGGGCAGAGGAGAATCGCTGGACATAGATGGGAGGGGAGGATAGGGGGCAAAAGTGAATCGCTGGACATGGATGGGAGGGGAGGGAAGATGGGAGGGGAGGGAAGATGGGAGGGGAAGGCAGGGGAGTGAGGAGAGTGTTGGACATGGATGGAGGAGAGGGAAGACAGGAAGAAGATGCACATTGAGGGGAGGGGATAGAGGATAAATGTTGGACATGGATGGAGTGGAGGGCATGGAAGAGATGAGAAATGTTGGAGGGAAGGAAAGACAGGAAGGAGATGCACATGGAGGGGAAGGGAGTGAGGAGAAATGCTGGACATGGATGGAGGGGAGGGAAGACAGAGGAAGTTGATACACATGGATGGAGGGGAGGGGGAGAGGAGAAATGCTGGACATGAATGGAGGGGAGGGAATACAGAGGAGGAGATGCACATGGATTTAGGGGAGAGAGGTGACATTCTAGACACAGATGGAGGCGAGGGAAGGAAATGCACATGGATGGAGGGGAGAGAGTTGAAATGCTGGACATGGATGGAGGGGAGGGAAGACAGAGGAAGTTGATACACATGGATGGAGGGGAGGGGGAGAGGAGAAATGCTGGACATGAATGGAGGGGAGGGAATACAGAAGAGGAGATGCACATGGATTTAGGGGAGAGAGGTGAAATTCTAGACACGGATGGAGGCGAGGGAAGGAAATGCACATGGATGGAGGGGAGAGAGTTGAAATGCTGGACATGGATGGAGGGGAGGGAAGACAGAGGAGGAGATACACATGGATTTAGGGGAGAGGAGAAATTCTGGACAGGGAGGGAAGGAGAGAGAGGAGAAATGCTGGACATGGATGGAGGGGGGAGAAGAAAAATGCTGGACATGGATGGAGGAGAGGGAAGACAGGAAGAAGATGCACATGGAGGGGAGGGGATAGAGGATAAATGTTGGACATGGATGGAGTGGAGGGCATGGAAGAGATGAGAAATGTTGGAGGGAAGGAAAGACAGGAAGGAGATGCACATAGATGGAGGGGAAGGGAGTGAGGAGAAATGCTGGACATGGATGGAGGGGAGGGAAGACAGAGGAAGTTGATACACATGGATGGAGGGGAGGGGGAGAGGAGAAATGCTGGACATGAATGGAGGGGAGGGAATACAGAGGAGGAGATGCACATGGATTTAGGGGAGAGAGGTGACATTCTAGACACAGATGGAGGCGAGGGAAGGAAATGCACATGGATGGAGGGGAGAGAGTTGAAATGCTGGACATGGATGGAGGGGAGGGAAGACAGAGGAAGTTGATACACATGGATGGAGGGGAGGGGGAGAGGAGAAATGCTGGACATGAATGGAGGGGAGGGAATACAGAAGAGGAGATGCACATGGATTTAGGGGAGAGAGGTGAAATTCTAGACACGGATGGAGGCGAGGGAAGGAAATGCACATGGATGGAGGGGAGAGAGTTGAAATGCTGGACATGGATGGAGGGGAGGGAAGACAGAGGAGGAGATACACATGGATTAAGGGGAGAGGAGAAATTCTGGACAGGGAGGGAAGGAGAGAGAGGAGAAATGCTGGACATGGATGGAGGAGAGGGAAGAGAGAGGAAGGAGATGCATATGGATGGAGGGGAGGGAAGAAAACTGATGGAGATGAGGGAAAGGGAAAAGAGGACAAAACCACACACAGATGGAGAAAATAGGCAAAAGCTGGATCCACTCCAGTCAAGCCCGTGGAGGACCCAGCTTTTACCTATGGATGTAGGGCAAGAAATGAAGAAGAAAGGAGGAAAATAAAGAAATAAATGGAAAGGAAGCCCTAGAAAAAAAGTTAAGGGAACAGATAGAGAGCAGCAGAATCGGAGACTGGAGGGGACCAACATGGTCAGAAAAACAGTCACCAGACAAGAAAGGTAGAAAAAATCTTTTTGTTTTCATTTTAGTGTTTGGAATATGTCCAATTTGAGAATTTACATCTGCTGTCTTATTTTGCATTGTATAGCAATGTGTTTCTTTCTCTTTTTCTGGTATTGTGCTGCATGCACAGTCTGTATGATAATTTGGTTTGTGTCATTTTGGGTATACTGGAGCTGTAACAGCTTGCAGAAATTATTTATAATGAAAAAAAAAACAAGTTATTTTTCTTCTCCTGTACCAGTGTAATATTTTCAATGATTACTGTTTATATGCGCCATGGCTGGTAAAGGGGTGTGGCTAAATGTGCCAACATTGTCCAGTTCAACACACTATTAGCAGCCAAGTTCATACAAAGTTAATTATATTCAGTGGAAAATAAATATGTTGGCTCAAGCTGCTTGCTATCTGAATATTCAATCACTGTTTCATTATTGCTACCAAATATTACATATTAAGGGGATTCGTTTTAATTCATTTATCCAGTCCTTACATGCACATGGTTTTGCTTTTTAAACGCAAAGGTTTCCTATGATAGCATTTTACATATTTGAATTAGTTTTTCTGTACAAGTTTTGCTTGATTTGTTTTTATTTTAAATAAAAAAAATGTTTAAATTGGTTGTAAAGATACTTTTGTTTGATCTGTTGGAAGACTGTATCAATTGTTAATAAAGACTTCATACAAATAAAAAAAATGTTTAAAAACACATCATGTCAACAAGGGGCGGGGCTAGGTAGGGGCATGGCTAGGTGGGGGCAGGGCTAGGTGGCATTTGGGAGGGTGGCCCCACCGAACTGGTCTGCACAGGGCCCTGCAATTGCTAAGACCGGCCCTGCTAACAGCACACAATAATTTCCACCTGTTCTGAAGAAAGTGTGATTATGTGCATGTACTTTGAAAGGCACTATGGTAACGTAAGCAAGGACACAGGACAAACTGGAACCCACAGAACGGGTGCAGGTAAAGGGAAAATGCTGTTTATTATAAGTATCAGGCAGGTGTCTTTTGCTGCTTGGGTAGTGAAGGTTTAGGTATGATCGTGCAGATTTTGTGGTGTTTATGGTAGGCAGGTCGATGAGATCTGTCATGTATCCTGGTGCCTCACCGTAAATAATTTTATGAACAGTCATGCAGATTTTGAAAGTGATACGTTCTTTGATTGGTAGCCAATGCAGTTTTTCTCGGAGTGGTTTAGCGCTGTCAAAGTGTGTTTTTCCAAATACAAGCCTGGCTGCTGTGTTTTGGGCGGTCTGAAGTCTCTTTATGATTTGATCCTTGCATCCCGCATAGATTCCATTACAGTAATCTGCGTGGCTTAGTACCATTGACTATACCACGTTACGAAATATTTCCCTTGGGAAGATTGGTTTCATGCATTTGAGTTTCCACATTGAGAAAAACATTTTCTTTATGGTGGAATTCGCTTGGGTCTCTAGTGATGGGTTACAGTCGATTGTTACTCCTAGAATTTTCAGACTGTCTGAGATAGGGAGGATGTATCCTGGGGTGTTAATGTTTGTGGGTTTCTATGTATTGTATTGGGATGAGATGATGAGACAGTGTTTTTTCAGTATTGAATTTTAGTTGGAATGCATTTGCTCATGAGTTCATGATGTTTAAACTTAGCTTGATTTAGTTGGTGATTTCCACCAGATCATGTTTGAAGGGGATGTATAATGTAACGTCATCGGCGTAGATAAATGGGTTAAGGCCTTGGGTGGATAAAGCCTTGGCTAGTGGAGTCATCATGAGGTTGAAAAGGATCGGTGATAGTGGTGATCCTTGCGTACTCCACAGCCTGGTTTCCACGGTGGCAATATGTTTTTTATTTCACTTGGTATGTTCTTGTGGTTAGGAAATCCTTAATCCAATTGAGAGATAAGTTATTGGACATGGGGTAAAAGGTAACAGGCAGAAGAGTGGCCTTGGAGGCAAGGGAAGGAAGGAGAGAGTTGGATGGAGCTGGGACTGATAAGGTGATGAGATGCAGTGGAGAGTAGATGAGGGCAAAGGGGGTGAGTACAGAGTATGAGAATGGGGGACTAATGAAGTGGGTGAAAGATAGGGGAGAGATTTAGGAGACTGGGTAAGGGAGAGACAAGGGTGGAATGGGAGTGCTGGAGAGGGAATAAGAGGGAGATGGTCAAAGCCAGTAGGTTGATGGATACTAAGGACAAAAGAGTGAGAGAAAAGTGTGTGGGGGGGGGGGGGGAGGAACGTAAAATGAAAGATCAGTGCCAGACAGATGCAGAGAAAAACAGGTAGAAGACAAGAGAAGAGTGAAGAAATGGAAAAGTCAACCTGGAAAAGAATTTAGGAGAAGACTGATACATGGAAAGTGGAAAAGAGCGTGGGACCAGACCAACTAGAAAAACAGAATGCTCAGACTACAAAGGTAGAAAAGAAAACATTCTTGTTATTTAATGCTTTTTAAAGACTAAGATGTGCCTGCTTTGTGAAATGTACATTTTTTCTGTTGTTGTATTTTGCAGAGTACATTTCTGTTTCTCTTTTACCAGTATTTACACTGCTTACAGAGTCTGGCTTTCTTGAAGAGATCTCTATTTCAGTTTTTGTGGGCATGTTTTTTGTGGTTCCCTATTTTGTATCACATGAGGGTCTGTCCATGTTCTGCACATGTGACTGACGTGACGGATTGTGCTAGCATGTAGTGTTTGTGTAGGAATGTGTAACCGTCCAGCTTGTTACAGTTTTCCAGTAGCAGGTATACTGGTGCTCTAGGGTCCAGTGTAAAATTTATCAGCTCAAATTTGATCATGTTATGATCACTGTTTCCGAGCAGATCCAACCCCCCTTACCTTTCATACCATGCTCTGCATTCCACTAAGGACTAGATCAAATATAGCTCCCCCTCTTGTCAGTTCTTGGACCTGTTGCTCCAAGAAGCATTCATTTCATTACATCTAGGAATTATACCTCCCTGGCGCTCCCTGTTCTAACATTTATCTAGTCAATACTGGGGTAATTGAAAGCACCCGTAATTATAATGTTGCCCAATTTGCCGGCTTTCCTAATTTTTGTAAACATTTCTTCATCTGTCTGTTCATTCTGGATGGTAGTACAGCCTTACCAGTATGCTCTTTCGATTTACATATGGAATTTCTATCCACAAGGATTCCATGCTACTATCTGTATCCATGGAGATGCACCAGCTTACATGTCTGACCTAATAGACTTACCACCTAGGAATGCCAGACGATCATTCCGCACATTCCTTGATCTGCACTTCCCCAGTTGTAAAGGAATGAAATACAAATCAATGCACGCGTCAAACTTCACCTACTTGAGCACACAGTTATGGAACGCACTGCCGCGCAACTTAAAAACGATCTATGAAAGAACAAACTTCCGCATATTACTGAAGACCCATCTCTTTGAAAGAGCATACCAAAAAGACCAACCCAAGTGAATATACACTACACAACTCGCCTATTTAATTTCAGAACAGTTTCTTAAAATCTGCTTGTATACTACTTCTTTGTTTTTATCATCATATTAACCAAGATCATGCAATACTAAAGGTTTACACTACTAACACTCTTCCACTACTCATGATGTATTGTAAGCCACTTTGAGCCTGCAAAGAGGTGGGATAAGGTGGGATACAAATGCAACAAATAAATAAATAAATGTAGAATATTTATTTTGTGTGACTCGATTCCCTCTTTAACATATAGCTCAACACCCCCCCACCACCACCTCAATTGCGATATAATTTGTACTCTGATAGCACAGTATCCCAAGTTTATTTGTTGAGTTTATTACTTACATGTTTTGGCAGGATGATTCACGATGGGGACGAAGGGGGTCTTAATTATTGCTTTTAGAATTGGAAGTAAATTTATTAAAAGAAAATTCAGGTGTAAAGCCTGTTACATATGAAGAAGAGTTTCTATGACGTTATGCAGCCAAATGCATACATTGTAAGGAAATATAGTTCCCTATACCAGTGCCAAGTTGCAAATCACTTATGAGGGCTGCACTTGTGTGACAGTTTCTTGACAGTGGGATGCTTTGCCATGCCCACCCCCAGTCATCTTTACCCCCAGGCCAGGTACTCTAGAAACCCCAGTATTGATAAAATCTTAAGAGGCTTTTGATCAACTACTTGCTCGCTCAACCCCTGCCCACCAAAGATAATGCAGCAGGCAAGCAGGGGTTTCATAGAAGGTGCCACAAAAATTGCGAACTCCTCTCTTTCTAATGGGCACCTACCAACAGCATTAAAGAGAGCAGTGGCGCATCCGTTGCTAAAGAACAACCTTGCCCGTGACAAGCTTGAAAGTTATCGGCCAGTATCTAACATTCCATTCTTGGAAAACCTATAGAACACACAGTCTGCGTTCAACTCAATTGAGTAGAAGAGAGAAACTGGCTGGATCCATGTCGATCTGGTTTCAGACCGGGTTATGGTGCAGAAATAGTCCTTAACCTTGTATCCCTACTAGAAGATCTTCACAGAAATATTTGCCTCCGTGTTAGTACTGTTGGATTTCTCAGCAGCTTTCGACATTGTGGACCACGATATCAAGACAAACACACCCTCCTCCTGTTATTGGGTTAAAAGAGTACCACATGTCTGTGTGAGGAGGAGGGTGCACGTTTACGTGCTTCCGATTAACTGACAGGAGACTTGTGGGGCTGCCTGTAAATCCTGGCAGAGAATTTTGTTGGCAAAGCATGCAGCAAAATCATTGCAGTTTGGTTTCGATTGGGCAACGTGGTTCTGTTGTGAGGGTTGCAGTAGACCCTTTATTATATTGAACAGGATCTTGTGTTCAATGCATTGGGAGATATATTGGTTTGGGCAGAAACAAGTGGCAGCTTTGTTCTGTAATGGTATCAGTTTATTCTATTTTGCTGGATTATATATACACCAATATATTTGTGCAGCTTTTAAATATATATATTTGACACTGCAGCAGAGAGAATAGTTTCATTTCAAGCCCCTCTCTCCCCATCCCTTTTTCTGGGAACTTCTGATAGCAGGGATAGTTAATTACAAACACTTAACAAAGACAAAAGAGAGATATATAACTCTCTCTGCCCTCCCACCTAAAAAGACTGAACAAAAGGTAGGTACCTGGACGCTCATCAGGACATCTCTGAAAACCAAAGACCCAAGAGACCGAAATTCTGGAGAGCCCATTGAAGACAAAGACTTCAGAGGGGAAACCATAAACAGGACATTTGCTTGTCAAAGGTATACCTGCCCCTCCCATCAGCTTTCAGACATGTGCAGAAAGGAAGGACTTATAATGTGGTCATGTGAACAGACTACATTAACCATAATGCCTTGCAAAATATCCAGGACATGCACACACCATGCTTCTCTGCTAACATTATAAAAGGCCTGGAAACAGCCCAGCTCGCTCTCTTGGGACCTGCTGCTCTCTTTGGGGTCCGCTGATGCCTTGCTCCTGAAACATGTGCTCATCAATCAGCTGGACCACAGCATGATTGTAACAAGGACTTGTAAGTAACATAACTTTTGATCTAGACCTGCTACTTTGCCTTACTTAAGCACAGATTATCTGTAAAGATCTCTTAAAACCTACCTCTCGTGTGCAATTGTATATTAAATCAACCTTTTTGAAGCTAAAAATACGGTCTCTTTGTGTTCTGAGTATATGGTATCTTTTATATATACTTAATTTATTTAATTTATTGCAATTATCACCTTTGGTGATTGGTGGAGAAATTAATATCCTAAAACTTATAAATACAGCACCTGCTCTTAAATTATAAACAGTAGCGAGTGCTCTCTAGAGCTATTTTCCCCAAAATAAATAATTTCTTGTAACAGTTCAGATCCTATCAGATGGCAACAATTCATATTGTTCGGCAGCACCTCATCATCTCACCATAGGCACTGGCCTACAGGATACCAAAAGGATCAATACTGTTTCCAATTCTGTTCAATATCGACCTCATGCCACCATAGGCATCACTATGGGATGGCACGTGCCACCCCTTTGCCATCCCAGTTTTTCCAGGCATCTTCCACCCAACAACCCACCCTCCCTCCTTTAAGGAAGTCGGGGACTTTGCCCTCATCCTTAGGGTTTCCATATTTTGTCCCCTCAAAAGGAGGACACATACCACGCCCCCTTCCACGCCCTCACTCTGCCCCCTGTCACATTTTCCACTCCCCTCTGTCACACACCCCGTCACTCCCCCTCCCCGTCATCCCCCTTCCCTTCCCTTACCTTACTACTGCCCTGATGGTTTAGTGACCTCTTCAGGGCAGGAAAGAGCCCCAACTTTCCTGCCTAGAGTGCTGCCCTGCATGCATCCTTCCTGTTCGTGACCTCGGCGCCGATTCAAAATGGCCGCTGAGAGTTGCAGTCTCGCGAGGTCACTTCAACTCTCGGTGGCCATTTTGAATCGGCACCGAGATCATGAACAGGAAGGATGCATGCAGGGCAGCGCTCTAGGCAGGAAAGAGGGGGCTCTTTCCTGCCCCGAAGGCGGAAGAGGTCACTAGACCACCAAGGCAGTAGAAAGTAAGGGGAGGGGAGGCTAGCAATCTGCCCGTTTGTCCAGAAATCCAGACAAACGGGCAGATTGGCAAAACCCGCCCGGTTGCCCGGACATGTCCTTAAACAGAGGACATGTCCGGGTAAAGCCGGACATATGGTAACCCTACTCATCCTCCACCCTCCCACCCGAGCAGACCGGCGCTGCCTCTCTTCTCCCCCACCCCCGGCAGTCCTTCAACCTACCAGTTAGACGTGAACAGTGTCAGTGATCACCACACGATCCTAGAAGTCTTGTCTCTGCTGCATCATGCCTATGTTGAAGCTACATCCTGTTCCTGCATAGGTGGGACGTGGAAGATTGAGACAAGGCTTCCTGAGTCGGCTGGTGATGATCACTGACACTGTTCACAACAAAGTGGAAGGTTGCAGGATTTTGGGGAGGGGAGGAGGAGGAAGGGAACAAACTGGAAGGGAAACAAGAGGTGGTGCCTTAACGTATTGGTGGGAGGGTGGGGGGAAGATGGAGAGATGCAGCAAGGAAAAACAGAGACATGACCACAAGCAGGGCCGCCGAGAGGGGAGAACAGGGGGGACAAAAGTCCCCAAGCCCGGGCCTCCAGGGGGGGGCCCGGCGCTGCCGCAGTCAGGCCCGCCCGCCCTTCCGTCACTCCCACAACTAACCACCTTAAGCGCCTTCATCCTCGCAGCAAGCAGCAGCAGGGCAGGCCACTCCTTCCTTCCATGTCCCGCCCTCGCCTGACGTAACGTTTCTCTGCCGTCATCTACTATGTTACTTTGTTACCTGTTGCACTGCCGGCTGCTTTCTCTTGCCGTCAGATAGAATTGGACCCTGGGGGGCAGGGAAGACACAAATGTACGCACTGGCTCCGTAGCCCTGGAGACCCATGGTATTATTTCACTGCCAAGGCTCCAGGCTGGTTCACAGTGCATTCGCTGCAGCTATATGCTGCTCAATTTATATCATTTATTAATTTGATATACCGCCCCGTTCATGCATGAGTCGAGACAGTTTACGTACAATTGTACAGGTACTTTCACTGTCCCTAATGGGCTCACAATCGAAGTTATATATTGTACCTGGGGCAATGGAGGACCAAGTGACTTGCCCAGGGTCAGACGGAGCTGCGGAGGGAACTGAGACAGCGGAGCAGCTGAGGGATCTTCTTGTCCAGTTCCTGGAACTCTGTCCCGTTCCTTTCACACACACCACAGTGTTCTGAGGGTTGTGTCCCTGTTCCCCACCAGCCCCTTCTGATGTGGTTCAAAGTGACACAGAAGCTTACCTGAGACACCGCTACTGGATTGCAGAAGCCAATATATCAATAATGCTCTTATTTTGCATTCGGTGGTGAAAGGTCACAGTACAATCATCTGAACTGGTCTATTCTCTCTATTGTTACTCTACTTGAGCTCATTTGGTGAGGCCAACTCTCAAGTTCAACAAAAGTACGATAAGTTCAGCAGCATACGGTTTGTATCACCTGTTGGTCTAGTCACACCCTACATCAGACAAATTCAGAAAGGTAGGACCATGTTTCTAAATCCCTCTGAGGCTCATCTTAGCCTTCAGAAATCTATTAAACCAACACAGGAAGGCTCAGGCATGGGGCCTACTCTCCTCCCCGGGGATATAGGACGTGAGAAATTGTCCATAATCACAGGTTTATTCAGCTCCAAGGCCATTAAGGGCTTACTGGTGTTCACACAGCATGGCCAGGCAGCTATTCTGCTAAGCATGAGACTGCTTTCACAAGAGACCACACAATGAGGCGCCTTTCAAGAGCAGCCCTGGAGCGCCCCAGCCTGCCTGTCCCTCTGCAGAGCCAAGAGAAAAGTACTTATAAAAGCACTGCTTGTGCTTTCTTAGTTCATTCATTCAACAGTGGATTAGAGAGAGATTTCCGATTTATAGAGATACACCTACATAAACTGTCACGTCTCCTTAACCCCTCAGAACCCACCCCTGGGGATTCAATATACTGTATGTACAGAAGGCAGCTGTTGTGTCCTTGTGTAGACGTGCGGATATATGTGAGAGAGCCTTTATGACATGCATGTTTTTAGGACACGTCTTTTCAGTGCATGTTTTCCTCTAAAGGTTGTTATATGTTAAGCCTAGAAGGAGAATGTAGACTTCAGCTGTTCTGTCCTTGAAGCTAAACAGAGAATTCCAGTTCAAAAAACATCCAAGTCTCTCTTCTTAAATTGCAAAACATTAATTTGCAGAATTATTACAAACTAAGAGCTTTCTGTAAGGTGAGCTGGAATCAGGGCTGGCATTGTGGGGGGGGGGGAACTGGGCCCCGCAGTCCAGGCATCTCTTCCCCTTCTCCCCACCACGGTCCGTTTCCTCCTCCTCCTTTTCCCTCACCTTCCGGTTCATCTTTAAAAATGTATTTCCCTTCTCAGAGGGGCCCCTGTGCAGCAAGCTTTACATCTCTCCCGCAATTTCCTGTTTCCACCTGGACAGATTGCGGGCAGCAGAGGGGGGGGGGGGGGACAGCCAGAGGCAGCTTTTGAGGATGGCTGCTGAGCTGGAGCCCCTCTGAGAAGGGAAATACATTTTTAAAGAACACCGCAAGGTGAGGGAAGGGAAGGAGACAGATTGTGGTGGGGAGAAGGATAAGAGCTGCCAAGACCATGTAGTAGCAATGCAAGTTGGGAGATCGGGGAGAGGAGAGAGGATCAGGGTCTCCGTCCTTAATTTCTGCCCTGGGCCCCACCGTGTCCAAAACCAGCCCTGCTAGGATGAGACTTGCTGTGGAAGCTGAGTTATTGAAGTTCAGTGTGGAAAGGAGATGCACACAGGAGGTCCCAGCGAGATGCAGATGCCTAGTGAAAAGACAGCTCAAGCCCTTCTACTACTAGTACTAATCACTTCTATAGCGCTACAAGGCATACGCAGCGCTGTACACCATACACGTAAAGACAGTCCCTGCTCAAAGAGCTCACAATCTAAAAATGGAATGTTGCTAGTGGATTAGCAACATTCCATGTAGAATCTCAAATAGTAGCAACAGAATCTCAATAGTAGCAACATTCCATCTAGAATTTCCAATAGTAGCAACATTCTATCTAGAATCTCCAATAGTAGCAACAGAATCTCCAATAGTAGCAACATTCCATGTAGAATCTCAAGTAATAGCAACATTCCAGAATCTCAACTAGTAACAACATCCCATATTCCACTGCATTAACCACTAGGCTACTCCTCCACTAGCAACATTCCATTTAGAAGCCTGCAATACGGCCACGCAGGCTTCTGTTTCTGTGAGTCTACGTCAGACTCACAGAAACAGAAGCCTGCGCGGCCGCGTTGCTGATCGGCAAGGGCAGGCTTCTACATTACTACTACTACTACTACTACTTATCACTTCTATAGTGCTACAAGGCATACGCAGCGCTGTACACCATACACGTAAAGACAGTCCCTGCTCAAAGAGCTCACAATCTAAATAGGACAGACAAACAGACAGAACAACTAAGCGGTAAGGGAATTAGTTTATGTGGGGGGCATTTTCGATATGACATCTAACTCTGACTTTGAACGTTTTGCAAAAAATGTCCAAAATCTGAAAAAAAAAGAAGGTAATTTTCAAAAAAGAAAAACGTCTGTTTTTTTTTTTTTTTAAATACTGTTTTGAACAAGCTTTTGTGATTTGTACGTTTTGTTTTTTGGTCCATTTTCAAAGGAAAAAAACGTCCAAGTGCAAAATGCACAAAATCAAGCCATTGGCATGTAGGAGGAGCCAGCATTTTTAGTAGACTGGCTCCCCAGACATCCCAGGAGATAAATGGGGTACCCTATGGGGCACTGCAGTGGACTTCAAAAACATGCTCCCAGATACACATCTCACCATTGATCCCTTATTTTGTCTCCTGAGCCCCCCCCCCAAAAAAAAAAAAACCACTACCCCCAACTTTACACCACTACAGTAGCCCTTATGGATGAAGGGAACACTTATGTGTGGGTACAGTGGGTTTCTGGTGAGTTTTGGAGGGCTCACAGTTTCCCCCACAAATGTGACAGGTAGAGGGAGATAGGGACCAGAGTCCCCCACTCCATGGTGCACTGCACTGACCACGACACTACTCCAGGGACCTGCAGCATAGGCGCCCCGTATAAGAGGCTTGTGGAGGCTAAGCCTCCCCAGCCCAATCGTGGACTTCTGCTTGTGATGCAGCCCCCCCCCCCCCCTGCCCCACGCATTTTGACCTTTTATTTCCGTGGCAGCGACGTCAATGAAGAAAAAGACTACAGGCTCGCCACCAGCTTCTCCCTTCTCTCTGCACACAGTGTCCCGCCTTCTGTAGTGATGCATTTCCTGTTTCTGCGAGGGCGGGACACTGTGTGCAGAGAGAAGGGAGAAGCTGGTGGCGAGCCTGTAGTCTTTTTCTTCATTGACGTCGCTGCCACGGAGCGTATGGAGGTAAGCTCCGCCCCCTTTAGCCTCCCCAAAGAGTTGGGCTACCGACAGTCTATGACCTGCAGGCTGCTCTAATAGACCTGGCTCTAACATCTGAGGCTGTCAAAGAGGCTGCTAAATCACATTTGTATTCAAGTTCGTGGGGGGTGGGAGAGGGTCATAGACCATTGGGGGAGGGGGGTATTGGGAGTCACCCCTGAGTCCCTCCAGTGGCCATCTGGTCATTTAGGGCACCCTTTTGTGCCTTATTCGTTATAAGGGGGGCTCAGGAGACAAAATAAGGGAGCAATGGTGAGGTGTGTATCTGGGAGCATGTTTTTGAAGTCCACTGTAGTGCCCCCAAGGGTGCCCCATTTTACTTACCCACATCTAACTGACCACTTCTTTATACACTATATTACAATTATTATCCATTCTATGTTACTTTGTAAACCTATTATACTCACGTAAGCCGCATTGAACCTGCTAATAAGTGGGAAAGTGTGGGGTATAAGTGTTACAAATAAATAAATAAATAAATAAAAACAGGTCTAGCTCAAAATATTTTAGTTTTAGTCCCGGATGGTTTTGTTTTGTTCCATTATGGCTGTAAAATGTCCAAGTCTTAGGAACACCTAAATCCCGCCCTTAACACCCCCCAGCACGCCCCCTTGTGTTTTGAATGCACTTCTGATGGACCTCGTAGAAAAACATCCAAAAACTGGTTTTGAAAATATTGATTTGGACATCCAAATGCTGCTTTATGCCACTTTTTAGACATTTTTCTCTTTCGAAAATGAACTCCATAATCTGTGTTTTAGTCACATCTGGAAATAGCCTAATTTTATTATTCAAAAACAATTCGTCCTTATGTTTAAAGAAAAGATGAAGCAACCAAACTCAGATTTCAATGCAGAAAACCCTATCTTAATAGCAAGCGTTGCCAAATCCAGAACTATTGTCTGTTATATATAAGAAATATTAAAAAATGATATCTCAGGAGTTTCAGGCAGACCTTCAACGAGTCTACCAAGATCAGTTCTACACTAGACCTCCAAACACACTCTAAGATTATTTGTTCTGGACATCAAAGCTGAAAAGCAGACTGAAATGGAACTGTGACTGACTGACCTGATACTCGAGACCCAAACTGCTCAGATAGGTTAGATGAAAATGCCACCATTACAGGGGAAGCTTCCTCCAAATTCAAACCTGCAGTGGCTTCCAGCTTGGGATGTAGGTTCACACATTCCAGTGAACTTGTGGAGACATTGACTTCTTGGACCTCCTCAATGAGAAACGCTTGCATACTCAGTTGCTTGACCCTTGCATTGCATAGAGGCGAAGCCCCTGGCTGCACAAGAGGCGTTCATTGGTCTGGGCTCAAAGTGATGTCCAACACTGAGAAGCCCACTGGTCCAAATGCCTTCACAGCAGCTCCAATCGGTCCTACATCTCCGGACTTCCTCTGTGCTCCACAAACAAGTCTATGGGGCCAGAAACTGGGGTAGCTGGGATCTCTGAGAGAAAAACCCTAGTTTTTTTTTTTTTTTTACATTTGCCGATAAGGATAAAGCAAGAGTTAAGAAAACACAGTCAGGCTGTCACCAGTCTCCCAAAATCTTGCTACTATTTGGGTTTCTGCCAGGTACCTGTAATCTGGATTGACCACTGTTGTCCAAAGACGAGACAAAACCAAAAAACTTCCACACAAAAATGTAAGCAAACCAAACCAAGAGTAGAAGATGACAAATGTCAAGATGACCAAGAGGGGCATAATCAAACGGGGACGACCATCTCTAAGGGCGCCCATCTCGAAGGACATCCCGGCGAAGGGACGGGGAAACCCGTATTATCAAAACAAGATGGGTGTCCATCTTTCATTTCGATAATACGGTCGGGGACGCCCAAATTTCAACATTTAGGTCGACCTTAGAGATGGTCGTCCCCGGTTTTTGGGCATAATGGAAACCAAGGACGCCCATCTCAAAAACGACCAAATCCAAGTCATTTGGTCATGGGAGGAGCTAGCATTCGTAGTGCACTGGTCCCCCTGACATATCAGGACAGCAACTGGGCACCCTAGGGGGCACTGCAGTGGACTAACTGATGCACTAACTGAACGGAAAAAGCCCTTCCCTTACCGATCCCTTAGCGATTCGGAAAGGAACAGGCATGTATGAAGGAAATTGCATGCAAATGAGCTGCTCACTGTTAGCTCATTTGCACACGATTTCCTTCTTAAGGAGAGGAAGCCAGTGCCAAAGACGGCTTCATACATGCAGACAAGCTGTGTGTATAATAGCTGTCTACAAAATACAAGTCCAGGTGAAAACGTCCAAGTGCTCATCAGGGATGTCTTTTTTTTTTTTTTTAGAGTATGGGTGAAGGACGTCCTTCGCTATGCCTCCGTCCCTGCAACAGCAGTTGAGGACGTCCAAAATGTGATGTTTCTGTGAGAAGGATGTCTATGCCTGGTTGTTTCTGTGAGAAGGACGTGTGGGGGGGGGATGGCAGTATGCAGGTCCTTGGGGGGGGAGGTATGTGTGTGTCAGCAGAGGCATAATGATGTCGTGGATGTCCTTCTTTCAAACATTTTGTACGTCCTCAACTGCCCCCCCTCACAGGAACAGCCAAATTTCAGTGGAGTGGAGGAGTGGTTAGCGCACTGGTTTTGCAATCCAGAGGTGGCCAGTTCAAGTCCCACTACTGCTACTTGTGATCCAAAATCCAAATAAATAAGGGGGGTGTCAGAGGCATAGCAGGTATGGACATCCTTCTCACAGAAACATCACATTTTGGACGTCTTCAACTGCCGTTGCAGGGACGAAGGCATACTCTAAAAAAAAAAAGACAAAAGTTTTTAAAGTTTTTTTTCAGGGTGGGAGGTGGTTAGTGACCACTGGGGGAGTCAGGGGAAGTCATCCCTGATTCCCTCCGGTGGTCATCTGGTCAGTTCACATACCTTTTTGAGGCTTGGTCATGAAAAAAAATGAACCAAGTAAAGTCGGCCAAATGCTCGTCAGGGACGCCCTTCTTTTTTCCATTATCGGCCGAGGACGCCCATCTCTTAAGCATGCCCTCGTCCCGCCTTCGGTACGCAATGGAAAGCAGTTGAGGATGCCCAAAATTGGCTTTCCATTATGCCGATTTGGGCGACCCTGAGAGAAGGATGCCCATTTCCCGATTTGTGTCTGAAGATGGGCGCCCTTCTCTTTCGAAAATGCCCCTGCAAATGTTGCAAACAAGCTGGTCACTGTTGGAAACAGGATACTGGGCTACATGAACCTTTGCCCTGACCCAGTATGGCAATTCTTCAAAGTTCAAGATTACATTTATTGGATATACCGCCTATAAGTCGAGTCATCCAGGCGGTTTACAAGAAAACTAGTGAAGTGTTATTTTCTTTCCTTTACTATTTTTATTGGAATTCTTTTAACACTTCACTAGAAGACTCACAGGTCACAGATCCCCACTGTCCCACGACCCTCAACGCAAGCCAAGAGGGGCATAGAGAAGTGTTCATATTGTAAAGGCTTTTCTGAATAAGATTGTTTTGAACCTTAATTTAAAATTTGAAAGGGAAGAGCTCCATTCAGAGATCTAAGGGGAATCCCTTTCCACAGCATAGGCCTGACAACATTAAACATAGACTTATGAAAAGCATCCTGAAAGATCTGATGAAAAGTAGGAATAAGTAGAAAATTCTGACTGGACAAACAAAGAGTACGGGAAGTAACATAAGGAGTTACGTATTCTGAAAGAATTTCCTGAAATTTTATTACGTTTATTAAATAAAATACAAAACGCATACTGCACAGAGAGCCAGTGTTCAAACTTTAACAATGGGGTAACATAATTAAATTTTCTTGCACCAATAAGCAATTCTGCCATCTAACCTCAGTAGCAGCTCTGCCTACAAATAATGTATTGCAGTAGTCTAAGAAGGGCATTTTTGATACGATGTCTAACTTGGGATGTTTCGCACAAAATGTCCCAGAATCCAAGTAGCACATATGGAGGGGCATAATCGAAAGGGATGCCCAAGGTTTTCTGAGGAAGTCCTCGCAGGACGTCCCGGCGAAGGGGCGGGGAAACCCGTATTATCGAAACAAGATGGGCGTCCATCTTTCGTTTCGATAATACGGTCGGGTACACCCAAATCTTGACAGTTAGTCGTCCATAGAGATGGTCGTCCTTAGACTTGGTCGTTTCTGATTTTCAGTGATAATGCAAACTAAGGACGCCCATCTCAGAAAAGACCAAATCCAAGCCATTTGGTCATGGGAGGAGCCAGCATTCGCAGTGCACTTGTCCCCCTGACATGCCAGGACACCAACCGGGCACCCTAGAGGGCACTTCAGTGGACTTCAGAAAAAGCTTCCAGGTACATAGTTCCCTTACCTTGTGTGCTGAGCCCCCGAAAACCCATGCCCCACAACTGTACACCACTAGCATAGCCCTTGTGGGTGAAGGGGGGCACCTAGATGTGGGTACAGTGGGTTTCTGGTGGATTTTGCAGGGCTCCAATTTCCCACCACACGTGTAGCAGGTGGGGGAGATGGGCCTGGGTCCGCCTGCCTGAAGTGCATTGCGCCTACTAAAAACTGCTCCAGGGACCTGCATACTGCTGTCATGGAGCTGGGTATGATATTTGAGGCTGGCATAGAGGTTGGCAAAAAATATTTTTAAAATTCTTTTTGAGGATGGGAGGGGGTTAGTGACCACTGGGGGAGTAAGGGGCATGTCTTATTTTCTGCTAGAGCCGATATGCTCACAACAGCCCTCTCCTGAAGTCATTTCACTGGCTTCCGATCCATTACTGCATACAATTCAAGCTTCTCCTACTTACCCCTCCTTACCTCTCCACCCTCATCTCCCCCTACATTCCTACCTGGAACCTCCACTCACTGGACAAATCCCTCCTTTCTGCTCCCTTCTCCATCTCCGCTAACTCCAGACTCCGCCCTTTATGCCTCGCTTCACCCTTTGCCTGGAATAGACTTCCTGAACTGATACATCAGGCCCCATCCCTAGCCATCTTCAAATCCTTACTCAAAGCCCATCTTTTCGACTCTGCTTTTGGCACTTAACCTTACCATTACTCCTCTATTCAATACCACTACCAATCTGTCTGTATTATGCATTTGCATACCTTAATTGTCTTTAGCTGTTTAGATCTATTAGTCTGTCCCTATGAACTATTGTGTAATCAGATGTACTATGCTGTCCTAATTTGATTGTCTATGTTATTATGTCATTTAGATTGTAAGCTCTTTGAGCAGGGACTGTCTCTCTCTTCATGTTTGACTGTACTGCGCTGCGTAAGTCTGGTAGCGCTTTAGAAATGTTGAGTAGTAGTAGTAGATCATCCCCGAGTCCCTCCGGTGGTCATCTGGTCAGTTCGGGCACGTTTTTGTGGCTTGGTCGTAAGAAAAAAAGGACCAGGTAAAGTCATCCAAGTGTTCTTCAGGGAAGCCCTTTTTTTTCCATTATGGGTCGAGGACGCCTATTTGTTAGGCATACACAAGTCCCACCTTCGTTATGCCTCCGACACGCCCCTGGGAACTTTGGTCGTCCCCGTGACAGAAAGCAGTTGGGGATGCCCAAAATTGGCTTTCGATTATGCCGATTTGGGCGACCCTATGAGAAGGACGCCCATCTTGCGATTTGTGTTGAAAGATGCGCATCCTTCTCTTTCCAAAATGAGCCTGTAAGGGAGCCATATAGATATTACATAGTAACGGTGCCAAGAGGGATCCATCAGGTTCCCACAAACAAGGAAATAGGGAGGGGGGAGTATCTACTACTACTACTACTATTTAGCATTTCTATAGCGCTACAAGGCATACGCAGCGCTGCACAAACATAGAAGAAAGACAGTCCCTGTTCAAAGAGCTATGTAATAAAAGTGAGCCAAGTATAGGACAATCAAGCCATTGTGACATCACTGATGAGGTTGGCTCTTATTGGTGGCCTGAGGCATTATGACATCACAATATTAGCTCTGGTTACAAGAGACTACTACTACTACTATTTAGCATTTCTATAGCGCTACAAGGCGTACGCAGCGCTGCACAAACATAGAAGAAAGACAGTCCCTGCTCAAAGAGCTTACAATCTAATAGACAAAAAAAAAAATAAAGTAATCAAATCAATTAATGTGAACGGGAAGGAAGAGAGGGTAAGTGGAGGCGAGTTGTTAAAGTGGTTACGAGTCAAAAGCAATGTTAAAGAGGTGGGCTTTCAGTCTAGATTTAAAGGTGGCCAAGGAAGGGGCAAGACTTATGGGCTCAGGAAGTTTATTCCAGGCGTAGGGTGCAGCGAGACAGAAGGCGCGAAGTCTGGAGTTGGCAGTAGTGGAGAAGGGAACAGATAGGAAGGATTTATCCATGGAGCGGAGTGCACGGGAAGGGGTGTAGGGAAGGACAAGTGTGGAGAGATACTGGGGAGCAGCAGAGTGAGTACATTTATAGGTTAGTAGAAGAAGTTTGAACAGGATGCGAAAACGGATAGGGAGCCAGTGAAGGGTCTTGAGGAGAGGGGTAGTATGAGTAAAGCGACCCTGGCAGAAGATGAGTATCACCCTGCCATAGAAGCTAAGATCTATTAGAAAGATAAGACTGAAACCAAGCCCAAGCTTTTCCCATAATACCATGATCCCGTAGTCTGGTAAGTTGGATTTCATGATCCACCAAATCAAAAGCTGCTGAAAGATCAAGTGATAAAAGAAGGTCTACTTTACCCAGCAAGGTCACTTCAGTATTATAGTGTTTACGAAAACCAATCTGGTAAATATGGAGTCCCCTAGTTCAGAGAGATGTTCAAACAGTAGTTATTCACTGATCTTAGACATAAATGGAACATTCTCAATGGGACAATAATTAGTCACAACATTCTTGTCCAACTGATTATTTTTCAGCCATGGCCTAATGATAGTCGATTTCCAAGACCCAAATCCATGCAATTCTTATGTTTTTATGTTCTGTTCATCTCCCAATCCCCATTCAAACCCCCTGCCTTTAGGTTCCTTTCTATCTCTCCCATGGTTCTTTCCATCTCATTACTCCTTTCCTTTGAGTTCTTCTCCATCTATCCCCTCCCCAGTATCCTCAGCTTCCTCTTCATCCCAGGGGCGTAGCCAGACAACAGATTTTGGGTGGGCCTAGGCAAGAAGTGGGTGGGCACCAAGTGTTCTCCCCTTCACCCACCACCAAAAAAAAAAAATCTCAGCTGGTGGGAAAACGCTTCTTTCCACCTTAGCAGTCTGCAGCAGGCGTGCGCTGAAAACTGAGCATGCGCAGGTGCTGGTATCCTGGAGAATAGCGTTTTCATTATCATCAGGGGGAAGTCTTCTGCTGGCGGAGCTTGGGATCCCCACCTGCTACCACTAATACATGTGCTGCTGTTGGGTGGGCCTGAGCCCTAATTGGGTGGGCCCCGGCCCACCCAGGCCCACCTATGGCTACGCCACTGCTTCATGAGGACCTTTCCTCAGGTTCCTCTTAGTTCCTTGGGGCATGGTAGTATTGGCAAAGGGATGACAGACCAGCCAATAGGGTAGTGACAGCAGGCAGGGGCTGTCTGTTCCCTTAGTAGTTCTTTCCCCACAGAATGTATGTATTTTATAATCAGAACAGATCAGAGGGGGATGAGGAGTGGTCACAGAGACAGGGAGTGTCTGTATAATGTGTTCCTAGGCTGCCAACGTGATGTCACTGCAGCTGATTTGATCACCAGTGAGGAAAGGGGAAGGAGGGCGAATGGCCTTTTAAAAATGGTAATGCTTGGTCCATTTGTCACCAATGACTGTACTACATAAGTACATAAGTATTGCCATTCTGGGACAGACAGAAAATCCATCAAGCCCAGCATCCTGTTTCCAACAGTGGCCAATCCAGGTCA
Source organism: Microcaecilia unicolor (assembly GCF_901765095.1). NCBI lineage: Eukaryota > Metazoa > Chordata > Amphibia > Gymnophiona > Siphonopidae > Microcaecilia > Microcaecilia unicolor. The sequence continues at coordinate 7,574,327 of NC_044033.1, forward strand.
CAAATACCTGGCAAGATCCCAAAAAAGTACAATACATTTTATGCTGCTTATCCCAGAAATAGTGGATTTTCCCCAAGTCCATTTAATAACGGTCTATGGACTTTCCCTTTAGGAAACCATCCAAACCTTTTTTTATACTCCACTAAGCTAACCGCTTTTACCATATTCTCTGGTAACAAATTCCAGAGTTTATTACACGTTGAGTGAAGAAACATTTTCTCTGATTCATTTTAAACTTACTACATTGTAGCTTCATCGCTTGCCCCCTAGTCCTAGTATTTTTGGAAAGAGTAAACAAACGATTCACGTCTACCTGTTCAACTCCACTCATTATTTTATACACCTCTATCATATCTCCCCTCAGCCGCCTTTTCTCCAAGCTGAAGAGCCCTAACCGCGTCAGCCTTTCCCCATAGGGAAGTCGTCCCATCCTCTTTATCATTTTCGTTTCCCTTCTCTGTACCTTTTCTATTTCCACTATATCTTTTATGAGGTCCTGTACTCTAGGGATGAGGGAGTGGCCACTCTACATGGAACACGCACACATGATGGGGCAATTCTATAATATAATGGCACCTTGGCACCCGGGTTCCATTAGGGAATCCTAGTAGAACCCAGAATCAGTACCCCTCACATTTATGCTCTTGTACTCACACCGGCCGTAGAGCTCGTATATGTGCAGCTGCCAAAATGTGGCAGGAATATACATGACTTGCAGTATTCTGTCAGTTACATGTGTTACTCGGAGCTCAACCCATGCCACACCACCTTTCATTTACATGCCCTGCTGGCACTTTCTGGGTAGGTGGACACTTAACCCCTTAAGTGCCAGCATTCTAGACATTTATGTATGCAAAGGGCATGTAAATGCAGATGCCTAGATTGCCCCGAGTTATATGGCTGATCTCATAGTAACATAGTAGATGACGGCAGAAAACAACCTGCACGGTCCATCCAGTCTGCCCAACAAGATAAACTCATATGTGCTACTTTTTGTGTATACCTTACCTTGATTTGTACCTGTCCTTTTTAGGGCACAGACCATTTAAGTCTGCCCAGCACTATCTCCGCCTCCCAACCACCAGTCCCGCCTCCCACCACCGGCTCTGGCACAGACCGTATAAGTCCACCCAGCACCATCCCCACCTCCCGCCTCCCACCACCGGCTCTAGCACAGACCGTATAAGTCTGCCCAGCACTATCCCCACCTCCCAACCACCAGTCCCGCCTCCCACCACCGGCTCTGGCAGAAACCGTATAAGTCCGCCCAGCACCATCCCCGCCTCCCACCACCGGCTCTGCCACCCAATCTCGGCTAAGCTCCTTAGGATCCATTCCTTCTGAACAGGATTCCTTTATGTTTATCCCACGCACGTTTGAATTCCGTTACCGTTTTCATTTTCACCACCTCCCGCGGGAGGGCATTCCAAGCATCCACTACTCTCTCCGTGAAAAAATACTTCCTGACATTTTTCTTGAGTCTGCCCCCCTTCAATCTCATTTCATGTCCTCTCATTCTACCGCCTTCGTAGACCTTCATAGACCTACCAACCAGAAACACAACTAGAACATCACGAACATACCTAAATCTTCACTACCCTAGCTGCAAGGGATTCACGTACAAATCAATTTACGGATCCAGCTTCTCCTATATAAGCACGCAACTATGGAACGCATTACCGAAAGCCATAAAGACAACGCAGGATCAGCTCAATTTCCGGAAATCACTAAAGACCGATCTGTTCGAAAAGTCATACACTACTGATCCAACTTAAGTAACTGAACTCAGTAACACACAACAAAGCCATAACCTGCAATGAACAATATATCACTCTTCTTCTCTTGATTCACTAATGTTCTGTAACATCACTCTGTATTTGTTTCATCACCGGAGGTGGCTAAGACCTCAAGGTACTATGTAAGCCAGATTGAGCCTGCAAATAGGTGGGAAAATGTGGGGTACAAATGCAAGAAATAAATAAATAAATTATATCATTATAGACCGGTGAGTCTGACATCGGTGCTGGGGAAAATGATAAGGCTATTATCAAAAATAAAATTACAGAGCACATCCAAGGACATGGATTACTGAGACCAAGTCAGCATGGCTTTTGTGTAAAAAAATCTTGCCTGACCAATTTACTTCAATTCTTTGAAGGAGTGAACAAACATGTGGACAAAGGGGAGTCGGTTGATATTGTGTATCTGGATTTCCAAAAGGCATTTGACAAGGTACCTCATGAAAGGCTACAGAGGAAATTGGAGGGTCATGGGATAGGAGGAAATGTCCTATTGTGGATTAAAAACTGGTTGAAGGATAGGAAACAGAGAGTGGGGTTAAATGGGCAGTATTCACAATGGAGAAGGGTAGTTAGTGGGGTTCCTCAGGGGTCCGTGCTAGGACCGCTGCTTTTTAATATATTTATAAATGATTTAGAGATGGGAGTAACTAGCGAGGTAATTAAATTTGCTGATGACACAAAGTTATTCAAAGTCGTTAACTCGTGACAGGATTGTGAAAAATTACAGAAGGACCTTACGAGACTGGGCGTCTAAATGGCAGATGACGTTTAATGTGAGCAAGTGCAAGGTGATGCATGTGGGAAAAAAGAACCCGAATTATAGCTACGTCATGCAAGGTTCCACGTTAGGAGTTACTGACCAAGAAAGGGATCTGGGTGTCGTCGTCAATAACACACTGAAACCTTCTGCTCAGTGTGCTGCTGCGGCTAGGAAAGCGCATAGAATGTTGGGTATTATTAGGAAAGGTATGGAAAACAGGTGTGAGGATGTTATAATGCCGTTGTATCGCTCCATGGTGCGACCGCACCTTGAGTATTGTGTTCAATTCTGGTCGCCACATCTCAAGAAAGATATAGTAGAATTGGAAAAGGTGCAGCGAAGGGCGACTAAAATGATAGAGGGGATGGGACGACTTCCCTATAAAGAAAGACTAAGGAGGCTAGGGCTATTCAGCTTGGAGAAGAGACGGCTGAGGGGAGACATGATAGAGGTATATAAAATAATGAGTGGAATGGAACAGGTGGATGTGAAGCGTCTGTTCACGCTTTCCAAAAATACTAGGACTAGGGGGCATGCGATGAAACTACAGTGTAGTAAATTTAAAACAAATCGGAGAAAATGTTTCTTCACCCAACGCGTAATTAAACTCTGGAATTCGTGGCCGGAGAATGTGGTGAAGGCGGTTATCTTGGCAGAGTTTAAAAGGGGGTTAGACGGTTTCCTAAAGGACAAGTCTATAAACCGCTACTAAATGGACTTGGGAAAAATCCACAATTCCAGGAATAACATGTATAGAATGTTTGTACGTTTGGGAAGCTTGCCAGGTGCCCTTGGCCTGGATTGGCCGCTGTTGTGGACAGGATGCTGGGCTCGATGGACCCTTGGTCTTTTCCCAGTGTGGCATTACTTATGTACTTATGTCCTCTACTTGGCTCACTTTTATTACATAGAGCAGTGATTTAACCTATTGTGATGTCATAGTGGCTCATTCCACCAATAAGAGCCAACCTCATTAGTGATGTCACAATGGCTTGATTGTATAGAATGTTTGTACGTTTGGGAAGCTCACCAGGTGCCCTTGGCCTGGATTGGCCGCTGTCATGGACAGGATGCTGGGCTCGATGGAGCCTTGGTCTTTTCCCAGTGTGGCATTACTTATGTACTTATTCTTCTTTCTAGATCTAAATAATATAGATGAAATGGGGAAGAATGCTGTTCTGCTGAGTTGTGACATTAGATTCTATGCCTGCCTGGTGCCAATCTCTGAGACATCTTATGATGAGGCTGCAGCTGGACCGAAAAGGCATTTCTCAATCGGGGATTCCAGTTTTACAAAACCAGCAATAGTCTGATTCATGTGCCACAGTTTCTATGAGCTGAACGTCCTGCAACTTTTCTGAAACTTAAGAAACTGGAAAGAGTTCATCTTGTCTGTACATTGTGTGATGAAATTCTGCAAGGTCATCAAGATTAATGAAGTAAGTCACTCAAAAAGAAGCCATCACAGTGAAAGCCACATCAAAGCACACCAATAAAAAAAATGAGAGAAGACAAATTCCATGTTATCATATTTCCACTGTATAACATGCAACACCAGACTGGTACTGATTCAGTGTTGCCCAGTGTCATTTTTGAGAATAAAAATCACATTGAACTTTTCTGCCTCACAAAATCCAAGAAGAGGAGTGGCCTAGTGGTTAGGGTGGTGGACTTTGGTCCTGGGGAACTGAGGAACTGAGTTCGATTCCCACTTCAGGCACAGGCAGCTCCTTGTGACTCTGGGCAAGTCACTTAACCCTCCATTGCCCCATGTAAGCTGTGTTGAGGCTGCCATGAGTGGGAAAGTGCGGGGTACAAATGTAACAAAAATAAAATAGATACTATTGGACATTCTACGTGGAATGTTGCTACTATTGGAGATTCTACATGGAATGTTGCTACTATTGGCTATTGGAGATTCTACATGGAATGTTGCTACTATTGGAGATTCTACATGGAATGTTGCTATTCCACTAGCAACATTCCATGTAGAAGGCTGCGCAGGCTTCTGTTTCTGTGAGTCTGACGTCCTGCACTGTGCAGGACGTCAGACTCACAGAAGCAGAAGCCTGCGCGGCCACATTGGTGATATGCAAGGGCCGGCTTCTACATGGAATGTTGCTAGTGGGACTCTGGGCAAGTCACTTAACCCTCCATTGCCCCATGTAAGCTGTGTTGAGCCTGCCATGAGTGGGAAAGCGCAGGGTACAAATGTAACAAAAAAAAAAAACCCAGTAGCGGTTTCAGGTCTCTTCTGTGCATTTTAACAAGTTTGCTGAACAATCACCGCACTCAGAAAAGGGGAGCAAAGTGGTGTAGACTTGTCTATCTTCATTCTCCAGTTTGTTCCTTCCAATAGATGCCGATGGAAATAGAATATCATATAGATTCTAATAAAATCAAGGCAGCAGAACAAAAGGGCAACACGAGGGGAAATCTGGAAGCAAAGACTAGTGAACGCTGAGTAAAAATCATCGTGGCCAGCAGTAGTAAGAAAGACAGAAATCTCAGTATAGCATAGACTGACCATAAGAACGTTTTCAATAGCATCCCACACTCTTGAATAATAAATTGCCTTGAAATGTACAAAATAAAGCCTGACAGTTTTCGAGTAATCGACAAGATCAGAGGCTGAGCTGGTGTTTATTTGTACAATACTAAATGGTTTGAGCCCCGATTATTTGAATGGATCTGTGTCTTTATATTGTCCTGTTAGAACATAGTAACATAGTAGATGACGGCAGAAAAAGACCTGCACGGTCCATCCAGTCTGCCCAAGAAGATAAATTCATATGTGCTACTTTTTTATTTGTACTGTCCTCTTCAGGGCACAGACCGTATAAGTCTGCCCAGCACTATCCTCGCCTCCCAACTACCAGTCCTGCCTCCCACCACCAGCTCTGGCACAGACCGTATAAGTCTGCCCAGCACTATCCCTGCCACCCACCACCGGCTCTGGCACAGACCGTATAAGTCTGCCCAGCACTAGCCCCGCCTCCCAACCACCAGCTCTGCCACCCATTCTAGGCTAAGCTCCTGAGGATCTCTTCCTTCTGCACAGGATTCCTTTATGTTTATCCCATGCATGTTTGATTTCCGTTACCGTTTTCATGTCCACCACCTCCCGCGGGAGGGCATTCCAAGCATCCACCACCCTCTCCGTGAAAAAATACTTCCTGACATTCTTCTTGAGTCTGACTTCTTCAATCTCATTTCATGTCCTCTCGTTCTACCACCTTCGTATCTCCGGAAAAGGTTCGTTTGCGGATTAATACCTTTCAAATATTTGAACGTCTGTATCATATCACCCCTGTTTCTCCTTTCCTCCAGAGTATACATGTTTAGTTCAGCAAGTCTCTCCTCATACGTCTTGTAACACAAATCCCATACCATTCTCGTAGCTTTTCTTTGCACCGCTTCAATTCTTTTTACATCCTTAGCAAGATACGGCCTCCAAAACTGAACACAATACTCCAGGTGGGGCCTCTCCAACGACTTATACAGGGGCATCAACACCCCCTTTCTTCTGATGGTCACACCTCTCTCTATACAGAGAAATTTAAGATCTAGTCAAGAGCTTAGACTGCAACTACCATACTTGCTGCTTACAAAAAAAAAAAAAACAGAAAAAGCACTATTATTGGGGGTCTGGAATTCTGGAATTTCTGTCACTGAAAAGTACATTTGCGGGTAATTAAGTTTTAGGAAGCTTGCTAAAACTTCTCTGTTCAGAAAATGTTACTCTTAAGATGTTGGGTTTTTTTTTCTGTTCAGACATGAATATTTAATATGATTTATGTCTGTTGATTCTTTTATGTATCGCTTGCTTTAACTTTAAACTAGACTCTAAATGTACTGGAAATACAATGCATTTGAATTGCTCCTATTGTTCTAATGACAAGCCGTGACTTAATACCAGTGTTGTATAACCACTAATAAGGGCTCGGTGCGATGCCCTTCCTGAAAACTGTGTGTGCTTGCTATGTTAGTCCACTTTAAAGAGTAATAAATAGAAATAAAACAGAAAAAGCATACACAGCTATGGAACGCATTGCCGCGCAGCTTAAAAACTACTTATGAGCCAATTAACTTTCGCAAATCCCTGAAGACCCACCTATTCAACGAGGCGTACCAAAACGAGCAGCAACTATAAATGTAATACATCGCAACCTACCTACCATCAACAATGCTCTTGCCTATATCTATTTGTTAAATTTCGATCACGCTATTCTCTACGACATCTACACCTTTGCTTATAATCAGCAATGTTTTCTACGTATATTTTCTAGTTTAAATTTCGATGATGCTACTTTTATGTAACACTAACGGTTATCTCGTAATCTACTACCTACTAACGGCGACACATTGTAAGCCACATTGAGCCTGCAAAGAGGTGGGAAAATGTGTGATACAAATGCAATAAATAAATAAATAAACAAACTACATTTTAGATACAGCGTTCATGTGGGAATATCGCCGATGTAGCCTAAATTATCACCACTGAAGATGTCTGAGACTCGAAAGAGAGTTTGGAATCCAGGTAACGTCCCGGAATCTTTAGAGTGGGTTTCAAGGAACGATTATAAGCTAACAGAGTTGGTGAGAAGGTGGGCATGTGTGTACACCAGTAATCCACGTAGCTTTGCATTTGGAAGGATTTTCCATGAGATAATTAGTGTCCAAATAAGATACTACTGATGGTAAAGAGCGATTAACTGGAGATAGCTTATATTGATCCTAGTCACCTGCATCATAAGTACATAAGTAATGCCACACTGGGAAAAGACCAAAGGTCCATCGAGCCCAGCATCCTGTCCACGACAGCGGCCAATCCAGGCCAAGGGCACCTGGCGAGCTTCCCAAACGTACAAACATTCTATACATGTTATTCCTGGGATTTTGGATTTTTCCCAAGTCCATTTAGTAGTGGTTTATGGACTTGTCCTTTAGGAAACCGTCCAACCCCTTTTTAAACTCTGCTAAGCTAACCGCCTTCACCACATTTTCCGGCAATGAATTCCAGAGTTTAATTACACGTTGGGTGAAGAAAAATTTTCTCCGATTTGTTTTAAATTTACTACACTGTAGTTTCATCGCATGCCCCCTAGTCCTAGTATTTTTGGAAAGCGTGAACAGACGCTTCACATCCACCTGTTCCACTCCACTCATTATTTTATATACCTCTATCATGTCTCCCCTCAGCCGTCTCTTCTCCAAGCTGAATAGCCCTAGCCTCCTTAGTCTTTGTTCATAGGGAAGTCGTCCCATCCCTGCTATCATTTTAGTCGCCCTTCGCTGTACCTTTTCCAATTCTACTATATCTTTCTTGAGATGCGGCGACCAGAATTGAACACAATACTGCTAAATATCATGGCTTTGAGCTAGACATTTTCATGCTCAACACATCCATCTGTAAATACCATTTTTGGGAAAAAAAATGTGCCAAAGGAAAAACAAGCCATAGGTGCATCTGTCTTGCAACATTCCTAGTAAGCTGGCTACACAGACATCCCAGCAGGGCAGAGGAGCAGCCTAGTACCCAGTGTTGGGTCCCCTGGGAAACAGTGATCATAACATGATCAGGTTTGAGTCACTGCTTTCCCTGGGATTGGTAGCATGGGTTTCTGCCAGGTACTTGTGCCCTGGATTGGCCACTGCTGGATGCAGGATACTGTGCTAGATGGACCATCAGTCTGACACAGTATGGCTGTTCCAGTGGCGATCCTAGGTCGGCTGCCACCCAGGGCGGATCGCCGCTGCGCAACCCCCCCCCCCTCGGGTGCAGTGGCGTCTGCCCCCCAGGGTGCAGCATGACACCCCTTCGGCACATCAAGCTCCCCCCCCCCCCGGCGCAATGCCTCCCTCCCCGGTGCATCAAGCCCCCCCCCCCCGGGTGCATTCTTGGCAGCTGGAGGGCGCAGAGAGCAGCCACGCGCCTGTCGGCTCCACTGGCTCCCTGCTCCCTCTGCCCCAAAACAGGAAGTAACCTGGCGCACAGCCACTCTCTGCACCCTCCAGCAGCGTGCACCCGAGGCAGATCGCCCCCACCGCCCCGCCCTTCCTACACCACTGGGCTGTTCTTATGTTCTTAAAAATGTCTGTATTAGGGAAATTCTTCTTTTCCATAGCCCTTTTTGGTCAACTGGTTTTAGGCTGATGTGTTTTATTAAGTCTACTCCTTAGAAACACTTCCAGTTTGGGGCGTGTCAAGGAACTTCCCACTTGTACTTTCTCTGACCTCAAGCTTTTCAGTGTCGGTGGGGACTCTGTTGCAATTAGCGAGGGACATTTTGGTAACATAACCTACATGTACAAATAGTGGAAGCAAAGTACGTGGATACTTTAAACACACATACTTTTCCCTTTCTAGTTTTCAAAGAGAAATTTTGTGTGTAAAGGGTTTGCAATTCCGTTACATGGTCATTTGAAAATTTCTCCCTGAACTATAATCTAGACTTCGGCGGGAGGGGGGTCCAGAGCCCAAGGTGAGGGGGCACATTTTAGCCCCCCTGCCATTGCCGACCCCCCCCCCCCCCGCCGACGCTGCCACCACCACCACCACCAATAACTTTGACCCCCCCCCCTCTGCCGACGACCCTCTCGACCCCCCTCCCGCTGCCAACCCTCCCCTGCCGCCGCCTACCTTTGCTGGCGGGGGACCCCAACCCCCGCCAGCCGAGGTCCTCTTCTTCCGGCGCAGGGCTTCGTTTTGTTTCTGTGAGTTTGACGCGGCCGCTGGCTGATCTGCAAGGCTTCGTTCTGTTTCTGTGAGTCTGACGTCCTGCACGTACAACGTGCAGGACGTCAAACTTACAGAAACAGAACGAAGCCTTGCACTGGAAAAAGAGGACCTTGGCTAGCGGGAGTTGGGGTCCCCCTTCAGCAAAGGTAAGCGACGGCGGCGGCGGGGGAGGGTTGGCGGCAGGAGGGGGGGTCAAGAGGGTCGTCAGCATGGGGGTCCAGGGCCAAATCTACAGGGGCCCAGGCCCCCACGGCCCCATGTAGCTACGCCACTGATCTAGACCAGTGCCTCTCAGCTCTCCTGAGTTTTCAGGATAGTCACAAGCAATATGCATGATATAAATTTTCATGTAGTGGAGACCCACTGTATGCAAATCTAGTCCTGCATATTCATTGTGGTAATCCTGAAAACAAATCCAGGAGGTGAGTCAGAAGCACTTCTGGGAACCTGATTATATGAGCGTCTGTGCCCTGCGCTGATTGTTTCTGCCGCAGCCAAGAATTCTGCTGTTTGAAGGTTGTCTTCAGACATCTGTGGGGAAAATAAACAATCATGGCAAAAGAAAAAAGGCTGTGCATGTTGGCAGTTCCTACATACATCTAGGCATTACATAAGTGCATAAGTATTGCCATACTGGGAAAGAGCAAAGGTCCATCAAGCCCATCATCCTGTTTCCAACAGTGGCCAATCCAGGTCACAAGTACCCAATAGTAGCAACATTCTATGTAGAACCCCAAAGAATAGCAAGATTCTAGAATTCTAAAGAATAACAAGATTCCATGCAGAATTTCAAAGTGTTGCAACATTCCATGTGGAATCCCAAAGAGTAGAAAGATTCCATTCAGAATCCCAAGCACATAAGTACATAAGTGTTGCCACACTGGGACAGACCAGAGGTCCATCAAGCCCAGCATCCTGTTTCCAACAGTGGCCAATCCAGGTCACAAGTACCCGGCAAGATCCCAAAAAAGTACAAAACATTTTATACTGCTTATCCCAGAAATAGTGGATTTTCCCCAAGTCCATTTAATAATGATCTATGGACTTTTACTTTAGGAAGCCGTCCAAACCTTTTTTTAAACTCCGCTATGCTAACCGCCTTTACCACATTCTCTGGCAACGAATTCCAGAGTTTAATTATATGTTGAGTGAAGAAACGTTTTCTCCGATTCCTTTTAAATTTACTACATTGTAGCTTCATCGCATGCCCCCTAGCTTAAACCATCCCCAACTAGCTTTACCAGTAGACTCTTAATTCTTAAGCAAATCTTCTTTATTATAGTACTACTACTACTACTTATCATTTCTATAGCGCTACTAGACGTACGCAGCGCTGTACACTTGAACATGAAGAGACAGTCCCTGCTCGACAAAGCTTACAATCTAATTAGGACAAAGAAGAGATAAGGGAATATTAAAGTGAGGGTGATAAAATAAGGGTTCTGAACAAGTGAATAAGGGTTAGGAGTTAAAAGCAAAATCAAAAAGGTGGACTTTTAGCCTACATTTGAAGATGGCCAGAGATGGAGCTTGACGTACCAGCTCAGGAAGTCTAATTCCAGGCATACGGTGCAGCAAGATAAAAGGAACAGAGTCTAGAGTTAGCGGTGGAGGAGAAGGGTGCAGATAAGAGAGATTTACCCAGTGAATGGAGTTCCCAGGGAGGAATGTAGGGAGAGATGAGAGTGGAGAGGTACTGAGGAGCTGCAGAGTGAATGCACTTATAGGTCAATAAGAGGAGTTTGAAATGTATGCGGAAACGGATAGGAAGCCAGTGAAGTGACTTGAGGAGAGGGCTAATATGAGCATAACGACCATGGCGGAATATTAGTCATGCAGCAGAATTTTGAACAGATTGAAAAGGAGAGAGATGGCTAAGTTGGAGACCTGTAAGAAGCAAGTTGCAATAGTCTAAGCGAGAGGTGATAAGAGTGTAGATGAGGGTTCTGGTAGTGTGCTCAGAAAGGAAAGGGCGAATTTTGCTGATATTATAGAGAAAGAAACGACAGGTTTTAGCAGTCTGCTGAATATGTGCAGAGAAGGAGAGGGAGGAGTCGAAGATGACCCCAAGGTTAAGAGCTGATGAGACAGGAAGCATGAGAGTGTTATCCACAGAAATAGAGAATGGGGGAGGAGGAGAGGTTGGTTTAGGGGGAAAGATAAGAAACTCAGTCTTGGTCATGTTTAGTTTCAGATGGCCTCAAGACAATGTCAGACAGGCAGGCTGATACTTTGGCCTGGATTTCAGCTGAGATTTCTGGTGTGGAGAGGTAGATCTGGTAGATATTAGATTGTAAGCTCTTTGAGCAGGGACTGTCTTTCTTCTATGTTTGTGCAGCGCTGCGTATGCCTTGTAGCGCTATAGAAATGCTAAATAGTAGTAGTAGTAGTAGTCATCAGCGTAAAGATGATACTGAAAAGCATGGGATGAAATCAGAGTACCAAGGGAAGAAATATAGATGGAGAAAAGAAGAGGTCCCAGGACAGATCCCTGGGACTCAAAATAAACAAATAAAATCCAATTTACAGTTCAGTTGCTTGTAAAGGAATTGTGGCCTTCTGCACATAGAGTCTGTATCTAACCACCCCAAAGGCAAGGAGATGGCCAGAACCTCAGCCCAGATGAGAGGAATAGCGTAACAAACAAAGGGGAATAATGGGGAGAAACTCAGGGAGAATAAGTGGGAATGAGTTGGCAAAATGACTTGAGGCAATGGTGAAAAATCTTGACAGAATTACAATAGATTATGGAGGAATCAGCCCCTAGAACAGCTGCTGACCACTAAAGCATGCTAGCAAGACTAGGCTCTCTCACAAAGCCCAGGGATAGAGAGGGAGGGCTGACCCTAGCTCAGAGCTAACAGACAATAGGGAAAGCTCACAGAGTCAATCACAGGATACTGCAAACTATAGGAAAAGCAGTCCTAATACACAGTGCTATTTATTACACAGACAATGCAATTAAATACAGATAATACTCATACTAAATACACATACCAGTATGCTCTACCTCCATAAATATGGGGGCAGAACAGCTCCAGATATTATGGCCATGCCTAAGAAAGCAGCAAGCAAGTGGATGGAGTAGCCTAGTGGTCAGTGCAGTGGACAGTGAGCAACAGAACCCAGGTTCAATTCCCACTTTAATTCTTTAATTTCAATACCTAAATATATAAGTGACCTGCACGCCTGGGGCTATTGTAGTGGTGGACCTTTAGGTACAGTAGTTTTCCTCTGTTCCTGGAGGGCTCAAAGTACAATACGAAGGGGTTAGGTACGTTTGGGAAGCTCGCCAGGTGCCCTTGGCCTGGATTGGCCGCTGTTGTGGACAGGATGCTGGGCTCGATGGACCTTTGGTCTTTTCCCAGTGTGGCATTACTTATGTACTTATGTAGGTGGGATTTGTACCTGGGTCCCTTTATGTAAAGTCCACTGCACTGAACATAAGAACATAAGAGAAGCCATACTGGGTCAGACCAATGGTCCATCTAGCCCAGTATCCAGTTTTCCAAACAGTGGCCAAGCCAGGTTTGACAGAAACCCAAATTGTGGCAACATTCCATGTAGAACCCCAAAGAATAGCAAGATTCTGGAATCCTAAAGAGGAACAAGATTCCGTGCAGAATCTCAAAGAGTAGCAACATTCCATGTAGAACCCCAAAGAATAACGAGATTCTGGAATCCTAAAGAGTGACAACATCTCAAAGTAACAACATTCCATACTACAAATCCCAGGGCAAGCGGTTGCTTCCCATGTCTGTCTCAATAGCAGACTATGGACTTTTTCTCCAGGAATTTGTCCAAACTTTTTTTAAACCCAGACATGCTAACCACTGTTACCACATCCTCCAGCAAAGAGTTCCAGAACTTAACTATTCATTGAGTAAAAAAATATTTCCTCCTTTTTGTTTTAAAAGTATTTCCATGTAACGTCCTCAAGTGTCCCCTAGTCTTTGTACTTTTGGAATGAGTAAAAAAATTGATTTACTCGTTCTACACCACTCATGATTTTGTAGACCTCAATCATATCTCCCCTCATCCGTCTCTTTTCCAAGATGAAGAGCCCTAACCTCTTTAGTCTTTCCTCATGCGAGAGGAGTTCCATTCCCTTTATCATTCTGGTCGCTCTTCTTTGAATCTTTTCTATTTCTGCTTTATCTTTTTTGAGATATGGCGACCAGAACTGAATGCAATACTCGAGGTTTGGACACACCATGGAGCGATACAAAAGTATTATAGTATTTTCAGTCTTATTCACCATCCCTTTCCTAATAATTCCTAGAATCCTATTTGCTTTTTTGGCCGCTGCTGCACACTGAGCAGAAGATTTCAGCCTATTATCTACAACAATACCCAGATCTTTTTCTTGAGTGCTGACCCCCAAGGTGGACACTAGCATCAGATAACTATGATTTGGATTATTCTTTCCAATGTGCATCACTTTGCATTTGTCCACATTAAATTTCATCTGCCATTTGGATGCCCAGTCTTCCAATTTCCTAAGGTCTTCCTGCAATATTTCACAGTCTGCACGTGTTTTAACAACCTTGAATAGTTTTGTATCATCTGCAAAATTGATCACCTCACTCGTCGTTCCGATTTCCATATCATTTATAAATATGTTAAATAGCACCGGTCCCAGTACAGATCCCTGCGGCATTCCATTGTTCACCCTCCTCCATTGAGAGAAATGACCATTTAACCCTACCCTTTTTTTTCTGTCCAATAACCAATTCCTAATCGACACCAGAGCCTTGCTTCCTATCCCATAACTCTTTAATTTTTTCAGGAGTCTCTCATGAGGAATTTTATCAAAAGCTTTCTGAAAATCTATATACACTGCATCAACTGGCTCACCTTTATCCACATATTTAATCACACCTTCAAAAAAATGAAGCAAATTGGTGAGGCAAGACTTCCCTCGGCTGAACCCATGCTGACTCTGTCCCATTAAATCATGTTTGTCTACGTGTTCTGTAATTTTATTCTTTAAAATAGTTTGCACTATTTTGCCCGGCACCAACGTTAGGTTTACTGGTCTGTAATTTCACAGATCACTCCTGCAACCCTTTTTGAAAATCGGCATCACATTGGCCACCCTCCAATCTTCAGGTACTACGGACTATTTTAACGACAGGTTGCATATTACACACATCAGATCAGCAATTTCATGTTTGAGTTCTTTGAGTACCCTTGGATGTATGCCATCCAGTCCAGGTGATTTACTGCTCTTTAATTTGTTGATTTGGCTCAGTACATCTTCCAGGTTCACCGAGATTTCTTTCAGTTGCTCCGCATCATCACCCTTGAAAACCATTTCCGGTACAGGCAGATCACTTACATCTTCTTCCGTAAAGACAGAAGCAAAGAATTAATTTAGTTTCTCTGCTATGACCTTGTCCTCCCTGAGCACCCCTTTTGCTCCTTCATGATCTAACAGTCCCATGGATTCCCTTTCAGGCTTTCTGCTTCTAATGTACCTGAAAAAGTTGTTACTGTGAGTTTTAGCGTCTACGGCAAGTTTCTCTTCATATTCTCTTTTAGCCTTCTTTATTAATGCTTTGCATCTGACTTGCCAGTGCTTATGTTGCTTCTTATTTTCTTCATTTGGGTCCTTTTTCCATTCTTTGAAAGACAATCTTTTGGCTGTAATGGTTTCTTTTAAACAGTAACGGAGTTCAAACATGCGTGGGATAGGCATAAAGGAATCCTGTGCAGAAGGAATGGATCCTCAGAAGCTTAGCTGAAATTGGGTGGCGGAGCAGGTGGGGGGAAGAGGGGGTGGTGGTTGGGAGGCTAGGATAGGGGAGGGCAGACTTATACGGTCTGTACCAGAGCCGGTGATGGGAGGCGGGAAATACTGCTGGGCAGACTTATATGGTCTGTGCCCTGAAAAGGACAGGTACAAATTCAAGGTAAGGTACAAATTCAAGGTAAGGTATACACATATGAGTTTGTCTTGGGCAGACTGGATGGACCATGCAGGTCTTTTTCTGCCGTCATCTACTATGTTACTATGTTACTTCACCTTTTAACCGTGCTAGCTGACATTTTCTCTTCTTTCTACCTTTGTAAATACGTGGAATGCATCTGGACTGGGCTTCCAAGATGACATTTTTAAATAACATCCACACCTGATTTAGTGTCCTAACCTTTGCAGCTGATCCTTTTAGTTTCTTTTTAACCATTTTCTCATTTTATTATAGTCGCCCTTTCAAAAATTAAATGCAGCTACAGTAGATTTCCATTGCGGGTTCATCCCAGATAGTAGCACAAACGATCTTGTTGTGATCACTGTTTCCTAGGGGACCCAACACTGACCACTAGGCTGCTCCTCTGTCCTTCTGGGGTGTCTGTGTGGCCAGTTTACTAGGAATGCTGGAAGGCAGATGTCCCTATGGCTTGTTTTTCCTTTGGGACATTCTTTTTTTTTCAAAAATGGTACTTACAGATGGATGTATTGCCAGGTATTTGGGATCTTGTCAGGTATTTGTGACCTGGATTGGCCACTGTTGGAAACAGGATGCTGGGCTTGATGGACCTTTGGTCTGTCCAGTGTGGCAACACTTATGTAATGTGCTATATTGAGCATGAAAACGTGTAGCTCAAAGCCATGATATTCAGCTGCTAGATCCAGGTGACTAGGATCAATATAAGCTATCTCCAGTTAATCGCTCTTTATCTTCATTAGTATCTTATTTGGACACTAATTATCTCATGTAAAATCCTTCCAAATGAAAAGTTACGTGGATTACTGGTGTACACACATGCCCAGCTTCTCACCAACTCTGATAGCTTATAATCGTTCCTTGAAACCCACTCTAAAGATTCCGGGATGCTACCTGGATTTCAAACTCTCTTTTAGTAGAGAGGTGTGGTAGCTGTGTTAGTCCACTTTTAAAGGTAATCAATAGAAATAAAACAAAATAAAACGTGAAAAGGAAAATAAGATGATACCTTTTTTATTGGACATAACTTAGTACATTTCTTGATTAGCTTTCGAAGGTTGCCCTTCTTTGTCAGATCGGAAATAAACAAATCTTGGTAGATGACAGTATATATAAGTGAGACATCAAAGCATTTCAGTGACAATCTAACAGGGTGGGGATGGAGGTGGATGGGTGAGACAGGGGGATATGCATGGAGACAGGAGAATGACAAACAAAGCAGTACAATTTATAATTGTAGAAAGCCCAGATCTCTGTTAAGTCCTGTCTGGTGGGTGTCAAAATATTTAATCATTCTGACTTCAAAGGTCTTATGTTCCTGTATTGTTTTAAAGTTACCTTTCAGGATTCTTACTATGAAATCACTAGTACAGTGTTCTGTTTTTGTAAAGTGTTGCCCCACAGGTGTGGCATCCTGGCTGGCAATGGTATTTTGTCTATGTAAGTTAAATCTTGTTTTCAGCATCTGGCTTGTTTCTCCAATATAGCATCCTTGGTCACATTTTTTACACTGGATGATGTATCCCACATTGGAAGATGAGCATGTGAAGGATTCCTTTATGTTGAATATTTTTCCCTTTGTGAATGACTGTGGAGTCCTGTGAAATGTTTTGGCATAGCTTGCAGCTGGATATATTGCAAGGGTGTGTGCCATTCTCTTCTTTTTCAGTCTGTGTTGGGAGCTTACTTCTAATTAGCTTACATAGTTTAGTAATTAAACTTGCTATATATTCATGGAAATTTGATCATGTCATTCCATTGTTAAAGGCTGCTCATTGGCTATTGATAGTATATCATATTAAACTCTCTTTTGAGTCTCAGATATCTTCAGTGGTGCTATTTTTTGTGGTGCTCCAGAATCTGAAAGCAGTTAGATCTATTTTAGACCAACCAGCTCTTCTCACTCTTGTTTTTGCCTTATTAGTCAGCTACTTAGACTACTGTAATTCCCTTTACAATGAGGTTTCTCTTTTGCTATTATCAGAACTTAGTTTGCAGACAGAAAAGGAAGTGGAACTGTGGACCTGGTAGAGGGGATAGGCAGGCCAGGGTCAGGAGCAACAGGAGAAGAGGGGCTAGATTAGGGAGCAGAGAGAGCGTTCTCTGCTCTGCTCCAGGCTTACACCCAACCCTTTGAAGGCTACCTGGAAGGGAAGGGATAGAGGTGAACACGCCTTTCCCCCCCCCCCCCCCCCAAACAAGCCTTGGCCTTACATAGTTTAGTAATTAAACTTGCTATATATTCATGGAAATTTGATCACGTCATTCCATTGTTAAAGGCTGCTCATTTGCTACTGATAGTATATCGTATTAAATTTATAATTTTAATTTAAAAATTTTGATCCTTTGCTTCCATATGTTTTAGGCCAGCCTTTACGCTCGCAAGACAAACATCAGTTGCTATCCCTTCGCTTATGCCAGACAGGCTGGAATATTTTTTATACTTGACTTCATCACTGTGGAATGCTCTTCCCTTATACCTTAGAATGGAACCAAATTATAGGAAGTTCAAAATAGATCTAAAAATCTATTTTTGTTCAAAGGCATCTGAAAATTGCTAGTGAGGTTGATTGGCCACAGCTATAGCCACCGCAGAATACCGGTTTTCTTTTATGTATTTTTATTGTAAAATTTCTGTTACCCTGTCTATAGCCTGATTATAAACTGCTTCGTTTGTTTGCCTGAAAAGCGATATGGAAAATGAGGAGTTAATATTCACTGTGGTTTTAGCAGCATTTAACCGAGCACTGAAACCCTCTGCTCAGAGTACTGCACCAGCTAAGAAAGCAAATAGAATGTTAGGTATTATTAGGAAAGGAATGGAAAACAAAAATGAGGATGTTATAATGCCTTTGTATCGCTCCATGGTGCAAACGCACCTTGAATATTGTGTTCAATTCTTGTCACCGCATCTCAAAAAAGACATAGTGGAATTAGAAAAGGTACAGAGAAGAGCGTGCAAAACGATAAAGGGGATGGGACGACTTTCCTATGAGGAAAGGCTGAAGTGGCTAGGGCTCTTTAGCTTGGAGAAAAGACAGCTGAGGGGAGATATGATAGAGGTCTATAAAATAATGAGTGGAGTGGAACGGGTAGACCTCAATCATTTGTTTACTCTTTCCAAAAATACTGGTGGCATGTGATGAAACTACAAAGTAGTAAATTTAAAATGAATTGGAGAACATTTTTCTTCACTCTATGTGTAATTAAACTCTGGAATTCATTGCCAGAGAATGTTATAAAGGTGGTTAGTTTAGCAGGGTTTAAAAAAGGTTTGGATGGCTTCCTAAAGGAAAAGTCCATACACCATTATTAAAATGGACTTGGGGAAAATCCACTGCTTAATTCTAGGATTAGCAGCATAAAATGTATTGTACTGTTTTGGGATCTTGCCAGGTACTGAAAAAGCAACAACTGAGCCCAAGGCACTGAGAGACAAAAATACTACAAACACAATTTAATATTAAAAAGTGTTTAAGTGCGAAAACAGGGCATGGTGCAAGGTAGCAAATAACTTTCAATTCTTGCACCTTCCAATTGTGGCCCCAGAAAGATCTCAGCAAATTTACACCCCCCCCCCCCTCTCTTTTTATAAAGCCACATGGCAATGTCAACATAGCCCATTTACTTTGAAAGGGCTGTGTTGGCATTACTGCACCGACAGCCAGTAGCATGGCTTTGTAAAAAGGGGGGAAGGGTTAGATAAAAAATAGAAATGTGGCTTTCCTGAAAAATTTGAATTGAGGGGAAAAATTAGGGAAAAAGAGAAGAAAGGGGAACTTTGGGGAAGGGGCAGAATTCAATCTTGTCTCATTTTCAGCCGAATTTAGTTGAAGAATAAAGCACACAACCTGGAGACCCCAGGCAATAAAAGAATAAGCTCACACAGTGATATCCTATTTCAACCTGTGGGGGTTATATTTGAAGATCTTAAGGTGGTCAAAAAGGAAGATGAGAGAAAGGCGATGGGATTTCATATACTGCCTTTCTGTAGTTACAATCAGCAGTTTACACATTACATACAGGTACTTATTAGTACCTGGAGCAATGGAGGGTTAAGTGACTTGCCCAGAGTCACAAGGAGCTGCAGTGGGAATTGAACCCAGTTCCCCTGGATCAAAGTCCACTACACTAACCACTAGGCTACTCCTCCACTCTTTCCACCAATAAGAGCCAACCTCATCAGTGATGTCACAATGGCTTGATTGCCCGATACTTGGCTCACTTCTGATATTGTGATGTCATAAGGGAAAGGGGAAAGGGAAATGGGGCTTGATATACCGCCTGTCTGAGGTTTTTGCAACTACATTCAAAGTTGTTTCCATATATTCAGGTACTTATTTTGTACCAGGGGCAATGGAGGGTTAAGTGACTTGCCCAGAGTCACAAGGAGCTGCAGTGGGAATCGAACCCAGTTCCCCAGGATCAAAGTCCATTGCACTACCACTAGGCTACTCCTCCACTAGCAACATTCCATGTAGAATTTCAAATAGGGAAAGGGAATGGGACTCGATATATCACCTTTCTGTGGTTTTTGCAACTACTTTCAAAGCAGTTTACGTGGAGGGGCATAATCGAACAGGGCGCCCAAGTTTTCCTGAGGACGTCCTCGCAGGACGTTCCGGCGAAGGGGCGGGGAAACCCATATTATCGAAACAACATGGGTGTCCATCTTTCGTTTCAATAATACGGTCTGGGACGCCCAAATCTCCACATTTAGGTCGACCTTAGAGATGGTCGTCCTTAGAGATTGTCGTCCCCGGTTTTCAGTGATAATGGAAACCGAGGACGCCCATCTCAGAAACTACCAAATCCAAGCCATTTGGTCATGGGAGGAGCCAGAATACGTAGTGCACTGGCCCCCCTGATATGCCAGGATACCAACCGGGCACCCTAGGGGGCACTGCAGTGGACTTCACAAATTGCTCCCAGGTGCATAGCTCCCTTACCTTGTGTGCTGAGCCCCCCAAAACCCACTCCCCACAACTGTACACCACTACCATAGCCCTAAGGGGTGAAGGGGGGCACCTACCTGTGGGTACAGTGGGTTTGTGGTGGGTTTTGAAGGGCTCACATTTACCACGCAAGTGTAAAAGGTGGGGGGGGGATGGGCCTGGGTCCGCCTGCCTGAAGTGCACTGCACCCACTAAAACTGCTCCAGGGACCTGCATACTGCTGTCATGGAGCTGAGTATGACATTTAAGGCTGGCAAAAAATATTTTTAATGTTGTTTTTAGGGTGGGAGGGGGTTAGTGACCACTGGGGGAGTAAGGGGAGGTCATCCCTGATTCCCTCTGGTGGTCATCTGTTCAGTTCAGGCACCTTTTTGAGGCTTGGATGCAAGAAAAAATGGACCAAATAAAGTCGGCCAAGTGCTCGTCAGGGATGCCCTTCTTTTTTCCATTATCGGCTGAGGATGCCCATGTGTTAAGCACGCCCCAGTCCCACCTTTGCTATGCTTCTGACACACCCTCTTGAACTTTGGTTGTCCCCGCGATGGAAAGCAGTTGAGGACGCCCAAAATTGGCTTTTGATTATGCCGATTTAGGCGACCCTGGGAGAAGGACGCCCATCTTGCGATTTGTGTCGAAAGATGGGTGCCCTCTTCTTTCGAAAATAAGCCTGATAGTATATACAGGTACTTATTTGTACCTGGGGCACTGGAGGGTTAAGTGACTTGCCCAGAGTCACAAGGAGCTGCAGTGGGAATCGAACTCAGTTCCCCAGGATCAAAGTCCACTGCACTAACCACTAGGCTACTCCTCCACTCATTCCACCAATAAGAGCCAACCTCATCAGTGATGTCACAATGGCTTGATTGCCCGATACTTGGCTCACTTCTGATATTGTGATGTCATAAGGGAAAGGGGGAAAGGGAAATGGGACTTGATATACCGCCTTTCTGAGGTTTTTGCAACTAAATTCAAAGCGGTTTACATATATTCAGGTACTTATTTTGTACCAGGGGCAATGGAGGGTTAAGTGACTTGCCCAGAGTCACAAGGAGCTGCAGTGGGAATCAAACTCAGTTCCCCTGGTTCTCTGGCCTCTGCAATAAGGCAAAGGCAAATGCCTGGGTGTAGAGGGAAAGCAGGAAAAAGGAGGTGATTGTGCAATTGTAAGAGGCTCTAATGAGACCCATTTGGAGTTCTTGTGCAAATCTGGATACTACACCATCATAATGGTGTAAACTGGATGGAGTCAATCCAGATGGACAGTTCTAAAATGGTCCACAGTCTTTGTTAGGAAGCATATGAGCTCAGAGATCTAAATGTACATCTAGAAGAAAAAGTCGGAAAGCATTCTGTGGAATTCATTGCCTTGAAACATAGCAAGGGACATTACATTTCATGAACATCTGAAAGCCTGGCTATGAGAGCAGGCATTTCATGAACATTTAGCTGCTTTTTTTTTTTAGAGTTTTTAAAAAGTTTTTGTCCATGATTTTTAACTATTATTGAGTGAATTGGTATAATTGATTTTATATTGTAGTTTTTATATGTTATGCTTGTGATTTTATTGCTGTCTACCTTGGCCATTCTATTGACTGGAGTTGGCAAAATATAAGTACCCGCAAGCGAGCCTTCTCCGGAGTAGCCCCCACACTCTGGAATGCATTGCCTGAAAGGCTGCGCTTAACACAAGACTTTCTCTACTTCAGGAAGCAGGTGAAAGCTTAGCTCTTCAACCAGGTCTTTACTGGAAGAAGTAACTAACTGGTTAGTCTCACTCACACACACACACAAGGATTGACTCGGGCTGCACATACTGCAGCGGGACATGTTTATCCACTCCTACCCTAGCTGAGATAATATTTAACCATCTCTCTGACCTCACGTGCAACTTTCTTCAAATGAATCACCTTACTTTCTAACTCTTCCTACTTTCTTACCCTTCTATATGTTACATCTTTGCTTTACCCTTCGCTATCACCTATGTTCTATTACGCATTGTGTTGACATTGTAAATAGTATACCATGCCATACTTTGTATTGTTTTTGAATATTTTCCCTGCTGTAATTGTCTATTGCTCATGTTTGATTTATTCTTACTTTACACCGCCTTGAGTGAATTCCTTCAAAAAGGCGGTAAATAAATCCTAATAATAAATAAATAAATATGGTAGATACATTTAAATATCACCAAGGCATAAATGCACATCATAAGTACATAAGCACCACCATACTGGGAAAAGACCAAGAGTTCATCAAGCCCACCATCCTGTCTCCGACAGCAGTCAATCCAGGCTTCAAGAACCTGGCAACCCCCCCCCCCCCCCCCCCAAAAAAAAAAAAATAATGTAATAATGTTCAATGGACTTTTCCCTCAGGAATCTGTCCAAACCCCCTTTAAATTCCGTAAGGCCAGCTGCTGTCACTACATTTTCCGGCAAAGAGTTCCAGAGTCCAACTACACGCTGAGTAAAGAAAAACTTTCTCCTGCTTGTTTTAAATCTACCATATTCTAGCTTCATCTTGTGTCCCCTGGTTCTATTGTTGTTTGAAAGTGTAAGCAAACATTTCACATCTGTCCGCTCTACTCCGCTGGAATGAAAGGTCATAAGATGAAATGAAAAGGGGTAGACTCAGGTGTAACCTAAGAGGTCAATAATACTAGCCACAGTATTTAAAAATATTCCCAGATATTCATTGCTGTTATCCAAATTGCAACTTAGTGACACTCAGTATCTGTAGAGTGTGATTTTTATTTATTTATTGGGATTTATTTCCTGTCTTTGTGAAGATAGTCACCAAAGGCGGTATACAGCAGGTACAGTTTAACATAAGAGTTACATATTCAGTTCGCTGTCCAGACTCATTTTGCTGTCCTTAAGTTATTGACTATCACTGCTTCCTTAATCTGCTCTCCACTCCATCCCACGTAGTCTGTCTGTATGGTGCCATTGGACATTCATGAGTATTGCCACTGAGTGCAAATATCCAGATAATGGCTGCCAATATCCATAGAGTTGCTTCTAAATATCAGACCATAAGGAAATATTCCTTTACATAAAGGGCGGTGGATACACGCAGCATCCTCCCAGCGAAGGAAGCGGAAACAAGGACAATATCTGAATTCAAGAAAGCATGGGATGAGCACAGAGGATCTTCGAGGACGATGAAGGGGTTGTAGAAACGAACTGTTGGTATAGATGGGCAAACTGGATAGACCATTTGATCTTTTTCTGCCATCATGTTCAACCATTTCAACCATTTCTCACTAGAGGGAACTCCTCACACACCAGTACCCCATTCCAACTTCCAGTTACTACGGGAGGGGGAGGCTCCTCATATACCAATATACTATTTCAGCCTTTGGTCTCCAGATGGAGCTACTCACTTATCAATATCCTATTCCACCTTCTGGTCACTAAATGGAGTTCCTCATATACAACAGGGGGCTCCTCTAACAACATATCTGTTCCAGCTTCCAGCCACTAGAGGGGGCTCCTCATACTTTGTTATCCTATTCCAGCCTTCAGTCATTGGACAGAACTGCTCCCACACCAATATCTTATGCCAATTCCTGATCACTTAAGAGAGACCTCATCACACACTGATATTCTTTACCAGTTCCTGATCAGGGCACTCCTCAAACACTGATATCCCATGCAAGCTTCTGGTCCCTAAGTGGAACTCCTTACACACTGCAGGTGCCCCTCTCACACCACACCCTATTCCAGCTTAAGACCATTAGAGGAAGTTCCTTACACACTGATGGCCTATTCCAAACTATGATTTCTAGATAGAGCTCCTCACATAGCTGTATCCTATTCCAGCCTCCAGTCACTAGAGGGAGCACCTCACACACTGATGTCCCATTCCAGCTTCTGGTCCCTCAACGGAACTCCTTACACACTACAGGGGATCCTCTCACACCGCATCCTATTCCAGCCTATGGTCATTAGAGAGATTTCCTTACACACTGAGGCCCATTCCAAATTCTGATCACTAAATGGAGCTCATCTCACACCACATCCATTTCCAGCCTACAGTCACTAGAGGAAGCTCCTCCCACTGATTTCACATTCTGGCTTCTGATCACTAAATGGAGCTCTTCACACAGAAATATCCTATTCTAACCTCCAGTCACTACTTACAAACTGATGGCCTATTCAAAACTGATCACTAGATGGAGCTGTTTG
The DNA here is from genome assembly GCF_901765095.1 of Microcaecilia unicolor. NCBI lineage: Eukaryota > Metazoa > Chordata > Amphibia > Gymnophiona > Siphonopidae > Microcaecilia > Microcaecilia unicolor. The sequence continues at coordinate 7,598,724 of NC_044033.1, forward strand.
CACACCTATAGACTATTTCAACCTCCAGTCATTAGAGGGAGCTCCTCACACATCCCATTCCAGCTTTTTGCCAGTAGAGAGATCATTTCACACCCAATATCCTATTCAGGCCTGGGTCAAGAGGGGAACTTAGCAGCAGGGTAAAGTGACATTTCAGCAAACAGATCTAAAGAAGATGTTTTGGGGAAAAATTATTGCTGGCTGTGAACTGACTTCATTTCTGAGAGTCAGAGTATTTTGTGAATAGAGTTTTCTTGGAGTTTCATTAAAGATGTTGAATGTTTTAGGCTTTGCTATAGACACAGTGTCAGTACTTTGTAGAAACCCCTAAACAACTGCAGAAACTGAGACAAAAGTTTTAATGACGACAAGGAGCTAGAAGAAGCTTATCCGCCAGTTTTCTTGCAACACAAAGGACCAAAGCCAAAGTGGACTGCACGAAAGAGTCTGAGTGGAAGTTACTGGGGGGGCGGGAGACTCTCCCCGTGTCTGTTTTCTAGGAAGCATTTTGTTACAGTATTTCCTAAGGTGCTGAATGACAGATTTAGTGTTTAAAACTGGATTGCAGTATAGCCAAAGGCCTGTCTCTAATTGCAAACAGAGAAGGAGCTCTCAATAAAAACATCTGTAATAGCTAGAAGACTGTCAGGTTCCAAGTAGATTTATTTAACTAACATGTTCTTAGAGGTTCAGAACAGGATACTGAATTAATGGATATTTCTTCACTACGGGGGACTGAAACATGAATTCAAGACACCTCAGGGCCTGGGACTAGGACCAGGGGTGTATCCAGACAGCAGATTTTGGGTGGGCCTAGGCAAGAAGTGGGTGGGCACCAAATGTTCTCTCCCCCACCCCCACACCAAAAACATATCTCAGCTGGTGGGAAAATGCTTCTCTCCAGTCTCCACCTTGGTAGTCTGCAGCAGGCATGAGCTGAAAACTGAGCATGTGAAGGTGCCAGTATTGCCGAGAGCAGCATTTTCATTACCATGTGCTACTGTTGGATGGGCCTGAGCCCTAAGTGGGTAGGCTCAGGCCACCACTTAGGCTACACCACTGACTAGGACAACTCTCAGCCTCTTTATTTCAGAGCTGTTCTTAATGCTGATCTGGATATAACAAAAGAGAGGGAACGAAGTACAAACTAAAGTCCAAACAAAAAAAACAGCACCACGGGCCTTTAAAAATGGAACACAGTTCTTTAATGAATGAGCCTTGACAAAAAGTGTTTCGGTGACTAGCACCTGCGTCAGGGGTCACAGTGATGACGTGGAAAACTTGGGGAATAACTCGAATATATTCCTCTACAATATACTATTCCTTACCCCACGTCTCATATAGTAAAAGCTACAAAGCACCACATCATCACTGTGACCCCTGACGCAGGTGCTAGTCACCGAAACACGGCCCGTGTTGGGTCTTTTTGTCAAGGCTCATTCATTAAAGAACTGTGTTCCATTTTTAAAGGCCCGTGGTGCTGTTTTTTTTTTTTTGTTTGGACTTAATGCTGATCTGGAAATAGCAGAGCGAAACAATTCACAGCTCTGGTTCACTTCAAATACTGTCGTACCAGACAAGGCAGGTAGGGCCTGGTTTTATAGCATGAGAAGGCCAAAAAGGTGCCTACGTCGCAGTCTGTCGGAAGGAGAGGAGCCAAGGAAAATACGCCCTAGCCCAAGCTAAAAGCTTTTCATTTTATTACAGCAGGCTAAGTGCGTTTCCCATATTATTTTTGAAATACGGCATAGTATTCTTTGGAAGTGGCGAGTTTGGATGCTACTGAATGTACTGTAGGAGTTTTTTTCATGCCGATGATGAAGCAGCCTTGCTCTATGTGTCTACAACGCTTGTGAGCTTCTTGAAGCTTTTTCCTCCTGGAAGTCAGACTGTTGATGCCTATAATTATTCATATATATTTCTTAAATACGCACCCAGAACCAGACCCACTAGCATGCACAGGTCGATATTCACGGTTAACACATGCTCCATGTTGGTGTAGATGTGTGCATGTACCATAAACATATATACGTAAGGGAACTCCTTACCTCTGGAAATAAGACTAACCTCGGACTACATGTTATTCCGCCGACGAGTGAAAACGTGGTTATTTATAAAACACCTTGGATTATAAGCTGAACACCAATCTTAATCTATGAAAGACTGATCAGTGCGTAGGTCCAAGATATGAGCTATGGCGGAGTTAATAATCACATTTGTTTATATTATGAGCATTTCGTGGAGAAGGGAGCACTAGACGATGAGCATCCAGGGAGCTCAGGTTCCTAGAAGGTGAATAGAAAAGAATCAAATTTGATAGATAAGATAGGATGCTGGATGGAAGGGCAGTTGGGAAGAAAGAGAGATATGTTGAACCAGGGGGGAAAAAGGGAGGGAGAGCAGGAGAAATGTTTAAATCTGGGGGGGGAGGGGCAGGAGGGAAGAGAGATGGGAGAGGAAGATGATGGAGGAAAAAGGGCAGAGAGATGTCAGACCATGAGGGAAGAGGGAGAAGAGATGCTGGGCTACCAGAATGGAGGATCAACTGGAAATTGTGGAATCATGTGTGAGAGACGGGAGTAGCGAGGAGATGAATGAGAGAAGGATAGTAAGTACAGAGGTAGAAATGTGGTAATGAGGAGTAGAAGAAAGATAGAAGGGAATAGGAGATTGAGGAAGGAGTGAGATGGGAAATGAAAGAACTAGAGCATGACAAAGGGAGATGGAAAGTGGGTAGGTAGCTGAAATGTAAAAAGAAAGAGAAAGGTGAGAAAGATTGTGAAATTTGAGTGGACCCAGAGGCAGAAAAGAAAAAGGGGAGGGAAGAGCTAAAAAGGAAAGATCAGTATATCAGAGACAGGTGTACTGAGGGAATGAAACAAGACAGAAGAGAGAAGAAAAGACAAATGGACAGCAACCACTGGAAAGGGAATTATGAAAAGACACAGGAAAGCAGAAAAAAAAATAAAATGGGACCAATATTCTGGAAAAAAATAAAATGTCCTGATATCAAAGGTAGAAAAAAAGTGTTTTATTTTGAATGTTTTAAGTAGAATAGGTTAGCTTTGGGATATGTGCATTACAAATCTTTGCACTGTGTTCAGTGGCTTAGCCAGACAGCTGAAGGGGAACGGAAAGGAGGGGGGCAGTGGCCCTGAGACCAAAATGGCAGGTTTGATTGCAATATTCTGATTTTCTGCCAGGAATCTCAAAGTCCAATTTTTGTCTTTAGTAATATTATAAAATTGGTTCTTCTTTTAAGCTTCGACATTAGAAATGTTGTTTAATACACATTCCTAAGTAGAGAGGACTGTGGTAGCCGTGTTAGTCCACTCTTAAAGGTTATCAATAGAAATCAAACAAAATAAAACATGGAAAAGAAAATAAGATGATACCTTTTTTATTGGACGTAACTTAATACATTTCTTGATTAGCTTTCGAAGGTTGCCCTTCTTCCTCAGATCGGAAATAAGCAAATGAGGTAGCAGATAGTATATATGAGAGAAACATCAAAGCATTACTTTGACTTTGAATATTTTGACACCCAACAAACAGGACTTAATAAGGATCTGGGTTTTCTAACCCATTATAAACCATAAAGTTGTATTTCTCTGTTTATTTCTCTGTTTATTACCCTCCTCTCACCTACCAACACCCATCCTGTTAGAATATCAATGAAATGCTTTGATGTCCCCATGCATACCTCCGACCCACCCCCACCCTCCCACCCTGTCAGACTGTCAAAGTAACGCTTTGATGTTTCTCTCATATATACTATCTGCTACCTCATTTGCTTATTTCCGATCTGAGGAAGAAGGGCGACCTTCGAAAGCTAATCAAGAAATGTATTAAGTTATGTCCAATAAAAAAGGTATCATCTTATTTTCTTTTCCATGTTTTATTTTGTTTGATTTCTATAGATTCTACATGGAATGTTGCTATTCCACTAGCAACATTCCATGTAGAATTCGGCCCTTGTAGATCACCAATGTGGCCGCGCAGGCTTCTGCTTCTGTGAGTCTGACGTCCTGCACGTACGTGCAGGACGTCAGACTCACAGAAACAGAAGCCTGCGCAGCCTTCTACATGGAATGTTGCTAGTGGAATAGCAACATTCCATGTAGAATCTCCAAGAGTAGCAACATTCCATGTAGAATCTCCAATGGTATCTATTTTACTGTCATAGTAATGCTTGAATGTTTTCACTTATATACACTGTCAGCTAGCACATTTGCTTATTTCCCATCTGAGGAAGAAGGGCAACCTTCGAAAGCTAATCAAGAAATTTATTAAGTTATGTCCAATAAAAAAGGTATCATCTTATTTTCTTTTCCATGTTTTATTTTGTTTGATTTCTATTGATTCTACATGGAATGTTGCTATTCCACTAGCAACATTCCATGTAGAAGTCGGCCCTTGTAGATCACCAATGTGGCCGCGCAGGCTTCTGCTTCTGTGAGTCTGACGTCCTGCACGTACGTGCAGGACGTCAGACTCACAGAAACAGAAGCCTGTGCAGCCTTCTACATGGAATGTTGCTAGTGGAATAGCAACATTCCATGTAGAATCTCCAATAGTAGCAACATTCCATGTAGAATCTCCAAGAGTAGCAACATTCCATGTAGAATCTCCAATGGTATCTATTTTACTGTCATAGTAATGCTTGAATGTTTTCACTTATATACACTGTCAGCTACCACATTTGCTTATTTCCGATCTGAGGAAGAAGGGCAACCTTCGAAAGCTAATCAAGAAATGTATTAAGTTATGTCCAATAAAAAAGGTATCATTTTATTTTCTTTTCCATGTTTTATTTTGTTTGATTTCTATTGATACACATTCCTGAAATGCCTTGTTATGCGGGTCTGTTGTTCCAGGAGGAACCCACCGGGATTTATGTTTAACTACTGACATATCTCTTATAATCTGTTGAGTTGATGCAGAAAAAATGAGTATTTGTAATTTACAAATAAACTTAAATATGTCAACTCTTGTCTGAAATGAATCATATCAAACAGAAAGAGTAACATCAGAAAGAATAAAAATGGGGATATCTATCTACATGATCGCTTTGAGATTTTCCCCCTTCCTCTGCCCCGTCCGCATGAAGGGAAGGGACCCCTTTGCCAACGATCTGATGGGCATTCCCTATATGCTGCTCCTTCCCAAATTTCATTTAAAAAAGATTTGCTCAGCCCAAGTACAGGGGAGGGGGCAGAGGGCTACTGGAGGGAGAGGTAAAAAGTTTGTCAGAGTCACTGCAAACTCTTTTCCTACTTCAATGCTTATTATCAGACTTAAACGCCTCACATTATAAAAGTATTTATCCAGGAAAGACCAAGATTTTAAAGTTGAGGAGATGTTGCCTTGTTTACGGGCGGTAGCCTCGCCATATTTCCTGAATAAGCAGATTCAACTCCACCATTCACGTACATTGAATTACAGTTGTTTTTCCAGTTTACAAAATTTTTGGGGAAACACCATCACACAGAAATTTATGCACAATCACACAAAAACAGACAACATCAACCTCATGAGCTAGAACATGTAACACACCTGATGAATATGGATCACGCCAAGAACACGTAGGCGTAACCAACCGTACTATTGCTTCGATCTTCCTATCATTCACCAATCCAAATGCACCCCAGTCTTCATCTCCAACATGAGCTGAATCCAGCTCCCTCTGCTTAACCTGTAAATTCACTGCTTCTTTCAACTTATCTACCTTCTTAATCAAAAAATGTTGCAAACATATCAGCATCTGGCCCTTTAATACACGCCTGAATCTTATAACCATGCAACTAGAATTTTACAGTTTGATATAATTCTCTGTCTATTCAAAGTTCCTACAATTCTCTGTTGATAATACACATTCCACAGATCCTTACATAAGCATGTATATTCAAGCAAACAAATCTTATAACCATCATAATCATCAACGTTTTTAGGTTTGCGCCATCTCCCTCTCAGCCTGTTACAACCTCAGACATTTTCCATGGACATGGACAATAATCATTCTTAACCTTCACCACTCTCTTTGGTGCATCAGTATCTAAAGCCTGATCCATTGTACTCACCCACAAGTCCACTATAATAAGTCTACCATCTCATCCAATGAATCCAAATGTTCAGACTTCAAACTAAGAGATCAGGCCGCCCGTAAATGAATTGCTTCAAAACGTGACCGAATCTCAAGTTTCTTCTGAGTCACCTCAAAACCCTTCTTCTTCCCATACAGGCATAGTTCAAATGATATAAGTGAATGATCAGACCATTCAACAGAATTAACCATGGGATCATTCAACAAAACAGCTAACAATGCTGGTGACGGAAAAAAAAAACAGATTAAGAACATGCCCTGCAGAATGAGTAGCATCATTTACAATTTGGTGCACCAAAATTGCTTCCAATACGTAAAACAGCAAATGTTCTTATTATTAGGCACTGTCTTGACTGGTTTCTTTCCTTGCTCCTAGCCTTGAGGGTCTTCTCCTTGCCCCTTCCTCTCTGCAAAGCAGACTCCTCCATTTTGTACCAGAACATTCTATGGCTTTGACCTTTCCTGCTGAGAAAGCAGACTCCTTTTTTAAACCTTTTCTAGCATTCCCATGCTCCCTTCAGTTCTTTGTAGCATTCCCATTCTCTCTCTCTCTCTCTCTCTCTCTCTCTCTCTCTCTCTCTTTCAAAGCATTCCCATCCATACTTCCCTCTCTCTCTTCAAGCCAACTTTAAAGCATCATTCTCTAAAATTATATCTGCTCATTCTGTAACTTTTCTCACCCATCTCTCTACAATAGCCATCAGCTCAAAAGTAATTGTGAATATCTAATACAAGACTCTTGTCCAAGGGCAGAAAAGTTTTCAGCTTCAACTTGGCTTTGCTTATAGCACATTGAGGGGCATAATCGAAAAGGGCGCCCACGTTTTCCTGAGGACGACCTCGCAGGACGTCCCTGCGAAGGGGCGGGGAAACCCATATTATCATTTCAATAATACGGTCGGGGACGCCCAAATCGTGAAATTTAGGTCGACCTTAGAGATGGTCATCCTTAGAGATGGTCGTCCCCAATTTTCAGCCTTAATGGAAACCGAGGACGCCCATCACAGAAATGACCAAATCAAAGCCATTTGGTCGTGGGAGGAACCAGCATTCATGTGCACTGGTCCCCCTCACATGCCAGGAGACCAACCGAGCACCCTAGGGGGCACTGCAGTGGACTTCACAAATTGCTCCCAGGTGCATAGCTCCCTTACCTTGTGTGCTGAGCCCCCCAAAACCCACTCCCTACAACTGTACACCACTACCATAGCCCTAAGGGGTGAAGGGGGCACCTAGATGTTGGTACAGTGGGTTTCTGGTGGGTTTTGAAGGGTTCACATTTACCACCACGTGTAACAGGTAGGGGGGGGATAGGCCTGGGTCCGCCTGCCTGATGTGCACTGCACCCACTAAAACTGCTCCAGGGACCTGTATACTGCTGTCATGGGGCTGGGTATGACATTTGAGGCTGGCATAGAGGCTGACAAAAAATATTTAAAAACCTTTTTTTAGGGAGGGAGGGGGTTGGTGACCACTGGGGAAGTAAAGGGAAGGCATCCCCGATTCCCTCCGGTGGTCATCTGGTCAGTTTGGGCACCTTTTTGAGGCTTGGTTGTAAAAAAAAATGGACCAAATAAAGTCGCCCAAGTGCTCGTCAGGGACGCCCTTCTTTTTTCCATTATCAGTCGAGGACACCCATGTGTTAGGCACACCCCAGTCCCGCCTTTGCTATGCTTCCGACATGCCCCTGTGAACTTTGGTCATCCCCACAATGGAAAGCAGTTGAGGGTGCCCAAAATCGGCTTTCGATTATGCCAATTTGGGCGACCCTGTGAGAAGGGCGCCCATCTCCCAATTTGTGTCGAAAGATGGGCACCCTTCTCTTTTGAAAATAAGCCTGAAAGTCTTATTTTGCGATAAACAGTTGGATTTTAAGAAAACAGAAGGGGTAATATTCATCCGGCAACGGTTAGCAATTTTAAAACGTCGATTGTGACCGGCTTAGTGCAGGCCCTGGCACTGAATATATGAGGCTAATTGTCCCGCCCTTCAAAACAGCCTCCTTCCTTTCCTTCCCCATACCCTCAGCCGACAACATTAACCCCCCCCCCCCCACACACACACACACACACACACACAAACATCTGTCTAGGCCCCACCAGGCCTATGTTAGCTTCCTGGTGGTCCAGAGGTGCAATGGAGGCAGTAGCAAACCCCACTCCCTGCTACCTGAGGTCACGGCAGCCATTTTGGAGATGCTGTTGCTAGGGGCAGAAGCGAGTAGGGTTCACTCCTGCCATCATCACCCCTACTGGACCACCTATGGGGCCTAGCCAGACCGGAGGGGTTGGGGGGTGGAGGGACATTTTGGGAAGGAAAAGAGTTGTTAGTGCCATGGGCTGGGGAGGGGGAGGGGGAAGGGGAGGGGAAGGAGGAGGCTGTTTTGAGGTCGTAGGGAGCTCAGAGGGCTCTAGAAACATTTTAAACAGTTATACGGGTGCCAGCTGATATTCAGTATATCAAACACAAAACCACAACTGACTCTGAAGAGAAAATAAACATATCAGCAAACCAAATCCCACAGAACACAAATATTATCAACGTCTGCTTTTAAACAATTGTAAATTAAATTAAAGTGTGGTCATAAAATGAATAGGACCATCACAGACCAAACAGGTCAACTGCTTGTCCAAACTGTTTACGTAATCATCGCACATATTTGTGAAACATTGAAAAAAATTGATAAAGCTGTTTCAAGGAACCCAAAGCAAAATAAGCAAACTCTAAAAAATAGAAAAACATTTCAAAATACAAGAAATGAAACTTATTCAAATAATGTTCATACCTTAGAAGATCTTTGGAAGGTAGTGGAATCTATTCACAAGTTCTGTGGAATTTTCGCACAGTTTCCTTCTCAATCTTTGGCCAAATCACAGGTGACTGAGTCTGAGCTTAATAACTTGAAGGAAAAGGTCGTTAATTTGGATCAGGTAAAATCTATTGAAAGCACCCAGTCTTCTCTGGTTGTGGACAAGATGGCTATTCATCGGAGGTTGGAACTTATGGAAAATAAAGCTAGGTCTTTGAACTTACGTATTTTGAATTTTCCTCGTATAATTTCCATGGCACCTAGGGAGGTTTTTCGTAAGTATTTAAAGGCTATTTAGACATTTCCGGAATATACTATGCCTCCTTTAAATAATATATACTATGTTCTATCTGCTAGGACAAATCATGAGGGGCCTATTCAAGCTGAGGCTTCTGAACTTGATCTTACATGTCTTTTAGAAACTTCTGGAGACTGGGACTGGGACTGCAACTCTAATTGTTTCCTTTGTATTTGCACAGGATAAAGACTCAGTGATGCGAAGTACCTCACATTCAGACCTTCATACATCTCAAAAGAAGGAATGCCCAGAAGCTGGAAGTGTACACGACCCTATTTAAACTGAAGGGACATGTGACACACTTAAACTGGCAACCCAGCTCATTGCAGGCTCTGGAAAAACACACCCAAATATTACAAGTACACTATATCAAAATTTAAAGGAACACCCACTACTCCAACTCTTTATTTCTTTTTGTTACATTTGTACCCTGCGCTTTCCCACTCATGACAGGCTCAATGCGGCTTCCATGGGGCAATGGAGGGTTAAGTGACTTGCCCAGAGTCACAAGGAGCTGCCTGTGCCTGAAGTGGGAATCGAACTCAGTTCCTCAGTTTCCCAGGACCAAAGTCCACCACCATAACCACTAGGCCACTCCTCCACTGTTGCTACTATTTGAGATTCTACATGGAATGTTGCTATTCCACTAGAAGTCGGACCTTGCAGATCACCAATGTGGCCGCGCAGGCTTCTGCTTCTGTGAGTCTGACGTCCTGCACGTATGTGCAGGACGTCAGACTCACAGAAACAGAAGCCTGCGCAGCCTTCTACATGGAATGTTGCTAGTGGAATAGCAACATTCCATGTAGAATCTCCAATAGTAGCAATATTCCATGTAGAATCTCCAATAGTAGCAACATTCCATGTAGAATCTCCAATAGTATCTATTTTATTCTTGTTACATTTGTACCCTGCGCTTTCCCACTCATGGCAGGCTCAATGCGGCTTACATGGGGCAATGGAAGGTTAAGTGACTTGCCCAGAGTCACAAGGAGCTGCCTGTGCCTGAAGTGGGAATCAAACTCAGTTCCTCAGTTTCCCAGGACCAAAGTCCACCACCCTAACCACTAGGCCACTCCTCCACTGTTGCTACTATTTGGGATTCTACATGGAACGTTGGTATTCCAACATTCCATGTAGAAGTCGGCCCTTGCAGATCACCAATGTGGCCGCGCAGGCTTCTGCTTCTGTGAGTCTGACGTCCTGCACGTACGTGCAGGACGTCAGACTCACAGAAACAGAAGCCTGCGCAGCCTTCTACATGGAATGTTGCTAGTGGAATAGCAACATTCCATGTAGAATCTCCAATAGTAGCAACATTCCATGTAGAAGTCGGCCCTTGCAGATCACCAATGTGGCCAACATTCCATGTAGAATCTCCAATAGTATCTATTTTATTTTTGTTACATTTGTACCCTGCGCTTTCCCACTCATGGCAGGCTCAATGCGGCTTACATGGGGCAATGGAAGGTTAAGTGACTTGCCCAGAGTCAGAAGGAGCTGCCTGTGCCTGAAGTGGGAATCAAACTCAGTTCCTCAGTTCCCCAGGACCAAAGTCCACCACCCTAACCACTAGGCCACTCCTCCACTGTTGCTACTATTTGGGATTCTACATGGAACGTTGGTATTCCAACATTCCATGTAGAAGTCGGCCCTTGCAGATCACCAATGTGGCCGCGCAGGCTTCTGCTTCTGTGAGTCTGACGTCCTGCACGTACGTGCAGGACGTCAGACTCACAGAAACAGAAGCCTGCGCAGCCTTGTACATGGAATGTTGCTAGTGGAACAGCAATATTCCATGTAGAATCTCCAATAGTAGCAACATTCCATGTAGAATCTCCAATAGTATCTATTTTATTTTTGTTACATTTGTACCCTGCGCTTTCCCACTCATGGCAGGCTCAATGCGGCTTACATGGGGCAATGGAAGGTTAAGTGACTTGCCCAGAGTCACAAGGAGCTGCCTGTGCCTGAAGTGGGAATCAAACTCAGTTCCTCAGTTCCCCAGGACCAGAGTCCACCACCCTAACCACTAGGCCACTCCTCCACTGTTGCTACTATTTGAGATTCTACATGGAATGTTCCTATTCCACTAGCAACATTCCATGTAGAAGTCGGCCCTTGCAGATCACCAATGTGGCTGCGCAGGCTTCTGCTTCTCTGAGTCTGACATCCTGCACGTACATGTGCACGTCAGGGGCATATCTGCGTGGGGCCTCAGGGGCCTGGGCCCCCGCAGATTTTGCCCTGGACCCCCCTACTGCCATCAACCCTCCCCCGCTGCCGTTGCTTACTTTTGCTGGCGGGGGACCCCAACCCCCGCCAGCCGAGGTCCGCTTCCACCTGCCGCTGCCTTAAAAACTACTTCTTCAGCCGGCGGGGGACCCCAAACCCCCGCCAGCCACCCCGAGGTGTTTAAAGTTCATCTTCGGCCTCCGTGGCCGTGCTGCTGTTGCTAGGAGCTGTTGAATCCACTTTGGAGTCTGACGTCGTTGTACGTTGTACGTGCTGCGACGTCAGTCTCCGAAGTGGATTCAACAGCTCCTCCACTCCAAGTTCCACTGGTTCCATTGTGCTCCAAGAGTAAATCCACCGCTATTCGAGTCTCCAAAGCAATTGTGCAAGGTCAGTGGCATATTTAGGGTAGGTGCATCATGGTGTACACACTCCATGTCAGACCTTCCCCCCCCCCTTTAAAATCCTCTCAGTGTCTTCACCCAGCAGTGGCACTCATAGGCTGCCTTCGGCTTGCTCCGGGACTTCCTCCCTGAACTGTCCTGCCCCTGAGCAGGCCTCTGCCGGGTGAACGCATCGAGAGGATTTTAAGGTGGGGGCAGCGATAGGAGGCAGTGGCACAGTTGAGAGGCATGGGGAGAAGGGGGGAGATGCACCCCCTGTAAAATGGTCCTGGCTACGCTACTGTGCAATATAGCCAGGTAGGTGCTGAATATCCACACCAAACCGTCTATGTGACGTGATATATAGCTGGTCAGCAGCTATCCGTGCTTAGGTGCTATATGCATCTTATGTTTTGGCCTGCTCTGTGTGCGCTAGGACCAAGATTTTTAGATGTCATCTGTATTATTATTATAGGCTGTATAGAGAGAGGAGTGACCAGCAGAAGAAAGGAGGTTTTAATGCCCCTGTATAAGACGTTGGTGAGGCCCCACCTGGAGTATTGTGTTCAGTTTTGGAGGCCGTACCTTGCGAAGGAGGTTAAAAAAATGGAAGCAGTACAAAGAAAAGCTACGAGGATGGTATGGGAGTTGCGTTCCAAGACGTATGAAGAGAGACTTGCTGACCTGAACATTGTAGAAAGTCTCTTGCTGGTCCCGGCGGTGGAGCCCTGCCCCCACCAGCTAAGAGCTCCTGTTCTTCCTTTTTTTCTTTCTTCAGCAGGCTTTTTTCCTACAGCTCACTAGAGCCAGGGCTGTGTAAACACAGGTTAATTTACAGCCAGGCCTTTCTCCTACCTCTCACTAGAGCCCGGCTGTTTTAAACACAGTCTCAAAATATAGCCAGGCTTTTCAAACACAGGCCCAAAATATAGCCCGGCTTTTCAAACCCAGTCTCCAAAATGTAGCCAGGCTTTTCAAACCCAGTCTCTCAAAATATAGCCAGGCTTTTCAAACACAGTCCCCAAAATATAGCCAGGCTTTTCAAACACAGTCTCTCAAAATATAGCCAGGCTTTGCAAACCCAGTCCCCCAAAATATAGCCAGGCTTTTCAAACACAGTCTCTCAAAATATAGCCAGGCTTTTCAAACCCAGTCCCCCAAAATATAGCCAGGCTTTTCAAACACAGTCTCTCAAAATATAGCCAGGTTTTGCAAACCCAGTCCCCCAAAATATAGCCAGGCTTTTCAAACACAGTCTCTCAAAATATAGCCAGGCTTTTCAAACACAGTCCCCAAAATATAGCCAGGCTTTTCAAACACAGTCTCTCAAAATATAGCCAGGCTTTTCAAACCCAGCCCTACTTGCAGTAAGGCTCTTTTAAACACAGTCCCAATTGCAGCACTGCTTTTCCAAATACAGCCCTACTTGCAGTAAGGCTCCTTTAAACACAGTCCCAATCGCATTCAGGCTTTGTGCGGGGTCAAAGCCTCGGGTCCCACCCTCTCAGTCAGCCTTATTCTCCTGACCTCCTCCCGCTTGACCCGGGCAGCCCACTATACCTCATGCTCTGACTGAGTCAGAGCCAACAGTTCCATGGGTTCCTCTGGTACATCCTCTGGTTCTCCTTGTTCCATCTCCTCTGGCTCATCTCCCCCCCCCCCCCCCTCCTCAGGAGCCCAGTCCATTTTCTCCTCTCCCCACCCCTCTTGCAGCTGATTCCCTTTTTCCTCATTAACCGGGCTCTGGGGCTTTTCTTTCCCCGCCCACTTATTCCACCACCTTTTCCACCAAGGTGGAGCCTCAGCTTTCTCCCTTTTTGGTTGGCCCCCTTTTGGAGCTCCTGGGATGTGCACCCTATTTCTCCTCTTTACTAGGTGCTCTCCTGGGGCTTTCTGGGACTTGTAGTTTTCTACCCTTATGTCCCTCTTGGGCAGGATCGGACCCTCCCCAGTATCTTCTTTCCTTTTTTGGTAGCTGGGGTTCCTCCCCAGCCTATTTCTTCCTGCACGCTCCTTACCATACTCCTTACAACATGTACACCCTGGAGGAAAGGAGGAACAGGGGTGATATGATACAGACGTTCAAATATTTGAAAGGTATTAATCCGCAAACGAATCTTTTCCGGAGATGGGAAGGCGGTAGAACGAGAGGACATGAAATGAGATTGAAGGGGGGCAGACTCAGGAAAGATGTCAGGAAGTGTTTTTTCACGGAGAGGGTGGTGGACGCTTGGAATGCCCTCCCGTGGGAGGTGGTGGAGATGAAAACGGTAACGGAGTTCAAACATGCATGGGATATGCATAGAGGAATCCTGTGCAGAAGGAATGGATCCTCAGAAGCTTAGCTGAAATTGGGTGGCGGAGCAGGTGGGGGGAAGAGGGGTTGGTGGTTGGGAGGCGAGGATAGGGGAGGGCAGACTTATACGGTCTGTACCAGAGCCGCTGATGGGAGGCGGGACTGGTGGTTGGGAGGCGGGAAATACTGCTGGGCAGACTTATATGGTCTGTGCCCTGAAAAGGACAGGTACAAATTCAAGGTAAGGTATACACATATGAGTTTGTCTTGGGCAGACTGGATGGACCATGCAGGTCTTTTTCTGCCGTCATCTACTATGTTACTATGTATTTGTGCATTTGTACCCCACATTTTCCAGTCAAGTTGTTGGTTCAATCTGGCTTACAGTTTAATACAGTTTGGCATGTACCATTTTCGTTAGGAGTTAGCGCGTGCCATAGATTCAATTTCAGTTAGTGCTCGGGTTTCGTGGTGTGACCTCTTACAGCCACTCCCTGTGTCAATGAAACCTTCATCACCATCTTGCCACGGACTAGTGGTTGTTGACCAGTTTTCTTGCATGGCACATTTTGCCCCCATTGCCAAGTTGCCCTCTGCTTCCCAACTGGTGCTGATATTTGTCAAGGAGATTGTAGGCCTGCTCAGCTTTACAGTCTCTATTGTATCTGATTGGGGTCCTCAGTTTTGTTGCCAGATACTGGAAGGCCTTTAGCATAAATCTGAATATCTATCTCCGATTTTCCTCTGGATATTATCCTCAGAATAAAGGCCTGATTGGTTTGTTCAATCACACACAACACCATGGTCTCTCATCATTCTTTGCTATGCATGGCCAGCATCCCATCTGTCTTCCTTCTTCAACTCCTATTACAGAAGCTCCTATGGCAAATATCTCTGTTTGGTTATCCACTTCGGCATACCCGGTTAGACAGAGAAGGTTGTGCAGTAGCACTCTGTATGTGATTATCTCAGTTAGCAGGAAGTTAACTGTTTGTCAGTTTGATCTACAAGAATATTTTCTGTATTGGAAATCAATAGACCCCTGACGCAGGCCTTTACGGCCGAAACACGATTCATGTCGGGTTGCTTTTATTGATTTGAAATAAAGACCTTGTTTAAGAAAACACCCCTTGTGAGAGGACTCTTTTGGATCCACTGTTTGTGTGTTGTGGCTTTCGTTTCTCCTGTGGAGAGATCACCTTCTGTTGGTGAACCATAGGCAACACATTTTGTCTGTCCACCAGAAATATGTGCTTGAAGCTCCCATGTAGCAAACTGGGTCCTACAATCAATCTAGTGACAGTGTATCTACAGCTTCCAGACACCCCAAAGGAGCTCCCCACCTTCTATGTCTCCTTACTGAAAAATTAGTTACATAGTTACATAGTAGATGACGGCAGAAAAAGACCTGCATGGTCCATCCAGTCTGCCCATGACAAACTCATATGTGTATACCTTACCTTGAATTTGTACCTGTCCTTTTCAGGGCACAGACCATATAAGTCTGCCCAGCAGTATTTCCCGCCTCCCATCACCGGCTCTGGTACAGACCGTACAAGTCTGCCCTCCCCTATTCTCGCCTCCCAACCACCACCCCCTCTTCCCCCCAACTGCTCCGCCACCCAATTTCAGCTAAGCTTCTGAGGATCCATTCCTTCTGCACAGGATTCCTCTATGCATATCCCATGCATGTTTGAACTCTGTTACCGTTTTCATCTCCACCACCTCCCGCGGGAGGGCATTCCAAGCGTCCACCACCCTCTCCGTGAAAAAATATTTCCTGACATCTTTCCTGAGTCTGCCTCCCTTCAATCTCATTTCATGTCCTCTCGTTCTACCGCCTTCCCATCTCCGGAAAAGATTCGTTTGCGGATTAATACCTTTCAAATATTTGAACGTCTGTATCATATTACCCCTGTTCCTCCTTTCCTCCAGGGTGTACATGTTCAGGTCAGCAAGCCTCTCTTCATACGTCTTGGAACGTAAATCCCATACCATCCTCGTAGCTTTTCTTTGCACCGCTTCCATTTTTTTAACATCCTTTGCAAGATACGGCCTCCAAAACTGAACACAATACTCCAGGTGGGGCCTCACCAACGTCTTATACAGGGGCATTAAAACCTCCTTTCTTCTGCTGGTCACTCCTCTCTCTATACAGCCTAGCAACCTTCTAGCTACGGCCACCGCCTTGTCACACTGTTTCGTCGCCTTCAGGTCCTCAGATACTATCACCCCAAGATCCCTCTCCCCATCCGTGCCTATCAGACTCTCCCCACCTAACACATACGTCTCCCTTGGATTTCTACTCCCCAAGTGCATCACTTTGCATTTCTTCGCATTGAATTTTAATTGCCAAACGTTAGACCATTCTTCTAGCTTCTTCAGATCTTTTTTCATGTTTTCCACACCCTCCGGGGTGTCCACTCTGTTGGAAATCTTGGTGTCATCTGCAAAAAGGCAAACCTTACCTTGTAACCCCTCGGCAATGTCACTCACAAATATATTGAATATACTGAAGCCTTTCATTCCTGATCCTTTTGATGGCAAGAGACTCACTCGGATCTCATTCTGATGGGGGGGATTCTGGATTCTAGAGTATTCCACGAGAAGACCCAATAGTTAATTCATAGGAAAGACTTCTATCTAGAGAAGAGGTTCTGGGTCAAACCTCTTCACATCCCTGCCATCCAGAAGAAATATTTGGCCAAATGTCCTGTGGGTTATCCAGAAGCTTCCCCTAGAAAGAAAGCAGTAATGTAAGGTTCTGCCACCAGTCTTAAGGGGGCTCAGATCCTGGAAAGTTTTGCTGGAGTGAATTTCTGACCTCCTTCCAATTTTTGTCAGTGTACCTCACTAGGTAGGCTGGGTATATCTGGTCACACATGGTTACTGTTTCTGGTTAGAGGTCATCTTGTTCCTGTCTGGACTCCTATATAATCCTAGTCACTATTTGGTTTCCTTGCCGCAGCTTGGTGTTGTCTTCTGCTTTGGTGGCCTGCTTCTCACGGAATCCTATTCATCTCATTAGATGTCTTGACCCTCTCCAGTCCCTGCTGGACTTTTGACTGTATTCCTGCCTCGCTCCTCAGCAGTAAGTGCCCTGCATTTGTGTCTCCATTGGGGTTCCTCAGCTTTGTACATCTCTCCTCTCAAGTTTTGGGTTCAGGCAGTGAGGACATAAGTAGCTCCCGGCACCAAGGGGCTCATCTCGAAGGGAAGGTAATTGCTACATGTAGAAGACTCATCCTATCTTCTCCTAGACCAGAGGTGCTATGTCCTAAGGGGGAATCTATCCACGAACCCAGCCTATTCACCACTTCTGGGTCTCACTACTGATGAAAACAATCACTTGATCAATATTCTGATACTGGTGCTAAATATCTAGATTTTTTTTTTCAACTGCTGCAGCCAACATTTAATAAAAATGCTGAAGGCAGCAGCTACAAATCAGGTTGCAAGTGTTTGAATACTAACAAACTCCACCAGCAATGAGCAAATTAATAGTGACACCATTTTCAAGTGTCTTTTTCTGAATCAAAGTCGTTGCTACAAATGTGACCTTGGTGGCAGGCTTGTGTGTTGTCCCAGCTCATACCACCTTGCTCATTAAATTGCTGTCGGTTTCCACCTTCAGTTCCTGAAAAAAAGAATTGGATCACAGAGCACAGGATGTGTTTGATCTGTAACTATATTTGAGAGGGTAAAGGGTCACGGATTAAGAGCACAGTAAACGGTCATGTGCTATGTGATACTATGGCTAAGAAATTAACACACGTGTCTTCTTATCCTTCCACTTGTAGGGGAATGATTTGCACAACAAAGTGAGCAGGTTTGAGTCATAGAGTAGCCAGACATGGAGTGTTACCGAAAGAAGAGAGTTTGTTTTAAAAGCTGGACTCGGTCCAAAGTCCACATTTTAACAGCTGCATTATAGCCTTCGACTTGAGAGGAGCAGTAGCAGCTGCAGCGCTGGGGTGAGCGAGTTCACATGGGGTGAAAGTGAGAGCACAGGATGCCTGGTTTGTGCACAACGTTAGGATGAGTTACTCTGACAACAGTTACAGAAGGCACCATGGGCTTGAGTCACCCAACATGAGAACAGAAAGGAGGTTATCTCTTGTTTGTCCTGTTTGTCTGTCCTAATTAGATTGTAAGCTCTGTCGAGCAGGGACTGTCTCCTCATGTTCAAGTGTACAGCGCTGCGTACGTCTAGTAGCGCTATAGAAATGATAAGTAGTAGTCTTTGGGATTCCGGAATCTTGCTATTCTTTGGGTTCCGGAATGTTCCTACTCTTTAGGATTCCACACAGAATCTTGCTACTCTTTGGGATTCCGGAATCTTGCTACCCTTTGTCCTTATCCCTTGTTTGTCCTGTTTGTCTGTCCTAATTAGATTGTAAGCTCTGTCCAGCAGGGACTGTCTCTTCAGTTCAAGTGTTCAGCGCTGCGTACATCTAGTAGCACCTATAGAAATGATAAGTAGTAGTAGTAGTAGTAGTCTTTAGGATTCCGGAATCTTTCTATTCTTTGGGTTCTGGAATCTTGCTACCCTTTTTCCTTATCCCTTGTTTGTCCTGTTTGTCTGTCCTAATTAGATTGTAAGCTCTGTCCAGCAGGGACTGTCTCTCTTCATGTTCAAGTGTACAGCGCTGCGTAGGTCTAGTAGCGCTATAGAAATGATAAGTAGTAGTAGTAGTCTTTGGGATTCCGGAATCTTGCTATTCTTTGGGTTCCGGAAAGTTCCTACTCTTTAGGATTCCACACAGAATCTTGCTACTCTTTGGGATTCCGGAATCTTGCTACCCTTTGTCCTTATCCCTTGTTTGTCCTGTTTGTCTGTCCTAATTAGATTGTAAGCTCTGTCCAGCAGGGACTGTCTCTTCAAGTTCAAGTGTTCAGCGCTGCGTACATCTAGTAGCACCTATAGAAATGATAAGTAGTAGTAGTCTTTAGGATTCCGGAATCTTTCTATTCTTTGGGTTCTGGAATCTTGCTACCCTTTGTCCTTATCCCTTGTTTGTCCTGTTTGTCTGTCCTAATTAGATTGTAAGCTCTGTCCAGCAGGGACTGTCTCTCTTCATGTTCAAGTGTACAGCGCTGCGTACGTCTAGTAGCGCTATAGAAATGATAAGTAGTAGTCTTTGGGATTCCGGAATCTTGCTATTCTTTGGGATTCTGGAATGTTGCTACTCTTTAGGATTCCGCACAGAATCTTGCTACTCGTTGGGATTCCGGAATCTTGCTACCCTTTGTCCTTATCCCTTATTTGTCCTGTTTGTCCTAATTAGATTGTAAGCTCTGTCGAGCGGGGACTGTCTCTTCAAGTTCAAGTGTACAACACTGCGTACGTCTAGTAGCGCTATAGAAATGATAAGTAGTAGTAGTTGTTGTAGTAGTAGTAGGTTCTAATAAAGTGCTAATGAAAGAAATAGCTATTCAAAGCAACACCAGAGGTTGAAGAATGATGATCTGGGTGATACCTATTCTGTAGTGGGGGAGGGGGGATGTTCAGCTCAAGCCATGGATGTATTTACTACCTCATTATCCTTTATCTGCAAAGCCACTCAAGTAGCCCCAATCCCTATACCAAAAAAAAAAAAACAAGCAAAGAAAGTAGATGACAGCAGAAAACACTAGCTAGTCCACCCAGTTCCTACTATCTACACTGCCAAGGATATTTCCCATCTGCCAGCCACAGTGTATGACTGAAATACAGGGCCATAGTGAGCTATGTGCAGGCGGTGCTGCCCCACATGGTGCAAGGGAGGCCAGGGATGCCAAAACTGTGCCCTGTCCATTGCCTCCCCTGCGGGAGGAGCAGAAGTGATAGAGGTCATGTCGCACAAGGTGCATTTCTAGCTCAGGACACTCCTGGTGAAATAGTTCTTCTTATTCTGGAAAGGTGTATCCTCATGCTCCTCATAGTCCACCATCTTGAACAGCTCAACATGCAAAATGCACCTCTCAGTCTACTCCCAGCATTCCTCCCTCTCCCAAACGTCTATCTACAACACCTTGTAACTGTCTTCATAAAGGAGGTTAATAAATCCCCATAAATAAAGAATCTAAATAACTAATAACAGCAGTGTGGCCGTTGCTAGAACACCTGACTTCCCAGTCTAATGCCTCGATGATCAGAAGCAAACGCGGGCGCTAGAGGCCAATAGCACTGTACTAGCTCCCACGTCTCCTTCCGCCCAATGATCAGAGCAGGCAAGCACATGTAACAACTCTCTCACCAGCTCTGAATACAAAGAGTATGCAAATCCAGTGCTCAGCGGGCAGAGCGCCAAAGATTGGCGCTGCTCCCACAGCTAACCCTACGCCAGCTCAGAGCAGTCGTTAGGGTTTGCAGAGCATTAGGGAGCCCTATCCAGAATGCATTTACATACTTGGAGGCACCCCAACCCCCCCCCAAAAAAAAACAATCAAGGCCTTGGGGGCCTAGTGCCCCCCAAGACCTAGCACCCCCCAACACCCTTCCCCCTGACATGAAGGCCCAGGGGCTGGTCCTGTAGATCTCCAGCCCCCCTAACCCTCCCAACACCCTAAAAAGAATCCCTGGTTGCCCAAGTGGGCTGCCACCCCAACCCTCATCCTCCCCATCCCCCACACCACTCCAATGGAGGAGGGTGTAGAACACTCCCTCATCCAGCACTGCCTTCAAAATGGTGGTGGCCATATATAGGGAAGCCCCACCTAGCACATCCCAGGATGCACTGGGCAGGGCGCCATCAATTTGAAGGCGCTGGATGAGGAGGGAGTGTGCTACTCCCTCTTGCATCGTAGAGGTACAGGGGGAGGGGAGAGGGCTCCTTTAGACCACCAGGGAGCATCATGGTTGTGGTGGCAGCCCACTTGGGCCACCAGGGTTTCTTTTTTGGGGGGGTTAAGGGGCTGGAGATCTGGGAGGGGGGCTTGTAGTGGCAGCTGGCGAAGGTCTGAGGGTCCCACAGACCTCCATCTCATTTGACAGGTCCGGGCTTTTCATAGCCCAAACCTGTCAAATAAATGCAGGAGGATTGTGCCTGACACATGCTCAGCCACTATCCTCCCGCACTTTTCCCCTACGATCAGAGCTAATAGCCTGCCTATATTTGCATGCTATTAGCTCCGATCACAGGGGTGGTACAGCCCCACGCTGTTCCGGTGCTATTTTTAGAACGCTGTTTGGAACAGTGCAGGGCTTCTGATCATCTGGCTGTAATTAACGTGTAATTAAACTCTGGAATTCATTGCCAGAGAATGTAGTAAAGGCGGTTAGCTTAGCAGAGTTTTAAAAAGGTTTGGACGGCTTCCTAAAGGAAAAGTCCATAGACCGTTATTAAATGGACTTGGGGAAAATCCACTATTTCTGGGATAAGCAGTATAAAATGTTTTGTACTTTTTTGGGATCTTGCCAGGTATTTGTGACCTGGATTGGCCACTGTTGGAAACAGGATGCTGGGCTCGATGGACCTTTGGTCTGTCCCAGTATGGCAATGCTTATGTACTTATGTAAGTGAGCACCTGCATTGCCACTCTGACTTCTAGTTACTGCTGCCAGACAGACCCAGAATAGTAGTTGATTCTATCATCACAGCCTGACAGACATCCCGGGCATGAGGATGTGTCTCAATTACTGTTAAGACATCCAGTTAGAATGGCACTTGCAGTCTGCCACTCAGACCCATAACATCTCTTACATGGCTTTAGTCATTCGGTTTTGCTATATCACCTTTCGCAAAAATAAACAAATAAAACAAAGTATTTTATAATATCAACTACACAAAACAGGTCAGAACATATGGACAAGAAGCAATCAGCAAATATATAACAGCGTAATTTAACCAGCGTAATTTGTGGAGGAGTGGCCTAGTGGTTAGGGTGGTGGATTTTGGTCCTGGGGAACTGAGGAACTGAATTCGATTCCCACTTCAGGCACAGGCAGCTCCTTGTGACTCTAGGCAAATCACTTAACCCTCCATTGCCCCATGTAAGCTGCATTGAGCCTGGTGAGTGGGAAAGCGCAGGGTACAAATGTAACAAAAATAAAATAGATACTATTGGAGATTCTACATGGAATGTTGCTACTATTGGAGATTCTACATGGAATGTTGCTATTCCACTAGCAACATTCCATGTAGAAGGCTGTGCAGGCTTCTGTTTCTGTGAGTCTGACGTCCTGCACATACGTGCAGGACGTCAGACTCACAGAAGCAGAAGCCTGCGCGACCACATTGGTGATCTGCAAGGGCCGACTTCTAGTGGAATAGCAACATTCCATGTAGAATCTCAAATAGTAGCAACAGTGGAGGAGTGGCCTAGTGGTTAGGGTGGTGGATTTTGGTCCTGAGGAACTGAGTTCCATTCCCACTTCAGGCACAGGCAGCTCCTTGTGACTCTGGGCAAGTCACTTAACCCTCCATTGCCCCATGTAAGCCGCATTGAGCCTGCCATGAGTGGGAAAGCGCAGGGTACAAATGTAACAAAAAAAAAAAAAAAACAGCACTGGTGGCAAAGAGGGAATGAAGAAAAGGAGGGGGAATGAGGTGGTGGGAGGGGAGGGGAGGGGGGAAACTACTGCAGCTCCATCAGCTCCAGTGTTTCCTCAAAAGCCCAGGTACTTGCTTAAAACTTGCCGGATGGCATTTGCCACAGAGGCCACGGAACTACAAGACATCAAGAGGGTCATTTTATAACATGTCGCCTAGTTTGAGATTAATAAATGAAGAGAACGGATCACAGACGAAGCAGAGCACTTCTATTAAAAACTGCCCAACAACGCCATTTTTCACCTATTGAAGGCTGCTTCAGGGGCAGCAACTAAAAAAAAAAGGGGGGGTAGGACATAATCAATAAATTAACACAAGTCATAGATTAAAATCACAATTACAAAACATAAACATTTCTCTTAATAAGTGAACAGACTTAAAAGCATTAAAACATAGAAGACCATTACAATCGTGCATTGTACCAAAAGGTCATTCAGGTGACATGAGTATAATAAATAGTATCAAAAGGATAAAATTATAATAAATAATATACTACTACTACTACTACTTATCATTTCTATAGCGCTACTAGACGTACGCGGCGCTGTACACTTGAACATGAAGAGACAGTCCCTGCTCGACAGAGCTTACAATCTAATTAGGACAGACAAACAGGACAAACAAGAGATAAGGGAATATTAAAGTGAGGATGATAAAATAAGGGTTCGAAACAAGTGAACAAGGGTTAGGAGTTAAAAGCAGCATCAAAAAGGTGGGCTTTTAGCTTAGATTTGAAGACGGCCAGAGATGGAGCTTGACGTACAGGCTCAGGAAGTCTATTCCAGGCGTATGGTGCAGCAAGATAAAAGGAACGGAGTCTGGAGTTAGCAGTGGAGGAGAAGGGTGCAGATAAGAGAGATTTACCCAGTGAACGGAGTTCCCGGGGAGGAATGTAGGGAGAGATGAGAGTGGAGAGGTACTGAGGAGCTGCAGAGTGAATGCACTTATAGGTCAATAAGAGGAGTTTGAACTGTATGCGGAAATGGATAGGAAGCCAGTGAAGTGACTTGAGGAGAGGGCTAATATGAGCATAATGACACTGGTGGAATATTAGTTGTGCAGCAGAATTTTGAACAGATTGAAGAGGAGAGAGATGGCTAAGTGGGAGACCTGTGAGAAGCAAGTTGCAATAGTCTAAGCGAGAGGTGATAAGAGCGTGGATGAGGGTTCTGGTAGTGTGCTCAGAACTCCAATAAACCAGTAAAAGTGGAGGAGTGGCCTAGTGGTTAGGGTGGTGGACTTTGGTCCTGGGGAACTCAGGAACTGAGTTCAATTCTCACTGCAGCTCCTTGTGACTCTGGGTAAGTCACTTAACCCTCCATTGCCCCAGGTACAAATAAGTACCTGTATACAATATGTAAGCTGCATTGAGCCTGCCAAGAGTGGGAAAGCGTGGGGTACAAATGTAACAAAAAAATATAAGAAGTAAATCCTTAGTGAAAACAAGCGTAGTGCATCAGTTCACAAGTCTGTGATAACTCATTGCAGTGAAGCCTTGCATATGTGTTTAACGGGCAGTTAAAGCATGTGCTCAAAAGAGGGTCTCTGACAACACACGTCCCCTAATAGAGGAAATGAAAGCTGGCAACCTACAGATTTATAAACCACATTCAAAATCAGTCATTGAATCCAACTCATATTAAGAATATACATTCATTCCAAACAGCAGCACGTTGGGCTTTTTTTTTTTTAATAAAAGTGCTGTACTTTCATCTTCTCTGATCTATTCTCTTCTTGGTTTGCTATTACTGGCTGTGGATTATTTCTGCCTCCTTTGTGTCAACACCATCTGGCTCTTTGAGACACGATGTCTTGCGTGATGTCTTAAGCTTCGGTGATGATATTCTGCAATCTATGTTACTGCGAGAAGGAACCGGAGATTGAAAATGATTTTTTTTTTTTGGACCATTGGGAAGAGACAAATAAACTCAGCAAAAGACTGGTAAGAACTGAGATGTACTCTTCCACTTTACTGGACCACTACAGACAGAAAAGGATTCCGAGAGGTTTGAGAATGTATTTATATTTCATTTATTCCAGGCTTACTATGCCGCTTGAACTGGCAGGCATGGCTAAGCAGTTTTCAAGCTAAAAGAACACAAAAGGAAAAGAACGAAAAGAAAAATAGGAAAGAGCAGAAATCATGCACACATAGTTAAAACAAATAAAGGACTGACATTATTTAGGGAACCTTTTACCAAACGGTTACTGCAAAGCAACCCGGAACTAGTGCTGACCCAATGCAGGTGCTGGCGGTAGTTTTACCCCTGGCGGGCGCCATTTCTACAAAAGTCCATAACCCATTATTAACATGGACTTGGGGAAAATCCACTGATTATTTCTAGGATAAGCAGCATAAAATGTTTTGTAGTTTTTGGGGGGATCTTGCCAGGTAATCGTGACCTGGATTGGCCACTGTTGAAAACGGGCTTGATGGACCTTTGGTGTGTCCCAGTGTGGCAACACTTATGTACTTATGTGCTTGGGATTCTGAATGGAATCTTTCTACTCTTTGGGGTTCCACATGGAATGTTGCTACACTTTGAAATTCTGCATGGAATCTTGTTATTCTTTAGAATTCTAGAATCTTGCTATTCTTTGGGGTTCTACATGGAATGTTGCTACTATTGGGTACTTGTGACCTGGATTGGCCACTGTTGGAAACAGGATGCTGGACTTGATTAACCTTAACCACGGAACTTACCCGCCGCACGGATGAACTGGAGGCTAGAGTGTCTGAAGTGGAAGACACCCAGAAGGAGCAGACAGGCCATATTGAGAGTTTGGAACTACTGATTACTGAATACCAACAAAAATTGGATGATCTACAAAATTGTTCCCGCCGTGAGAATTTGCGCTTCGTGGGATTTCCAGATTCTATTGCAGAGGGACAGATTAAGCAAATGCTGGAGACTTGGCTTTTGGCGAGATTCCCGGAAGCAGGTGGACTGATCCGCTTGGATAGAGCACACCGCGTGAGACGAGGCCGAGGGTGATTATTGCAAAGTTTCATAACTATTCTCAAAAGGCGGCAGTGCTACGTTTGTACAAAGGCAGTAAGGAAGATATAAAATTTGAGGGAGGCCTGATCAAAATATTTCAAGACTACTCAGCAGAGTTAACTGCCCGTCGCCAGGCTTTCACCGCGGTGTGCGCCTGACTAGTGGAGAAGAAACAGAGATTCATCCTGCAGAGTGCTCACAAACAACAGCTGGATATCATTCTCGACCCCAGAAGCAGCCACCGAATGGACACACCAACCCCAGGAGCATGGATGAAGACGAGGGAACCTCAACCACCAAATAACTATCCATTGCATTTAAGACTCAGCAGTTTAGCTACAATATCAGCCTGGAAATTCCGTGGTATAAGAATATACCTGTGGATATTTGGACATATAACGCTCCTGGGGGAAGCATAGGACAGACTGGACAGAGAGGTCTATCAGAGTGGATGGTTATCAGAGACCTGCATACTTTAAACCAGACACTGTATTTTATTTTATTTTTATTACATTTGTACCCCGTGCTTTCCCACTCATGGCAGGCTCAATGCGGCTTACATGGGGCTGCCTGTGCCTGAAGTGGGAATTGAACTCAGTTCCTCAGTTCCCCAGGACCAAAGTCCACCACCCTAACCACTAGACTACTCCTCCACTGTAACCCTATAAGGAAGGTAACGATTTGTTAAGTAGTGTTGGAGGTTGGAGACGGGGCTCTTTTTGCATTATAGAGCCCTACTTTGTCGGCCAGGTTTGCCTGGCAAATAAAGTAAGCTTGTTAGGGACAGGGATTTGGGGGAGGTTGGGGGGAGCAGAGAGTGGGCAGGGGTGGAATGGGAGAGAAGAGGGGGGAAAGGGGATTGGGAAGGGCTTGGTGGAGAGTCTTGTTGAGCCTAGCAAACCGCCGTTGAGAGCTTCTATGGAAGTGGCTAGTGGAGTGTGTAGAAACACTGGAATCTGTTTGAAGGGGGTGGGAGATCCACAATTATTAAATTTGCTTATGGTCCCTCTTGGTATGTATATGTTAAACATAGCCCCAGGGGTTGCAGACGGGAGACCCAGGGCAATTGATATTCCAGGTCTAGTCAACCTCTCAGGCTCAGCCAGAGTAAATGACTAATCACCCAGCACTCAGATTAGTATCCTGGAACGTATCGGGAATCACTTCCCTTATTAAGCGAACTAAAATTCTAACTACACTTAAACATCATAAAGCATCAACCAAAAATTGAAACAACAGTGGGTGGGAGAATGTTACTTTTCAACCTCGGCAGGGCGTAGAGGGGGCGTGGCCATTCTTCTTAAGCGTTGCCTCCCATGCACGTCATGTCTAGTAGAGAAGGACTCCGAGGGTAGATATGTCCTAATTCATTCGAATTACATGGGTCAGGAATGTTACATTTGTGCAATCTATGGCCCCAATAACTACGATGCTAATTTCTTTCATTCCCTAGTTCACCTGGGCCTGAAATATGATTCAGCGCCATGGATTCTGTTAGGAGACTTCAATCAGGTCTTAGACCCCACACTAGATAGGTCAATGCCTACAGCCTGCGGAGCACTAGGAAGGGGGAAGGGCCTCCCATATCTGTGTAAAATGCTAGATTTAGTAGACCCCTGGCGTCTCTTGCACCCTACACAACAAGACTACACCCACCTTTCAAGAGTCCACCAGACATGGTCCCACATAGACTATATCCTTATCACCACTTCCCTGTTTTCACGAGTAAGTTCAGCACAGATGGGTCCTATGGCGGTCTCAGACCACACCCCAAATCAAGGTCACCAAGATACTCCGCCCTGTTCTGGGAAACATCTAAAGCGGTGATGCGCGGTGATGCGCGGCAAAATAATTAGTTACATGAGTGCCCGAGCAAAAAGATTAGCCCAAGGCATTATCTTACTAGAACGCCGTTATAAACAAGCCAAACAAGCACATCAAAACCACCCATCAAGGGTCACCTATGATCAAATGATAACAACGCTGGCAGCTCTGAATTCATAAATTCATGAGCGTACAAAAAAATATCTCTCTTACTGACGCTTCCAATATTTTAAGTTTGGCAATCGCGTGGGAAAGCTCATGGCTAGGGTGGCGAGAACGTAGTCGCCATGAACTTTTATCCCAACTTTAAAAGGCTCAGATGGAAAGAGGAGAACTAATCCAACTGACATTTCGCAAAACTTCTATGATCATTTCTCCCAAATGTTCAGGGCAGGCCACTCACAGATGGGGCCAACGGTGATAGATTATTTGGAAGATCCCTCAGATTCCATTAGAAGCACACACCAAACTCAGTGCCCCCCCTACGTGCCCAGGAAGTCCAACAAGTAATTCGATCCCTCCCAATGGGCACTAGTCCAGGCGCTGATGGATTCTCTTCTGAATCCTATAAGATACTGAATCAGCAGGTGTGTGTCCCACTAACCATGTTCTATGACGAGGTAGTAGAGAGGGAGACCTTTCCATCCCGGGCAAATGAGGCTCTCATCACCCTGGTACCTAAACCGGGTAAATCTCATGACTCCCCAGAGGCTTTTCGACCAATCTCGCTACTTAATGTAGATGTAAAAATCTTAGCGAAAATCTTAGCAGATAGACTGGCCAAACACCTACCAAACATTGTGGGGGATCATCAGGTGGGCTTTGTCAAAGGTAGACGCCCGGGACTGAACGTACGTAGAGCCCTCCTTGCGATGCCACATAGACAGGCACTCCGCACACCCCTGCTGTTAGTGAGCCTGGAAATGGAAAAAGCCTTCGATCAGGTACAGTGGGACTATCTTTTTCAGGTGTTGAAATATGTTGGCTTGGGGGGATGGTTTCTCCAGGCGATTGCCTCCTTATATGCAGAACTGACAGCCCGTATAACAGCAAATGGGCTGCATTCGGAGGCTTTCCCAATCGGTAGAGGCACTAGACAGGGCTGTCCCCTATCCCCATTATTGTTCCTGCTGTACCTTGAGCCGTTTTGTGCACTTTAATGAAAGACCACGGGATCTCGGGCGTGGCCATGCCGGGGCTCTCGGTCAAAGCACTGGCCTAAGCGGATGATATCCTCCTCACACTCACAAATCCACAACATTCACTACCTGGTCTGCTTGAGGTGGTGAGGGAATTTGGCTACTACACAAGTCAGTGGCATTGCCCACTCAGCCCTCTATCCACAACCAATGGGAGGGAGAGTTTCCTATTAAGTGGGAGACCGACCACATTAAATATCTAGGGGTCTACATTCCACTTAAGCTAAATCAGATATATAGAATCAATATTAAGCCACTGTAGACTTCCACATAGATATCACTATCGATGTGGTAGCACCAGGGGTGTAGCCAGACTTCGGCGGGAGGGGGGTCCAGAGCCCGAGATGAGGGGGCACATTTTAGCCCCCCCCCCCCCCCCGCAATTGCTGACACCCCCCGCCACCACCAACAACAACTTTGACCCCCCCCCGCCAATGACCCTGTCGACCCCCCCCCCCCCCCCCCGCCTGCCCCCGCCCGCTGTCTCCGTCGCCTACCTTTGCTGGCAGGGAACCCCAACCCCTGCCAGCCAAAGTCTTCTTCCTTCATTTGGTTTCTGAGTCTGACGTCGTGCAGGACGTCAGATTCACGGAAACAGAACGAAGCCTTGCGCCGGAAGAAGAGGACCTCGCTGGCTGATCTGCAGGGCTTCGTTCTGTTTCTGTGAGTCTGACGTCCTGCACGTACTCAGAAACCAAACGAAGGAAGAAGACTTCGGCTGGCGGGGGTTGGGGTCTCCCGCCAGCAAAGGTAGCAGACGGTGACGGGTTTGCAGCAGGAGGGGGGTTGAGAGAGTCGTCGGCAGGGGGGTCCAGAGCCAAATCTACAGGACCCCAGGCCCCCATGGCCCCATAGTAGGTACACCCTTGGGCAGCATCTCCACCTATCTCTCTGGGGTAGAGTCGCATTATACAATATGCAATGAGTTTATTTTATTGGGCAGACTGGATGGACCATACAGGTCTTTATCTGCTGCCATCTACTATGTTAATATGTTAATGATAATAGTGCCTAAATGGATATACGTAGTTCAGATATTGTCACTCTTCCTTACACATAAAGACAATATGGGCCTATATCGCCTGCTATGACAGTTCCTTTGGAATGGCCGCCGGGCACGGGTATCGATGTCACAGACATATCTTCTCAGAATTAGGGGTGGTTTGGGGGCTCTTAGTATTAAATTAATCTCTGTGGCTGGTTGTATGAGGCATCTATCAGACCAGTTCAGAGGCACATCACACTTCTCTTTCCCTGATGCGGAATGTTTGATGCTGGGAGCCACACACTTCAGTTATTGGCTACATACGAGACCAGGCCGAGCACCAGGGGCGTAGCCAGACACTCAATTTTGGGTGGGCCTGGGCCCAAGATGGGTGGGCATCACTCCGCCCTGTCCCACAAGTGATTTGGTCTCTCGCCTGCGTGCCATATGGTCTCTCAAACATCCCCCTCCCCCCATACCTTTTAAATAGCAGATTTTCACTGGCAGCAAGCAGCAAATAATACACACTGCTCATGTTGGCTCCACAGCCTTCCCTCTGATGCAACTTCCTGTTTCCGCATAGGCGGGAATACATCAGAGGGAAGGCTGGTATGCAAGAAGGGCAGGCATTTTCAGCTGGTGGGGCTTGGGAATCCCTGCCAGACACTTCATAGGTATGCTGCAATTGAGTGGACCTGAGCCCAAAGTAGGTGGGCCTGGGCCCACCCTTGGCTACGCCACTGTAAGACTATCGGTTATCAAACTTCTGCATTTTTTTTTGTTACATTTGTACCCTGCGCTTTCCCACTCAAGGCAGGCTCAATGCGGCTTACATGGGGCAATGGAGGATTAAGTGACTTGCCCAGAATCACAAGGAGCTGCCTGTGCCGGGAATCGAACTCAGTTCCTCAGTTCCCCAGGACCAAAGTCCACCACCCTAACCACTAGGCCACTCCTCCACTCCACTTCTCTTATGGTATTTACATATTTACAGCTCCTCCAGTTCCACGCCCTTCTCTTTGGCCATGATAATCCCAGGCTGGGCTTGCAGCATTCGTTGTCACTAACTGCCCAACCAGGAGTTCCTCCAGCTGGCAAAACTTCCTAGGACCAGACCTCCCTGTCTGTCCTCTCCCCCAGAGCTGCACTTTCCTGTTCTTGCTCCCGGGCTGGGTTTACCCCTCTCACCCACCCAGTTACTGCGGTTGGCAGGCAACAACTTCCCTTTTGACTCAGCCTAGGGTTACTCAGCCTTTTCCAGGATACCCGAGGGGGTGAAGGCAACCAAAGACCATGTGCTCAGCATAACAATAACTTATGGACTCCAAACTCCGTCACTATTGTCATTCATTAAGCAGAAACATTTCCCTCAGCACTTTCCCCACAAACATTCCTCTGGAGGGCTGGGCTTCTCACTCTCCATTTCCAACCCTCTTCCCTACCCCCCCCCCCCCCCCCCAATGACTCCAGGGAGGGGCTTCCCATCAGCCTAGTAATTCCCATTATAATGGGGAATGACAAATATATAACCACAAACTAGACAAAAATTAAACTGAACCTCCAAAAAGTCAAACCCTGCCTGTTGACATTGCTGAACAGGGGTGGCAGGTGCAGTTTAGTAAAAGAGGCCCTTTATGTTAAAAATGATTTTACTGTTCTTATGGAAACCATCTAGAATTGTGAGATAGAGCGGTCTATACATTTTTAAAATAAATGCCAGAGAAACAGAGATGCCTCTCCCCCTGTATGTGCAAAACATAAAAATGGCAGATGTGAATTTCAAAAACTGACATACTCCATTCAGTAAGTTAAAAACTAATACATAGAAATTAAAAAAAAAAACAGAAAATAAAACCTTCTTCCTCAGGTCAGGTCAAAAAACTATTTAGTCCAATAAAAAGGGCATCACCATATTTTCCATTCTTTGTTTTATTTATATTTATTACTCTCTTAAGTGGAGTAACACGGACACCATACTGGTTCATCATGAAGTAAAATACGGTTGATATGCAGAATTTGTACTATGGAATGTTAGTACTCTTTGAGATTCTGTATGGAATACTGTTACTCTTTGGCATTCCAGAATCTTGCTATTCTTTGAGATTCTGAACGGAATCTTGTTATTCTTTGGGATTCGGGAACCTTTCTATTCTTTGGGGTTCTAATGGAATGTTGCTACTCTTTGAGATTCTGCCTGGAATCTTGTCACTCTTTAGGATTCTGGAATCTTGCTATTCTTTGGGGTTCTAATGGAATGTTGCTACTCTTTGAGATTCTGCCTGGAATCTTGTCACTCTTTAGGATTCCAGTATCTTGCTATTCTTTGGGGTTCTACATGGAATGTTGCTACTCTTTGATTCTGCATGGAATCTTGTCACTCTTTAGGATTCTGGAATCTTGCTATTCTTTGGGGTTCTAATGGAATGTTGCTACTCTTTGAGATTCTGCATGGAATCTTGTCACTCTTTAGGATTCCAGAACCTTGCTATTCTTTGGGGTTCTACATGGAATGTTACCACGATTTGGGTTCCTGCCAGGTACTTGTGACCTGGCTTTGGCCACTGTTTGGAAAACAGGATACTGGGCCAGATTGACCATTGGTCTGACCCAGTATGGCTACTCTTACGTTCTTAGGTTCTTATGATTTAACCAGCCAGAAATGGCTACTGACTGGTTAACTTGCATGTTCAGGGCTATCCACTAATTTTCAGTGACTCTTAACCAGTTATCACCATTGAAAATTAGCAATTAGCGCCCACATGAAAGACGGCTTTTTTGGGGGTGTTCTGGGAGCAGTGTCAGCAGTTGGTCAGTTAAGGGCCAATATTCGGCACTTAACCGGGCAGGGTAACCACATAAAACACAGTCCTGTTTTTGGGCTTCTTTTACTAAGCTGCACTAGCAATTCCCACGCGGCAAACAAGAGGAAGCCCATAGGTCTAGGCGGTATATAAATACTGAAAAATAAATAAATACATTTTCCCTCTCTCCCTTTCTCTTTCACTATCCACCTCCCCCCCCCCCCCCCCCCCCCCCCCCCACCTTCCTTTGTTCCTTATCCCCAGCATCAGCAGATTAATACATTTTTTGGCAGTACTGGATCAAGGAAAGCTGAGATACCTTGGAGCAGTGGTGTAGCCAAGGGTGAGCCCGGGCCCACCCAATTTGAGCTCAGGCCCACCCAGTAGCAGTACACCTATGATGTGGCTGGCAGGGATCCCCAAGCCCCACCAGCCGAAAACTCCCAACAACTGACCCTCCTGCATACCTTGTAAATAGAAGATCTTGGCCTGCAGCGAGCAGTGACTGACACATACTGTTCACACCAGCCCCACAGCCTCCCCTTTGATGTATTCCTGCCTATGTGGAAACAGGAAGTTGCATCAGAGAGAAGGCTGTGGAGCCAACATGAGCAGTGCGTATTAGTTGCTGTTCGCTGCCAGTAAGGTTACCATATTTTGTCCACCAAAAAGGAGGGCACATATCCTGCTCCCACCACACACCTGCCACGCCCCCTTTTCACACCTGCCCCGCCCCCTTTCATGCTGTCGCTCCACCCCTGTCACATTTTCCCCTTCCCCCTGTCACACACCCCGTCACTCCCCCTGCCCGTCACCCCCTTCCCCTCCCCTTACCTTACTTCTGCCCTAGTGACCTCTTTCCTGCCTGGAGCACTGCCCTGCATACATCCTTCCTGTTGCTGATCTCGACGCCGATTCAAAATGGCCGCCGAGAGTTGAAGTCTCGCGAGGTCACTTCAACTCTCAGTGGCCATTTTGAATCGGCGCCGAGATCAGGAACAGGAAGGATGCATGCAGGGCAGTGCTCCGGGCAGGAAAGAGGGGGCTCTTTACTGCCCCGAAGGCGGAAGAGGTCACTAGACCACTAGGGCAGTAGTCACTAGACCACCAGGGAGGGGAGGCTAGCAATCTTCCTGTTTGTCCGGATTTCTGGACAAATGGGCAGGCTGGTGGGCAGGCCGTCCTAATGGCCCGCCCACCAGCCTGCCCCTTTGTCCAGAAATCCAGACAAACGGGCAGATTGGCAAAACCCACCCGGTTGCCCGGACATGTCCTCAAAAAGAGGACATATCCGGGTTAATCCGGACATATGGTAACCCTAGATGCCAGTGAAAATCTACTGTTTAAAAGGTATGCAGGGAAGGGGGGATGTTTGAGAGACCATATCGCATGCAGGCGAGAGAGGGAGAGACCAAATCACTCGTGGGACAGGGTGGAGTTCTGCCCACCTATCTTGAGCCCAAGCCCACCCAAAATTGGGTGTCTGGCTACGCCCCTGCCTTGGAAGTTCTGTTATCTTTTATTTGGGCAATGGAGAAACAGAGAATCTAGGGGTAAATAAGGACCTTAAACCTGATCCATCTGCTCAGTTTTGATCTCTCACTTGATTGTAACTAGAGACTCTCTGGGCTGATCCATGATATATATGGATGTTATTGTAGGTGTGTCTTTCAGAGTATACAGGTTCCTTCTTCTGAGACTCTGAAAGTTTCAACACAAATACTTGTATATAATATTTATTGTTATATGTGTTAATTGCCTTATGAAATAACATCTAAAGCAATTCACACTTCCTCATTGTGACTTGGTGGTGACAACCTGCCAAGTGTCTTACATGTGTAACCAATATCAAAATAGAGAGGAGAAAGTAAACTAAGAGCCAGATGCACTAAAGTCGTCATAATTCCCGTTCCCTACCAATTCCATAGCGAATCGGTAGGGAACGGGAATGCATCAACGATAGGGAATGCAAATGAGCTACTCGTTGTAGCTCACTTGCATTCACTATTTTCCTCGGTTGCCAGTCAGAGAATCAGGACGTCCCTTTTGATTATGCACCTCTTCCTGGTCTCTTCAGCCAATCAAAGCGGATTTAGCTGGCTGTTGTCAGCGAAGCGCGCTCTGATTGGCTGAAGAGACGAGGAAGAGATGCATAATCGAAAGGGACGTCCTGCTTCTCCGGCAACCAGGAAAATAGAAAAATTCTGCTGTGGAGGGGTAAGTGGCGCGGCGAAGACAAAATAGAAGGGGGGAAAAAAGGGCAGAGCGAAAAACGGCGAAAAAAAAAGACGTCTCTCACAAGCGCAGGGAGAGTACTTCCATAAAGGACGCCTCTCACATGCGCTCCCTGCTTTTTTTTTCTTTTTTACCTTTTTTGGGGGGCCCTTTTCCTTTCCGATTCCCTCACAGGAGCCCTAACGAGAGGTGCAGACCTCCCGTTAGGGTTCCTACGGTAAGGGAATTGGAAAAACGGTAGTGCAGCTCATTATAATAGCTTTTCAATCATTTGCATTCCGTTTTCGTTGCCTGCTACCGTGGCAGGGAAAATGCCCTTAGTGCATGCCCGGGGTGAACTACTTGCGTTTTAAACTGGCTGGAACCAGTTTAAAACGCAAGTTGTGGGCTCGTTAGGTTTAGTGCATCTGGCCCTTAATCCTGACAAATTGGTACAACAAACCAGTTCAAATGATCACTGGAGTGAAAACTTCAAATTTATTATCACCCAAATTCTAATGCACTTTTTTAAAAATCTTTATTTATACATTTCAATACAATTTACACCAAGATGAAAAACATCAAAATTCAGAAATAACACAATTATTTACAAAGCAATAAGTCCAATTACAAGAAACTCAAGTCTTATTAATTTGTCCACAATTGGGGGGGGTCCAAGAATTAGGAAATAAACAAAAATGACTTTAATACCTCTGTAGAGATAGTAAATAATATATTTCTAGATTTGGAAGGGGCTTTGGTTCATGCAAGCCTAGACAGCACTTCTAACTAAGGGGTACCGTCACCGGGGGGTTCTCTCGTACTCTTAGCTGTTGTAAAATCCTGTAACTTCTTAGGGCAAAAGAAAAGATAGTTTAGAGCATTTAAGGCAATAAGACATCTGCAAGGAAATTTAACAACAAAGGTTCCTCCCAATGAAAGAACTCTTGACTTAAGAACCGTTAATTCTTTCCTCCTAATTTGAGTTTCCTTGACTAAGTCAGGGAAAATCTGAACTTTTGCACCTAAGAATAAGGCATTAATATGACGGAAATAAGTACGTAATATTATATTTCTAATGCACTTTTTTTTTAAATTTATGCGCTCATATATTTTTGACATGGACGATGTTTTGACACAAAGGCTGTGTCAAGGCACCTACCTATAATGTGATACCTCGGTTTTTGTCGATAATCCGTCCGAAAACAATCGGCGAAGTCCGAAACCAACGAAAACCGAGGCAATAAGAAATTAATATAAAATGAATACAAAAGACTAACGTAAAGAATAAAGGAACATTTATTTAACATGGCATTTACTTCCAAAAGAGGCCAGTTTCATCACAGTTGAAGACTTGTCGGGGGATGCCACAATGGAACTTATCATGGATGGCGACTTCCCGTACGTGCGGCCGATTTCGGAGATCTTAATGCCGTTCTCGTATTTTTCAATGATTTCCTTCTTCAACTCGATGGTGTTCCTGGCCTTCTTCTTCGAAGGGTTGCTGGCTGTGGAAACTTTTTTTGGACCCATGATGGAGGTAGGGGTGATGATCACACAATGAGAAACAACGCCACAGGAGAACACAAAATTAGCAGCGTGGGCACTGCGATGTAATCCGAGGCAACAGATGAAAACCGAAAAAAATTTTCGAAGAAAAAACCGATGAAAACCGAAAACAACGATAACCGAAGTCAACGAAAACCGAGGTACCACTGTATAGTTAAATTTGTGCAAACATCGTCTAGATTGCATTCTCATAAAGACACCATGTCTTACATGGCCAGAGAAGGATCTCTGGTTCCTGATATAAAGTCAGCAGATATAAATGAGCTTCCTTCCCCTATCCCATGGAGTGCATCATTGGGGTTCCCCCAACCCACATACACAACCAAGTGATTATAGCTTTTTGTTTAGCATTTGCTTAAGAGTTGGGTGGTTCAGAAAAGGCCAGAAGAAGGGCTGAGAGTTGTAAGAGTATGCATTATTCTTATTATAATTATCCTTTTCGATTGAGCTCATTGGTGTTATGTGTTAGACACTGCAACAGCTAGAACTTACCTGAATCAGCCTTGACTTTTGTATGACTCCATCCATCCATCCACTATTTCTCTCAAACTCTATGATTATCTGATTATGTAATAAGATGGTTCAACCACCAGTGTCTCCGAGATTCCTGAATGCTTTTCTTTGTTCCTTGCAATGGGGACGTTCAGGTTAGCAACCGGCCTTTGAGCACCTAAGACAGCACAGTGAAACTTGGTTGGCCATCTTAGACTTATTTTCAGCAGAAGCCTAACTGGAGTGAGTGTAAACATGTCTCCTCCAACCCTTTCTTACCAGCAGTGGCATAGCTAGAGGTGGGCCTGGGTGGACACCCATTCTTGCCTCAGGCCCAGCCAGTCTAATGACTCCCAAAGCACCTCACTCTCTCTCTCTCTCTCTCTCTCTCTCTCTCATGGCAGCTGCCCGTCTCTCTCTCAACACCCCCACCCGCCCCTTCTACCTTTGAGCCGTTCAGCGATTCCTGTAAGCAACCTGCGCCAGCCCTGCAGGATTGCTCCTACCTTGTCTTCGCCAGTGAAGGAACAGAAAGTGACATCACTGAGGGCAGGACGTGGTAGAGGAAATCCTGTAGAGCTGGTACAGGTTGCTTACTGGAATCGCTGCCTGCGACAGCTTGGAGGTAGACCGGAGAGGGAGAGAGGAGCAGATGCCAGGTGAGGTGGGGGGGGGGAGGGAGAGGATGATAGCAGGAGCAGAGGGGAAGTTTTAAAAAAACTGTATGTATGGGGGTGAGGATGGGAAGGGCCTACCCGAAATGGCAGGTCTGGCTACACGCCTGCTTACCAGACCTTTCTTACTCTATCTCCACCTCCCCACTATCAAATGATTTAGGGTTACCATATGGCTCCAGAAAAAGGAGGACGGATTTAGCCAGCCGGGTTTTACTTCCATTGCTCAATCCATCCTCCTTTTTCTGGAGCCATACGGTAACCCTAAAATGATTCCCTGGCCCTCTTGCAGCTTCCCAGCACCCATACTTCCCCATCTCCACCTCCACCCAGCTGTAAGAGGGGCATCCCAGGCCTTCAAAATCCCTCACCAGCCCCTTAGTCACCCACTCACGTGCTCACGAGTGCTCTGGAAATTCCATCAGTCTGTTATAGGGACAGGTGGGTCACAGTTGTGCAATCCATAGTTTTGTACTCTCTGCGTAGCACTATTATCCCTAGTGAAATTGGTAATTGGAACCAGAGCACAACTGTTGTTACCGTGAGCACTTTTAGTACATGAACTCCACAATCCCAAACTGGAGGCCTCGCCGAGCAACTAAAGTTATCCAGTCTCTGGGACTCACTGGACACTGGATAGTGAGATCATTTGCTTCTTTTCATTAACTATTATTTAGGTTGCACTGGTACAACTTGTCCAAAATGGTAACAATAAAAAAAGCAAACCATATGGAAAATCAAACTGAACATGCAAATGAATAAACATGGCTAGAAGCAAACTCCCCCGCCCCCCCCCCCCCCACCCCGCCATATAATCACACATAGAAGCTCAAATAAAACTCAGTACATAATGTTTACACAACACAAAACTGAATGCAATTAGCTGTACATTTCTGAGATAAAATCACAAGCAAAATATTTCTATTTTATCAATAATATGCATAATTGCTGGCTGAGATAAAAGAGTGGACACTGATACTGCAATAAACTCCAGCAGTGCCAGCATGATTTCAGCAATTATCTCTATGCGAACGTGCCCAGCCAGGCAGCTGCAGATCCTTGTTCCCATGCAGAGAAGCTGTTTTGTTACAAAGAGAGTCAGCTGTTACTTTGCAGGTTCACAGCCATTGCCTCTGTCACAGAGAAGCATTCATAGCAACTGTAACCATCTTTAATGCTTCTCTGCCCTGGTGATACACTGTAACTATTCTTTTGGGTTTCTTGACAACTTTGTGATCGAGGAAAGGGAAAGGGGATGGGATTTGATATACCAATTTCTGTGGTTACAATCAAAGCAGTTTATATATTATATACAGGTACTTATTTTGTACCTGGGGGGGGGGGGGGGGCAATGGAGGGTTAAGTGACTTGCCCAGAGTCACAAGGTGCTGCAATGGGAATTGAACCCAGTTCTCCATGATCAAAGTCTATTGCACTAACCACTAGGCTACTCCTCTGCTAGAAACATTCCATGTAGAATCTCAAATAGGGAAAGGGAAATGGGACTTGCTCTATTGCCTTTGTGTGGTTTTTGCAACGGAGGGTTAAGTGACTTGCCCAGAGTCACAAGGAGCTGCAGTGGGAATCAAGCTTGGTTCCCCTGGTTCTCAGCCCACTGCACTAACCATTAGGCTGCTGCTGCTACTTGGATTTTGCCCCATTTTTCCCCTCTCCTCCCTGCTGTATAGCCCAGAGACCACCCTCTGATAGAGGTCTGCAACAGGGCTTTCTCCTCTGCATTCTGTGAACAGTGGCCAGCCCAGGAAGCAAGAGGTCAGCCTGCAAATCAATGTGGGGTCACCCAAATAACAATCCTGCTTTATGACTCTCAAGTTAGCCACCCTCTGATGTTTGAAGTTGAGGAGTTACAGGCCAACATAAGAAGAGGTCTGAGGGTGGGGGGGGGGGGTGGTGAGAGAAGAGTTTCTTGCCTGGTCTTATTGAGTACCTTCATTGCATAAACCTATATCCCATCTCAGCAAGATGATATTACAATGGAGGTATGGTAGGAAGGAAAATGAAGGATATGTACTGAGGAGCCAAAGTTCCCCCCCCCCCCCCCCAAAAAAAAAAAAAAAAAAACAACTGAGCTTCTAAATTTAGGTGCTCATTTTCAAAACAGATGCATAAAAAAAACCCCGACGTTTCACACTGCAGTTGATCCAAATAGCAAGGGGACTGTGTTTTGGCCGGGACTAGGGACAGCCCAAAAGTAGGATGTCCAACGGGGATTTTCGAATGGGAAGAAACATCTACGTCTAAAAAGGACGTTTTTATTTAGACCTGTTTCAGACATGTCCAAGTTACAAAACGTTCTTCTAATTGAGCAGCCATCACTGGAGGGATTAAGGCATGTCGGCTCCTTAGTACCCCAGTGGTTGCTGCCCCCTCCCTCACCCCTGCAAATGAAACTAGAAAAGAAAACCAGGCTCTTTGTCAACTGCAGGCATTACAGTCATTCTGAAGAAAGCACCAACCAGGGTCAGAGGAGTAGCCTAGTGGTTGGTACAGTAGACTACAAACCAAGGGATCCAGGTTCAAGCCCCACTTGTATTTCTGAGCTTTCTAGAAACAGAAAAACATCTATTGTGCCTAAATATATAAGACACCTGAAGGCTATTGAAATGTTGTACATTCAGGTACAGTAGATATTTTTCAGGTCCTAGAGGGATGGGAAATGGGACTTGATATACCGCCTTTCTGAGGTTTTTGCAACTACATTCAAAGCGGTTTACATATATTCAGGTACTTATTTTGTACCAGGGGCAATGGAGGGTTAAGTGACTTGTCCAGAGTCACAAGGAGCTGCAGTGGGAATCGAACTCAGTTCCCCAGGATCAAAGTCCACTGCACTAACCACTAGGCTACTCCTCCACTCTTTCCACCAATAAGAGCCAACCTCATCAGTGATGTCACAATGGCTTGATTGCCCGATTCTTGGCTCACTTCTGATATTGTGATGTCATAAGGGAAAGGGGGAAAGGGAAATGGGACTTGATATACCGCCTTTCTGAGGTTTTTGCAACTACATTCAAAGCGGTTTACATATATTCAGGTACTTATTTTGTACCAGGGGCAATGTAGGGTTAAGTGACTTGCCCAGAGTCACAAGGAGCTGCAGTGGGAATTGAACCCAGTTCCCCAGAATCAGAGTCTGCTGCACTAACCACTAGGCTACTCCTCCGCTAGCAACATTCCATGTATAAGCCTGCCCTTGCACATCAGCAACGCGGCCGAGCAGGCTTCTGTTTCTGTGAGTCTGACGTCCTGCACGTATGTGCAGGACGTCAGACTCACAGAAACAGAAGCCTGTGCAGCCGTTGCTGATCTGCAAGGGCAGGCTTCTACATGGAATGTTGCTAGTGGAATAGTAATATTCCATGTAGAATCTCAATAGTAGCAACAGAATCTCAATAGTAGCAACATTCAATGTAGAATCTCAAATAGAGAAAGTGAACTGGGACTTGACATGCCACCTTTCTGAGGTTTTTGCAACTACATTCAAAGCAGTTTACATATATTCATGTATTTATTTTGTACCAGGGCAATGGAGGGTTAAGTGACTTGCCCAGAGTCACAAGGAGCTGCAGTGGGAATTGAACTCAGTTCCCCAGGATCAAAGTCCACTGCACTAACCACTAGGCTACTCCTCCACTCCAGTAGGGTTTGAAGCTGTGATTCCCAAACCTGGCCCTGGAGCTACTCCAACCAGTCAGGTTTTCAGGATATCTACAACTTTCATTTTTTTTTTTTATTGCATTTGTACCCCACAAACATCCAGATATCAAATCTAGTTCTATGTGGCTTGAAGGCTACAATAATAACATCACAGTTGAATGGAATAGGAAAGGACTAGTTCAGCACATACCACTGCTAAATGTTTCTGAGACAGAAGTGTTTGTAGTTTTCTTCGGAATGTCGCATAAGACCTGTCGCACCAAATGCCTTTTGATAGGTCAAGCCAGCATTTAGTTGCATTGTATTGAAAACCAGCAGCATGCGTTGACTTACATGCCAGTCCTTTACAGCCTGGCGGATGAAGGATAAGAAAACTCCGCACCTGCTCGAAGGCATTGCACATTGGTAACTCAATCAATAGAGAATTTGGTAGAGGAACACACAGGCCTTAAAGATGACCCTGGCTCTGATTAGCAAGCAATACAGCAGTCGTACTAAAAGAGAAGCATGATTGTATCGTGATACTTGACCAATGAGATGTGCAGCACTATTCTACGTCATCTGTGGTTTTTTGAAGACAATATACCTGCATCCAATATATACAGCATTGCAATAGTCTATGTGAGACATTACAATGCTCTGAACCACAAAGCAAAATGCAGAGTTTGAAACATAAGATCTTCGCCTTCGTAACTGTCAGAGTGATCGAAATACTTTTTGACACAAGTGCCGATATTTGTCAAGTGTTGGTCAAGAATTATTGCCAAAACTTTGATGTTGTTATCTAATTGATATTCTTTTGACCAGTACAAAATGCATTGCATAAAATAGGCTTAAATTGACTACCAATCACCAGAAATTTTGTTTTGTTCCTGTTTAACTTCAACTTCAAGGATTTAGCCCAGGATTCCATCATCCAGCACATTCAAGATGTCATTAATAAATGGAATACAGATGGTAACATTGTCTGCATAAGTGTAAGCCTTAAGACCACTAGTTTGTAACATATGGCCTAGTGGTTCTATCAGTATGTTGAATAACAACGGTGAAATCGAAGAACCTTGCAATATTTCACATTTCCGGATCCACTCCGAAGACAAGAGTACTTGACACCTTCACTCTGTATGTTCTATAACATAGGAATCCCTCAAACCAGGCCAAGACCTCACCAGTAATACCCATATGGTCAAGTAGGTACAACAGGAGGTCATGATCCATTAAGTCGAAAGCACTAGACATATCAAATTGGAGAGATATGTATGCACTGCCTCCACTGCATGCAAATGTCTCTCATGAATATTCATTGCGCATATCCTGAAAATCTGACTGACTGGACCAGGCTTGGGAACCACTACACTCGGCTACTCCTCTGTCCTGCAGGGACATCGGTGTTGTTCAAATGTTGGATGTTTCACTTTGGAAAACGGCTATTCATTTTGGATGCTTTCAGTGCAAAAACATCCATCTCACAGCCATAACCAAACAGGAAATCTAGACATTTTTCCTGTTTGATTATAGCTGTGAGATGGACAGTTTTTTGAACGTAGACGTTTTTTTTTAAATGTCCCTCGTAACCTCCTATGTTATGCTTCTAAATTTGTGCCTTTTTTCATGGCAAACAGGAGCCTAACTTTTCAGCTGAAAAAAATCTTAATTTAAGA
Source organism: Microcaecilia unicolor (assembly GCF_901765095.1). Lineage (NCBI taxonomy): Eukaryota > Metazoa > Chordata > Amphibia > Gymnophiona > Siphonopidae > Microcaecilia > Microcaecilia unicolor. The sequence goes on from NC_044033.1 coordinate 7,641,481, forward strand.
GCTTAAACCTCCGTGAGCCAGGGGCGTAGCCAGTCAACAGATTTTGGGTGGGCCTGGGCAAGACATAGATGGGCACCAAGTGTTCTCCCTCCCCCCACCACCATGAAAAAAATATCTCAGCTGGCAGGAAAACACTTCTTTCCACCTTGGCCGTCTGCAGCAGGCATACGCTGAAAACTGAGCATGTGCAGGTGCCAGTATTATGGAGAGTAGCGTTTTCATTACCATCAGGGGGAAGTCTTCAGCTGGCGGAGCTTGGGATCCCCACCAGCTACTACTAAGCATGTGCTATTGATGGGTGGGCCTGAGCCCTAAATGGGTGGGCCCTGGCCCACCCAGGCCCACCTGTGGCTACGCCACTGCCGTGAGCTAATGCCGACACAGCCCATTCACTTTGAATGGGCTGTGTCGGCATTGCCGCTCGGCTTAGTAAAAAGGGGGGGGGGGGTAAGTTTTGCTTATAAATTTGTTTGTCATTCATTTGTCTAGATTTCTGAATGAAATAGCACTGAATATTGGCCAGTCTGAGTATAAATTCTGAAAAGGACAATTTAAGAATATGATTCTCAAAATTAGGAGCCCAATATTCAGTTGACGGCAATTGGCATTTTCCTGACCACTGCCAGTATTATCCCCAGAAATTTAATGCTGGGTCGTGTCAGTTCCAGCATTGAGGGGGTCTTTTACAAAGCCTAATGTGGACTTACCGCTTGCTAATCTGGAACTACCACCAGCCCAACATGGCCGCCGGCGGACGTTCTGGCTGGAGCGCGCACCATTTCCAATGCTCCAGAACATTTTTTTCTGTAACACAGCACTAACCTGGCAGTAATCAAGCATCACCGTGCACTGCAAGGTTACCGCTGGATTACCGCAGTAGCACTTACTGCCACCGCAATGGGTAGCAGTAAGTGCCCCTCGCCGCATGGCCATGCAGTAAGAGTTATCTTACCCCATGGCCATTTTTGGGGGGGCGGGGCATTTTGCCTGCTGCAGTAAAAGGGCCCTGGCGTGTGGATAAAATGGCCCCCACCGCTACCGCAGGGCTCTTTTTCCTGCAGCTTAGTAAACTACTACTACTTATCATTTCTAAAGTGCTACTAGACGTACACAGTGCTGTACACTTGAACATGAAGAAACAGTCCCTGCTTGACAGAGCTTACAATCTAATTAGGACAGACAAACAGGACAAACAAGGGATAAGGACAAAGGGTGGCAAGATTCCGGAATCCCAAGAATAGCAAGATTCCGGAGTCCCAAAGAATAGCAAGATTCCGGAATTCCAAAGACTACTACTACTACTACTTATCATTTCTATAGCGCTACTAGACATACGCAGCGCTCTACACTTGAACATGAAGAGACAGTCCCTGCTCGACAGAGCTTACAATCTAATTAGGACCCCATAATTTCTAGGTATATGGGAACGGCAAAAACATAGCCAATTAAATGTGACATTCAGTACTTAACTGGCCACGGTGAACCACGTAAAGAGAGGATTGACTTTTATAAAGTTACCTGAATATCGGCACTTAACCAGCCAGCTGCTGCTCCCCCCCCCCCCCCCCCCCCCCCCCCCCCCCCCCCCCCCGGGACACCCCCAAATAGCCAGTTTTCGATTGGGTGCTAAGCAGACATTTTCAGAGGTGCTATCCAATGATGTGGTGCTGAAAATGCCTGGTTAGCCCCTGTCAGGCCATTTAAATTGTTTTAAACATCAGGCCCTACAAGCATAAATCCTTTGAATAGTGGGTCTGACTGTTAATATACCTCATGATAAGAGGTATATAAAATAATGAGTGGAGTGGAACAGGTGGATGTGAAGCGTCTGTTCACGCTTTCCAAAAATACTAGGACTAGGGGGCATGCGATGAAACTACAGTGTAGTAAATTTAAAACAAATCAGAGAAAATGTTTCTTCACCCAACGCATAATTAAACTCTGGAATTCGTTTCCGGAGAACGTGGTGAAGGTGGTTAGCTTGGCAGAGTTTAAAAAGGGGTTAGACGGTTTCCTAAAGGACAAGTCCATAAACCGCTACTAAATGGACTTGGGAAAAATCCACAATTCCGGGAATAACATGTATAGAATGTTTGTACGTTTGGGAAGCTCGCCAGGTGCCCTTGGCCTGGATTGGCCGCTGTCGTGGAGAGGATGCTGGGCTCGATGGACCCTTGGTCTTTTCCCAGTGTGGCATTACTTATGTACTTATGTTTGTCACCCAGGATCAACAGACGCCCACCCGTAGCTTACACACTAGGGCTGAAGATGGCCGTAGTGATAGGAGAAGATAACAATAAACCACAGTGGACATGTTCATGGACCCCCTGCAGCAGGAGATAAACCACAGAAACTGATGACAAAGTCGAGATTAGGTTATTATTATGCCACAAACTCTTTCTTGATTATAGAAGGTGCACGAGCAGAGCATCACCAGTAAATGTAAGAGACTCAGGTTCATTTGGGGAAACTGCTCCCAGTGTCAGTTACTGGCATCAATGCCAGGCAGGGTCAGCTGGGTGTCAGGAGCGCCATGTGTAAATCTGGAGCGCAGTGGATTCCCCAACCAACACAATCTGCCCCCCTCTGCAAGAAAGTAAGGCTGGAAGTGGGGGGGGGGGGGTGCTACCTGTCTCTGCCTCCCACTCAGGTCACTACCCACCCCAAAGCCATCCATGCATTAGCAGCTGTGTCAGCTACTGTTTACAGCCTCAGGCTTTATCATAAATATTAGATATTAGGACTATCTTTCAGGCACCAGCCTTAGGTTTAACGCTGTGGAGTGATAGAAGCCTCGGATCCTGATTGGGCACAATTTTTTCACTTGCTAAGAATAAGTAAGTCAAATTGGTCATTTGGCAGTCTAATTGGTGGAAAGAGCTTTCCTTTCCCATGCTAGCAGAGTATTATTCCAAGGGCTGTAATTCTCAGTAATAGAGGACACAGAGGCTGGACCCCCGTGCAGTGACCTTGTGACTTATCACCCATATTCCCCAGGGCTGACTCAAGGGGCCTGATAAAAGAATTACAAGTGGAAAAGTGGCAGCAGAGAGAGAGAGAGAGATGTGAAAGGCCTGCTTGGCAGACAGCCCTGAGTGCCTGACACTCCTCACGTAAGTCCATTCAGCTGCATGAACTGCTGGCAGAGCACAGCTCTTAAGGTGGATCCCTGCAATTCTCACTTGCTCAGTCTGACCAGGGAGCTGCCTCACCCCAGGCTGATACAGTTCTGGTTTTGGTGCATGCAGTAAAGCCAGGAGTGGATTAGCCTGTTTGCATGCTCTTATTTAAGTACTGTTGGAGAAAGGTGGAGTTACCATATGGCTCCAGAAAAAGGAGGACAGATGAAACCAGTCCGGGTTTTACTTCCACTTGCTTCCAATGGCAGTAAAATCTGGACTGGCTCAATCAATCCTCTTTTTTTTCTGGAGCCATAGGGTAACCCTAGAGAGAAAGGGAACGTGGAAGTGGCGTTAGAACAAAAAGGTGGCACAGCCAGCAAGTGTGAGGATGGGAAAGATGTAGCCACAAATGGGGTCCCCCCCCAGAACAGAAATTAATATAAAATGAAATGTAAAGAATAAAGGAACATTTATTTAACATGGCATTTACTTCCAAAAGAGGCCAGTTTCATCACAGTTGAAGACTTGTCGGGGGATGCCACAATGGAACTTATCGTGGATGGCGACTTCCCGTACGTGTGGCCGATTTCGGCGATCTTAATGCCGTTCTCGTATTTTTCAATGATTTCCTTCTTCAACTCGATCGTGTTCCTGGCCTTCTTCTTCGAAGGGCTGCTGGCTGTGGAAATGTTTTTTGGACCCATGATGGATCTAGGGGTGATGATCACACAACGAGAAACAACGCCACAGGAGAACGCAAAATTAGCAGCGTGGGCACTCCGATGTAATCCGAGGCAACCAACGAAAACCGAGACAAATTTTTCGAAGAAAAAAACGATGAAAACCGAAAATGACGATAACCGAAGTCAACGAAAACCGAGGTACCACTATATAGTTAAATTTGTGCAAACATCTCTTTAAAGTGTCCAGACTGCATTCTCATAAAGACACCATGTCTTACATGGCCAGAGAAGGATCTCTGGCTCCTGATATAAAGTCAGCAGATATAAATGAGCAGTGCAAGCTTCTGTCCCAGGAATTGCTCATATTACTACTACTACTGCTTGACATTTCTAAAGCGCTACTAGGGTTACGCAGCGCTGTACAGTTTAACATAGAAGGACAGTCCCTGCTCACAGGAGCTTACAATCTAAAAGACAAATGTACAGTCAGTCAAATAGGGGCAGTCTAGATTTCCTGAAAGGTATAAAGGTTAGGTGCCGAAAGCAATGTTGAAGAGGTGGGCTTTGAGCAAGGATTTGAAGATGGGTAGGGAGGGGGCTTGACATAAGGGCTCAGGAAGTTGATTCCAAGCATAAGGTGAGGCGAGGCAGAATGAGCGGAGCCTGGAGTTGGCGGTGGTGGAGAAGGGTACTGAGAGGAGGGATTTGTCCTGTGAGTGGAGGTTACGGGCGGGAACGTAAGGGGAAATGAGGGTAGAGAGGTAGTGAGGAGCCGCAGACTGAGTGCATTTCCTGTGCTACAGATGGGCCACGGCTACCACTGCCCCTCATGTTTGTGCTGAATCTCTCAGGCAGAAAGTCTCCAAGAGCACAGCCACTGGCACAGAAGAGACAGGCGGCCATGAGCCCCCAGCGTACCTCCTGCGCCCGAAAAGTGGCTGCTGAACGTCTCTGTTTGTGTCATGTGTTCTTGATCGTACTTGAGATGGTTTATTTATCGCCTGCCTAGATCTGTCAGATGGACGTGATATAATTTTGAAAAATAGCTGATACTCACTTGCTGATCTAATGGCTGAGCTCTGTAATAACAAGCATGGGGGGGTTTAACAGGGGCTCTGTGCGGAGAAGGCCTCCCCTATGCACTGGTCATTTAAATGTAAAGAAGTGTACAATGGACCCAAAGGCTTAACACCTCACTTTCTAATATTGGGAGATTAGCTTTGGTCTGGGGAGTGGGGGGGTGAAGAACGCTTTTTTTTTTCTTCTTTTAGTGACTAGCTGAAGTGAAGATTCTGCCTCTTTCTTTTCTTGTGCCAACATGAACTGTCCAACAATTTTTTTTTTCCTGGCTTTACTGTCTCTGCCAGAAGAGAGGTATAAATCACGTAATCAGTTATGCTGCATTACAAAATCATTTATTATTTATTATCATTTACTGCATAGAAAACATACTAGTTTAGCATCTTCCTGCTTTCACACGTGCAGTCATATGCACTCATATCCCTTTCTGTGCATACCTTAAAACACTAATAAAGCAGACTCACTAATACAAATTCAAACTGCCTGTTCGAAATGCCTGTGAACCCCAACAAGGAGACAAAGAGAACTGAGCACAACCTTTTGGTTGACTGCAGCATTTAAAGCTACATGGACTTGGCAATCAGTATTTTGTTGGGGTTCACAGGCATTTCGAACAGGCAGCTTGAATTTGTATTAGTGAGTCTGCTTTATTAGTGTTTTAAGGTATGCACAGAAAGGGATATGAGTGCATATGACTGCACGTGTGAAAGCAGGAAGATGTTAAACTAGCAGAGATCGGACGACTTCCCTATGAAGAAAGACTAAGGAGGCTAGGGCTATTCAGCTTGGAGAAGAGACGGCTGAGGGGAGACATGATAGAGGTATATAAAATAATGAGTGGAGTGGAACAGGTGGATGTGAAGCGTCTGTTCACGCTTTCCAAAAATACTAGGACTAGGGGGCATGTGATTAAACTACAGTGTAGTAAATTTAAAACAAATCGGAGAAAATTTTTCTTCACCTAACGTGTAACTCTGGAATTCATTGCCAGAAAATGTGGTGAAGGCGGTTAGCTTAGCAGAGTTTAAAAAGGGGTTGGACGGTTTCCTAAAGGACAAGTCCATAAACCGCTACTAAATGGACTTGGGAAAAATCCACAATTCCAGGAATAACATGTATAGAATGTTTGTACGTTTGGGAAGCTTGCCAGGTGCCCTTGGCCTGGATTGGCCGCTGTCGTGGACGGGATGCTGGGCTCGATGGACCCTTGGTCTTTTCCCAGTGTGGCATTACTTATGTCCTCTACTTGGCTCACTTTTATTACGTAGAGCAGTGATTTAACCTATTGTGATGTCATAGTGGCTCATTCCACCAATAAGAGCCAACCTCATTAGTGATGTCACAATGGCTTGATTGTATAGAATGTTTGTACGTTTGGGAAGCTTGCCAGGTGCCCTTGGCCTGGATTGGCCGCTGTCGTGGACAGGATGCTGGGCTCGATGGACCCTTGGTCTTTTCCCAGTATGGCATTACTTATGTACTTAGTATGTTTTCTATGCAGTAAATGATAATAAATAATAAATGATTTTGTAATGCAGCATAACTGATTACGTGATTTATACCGCTAGTATAGCTAATACAGTTATTTAGTTAAAACTAGCCCAGTATAGTAAGATTGTTAAGCCAGAAGAGGGGGAGAAGAAAAGAAGGAGAAAGGGGAGACCACAGAGAGCGGAGCAATGAGATAAAAAGAAAGGAAAGAGGGCAACCCTGACTCCAGCTGCCCTCAGGAGCTCCCATAGGCAATACACAGCAGCGGGCACATTATATCGCTGGCATCCCCAAATGTGATAAGTATCATAGATCACAGCCTTGCTCTTGTAGCCCCATCTGATGCATATCACACCAAGAACATTCATGCAAACATACATATACATATATATATATACATAGTAGATGACGGCAGAAAAAGACCTGCACGGTCCATCCAGTCTGCCCAACAAGACACATTTGGCACTCCAGACAGGTGCATAATCTAATTTCTATAAACTGATATTTGCATATTGTGCTCCAGGGGCAGCCCAAGGCAATCTGCTGTTTGAGGCAAGGATGAGATGATGCCCCCCCTCCCCCAAGTCCAACATCTTTCCACACTCTCTCTGCCAACTCCTCCCTCCCCTGGCCACGGTCTAGCATCTCCCCCATTCCTTCCTCAACCCCCCTCCTGGAGCCTACCTTCTTTTTTTGGTGTTGTTTTCAAAAGGCGGTGCTGCCCTGCCTTCACCTGTGTCTCCTCTGCACTGCGGCACGCTTCCATGGAAAAAGGAAGTTACATCAGAGAGGTGGCCCACGGTACAGAGGAGACACTGGTGAAGGCAGGGCAGCATATTTTTTTCTTACATTTGTACCCCGCGCATTCCCACTCATGGCAGGTTCAATTCAGCTTACATATTATATACAGGTACTTATTTGTACCTGGGGCAATGGAGGGTTAAGTGACTTGCCACAAGGAGCTGCCTGTGGCTGAAGTGGGAATTGAACTCACTTCCCCAGGACCAAAGCCCACCACCCTAACCACTAGGCCACTCCTCCACTGTTGCTACTATTGGAGATTCTACATGGAATGTTGCTATTCCACTAGCACTACTACTACTATTTAGCATTTCTATAGCGCTACAAGGCATACGCAGCTACATTCCATGTAGAAGTCGGCCCTTGCAGATCACCAATGTGGCCGCGCAGGACGTCAGACTCACAGAAACAGAAGCCTGCGCAGCCTTCTACATGGAATGTTGCTAGTGGAATAGCAACATTCCATGTAGAATCTCCAATAGTATCTAGTTTATTTTTGTTACATTGTACCCTGCGCTTTCCCACTCATGGCAGGCTCAATGCGGCTTACATGGGGCAATGGAGGGTTAAGTGACTTGCCCAGAGTCACAAGGAGCTGCCTGTGCCTGAAGTGGGAATCGAACTCAGTTCCTCAGTTCCCCAGGACCAAAGTCCACCACCCTAACCACTAGGCCACTCTTCCACTCCAGGCCACTCTGCCACTCCACATATGGCATCTGTTGCTGCTACCAACTTTAAAAAAACAAAAAAAGAAGGTAGACTGGGGAAGGGAGTTGAGGAAAGAAGGAGTGGGGGGAAGATGCCACTCCACAAAGAGAGCCGCCTGAGGCCACCGCCTCAGTTGGCCTAATGGTAGGGTCACCACTGTTGTGCTCTATACACATATAATGACACTCCAGCTCTCCATGCAAAATATTCAATTTTCTGTGGCTAGTGCCGGATGCAATAAATTATATATGTTTCCATGGTGATTAATATTCTCCCATACTTGTGCACATTATTTGCATATAATTTATTTATTGCATCGAGCAGTTTTTTTTTTTAAATCAGAAGCAGATAAACTCTTTTTTTCAGATAAAATAGCTTGCACCAGGTTTCCTGTTAGTTTAACTCATATCTGTGTATTTTTTGTTTAGAATTCACCATTTCATAAGCTGTTGGGTTTTCACAACTAAAAATGGGAAACATCATAAAACTTCTGAGCTTGCATTTCTCTGTGCTACAAAAGCCATCAGCCTGACACTCAAAAGCACTTTTCTGTTATGTGGATAAGTGCCCAGCTCCACCAATCTGGACAGTGCCACTGAAAAGTGTTACAGACCTATATAAACCATACTGGGTCAGACCGATGGAATTCATTGCCAGAGAATGTGGTAAAGGCGGTTAGCTTAGCGGAGTTTAAAAAAGGTTTGGCCGGCTTCCTAAAGGAAAAGTCCATAGACCGTTTTTAAATGGACTTGGGGAAAATCCACTATTTCTGGGATAAACAGTATAAAATGTTTTGTACTTTTTGGGGATCTTGCCGGGTATTTGTGACCTGGATTGGCCACTGTTGGAAGCAGGATGCTGGGCTTGATGGACCTCTGGTCTGTCCCAGTGTGGCAACACTTATGTGCTTGGGATTCTGAATGGAATCTTTCTACTCTTTGGGGTTCCACATGGAATGTTGGTACACTTTGAAATTCTGCATGGAATCTTGTTATTCTTTAGAATTCTAGAATCTTGCTACTCTTTGGGGTTCTATATGGAATGTTGCTACTGTTGGGTACTTGTGACCTGGATTGGTCACTGTTGGAAACAGGATGCTGGGCTCGATGGACCTTTGGTCTTTTCCAGTATGGCAATACTTATGTACTTATATGTACTTATGTCCATCTAGTCCGGTATCCTGCTTCCAACAGAGGCCAATCCAGGTCCCAAGTACCTCTCAGAAACCCAAATAGTAACAATGAAAAGGCCGCCTGCGTTTCATCCAGAAAGCACTGGTGCAGAGTGCGGACCTTATAAAGCTGCAGATAGCTGGTGCTATTCAGCCACTGTCTGTACGGGGTTCGTTGGGATTTATTAACCACCTTTAGGAAGAGATAGCGGTGAAACGCTGCTGCTGTCTGTGGAACCCACAGCAGTCACCACTGGACACATCTATTCAGCTAAATGTTCTGAATATTGAACCGTTTGAGTTCAACAAATAATTTGTTCCATTCGGAAAGAATCTCATGGAGCCTTGCGTGTTTGAAAACCTTTCTCCCTTGTAGGGTTGCTTGTTTTCTTTCATTCGTAAATGTTTCTGTTGCTTAGAAAGCATGCACTTTTGGCAATCCCATGCCACCTGCATATTCCCCTCAAGGAAGCGACATAACTTAAACAAATCCTGGAAGGATAAACTGTTTATCAATCAAGAAAGTTCTCTTTCAGGAATTCACATTACACACGTGGAGGGATCTTACCTGTAGGGGCCAGATTTATGGGTTTTTTTATAGCAGGGAAAAGATAGAAGGTGCTTTTCAAACTGAAGTGGGGCTTTCCACCTTCCACTCCAGCTGCAATGAGGAAAAGGAAAGGATTTCAAGAAGGTGGCATGACCTAGCAGAAAGTCCCTAAATGTAACCACTGGGGGCAAAGGTGCTGTAGGGCTTTCTGTGGAAGATGTTTCAGTCCATGAATAGAAAGGGTCTAAGTACATACCAAAAATGTCTTTTTTGAAAAAGCTTTTCAGGTATAGTTTATCAGAGGGACATTGTGTGGTATCTGGGCCTGGGATGTGCAGCTGAGATGTTTAGTTTTTATTTTACTTTTTTCTTTTTCACCTTTCTGTTCTAATACATAGTAACATAGTAGATGACAGCAGAGGAAGATCTGCACGGTCCATCCAGCCTGCCCAACAAGATAAACTCATATGTGCTACTTTATGTGTATACCTGACTTTGATTTGTCCTTGCCATTTTCAGGGCACAGACTGTAGAAGTCTGCCCAGCACTATCCCCACCTCCCACTACCGGCTCTGCCACCCAATCTCAGCTAAGCTCCTCAGGATCCATCCCTTCTGAATAGGATTCCTTTATGTTTATCCCACGCGTGTTTGAATTCCGTTACCGTTTTCAATTCCACCACCTCCCGCGGGAGGGCATTCCAAGTATTCACCACTCTCGCTGTGAAAAAATACTTCCTGACATTTTTCTTGAGTCTGCCCCCCTTCAATCTCATTTCATGTCCTCTTGTTCTACCACCTTCCCATCTCCGGAAAAGGTTCGTTTGCGGATTAATACCTTTCAAATATTTGAACGTCTGTATCATATCACCCCTGTTTCTCCTTTTCTCCAGGGTATACGTGTTCAGGTCAGCAAGTCTCTCCTCATATGTCTTGTAACGCAAATCCCATACCATTCTCGTAGCTTTTCTTTGCACCGCTTCAATTCTTTTTACATCCTTAACAAGATACGGCCTCCAAAACTGAACACAATACTCCAGGTGGGGCCTCACCAACGACTTATACAGGGGCATCAACACTCCCCTTCTTCTGCTGGTCACACCTCTCTCTATACAGCCTAACAACCTTCTAGCTACGGCCACTGCCTTGTCACACTGTTTCATCACTTTCAGATCCTCAGATACTATCACCTAATCTTCTCATGTCTTTCCTATCATAAAATTGTAACTTCCTTTCATTTGTTATTTTATGAGGTTGTCATTTTTATTATTTCCTTATTATTTTATTAATACTATTTTATAGGCAGTATATCATATCAAATAAAATTAAAACTCAAAACTTGAATTACATGGCTAGGGGATACATCATTGAACAGATAGCATAAAATGGGTCAATGATACCAGTGGACAGAACTGCAGAATGGAAAGATAGATGCACTGGACAGAATTGTATTTGTCTTTATTTATTTCTTAGTTTTATATTTTGAGTCGTATTTTCAAAGCATTATGAAACTTTGTAAGCCTAAGTGCTTTGAAAATACGCCTCATTGTCTCCTCAAAAAGCTGAGGAAATGTTTGTACTGAATCCCTCAGAGCAGGCAATAGGCAGAGAGGTCCCCCGGCATGTTGATGGCATCCAAGAGCAGAGCCATGGGTGCCCACACTGGTAATCAAGCTTAGATGCACTGATAGGAACCAGTTCTGTGGCTGTTGGGGGGTGGGGGGGGGGGGTTGAGCACACTCAATATTGAACAAACTCCTTGATTGTATCCAGGAAGAGGTAATTTCCACTAGGTTTAGCACTCCCAATCATTTTGAAAGATTGGTTCCTGAATGGAATAGTTAATCAAAATCTAGGCAGGTCGGTGGATTGATAACTGCTCAAGGCGGTTAGCTTAGCAGAGTTTAAGAAAGGTTTGGGTGGCTTCCTGAAGGAAAAGGCCATAGAATGTTATTAAATGGACATAGGGAAAAATCCACTATTCCTGGGACAAGCAGTACAAAATGCTTTGCTCCATGGATCTTGTCGGGTGATTGTGACCTGGATTGGCCACTGTCGGAGACAGGGTGCTGGGCTAGATGGACCTTTGGTCTGTCCCAGTGTGGCGATGCTTATGTCTTATGTCTAAGTACTAGATGGATAACTGATCAAACACTAGATGAATGGATTGCCAGGGCCAGCCCTGCCATTACACAAACTGGGGAGATGCTGGTCTGTGGATGGGAGGTAGAGGGAACAGGAGATGCTGCATTGTTGTGGGAGATTAGGGAGGGAGGGAGGGGAAGGGGATATGCTGGACTATTGAGGGGTAGGAAGGGAAAAGGGAGATACTGGACTATTTTGGGGGTGTGGGTTGAGGGGAAAAGGGAAATGTGAAGCTGTTTGGAGGGATATGGAGGGAAAAGGGAGATTTTGGACTTTGGGGGATAGGATGGAAAATGTAGATGCTGGACTGTTTCAGGGGGCTGAGAGGAAAAGGGAGATGCTGGACTGTTTGGGGAGCATAGGGAGGGAAAAAGAAGATTCTGGACTTTTGGAAGGTAGGGAGGGAAAAAGGAGATGCTGATTGTTTTTGAGGTAGGAAGGGGAAAGGGAGAGGCTGGATGGGAGTAGGGAAAGGAAGATGCTGGACTGTTTCAGGAGGATAGGGAGGATAGTAGAGGAGTGGCCTAGTGGTCAGGGTGGTGGACTTTGGTCCTGAGTTCAATTCCCACTTCAGACACAGGCAGCTCCTTGTGACTCTGGGCAAGTCACTTAACCCTCCATTGCCCCATGTAAGCCGCATTGAGCCTGCCATGAGTGGGAAAGCGCAGGGTACAAATGTAAAAAAAAAAAGAAGATTCTGAACTTTTGGAGGGAAGGAAAAGGAAGATGCTGACTATTTGGGGGGTAGGAAGGGAAAGGGAGATGCTGGACTGTTGGGGGGTAGGGAAAGGAAGATGCTGTACTATGAGAGGAAGGGGGTATAAGGCTATGAGCTGCTCATGAGGTTGGGTCATCTAGGCCAAGGGTGTCCCCAATGAATATGCATGAGATCTATTTACATGCACTGCCTCTATTTGAATAGATCTCAAGCATATTCATTGTGGAAATCCTGAACACCTGACGTGGTGAGGGCTGAGGTTGGACACCCCTGATCTAGGCCATTGAATACCCTTGGGATGGCCCGGCAGGATAGCTAAACCAGCACTGGAATAAGGTGAACAGAAAAGGAAATATGCTGACTAAGCAGAGCCGCCCTGCAAAGCAAAGCCCTAGTCACCCTGCTCTGGTTCTGGCCCTGAGACAGACAGATGGATAACTAATCGAAAAAGTAGACCTACAGATGAATGAATAGCTGAAGAAGTGCTATGGATCAAGTACCAGATGTGTTGATGGACAGATGACACATCACTGAGTTACCTTCTAGGTCCCTCCTGCCTTGTTTCTGTATAATATTTCCTTTCAAGGTAAAGGTACCTGGAAGATTATTTATACATAGGTTTAGAATAGTTTACCTTTTTGATATCCATTCCTTTCAGATTAAATAAAATGCGCTGTACGCTGTTTTACGTGCTGTGGAATTCCATTCTCTTGCATTTGAAGCACAGAAAGGCAACCCATCCCCTTCCCTTTCACTATCCCTATATGATCAATCACTGGACAGAGAGACAGACAGATGAGTGGATATATGTGTGGCTGATCAGGTCCTGGACGGAAGAATGACTAAATAGCCGAGATGGATGGATAGCTGATCAATAACTGGATAGAGGGATAGAGGGATTACTGTATGAATGAACTGCATCCCTGGGCAGACCGTACAGGTCTTTTTCTACCATCATCTATTTGTTAAGTTTTAAATGGACGACCCCCAGAGCAGAGGGGATCTGCCTCAGATGACATGGCAGCAGCTGGAAGCCCCCCCCCCCCCCCCCCCCCCCCCGCATCCTTCTGCATTGCAGGATATGTTTGGGTGACATTTATGTCACTGGGCTGGAGTCTTCTGACCCAGGACTGTGTATCAGACTCAGAAGATCCTGCCTGCAGTGCAAAGTCAGGCTGGAACTCCACCGAGACACCTTAAAGCCGGCCTAGTTGCTCTCTACAGTTGGCTGGACTTTAGCCGGCTTTCTGCAGCTGACTGGCTGGATGGCTGCCAGCAGGGATGACTAGACCAGCACAAAGACAGGCAACGTGCAGAGCGGCATGTAAGTCTTTGCTAATGATGTAGGGAGAGGAGCATGTGACTGTAGCAAGACTAGGCAGAGACAGCAGGGCCTCTTTCAGACAGGTAGTGTGGCACTGCCCTCTAGTGGCTGCCCAGTGAAGTGCCATCCCAAAAGAGAGCAGCAAGAGACTTGGCCATAGCTATGGTTGACCTGTGTGACTGAGGGAGGAGATGATGATCTTTCCCTTGTCTGAGTACGTGCTCTGGCAGCAGAGCTCAGACGTTTCCATGTGTATGTGTGCGGTGGGCACACAGGATCCTGTAACCCAGCAAGAATTTGGTGAGCATCTCTTTCCAGTGAAAGCCTCCAGACCTGCACCACAGCAAAAGCATCTGCTAGCAGCCCTGCTTGCCCAAAAAAAGAGAAGTTGTGACTTTCTGACCAAATGGACCAGCACCACGTCTGCCATGACGTATTGTAAACCACATTGAGCCTGCAAAGAGGTGGGAAAATGTGGGATACAAATGCAACAAATAATAATAATAATAATTGAAAGGAGGCATGCCAGTAAGCACCAATAAACCATAACCCTTTTCTGTACCCCGTAACGATATGCTCTTACCACTTTTTCTTTCTCTTTCCTTTTAATACTTTGTAAAATGTAGAAATTGTCAAACCGATAAAATTGGTTGAACGGAATCTGCTGCAGCCCCAACCTTAGGACCTGAATTTACTGCAGCTGTCCCTGCCATTCATTCTCTGCCTGACAGTCAGGCCCTTCCAGTGAGATGAGAGGACCCTGTCCGCACCATGTCATTGCTATGTCTGGTCCAGTCTAACAGACTGAAACAACAACTGATGTTAGTATCACCATTTCAAAAGACAATTATCAATAGAAATCAAACAAAATAAAACATGGAAAAGAAAATAAGATGATACCTTTTTTATTGGACATAACTTAATACATTTCTTGATTAGCTTTCGAAGGTTGCCCTTCTTCCTCAGATCGGAAATAAGCATTACTATGACAGTCTGACAGGGTGGGAGGATGGGGGTGGATAGGAGGTATGCATGGGGACATCAAAGCATATCATTGATATTCTAACAGGATGGGTGTGGGTAGGTGAGGGGTGGGTTGATCAACACAGACATACAGCTTTATGGTTTATAATGGGCTAGGAACCCCAGATCCTTGTTAAGTCCTTTCTGTTGGGTGTTAAAATATTCAATCATTCTGACTTCAAAGGTCTTACGTTCTTGTATGGTTTTAAAGTTACCTTTCAGGATTCTCACTGTGAAATCACTGGTACAGTGTCCTGGTCCTGTAAAATGCTGACCAACAGGGGTGAGAGCCCTACTGGCACCAGTATTGTTCATGTGATGTCTATGTAAATTGAATCTTGTCTTAAGCATCTGGCCTGTTTCTCCAATTAGAAATCAGAAGATTTTCAGCTCTCTATTTCCCGTTCTTGGAGTCGAAATATGGAACTCTCTACCTCTTGCCATCAGAACAGAAAACAGCTACCTCAACTTCAGGGAGAGGCTAAAACCCTTTCTCTTGCCAAAGACTGCTTCATTACGATCCATTGACGTCTACCTCCTAGTATCATCCATTATCCTTTACTTGATGTTTTTAGTCTCACGCATTAATCCAATGGTCTCTAATATTTCTCAAACCTCACACTAATAACATTCACTTTTGTCTCACCTAAAATGTAACCTGCACTGAACCCTGGAAAGGGGGTATTAGGTTACAAGAATTGATTTGAATTGAATTGAAGTTCACACTGCTGTCTCCTCAGCCTTAGCTGTTGCTGATTAAATTACTGAGAGACAGTGCCTCAAGACAACAACAATCACCAAGAGACTCCACCTCAAGACAGTGACAGACACCAAGAGACACTGCCTCAGGGCAGTGACAGTTACTGTCAGATACCGCTGTAGGACAGTCAGGGCTGGTATAGGGAAACTGAGCAGCCAGGGTTCATACAAGGATAATGGATGCCCTGGATGAACATTTAGCCGTGCCACCCCCTCGAACAGTCCTTCCTTCTCTTTCTCCTGCAGTTCCCTTTCTCTCAGCCTCAGGAACAGTCTCCTCCCTCCCTGCCCCTCTTTCACCTCACCCCCTCTGGCAAGTCCCACCAGCATCCTGCTTTCCGTCTCTCACCAGTAACTTACACCCCTATACCCTTGCCCCCTCCTGTTCCAGCAGCATGAATCTGGGATGCCCCTCTCTCCTACCAGGGGCAGACACTTGTACAGGGCCAGTGGAAACACAAGCACTGCGAGTTGGATAGGGTCCTGACAACTTCCGGCTGCTGTAATGGCTTGAGTTGCACTTATTATTATTATTATTATTGCATTTGTACCCCACATTATCCCACCTATTTGCAGACTCAATGTGGCTTACAGAGTGTTGTTATGACATAGTCATGACAGGATCTAAGATACAATCGGTAGTATTCAGAAGATGTATGAGGGATTAGAGAGGTAAGTGATTAGGTAGGAAACCACCCCTTTGTGAACTTCTTCAGGGTAATATTTATTCTATCACTTTTTTATTTATTACTTTATTTATTTTATTACTTATTTTTTATTTATTACTGCTGCTGCCAGTGTTCTCCCCAGAAATGTTTGCCAGGAGGGTGGCATGAAGGTCCAGCTAGATGGGGGCGAGGGTATACTGCATAGTTGTTGGTTTTGTTTTTTTTTAATTTTATGGTAAGTTAGCTGGTGGTCAGTAAAATCAGCCAGGTGGCAAAACATCCTGGGTAGAACACTGGCTTTCCACCAACACCATGTCGCAAGAGCTAGGTGGCATTCCATCATGTGCAACTTCTGTGCCCTTGTCCTAAAAGCCTCTCAGCGACCACGTTTTTGGCTAAGGTATTGAGCTACAGCATGATAGTGAGAGGGGAGGGTGCCAGCCTTTCATTTACTGGCAGGCATCCATCCAGCAAATGGTGAAGCAGGGATGGCGGAAGCACTGCAGTAAGTCCCATCACCCACAGAATTGCAGGAGGCTAGACAGCTGCCTAAGGGGTCAGCTTAACAATTTGGTGGACTAGATGGTCACCTAGAATGGCAGCTTGTGGGGTCGTGAAAGCGATAGACCATACAAACCCAACTGCAACATGTACTTTTTGCCCAAAGGGAGGGTGGGCAGTTTTGAGATAACTGGCGTGCGCCAACAGTCTTGCTGATGTCAGAAGGTTTTATATTGTGAATCGCTCAGCTGTGATTTGACACAAGAGCTGTAAAGTGATAGAATAAATATTACCCTGAAGAAGTTCACAAAGGGGTTAGATGGTTTCCTAAAGGACAAGTCCATAAGCCACTACTAAATGGACTTCGGAAAAATCCACAATTCCGGGAATAACATGTATAGAATGTTTGTACGTTTGGGAAGCTGGCCAGGTGCCCTTGGCCTGGATTGGCCGCTGTCATGGACGGGATGCTGGGCTCGATGGACCCTTGGTCTTTTCCCAGTGTGGCATTACTTATGTACTTATGTCCTCTACTTGGCTCACTTTTATTACATAGAGCAGTGATTTAACCTATTGTGATGTCATAGTGGCTCATTCCACCAATAAGAGCCAACCTCATTAGTGATGTCACAATGGCTTGATTGTATAGAATGTTTGTACGTTTGGGAAGCTCGCCAGGTGCCCTTGGCCTGGATTGGCCGCTGTCGTGGATGGGATGCTGGGCTCGATGGACTCTTGGTCTTTTCCCAGTGTGGCATTACTTATGTACTTATGTAAATTAAAGAAGAATCAAACATACAATCCAGTAAAATAAAATTACAATTTGCCTGGAAGTATTTCAAAGATTCCTAGAAGGTCTCCAACTATCTTCTGTATCAGGGCATCACAAGCTAGTCCTAGAGTAGGTACTTGCCAGTCAGGATCTCTACAATGAATATTCATGAGATTTGGTCACAAGCACTTCCTCCGCTGTATGCAAATGTATCTCATGAATATCCTAAAAACCCTGATTCAAATTACATGGATATGGATATATACATACAACACATTCTCTCTTTCTCTCCCCACTCCATGTGGGTGATCTACATATACACATATATACACAGATAAGCCACAGATAAAGGCAGGCCTGCTAGAAATTGTTGTGGGTGCCTGTCACAAAATGCCTAGCCACCTGCCTGGGGTTATCCTGCGGCCACTTAGCAGGTCTGCTTGCGCTCTACACTAGCACCCTCCTCGACTGGGTCACAACCGCCTCTGGGCAAGTCTCCCACTCTCCAATTATCCCTAGTGATTTCTAGATTACTGGATCCATACTCCTAGTGTTACCACAGTTCCCAGAAAGCACTCACAGACCCAACACACAAATCGCCAGGATTCTTTGAGGGGCATAATCGAACAGAAACGCCTATCTCCATGGGCGTTTATCTCCGAGAACGGGTCCGTGAAGGGGCGGACCCAAGCGTATTTTCGAAAAAATTAGACGTCCATGTTTTATTCGCCAAGTTATGAGCTGGGCGTTTTTGCTTTTCAGCGATAATGGACAATGAAATCGCCCAGCTCAAAAACGAATAAATCCAAGGCATTTGTTCGTGGGAGGGGCCAGGAGTCGTAGTGCACTGGTCCCCCTAACATGCCAGGACACCAACCAGGCACCCTAGGGGGCACTTTTACAAAAACAGAACAAAAGGTAAAAGAGCTCCCAGGTGCATAGCACCCTTCCCTTGTGTGTAGAGCCCCCCAAATCCCCCTCAAAACCCACTGCCCACAAGTCTACACCATTACTATAGCCCTAAGGAGTGAAGGGGGGCACCTACATGTGGGTACAGTGGGTTCGGGGGGGGTTGGACGACTAAGCATTAAGCAGCACAATTGTAACAGGTAGGGGGGGGATGGGCCTGGGTCCACCTGCCTGAAGTCCACTGCACCCCCTAACAACTGCTCCAGGGACCTGCATACTGCTGCCAGGGAGGTGGGTATGACATTTGAGGGTCAAAATAAAAAGTTGTGAAACATCATTTTTTGAGGTGGGAGGGGGTTTATGACCACTGGGGGAGTCAGGGGAGGTCATCCCCGATTCCCTCCAGTGGTCATCTGGTCATTTAGGGCACTTTTTGGGGCCTTATTCGTGAAAAAACAGGGTCCAGGAAAAGTGCCCTAAATTCTAGCTAAAAACGCATACTTTTGTCCCATTATCTGTGAAATGCGCCCATCTCTGTTCGGCAGATAACCACGCCCCAGTTCCACCTTCGCCACACCTCTGACACGCCCCCATAAACTTTGTCCGCATCCGCGACGGAGTGCAGTTGAAAACGCCCAAAAATCGGCTTTCGATTATACCGCTTTATTCGGTTTTGTGAGATAAACATCCATCTCCCGATTTAGGTCGGAACTTGGGCGTTTTTCTCGTTCGATTATAAGCAGGTTTATCATTCCAGACAGGCAGAACAAACAAACAATTGTGTTTATTCTCAGCACTTGGAATAATGGACAAAAAATGTGCAAATAAGGTATCTTGCTAAGGATGTAAAAAGAATTGAAGCAGTGCAAAGAAAAGCTATGAGAATGGTATGGGATTTGTGTTACAAGACGTATGAGGAGAGACTTGCTGACCTGAACATGTATACCCCAGAGGAAAGGAGAAACAGGGGTGATATGATACAGATGTTCAAATATTTGTAAGGTATTAATCCGCAAACGAACCTTTTCCGTAGATGGGAAGGCGGTAGAACTAGAGGACATGAAATGAGTTTGAAGGGGGCAGACTCAAGAAAAATGTCAGGAAGTATTTTTTCATGGAGAGAGTAGTGGATACTTGGAATGCCCTCCCGCGGGAGGTGGTGGAGATGAAAACGGTAATGGAATTCAAAAATGTGTGGGATAAACATAAAGGAATCCTGTTCAGAAGGAATGGATCCTTGGAAGCTTAGCGGAGACTGAGTGGCACAGCTGGTGGTGGGAGGCGGGGCTAGTGCTTGGCAGACTTCTACGGTCTGTGCCCTGAAAATGACAGATACAAATCAAGGTAAGGTATACATATAAAGTAGCACCTATGAGTTTATCTTGCTGGGCAGACTGGATGGACCGTGCAGGTCTTTCTCTGCCGTCATCTACTATGCTACTATTACTATATAAGGTACTTCCTCCCTTATATTATTCCTTGTTGTTTTTTGCTTTTTAATGTAAAATCACTTCTCTTCATGTTGATTTATGACTTTTTTTTTAAATAAGTTTTTTTTAATGTATTTTTATATTGTTTGTGGACTCCTGAAGCAGGCCTTTTGCCCAAAACACAAGCCCATGTTGCGTCTGTGGATGTGAATAAAGAATTTGATCTTTCAGTTTCGTCCGTGTGATCTTTGTCACCTTCATTGTACTTATGTGCGATAGAATACCCAGGTACCTGTTTAATTTACCCCTCTATAGACCCCCGTGGGATCCTTCCACACGGAGGTGTACAGAGGGTCTGTTCTTCTAATATCTTGCGGATCGCCTCCCTGAACTCCAGTGACACCCCTTCCCATGGGTATCGCTGTTGGGGAGGCATCAGAAGGCGCAGTTCTAGTCTAATTCCCATGACCACAGCTTTCTGTCTTTTTGGGTCTAAATGAATCTTTGGCCATTTATGTTCCCACATATATTCTATTAAAGATCAACCCCAGTTGGTTCAGTGAGTGAATCTTACTTGTGTGTGGATTACTTTGTAGAATAAATGACAGGTAAAGAATGAATAGAAATGAAGACAGAAATAGTTTACCGAAATAAGGTATTTATTCTTACCCAAAATCAGAACATCAATCTGGTACATTCATCGGACAGATTCGAGGCTCAATTGGACAGAGCTTTGCCCTCGGAGAGACGTTGGGGAATGTTCCAAAAATCTGTCTAATTCTCATCTCTTTTATAGGAGTTGGTCTCAATACAAGTCTATGGCAAGACACTTTTTTTCCTTAATCTTGCATAACCTCTGAATCATACTTTACTACCGGTCAGGTGCCCACCTCCCCTTTCCGTTTTATTATTGCAACTTATTGTGCAATTTCCCTTTTTGTAAACAACTTCTTACACAACAGTCTCATATCATCTTGTGATCTGGGTGCCATCTTATAAAGACAAACTCCATGTTATGAACCAAACTTTTATCATTTTTGTCTTTAATTTCTACATTTTAGATGTTACACTCAATTTAGAAGTTGCACCAGGTTTCTTTACGACTCACCAAGCAGTCCTGCTCTTGCAGGCTCTCTGCTATAAGGCCATCAGTTGATTATCAGGCCTAGTCAATGCTTCTCAGCTGTTTAAAGCTATGTAGCTTGGCCCACCACTATTCCAGTAGATAGGTCTCAAGCTAGAACACATATTAACATACCCGAGCTGACCGGAGGTTAACCGGACACCGATATTCAGACCAGTGCCCAGTTAACTCAGCATATAAAATTGAGACAGCATTGCTTCTGTCCTAACTTTAGGTGCTTACTTAACGCTTTGCCCAAACTCCGCCCCTAACCTGCCAGTTAGTGGATATCCAGTTAGGGGGATATTTAGTACTCGGTAAATTGCTACTGAATATCTGGGATTGGCCAGCTCAGGGGCGTAGCCAGACACCCAATTTTGGGTGGGCCTGGGCCCAAGATGGGTGGGCAGAAGAACCCTGCCTCATCCCACAGATGGTCTCTCACCTGCATGCCATATGGTCTCTCAAATATCCTCCCTCTCCTGCATACCTTTTAAATAGCAGATTTTCACCGGCAACGGGCAGCAACTAACACACACTGCTGATGTTGGCTCCATACCCTTCCCTCTGATGCAGCTTCCTGTTTCCGCCTAGGCAAGAATACATCAGTGCGAAGGCTAAGGGGCCGGTGCGAGCAGTATGCATCAGTCACTGCTCACTGCAGGCGAAGATCTGCTATTTACAAGGTATGCAGGAGGGACAGTTGTTGGGAGTTTTTGACTGGTGGGGCTTGAGGATCCCTGCCAGCCACATTCTAGCTATGCTGGTACTGGGTGGGCCTGGGCCCAAAGTAGGTGGGCCTGGGCCCACCCAAGCCCACCCTTGGCTACGCCACTGGGCCAGCTCGATAGAGTTTAACTGAGCGGGAGCCTCCTGGTGTTCTGTTTCCGTGTAGGGATCTGTCTGAATTGTTCTGTTTTTCAGACAGGAATTATATTCGTATTATAGGGTGCTGCTTTTTTTATAGGCAGGGCTGTTGCTTCTTGAGTCCTGGCCATTAATGCTGCTTCATTATGACAGGTTTCCTAAAGAGGTCTGGAATGTGTTTGTTTTTTGACAGGGTTTGGTTACTGGACCTGGGAAAGGGTTCCACCTCTCCCCGCCCATCTCCTTCGAAAATATGGGGGCCCCATCCAGTCCTAGCTACGCCGCTGTGTCCTACAATATCCTGAGAGAGTATAGCTATATCTAATAAAATCTATATGTTTCTATAGCAGGGGTTCTCAACCCAGTCCTCGGGACACAACCTAGCCAGTCAGGTTTTCAGGATACCCACAATGAATATGCATGAGATAAGATTTGCATGTCTTACACCCATTGTATACAACTTTATCTTATTGATATTCATTGTGGATATCCTGAAAACCTGACTGGCTAGGTGTGTTCCAAGGACTGAATTGAGAACCTTTGCTCTATAGGTATTCTATGTGCGAGTGTGTAAATTAATCTATAAACTGTGGTGCAGTGCTTTGGAAGTTCATTGAGAACAAATCTTCTGCTTCAGGTGCACCTTGAAGCAATAAAATTTCAAATTTTTATCAGTAGCTCGCTGACGTGGAGGGGCATAATCGAACGGGGCGCCCAAGTTTTCCTGAGGGCGTCCTCACAGGACATCCTCGCGAAGGGGCGGGAAAACCCGTATTATCGAAACAAGATGGGCGTCCATCTTTCGTTTCGATAATACAATCGGGGACGCCCAAATCTCAACATTTAGGTCGACCTTAGAGATGGTCATCCTTAGAGATGGTCGTCCCCGGTTTTCAGCAATAATGAAAACCGAGGATGCCCATCTCAGAAACGACCAAATCCAAGCCATTTGGTCGTGGGAGGGGCCAGCATTCCTAGTGCACTGGTCCCCCTCACATGCCAAGACACCAACCGGGCACCCTAGGGGGCACTGCAGTGGACTTCAGAAATTGCTCCCAGGTGCATAGCTCCCTTACCTTGTGTGCTGAGCCCCCCAAAACCCACTCCCCACAACTGTACAACACTACCATAGCCCTAAGGGGTGAAGGGGGGCACCTACATGTGGGAACAGTGAGTTTCTGGTGGGTTTTGAAGGGCTCACATTTACCACCACAATTGTAACAGGTGGGGGGGTGGGCCTGGGTCTGCCTGCCTGAAGTGCACTGCACCCACTAAAACTGCTCCAGGGACCTACATACTACTGTCAGGGAGCTGGGTATGACATTTGAGGCTGGCAAAAAATATTTTAAAAGGTTTTTTTGAGGGTGGGTGGGGGTAACTGACCACTGGGGGAGTAAGGGGAGGACATCCCCAATTCCCTCCAGTGGTCATCTGGTCAGTTCAGGCACCTTTTTGAGGCTTGGTCGCAAGAAAAAATGGACCAAGTAAAGTCGGCCAAGTGCTCGTCAGAGACACCCTTCTTTTTTCCATTATCGGCCGAGGACACCCATGTGTTAAGCACGCCCCAGTCCCGCCTTCGCTATGCTTCCGACACACCCCCGTGAACTTTAGTCGTCCCTGCGACGGAAAGCAGTTGGGGACGGCCAAAAATCGGCTTTCGATTATGCCGATTTGGGCGACCCTTGGAGAAGCACACCCATCTTCCAATTTGTGCCGAAAGATGGGCGCCCTTCTCTTTCGAAAATAAGCCTGACAGTGTGATAAAGGCTAAGCCCATAATTCCCTGGGGGGGGAGTGAGACCCAGATCCTCATTCAGTCTCCTAAAGCAGTGATTCTCAACCCAGCCAGTCAGGTTTTCAGGATACCCACAATGAATATGCATGAGATAAAATTTGCATGTCTTACACCCATGGTATACAAATTTATTTTATTGATATTCATTGTGGATATCCTGAAAACCTGACTGGCTAGGTGTGTTCCAAGGACTGGATTGAGAACCTTTGCTCTATAGGCATTCCATGTGCGAGTGTGTAAATTAATCTATATTTGTTTAAACTGTGGTGCAGTGCTTTGGAAGTTCATTGAGAACAAATCTTCTGCTTCAGGTGCACCTGGAAGCAATAAAATTTCAATTTTTTATCAGTAGCTCGCTGACGTGGAGGGGCATAATCGAACGGGGCGCCCAAGTTTTCCTGAGGGCGTCCTCACAGGATGTCCTCGCGAAGGGGCGGGAAAACCCGTATTATCAAAACAAGATGGGCGTCCATTTTTCGTTTCGATAATACAGTCGGGGACGCCGAAATCTCAAAATTTAGGTCGACCTTAGAGATGGTCGTCCTCGGTTTTCAGCAATAATGGAAACCAAGGACGCCCATCTCAGAAACGACCAAATCCAAGCCATTTGGTCGTTGGAGGAGCCAGCATTCGTAGTGCACTGGTCCCCCTCACATGCCAAGACACCAACCGGGCACCCTAGGGGGCACTGCAGTGGGCTTCACAAATTGCTCCCAGGTGCATAGCTCCCTTAACTTGTGTGCTGAGCCCCCCAAAACCCACTCCCCACAACTGTACAACACTACCAGAGCCCTAAGGGGTGAAGGGGGGCACCTACATGTGGGTACAGTGGGTTTCTGGTGGGTTTTGAAGGGCTCACATTTACCACCACAATTGTAACAGGTGGGGGTGGGTGGGCCTGGGTCTGCCTGCCTGAAGTGCACTGCACCCACTTAAACTGCTCCAGGGACCTACATACTACTGTCAGGGAGCTGGGTATGACATTTGAGGCTGGCATAGAGGCTGGCAAAAAATATTTTAAAAGGTTTTTTGAGGGTGGGTGGGGGTAAGTGACCACTGGGGGAGTAAGGGGAGGACATCCCCGATTCCCTCCGGTGGTCATCTGGTCAGTTCAGGCACCTTTTTGAGGCTTGGTCGCAAGAAAAAATGGACCAAGTAAAGTCGGCCAAGTGCTCGTCAGAGACGCCCTTCTTTTTTCCATTATTGGCCAAGGATGCCCATGTGTTAAGCATGCCCCAGTCCCGCCTTCGCTATGCTTCTGACACGCCCCCGTGAACTTTAGTCGTCCCTGCGACGGAAAGCAGTTGGGGCGCCCAAAAATCGGCTTTCGATTATGCCGATTTGGTCGACCCTTGGAGAAGGACACCCATCTTCCAATTTGTGCCGAAAGATGGGCGCCCTTCTCTTTCGAAAATAAGCCTGACAGTGTGATAAAGGCTAAGCCCATAATTCCCTGGGGGGGGGGGGGGTGAGACCCAGATCCTCATTCAGTCTCCTAAAGCAGTGATTCTCAACCCAGCCAGTCGGGTTTTCAGGATATCCCCAACAAATATTAATGAAATAGATCAGGTATGCAAATGAATCTCATGCATATGCATTGGGGACATCCTGAAAACCTGACTGGCTAGTGGTGCCCCAAGGATTGGGTTAAGAAACGCTGTTCTCAGGACATGAGGCTAAAACAGAAAGACACGGGCAGTCTCTCTGGGTGTGCATCTTCACTCGTGCACAAGTGCATGTACGCTTGGATCTGTGTGTGTGTGTGTGTCAGCTGTTCATTTCTGCATCTGCAGGCTAGGTGGAATCTGCCCTGAAAGGCAGTGCTGTGTGCGTGTCTCCCTGCACGTACTTTCCACTACAGTCTGATGCAGGGGAGAGTGAGGCACAGCGACACAGCAAAGGAAAGAATGTAAGCTGTGTTATCCCCATCCTCCTCCGTTCCCCCGGTCACGGAGCTCTGTGCAAATCAAAGCATACCAGCTCCCAGGCAGGAAACTGAAGCATAGAATACTCTCGTTTGATTATTTTAGGGTTTATTTGTTTCCAATAATTAGCCTCTATTTCTGTACCTTCCTCGTGAGTCATCTGACAGCACAGCATAGAACCTAATAGACAGTTGCCAGGGATGTCACTGATGACATTCAATAGACAAGTAATAAGTGCTGTTTTGTTCATTTTTATGGCAGTGAAGCAGAAAAGTGAAGCTAATGGTTAGTGCAGTGGCCTGAGAACAGGGGGGGGGGGGGGGGGGGGGGGACCTGGGCAAGTCACTTAACCCTCCATTGTCCCAGGTATATAATATGTAAACTGCTTTGATTGTAACTCTAGTTCTTGCTGGGTTCTGACAGTAGGTGGTGCTGTCTCCTTTGTCAGCAGATTTGCAGCTAATGTTACCTTAACATAGGCTAATGCTATGGGGTCTTTTTCTAAAGACGAGCTCCTGTTATCTGCCACAGGACCCATTTTATTCCTATGAGCCCTTCTAAAGATTAGCACAAGACCATCTTTACTAGTAACTAGCTTGCATTATATAAAATAGGAAATGCGGTAAAACGGCATTAGGGCATACTGATACATGATAGTAGAAATTAGTAACTCTGTTAGCCTATAAATGCCAGGAAATCATAAAACCAGCAAGGAAACAATTTTCCTGTTGAGTAAATACAGGCAGTGCTTAACTCAGCGCCTCCCACTTCTCGGATACACTACGGGGGTTTCCCATTAAAAAATGCTGCATAAGCTCTCAACACATGCCATGGAAAGTTCAAACTTCATGAGCCTTCGTGTCCAGTTTTTAGGGGTTTCCCTTCAATTTTTATACTTTCCTTCCACAAATCATAGCTCGCTTTGGAATCTAGCTAATATCGATCACTTGCAGCATTCACAGCCAACTTGGGCAATGGATAGGGTTACCATATGTCCTCTTTTTGAGGACATGTCTGGGCAACCGGGCGGGTTTTGCCAAACTGCCCGTTTGTCCAGAAATCCGGAAAAACGGGCAGCTTGCTAGCCTCCCCTCCCCTTAGTTACTACTGCCCTGGTGGTCTAGTGACCCATCTTCGGGGCAGGAAAGAGCCCTTCCCTTTCCTGCCCGGAGCGCTGCCCTGCATGCATCCTTCCTGTTGGTGATCTCGGCGCCGATTCAAAATGGCCGTCGAGAATTGAAGTGACCTCGCGAGACTTCAACTCTCGGCGGCCATTTTGAATCAGTGCTGAGATCACCAACAGGAAGGATGCATGCTGGGCAGTGCTCCGGGCAGGAACGAGGGGACTCTTTCCTGCCCCGAAGATGGGTCACTAGACCACCAGGGCAGTAGTAAGGTAAGGGGAGAGGGGTGATGGGGAGAGGGGGTGACAGGGTGTGTGACGGGGGATGGGAAAATGTGACAGGGGGTGGAGCGAGGGTGTGAAAGGGGGCGGGGTGGGTGTGTGCCCTCCTTTTTGGGGGACAAAATATGGTAACCCTAGCAATGGAAGATCTGACCTGGAAGTGAACCCAGGTCTTCTACATAGCGAAGTAGTGACACTGAGGTGCTGGGGCAGTCCTTCTTCTCTCAGTTTCACACCAGGGAGGTCCAGAATGACCACCCAATGCATCTGAGCTAGGTGTCACATTAGATCCTAGAGAAAAGAGATTACCTGAGTATGTGACATCCTTTAGTTGGGCAACATAAGAAAGTGACAGTCAGCTGGTAATGTATTTTCCCCACTGACATGGATCTATCAGTCAGAAACCTTAACAATTGTCTTGAAGCTCTGACGGTTTGGCTGGACCATAATAACTAGGGCAGTATTAAGACAAAGGCACCAGAAGAAATCCGGTCAATAGACCACCAGGGGGAAAAAGTAGGACACTGGCATTCCAACAAAGACAAATCCAATGGCGATATGGATAAAAGTATGACCGTGTTTTGGTGGATGCCTGCATCAGGGAGAAAAAATGTATGTGCTATAAAAATGTTCCTTGGTCGGCTGCCACCTGGGGTGGATTGCAGCTGCGCACTACCCCTCCCCCCTCACGGGTGCAGTGTTGTTCCCCCCCCCCCGGCGCATCACTTCCAAGCCCCCCCCCCCGGGTGCATTCTTCTTACCTGCTGGGGTGCAGGGAGCAGCTGAGCGGCTGTCGGCTCCGCCGGTTCCTTGCTCCCTCTGCTGTTACTTCCTGTTCCGGGGCAGAGGGAGCAGGGAACCAGCGGAACTGACAGCCACGTGGCTGCTCCCAGCACCCCTCCTGCAGCGTGCACCCGAAGCAGACCGCCCCCACCGCTCCGCCCTCGCTACGCCACTGAAATGCTCTAAAGAGCTGTGATGCTGCACGATATGCCCCCCGATAGTGAACTACAGACGAGGCTATTGTACAACAAAGTTTTTAGTCTACTTTGATTGAAGAACTACTCGATAATCATACATTTGTACATCACAGGGGTTCTCGACCCAATCCTCGGGACACACCTGGCCAGTCAGGTTTTCAAGATATCCACAATAAATATGCATGAGATAAATTTACATATACCACCTCCATGGTATGCAAATCTATCTCATGCATATTCATTGAGTACCCTGAAAATCTGGCTGCTGGGGTGACTCCTGAGGACCGGACTGAGAACCCCATGGTGTCGCATACTGCCACTGTTTAAGGCAGTGCTTCTCAATCCAGTCCGTGAGGCCCACCAGGTTTTCAAGAATGGCAGTGCATGCAAATCTATTTCATGCATATTCACTGTGGATATCCTGAAAACCTGATGGGACGGTGTGCCTCAAGGACTGGGGTGAGAAGCACTGGTTTAAGGCATAGGCTGGCAAATACTTAGATGGGTAACAAGGATGTGAGGTGCTGACAGAAACAAAAGGGGAGGTAGAGAGGCCAGAGCAGCCAGCACACACAGAGGTCTTTCTCTGCTCCCTTATCCTGTGCTTTGACCTCCAATCAGCAGGAGGTGTCAGTGAGCAGCTTTTCTTATGTTCTGCTTCTACTAGGATTACCTGGACATGTCCTCATTTTCAGGGACTGTTGGGAATCCAGATGTTTTTCTCCAGCTAGCCTGTTTGTCCGGGTTTCTTACGCCAAGCCCCCTCCCTGCCCGTCTTCAAGTCTTTGCTCAAAGCCCACCTCTTCAATGCTGCGTTCGGCACCTAACCCTTACCGTTCAGTGAATCCAGACTGCCCCAATTTGACTGCCACTATCGGACCGACCGTTCACTTGTCTATTAGATTGTAAGCTCTTTGAGCAGGGACTGTCTCTCTTTGTTAAATTGTACAGCGCTGCGTAACCCTAGTAGCGCTCTAGAAATGTTAAGTAGTAGTAGTAGTAGTAGTTTCTGGGCTGGCTGGCAGGCTGGCTGGCTGGCTGGCTAGCTGATGGACGGATAGGCTGGCCTTCTCTCCCCCCCCCCCCCCCAACCAGCTGAAGTGCACCCTGGTGGTTGAGTGGCCTCTTTGGGGCAGGAAAGAACTCCACTCTTTCTTGCCCGCTGCCACTGACCTCCTCGCTACCATTGCTTCTTGAAAATGGCTGCTGAGACTTTAAGCAGTGACCTCACGAGATTTCACAGTCATTTTCAAGAAGCAGCAGCAGCAGGGAGGTCCAGCGGGCAGGAAAGAAGCCACTAGGCTACCAGGGCTGCAAGGTAGGCCTGGGAGGGGACAAGATGCTCATGAATGGGAGAGAAGGGGGCAAGCTGTGCATGGATGGGAGGGAGAGAAGGGGGCAAGTGCTGTTCTTGGATGGGAGAGAAAGGAGAGGAGAGGGGGGTCATGCTGTACATGGAGGGGAAGGGAGGACAGGGAAAAGGGAGATGGACATGGATAGAAGGGGATGGAGAGGAGAGGGGGACATGCCGGTCATGGACATTTGCTTTTTTGGAAATGTACATCTTTTCTAATTTTGTATTTAGACTATGGAAGAAAATGCATTTCTTACCTTTACCACTATTTTCACTGCAAACAGAATCTCCTTTCTTGGGGGATCAAGGTGACTGTGTGGCGGGGGAGGGGCCAGGCTGGCATTTTATTTTTTTTTGTGTCCTCTTTTTTGTCTCCGCAAATATGCCAACCCTAGCTTCTACCTCTGCCAGCTTTTCTTTCCAGTCACACCCTTTGAAGGGGGGGGAGAGGGGTCACAATATGCTTTTCTTTGCCTAAGATCCATCATAGGGTTAATCATGCCCTGGTCACAACTTAATATAAAGTTCAGATAAATCCACTGCAATGTGGCCGTCTAGTAAAAATAGTCCATTGACCTTGTCTGTTACGCTGGCTGCAGTCCAAATGAAATGTTATGACTCTATTCTTAGTTCAGGTGTTAGGATACATGATCATCTCTTGGGGATCAGAACAGGTTTCGTCAGTGGTGCAGCCTTTAATTAATACAAAAACTTCAACCCTGCTTAGACACATCCAGTTTCATTAAAGTATTATGCACTCTGGCCATAAGTAATACTGTATATCTGAGGTTATAACAAGGGAACCAAAAAGGGTTGTGATTTGTCTCCTTGTTCTACGAGTACCTAAATCTGAGGCAGTATTCCTGATCTCCTTGTTCTAGGTGTATCTAAAGCTGAGGCAGTATTCCTGATCTCCTTGTTCTAGGTGTATCTAAAGCTGAGGCAGTATTCCTGATCTCCTTGTTCTAGGTGTATCTAAAGCTGAGGCAGTATTCCTGATCTCCTTGTTCTAGGTGTATCTAAAGCTGAGGCAGTATTCCTGATCTCCTTGTTCTAGGTGTAAAGCTGAGGCTGTATTCTTGATGTCCTTGTTCTATGAATTCTACTCGTAGAACAAGGAGAACACAGCAATGAAGCTCAGCGTGGGAAAGCGTGGGGTACAAATGTAACAAATAAAATAAATAATGGCTTTAAGAAATATGATTGAATCACTTCCAGTTTTTGCATCTTCCACTGGCCCGCCCATTGAGGCTAGAATTTGTTTTAGAATTGCCTACTAAGTTTTACATCGCTCTCATTGGCATCGGGAGCTGGGGATCGAGCTGGGGGATGATAACTGGAATCTTATTGAGAATAATATCATAAAGGTGTCCATCTCTGTCCCTTTTAAAGAAACTTCTGTTAAAGTCCGGTGGTACCTTACTCCAGTTCGGTTACATCGAATGTTTCCAACTACTTCCCCTTTATGTTGGAGGTACACTGGGTCATATTTGGTGGACCTGTGTTAAGGCACAGGCTTTTTGGGAAGCTATTTGTTCTAGACTTCAGAGGTGGTTGGCCAAGCCTATGCTGTGGTCCCCCAAGTATTTCTTATTTCTGGTGAAGCCCAGGGGTCTTTCTAAATCTCAAGCTTTGCTGGTTAGGCATGCTATGTCTGCGGCCAAAGTGATTTTGGCCGCACATTGGAAGGATTACGGGGTACCCCCTTTGACAAAATGGCTGAATAAACTTTGGTATGTCTGTGAAATGAAGAAGCTTTGGGCAATACAATGTCGCACCTTGGTTGCATGGGAAGCAATATGGGACACATTTCTGCAGAACTGTTCTTGCTAGGTGAGTTTGGAGATCCTGTTTGTTTGGGGGGGGGGGGGGCAGATGGGTAGAGCAGGGGGGAAGTGTTGGGGGTATGATAAAATACTCTTTCAAAATGTTAGAAGTACATAATTTTATTTATTTGTTGCATTTGTACCCCACATTTTCCCACCTATTTGCAGACTCAATGTGGCTTACACAGTACCGTAAGGCGTTTGCCAAATCCGGTAGAGAACAGATACAAGGTTATGTTGTGTTTGAATAAGGTAGATGCATTCCAAGCTCCATTAGGGTCGAAAGGAGGCAGGTTGTGTGTTGTCCAGTACGGTCTTTGGTTTAGTTGTGTGACCGGATGTGGGGATTTACGTTGAATCTGTAGTGTAGGCCGTTTGAAGAGGTTGGTTTTTAGTGATCTTCTGAAGTTTAGATGGTTGTGGATTGTTTTCACAGCTTTTGGGAGTGCGTTCCATATTTGTGCGCTTATATAGGAGAAACGTGATGCTTAGGTTGTTTTGTATTTGAGTCCTGTGCAAGTTGGGTAGTGAAGGTTTAGGTATGTACAGTATTGTTTTACAAGAAGCTGTACTTGTAGAACAATCTTGGGGATTACGGTTGTAGCCATACGAACATGTATAGAGCTCGCATTTGTTCTGCGGTTCTTGCATATGCTTGTTATTGTTCTTAAACTTTCAATAAAGACTTCTTGAAATTCAAAACAAAAATTGCCTATTAAATATGCAAATATGGAAACAGAGGAACACACCACTCCTCTCAGGTGGATTCCCTCAATTTGCTCCCTTTGTTAATGATATGACTGATATCCACGTGGAGTAAAGAGGTTTTAGTTATACAGGACCTCAGAGCTGAAATCAGCTTCTACTGGGTCTCAGGGAAGATATGAATTATCTTCATTTTAGAAATCAATTGACATAGAAATATTATGGTATTATTTTATTGTTTGCTTTCCATTTGTATGTACATGGGATGTGCATTATTAATCTATTATGCATTGTTACAAAATGGGACAAATGTTTTTATTCCACTATGTAGATATGCTAACCCTACACAGTGTATGAAAGCCTTTGTCCCCGCCGGTTCAAATCCTACTGCTGCTCCTTGTGATCTTGGGCAAGTCACTTAACCCTTCATTGCCTCAGGTACAAACTTAGATTGTGAGCCCTCCTGGGACAGAGAAATATCCAGAGTACCTGAATGTAACTCACCTTGAGCTACTACTGAACAAGGTGTGAGCAAAATCTAAATAAATAAATATTTGAGATTCTACATGGAATGTTGCTAGTGGAAGAGTAGCCTAGTGGTTAGTGCAGTGGAACATGGAATGTTGCTACTATTTGAGATTCTACATGGAATGTTGTTACTATTTGAGATTGTACACGAAATGTTGCTAGTGGAGGAGTGGCCTAGTGGTTAGTACAGTGGACTTTTATCCTGGGGAACTGGGTTTGATTCCCACTCAGCTCCTTGTAACTCTGGGCAAGTCACTTAACCCTCCATTGCCCCAGGTACAAACTTAGATTGTGAGCCCTCCTGGGACAGAGAAATATCCAGAGTACCTGAATGTAACTCACCTTGAGCTACTACTGAAAAAGGTGTGAGCAAAATATCTCTCTATATAAAACGCACCGCCAACGTTCTCTGAGGCAAACTTACCCAGCATTCCAAGTTAAGTTGTCATGGTCCAGATCAGTTTTCTACCATGAGTGCTTGCCCCGCCCTCGCATCACAACGTGATGACGTTCGGGGCGGGGCAATGACACTCAACGAATCCCCAGTTCCACCGCCCTCCGACGCTCCACCCCCCCCCCCTCCCCACGCACACAGAAAAACAGCAACATCCGCAGATCCTTCACCCCCTTCCCCACGGAGTGCCGTCTGAACAGCTGATCCGCCGCGATCAACACGGAGGGTAAGTCCAGCAACAAGGGGAGGGGGATGGTAAGGAAAGTGCCTTGCTAGCGCCCGTTTCATTGGCCTCAGAAACGGGCCTTTCTTACTAGTAAATACATAAATTAAATTAATTGTATTATAATCTGCTACCATGCTGGTCACAAACATGAACTAAGAAAATAATAAAGCAGATCTAAGAATTATGCAAAATAATTGTATGAAATCGCTTGTTCAGTGATATTAGGAAATGTCAATGTTTGTGTCGTGGGTACTGTGATTAGTTGCCACACGTTCGCATGTTGTGTAATACTGAGCTGGTGCTACAGGAAAAGTGATAGTCAAGTGGAAAATGAGCATTACAGACAGCTGAAACAGAAGATTCAATGACCATGACAAGGCGCCACTGTTGACTACTGTCAGATATGATGCTGGAACATCCCAGTCAAAATTTCCAGTCCTACATCACATGATAGCAAAGCAAGAGAAGTCATTAACAAATTTATCTCAATGAGTGAAGGGGCACCTCTGGGTCACAGGTTCCCTAATCAGTCACAGAAGAATATCGGAAATGAACATGAAAGAAATACATTTAAATAAAATAGAGGCTGCACATGCAAATCTATCTCATGAATATTTACTGCAGATATCCTAAAATCCTGAGTGGCTGGGGATCACCACCCCCCCCCCCCCCCCCCCCCCCGCCAGGACAGATTAAGGAACCTAAAACAAGGAGATCAGGAATACTGCCTCAGATTTAGGTACTGGTAGAAAAAGGAGATCAAGAATACAGCCTTAGCTTTACACCTAGAACAAGGAGATCAGGAACACTGCCTCAGATTTAGGTACTCGTAGAACAAGGAGATCAAGAATACAGCCTAGAACAAGGACATCAAGAATACTGCCTCAGATTTAGGTACTCGTAGAACAAGGAGATCAGGAACACTGCTTCAGATTTAGGTACTCGTAGAACAAGGAGATCAAGAATACAGCCTTAGCTTTACACCTAGAACAAGGAGATCAGGAACACTGCTTCAGATTTAGGTACTTGTAGAACAAGGAGATCAAGAATACAGCCTAGAACAAGGACATCAAGAATACTGCCTCAGATTTAGGTACTGGTAGAACAAGGAGATCAGGAACACTGCTTCAGCTTTACACCTAGAACAAGGAGATCAGGAACACTGCCTCAGCTTTACACCTAGAACAAGGAGATCAGGAATACTGCCTCAGATTTAGGTACTCATAGAACAAGGACATCAAGAATACAGCTTCAGCTTTACACCTAGAACAAGAAGATCAGGAATACTGCCTCAGCTTTACGTTCACCTAGAACAAGGAGATCAGGAATACTGCCGTAGCTCTGCTTGTGAAGCTTCCTGCTATATAAGAAGTCAGTACATCTCTAATACTGTTACATGCTGCACTG
This sequence comes from Microcaecilia unicolor, assembly GCF_901765095.1. Taxonomy (NCBI): domain Eukaryota; kingdom Metazoa; phylum Chordata; class Amphibia; order Gymnophiona; family Siphonopidae; genus Microcaecilia; species Microcaecilia unicolor. The sequence continues at coordinate 7,675,930 of NC_044033.1, forward strand.
CACTGTCAACAGAAACACAGGCACATTCATGCTCAACAAACCTGCTCTCTGATCCTCTAGTAAAGATCTGTATGTGCACACTGGAGTCTGATATTATCCTGGATATGGTGCACTGCAGTCTGGTATTCCAGTGATAATACACTAGATGTGACACACTGCAATTTGTTATTCCTAGATTGATACTCGGGACTCCTGAATCATTCATCCACCCTCCCTTCCATCATCCCCACTCTTTTTTCTCGTCCTGCTTTCTGCAGAGAACCGTCCTTTTACTTTCTCGTAAACACTCTGGATATGATATGCTGCAGGGCTGGTGTTTCTACAGGCCATCTCTTCCTTACTCCTTGCTTTCCTGCTCTCATCAGGAAATTATCATTTACAGCCAGGGTTGGATTTATTTCTTAGGTACCCTTACGAGCAGGAGCAAAAGCAGGGAAGTGGTCCCCTCTGAAACACACAGGAGCTAGAAGGTGAGCAGAAATTTGGTAGCCCCCCCCCCCTCTAAAAATGTGGTATTTTCACACCCCCTCCTCTGTCCTGAGTGGCAGCCTCCCATCACAGCCACTCCTTTAAAGACACAGAGGCTTGCATGCTGAAAACGATTCTATTATATAGTTCCAATGCCTTTAAGAGGGGGCCTGACTGGACATCACTGCTCAAAGTGTCACCAGGATAGAGGAGAAACACTGGCTTCAGCTGCCTCCACTGATTAGTGGGACATACTGACCTTTTTACAACCCATTTTATTCTTATTATTACATTTGTACCCTGCGCTTTCCCACTCATGGCAGGATCAATGTGGCAGGCAATGGAGGGTTAAGTGACTTGCCCAGAGTCACAAGGAGCTACCTGTGCCGGGAATCGAACTCAGTTCCTCAGGACCAAAGTCCACCACCCTAACCACTAGGCCACTCCTCCACTGTTGCTACTATTTGAAGTCGGCCCTTGCAGATCACCAATGTGGCCGCACAGGCTTCTGCTTCTGTGAGTCTGACGTCCTGCACGTACGTGCAGGACGTCAGACTCACAGAAACAGAAGCCTGCGCAGCCTTCTACATGGAATGTTGCTAGTGGAACAGCAACGTTCCATGTAGAATCTCCAATAGTAGCAACATTCCATGTAGAAGCTCCAATAGTATCTATTTTATTTTTGTTACATTTGTACCCCGCGCTTTCCCACTCATGGCAGGCTCAATGTGGCAGGCAATGGAGGGTTAAGTGACTTGCCCAAAGTCACAAGGAGCTACCTGTGCCGGGAATCGAACTCAGTTCCTCAGGACCAAAGTCCACCACCCTAACCACTAGGCCACTCCTCCCCTCCACTCCACTCCATCTTCCTCTCCCTTATTCATTGTGTGTTACCCAGGAAAACTCCCTTCTCAGGAGCGGGACGGTGAGATCATTGCTCACTACTGCTTCAGAATGTGACTATCATTTCTGCAAGGCTCCCTTTGCACTGCTCTGGGGCTGGTTTAGTAGGTCTGATGAAGCCCTCTGCTGGCTCAAACCAGGAACACACCGAAATGATTCATGGCCATTTATGTTTCAACGTTTTTATTGATGAACCGTCAACATAATAAACACATTCCACTTTTTGAATGTACAAAACTCAATCGTAATTAAGCAAACAATTAAGGTAATTTGCTATCTTCTGTCATCGAGCTTTTGTCATTTTAGCCCCCTCCCGTCCCTTCCCTCTATTATCTTTAATCCACTGTTATTGCATTACAAACTTGCATAGCTCAAATTCCAAACCTCAACGTACCATGTTATAGCGTTTCAACAACGTAACTATCCATTGTCCATTACATTTTTGCTTTATACTTCCTCCCCTCTTACCCTCCCCCAAAGACCCCCCCTTCTCCCCCCTCCCCCCCCTTATCCAATACAATTATGAAAGGTTACGTATACCACTAATCTGCAATATATCCAACAAATTTCAAGTGAATCCAAAACCGTTATCATTGAATACAGTAATAATAATAACCTTAAAACCTTTATTGTTGTCTCCCCCCCTCCCCCCTTCATCATGAAACTCAACCATCCTGCAGTGATATCCGTCACATTGATTTTGCCTCATGCTTTCTTATCATACTCACTCCATGCATACCGACTAACCCAAAGTATTCAAAACTTGACTCCGCACTCGAGGTGATATTTTATGTATATACGCTCCCCAAATTTTTATAAATCGCTGTCTCCTCTTCGGTGTATTGCGGGCATCCTGCAGTTCCCATAACATAAGCTCGTGGAGTTTGTTTCTCCAAAACCAATATGAGGGGCCCTTATCTGCTATCCAGTGATTGAGAATACATTTTTCCCCAAAATACAGAGGATTCATGTCCATTTAAATACCACTAGCACTGACCTGGAGTCTGCAAACAATTTAGGAATTAAACACCTCTTTAAAGGTAACCCAAATACTCTAGAGCAGCAGGTTCTCGACTGGTGTGTCACAAGCACCCAGGAGGTGTGTCACGGGGCCGCCACACTGTAAAAGGTGACGGTCATTCATCACCATCTGTCAGGCCTCTCAGAACTTAATATCTCTAAAGCCCTAATATCCTGGAGTATAATCTCGGCACACCAGCACATACCTGAAGCCTGTTTATTTTCTGAAGTTTCCTTTATTGAGTAAATATAGATAATTTACTCACTGTCGGATGCTCGGAAGTATTGCCCCAAGGCACAGAGACTCCCTAATTCTGAGGTTGCAAGTAGAAATCTGAAGAAAGGCAGCTTTAAAGTGGAGGTGAGGAACTGAGTTCGATTCCCACTTCAGGCAGAGGCAGCTCCTTGTGACTCTGGGCAAGTCACTTAACCCTCCATTGCCCCATGTAAGCCGCATTGAGCCTGCCATGAGTGGGAAAGCGCAGGGTACAAATGTAACAAAAATAAAATAGATACTATTGGAGATTCTACATGGAATGTTGCTACTATTGGAGATTCTACATGGAATGTTGCTATTCCACTAGCAACATTCCATGTAGAAGGCTGCGCAGGCTTCTGTTTCTGTGAGTCTGACGTCCTGCACGTACGTGCAGGACGTCAGACTCACAGAAGCAGAAGCCTGCGCGGCCACATTGGTGATCTGCAAGGGCCACTTCTAGTGGAATAGCAACATTCCATGTAGAATCTCAAATAGTAGCAACAGTGGAGGAGTGGCCTAGTGGTTAGGGTGGTGGACTTTGGTCCTGGGGAACTGAGGAACTGAGTTTAATTCCCACTTCAGGCACAGGCAGCTCCTTGTGACTCTGGGCAAGTCACTTAACCCTCCATTGCCCCATGTAAGCCGCATTGAGCCTGCCATGAGTGGGAAAGCGCAGGGTACAAATGTAACAAAAATAAAATAGATACTATTGGAGATTCTACATGGAATGTTGCTACTATTGGAGATTCTACATGGAATGTTGCTATTCCACTAGCAACATTCCATGTAGAAGGCTGCGCAGGCTTGTGTTTCTGTGAGTCTGACGTCCTGCACGTACGTGCAGGACGTCAGACTCACAGAAGCAGAAGCCTGCGCGGCCACATTGGTGATCTGCAAGGGCCACTTCTAGTGGAATAGCAACATTCCATGTAGAATCTCAAATAGTAGCAACAGTGGAGGAGTGGCCTAGTGGTTAGGGTGGTGGACTTTGGTCCTGGGGAACTGAGGAACTGAGTTTAATTCCCACTTCAGGCACAGGCAGCTCCTTGTGACTCTGGGCAAGTCACTTAACCCTCCATTGCCCCATGTAAGCCGCATTGAGCCTGCCATGAGTGGGAAAGCGCAGGGTACAAATGTAACAAAAATAAAATAGATACTATTGGAGATTCTACATGGAATGTTGCTACTATTGGAGATTCTACATGGAATGTTGCTATTCCACTAGCAACATTCCATGTAGAAGGCTGCGCAGGCTTGTGTTTCTGTGAGTCTGACGTCCTGCACGTACGTGCAGGACGTCAGACTCACAGAAGCAGAAGCCTGCGCGGCCACATTGGTGATCTGCAAGGGCCACTTCTAGTGGAATAGCAACATTCCATGTAGAATCTCAAATAGTAGCAACAGTGGAGGAGTGGCCTAGTGGTTAGGGTGGTGGACTTTGGTCCTGGGGAACTGAGGAACTGAGTTTAATTCCCACTTCAGGCACAGGCAGCTCCTTGTGACTCTGGGCAAGTCACTTAACCCTCCATTGCCCCATGTAAGCCGCATTGAGCCTGCCATGAGTGGGAAAGCGCAGGGTACAAATGTAACAAAAATAAAATAGATACTATTGGAGATTCTACATGGAATGTTGCTACTATTGGAGATTCTACATGGAATGTTGCTATTCCACTAGCAACATTCCATGTAGAAGGCTGCGCAGGCTTCTGTTTCTGTGAGTCTGACGTCCTGCACGTACGTGCAGGACGTCAGACTCACAGAAGCAGAAGCCTGCGCGGCCACATTGGTGATCTGCAAGGGCCACTTCTAGTGGAATAGCAACATTCCATGTAGAATCTCAAATAGTAGCAACAGTGGAGGAGTGGCCTAGTGGTTAGGGTGGTGGACTTTGGTCCTGGGGAACTGAGGAACTGAGTTTAATTCCCACTTCAGGCACAGGCAGCTCCTTGTGACTCTGGGCAAGTCACTTAACCCTCCATTGCCCCATGTAAGCCGCATTGAGCCTGCCATGAGTGGGAAAGCGCGGGGTACAAATGTAACAAAAATAAAATAGATACTATTGGAGATTCTACATGGAATGTTGCTACTATTGGAGATTCTACATGGAATGTTGCTACTATTGGAGATTCTACATGGAATGTTGCTATTCCACTAGCAACATTCCATGTAGAAGCCTGCGCGGCCACATTGGTGATCTGCAAGGGCCACTTCTAGTGGAATAGCAACATTCCATGTAGAATCTCAAATAGTAGCAACAGTGGAGGAGTGGCCTAGTGGTTAGGGTGGTGGACTTTGGTCCTGAGGAACTGAGGTCGATTCCCACTTCAGGCACAGGCAGCTCCTTGTGACTCTGGGCAAGTCACTTAACCCTCCATTGCCCCATGTAAGCCGCATTGAGCCTGCCATGAGTGGGAAAGTGCGGGGTACAAATGTAACAAAAAGAAAAATAGTTAATCAGGTAGAAGTAGCTCAGAGCTGGGTGGCTGGAAAATGCAATATCTCATTAGAGAGATATATTACAAGGTAAAAACCGAGTCCATTCCAGGGAGCTTAGCAGGACAAGTGCTGTCTGAAGCAAGATGGAGAACGCCGCATGGGGAAAGAGAAGCCAAGAAGGGGTTCACACAGGCCCAGGGAGGAGGAGGTAAAGGGACCAATAGGGACAGAGCCTGCCATCAGGTAGCAGGGGTGGGCCAAGAGGGCAGCCTTCAATTGGAGGGAAAGGTCATACCTGGCTGACCTTTCGGGACAGAGATAGTGAGAGTGACCAGGAAATGATAGCAGGTAGACAAAAGAGCCAAGCTTGGCCGAGAGAGAGAAGAGGTTTTTGCAGCAGGATAGACTAATAGTGAAAGTCCTTATACAGACAGGGCCACAGGGCTGCCGAGAGGGGGGGACAGGGAGGACAAAATTCCCCGGGCCTGGGCCTCCGGAGGGGGCCCGGCGCCACCGCAGTTCAGGCCCGCCTGCGTCTGTCGCTCCCAGAAGTAACTTGGAACTAACCTTAAACGCCTCCTTTCACCACCTTCGCAGCAAGCAGCAACAGGGTAGGCCACTCCTTCCTTCCGTGTCCCACCCTCGCCTGACGTAATGTCCGCGAGGGCGGGGCACAGAAGGAAGGAGAGGTCTGCCCTGCTGCTGCTGCTTGCTGCGAAGGTGGTGAAAGGAGGCGTTTAAGGTTAGTTCAGGGCCCGGCCCGGTAGTGGGTGGAGGGGGGGGGGCCCGGCGACCTCGGGTGGGGGGGCCCAGCGGCGACAACGATGATGACTTCGACTTCGGGTGGGGTGGGGGGCCCGGGGGCGGCCTTGTCCCGGGCCCAGATCTGGCTCTCGGCGGCCCTGTATACAGACAGGCAGGTGTGGCTGCGTTACATGTGAGGCTACATTACACATAATGCATTGCTCATATACCTTTGCAGTGAGGACTGCAGCAGTAAAACTCCTTAGAAGAGAGAATAACAGTAAAGGCATTAAACACATTTTAGGGCCACACTGTAAACTAGCGTAAGGCTGTCTGAGGACAGAACACCATCTCAAACAATATCTTTGATCTGATCAACAACAAAACAGCAAAATTGGGGAAAAAACATGCACCACAGATGCACAATGTGCTACCAATGAAGCCCCTTTGAAATATGTGATTCAGGACATATGTTCAATCAGCTGGAGTATGCAATTTTCCAACATATAATCGATCAGAGGGACACTGCAGAATTCACACCACAAAATCTAAAGTGCAATCTGTACTCGATCGCCTGTTGGAGAACCGCTCGAGAAGGGGAAATCTGAGGATCATAGGCTTCCCGGAGCATGTATCTGACCGAGCACTGTCGTCGGTCTTAGAGAACTGGCTTGCAAAGGAGTTCGCTCTATCAGACAGCGCAGGGGCCTTCTGTCTAGAAAGGGCAGACCGGGTCTCACAATTCCCTTTTTTGTCTTCCTCCTTTCACTAATACTGTATACCTGAAGAAAGTTTTGTCGCCCCTCTTTACATTTCTAGCCATTTGTTCTTCCGCCAGACCTTTGGATCTGGCCAGGAATAAGTCACTGTTGAACGCTGACAGCAAAAGCTGGATTGTAGTGGATCAAGAATAGCTCGAGACAAAAGAAAGTCAAGACAATAGTGGTGAACAAGCACCCTCAAGCAGTGGCGTAGCAATGGCGGGGCGGTGGGGGCGGTCCGCCCCGGGTGTCACCTCAAGGGGGGTGCTCCCAAAGTCCTCTTCTTCCTGCCAGCTCCCGCACCCTACTACCTTTACAAAAGAAATCTCGGAAGCCGAGGCGCAGCGCCTCACGTCTGCATGTAAAAGCAGTGTGGATCGTCTCTTCGGGCCTTCCCTCACTGTCTGTCCCGCCCTCCGCTGACGCAACTTCCTATTTCCGCAAGGGCGGGACAGACAGTGAGGGAAGGCCCGAAGAGACGATCCACACTGCTTTTACATGCAGACACGAGGCGCTGCGCCTCGGCTTCAGAGATTTCCTTGTAAAGGTAGGGTGCGGGAGCTGGCAGGAAGAAGAGGACTTTGGACGGAGCTGAGGGTAGGCACTGGGTTGGGGGTCGGGAGACTCAGATGGGAGAAGGGGGAACAGATGGGAGAAGGGGCGTGGAGCCTCCCAACAGTTAAAATGCACTTGGGGGGGGGGTCATCATGCTGCACCCAGGGGAGGGTGCAACCGCGAACCGCCCCGGTTGGCAGCCACCCTTGCTACGTCACTGCCCTCAAGTAGCTTGGATAATAAAGCGAGGAGGGAGATGGTGCAATATTTGGAAGGACGGGTAGGGTCCAATGAAGGTTTGAAGGTATTAAGAACAGTTGCAGTGAAAAGGTTGACGATACATAGGCAAGACAGTGTTGAATAGATGGGTAGAAACAGAAACAGAGGGACAGGTAGAGAGTTTGGAAAAGGAAAGAAAATGTACAGAGTACAGTTTCCCCTTCAGTGATTTCAGAAAAGAAAGAAAAGCTGGCAGGGATTAAAGGAAGGTTGAGAAAATGGAGTGGGGGAAGGAGAAATGGAGGTGGCAGTAGAGAACGCAAGGTTAATCTTATGAAACTTGCAATGGAAGTGCTCACCATTGTCTGGGGAGAAAATGAAAGGGGAGCTGGAGGTGAAGACACTTTGAGGAGAGAGTTCAGTGTGGTAAAGAGATGGTGGGGGTTGGAACCAAGAGTTTGTGAAATGGATGTAGTAGTAGTATTGTTTGGCAATTAGATAGTAAGCTCTGTTGAGCAGGGACTGTCTCTTCATGTTCATGTGTACAGCGCTGCGGACGTCTAGTAGCGCTATAGAAATGATAAGTAGTAGTAGTAGCCTTGCTACTCTTTGGGATTCTGCACGGAATCTTGCTACTATGGGATTCCGGAATCTTGCTATCCTTTGTCATCCCTTATTTGTCCTGTTTGTCTGTTCTAATTAGATTGTGCTGCGTACGTCTAGTAGCGCTATAGAAATTATAAGTAGTAGTAGTAGTAGTCTTTGGGATTCCGGAATCTTGCTATTCTTTGGGATTCCGGAATCTTGCTACTCTTTGGGATTCCGGAATCTTGCTACCCTTTGTCCTTATCCCTTATTTGTCCTGTTTGTCTGTCCTAATTAGATTGTAAACTCTGTCGAGCAGGGACTGTCTCTTCATGTTCAAGTGTACAGTGCTGTGTACGTCTAGTAGCGCTATAGAAATTATAAGTAGTAGTAGTAGTCTTTGGGATTCCGGAATCTTGCTATTCTTTGGGATTCCGGAATCTTGCTACTCTTTGGGATTTCGGAATCTTGGTAACCTTTGTCCTTATCCCTTATTTGTCCTGTTTGTCTGTCCTAATTAGATTGTAAGCTCTGTCGAGCAGGGACTGTCTCTTCATGTTCAAGTGTACAGTGCTGTGTACGTCTAGTAGCGCTATAGAAATTATAAGTAGTAGTAGTAGCCTTGCTACTCTTTGGGATTCTGCACGGAATCTTGCTACTATGGGATTCCGGAATCTTGCTATCCTTTGTCCTTATCCCTTATTTGTCCTGTTTGTCTGTTCTAATTAGATTCTGCTGCGTACGTCTAGTAGCGCTATAGAAATGATAAGTAGTAGTAGTCTTTGGGATTCCGGAATCTTGCTAATCTTTGGGTTCCGGAATCTTGCTACTCTTTGGGATTCCGGAATCTTGCTACCCTTTGTCCTTATCCCTTATTTGTCCTGTTTGTCTGTCCTAATTAGATTGTAAGCTCTGTCGAGCAGGGACTGTCTCTTCATGTTCAAGTGTACAGCTCTGCGTACGTCTAGTAGCACTATAGAAATGATAAGTAGTAGTAGTAGTAAGTGAAAGAGCAAAGCGGAAGGAGGTCAGCAAGAATTTGAAATACATGAAATCAGCATGGGCACAGTGTGCTGAAAGAATCAATTATTGGTTGGGTTCTTTTTGTCTATTTGCTGATAATACCAAAATATGCAATATAGTAGACTAGTAAAAAAAGCCCGTTTCTGAACACAATGAAATGGGCGCTAGCAAGGTGTTCCTCGGAGTGTGTACGTTTGAGAGAGTGTGTGTGCGAGTGACTCTGTGAGAGAGAGTGTATGGGGGACAATTGCCATTGTGCCCTTGTACTTCCCTTAGCTACCCTTCTCCATTGTGAATTTTGCGCACAGAGATAGATTGTGTGTGTGAAAGAGTGTGCCTGCATGTGTGTCACAGAGAGTTCATGTATGTGTGTGTGTAAGTGAGAGAGGGTGGGGTAGGCTGGGAGGTTGGGGGCAAGTGTTTGTGTTATTGTGTGTGTGTCTGACAATGAGAGGGGGGAAGAGGGGTGGGGGTGGTGAACTGAGAGGGTGTGGCAGGGGGCTTGGAGGGGAGTCAGCGTTGCTGGGGGGTGGGGGTTGGCCGTGTTGTTGCTGTTTGGTATTAGTGTGGTGCTAATTTGGGTCAAGGGGGGGTGGGGTGGGTTTGCAGCCCTCTCAAACCTAAGTGCTTGGAATCTGCATTAAGCAAACGGTTTGGTCCCAGTGGTGCATTGAGCGGCGGTGTCGGACTGCGAGTGTCACCAATGCTGCCGTTAGCCTGTTCCTTCTTTGACCTCTCCTGCTCTCAGTCGGCTCACTTTACTTGTCCCGGGGAACCTGGCGATGTACTTTGTGTGCTGTAGACGGTGAGCCTCCGCCTCTACCTTGCTGCGTTCTGTTGGGGGGGAGGGTTGGTGGTTTGAGGGCGTTTAATGTGCGCGGTTTGGTCCCAGTGCTGCATTGAGTGGCGGTGTCGGACTGCGAGTGTCACCAATGCTGCCGTTCGCCTGTTCCTTCTTTGACCCCTCCTGCTCTTAGTCGGCTCACTTTACTTGTCCCGGGGAACCTGGGGATGTATTTTGTGTGCTGGTGATGGTGAGCGTCCGCCTCTACCTTGCTGCGTTCTGTTGGGGGGGGGGGTTGGTGGTTTGAGGGTGTTTAATGTGCGCGGGTGGTTCGTGAGGTTGGCAGCAGTGTGGAGCGATTCGTAGGCAGGGGGAGGAGTAAGGAAACACGCTCCGCGTGTTTTCCTACTCCTCCTCCTGCCTGTGTCGCTCTTTGCTTGGGGTGGTGCAGGGTGGTAGTGGTGGCTACCTGGGGTGGGTGTAGGGGTGAGTTGCGGCGACTTGGGGGGGGGGCTTGTGAAGGACGGATACTGCGCCTCCTACGTCATTTGTTTGTAGAAAACGCACCTCCAACGTGTCAAATAGGGTGAGCGATGTGATAGGGTGAATGTCATTGCTGCGCCCTCCACGTCATAACATTGTGGGCGGAGCAGACACTCATGGAGCAAACTCAATCTTTGCCACTTCACCACTCATTGCGCAGAATCGATCTTAGCCACTTCACTTTAGAACGTTGGGAGAGTGAGGCTTCATTAGAACGTTGGAGGTGCATTTTATATAGAGAGATACCCCAGGTGGTATTGATTAACATGAGAAGGGATCTAGTGAAATTTGAAGAACAGGGCAAAATTGAAAAGCACTTTTCTAAAACTTACTCAGTCCTTTTTTGTCAGAGTTATGCAATTAATTTCATTCAACAAGGCAAGGTTCGTTTACTGTAGCTTATTCCTGGGCCAAAACTCACTCAGTCCATGGTATTTTAATGACTGTGTGTTGAATACTCTACGCAAAACTCATTCAGTCCAAAAGCTGCTATCAGAGAGAACTGAGAAAAAATGGACTGAGTTTTGGAAACGTGCTCTTTAATTTGGCAGCTAAGATTTAATGGTAAAAAATGCAGGGTCATGTATTTGGGCTATAAAACCCAAGAGATAGGTTCAGTATAGGGGGTGAAGTACTCTGTGCATGAAAGAAAAGTGGTAATTGGTGATAACCCTATCTGATACTACTAATAATACATGACATATATATCATACATTCCTAAAAGCTCAAGATAGTTTACAGTCATGCAAAAAGCGGATAAAAGGTGATGGTGAAAGCCAGAAGGATGTTTGGGTGCAGAGGGAGAGGAATAGCCAGCAGGAAAAAGGAGGTAATAATGCCTCTGTTTAAGTCTCTGGTGAGACCTCATTTACAGTACTGTGTACAGTTCTGTAAACTGTACCTTCAAGACAGAGTCAGTCCAGAGGGCAGCTACTAAAATGGAAAGTGGTCATCATAACATTTCTGGGGACAGACTTAAAGATCCTATTATGTATACTTTGGAAGAAAGGCAGGCGAGCGGAGATCTGATAGCCACATTTAAATATCTCCATGGCATAAATGCACAGGTGAATCACTTTCAATTAAATGGAAACTGGAATGAGGGGGCATAGGATGAAGGTGAAAGGGGACAGTCAGAAGTAATCTAAGGAAGTATTTCTTTACAGAAAGGTGGATGGATGTGTGGAGCACCCTCCTGGTGGAGGCACTGGAGATTTAGACTACCCGAATTCAAGAAAGCATGGGACAAACACGTTGCATCTCTAAGGGTGAGGAAGGAATAGTAGATGGTATGGATGAGCAGACTGGGTAGGCAGCGGCGTAGCAAGGGCGGGGCGGTGGGGGCGGTCCGCCCCAAGTGCACGCCACTGGAGGGGTGCAGAGAGCAGCCGTGCGGCTCTTGGCTCCGCTGTTTCCCTGCTCTCTCTGCCAAGTAACAGTTTACTTCCTGTTCTGGGGCAGAGGTAGCAGGGAGCCAGCGGAGCAGAGAGCCGCACGGCTGCTCCCAGCAGCCAAGAATTTATTTTATTTTATTACATTTGTACCCCGCGCTTTCCCACTCATGGCAGGCTCAATGCGGCTTACATGGGGCAATGGAGGGTTAAGTGACTTGCAATATTCCATGTAGAAGTCGGCCCTTGCAGATCACCAAGGTGGCCGCGCAGGCTTCTGCTTCTGTGAGTCTGACGTCCTGCACGTACGTCAGACTCACAGAAACAGAAGCCTGCGCAGCCTTCTACATGGAATGTTGCTAGTGGAATAGCAACATTCCATGCAGAATCTCCAATAGTAGCAACATTCCATGTAGAATCTCCAATAGTATCTATTTTATTTTTGTTACATTTGTACCCTGCGCTTTCCCACTCATGGCAGGCTCAATGCGGCTTACATGGGGCAATGGAGGGTTAAGTGACTTGCCCAGAGTCACAAGGAGCTGCCTGTGCCTGAAGTGGGAATCAAACTCAGTTCCTCAGTTCCCCAGGACCAAAGTCCACCACCCTAACCACTAGGCCACTCCTCCACCGGGGGGGGGGGGGGAGTGCACATCAGTGATCCACCCCGGGTGGCAGCCGACCTAGGAACGTCACTGTGGGTAGATCATATGGTCTTTATCTGTCATCATTATCTCTGTTTCTATAGAAACATAAGGATGTAAAAAATCTCTACATCTAGATACTGTCAATCTTACAAAATCTTTGGCCATTTAGATGAAATTCTAAATGGAGAAAGTAATTTAGTTAGAACTTCAAACTCGGTCCTAAATAACAAGTATGGAAGCTTTGTGAGTGTTTCTATATACCTATTCAATAGTGCAATGCTCACGTGGCCACTAGGGGGTACTGTTCTAACAGCAAAGACTAATGACTTTTCCAATAGTAGGGAAGTGCACAGAAAAAAATCATTTTTGGCCTTCTTTTTATGTATTTTTAGAATTTGTTTCCAGTTCATTTCACACATTCATATCTAAAATGTATTCATGAACATCAGAACTTTTCAATATATGCAAATCAACTTTACAAGCATTGAGCTGTAGGATAACATTGATTTTGCATGCACTAAATGTTTTAATAAGTGCAGTTTGGAGCATTTTTCAGGATTTGTCTTTCAAACGTAGCAACGAGGTTCAAAGCAGTCCAAAATCCAGAAAAAAAATTATTTAAAACTTTGGAAATTAAATAAAATTTACACAAACATACACTTTAGTAGTAAATGGATTTGAATTCTTAGCCATCATACAACATACATGAACACCGTTACCATGCATTACCTTGGCAAGACCCACTGCGGTAGTTAACATGCACAAATACGGTTATCATGCCTTAACTGTTGGAAAATGATCCCTTTCACTGGTTTCTATATTTGTACTGCAACAAGAAACGGTTGTACTTATCAGAAGTACCATCACCTTACCATCATAACTCTATCCATAAAGGATTTCAAAAATAAAATCCAACTTTTGTCCAACAATGTTTATCTTAAATGTTGTGTATGAAAACTCTCAATTATTACACAAAAACAGAGGGAAGACTAGGGAAAGGACCAATGGTCAACCAATACACCAAAAGAGGCCAGAGTTGAAATGTCTAATTTTATTGGTATTTAAGAAAAACAATTAAAATTACACTCGACATGAACCCGTGTTTTGGCAAGACGTTTCAACTCTGGCCTCTTTTGGTGAATTGGTCGACCCAGCGCATAATTAAACTCTGGAATTCGTTGCCGGAGAACGTGGTGAAGGCGGTTAGCTTAGCAGTTTAAAAAGGGGTTAGACGGTTTCCTAAAGGACAAGTCCATAAACCACTACTAAATGGACTTGGGAAAAATCCACAATTCCAGGAATAACATGTATAGAATGTTTGTACATTTGGGAAGCTCGCCAGGTGCCCTTGGCCTGGATTGGCCGCTGTCGTGGACAGGATGCTGGGCTCGATGGACCCTTGGTCTTTTCCCAGTGTGGCATTACTTATGTACTTATGTCCTCTACTTGGCTCACTTTTATTACATAGAGCAGTGATTTAACCTATTGTGATGTCATAGTGGCTCATTCCACCAATAAGAGCCAACCTCATTAGTGATGTCACAATGGCTTGATTGTATAGAATGTTTGTACGTTTGGGAAGCTCGCCAGGTGCCCTTGGCCTGGATTGGCCGCTGTCGTGGACAGGATGCTGGGCTCGATGGACCCTTGGTCTTTTCCCAGTGTGGCATTACATATGTACTTATAGGTCCTTTCCCTACTCTTCCCCCTGTGTTTATTGTAGGAATCATCTCCTTTTTTCCTTGGTTTTTGAATTATTACAAACAGAATGATATACTAAGTTCAGGCTGCGTAATATCAGAAATCCGACATGGTATTCTTCATGTTGAGCCTCTAACTCTGCTGAATATAGTGCAGTTGTCAAAATTAAGCATTCTGCACTAGATTCATGAGACGGCGCCCAAATTTGGACACCAAAAAAAAAGGTACTCCGAGCACTATACTATCAATGGTGCTCCCAGCTGGGTGCTGTTTACAGAACAGCACCGGGATCCGCACCCAACGTGGGGCACGAGGATTTACACCCACTGAAACCGGGTGCATAAATTAGGCGCAGGTCCTCCGAATTTTACAAGACTGCATGCAGCTTTAGTGAACGCCCCTCCCACCATGGTTATGCCCCTTTTTCAGCTACACACTAAAAGATTTGCATGCGAGAAGGTTGCTAGGCTGTATAGAGAGAGGTGTGATCTGCAGAAGAAAGGAGGTTTTAATGCCCCTGTATAAGACATTGGTGAGGCCCCACCTGGAGTATTGTGTTCAGTTTTGGAGGCCGTACCTTGCGAAGGATGTTAAAAAAATGGAAGCGGTGCAAAGAAAAGCTACGAGGATGGTATGGGATTTACGTTCCAAGACGTATGAAGAGAGACTTGCTGACCTGAACATGTATACCCTGGAGGAAAGGAGGAACAGGGGTGACATGATACAGACGTTCAAATATTTGAAAGGTATTAAGCCGCAAACTAATCTTTTCCGGAGATGGGAAGACGGTAGAACGAGAGGACATGAAATGAGATTGAAGGGGGGCAGACTCAGGAAAGATGTCAGAAAGTATTTCTTCACAGAGAGGGTGGTGAACGCTTGGAATGCCCTCCCGCGGGAGGTGGTGGAGATGAAAACGGTAACGGAATTCAAACATGCGTGGGATAGGCATAAAGGAATCCTGTGCAGAAGGAATGGATCCACAGAAGCTTAGCTGAAATTGGGTGGCGGGGGGAAGAGGGGTTGGTGGTTGAGAGGCTAGGATAGGGGAGGGCAGACTTATACGGGGTCTGTGCCGGAGCCGGTGATGGGAGGCGGGACTGGTGGTTGGGAGGCGGGAAATACTGCTGGACAGACTTATACGGTCTGTGCCCTGAAAATGACAGGTACAAATCAAGGTAAGGTGTAAACATAGGAGTTTATCGTGGGCAGACTAGATGGACCGTGCAGGTCTTTTTCTGCCGTCATCTACTATGTTACTATGAATTTACAGAACAGTGCTTAGCTAGATGTGGATGCAAATACAAACTGTTGCCAATTAACACCAATAATTGATTTTTAGCACCCAATTATTGGCACAAATTGGCTTGTTAGTTGATAATATTCCGCCAGTGTCGTTATGCTCATATTAGCCCTGTCCTCAAGTCACTTCACTGGCTTCCTATCTGTTTCCGCATACAGTTCAAACTCCTCTTATTGACCTATAAGTGCATTCACTCTGCAGCTCCTCAGTACCTCTCCACTCTCATCTCTCCCTACATTCCTCCCCGGGAACTCCGTTCACTGGGTAAATCTCTCTTATCTGCACCCTTCTCCGCCACCGCTAACTCCAGACTCCGTTCCTTTTATCTTGCTGCACCATATGCCTGGAATAGACTTCCTGAGCCTGTACGTCAAGCTCCATCTCTGGCCGCCTTCAAATCTAAGCTAAAAGCACACCTTTTTGATGCTGCTTTTAACTCCTGACCCTTGTTCACAACCCTTATTTTATCATCATACTCACAGAAACAGAAGCCTGCGTGGCTACGTTGCTGATCTGCAAGGGCAGGCTTCTATATGGAATGTTGCTAGTGGAATAGCAACATTCCATCTAGAATCTCCAATAGTAGCAACATTCCATGTAGAATCTCAAATAGGGAAAGGGCTTTTCTGAGGTTTTTGCAACTACATTCAAAGTGGTTTACATATATTCAGGTACTTATTTTGTCCAGGGGCAATGGAGGGTTAAGTGACTTGCCCAGAGTCACAAGGAGCTGCAGTAAGATTGAACTCAGTTCCCCAGGATCAAAGTCCACTGCACTAACCATTAGGCTACTCCTCCAGAGTTATTTGACCTGCAAACACAAAAACAAGAGGACAGGCTCTGAAACTAATGACTAGCAGACCGAAAACAAAGAGAAATAACTTTTTCATACAACGTACAATTAAACGATGGAATCTTTGCTGGATAATGTGATCAAGGCAAGTAACCTAGCGGCATTCAAAGGAGGCTGGTTATGTTCCTGGAGGAAAGTCCACAAAAAAAGTATTAGCCAGATAGATTTGGGAGATCCATTGTTCATCTCTGGAAATTAGCCATGTGAAACAGATGCACTTTTTGAGATCTTCTTGGTACATGGAGGTGGAGGAGTAGATTAACAGTTAGTGAGTCGGCTGCAAATTTGGGGAACTGAGTTCAATTCCCACTGCCGCTGTTTGCAACCTTGGGCAGGCCACCTAACCCTCTATTGCCTCAGGTACAAAGCATAGATTATGAGCCCTCTAGGGACAGAGATATGTACCTGGATATAATAAATGTAAACCACTTTGATTACATAACAAAGGCAGTATATCAAATCCATTCTCCTTTACTTGCAACCTGGACCGAGCGCCATTGATGCTGGACTTAATGAATGCATGACTTTTCTTCTGTTCTCTTAAGTTTTCTTCCTCCTTTCACATTCCGCCTGAGAATTATTTTGAGGTCCTATTTTTCTTTCCTTCATATCTATTGCCTTTCTCTCCACAGCTTATCTTCTTACTTCCTTTTAGTCTCGCAACCTCCTGACACCTTTCCTCTCATGCCTTTTCTTACTTTCATTATCTCTTCTCATTATGCATAACCCCATTTCCTCTCATGACCTCCCAGCCCCTTAGGTTCTGAATTCTCTTCATATCTTACAGCTCCCGGTTCCCTCTCCTCTCTCCCAGCTCCCCTCATGCATCAGAGCCTATGTCCCCAAATCCAAGCCATTTGGATCCTTGTAGGGAAACACAAAATGTGAAATAATTCCACTTGTCCAACTATGTATATAATGTAGCACTGCGAAGGAAACAGTGGATCCGAAAAAATCCTCTCTCACGTGGTGTCTTCTTAAACAAGGTCTTTATTTGAAATCAATAACACAACAACCCGACACGAAACGTGTTTCGGCCGTAACGGCCTGCGTCAGGGGTCTATAGATAAACATAAATATAGAATCAATAAAAACAAATGGATACTCAACTCAAACAAAACATATATATCTTTACAAAATACAATACGTTCCTTTTTGTACACATTTTTTACCTTTTTATTTTATTTTACACTAAAGGATATATTGTATTTTGTAAAGATATATATGTTTTGTTTGAGTTGAGTATCCATTTGTTTTTATTGATTCTATATTTATGTTTATCTATAGACCCCTGACGCAGGCCGTTACGGCCGAAACACGTTTCGTGTCGGGTTGTTGTGTTATTGATTTCAAATAAAGACCTTGTTTAAGAAGACACCACTTGAGAGAGGAATTTTTTGGATCCACTGTTTCCTTCGCAGTGCTACATTATATACATAGTTGGACAAGTGGAATTATTTCACATTTTGTGTTTCCCTACAAGGATTCTTTAGGATCCATTTCAGCCAAGTTTTAGGACAGGAAAACAATGGGTTGCACACAGAATAATAGAAATCATGCTTTTGAATGTTTGACACTGTGGCATTTCTTTTCCCTGGTAGATTACCCAGAATTTAATCTCATAATACAATGAAGGGACAAATCTATCTCTGTGGCTATATGCAGGAAGCTCTTTGTTTGTGATCCAGGTTTGGAAAATTAAGGTACATGTGCCCAATATGGAGACTGATAACTGGGACCACTTTTGCAAAGGACTTCCCCCAAATATTTCTCCATAATAGAAAAGAGCACTAATGTTAAATTGAATTGAATCCCTGACTTAAGTTGGAACCCTATTAAGAGACCAAATCTAACAATTCTCGCCCTTATATGGGAGACTTGCTTACGTTTCTTACAGTGAAAAGCCATTTCTTTGGGCCTGTTTGCATTTTAAGTAGGTAATTTGAAAAGTTATTTGGTTATGTGAATTGGTACTTTTCTTAAATTCTGCACTGAGAAACAAGCTAAGTTCACGAAAATCTTTGTTGCTGAACTGGCAGCCGACACTTACTAAAATGATGACAACCTGCATTTGTAACTGATTTAAAACCTGCTTTTGAGATTTTAAGGGAAACCCGCAGCCGCTATGGAGATCCTGCACCTGCCTGGGCCGAGCCCCTGGAGACAGGCAGAACCAGAGGGGGGGGGGGGGGGGGGGGGGGGAGGATTTTTTTTGTCAATAAAACTTTTTTTTTCCTTTTAAACTTAGACTATGCTCTGAAAAGAGGACACTGTGTTAACATGCTTCCACTGTTTTTTTTAACAGATAGATGTCTTATGTTGTGCACGAACATAAAAGATAAACTATTAACTAGTCATAAGATTGAATCAATAGAGATCTCAGTTTAGTGGACTTTTGTTCTGAAGCAGGTAAATGACAATCATTTTATCTCTGTCCTTTACTTAAAAAAACAATAGTGAGAATGTTTTGAAGTTTGCTGTATGCCTCTGCAGATTATCCACACCATGCTTTCCTTTTATTTGTGTGTTTGCTACAGAAATAAATTGCAATGCCTATAACGTTTTCATACAATGGCTCTTTATTTATTTGTTGCATTTGTATCCCACATTTTCCCACCTATTTGCAGGCTCAATGTGGGAATGAGAAATACAGCGTTATATTGCATTAAGGTTCGTAGGTGACGAGAGGGGAATAATCTCGAACAGGGGCACCCATCTCTAAGGATGACCCGTAAAGGGGCGGGGCAACCTGTATTATTGAAACAAGATGGACGTCCATCTTTCATTTCGACAATACGGTCGGGGACGTCCAAATCATGAAATTTAGGTCGACATTAGAGATGGTCGTCCCCGGTTTTTGGCGATAATGGAAACCGAAGACGCCCATCTCAGAAACGACCAAATCCAAGCCATTTGGATCTGCCGTTGCCTATCCAAGTTAAGTAAACCTTCTTTCCCTGAAGTTCTGGACCCTCCTGAAGATCTAGTACAACAGGCTCCTGATGAAAACCTTTATTCTTGCTCGCATCAAGTGTTATTCAAGCTCAGCCGAAGGCAGGAAACACAAATTGACTCTTACTTGTAAGCACTGTGGTTTTGGTCAGACTTGAATTATAATTTTACAAGCCGTAAAGCCCGTTACAACAGGCGACATTTCTGTTGTGCATAATGTAATGAAATAGCCAAATGGTCAACATGTTTTATTTCTGAAATGTAAAGAGAGTGAGAGTGAGTGTGCGAGAGAGACAGAGAATGTGTGCGCGTCTGTGTGAAAGTGAGTTAAGGAAGAGATTGAGAGTGTGTATGTGTGAGACAAAGTGGGTTTGTATGCGTCTGTGTGCAAGAGAGTGTGAGTGAGTTAAGAGTGTGTATATGTGTGAGTGTGTGTGTGCGTCTGTGTGAAAGACAGAGTGTGAGAGTGAGTTGAGAGACAGTGAGGCATATTTTCAAAGCACTTTGGGAGGCTAAGTTCCATAGGTTTCTATGGAACTTTGGGAGGCTAAGTGCTTTGAAAATAAGCCTCAGTGTGTGTGCCCCCCCTGTAGCCACCCAGTGATTCTCCTGTCTCCCCTCCAGCTACCCAGCGATTCTCCTCTGTACACTTCCCCGCCTGTAGCCACCCAGCGATTCTCCTCTGTACCCTGCCCCCACCCTCCAGGCACCCACCGATTCTCTGTCGCTCCTTTGAAACCCTGCCCGTCTGTAGCCTTCCCTTCGAGTTCGTTCCCTCTGAGTCCCGTCTTCTGACGTCATTTCCTCTTTCTGCGAGGGCAGGACTCTGAGGGAACGACCTGGAAGGGAAGGCTACAGACGGGCAGGGCTTTCAAAGGAGCGACGGAGACTCAGTGGGTGCCTGGGGGGGGGGGGGGGGGGGGGAGGGGGCAGGGGACAGAGGAGAATAGCTGGGTGGCAATGACGGACCAGGCAGGTGGGTTGGGCGTTTGTTACAGACCGCCGTTGATCCGCTGGTCGTGCCTCTACGTGCCACTGTTACTGCCTGTAATGTCGGGACTCGGGATAGATCTGTGACATGCCGCACATGCGCAGAACAGGTGCGCTGTTCTGCGCATGCGTGGCACGTCAGTCACTCCATTTATATAGTAGGATTTTATGTGCACCAATGATACCTGCCAGACTGTGAAGGTGCCTCAAAGTCCCCGACGGCCATTAAAAATGGCTCAGAAAATGCACCTGTGCCAGACCTGGCAAGAGTATGAGACACATTAAGCTATGTATATCTGATGTCAAAACAGACAGCTCTCTGCTAGAACAGGAAAACTAGGCTGGGCGTGGACGACTAATATCTGCAGCTTTGTTTGGGGATTACACTTTTTGTTTATTCTGCTTTTCTATTTTACACTGCACACTGTCACTTTCTTTTGGGATGGTGGGGATATTGGGTTGTTGGATGTTTTGAATGCACTTTAGCAATATACCGAAGAACCACAGTACGTCATGTCATTGTTCTTAGTATCAGTCTTGTATTTGTATAGAAACAATAAAATAAAGTTTAATAAGTATTACTGCTCTAGGAATCCTTGAGCTCTTAAGGACCGACTCTATGCTGTACAGGGCAGGCACTGGCCAGCTAGATACAAGGAATGAAGCAGTCACTGTAGACTCTTAAGAAAAATATCCCACCCTCTCTGGCTATTAGACAAACCTCTGAGCAATAGCTAACACTTTGGAGTATTCTCCCTCCTTTGATCGTAGGATGGTCGGGATGGGAATCTTTATTCGCGTTCCAGTTGGGTTCCCATTATCTTCTATCAGAACCACGTTGTTCGAATCGAACCTGGGAGTCATGCTGGGGCCAGGCATCCTGTGACCCACAATAAGAGCCTTTTTCTTCTCTCCTTTGATGGCCAGCAGAATCTTGTCCCCCACTTTGCCCACTCCCGTTTTGTTATAGACGTGGATACAGCGGGGTGGCCGGTGGTAAGCAGTGTTCCCCAGGGCACTGTTGTCAACCACTCGTACCCGAGTCATTTTTTGGATTGCGCTGCAGGACCCGGTAATGCTAGAAGACACGAGAATGAAAAGATTTCAGAAATCCTGGAAAATGAATGCAAGATTAGGTTATAGGTCACCTAAGCCATGCATAAAAAGTCAGCTACAAAGCATTCTACCCACCAATACGATCTCCATTTTTTTCCATGCGAGAGAAAGATTTTACATAGCAAGAACCAGTTTGTAAAACTGAAAATGTATTTTCTTCTTCCAGCTACTTTACTAAATGAAGCATTATAGACATGGCATGTTTCATACTTGAAATATCTTCTTGTACAGCACACAAGTACGTGAGACAGACAGTCCCACCGCAGAGCAAGTGGTATAACGTGAGCGGAAGTGGTGCGACCTTCACACACACAGTCCCACCACAGAGTAGGTGGTACAGCGTGGGCGGCAGTGGAATAAGCTTCATCCACACCTACAAAGTCCATAGCAAAGGCGGCAGCAGTAGGAGTCTCACACACATGAACATATGGTCAGGTCACAGAGCAGGTTTAACATGGGCTGCAGCAGTACAAGCTTCATGGACACACATTGGGGCCCTTTCACTAAGCAGCATAGGCGCCTACGCGCTGTAATCGAATGAGACCCTGGGAACTCCCCTCGAAGCTAATGGAGCCACAACTACCATACCCAGAATTCAGTAAGAGAGGGGGTGGAAGCCAAACCCCGGGTCGGATTCCCCTTCCAGGAGCCGGAAGCAGCAGTAGTGAGGGGAATGGAGAGGCAGTGCTTACCAGAAGGGGGCGCATGAACCAGGGAAATCAGTTCCCCTGGCTTAGGAATCAATACATAATTCCTGCCACCGGCTTTTCTGGAGTCTTTGAAGAGAAGAGAGGAAGACGAGGAGAAGGAGGAGAGGAAGGAGGACTGGGAGGCGAGTGAGGCAAATCTACCTGCTGATACACCCTATGGAGAGGAATGTATAGAGGTGGAGGAGTTCAGATAAGTGACTTTGGCATAAAGAAAAGGGCAGTGTGAGTGGGAGGGCACAGGGTTGTTTGTTGAGGACCCAGGTTCCTGGCTGGGGGAGGACAGCATTGAGCTGTTATTGCAGAGGACTAAGGACTGATATAACAGGAGGTAAAAGTGTTTATTTTGGGGAACAAAGAGAAGCCTGTCCTGTGCCCTCCTGTAAGCAATGGACAGGCTTCTCTTTCTTCCCCAAAATTGCTTGTCCATTGCTTACAGGGGCACAGGACTCTTAGTACTGGGCCTGCTTTCCCAGGCTGAGACTGTGGAGGGGGTGTACCTAAACTTGTTCATGAATTGTGAATGTGGACTGAAATAAAAGGGATTCTTTTCCTCAACTGGCATTGTGGAGATGTTCCTCGGCTGTGGCTGAAAGTAGAGTGCTGAGCTCGGAGGGGAAGGTGACCCAGCCCGGCTGTGGAAGGAGGGAGTTTACAACGTACCCAAAGTGCATCAATTTCGAGTTACTGCGTTGCCCCTGCAGTAATTTCATTTTTGACGCGGGTCCACTACGAGCCGCAAAAGCATTCTTTTTTGCTGGAGCGCGGCAGAAACCAGGCGGTAATCGCCATTCTATGAGCGTAGACAATTACCGCACGGTTAACGTGTGAGACCTTACCGCTAAGTCAGTGGCTGGCGATAAGGTCTCAAACTCAAAATGGATGCGAGCCGATATTTATTTTGCCGCACGTCCCATTTTCGGCAAAAAGGCCTTTTTTTTTTTTCACAGATACGCCGAAAAATGGATCTGCGCATGCCCAAAACGTGTGCCTACACTAGCGCTGCCCATATCTCGGCGCACCTTAGTAAAAGGGCCCCACAGAGTCCTCCTACAGAACACACAGATGCACCCATGGCCCCATCACAAGACAGATACTACAGCAAATGCAATTCAAGCTTCCTCGTGTTATTTAGCCAACAAGTGAAGAGTTTTCAGAAGAGGGGAATATGGGATACAGAAATCTTTCTGTCCCATCCAAAACTGCATTTGCATGATCATACTCGGTGCCTATTGAGTTACCTTAGGTGTCGTTGGGCCATTGCTCTACCTACATGGAGGAGGAGACCTCCCAACTGCTTATCAAACAGCACCATTGAATGCTACCAGGACAGCCTGAGGATAAAGAAAAAGAATTCACATCACAATCAACTTCACCTCTATAAAATTAACCACATTTATATTTAGAACTTTGCAAACATCTACTCAATACATAGAAGAATAGGTATGAGAGAGAACAGAGTGGAGGAGTGACCTAGTGGTTAGGGTGGTGGACTTTGGTCCTGAGGAATTGAGTTGGATTCCCACTTCAGGCACAGGCAGCTCCTTGTGACTCTGGGCAAGTCACTTAACCCTCCATTGCCCCATGTAAGCCGCATTGAGCCTGCCATGAGTGGGAAAGCGCAGGGTACAAATGTAACAAAAATAAAATAGATACTATTGGAGATTCTACATGGAATGTTGCTACTATTGAGATTCTGTTGCTACTATTGGAGATTCTACATGGAATGTTGCTACTATTAAGATTCTGTTGCTACTATTGGAGATTCTACATGGAATGTTGCTACTATTGAGATTCTGTTGCTACTATTGGAGATTCTACATGGAATGTTGCTATTCCACTAGCAACATTCCATGTAGAAGGCTGCGCAGGCTTCTGTTTCTGTGAGTCTGACATCCTGCACGTACGTGCAGGACGTCAGACTCACAGAAGCAGAAGCCTGCGCGGCCACATTGGTGATCTGCAAGGGCCAACTTCTACATGGAATGTTGCTAGTGGAATAGCAACATTCCATGTAGAATCTCAAATAGTAGCAACAGTGGAGGAGTGGCCTAGTGGTTAGGGTGGTGGACTTTGGTCCTGGGGAACTGAGGAACTGAGTTTGATTCCCACTTCAGGCACAGGCAGCTCCTTGTGACTCTGGGCAAGTCACTTAACCCTCCATTGCCCCATGTAAGCCGCATTGAGCCTGCCATGAATGGGAAAGCGCAGGGTACAAATGTAACAAAAAAAAACAGTTCATAAGATATGAATCTCTGTTTAGGCTTCACACCCACCTCCGTATCTGCTCAAGAGAAACTCTAAAGCAAAACAAGTGAGTCATAAAATAATATAAAGTGAAAGTTTCTCATGCTGTGTACTCAAGAGAAATCCAGTTTTCAGCTTTTGTCTACATAACCTTTTCATTGATAAAGAATCAAAGGTAAAATTATAAAAAAAAACAAACAGTGGTGTTGCCCTCTTTGGAGAAATCTTAGATGTCCTGTCAATGTCGAGACGTAACTCAAAAAAAGTTCTGCTCAGATCTTCCTGCCCAAAGGAAAACACATTTCATCGTAACACATCTTATATAAAATTATATATTGCCCTACCATGCTTTACAATTCTAAATGTGTTTTCAGCAATAAGGAAGGGGAAGGGAAATGGGACTTTGATATATCACCTTTCTGAGGTTTTTTGCAACTACATTCAAAGTGGTTTACATATATTCAGGTACTTATTTTGTACCAGGGGCAATGGAGGGTTAAGTGACTTACCCAGAGTCACAAGGAGCTGCAGTGGGAATCGAACCCAGTTCCCCAGAATCAAAGTCCACTGCATTAACCACTAGGCTACAGTCTGTTTTGTGCCCAGAGTCACAAGGAGCTGCAGTGGGAATCAAACTCAGTTCCCCAGAATCAAAGTCCACTGCACTAACCACTAGGCTACTCCTCCACTCATTCCACCAATAAGAGCCAACCTCATCAGTGATGTCACAATGGCTTGATTGCCCGATACTTCTGATATTGTGATGTCATAAGGGAAAGGGAAATGGGACTTGATATACCGCCTTTCTGAGGTTTTTACAACTCGATTCAAAGTGGTTTACATATATTCAGGTACTTATTTTGTACCAGGGGCAATGGAGGGTTAAGTGACTTGCCCAGAGTCACAAGGAGCTGCAGTGGGAATCAAACTCAGTTCCCCAGAATCAAAGTCCACTGCACTAACCACTAGGCTACTCCTCCACTAGAATAGCCATACAGGGTCAGACCAATGGTCCATCTAGCCCAGTATACTACTTCCAACCAGGTCAAAAGCATCTAGCAGAAACCTAATTGGTAGCAACATTCCATGCTACCAATCCCAGGGCAAGTAGTGGCTTCCCCCTTGTCTATCTGAGTAAGAAATTATGGACTTTTCCTCCAGAAACTTGTCCAAACCTTTTTTAAACTCATAAACCCAGATACGCTAACCGCTGTTACCACATCCTCCGGCAACAAGTTCCAGAGCTTGACTATCCTTTGAGTGAAAAAAAAAAATACTTCCACCTATTTGTTTTAAAAGTATTTCCATGTAATTTCATCGAGTGTCCCCTGGTCTTTGTACTTTTTGAAAGTGAAAAATCGATTCATTTCTACCCGTTTTACACCACTCAGGATTTTATAAACCTCAATCATATCCCTCCTTCTGCCATTTCTTCTCTTTCCTATGCAGGTCTATTCAAATAAAACCAGTCTGACAGGGGGGTTTAACACTGTTACATCATTGTGTCCACAGTGGGTCTAGATGGCAGGGTATTTATCTTCCCCTTGAACATTACACAGCAGTGGTTCTCCAAATGGGATTCCAGAAACTGGGCTCATGCCTCTCTCTCCTCCTTCTTTGACTTGCACTAGTAATGGAAGGTCAGCATGGGAGGCTGTGAACCAGTTAACTTCCCTGCACCTTCCTAGGCAGAGGGTTGGTACCTGTTAAGTGCACAATGCCTCACAGGCCTGGCTTTAACTACTGCTACTGTTGCTACCACAGGCTCCGGCACCGAGTGCTGTGCACCCCCAATATCGATCAGACTCCTCGACTCTGTCCAGGGAGGGTAACTGGTAATTTCCATTGAGTTTAGCACCCCCCAAATGATTTTGAAAAGTTGGCTCCTATAGTTGCCATCTCTTCCGCTTTGGGCATGTGTTAGGAAATAATGGAAGGGGGGCTCTGCTATACAGTGATACCTCGGTTTTCATCGATAATCCGTCCGAAAACAATCGGCGAAATCCGAGGCACTTATTTCCATATGGAATTGTTTGGCTAGACGCGCGGGGTGATGCTCACATAACGAGAAACAACGCCACAATGAGCAGAACGCGTGGGTCGCCCTTTTGGTTTCGCAAAATTAGCAGCGAGGTCATGTGGGCACGCCGACGAAATCCGAGACAAATTTTTCGCAGAAAAAAAAAAAAGACGACGAAAACCGAAACATGATAACCGAAGTCAATGAAAACCGAGGTATTACTGTATTTGTTTTCATCGTTGTCTGGGTTATGTGAATTTTCAGGTGTTAAAATGGGACCTGTTTTACAGGTTTTAAATTTCAGCCAAAACGGTCCTCATCCCGTAGTTTTACAAGTCTTAGTACTTTAGAAAGTTAAGAACCACTGTTCCCTCTAAGCTGTGCAGGAGTCCACCTACAGCCCTGCCAGTGGGGGGTGCTGTTTCACCACCACATTTTCAACAGTAAGGGACAGGCAAGCTTTGCCAGACTCCAGGTAATCTGCCCGTTTCTAGTGACTGAAAACAGAATACTGAAGCACCACCCTCCACTGGCAGCTGGAGAACTCCTGCACAGCTAATGTAAGGACATACACGTTCATGGTTGGATTCCTAACAGCTTTTCACATTTCCAAAGAGGTGAGAAGAAATCATGCTATTCAAATTAAAGCTGTAGATGCACCAGGCAGGGCCTACCATATAAGAAAAAAAATCCCTTACATGGTAGACAGGTACTGCGTGGGGTAGGGTGTCACCATTTTTCAAGATGGCATTGCTCCTGCCTCCCATGAAGGTATGAAGGGTGGCTGGAAGGGTGCCATTAGACATTAAAAAAAAAATTTCTAAACTCGGGCAGGCCACTAGACTACCAGGGAAATACTTTGAAGTGTGGGTGGAGTGGGGAAGGGGGAGGGGGTTTTAGTCGGGAGATTCTTTCAGGGAAGGAGAGAGGGTGCCAATACTGGTCATCCAGGGTGATTGGGTTGGGGGGGAGGAAGGGAGAGAGACTCCTGTCAACTTGAATGCTGCAAAGGAATGGGGGCCATGGGATTCCCACAGGGATGAAAGAAACTGCCACGGGATTCTTGTGGGAGAGTAATCAAAATCTCTGGTAAAGCTACGATGAGACTCGGAACGTACAGAGAGTCTACTGAGGTGCCAGAATGAGGTTTGAAATGCCCAGAGAGGCAACACTAGACTGAGACTTGGAACACACCTTGGTTGAATAGTGAATACTATCCAAAAAAAAAAAAAAAACCCACAGGAGGCTGTGGAAACAGAGGGCTACAAGCAAGTTAACGTTGGCTCCTGTGGGTAAGGGGTGGGGATATAATGGATTTTAGCAGGTATAGGAGGATATGGGAACATGGTGAAATTTCTGTCGCCATGCAATTCTACATTAGCCATGCGTAACAATTTTTTTGTTGTTGTTCTGCACACTGTAGGATAGCTTTGCCTTCATTTTAATGCACAGCGTGGTCAGGGTTTCTTCACTGAAACACTTTCTGCATTGCAAACCTTCAGCAGAAGTGTGAAAACCATTCGGCAAGTTTTCTGCATTGTCACCAGAATGAAAGCACTACTTCTGCACCGATAAAACAGATCGGCGCCAAAATGATCTGAAAGGACATGGGGCTTGCATAGCCTCACTTCCAGAGAACCAAGAAAAGTACGAGTCCTGACTCTATAACTTGGAGCAGTTCAACTAATAAATCTTACTCTCTCACATTTCTTGCTCCATCTGAACCACGGCTGAGCGCTGGTAGCATGAACCTTCATTTGCAATTGGGGGATTTTTTTTTTTTTTTTTGCCTAAACTGCTGAATTTCCATTTCATAAAGGCAAGTCATCAACCCCTTCCAATTCACCAAGCCCATGCACTGCCGTGTCAATCCTCAACGGGGTCCATGCACCAGCCTGGGACCGAGTGCCGTGGCCTGACTCAACTAAGAGTAAACACCTAAGCCTGGAAATCAAACCCGTGTCCTCTGTACTACAGCGCACAGCACTTCCACTGAGCTGGTCATTAACTCCTCTTTCTTACTTAAAAACTATGATCGAACCAGTGTTCTAAGCTCCCTCCTGCAATTTCAAGTATAAGCTTTTTATTTGCTCTAAAACTTGCAACAGAGCAAATACAATTAACATGACATTAGCCCAGTAAAGCAAACATTCTTTCCCCAAGTATCATTATAACCTCTTCACCTAAATACTTCAGGTTAAGCAGGAAAATTTCCCTTGTGGAGAAAGGACATTGTGTTTCACTGAAACCTTGACAAGTGCTTGCTGCCCCTACTTCAAAATGTTGCACTTTCAAATTAAGCCCCTTGCAAATATTAGAGGGAAGTGAATTGCTGTTTTCCATCACTGCAGATCCTATTCTGGGACACGGTGCTGAAGTTCCACAGCTTCTGAGATAATGCGTCAAATGTCCTTCTCGGCAAGACCTTTTGTCTGAGACCGAGGCTCATGCAGAAACCCTGTGTTACAGTATGCACTAATATTTAGCATATGGCTTATGCATAAGTTTTGCTTCTCAATGCAACAGTTTAGCTTATTAGGTATTTGATATACTGCCTTTCAAACGTCAAACAGGCGGTGTACAATCAAACCGAAACAGAAAAGAAAGGAGCTACATCAAACATAGGATAGAGGAAAAGGCGGGAAAAGGAAGTCTGCAGCTGAGCCACTCAGAGGCTGAGGACGCTGAAAGCCAAGGCAAACAAGTTTTCAAGAGTGCAAGAATGCGGATAAGAGATTGTTCTGTTTTAAGTTCAACAGGGAGAGCGTTCCATAAAGTAGGGGTACAATCCAAAAATTAAAAAAAAAGATTAAAAAATGGTGAGCTCCAAGTCGACTTCAGGCGGGAAAGGCAAACTGTGTGAAGGGAAAGACGGGAGGCCAAGGATGAGCACAGTACAAGACAGTGTGTAGGAAGTAAATAAGTGTGGATAGATTTTTATTTATTTTATTTATTGCATTTGTATCCCACATTTTTCCACCTTTTTGCGGGCTCAGTGTGGCTTACAATACATTATGAATTATGGAAATACAGTTTGTTACAATTCGATAATGGATTACATTGTGAAGAGTTATACGAGACAAAATCAAAGTATTGTTAAGGAATATATCAATGGAAAATAACATTGGAAGGAAAACAACGGGAAACTAGAGGGTCTGAGGACAATATATAATAACAAAAAACCTATGGTATACATTTTCTGTGATTAAAGGTATGAGTGTGGTGAGATTTCAGGATTGAGAATTCATAAGTGGATGTGTTGATGTATAACTGAACAGTGAGTGTGGATTTTATATGTTTTGGTTCTTTCCGTAGATTTTATCAAAAAGATAAAGAGGGGATTCCTGGAGTGGACTTATGGGTAAGGGTGAGAATTTTGAACTGTACACAAAAACGAAGAAAAAGCCAATGAAAATGAGCCAGCAAATGTGAAACATGAGCAGACCTGTATGCAAGCACCTGAACATAAGTGTTCTGGACCGTCTGAAGATATTTCGGGAGACCAGTGTAAGTGTTATAGTAGTCAACACCAGGGAACACTAGAAGGTAGCACAGGAGGACTCATCAAGGTAACTACAGAGGGAGTAGATGCAGCAAAGTGAAAAGAAACCGGAACTAACTAAAGAGGAGATGCAGGGGAAAAGAAAGTTGGGAATCAAATGGTCACACTCAAATATTTCAGGGTAGACACAACTGTTAGGGGAGATTTATTAGCAGCCAACATAGGGGCCCGAAGGCTAACCAGTAACCCGCAGTGTAACAGCCTTGGAAGGGTTTGGTACAAGGCGATATGAATTGATAGCATCCAAACAGGACTGGAGCACAGATAGGTCAGGGTTGGATAGGTTTTGCGCAGAAACAAGGATATAAATGTAGAACTTGACAGAAAACACTGAATGAGCGACACCAGGGGGCTGAGAAAAATGTACAGACGGGGGGAGAGCAGACAGCCTTGTGCTACACACCACAGTTGAGGCTGCAAGAAAAAGAATTAGAGTGCAGGAGGGAAAACAGAATAGTAGCGGCCCGACAAGAAGGAAGAAAACTATTTAAGAGCAAAGTCAGAAGTGTCAAAAAAGGACAGTCTGGCCACGAGAACAATTTAGGGAGGAGAGCTGAGACACCAGGTTAAAGTTTCTTCAGACAGTTAGAGACCTTAAGAGATCAAAGTAGTATAATATTCCTGTCTTTGGAGGTGTAACCGAGACAGATAAAGTTGAAGGGTTTGCCGACAGCAGGACAAATTCATCACGGATCTTGTGGCCTGCCAAAACACTGTTTTGCGAAACCATCATCTCTTCAAGAAACGCAAGTTCCGTCAGGTCACAAGTACCTTGAGTGCACATGGTTTTTTTGCATCAGTGGCTTGGGATGGTGCAATTAGAAAAGGTTCAAAGAAGGGCAACCAAAATGTTAACGGGGGTGGAACACCTCCCATATGAGAGCCTAAAAACGTTAAGGCTCTTCAGCTTCTAAAAGACAACAGGTAAAAGGCGATACGATTCAGGTCTGCAAAATCCTAGAATGAATAGCTCTTTCAAAAATTACAAAGACCAGGAAACACTGAATGAAATTACATGGAAATACTTTTAATACAAACTGGAGGAAATAACTAATAGTTAAGCTCTGGAATCTGCTGTCATGTGGTAACAGCTGTCAATGTATCTGGGTTTTAAAAAGTTTTGGACAAATTCCTGGAAGAGTCCATAGTGTTACGAGATAGACATGGGGGTAGCCACTGCTTGCCCTGGGATTGGTAGCATGGAATGTTGCTACTCTTTGGGAATCTGGAATATTGCTATTCTTTGAGATTCTGCATGGAACCTTGTTACTCTTTGGGATTCCGGAATGTTGCTACTCTGAGATTCCGGAATCTTGCTACTCTAAGATTCTGCATGTAACCTTGTTACTCTTTGGGATTCCAGAATCTTGCTACTCTTTCAGATTCTGCATGGAACCTTGTTACTCTGTGATTCCGGAATCTTGCTACTCTTTCAGATTCTGCATGGAACCTTGTTACTCTTTGGGATTCCGGAATCTTGCTACTCTTTGAGATTCTGCATGGAACCTTGTTACTCTTTGGGATTCCGTAATGTTGCTACTCAGATTCTGCATGGAACCTTGGTACTCTTTGGGATTCCAGAATCTTGCTATTCTTTGAAATTCTGCATGGAACCTTATTACTCTTTGTGATTCCGGAATGTTACTACTCTTTGAGATTCTGCATGGAACCTTGTTACTCTTTGAGATTCTGGAATGTTGCTACTCAGATTCTGCATGGAACCTTGTTACTCTGTGATTCCAGAATCTTGCTACTCTTTCAGATTCTGCATGGAACCTTGTTACTCTGTGATTCCGGAATCTTGCTACTCTTTCAGATTCTGCATGGAACCTTGTTACTCTTTGGGATTCCGGAATCTTGCTATTCTTTCAGATTCTGCATGGAACCTTGTTACTCTTTGGGATTCCGGAATCTTGCTATTCTTTGAGATTCTGCATGGAACCTTGGTACTCTTTGGGATTCCGGAATCTTGCTATTCTTTGAGATTCTGCATGGAACCTTGGTACTCTTTGGGATTCCAGAATCTTGCTATTCTTTGAGATTCTGCATGGAACCTTGGTACTCTTTGGGATTCCAGAATCTTGCTATTCTTTGAGATTCTGCATGGAACCTTTTTACTCTTTGGGATTCCGTAATGTTGCTACTCAGATTGTGCATGGAACCTTGGTACTCTTTGGGATTCCAGAATCTTGCTACTCTTTGAGATTCTGCATGGAACCTTGTTACTCTTTGGGATTCCGTAATGTTGCTACTCAGATTGTGCATGGAACCTTGGTACTCTTTGGGATTCCAGAATCTTGCTACTCTTTGAGATTCTGCATGGAACCTTGTTACTCTTTGGGATTCCGTAATGTTGCTACTCAGATTGTGCATGGAACCTTGGTACTCTTTGGGATTCCAGAATCTTGCTATTCTTTGAGATTCTGCATGGAACCTTGTTACTCTTTGAGATTGTGCATGGAACCTTGGTACTCTTTGGGATTCCAGAATCTTGCTACTCTTTCAGATTCTGCATGGAACCTTGTTACTCTTTGGGATTCCAGAATCTTGCTACTGTTTCAGATTCTGCATGGAACCTTGTTACTCTTTGGGATTCCGTAATGTTGCTACTCAGATTGTGCATGGAACCTTAGTACTCTTTGGGATTCCAGAATCTTGCTATTCTTTGAGATTCTGCATGGAACCTTGTTACTCTTTGAGATTGTGCATGGAACCTTGTTACTCTTTGGGATTCCGTAATGTTGCTACTCAGATTGTGCATGGAACCTTGGTACTCTTTGGGATTCCAGAATCTTGCTATTCTTTGAGATTCTGCATGGAACCTTGTTACTCTTTGAGATTGTGCATGGAACCTTGTTACTGTTTGGGATTCCGGAATCTTGCTATTCTTTGAGATTCTGCATGGAACCTTGTTACTCTTTGAGATTGTGCATGGAACCTTGTTACTGTTTGGGATTCCAGAATCTTGCTATTCTTTGAGATTGTGCATGGAACCTTGTTACTCTTTGAGATTGTGCATGGAACCTTGGTACTCTTTGGGATTCCAGAATCTTGCTACTCTGAGATTATGCATGGAACCTTGTTGCTCTTTGGGATTCCAGAATCTTGCTACTCTTTGAGATTGTGCATGGAACCTTGTTACTGTTTGGGATTCCGGAATCTTGCTATTCTTTGAGATTCTGCATGGAACCTTGTTACTCTTTGAGATTGTGCATGGAACCTTGTTACTGTTTGGGATTCCAGAATCTTGCTATTCTTTGAGATTGTGCATGGAACCTTGTTACTCTTTGAGATTGTGCATGGAACCTTGGTACTCTTTGGGATTCCAGAATCTTGCTACTCTGAGATTATGCATGGAACCTTGGTACTCTTTGGGATTCCAGAATCTTGCTACTCTTTGAGATTGTGCATGGAACCTTGTTACTGTTTGGGATTCCGGAATCTTGCTATTCTTTGAGATTCTGCATGGAACCTTGTTACTCTTTGAGATTGTGCATGGAACCTTGGTACTCTTTGGGATTCCAGAATCTTGCTACTCTTTGCGGTTCTACATAGAATGTTAGTACCAATTAGGTTTCTGCCAGGTACTTGTGACTTGGCTTAGAAGCAGGATACTGAGCTAGGTGGACCATTGGTCTGATCCAGTATGGCCGTTCTTGAAGGAGTGGAACGCCGGTACTACCTGAATACTACTGAGCAACAGGACAACCTCATGTTTTGTGCCTACTGATGGACTTTTACTTATGCACTCTACCTCTGCTTTTGGCTATTTGGCCACACCTTATTACTGCACTGGACATTTGTGCCTTATCCAGTTTTATTGTTTACTAACAAGACAAGTTTGCTGCTTACTAATGTACAGACAGAATGCAGGGCTATTAGATATATAGCTTGTAACAGTAGTTTGCAAGGCCTATACAAGACCAGCTTGCACGTAGCAACGCCATCTGAATAGGCGACCTTGGAGGGTGCTGACACCCCCCTGCATTCCTGAGCCGCACCTTATCTCCTGTGCTAGAAAGGAGCATTGTGTGTATACAGAATAAGCTGCTGAGTTTCGTTTTTCTTGCCAGTATCATTTCAGTGTTATGACGTGTGTACGTACTGGGACTACAATTTTGTACTGTAAGAACTACAAATGTTTACTGCGCATGATAGTTGTGACGTGTAAGGGGCCAAATGCGCAGGCCCAGTAGGGAAGTATAAATGTAAGTGTCAGATGATTTATGACACACAGTGTCCCGAGGCTACTCGGTGCTGTTCACTTGCTAGCAATAAAGTTGCCTGGTTTGGAACCAAAGTTTGCCTTTCGTCTCCTGATTTCCCACCTGTTTCATTGGCGACCCAGATGGGACAGAAGTAGAAAGGGGAATCGGATTATATTCTTCCCCTCCCCCACTGCAGTCGGATCGGGTCATCGATTCCCACCTGAGGAGGTGGTGAGTGGCCACCGCTGATTTCAGCGTCCATCTCCCGGAGGAGGGCCGATCCACTCCGCCTGACTGTAGAGGGGGCTGTGTGGTTCCGACAAGGCACCTTTTTCCATTTCAGGGAGAAGCGCACGACGGCGCGGCCTGCGACCCCGGCGGACAGGCGAGTATACTCTACGTAGTGACCGGCCCAGTAAGGACCGAAGAAGAGGCGTGATCACCCTCTTTTAGCCAGTGACTAATACGGACTATTGGTATCCGACTAGGTCCCGAAACTCACTAGGCTCCGGCGACGAAACCGAGCGGCGAACGAACGGGGGGGTTTCTTGTGGCGTATGAAAGTGTGTGAGTGGGCTTGCAGTTCCAGGCCGGGCGACCGCGTCCTGGTCAGGCCGAGTGTTGACCCTTCTGTGTCTGGTGGAACGAGACCCCTTACTCCTCCACCTCCCCTTTCCCCCTTTGTCCGTCACCTGTCCTTTGGCACTCAGGTTAGGATGGGCGGGGGTGGGTCTTCACCGTTAGATTTAATGACGGAACACTTTAGCGAAGTGTTCGACCTCGATAAATGTAGCAGGGCCGGGATGATACAGAGATGTCAATTTATGTGGCCAGGGCTAGGAATTGCTGGATGGCCCCCGGAAGGGTCATTCGAGTATGAAAAAGTGGCGGCGGTCATGAATATTGTTATAATTGAGGGAAACCCAGGCTGTCCCGAGGACATTCCATACATAGAAGCGTGGTTGGACGTAGTCCGGGATCCGCCGGCCTGGGCCCAACGGAAGGTAGAAAAGGCCGCCCTTATGTTGGTAAAGCAGAGAAAAGGCCGGAAAACCAAACTTAGAACCCTGCCGACCCACGCCTTCGCTCTCCAAAGCTCGGCAACCGCTGCCGTCCCGAAGGCCGCAGGGACCGCCCCCATACGGCCTACCGCCCCTAGCACTGAAGCCACTGAGACCACGCCCCCTGCTACCAGGGTGAAAGCAGGAACTACGCCCAGTGCTACCAACACACTTTCTAGAAAAAAACCCCCAAAGAAAACCACAGGGAAAGTTCAGGGTTTGGCCGAGAAGAAGCCTCCAAAAGCCCCGATACTTGCTACGGCGGAAGCATACGAAGACGACATCGCGCCGCCGCCCTATGCTCCTATGTACCCTGACCTTACGGGCCTAGCAGAAGGCCCCGCTGATGCCGAGACTTCCGGGTCAGAGTCGGATGCCGGGGAGACGTCCCGCCCAGCTTCACCTGAGTCACCTGGCCCCGCAACCACACGGAAGAGTAAACGGGTGGTGAAGAACATTACTCGGTTCCCCCAATCGAGTCCGCAACAGGCCCTTCCGTCCAGCCGAAAAGAGGGAACCTCCCACTTATTCCCAGTTCGACAGTCCACCACCTATACCCCTAACCCGGCGGAAGGGGGGGGCCAGCCCATCGAATCAACCGTCTATAGCCACGTTCCCTTCTCAAGTGCCGATTTGTATAACTGGAAATTCCATGGGCCGTCCTACGACCAGAAACCCGAGCAGCTGATAGAGCTGGTGGAAGGCATTATATACAGCTACAATCCAACTTGGGCCGACCTTAGGCAGTTGAGCGCCCACATCCTGACCTCTGAAGAACGCCGACTTTTACAACAAAATATGGAGCAAGCCATCCGGGATGCGAATCCGGCCCATGCCAATTTACAGAACCTACTAGAAACAGAGGCACCCATCGCTGCCCCCACGTGGGATTACCGAACCGCCGAAGGCCAAACCTTTATCCGCCGATACCAACAGGCGTACCTGGCCGCCTTAAAGAAGGGGAAGCAGAAGGTTACCAACATGGGAAAAATCCACAGTGTAGTCCAACAAAAGGAGGAGAGTCCAGGGGACTTCCTTGAACGACTTATGGAAGCATTTAGGAGGCACAGCCCGATAAATCCCGAGGACCCTAAGAACCTCCCAACCGTGGTTATGAGTTTTGTTAGCCAGTCAGCACCGGATATACGAAGAAAGCTACAGAGAACGGAGGGGTTCGAAGGGATGAGCCTAAGCCAACTGAAAGCTATAGCTGATCGCGTATTCGGATATCGCGACCAGGAGGAGAAGGTGGAGGCCCGGAAGGAATCGACCAGACGGATGCGGGAGAAGGCAGATGTATTGGCTACGGTGCTGGAAGAACGAATGAGGTCTAGACCAAAGGGGAGGGGCAGGAGAACAAGAGGAACGCGGTCCCCCATAGGGCGTAACCAGTGTGCAAATTGTCGACAAGAAGGACACTGGTGGGCTGATTGTCCAGAGGAGATACGGGACAACCCGAGAGAAGAGGAATCATGGGACCGGCAGAGAGAGGAGGAGACCGGCGACCGCACGGGGGCCCCTAGGCGAGGCCGGGGAAGGGGCCGAAGAGAGAGAGGACGGGATGACCGGAGGGAATGGCAGATGGCTGTGGACGCTACCCGAGACGGCACAGCATGAAGAAACCGGGAGGGCAAAGTCCCCACTGACCCTCTGGTGGAAATTCGGGTGGGGACAGAATCTATGAAGGCCTTACTAGACACAGGGGCCCAGCGATCTGTTATCACCACTGCCATAGCCCCAGCCACGAAAGAAACTATACCAATTGTGGGAGCCTCCGGGAAATCCCTTGCGGCTCCCCTCCTCAAAGAGCGCCAAGTCCAGATCGGAGGGACGATGGTGTCCCATCAGTTCATACACATCCCTGGATGCCCGGTCCCCTTGATTGGTCGAGACCTACTCTGTAAGCTCCAGGCCACCCTGAAGTTCAAGACTACGGGTGAAGTGGAAGCTCGCTTTGAAGATCGGCCAGTAACACTTATCTGTCCAGTAAGAGAAGAATGGAGACTACACGTTCCCCCAACTGTAGGACCCGGCGACTGCCGTTACGACCAGAACACCCCTTTCGCCCAGCAGAGGCGGGCCATAATGGATGGAGTGCCTGATGTATGGGCGGAATTGAACCCCGGCGGACTGGCCGTAAACGCTATCCCCATCTGGATTGAGCTCAAACCAAATGCTCAAGTTGTCAACCAAGGACAATACCACATCCCCTATGCAGCCCGGCATAGTATGCACACACATCTACAGAAACTCCTTCAACAGGGAGTCCTTAAACCAATCAGATCCGCATGGAACACCCCATTGTTGCCCGTTAAGAAACCAGGAACATCCGAGTACAGACCCGTCCAGGACCTGAGGAAAGTCAACAACCAGGTAGCCGACATAGTTGCCCTCGTACCAAATCCATACTCCATCCTAGCCCAAGTGCCATCTCAGACCAAGTGGTACAGTGTCATTGATTTGAAGGACGCCTTCTTTTCCATCCCTCTTGCTGTCGATAGCCAAAAGTTGTTTGCCTTCACGTGGGAAGACTTACAGACGGGAACCAAGCAGCAATATACATGGACCCGGCTTCCTCAGGGGTTCAAGAACTCCCCCACCCTCTTTGGTGACCAGCTTGCCCAGGACCTGAAAACGTACCAAGACGAGTACGGGCCGGTCGTCCAATACGTGGATGACCTGTTGGTGGCCCGTGAGACGTACACGGACTGTGCAGAAGCCACCCTTTACCTCTTGAAAACCCTGGAAGCCCAGGGGTACCGGGCCAGTCGCAAGAAGGCACAGATATGCGAGATCGAAGTCGAGTATCTGGGGTTTCGCCTCCGAGAAGGCACCCGAAGGCTCGGTATCCCCCGGACCCAAGCCATCCGCAACCAACCCACTCCTGCAAATAAGAAGGAACTACGGGCACTCCTCGGAGCCGCTGGATATTGCCACATTTGGATCATCAATTTTGCCATCCTGACCCACAGTTTGTACGCCAAACTGAAAGGACCTGAACTCGAGGGCCAAAATCTCCAGTGGGAGAAACACGAACTGAAAGCCCTTCAGGACCTCAAGGAGGCCCTTGTGGCCCCACCAGCGCTCGGACTGCCAGATGTGACTAAGCCGTTCTACTTGTTCATCGACGAAAAGAAGGGATTGGCACTTGGAGTCCTTACCCAACTGGTCGGTACCTGGCAACGCCCTGTAGCATACCTCTCCAAGAGCATGGACAACGTGGCACGAGGATGGCCGGGCTGCCTACGAAGCATTGCGGCTGCTTGTCTCCTGATACACGAGGCCAATAAACTCACGTTCGGCCAAACACTTTTTGTGACCACACCCCACACCATCCGCGGCCTACTCGAGAGCCACGGACCCAGATGGATGACCAACTCCCGATTGGTCAAATACCAAGCCCTCCTGTGCGAAAATCCGGAGGTGCGGATCCTGGACACGACCAACCTCAATCCTGCCACCCTCCTTCCGGCCCCTGAACCACCACTCCACGACTGTGAAGAGGTAATGGCTACTGTGCACTCGAGCAGACCTGACCTGAAGGATCAGCCCTGGCAGGGGGGCATCACCCTTTTTACCGATGGAAGCAGCCAGGTGATAGAGGGAATTCGAAGAGCTGGCTATGCGGTGGTGTCTGAGGACCATGTGATCGAGGCTATGGCTCTGACACCCGGAACATCAGCCCAGAAAGCGGAGCTAATCGCCCTCACCAGAGCCCTCCTGTGGGCTGAAGGAAAAGTTGTTAACATTTACACCGACTCCAAATACGCTTTCCTCACCCTCCAGGTGCACGGAGCCTTGTACAAGGAGAGGGGATTTTTGACAGCAGAAGGGAAAGGACTTGCAAATGCCGCTGAGATCTGCCAATTACTCGAGTCGGTATGGAAGCCGAAGAAGGTGGCTGTGATGCACTGCAGGGCCCACACTGGAAGAACAGACCCTATCGCCCGGGGAAATCAGCGGGCAGACGACGCTGCAAAAAGGGCAAGTCAGCTCCCCTACTCCTCTCACCCTCCTGACCCCGTACTCGTCGTCCAGCTCCCTACGGAGACCCCTATTTACACCCCCCAAGAAACGGAATGGGCCCAACAAGAGGGTCTACAGTCACGCAATGGCTGGTGGATACTACAGGATGGGCGCATATGGATACCCGAAGCCTTGGCCTGGACGGTGGCCAAGGAGGCTCACGACCGCACACACCTGGGAAGGGACGCTCTGGGGCGCTTACTTGAGAAGACCTACTACATCAACAAACTATCCCTGTGGACCAAAAACGCTTCCAGCCGCTGCGCGACTTGTGCCCGGAACAACCCTCGAACGGGGCCCGGCCCTATGCCAGGACATGTTCTCCGAGGAACCAGCCCTTTCCACGTGTGCCAGATTGACTTCACACACATGCCCCCGGCGCGCGGCTACAAAGCCATCCTCGTCGCCGTGTGTACCTACACCGGATGGATTGAAGCCCAGCCCACTAGAACGGAAATGGCTAAAGAAGTCACCTCCCTACTGCTTCATCAAATCCTACCCAGATACGGCCTCCCCAAGCAAATAAACTCTGACAACGGCCCCGCCTTCGCTAGTGAAGTAACACAACAACTCAGTACAAGGCTGGGTCTCGACTGGAAGTTGCATTGTGCCTGGAGACCCCAAAGCAGTGGAGTAGTGGAGAGGGCTAACCGATCCCTGAAGAACCAGCTAGCCAAGCTATGCCAAGAAGCAAAAGCCAAATGGCCCGACCTGCTTCCACTGGCCTTGCTGCATCTTAGGTGTACCCCCAAGGCTACCGGCCTTACTCCTTACGAGATGATGTACGCTAGGCCACCACCACTACCCTCCTTTCCCGACTCCTTGCAGATACAGGGTGAGAGTTCCTTAGTAAAACAGATGAGAGCCTTACACCAGGTAGTGCAAGACATCCAGCAGTACACTGAAAGAGTAGCTCCCTTGGTCCTCACCAATCCTACGCACAGGTTCAGGGTGGGAGACGAGGTCTGGGTAAAAGAGTGGGATGAATCTGACTGCCTAAAGCCAAAATGGAAGGGGCCCTCCCTTGTTCTCCTAACGACCTCCACCGCTGTTAAAATTGCAGGAAGCCCAGTGTGGATACATTGGACCCGATTGAAGCCTGCTGCTCCCACTAACAGCACCTTGAAGCGTTGGACTGCGCACCAACATCCTGACGATCCATTACGGCTGACTCTAAGAAAGACGTGAACCACCAGATTCATGCCTGCCCAGCGACAGGAACTCAGTTTCTGGACCCACTGCGTTTTTGGCTCTCTCTTTATCGCAGCCATAATCGTGGGCCTTATCATCTTCTTGCTGCAAAGGCTCGGATACCTTCCACCGCATATATGATGCTGAGCCTACTACTCCTCCTTTGCTCAGTCCCGAGCTATTACCCCTTGAGCCAGAACTGTACTGAATGTTTGCGCCTCGTGCGCCACCGTATAGAGGGAGGATATCACCTAGTCACTACCCTCATTCACCAGACGCAGCCCCCGGAAGGCGATTGCCAGTTTCTCCCGACTTGTGCCCTCATCACTCCGAATGGCCTCCAACAGTTCCACAGATGCCTCCAAGGAAATCTCACTATCTGCCACAGCCCTACCAAACCGAGATACTACAATGTCACCCTCAGCGTAGGACTCCCTGCGTATGTGGCCGGACCTCCGGGAGTCGAGGGAGATGGCATTCTGTATTACATTAATTCCACTCGTATCCTTGTCGGTGGCATCCAAACTGTGGCAACCCTCACCTTCGACGTCTGTGCCGCCATGGACAAGCACCCTTGGTCTCGCAAGTGTGGTAGCCAGAGTTGGCGAGAGGCATACGTTAAGGACCACAAGTATGTCTGCCCCTTCAGTCCAGACATGAGATGCTGCTCCCCGTGGGTGTGGCTCCCATGCGCCGGCGACACTCGAGCCTCGGGCTGGGACCGAGTATGTGCTTATACGGGAGGAGGATATGCCGGATGCGCCGGCCTGGGCGAATTTCGTCGAGGTTCTGGTAACTATGTGTCCCTAGACTGGCCCATCCGAGGACACGACATGCCCTGGAGAGGAACGTGGGGCCTCGGCATTGACGGCGGAGGAATGGATCCGTTGACATATATTACCATATATCAGAGTCTCGAAACGAAGCCTCCTACGCACTACCAGACTACTGTTGTCGGTTACCAAGACGTATTTGATGAAATTGCTCGTGCTGAGCAGACCGAGACTAAATTCCCCATTTCCCCAGAAGCCCGAAATATGTTCCTCAATTTGGCTGAAAACATCGCCCTCTCCCTCGGGATTGCCAACTGTTTCGTCTGTGGAGGTACCGACATGGGTGAACAATGGCCCTGGGAAGCGAGAGAGATCCGACAACACACATGGGATGCACTCAACACCACTAACATTACCTTTCCCCAACGGCCGAAGCCGTACGAATGGGCCCTGAGAACAAATATCATAGGTACCCTCTGCGCTAGTCGAGCGCCATCGAAGCGTTACTCTGTACCAGTGGGAGACTCTGCGTGTACGGGGGTTCTTCACTATAATGGCAGCCGGACGACCTGGTGGCAAACGGACAACCTGCCCGCCCCGGAGCCTATCTGGACAGAACCCACCTTGAACACGACATGGACATACGGAGGGAACGCCTCCCTCAAGTGGGTAGCCCCGGCGGGCTACTACTATATCTGCGGACGCAGGGCCTATGAACAACTCCCGACCCGCTGGTACGGTACCTGCCTCTTGGGCACGGTCCGACCTAGTTTTTTCCTTCTGCCCATACAAGTCGGCGAAACTTTGGGTATTCCCCTATACGTGGAAAAGGGGCCTGTTAACCCTACCCGACGAAAACGGTCTTTCCCAATCATCAAGCCCAAAGTCCAAATTGGAGACTGGAAAGACAATGAGTGGCCGCCTGAACGCATCATTCACTACTATGGACCGGCCACGTGGGCTGAAGATGGTACATGGGGGTACCGCACCCCTATCTACATGCTGAATCGCATTATTCGCCTACAGGCCGTACTCGAAATCCTTACTAACGATTCGGCCCTGGCCCTCAATATCCTAGCTCGACAGAACACTAAGCTCATTACCGCCGTCTACCAAAATCGCTTGGCTCTCGACTACCTCTTAGCCCAGGAGGGCGGGGTGTGTGGCAAGTTTAACCTCAGTAATTGCTGCTTACAGATTGATGACCAGAGCCATGTCATCAAGGACATAACTGACCGGATGGTTAAACTGGCCCACGTCCCCGTCCAGACCTGGAACAGTGCGTGGGATTGGACTTCATCCCTCACCAGCTGGCTCCCAACTTCCGGAAGCCTGCAAGGCCTCCTCGTCATGGGTGGCCTGTTCTTGCTGTCTTGCCTAATAATACCTTTGTCTCTCCCCTTAGTTTTCAGGTGTCTCCGCTCCACCATGGAAAGCATCGCTGACCGCCGTGCTGCTGCCCAACTTATGGCTCTCCAGATGTACTCCCCCATTCCCCAGTCTGATGAAGCTGACGATGAAGCACCTTGTGGCTGATGTGCACTTTGAACCCCTTGAGTCACTCAATGGGCCATCACCCTTGTGCCAGCAAAAGACCGGCTACAAAGGGGGGGGGATTCCACTAGGGGCCCTCCGTCTCAACCCCGGCGAAGCAACCAACGGCTGCGCAAGGGCTTAGGGCTCGCTTGTTGCCTCCCTCGCTAACTATCCTTGTCCTTTCTTTCCTTTTTAGGGTTCGTGGAGGTGATACTCTCCACCAGAATGGATGTTCAAGTATCAAAAGGGGGGAATGAAGGAGTGGAACGCCGGTACTACCTGAATACTACTGAGCAACAGGACAACCTCATGTTTTGTGCCTACTGATGGACTTTTACTTATGCACTCTACCTCTGCTTTTGGCTATTTGGCCACACCTTATTACTGCACTGGACATTTGTGCCTTATCCAGTTTTATTGTTTACTAACAAGACAAGTTTGCTGCTTACTAATGTACAGACAGAATGCAGGGCTATTAGATATATAGCTTGTAACAGTAGTTTGCAAGGCCTATACAAGACCAGCTTGCACGTAGCAACGCCATCTGAATAGGCGACCTTGGAGGGTGCTGACACCCCCCTGCATTCCTGAGCCGCACCTTATCTCCTGTGCTAGAAAGGAGCATTGTG
The DNA here is from genome assembly GCF_901765095.1 of Microcaecilia unicolor. Lineage (NCBI taxonomy): Eukaryota > Metazoa > Chordata > Amphibia > Gymnophiona > Siphonopidae > Microcaecilia > Microcaecilia unicolor. The sequence continues at coordinate 7,719,143 of NC_044033.1, forward strand.
TGTATACAGAATAAGCTGCTGAGTTTCGTTTTTCTTGCCAGTATCATTTCAGTGTTATGACGTGTGTACGTACTGGGACTACAATTTTGTACTGTAAGAACTACAAATGTTTACTGCGCATGATAGTTGTGACGTGTAAGGGGCCAAATGTGCAGGCCCAGTAGGGAAGTATAAATGTAAGTGTCAGATGATTTATGACACACAGTGTCCCGAGGCTACTCGGTGCTGTTCACTTGCTAGCAATAAAGTTGCCTGGTTTGGAACCAAAGTTTGCCTTTCGTCTCCTGATTTCCCACCTGTTTCATTCTAATAAAAACAACGTGTTGAAACACAAAACGCACGCTTAAGACCGATCCCGTCATTGCGTCGTACACAAAAAACAGCAAAACGTTAGTACAGGCTTTTTTTCTTTTAACTCGGACACCGAATAAACGAAACACCCCTGTGGAGGCGCTGAACTAACAGCTTCAAAAGGCAGCGAGAAGAGCCGTTCGTACTCCCCACGGCGCCCTGGAGCGCAGAGCAAACAAGGAGAGCTCAATTGGCGAATTCACGAAAAACAAACACCACCACGACCCTTACCGCAGAGACACCGGAAACAAGAGCGAACTAAAAGGCTCAGCCCGCCTGGTACCCACAAACGTCCTTGGCTAAAAAAGACCTGGCAGCACGCGCACCACCATCCACACAGCTCCTGATTGGCTCCAAACAAGCAGGAAGTGAGCGAAAAGAAACGCTCAACCCCTGAAGGCAAAGATCCCATATTTTCTTTCTCATTGATTCTTTGTAACATTGGGCACAGGCAGCAGTAACAAAAGACTTCAAAGGAGTCCGAAGGGCTTCAATACTTAACCAAAGCAAAGGAGCTTGTTGTTGCTGCGTGGGCTAACCGTCTTCCACCTGGCTTCCAACGCCTCACACCAACATCCGCCACGCCTCGTCCAATGGTAGCGAGAGTACGGAGAAAGGCTTCCTCTGGTTGGCTGGCCTGTTCCTAGGTCCCCTGCAGCCAGGGCTCGCGACCTATCGTCTGAGGGCGTCGCTCGAGCAGCGCGTCGCCGTCCCTTCTCTCACCTGCAGTCTCTCGCTCGCTGTCTCCAGCCGCAAGGTGGAGCGGTCCCGAGTGCCCCGCCTTCCACGCCGTGGTCTCTGCCCTGCTATTGGCCGGCGGGGGGAGGAGGCTGTGACGTGACGCGAGGACTCCGCCCGTGCGCGCCTGCGCCCTCTGTCTCCTCGGGCTGTGTCCTGTGTGGAGCAGCAGCGGCACTGGCTCGGCGGAGGGTGGGTTTTTTTTTTTTCGGTTTGTCGTCGTTGAGCGCGCGGTGGAGGAGGACAGGGGGGGTCACAGCGGGGCCTTTGGCGGTGGACGTTCGCTGCTGTCGGTGTGAGTATCTTCTTCACCTCTTTGCTAGTGATGTTTCGGGCTCTGCTATTGTCTCCTGTGGGTGAAGCTGGAATTTTCCGGTGATACCGGGGCAAATCTCTGCTTCTTTCGCTCATGAAAAACATTTTGCTGTACCGTTGCTTTTTCTGTACTTGGTGCTGTTATTTTGTCATTTATGTAACGCTGACTTAATGTTTTGTGTTATGAATGTTGATGTGTTTCATTTGTTGTATGTGTTTTCCTTATTCAGCCGTGTTTGGCCATTGCTAAAGGTAATAAATAGAAATAAAGAAAATAAGAGGATACCTTTTTTTTTTTTTAATTTGACTAACAATATGTTTTTGACAAGCTTTTGGTCAGGTTCAGAAATAAGCAAATGATGACATGTTACAATGTATCTGTGAAACATAAAAGCATTCCAATGACAGACTCATGGGGAAGGCTGGGTGGGTGGGGTGATCAACTGGGAGAGACGGATGGGTGATCAGAGGGTGACAAAACTATAATTTTATGATTTACTAGTAAAAAAGGCCCGTTTCTGACTGAAATGAAACGGGCGCTAGCAAGATTTTCCTCGGAGTGTGTATGTTTGACAGCATGTGTTTGACAGTGACTGTGTGTGAGAGAGAGTGAATGTGCAAGTGTGTGTGTGTGACAGAGAGTGCAACTGTCTCCTCTGTCCCCTGCCTCCCCCTCCAGCTAAGCAATGCTTCTCTCTCCCCTGGCACCCAGCGATTCTCCTCTGTCCCCTGCCTCCCCCTCCAGCTAAGCAATGCTTCTCTCTCCCCTGGCACCCAGCGATTCTCCTCTGTCCCCTGCCCCCCCCCCCCCATAGCCACCCAGCGATTCTTCTTTCTCCCCTGCCCCCCCTCCGGGCACCCACCAATTCTCCGCCACTCCTTTGAAAGCCCTGCCCGTCTGTAGCCTTCCCTTCGAGTTCGTTCCCTGTGAGTCCCGCCTTCCGACGTCATTTCCTCTTTCCGCGAGGGCAGGACTGTGAGGGAACGAACTGGAAGGGAAGGCTACAGACAGGCAGGGCTTTCAAAGGAGCGACGGAGAATCGGTGGGTGCCTGGAGTGGGGGCAGGGGAGAAAGGAGAATCGCCACCATGGGTTTCTGTTGTTTGGCAATGACGTTCCGGGCAGGTGGGTTGGGCGTTTTTTTCTGACCGTTCATTGGTTCCTCGTTCTTGTGACGTTGCGGACGGTGAGAGCCAATGAAACGCTGAATGACAGACTTACGAGCCCTACACTGCCAGTGCCACGTAGTCAGCTTCAGAACTTTGGAGGTGCTTTTTATTATATAGGCTAATAATGTGATGGGGGTTCCTATCTCCTTTGTGGTGGGTGCCAAAATATTTCAAAGCATTTACGTTCCAGGATGATTTTGCAAGTTTCTTTCTGTATTCTCACCATAAACTCATTAGTGCAGTTCTCTAGCCTGGCAAAATGCTGTCCTAAGGAGGTATCACCCTGGTTAGCAGTATAGTTTCTGATGTGGTGTCTGTGCAGATTCAATCTCATCTTAAGCATTTTGAATGAATCTGCACAGACACCACATCAGAAATTATACTGCTAACCAGGTTGACACCCCTGTAGGACAGCATCCAGGAATGTAAAAACTTTGAAGTTAAAAATGATGAAATATTTTGGCACCGCACAGGACTTAACAAAGACCTGGGTTTCCTATCACATTATAAATCATAATATTATACTGTTTTGTCACCCTCTGATCACCCATCCGTCTCTCCCAGTTTCTCACCCCCCCCCCCCCCCCCCCCGACAGTCTTCCCCATGAGACTGTCATTAGAAACATAGAAACATGACGGCAGATAAAGGCCATATGACCCATCCAGTCTGCCCATCCTTTGTAACCCCTAATTCGTCATGTTCCTAAGCAATCCCACATGCTTATCCCATGCCTTTTTAAATTCTGGAACAGTCCTAGACTCCACCACCTCCACCGGGAGGCCATTCCATGCCTCCACCACCCTTTCTATGAAAAAATACTTCCTTAGGTTACTCCTAAGCCTATTCCCTCTTAACTTTGTCATATGCCCCCTCATTCCAGAGCTCTCCTTCATTTGAAAAAGGCTCTCTTCCTGTACATAAATGCCCTTGAGATATTTAAACGTTTCTATCATGTCTCCTCTCTCCCTCCTCTCTTCCAGCATATACATGTTGAGGTTCAGAAGCCTGTCCCTATAATTTTTGCATTCAAGACCGTTTACTAATTTCGTAGCCGCCCTCTGGACCGACTCCATCCTGTTTATATCTTTCCTTAGGTGCGGCCTCCAGAACTGCACGCAGTACTCCAAATGAGGCCTCACCAGAGACTTATACAACGGCACTATCACCTCCTTTTTCCTGCTGGTCATGCCTCTCTTTATGCACCCAAGCATCCTTCTGGCTTTGGCCATCGCTTTTTCTACCTGTTTGGAAGCTTTAAGCTCATCAGACACAATCACCCCCAAGTCCCACTCTTCCTTCGTACACTGAAGCACTTCACCCCCTATATTCTGATATGTCATCATTTCCTTATTTCTGTTCTGAACAAGGTTTACCTTTAAAAGCTCATCAAAAATGTATTAAGTTATTCATTGTGTACTGGTTTACCAGTAGATAGGTGTGACCGAATCTAAAATTAAGTTACTCTATTTGGGCTTCTGCCAGGTGCTTGTGACCTGGAAACAGTTTACTAGGCTAGATGGACCATTGATCTGACCCAGTATGGTTATTCTTGTTATAATATTAGAAGAATTTGTTTACAAGGGAAATCCTTGCAGAATTTGGGCAGTTTAACAGTTGCAACTCAGGGGCACAGCAGTGGGAGCAGGAAGGTGCATGCAGTTGGAAGGGGGGAAGTAGCTTTGTAGGCTGGTACAGAGGAGGATTGTGGCATCATGTGATGAAGTCTGTGAGCGGCTCATTTCTGTTGCAGTTTGATTTATTTATTAGTATTTATTTACCGTCTTTTTGAAAGAATTCACTCAAGGCAGTGTACAGTAAGAATAAGTCAAACATGAGCAATAGGCAATTACAGCAGTAAAAGTATTCAAATAACAATACAAAGTATAGCATAGTATACTACTTACAGTGTCAACACAATACGTAATAGAACATTTTACTATCTTTACTAGCTTCCATTTGTTGTATCTGTTTGTTGCTCTCTTGTTCTTCTGCCATACTGTCCCCTTTGAGTTGAACAGTGCTGCCTTTTGACACTTTGAAAGCTCCCTGATGAAGCCTGTGGAAGATAAATCCAGTCAAATCAGCAGCAACTATGGCAAATTGATTGTATAACCAATTTTCAATGGTTTTTGTGGGTCTTTGTAGTTTACCACCATGTTTGATGGTTGGAATAGACTGACTGCCTATTATGGTGGGAGAGTCAGTGACCTTGTTTTGAATATCCTCGTCCTTTGGAATGGCTGGGGAAATATAGAAGATTAATAAAGCTTGTTTTTGTTTATTTTGTTGCTTATTTGTGATAAGACTTTTGCTTGATATTTTGATACTCTTTGGGACTGGTAAATCTCTTGGTATATTTTTGCTTCTTTAGGAAACAAAAAAAATTTTATGTGGGGCATCAAACCTCAAATAGAGAGACCCCATGCAGATCTGAAACCTAGGGAAGGGCAGAGAGAAAAAGCTGGGAGTGGAGCCTTGGGAGCAAGGAAGATCAAGCCTGGGAAGGGGTTCGAACTGAATTAAGGGTATGAGAGACACTTGGGGGAGGGTCAGGCCTGAATGTGGAGAGAGAATGAACTGGAGAGTTGAGGAAGTGGAAGTATGCCAGAATTGAGGGGGGGGGGGGGGGGGGGGGGGGGAGAGAAGCTAGAGTAGGGATGGGCAACCTCGGCCCTCAAGGGCTGCAACCCAGTCAGGTTTACAGAATTTCCCCAATGAATATGCATGAGATCTATTTGCAAATTAATCAGATCCTTAAGAACTTAATAGTGGGGGTCAATATAACATATATACTAAAGCCAATCACTAGATTCACTCTTCATACAAATTAATTTTATATGGCACACTAGAGTTTCACATGAATCTTGTAATTGCAGACTTCAGTGACGATGACAAAAGACTATGTCGGCAAGCCGTAGGACTGGGTTCCTATGTGGAAATAGTTTCCACTGAGGTCTGCAATTACAAGATTCATGTGAAGCTCTAGTGTGCTATATTAATTTATATAAAGATTGAATCTTAGCACCGGGCTTTATATATGAGATCTGTTTGAATGCTCTGCCTCAATCGTATGCAAGTAGATCTCATACGTATTCATTGGGGAAATCCTGGAAACCCAACGGGGTTGTGGCCATCGAGAACTAAGGTTGCCAACCCCTAAGCTACATTATGACAGAACTGAGGAGGGGAGGAGGAGCTAACCTATTTAAAAAAAGAAAGACAGCCACCCCTATTCTGCAATTCTGTGTACTTGTAATTTATTGAGCAGAATTGCTTCAGATATAAATATTGTTTATGTTAGAAATACTGTCTTTTGTTATTATTAGTAGTTGTGTTGGACTGTGATAGTAACCCTGGCCCCAGATCTGTCCTCCCTCACACCCCAGTAGCAGTATTGTTGTTCTTGGCCTGCCTGGGTTGGGGAGGGTTTGAAAGGGGAAAGTCCATCAAATGTTTGACAGGATAAGCTCTGCTCCCCCCACCTCCCCTTTTCTGTTATCTGTCAGGTGTGTGCAGATTGGATTCTTAGGGTCAGATCGGATAGCTTTACAGGCAGCATGGTTTACAGTGCTCTGTCTATCTGCAAACTGTAGTTTGAATTGTGATCCATTTCTGTTTTGGTTGGCTACAGTCGCACCTTGTGACTCTTTGAATGTCTACTGGTGGAGATGCGCATGAGGTTTGTAGAGCACCAAATCTGTCTATGAAAGTGGAAAACATAGATCTGTTATAGGCTCCTCAGTGAAGTTCTCATGGCAGAATCAGCAATATTCCACAGTTCATGCCAATTTTCAGTGACAGGACCAACTGCCAGTGCCTTTAGAGTATGCATACGATCCCAATTTAGGTTACACAGAGGCGAGGTCGCCGTCGCTCCCCCTCTCCACCTGCCCCCCTCCGTCGACCACTGGGCCAGGTCCCCTGCATTGAAATCACAGCGCCTCTCACCTCCGTGTGAAAGTGCTGCAGGGAGGAGGGCAGCAGATCACCTCCCTTTGGCCCTCCTTGTGTCCCGCCCTTGCGGAAGTTACGTCAGACGAGGGCGGGACACAGGGAGGGAAGGAGGCCCGAAGGCAGGCGATTTGCTGCCCTGTTGCCTGCAGCACTTTCACACAGAGGTGAGAGGTGCTGTGATTTCAATGCAGGGGGCTCAGGCCGGTGGCAGACGGTCGACGATGGAGGGCGGGTGGGACTGCGGCGCCGGGCCCCCCTTGGAGGCCCGGGGAAATTTGTCCCCCCCTGCCCCCCCTCTCGGCGGCCCTGCACAGAGGCATATTTTCAAAACACTTAGACTTACAGATATTTAGTAACCAATGGAACTTTGTAAGTCTAAGTGCTTTGAAAATGAACCCAATAGTGTAGTTGCTGTTAACTTTTACTTCTGTGCAAGCAGATATCCTTATTAGACTCGTTTAATTTTATATTTATTGGCTAGCTTTTGGGAGCTAATAATCCTTTCCTCTACCCAGAACAGGTGACGTTACCAGAAAATGTAAGTGAATTTTAAGTATTGCAGTGATAGTGTGGGGGAGGGTGGATGTTGATGTGTCAAGGGTTCTCAGAAGGTGTCGGACAGTAGTTTTGTGACTCCTGTGGGCTGATGCTTAGAGCTGCGCTATATAGAACAGCGCCCGACAAGTAATGCGGGAGCAGTGCAGTAAAAATATCTCCCCAATGCTCAATCATAAAAAAATGCAAAGCGATGTATGCACTGTTTGGTCAGAAGCAAGGGGAAGGAACATGCCTGGCACAATCACACTAGAGTTTGCGGTAGGCAGAGCTCTTGCACGCGTGCACCGGGGAAACCAGGAAGCAAAGCACACATTGGCACCTTTCTTCGCCTTTAAATAGAAGCTTTTCAAAAAATGTTCACCTGAAAAGCTTATATTTAAGTGCAGAAAACAGGCTTCATCATGTGCATTCACTTTTGGGTTTGCTCTGTCCCTCACTGCCAGCAGTTCGGGACTTGCATTGGCTTCCTTCTTCTTCCAAATTACCTTAAATAAAAACTGGCTGATTTTCAATAAAACATCATGGGAAATTCTCTCTTCAAACACACCAGCTTCAAGCTGGCGTTAGGTTTTCAGCAGTAAAGTTGTGTTTGTTATCTGCTGTGTTCTCTGAGCATTGGGAGGGAATAGGAAACGAGCTCATTAACATCCGTTTGACTATCCTGCTTATTTTCGAAGGAGAAGGGCGGCCATCTTACGAAACAAATTGAGAGATGGCCGGCCGGCCTCCTAATGCCGGCCAAATCGGTATAATCGAAAGCCGAATTTGGCCGGCTTCAACTGCTTTCCGTCACAGGGCCGGCAAAAGTTCAAGGGGGCGTGTCGGCAGTGTACCGAAGGCGGGACGGGGCGTGGTTAAGAGATGGCCGGCCTCGGCCGATAATGGAATAAAGAAGGCTGGCCCTGACGAGCATTTAGCTGACTTTACTTGGTCCCTTTTTGTTCATGACCAAGCCTCGAAAAGGTGCCCGAACTGACCACCGGAGGGAATCGGGGATGACCTCTCCTTACTCCCCCAGTGGTCACCAACCCCCTCCCACCCCCCACCCCCCCAAAAAAAAAATTAAAAAGCATTTTTTTGCCAGCCTCAAATGTCATATCCAGCTCCATCACAGCACTATGCAGGTCCCTGGAGCAGTTTAAGTGGGTGCAGTGCACTTCAGGCAAGCGGACCCGGGCTCATCCCTCCCCCTACCTGTTACACTTGTGGTGGTAAATGGGTGCCCTCCAAACTCCCCCCCCCCCCAAAACCCACTGTACCCACATGTAGGTGCCCCCCTTCACCCCTTTGGGCTATGGTAGTGGTGTACATAAGTAATGCCATACTGGGAAAAGACCAAGGGTCCATCGAGCCCAGCATCCTGTCCACGACAGCGGCCAATCCAGGCCAAGGGCACCTGGCAAGCTTCCCAAACATACAATCATTCTATACATGTTATTCCCGGAATTGTGGATTTTTCCCAAGTCCATTTAGTAGCGGTTTATGGACTTGTCCTTTAGGAAACCGTCCAACCCCTTTTTAAACTCTGCTAAGCTAACTGCCTTCACCACTTTCTCCAGCAACGAATTCCAGAGTTTAAATATACGTTGGGTGAAGAAACATTTTCTCTGATTTGTGGGGAGTGGGTTTTGGGGGGGATTTGGGGGGCTCAGCACCCAAGGTAAGGGAGCTATGCAGCTGGGATCAATTTGTGAAGTCCACTGCAGTGCCTCCTAGGGTGCTTGGTTGGTGTCCTGGCATGTGAGGGGGACCAGTGCACTACAAATGCTGGCTCCTCCCACGACCAAATGGCGTGGATTTGGCCGGGTTTGAGATGGTCGCCATTAGTTTCCATTATCGGCGAAAACCAGTCGGCCAACTCTAGGGGCGGGCCAGATGTTGAGATTTAGCCTGCCCTGACCGTATTATCAAAACGAAAGATGGCCGGCCATCTTGTTTCGATAATACAGTCGGGTACGCTGCTTGATGGGGCCGCCCTTATAGATGGCCGGTACTGTTCGATTATGCCCCTCCACAACTACATTTAAATACTATTTGAGCTAACCTTTGGCACTCACATTGTTTCCTGTGCTAAAGCCCTCTGAACACTGTGTGCAGATTAACACTGGCGCTAGGTTCTCAGCATGGGCCCACTGGTCATTTAGAAAACCCAACCCCAGCTGTTCTTCCTTTTTTGTGAGTTCCAAAGTGTTTGCTCACTCACAGCTGATATCGGGACAACTTTGTGTGATCTTTGCATGTTAAATTGTCCTGGTGAAGATTGTTATCAGGGCAGGTAACCACTCAGAAATAGACTTAAACAATGTGTCAGTTAACCCAGTTGTGTTCTTTGGAAATTATCTAGTTAAACATTTTTTATGAACCACTCTTTGGATACATTAATTTAAAGTGGTGTACAGCACCAATAACAAGCACTACATTAAGAAAACAAAGGGAACTGGGACTTGATACACCGCCTTTCTGAGGTTTTTGCCACTACATTCAAAGCTGTTTACATATATTCAGGTACTTATTTTGTATCGGGGCAATGGAGAGTTAAGTGACATGCCCACAGTCACAAGGAACTGCAGTGGGAATTGAACCCAGTTCTCCAGAATCAGAGTCTGTTGCACTAACCACTAGGCTGCTCCTCCACTAGCAACATTCCATGTAGAAGCCTGCCCTTGCAGATCAGCAACGCAGCCGCGCAGGCTTCTGTTTCTGCGAGTCTGACATCTTGCAAGTACGTGCCGGACGTCAGACTCACAGAAACAGAAGCCTGTGCGGCTGCGTTGCTGATCTGCAAGGGCAGGCTTCTGCATGGAATGTTGCTAGTGGAATAGCAACATTAACATTCCATGTAGAATCTCAAATAGTAGCAACAGAATCTCAATAGTAGCAACATTCCATGTAGAATCTCAATAGTAGCAACAGAATCTCAATAGTAGCAACATTCCATGTAGAATCTCAAATAGTAGCAACAGAATCTCAATAGTAGCAACATTCCATGTAGAATCTCAAATAGTAGCAACAGAATCTCAATAGTAGCAACATTTCATCTAGAATCTCAAATAGTAGCAACAGAATCTCAATAGTAGCAACATTTCATCTAGAATCTCAAATAGTAGCAACAGAATCTCAATAGTAGCAACATTTCATCTAGAATCTCAAATAGTAGCAACAGAATCTCAATAGTAGCAACATTTCATCTAGAATCTCAAATAGTAGCAACAGAATCTCAATAGTAGCAACATTTCATCTAGAATCTCAAATAGTAGCAACAGAATCTCAATAGTAGCAACATTTCATCTAGAATGTCAAATAGTAGCAACAGAATCTCAATAGTAGCAACATTTCATCTAGAATCTCAAATAGTAGCAACAGAATCTCAATAGTAGCAACATGTCATCTAGAATCTCAAATAGTAGCAACAGAATCTCAATAGTAGCAACATTTCATCTAGAATCTCAAATAGTAGCAACAGAATCTCAATAGTAGCAACATTTCATCTAGAATCTCAAATAGTAGCAACAGAATCTCAATAGTAGCAACATTTCATCTAGAATCTCAAATAGTAGCAACAGAATCTCAATAGTAGCAACATTTCATCTAGAATCTCAATAGTAGCAACAGAATCTCAATAGTAGCAACATTTCATCTAGAATCTCAAATAGTAGCAACAGAATCTTAAATAGTAGCAACATTTCATCTAGAATCTCAAATAGTAGCAACAGAATCTCAAATAGTAGCAACAGAATCTCAATAGTAGCAACAGAATCTCAGTAGTAGCAACATTTCATCTAGAATCTCAAATAGTAGCAACAGAATCTCAGTAGTAGCAACATTTCATCTAGAATCTCAAATAGTAGCAACAGAATCTCAATAGTAGCAACATTTCATCTAGAATCTCAAATAGTAGCAACAGAATCTCAATAGTAGTAACATTTCATCTAGAATCTCAAATAGTAGCAACAGAATCTCAATAGTAGCAACATTTCATCTAGAATCTCAAATAGTAGCAACAGAATCTCAATAGTAGCAACAGAATCTCAGTAGTAGCAACAGAATCTCAGTAGTAGCAACATTTCATCTAGAATCTCAAATAGTAGCAACAGAATCTCAATAGTAGCAACATTTCATCTAGAATCTCAGTAGTAGCAACATTTCATCTAGAATCTCAAATAGTAGCAACATTTCATCTAGAATCTCAATAGTAGCAACAGAATCTCAATAGTAGCAACATTTCATCTAGAATCTCAAATAGTAGCAACAGAATCTCAAATAGTAGCAACAGAATCTCAATAGTACTACTACTACTACTTAACATTTCTAGAGCGCTACTAGGGTTACGCAGCACTGTACAAATTAACAATTAAGGACGGTCCCTGCTCGGAAGAGCTTACAATCTAATGGACAAATGTCAAGTTGGGGTAGATAAGTTTCCTGAGAAGTGGTGTAGTGATTAGGAGCCGAAGGCGACATTGAAGCGGTGGGCTTTGAGCATTGATTTGAAGATGGGTAGGGAGGGGGCACGGCGTATGGGCTCAGGGAGTGTGTTCCAGGCATGGGGTGAGGCGAGATAGAAGGGACGGAGCCTGGAGTTGGAGGTGGTGGAGAAGGGTACTGAAAGGAGGGATTTGTCTTGAGAGCGGAGGTTACGGGTAGGGACGTAAGGGGAGATGAGGGTAGAGAGGTACGGAGGGGCCGCAGATCGAGTGCATTTGTAGGTGAGTAAGAGAAGCTTGAACTGTATGCAGTATCTGATTGGGAGCCAGTGAAGTGACTTGAGGAGAGGGGTGATATGAGTATATCGGTTAAGGCGGAAGATAAGACGTGCGGCAGAGTTCTGGATGGACTGAAGGGGGATTAGATGGCTACGTGGGAGGCCGGTCAGGAGTAGGTTGCAGTAGTCAAGGTGAGAGGTAATGAGAGAGTGGATGATAGTTCGGGTGGTGTGCTCGGAGAGGAAGGGGCGAATTTTGCTGATGTTATAGAGGAAGAAGCGACAGGTCTTGGCTATCTGCTGGATGTGCGCAGAAAAGAAGAGGGAGGAGTCGAAGATGACACCGAGGTTGCGGGAAGATGAGACGGGGACGATGAGGGTGTTCTCAACTGAGATAGAGAGTGAAGGGAGAGGGGAAGTGGGTTTGGGTGGGAAGACAATAAGTTCAGTCTTGGACATATTCAGTTTCAGGTGGCGGTTGGACATCCAGGCAGCAATGTCGGATAGGCAGGCCGAGACTTTGGCCTGGGTATCCGCAGTGATTTCTGGTGTGGAGAGATAAAGCTGGGTGTCGTCGGCATAAAGATGATAGTGGAAACCATGAGAAGAAATCAGGGAGCCTAAGGAAGAGGTGTAGATTGAAAAAAGAAGGGGCCCAAGGACAGATCCCTGAGGAACTCCAACAGAGAGCGGGATAGGGGAGGAGGACGAACCATGAGAGTGTACTCTGAAGGTACGATGGGAGAGATAAGAGGAGAAACAGGAGAGGACAGAGCCCTGGAACCCAAGGGAGGACAGTGTGTCAAGAAGTAGGTTGTGATTGACAGTGTCAAAAGCGGCGGAGAGGTCGAGGAGGATGAGGATGGAGTAGTGACCTTTGGATTTGGCGAGGAATAGGTCATTGCAGACTTTAGATAGTGCCGTTTCTGTTGAGTGTAGGGGGCGAAAGCCGGATTGGAGCGGGGATGGCAACAGAATCTCAATAGTAGCAACATTTCATCTAGAATCTCAAATAGTAGCAATAGAATCTCAATAGTAGCAACATTTCATCTAGAATCTCAAATAGTAGCAACAGAATCTCAATAGTAGCAACAGAATCTCAGTAGTAGCAACATTTCATCTAGAATCTCAAATAGTAGCAACAGAATCTCAATAGTAGCAACATTTCATCTAGAATCTCAAATAGTAGCAACAGAATCTCTATAGTAGCAACATTTCATCTAGAATCTCAAATAGTAGCAACAGAATCTCTATAGTAGCAACATTTCATCTAGAATCTCAAATAGTAGCAACAGAATCTCAGTAGTAGCAACAGAATCTCAATAGTAGCAACATTTCATCTAGAATCTCAATAGTAGCAACAGACTCTCAGTAGTAGCAACATTTCATCTAGAATCTCAAATAGTAGCAACAGAATCTCAATAGTAGCAACATTTCATCTAGAATCTCAAATAGTAGCAACAGAATCTCAATAGTAGCAACATTTCATCTAGAATCTCAAATAGTAGCAACAGAATCTCAATAGTAGCAACATTCCATCTAGAATCTCAAATAGGGAAAGGGAACTGGGACTTGATATACCGCCTTTCTGAGGTTTTTGCAACTACATTCAAAGCGGTTTACATATATTCAGGTACTTATTTTGTATCAGGGGCAATGGAGGGTTAAGTGACTTGCCCAGAGTCACAAGAAGCTGCAGTGGGAGTCGAAGCCAGTTCCCCAGGATCAAAGTCCGGTGCACTAACCACCCCTATTTGCTTGGTATCCAAACTGGTGTGCAGACATTTGACAGGTCTCATGATACTCGAGGACACAGCCTGTACCCACAGCAGTACTGCAGACCACGGTCCTGTTCCTCCTCCTCATTCCTAGCAGCAGTATTGTGGTTCTTTTTCCCCTCCAGGTATTTGGGGCCTACTGTCAGAAGTTTCTAGCTGTTGTGTCCTAATCCTGATGCTACCTCTCAGCCCAGGGTCCAGGGCTCTGGTTACAAGAAAAGAAGTGATGGACCCCAGGGTAGATTGTAAGTCTAACCTGACTGCATTTGGAATTCAGACTGACCGTGTCCTGGATTTCTGTAGGGTTGCCACCTCTCTCTCATATCCAAGCAACTGATCCAGTCCTGGTTTTCTCAAGTATATGCCTGGATTTCTTTGTTTTCCCAGGGAAAGCAATTGGAGAATCAGATCTACAAATCCACACGTGCACTGGGATTAATCCCTGACCAGATCAATTTGTTTAGTTGACGGAGATTCACCTACATTTTAGTTCAGACATTTTATTTTATACTAGTAAAAAAGCCCCGTTTCTGATGCAAATGAAATGGGGGCTAGCAAGGTTTTCTTCTGTGTGCATGTGGGAGTGTGTGTGTCCCACTCCCTGCCCTCGCTCCCTTTCCCTGTGCTGTCTGTCCTCTCTGTCCCCTCCCCCCTCGGAGTCCAGTCCTTCAGTGTTAAGTTTCCTGCTGTGTTTGTGTTACAGAGATAGTGAGGGCTTCTGCCCTCTCTCCCCTCCCCCCTCTGAGTCCTTCACTGTTACAGAGAGAGCGATTTGATTTCGTGCTTTGCTGTGTTTTCCTTCACTGTTTGTGTTACAGAGAGAGCGAGGGCGGGGCAGACACTCATGGGGAAACCGGATATCTCTCCCCCTTCACACATCCGGCTGGAGGCTTCATTTAGAACGTTGGTGGTGCCTTTTATATATAGAGATAATGGACAGACAAAGGAAAAATTTTTTAAAATCTAAACGTACATTATGGATCGATATACACTGAGATGTCAAGGCAGCTGAAGGAAGAAATCTGGCTCGCTGGTATGACATCATCTATGTTAGAGCTGGCTCGTCTTGCCCTGCCTCCTCTCCCAGTTTGGCCTAGTTACTGGAAAGCTTAGGTGGAAGTGAGGAGAAGAAGCCAGAGGAACTGTGAGCGGCCAGAGCTGCTGGATCTGTCAGGTTTAGCATGGGTGGTACTGCTTGCCTTGACATGCTTCAGTCTTTAACGAATACACAACCACACAGCTGCTCTGCAATATTCTACACTATAAAAAAATTTGGAATAGCCATTGCTTTGAGCATATAAACTGAGTTCAGAAGTAGCAGGCTTTTACGTGAGGTGGGTAAATTTGCCCTTCGTATTGAATAGCTAGAAACCTTCTTTGGTTTGTTTCTCCGTGGAACTTGGTTGTGCTGCCCTGGGGTTTATTGTGATCAGTGTCATTTCCTGTGTGTTGTAGGGGTTACAGTTCTTGTGCTCCTCCATGTTGGAATACCATTCTCCCCCGAATGACGGTACTTTAAGACATATTTCTCAAGCGGGAGCTGGAGTAACCCCCTAACCACTCTGCATTTTAGGGTTACAACATTGAATGTGCAAACTATTACAAATCTGTGTCATGCATAATTATTGTACCTGTCCTAAAAAGCAGACTGGTTTGAGAAACGCTGCCATTAGCCCTTCTGACCGAGGAGCGTTGAAATTGCTTGTCTAATTCTGCACACTCAGCCTGTGAGTTTTGAAAATGCTTGCAGCGCTGGCATTGGAGAGAGAATTAGTGTTTTTGAGGTGAAGCACTGGAGCAGATATGGATGCTGCTTCCCTGGGGTGGTTACTCACTTCAGACACCCCCCCCCCCCCACCTCCACCCCAGAATGGAAACCTTGCTGTGGGTTATATACTTGGCCATTTGCCCCAGAAGGTTTGCTACCCCTGCAAGTAGATTAAGTGCTCAGACCTCTGTGAGATGACAGGTAGGATGAAATGTTAGGACAACTCTTGTTTGATTTACAGGTAGTTCGTGAGGTCTTGTGCGGGGAAAGACCTGATGCATCTCTGTCAAATCATAGTAGCATAAAGATCTATACAGTCCATCCAACCAGATAAACTCATAGCATAAGATATGATGTGATACTACATATTATACGTATACTTTGATCTTGATTTGTCCTTGCCAGTTTCAGGGCACAGACCATATTCTATCTATTGATTTATTTGAAACATTTCTAAACCACACTATCCATTAGTCCTAGGTGGTGTACATCAGGAACAGACATAATAAAAGACACAAAAAGCATATCAGAATACACAAAAGCTACAACAAAGAATCGCCAAATGAACTCCCCTTACCATGACTGGAAATTTGTGGCTGCAAGCCTAATACTTGAGCTAAACTGAAAAAGCCTGGGCAAAAAGAAATGATTCTGTTTCCTAAACTGAAGGATCGAAGTTATAATTCACAGGCAAAGAATTCCAAAGAGATGCAGCTGCAGTCTGAAGCATTGTTGAACGGTTAGCTTCAAGTCTAATACACTTAACAGAAGGAATATCCAATTAAAGTTTATCCACAGAACATAAACTACAAGACGACTCATAAGGTCTTAAAGATGAAGTTAATGCCAGAGGAGCATCATTGCTCAAGGCCTTCAAAAATCAAGGTCAACACCTTAAACCTAATCCGCCAGTGCAGATCTTTCAAAGCTGATGTAATGTGATCAGGTTTTGACAAACCTGTCAGAAGCCTAGCAGCAGAATTTTGCACAATTTGAAAAGAATGAATCATCAGTTTAGAAAGGCCCGGGTACAAAGAACTACAGTAATTCAGAACAAATAGTACAAAGCTTGCAAAACTGTTTGAAAATTTACCTCGGATAACAGATTCTTCAAACGTCTTAATAATCTTAACCTGAAGAACGCTTTCCCAATAACATAGACGTCTGCCTGGCACTGGCCTTGTTCTCCAACTTTTAAGTTGTCATTGAAGCCCCAAACCAGCCCATCCAAATCTCTTTAACCACGATCAGGGCACAGACTGTCGAAGTTGCATCCCAGTTACTGGTGTTGCCATCTAATCATCGCTAAGCTTCTTTGGTTCCATTCCTTTTATACAGGACTAGCCGTTGAGCCCGTTAAAACGGGCTACTATTGGAATGGGGGTTTTCCAAGCCCCCCCCCCCCCCCCCGAGTCACCGCCACCCCTCCACCCGGCCCCTCTGTTCGCTATTAATTCAACTTACATCGCCGCAGCACGCAGATCAGCTGAGCTGCCGTCGGCCTGGCCTTCCTTCTCTGCCTGTGTCCCGTACCGTCGGCGAGGGCGGGACACAGGCAGGGAAGGAAGGCCGACCGGAGCTCAGCTGATCTGCGTGCTGCGGCGATGTAAGTTGAATTAATTGCGATCAGAGGGCCCGGGCCGGGTGGAAGGGTGGTGGCGGCGACCTCGGGGGGGGGGGGGGGGGCGCAGTTTCCCTCTCTGCCCCGCCCCCGTCATCACGTATTGATGCGGTGGCAGGACAGAGAGGGAAGTCTCTACTGCGCATTTGTGAGTGAGCAGTCACTCGCCGTTTATATGTTTGATTCCTTTGTGTTTATCTCCACCACCTCCAGCGGAAGGGCATTCCAGTATCTACTGCCCTTTCTGTGAAAAAGTACTTCCTGACGTTATTCCTGAGTCAGCCCATCTACAACCTCAATTCATGTCCTCTAGTTCTCCCACCTTCCCATCTCTGGAAAGTGTTTGTTTGTAGATTAATACCTTTCAAATATTTGAATGCCTGCATCATATCATATCCCCGTCTCTCCTTTCCTCCAGGGTTTACATCTTCAGGTCCTCAAGTTTCTCCTCATACATCTTGTGACGCAAACCCCATACCATTTTGGTCACTTTTTTCTCTGAACCGCTTCAAGACTTTTTATGTCCTTAGCAAGATAGGGCCTCCAAAACTGAACATAATAATCCCAAGTGGGGCCTCACCAACGACTTGTACAGGGGCATCAACACCTCCCTTCTGCTGGTTATACCCCTCTCTATGCAGACTAGCATCCTTCTGGCCGCAGCCACTGCCTTGTCACATTGTTTTGTCACCTTGAGATCGTCAATATCACCCCAATGTCCCTTTCCTGAGCTGTGCTTATCATTTTCTCTCCTCAGGATTTCTGCACCCCAAGTTTATCACTCTGTACGTCTTGGCATTAAATTTTAACTAAATTATCCAGAATACCATTTCAAAAATATTAGTATATATAAGTACATAAGTATTGCCATACTGGGACAGACCAAAGGTCCATCAAGCCCAGCATGCTGTTTCCAACAGTGGCCAATCCAAATACCTGGCAAGATCTCAAAAAAGTACAATACATTTTATGCTGCTTATCCTAGAAATAAGCACTGGATTTTCCCCATTTAATAATGGACTAAGGATTTTTCCCTTAGGAAGTCATCCAAACCTTTTTTTAAACCACGCTAAGCTAACTGCTTTTTACTACATTCTCTGGCAACGAATTCCAGAGTTTAATTACACTTTGAGTGAAGAAATATTTTCTCTGATTCATTTTTTGGAGATCTCTTGTCATGGTTTCTGCTCCCTCAGGGGTGTCCTCTCTATTGGCTAACTTCGTGTCATCCGCAGAAAGGCAGACTTTTCCTTCTAATACTTCAGCAATGCCTCTCACAAATGTATTAAACAGAATTAGCCCCAGTACTGATCCCTGAGGCTCTCCACTACTCACCTTCCTTTCGTCCGAGCAAATTCTGTTTGCCATCACCCTCTCTCACCTGTTAGTCAACCAGTTTTCAATCCAGTTCACCACTTTGGGTCCTAAGTTCAGCCCTCTCAGCTTATTCATGAGTCTTTTGTCAGGAACAGTATCAAAGGCTTTGCTGAAATCCAAGTAGATTAAATGCTGGGAGTCTGAACTGCTTGGCATCAGACATGTAAAGAGAGGGTAGGGCTAAAATGGGTGGAGGTGGGGGTGAGAGATGTTGTTTTTTCTTTTACTGGAGAGCCTGCATTCTGAAGGGGGGCAGACTCCAAAAAAAATGTCGAAGTATTTTTTCACAGAGAGAGTGGTGGATGCTTGGAATGCCCTCCCGCGGGAGGTGGTGGAGAGGAAAACAGTAACAGAATTCAAACATGCGTGGGATAAACATAAGGGAATCCTGTTCAGAGGGAATGGATCCTCAGAAGCTTAGCTGAGATTGGGTGGCAGAGCTGGTGGGGGGAGGCGGGGCTGGTGGTTGGGAGGCGGGGATAGTGCTGGCTAGACTTATATGGTCTGTGCCAGAGCTGGTGGAGGGAGGTAGGGATAGTGCTGGGGAGACTTATACGGTCTGTGCCAGAGCCGGTGGTGGGATGCGGGAATAGTGCTGGGGAGACTTGTACGGTCTGTGCCAGAGCCGGTGGAGGGAGGCGGGGATAGTGCTGGGGAGACTTGTACGGTCTGTGCCAGAGCCGGTGGAGGGAGGCGGGGATAGTGCTGGGCAGACTTATACGGTCTGTGCCAGAGTCGGTGGTTGGGAGGCGGGGCTGGTGGTTGGGAGGCGGGGATAGTGCTGGCTAGACTTATATGGTCTGTGCCAGAGCCGGTGGAGGGAGGCGGGGATAGTGCTGGGGAGACTTATACGGTCTGTGCCAGAGCCGGTGGTGGGAGGCGGGGCTGGTAGTTGGGAGGCGGGGATAGTGCTGGCTAGACTTATATGGTCTGTGCCAGAGCCGGTGGAGGGAGGCGGGGATAGTGCTGGGCAGACTTATACGGTCTGTGCCAGAGTCGGTGGTGGGAGGCGGGGCTGGTGGTTGGGAGGCGGGGATAGTGCTGGGCAGACTTGTACGGTCTGTGCCCTGAAAATGACAGTTACAAATCAAGGTAAGATATACAGAAAAACTAGCACATATGAGTTTGTCTTGTTGGGCAGACTGGATGGACCGTGCAGGTCTTTTTCTGCCGTCATCTACTATGTTACTATATTGAAATCTAGGATATGGACTGATCTTGTAAAGAAACCCGTTCAGAATAAAATGAAGACATTCTGTTGGTTTTGTCATTTTGCACTGTTCAGATTGGGGGAATTTGTAATTGGAAGGTGCCGGAAGGAATGTTTGTGTGGGGAGGTACTTGGTTGACAGAAGCTGGGCAGAGTCTCGGCTCAGTTGACTGACATCTTCCTTCTGTGTCGCCACTATTGCTAAAGCAGAAGGGCTGTGCATTTGTGCTGATCTTTAAACTCTTTCCTGGTGTGCTGGGTAGAACTGTTTGGGAGAAGCTCAAGAGTGAGATAACTAACATATGATGAGAAATTCTTAATCATATGTACTGTACTTGAACCTTCTTATCTTATGTGTGCATAGTACTGTTATCTGTGCCTTATGATGAAAACAAAGGAGCAGTTTTCTGAACGTGCGAACCCCATGCAGTAAAGTGAGCAAGGCAGGGCTACCACTGGATTTTGTGCAGAAGCTATTCCTGGGTAAAGCCTGGCGTTAGACACAGCGCACAGCATATTAAATCTGGTAGCTTTTCTGCGCAGATTAAGAGACATGCACAGAAGACAACACTGGAGCTTTAATGCCAAGTCCGAGGAGGTGGAGAAGGTTTGCATTAGTGAGGATTTAATACCTGTTTCTTCTCTTTGGTGCCAGCGTACAGGACTTGCAGTTTTTTTTGTAACCTCCCATGAAGAGCATGGGTAAAACAAAAGACAGAATGGGGAAGGTTTGGAAGTACTGGAGAGCACATATGGTTCTATGCCGAGGGGCAGCTAGAGCTGTGCACAGTTGGTTTCCGATGCATGCGGCTTCTTTCTGCTCATGTCTCACATGTGCTAGAGTGGTGTTGTTTGCATGCATAAGTGTTTAGCACTGCAAAGATTTATGGACTGAATAGCATTCCAGCAGACCCCGATTTATGATTTCCTGCTCAGACATGTACACTGAACTGCGTGCACATGCGTCCAGTTTTATGCAGGTCCTATTTTCATATTTGTTTACTATTATCAGCAAGCAAAAACTTGGCATTGCACTTGTACTAAGAAGCTGTGCCACTAAACCATAAGCTCTTAATTCTAATGCAAACTTACTGCATCAGCTCCTTTGTCTGTGCAGCTTCTTCCCACACCAGAATTTCAGCAAGTTTGGTATAGTACGACCTTGGTAGGAATGACATTATACTGTCTTGTAAACAATTCTAGAGGATCTTTAGGCAGGGCACCATATTATTCACTCTCCATGGAAGTGTCTTCCCCCCCACCCCACCCCAAATCTTGCTCTGTTCGTCTGCTATATGTGCTGTCCTCAGGATTGCAGTCTCTTGTTCCCATTCCCTCAGTAATTTTTCTTTTTAGAGCCATCAGCTGCATTCATTGTCACTTAGGTATTCCAGTCTATTGCTGCAGTTCTGTGCCTTTTAGTGGGTGATTATAACAGCTTTCACATGTCTGATATGACAAAGTGGACCACCAGTAGTACCTGCTTGTGCATTGTCTGTGGTATAGCTGGTAACACAGCTTCTCGGGAGAACAGAACGAAGCCACTGGAGATGACACTGAAATGGAGTCTCACAGGCCTCTAATCCTTTCCAACACATCTGACAGTAGCCAGCCCGTACACAGCAGTGTAAGACTGCACAAAACAAGGTTCAGTGCGTATTAGCTATCTCTCAGCTTATGTAGGGATAGAAGCATGTTCAGAAAATGTAAAACTAACCTGAATTCTTAGGATTGAACACACAACACACACACACTCTCTCTTTTTGGTTATAAGGGACCTGGATATAACGGACAAAATATTTTTGTCCCAGGTGAGAGAATAGGACTTCCAGTGTATTTCTGTTTGTTTATAACTGACTTTGGGTTGCAAGAGACCGTCTTACCTGATCCCATTACTTCAGTGGACTATGTATATAAGGGACTCGCACGGCGGCTGCACTTTGAGTGAAATTACGGCTGGTCCTGATGTTCGACAAACGTAGACATACTGTGCTTGATTGGAAGTGAAATTGCCTAAATTACTGGCATTGAATAGAGAGGTGTGGTAGCCGTGTTAGTCCACTCTTAAAGGTTATCAATAGAAATCAAACAAAACAAAACATGGAAAAGAAAATAAGATGATACCTTTTTTTATTGGACATAACTTAATACATTTCTTGATTAACTTTCGAAGGTTGCCCTTCTTCCTCAGATCGGAAATAAGCTAATGAGGTAGCAGATAGTATAAATGAGAGAAACATCAAAGCATTACTTTGACTGTCTGACAGAGTGGGAGGGTGGGGGTATGCATGGGAACATCAAAGCATTTCATTGATATTCTAACAGGATGGGTGTTGGTAGGTGAGAGGAGGGTAATAAACAGAGAAATACAGCTTTATGGTTTATAATGAGTTAGAAAACCCAGATCCTTATTAAGTCCTGTTGTTGGGTGTCAAAATATTCAATCATTCTTATTTCAAAGGTCTTACGTTCCTGTATTGTTTTAAAATTACCTTTCAGTATTCTTACTGTGAAATCACTGGTGCAGTGTTCTGGTCTTGTAAAGTGTTGGCCCACAGGGGTGGGGGCCTGACTGGCACCGGCTATTTTCATGTGATGTCTGTGTAGATTGAATCTTATCTTAAGCATGATAATAATAATGAGGCATGTAGATAGCTGGGGGGCATGAGGATCACATAAATCAAAGGTGGTAGACCTCACGTGTCACCTAGATAAGGTTTTAGATAGTGTTGGGTAGGAGCCTGCTGTCTTGGTACATGTGGGTACCAGTGACGTAGGAAAATGTGGGAGGGAGATTCTGGAAGCCAAATGTAGGCTCTTAGGTAGAAAGCTGAAATCCATTTCCTCCCGTGTTGTATTTTGGAAGTGCTCCCCATTCCACTTGCAGGACCCAAGAGACAAGTAGAGCTCTGCAGTCTCAATGAATGGTTGAGACAATCGTGCAAGGATGAGTTATTTAGATTTGTTAGGAACTGGCCAACATTCTGGGGAAGGGGGAGCCTGTTCCGAAAGGATGGACATTACCTTAACTGGGATGGAACTAGGCTGCTGGCGCTAACTTTTAAAAGGGAAATAGAGCAGCTTTTAAACTAAAATGGGGGTGGGAAGCCAACAGTCGCCCGTGAGCATATGGTTGTGTGGAGTATCCCTGAAGGATACTATTGAAACAGGATCTTTGGGGAATCCCAATAGAGAGGTTTCAATAATGATGAAAGAAAGCCAGGCGTGTTTAATGGGAGAAGAAAGTAAAGGATGCAGATTATCTCTGTCAACTTCAAAGCAGCTTGTAGATGCTAGGAAAAAACACACAATTTGAAGTGTCTATATACAAATGCTTGAAGCCTAAAAATAAGATGGGAGAGTTGGAGTATATAGCACTAAATGAAGAGGTGGGTATAATAGGCATCTCGGAGATCTTGTGGAAGGAGGATAATCAATGGGACACTTATCAGGGTACAAATTATATCGCAATGATAGAGTGGATCAAATTAGAGGGAATTGAGTCAAACAGAATAAATATTCTGCATGAAACAGATAGCAGAAACAGAACAAACAAACAGATGAGCAAACGTTTACAGAAATGAGGAAAGCTGGCAAATTGGGCAACACTATAATTGGTGATTTCAATTACCCCAATATTGACTGGATAAATGCTACATCAGGGAGCGCTAGGGAGGTAAAATTCTTACATGTAATAAATGACTGCTTCTTGGAGCCACTGGTCCGAGAATCAACAAGAAGGGGAGCGATTTTAGATCAAGTCCATAGTGGAATGCAGAGCATGGTACGAGAGGTAATGGTGTTGGGCCCGCTGGGAGACAGTGATCATAGTATAAGGAAAATGATTTGAAAAGAAGCTGAAAGGGTCAGCTGCAAAGGTTAGGACTCTAAATCAGGTATGGATGTTGTTTAAAAATACTATCATGGAAGCCCAGACCAGATGCATTCCACATACTAACAAAGGTGGAAAGAAGAGCAAGCAACCAGCGTGGTTAAAAGATGAAGTGAGAGACTATTAGATCCAAAAGAGCATCCTTCAAAGGATGAAGAAAATAAGAAGCAATATAAAAAGCTAGATGCAAAGCACTGATAAAGAAGGCTAAAAGAGAATATGAAGAAAAGCTTGCCATGGAGACAAAAACTCATAGTAACACCTTTTTCAGGTACATCAGAAGCAGAAAGCCTGTTAGGTAGTCTGTGGAACTGTTAGATCATGAAGGAGCAAAAGAGGCACTCAAGGAGGACAAGGACATCGTGGAGAGATTGAACAAATTCTTTGCTTTAGACTTTACGGAAGAAGATGTAAGAGATCTACCTGTACCAGAAATGGTTTTCAAGAGTGATGATGCAGAGGAACTGCAAAAAAATCTCTGTGAATCTGGAAGACATACTGAGCCAAATTGACAAGGAGCGATAAATCACCTGGACTGGATGGGATGCACCTCAGTGTACTGAAAGAACTCAAATATGAAATTAGTGATCTATAACCGGTTGTTAAAATCATCCATAGTACCTGAAGATTGGAGGGTGGCCAATGTAACACCAATTTTTAAACAGGGTTCTGGGGTGATCCGGGAAACTACAGACTGGTAAGCCTCACCAGTTCTGGGGAAAATAATGGAAACATATAGACAAACGTGGTTTAATGGGACAGTCAGCATGGGTTCAGCTAAGGGAAGTCTTGCCTCGCCAATTTGCTTAATTTGTTTGAAGGAATTAAAAAGGTGGATAAAGATGAGCAGGTTGATGTAATGTATCTGGATTTTCAGAAAGCTTTTGACAGAGATCCTCATGAAAAACTCCTGAGAAAATTTAAAGAGTCATAAGGTAGGAGGCAATGTTCTGTTGTGGATTAGGAATTGGTTATTGGACAGAAAACAGAAGGTAGGACTAAATGGCCATTTTTCTCAGTGGAGGCTGTTGAATAATGAGTACAACAGGGATTTGTACTGGGACCGGTTCCATTTAACATATTTATAAATTATCTGGAAAATGGAACAACAAGTGAGGTGATTTAAATTTGCAGATGACGCAAAACTATTTAAAGTTGTCAAAACATCTGTGGATTGTGAAAAATTGTAGGAAGATCTTAGGAAATTGGAAGACTGGGCATCCAAATGGAGATGAAATTTAATGTGGACAAATGCAAAGTGATGCACATTGGAAAGAATAATCCAAATCGTAGTTACCTGATGCTAGGGCCCACCTTAGGGAGTCGGCACTCAAGAAAAAGATCTAGCTGTCGTAGATAATGCACTGAATACTTCTGCCCAGTGTAAAATGGAGGCCAAAAAAACCAAACAATGCTAGCAATTATTAGGAAAGGGATTCAAAATAGACCAAGAATATTATAATGCCTCTGTATCGATTCATGGTGCGACCTCACCATAAGTATTGCGTTCAATTCTGGTTGCCATATCTCAAAAAAGATACCAGTAAAACCTTTGTTTTCGTTGATGTCGGTTATCGTCGTCTTCGGTTTTCGTCGTTTTTTTTTTTTTTTTCCCCAAAAAATTTGTCTCAGTTTCGTCAGTTGCCTCGGATTTCGTCGGGAAAGCATTACCGGGGACCCTTCTCTTTTTCTCGCCTAACCTCTACTTCTGTAGCACACAATAGTACGATGCTTCCTGCCTTTACATCTCTCCCCCTGTGGACGAACTTGCCTTCCTCTGCACAAACTTCAGCCGCTCAGATCAATCAACTCTCGGCCCCCCTCCCCCCATACACAAAATAAATGCAAAAGATCCCAAGGGAGACATGCACCCCATCCCTGGATTTTAACACCTTCTCTGCACTGCCCATGCTGGATACGGAATGAGGCGATCCTGGACTCATCCGGTCTCTTACAGCGGCCGCTCGTGCATCTTGTTGCTATCTTTGGGCGGGGGGGTTATCTTCAGATCCACACGGCTCCCTCTCGAACAAGACCTGGAAAGAGGCCAGGGTAAGATCCTTGGTTGGAGAAAGCAGTTAGGGTGGAAGCTGGTTGCTGGTATGGATCTCTATAGGAGACGGTGAGAGACGTCCAAAGTGAAAGGTGAAAAAAAGAACCCTATAAAATACTTTTCAAAATTATTGCCTCGGTTTTCGTTGGTTTCGGATTTCGCCGATTGTTTTCGGACGGATTACTGACGAAAACAGAGGTATCACTGTATAGCGAAATTAGAAGAGGTTCACACAGAGTGTGAACTCCCATATGAAGAAAGGCTAAAGAGGTTAGGGCTCTTCAGCTTGGAAAAGAGACGGCTGGGGGGGGGGGGGATATGATTGAAGTCTATAAAACCCTGTGTCCGGGATGTAGCCACTATTTCAGCTCGGGCCCACCCAGCCGCAGTGCACAGACACAGACTTTACTGAGCCTGCTCGTGGTCTTTCAACTGCTTCCTGTTCTCTCTTAGCAGCGGCAGCATTCTCAATTTAACCTCCTTGGCGATTCAGTCTCCTTGATTGCCTGCAGCTGAACGGGCAGAAAACCTTCACTGCTACGTCCTGCCCCCCTCTGATGCCATTTCCTGTTTTGGACCTGGGCCGACGCCACACAACACAGCAGAAAGGCAGCTTTGAGGTCAGGTGCAGGCAGGAATCGCTGCCGTTGCTAAGGGAGGAAGGGAGCTTCAGGACCGCAGGAGCCTCCTCAGCCGAGCCCAGCTTACTTCCCACAGATCAGGAAGGCTGGACAACAGGAGGATGGAAAGAGGGAGGGAGGGAGAATTGTTGGACAGGGTCAGGGGAAGGAAGGGAGAGATGCGGCATAGGGGTGGGGGAAGAGAGAAGGAGAAATTGACAAGGGGGTTTGGGTGGGAGAGATGCTGCATGGCCTGCACAGGGCAGTCAAGAGAGAGAAATGGACAGGGTCGGGTGGGAGAGATGCTGCACGGGAGGGGCAAGAGAAGGAGAAATGATGCACATGGTCGTGTGATGGGAGGGTGGGAGGAATGCTGCAAGTGGGGGTGGAGAGGGAAAAATTTTGGCAGTGGAAGGTAGATAAGGAGAGATGCAAGGGGGGGGGTGGAGAAAGAGTGACATGTTGGACCTAGGGTGTGAGGAAAAGGAGAAAAAGAAATGGTGTACAATGAGAGAGCTGGAGGAGGGGAAGAGAGAGGGGGAGATGAACATGTGGAGAGAAGAGAAAGAGGGAGATGTTGGATTGAGGGAGAGATGCAGGTCAATTGAAGGGAGAGATGCTGGTCAGTGAGGAAGAGAGGGGGAGCAATGGTGGAATATGGTAGAGCGGAGCAGGGCAGGAGGGAAGGGACAGAATGATGCTGAGGAGTAGAAGGGAAGGAAGATATTGGGCTTTGATGGTAGGGAGCAGATGCTGAACTATAAGGATGGAGGGAGGAATAGTTTGGAAATGGTGGAACCATGTGGGACAGGTGGGGAGGGGAGAGGGAATGAATGAGTAGGATAGTGATTACATGAGGTAGAAACATGGCAGTGGAGAATAGATTACAGATGAAAGGGAATAGAAGGCTATGGAAGGAGCAAGATGGGGAATGGGAAAGCTAATGGGTGAGAGGAGGAGATGGAAATTTGATAGCTGAAAAGTAAAAAGAAGGGTGCGAAAGGGTGAAATTTGAGAAGACAATGTGCATGGGTGCGAATAAGCGAAAATGGGTTACACTTTATTTTGCGTAAATAAGCAAATTCGTGAATACCCAGCTTGTGGATAGTGAGAATGGACTGTATGTTTTGAATTGGAAGGTGCTGGGGGAGGAGTGAGGAGGAAGGTGGAGGCAGAGAAAAATTTGGTGTCTGCCCACTTTGAGCTCAGGCCCACCCAAAATTGGCTGTCTGGCTATGTCACTGCTCTGAGTGGTGTAGAACGGGTAGAAATGAATCCTTTTTTTTTTTCAGTGTTTCAAAAAGTACAAAGACCAGGGGACACTCAGTGAAATTACATGGAAGGAGTAAATATTTTTCAAAAATAGTTAAGCTCTGGTACTCACTTCTGGAGGATGTGGTAACAGCAGTTAGCATATCTGGGTTTAAAAAAGGTTTGGACAAGTTCCTGGAGTAAAAGTCCTTAATTTGTTATTGAGATAGACATGGGAAAGCCATTGCTTGCCCTGGGATGGGTAGCATGGAATGTTGCTACTACATAGTAACATAGTAGATGACGGCAGAAAAAGACCTGCATGGTTCATCCTTTCTGCCCAACAAGATAAACTCATATGTGCTACTTTTTGTGTATACTTTACCTTGATTTGTACCTGTCCTTTTAAGGGCACAGACCGTGTAAGTCTGCCCAGCACTATCCCCGCCCCCAACCACCAGCCCCTCCTCCCGCCACCAGCTCTGCCACCTAATCTTGGCTAAGCTCCTTAGGATCCATTCCTTCTGAACAGGATTCCTTTATGTTTGTCCCACGCGTGTTTGAATTCTGTTATCGTTTTCATTTCCACCACCTCCCGCAGGAGGGCATTCCAAGCATCCACTACTCTCTCTGTGAAAAAATACTTCCTGACATTTTTCTTGAGTCTGCCCCCCTTCAATCTCATTTCAATCTAATTGGGTTTCTGCCAGGTACTTGGATTGACCACTGTAGGAAGCAGGATACTGGGCTAGATGGACTGTTGGTCTGACCAAATATGGTTTTATGATACTAAAAGCGTAGTTCTGGAAATCATTTCATCTATTGAACTTTCAAGTGTTTCAGTCACATTTAAGGGATCAGAGGATATATCTACAACAGAAGCTTCACCAGGCACACCCACTTTAGTAGGAATAGCAGGAATATAATACATCCTTTGAAGATTTAAATAATTCAGCATCACAGAAATGAAATATTTCTTTTAAGAATGTATAAAATAGATCCTTCAGAGCTACTGTTAACATCTGAAGAAATTCAAAAGTTCAATTGCCTGGTGAAATTATCAAAATTTTCCACATTCCGATGAAGAATCATCTTTTCCTGTGTAAGGAAAGAGCACGTTTGCTGCACCTGTTTAACATGAATAACCGAATCACCTTAGACGCTTTAAAACCTTCTTGCAAAGCTTGCAATCTGGCTGAATTTGCCTGAACAGTAGGAACAATTCCAGAACAGACTTTGTAAAGGGACTCCAAGACCTGCTAAATAGTTAAGTGTCACTTGTGCAGGTTTAACCAAGGAAAGGGTAGTTACCTCCACCATCCCTCCTTGAAGCACTTTCTGAGCCTCTGAAACCAGTGACATTTCAACTTGCACTGAAGCAGTCTCCTCTACAGCAGAGGTCCACCTGCAGTTGCATTCCCCAACGCTGTACTAGTGGGAATGCACGCTTCATCTGCCATCGCTCCTCTTGGCTCGGAGGCACACTTGGACCCAATGGCCTAAGTGAAATATCTCCCCTGAGACTTGGCTCTTCCCTCATGCCCAAGTCAGCCGAAACACTGTGAGAGGCTGCCTACCTGAAGCCAGTGATCTCCAGTTAGTGGGTCAGGAGGGTCCAAGTCGGATGGACAGACACTGAAATCTTCCCCTTCCTCTTTGGCATGAGGTAAAGTATTTTTGCAGCAAATAAGCACAGAAAATTCTGTGATCAAACCGCAGCGTCCAACTGTGCTTCCCACTAGGGCACCATCCTGCCCTGGTAGTCTAC
This sequence comes from Microcaecilia unicolor, assembly GCF_901765095.1. Classification (NCBI taxonomy): domain Eukaryota; kingdom Metazoa; phylum Chordata; class Amphibia; order Gymnophiona; family Siphonopidae; genus Microcaecilia; species Microcaecilia unicolor. The sequence goes on from NC_044033.1 coordinate 7,748,269, forward strand.
TCTTGTCACTATCCTTTTCCCCTATACATGTGTAATTTCTGTCCATAAGGATTCTGAGATGTATTTTGTTTCCTGAGGAACTTTCATACTATTTGACTCAAGGTCTTCTTTAACATATGGCACTGCTGCTCCACCAATTTGATCCATTATTGTGATATAATTTGTACACAAGTATGACGCTGTCCTGTTGATTATCATCTTTCTACCAGTTCACAGCGATGTCCAGTATATCTACCTTTTGATTAGCTGCTATTTATTCTAACTCTTCCATCTCATTTTATTTAGACTTCTAGTATTTGTATATAGACACTTCAAACAGTGATTTTAGGTTTGTTCAATTGAGTCTCTCAAGTTTGTCTGCTATCAGGATGCCCTAACTTCCCTGTTCTGATGATATTCTTAAAAGATACCTTATTCTGCATAAAGGAATCCTGTGCAGAAGGAATGGATCCTCAGAAGCTTAGCCGAGATTGGGAGGCGGGGCTGGTGTTTGGGTGGTGGGGCTAGTTCTGGGCAAGACTTCTATGGTCTGTGTCCTGAAAATGGCAGATACAAATCAAGGTAAGGTATAAACAAGAAGTAGCACATATGAGTTTATCTTGTTGGGCAGACTAGATGGACCGTGCAGGTCTTTTTCTGCCGTCATCTACTATGTTACTAAGTATTCTGAATCATGCGCTCTTGAGCTACGGTTGACTCTTCCTCAGCTTCTAGTTTAAATCTTCAAATGTTCTGCACAGTAGATTGAAATGCATAGTCTTCTAGAGTAACAATCCAAATTTTTACACCCTTCTGTGAGATATGACAAAGAGATTGATGTTCAGTACAGTCTTTCACATGTGACTGATCTCGTGCTCTGACTTCTCCCAGGTTCAGCTTCTCCCTAGAAGCTTTCACCAAACAAAAAGGAAAGGCACAAGACTACCATTCAAAAATCACATGCTGAAAACCAACCAGTGGGTAATCGGTTCCCTTCGACCTTCAGATGACAGCAGTAGACTGAGAAAAAGGGGAACTGAATAAATAGATGATTCATCTCAATATGACTGTGTTATTAAATGAACTTGGGGAAAATCCACTATTTCTGGGATAAGCAGTATAAAATGTTTTGTACATTTTGGGGATCTTGCCGGGTATTTGTAACCTGGATTGGCCACTGTTGGAAACAGGATGCTGGGCTTGATGGACCTCTGGTCTGTCCCAGTGTGGCAACACTTAAGTACTTATGTGCTTGGGATTCTGAATGGAATCTTTCTACTCTTTGGGGTTTCACATGGAATGTTGCTACACTTTGAAATTCTGCATGGAATCTTGTTATTCTTTAGAATTCTAGAATCTTGCTATTCTTTGGGGTTCTACATGGAATGTTGCTACTTATTGGGTACTTGTGACCTGGATTGGCCACTGTTGGAAACAGGATGCTGGGCTTGATGGACCTCTGTTCTGTCCCAGTGTGGCAACACTTATGTACTTATGTGCTTGGGATTCTGAATGGAATCTTCTACTCTTGGGGTTCCACATGGAATGTTGCTACACTTTGAAGTTCTGCATGGGATCTTGTTATTCTTTAGAATTCTAGAATCTTGCTATTCTTTGGGGTTCTACATGGAATGTTGCTACTATTGGGTACTTGTGACCTGGATTGGCCACTGCTGGAAACAGGATGCTGGGCTCAATGGACCTTTGGTCTTTCCCAGTATGGCAATACTTATGTGGCTGTACAATGTTTTAAATCCGTAGGTTCAGTATTCCTGTTGTAGAAGGATCTGACCTTAATCTCCTCCGGTGTGGGTGGGTTTGCTTATCACCTGTTCTAGCTTTGCAAACCTTAAGTCTTCAAAAGCATTCCTATTCTTCAGGCAATGGGTGGCTATGGGCACATCCCCTCTCATATCCTCCAAACAGCTCCAGTGTACAGTCATGTGAGCGTTTTGGCATAGTTATTTCATTTTTCCCTTCATAGATTACACCTGTTACCTGTATCCTGGGGGATCCAGGGACTTGTCACAGTGCACAGCATGTTTACAGAAGGCAATCTTTCTTTCAGAGCGCTTGGGCTGGAAGGTTTCACACCGAATGCATGTAGCTTCTTCTTGGGAACCATTAAAAGACCACCAAGGCATTGTTGGAGTGAGAGAAAGTGTGTGTGTGTGTGTGTGTGTGTGTGTGCGATGTGTTGTATGTGTGTTTCAGCAGGGAGGGCTGCTTTTAAAATGCTGATAATTGGATAATTCTCTGTTTTGATTGAAAGGGGGTGTGGGGGGGGGGGGGGGGAAGCAGCTGCAGCAATTCCTCCATGTCAAGTTCGTTTTGCAAATGGGAAGCTCTCCTTTGTGCTGTGCATGTACGTGCACAGATCTAGATGCTGATAAAGATACATACATACGCATAGGGTAGAAAAATAGTAACTGTTCACAACCCGCAGCAGGAGTTTTTAAAAACCAGGTCAGAAAATCTGAAACTTTGAGTTTGTATTGAAAATTGGAGAGAGTGCTTCTGGGGGGGGGGGGGGGGCTTGTCTAAAGCCTCAGGTTATCCAGTTTGCTCAGTGTGACCCCAAAATATCAGTTATACCCTTTAAAGTTCAACGCAGATAACAATATCAAGTCAACCTAGCTATATCTAGGGAAGATACAATATTTCCATAGCTACCATGTTATATCTTTCGCATCAGCTGTCGCTACGCAATTAAGGACAGGTCGGCAACCGATGATGAGAACTATATGGAACCGCTTATAATATGAGAAGTGCCACCACATCCCTTCTTGGCTGCTCCTTTCCAGTGAGATTTCTTACCTCCTAAGGAATGCTGGGTACATAATGCTCCGCGTATTGCTTCTGTGCTGTCTTCCCATGTCTGTCTCAGGCCCAGCTGCCCCAAGCTCCTCATTACTGGCTCTGCTTTCAGTATAGGTTTTAATATTCTGATGGAGTAGGGGGGAGAAGGGATTAGGTCTCTTTGGATCTCTGTCCCAGGGGCGTACCAATTTGGGCTCGGGCCCACCCAGAAGCTCTGCAGCTTTGACAGCAGCAGAATGTGAGGGAGCAAGCTGGGCTCTGGAGGCTCCCGCGGTTCTGTATCTCCCTCCCTTCACATAGTAACATAGTAGATGATGGAAGAAAAAGACCTGCACGGTCCATCCAGTCTGGCCAACAAGATAACTCATATGTGCTTCTTTTTGTGTATACCTTACCTTGATTTGTACCTGTCCTTTTCTGCCCAGCACTATCCCCACCTCCCAACCACTATCCACGCCTCCCACCACCGGCTCTTGCACAGACCGTATAAGTCTGCCCAGCACTATCCCCGCCTCCCACCACCGGCTCTGGCACAGACTGTATAAGTCTGCCCAGCACTATCCCCGCCTCCCACCACCGGCTCTGTCACAGACCGTATAAGTCTGCCCAGCACTATCCCTGCCTCCCAACCACCAGCCCACCTCCCGATCTCGACTAAGCTCCTGAGGATCCATTCCTTCGGCACAGGATTCCTTTATGCTTATCCCACGCATGTTTGAATTCCGTTACCGTTTTCATTTCCACCACCTCCTGCGGGAGAGCATTCCAAGCATCCACTACTCTCTCCGTGAAAAAATACTTCCTGACATTTTTCTTGAGTCTGCCCCCCTTCAATCTCATTTCATGTCCTCTCGTTCTACCGCCTTCCCATCTCCGGAAAAGGTTCGTTTGCTGATTACTGAACCTTTTCCGGAGATGGGAAGGCTTCTTACATCAAAGGGTTGCCGGCAGCAGTAGCGATTCACATACACTACCCGCGGCTAACCCGGAAGTCTCCCCTCTGCCGCATACAGCTCCTACTCTACGCAACTTCCTGTTTTTGACTGGCTGGCGGTACTCGGCAGAGGGGCGGCTTCCGGGTTAGCTGTGGGTAGCGTATGCAAATCGCTACTTCTGCCTGCGGCAACCCTTTGATGTAAGAAACGTTGTGAAGGGAAGAAAAAATGTGCCCATCCAATTTGGGCTAAGGCCCACTCAAAATTGGCAGTCTGGCTGGGCCACTGCTCTGTCCCTGGTAGAGGAGGAGTGGGTGAGATATATGTCACAGAAATCTTGGCTGTATACTGAAGCGGGAAGGATGGCTCCAGGTCAGACGGAGGAAGACTTACTCTAAGCACTTAGAAACCCTGCTAGGTTGAAGAAACCCATTATCTGATTAGGAGGCCCTTAGAGAGACTACGCATGGCACATAGATCAGTTTAACTCCCTCCTCACTGCCGAGTGAATCTGTGCCATCCACATGAAGAGAATGATGCACACTTTTTTTTTTGGCTTCAGAGATATCAGGGTTAGCAAAAGGGAGTTTTATCCCAAAGAAGAATGGCGTCTTCTTTTTTCCTGGCTGATGCTCGCTTTTAATTTTGTGTTCTGGGGCTCTTTTAGTGGCTCGTATACTGGACATGTACTGCTTTATTTATTTATTGCATTTGTATCCCACATTTTCCCACCTATTTGCGGGTTCAGTGTGGCTTACAATACATTGTGAATGGTGGAAATACAGTTTGTTACAACTTGGTTATGGATTACATTGTGAGGAGTTAATCGAAAACAAAGTCAAAATATCGTTAAGGGAATAGAACAAAGGAGAAGAACAATGGAACAATGGAAAGAAATAACGGGAAACTGATAGGGCAGCTAAACAATGGTAGGAGAACATTCGGTATAACATTTTTCTGTGATTAGAGGTATAAATGTGGTGAAATTACGGGGGATGGGAAATTCAGAAGGGAGTGTATTGTTGCATTACTAACAGTGTGTGTGGACTTTGTGTTTTCATCCTTTCAGTAAATCTTATCAAAGAGATGAGTTTTCAATGATTTGCGGAAGTTGGTTAGTTCGTAGATCGTTTTCAGGTTGCGTGGTAGTGTATTCCAGAATTGCGTGCTCATATAAGAAAAGGTTGATGCGTGCAGCGTTTTGTATTTTATGCCTTTGCAATTAGGGAAGTGAAGGTTGAGGAAAGTTCGGGATGATCTTTAGCGTTTCTGGGTGGTAGGTCTATTAAGTCAGACATGTAGGCTGGGGCCTCACCGTGAATGATTTTGTGGACTAATGTGCATGCCTTAAAAGCAATGCGTTCCTTAAGTGGGAGCCAGTGTAGCTTCTCTCGTAAGGGTTTTGCACTTTCATATTTTGGTTTTCCGAAGATGAGTCTGGCTGCTGTGTTCTGGGCTGTTTGAAGTTTCCTCAGTATTTGTTCTTTGCAGCCTGCGTACAGTGAGTTGCAGTAGTCCAGATGGCTGAGTACGAGGGATTGCACTAGGCTGCGGAAGAAGGATCTTGGGAAGAATGGTCTTATTCTTTTCAGTTTCCACATGCAGTAGAACATTTTCTTGGTTGTGTTGTTTGCATGAGTTTCAAGTGTTAAGTGGCGGTCAATAGTAACTCCAAGGATTTTTAAAGTTTCTGAGATTGGAAGGTTTAGTTTTGGTATGTTGGCCACTGACTCTTTATAGGGATCTACAGTGTACAAGTCATGAGCTCATCCCGCTGTGCTTTTTGCGTTTTCACACCTCCTTCAAGTCACAGCACCCTTTCACATTATGGGAAGATTATTTTTCTGCCGGTGTTTATTGGTTGTTTCTGGTAACTCATAAACAGGGCTCTCTAAAGTTCACTCACAAGTCCAGGCAGAAGGGAGAAGTGGGAGTGATATTCAGAATCCTCCTGTGTCTGATTTCCGCTCCATGCATGGTGCAGGAGCTGGAATCAGCAGAACGTATAGCACACAGCAGAGAGGAGAGCTGAAAAAGAGGCCTGCTTGGAAATGTGGCTTGCTAGCCACTAGCAAAACTGTCCAGTCAAATGCTTCTCTACTACAGCAGAGCCTCCTGGAAACATCAAGGAATACATCATAAAAAGATCCTTTGCCCTTGAAATACTCCACTCTGGATTGTTATGCCAGATTTTAGAGAGTTGTAATATTCCTGGTCTCAGCAAGGTCAGGGCCACTAGGCTGCTGAAAGACAATGGGGAAATATTGATGGCCTAGTGCAGTATTTCCCAACCAGTACATTCCTTGCAACACTGACCAGATGTGTCCTGGAAAAAAAAGGTCACTGCTGTCTTGTGTTGGTTCCAGACCAGGACATGGCCTGCTTTCTGCACCTTTCAGCACCAGGAAACACCAGTGATGATCCTTAAACTTGCAGCCAGTCCTGTGAGCATGAATTTTATTTTCTGTTTACCTATGTACTTTTTTAAAGTACATATCCTTGAAACACCCGTAGCAATTTATAGCAGTCTGTCACTCACACTGAAATACAAGCCATAAACGATGCAGGAGAAAAGTAAAAATCATTCATTGGCTCATCCCCAAGCCACCCAAACTAAAATAGTTAAGTCAGTTATAATGATCGAATGCCTATAAAAAATACTCTTTGTAAAAATGATCTGAAACAGCAGCATTCTAAGCTGCCTCCTAAACATAAGGTGGTCCCACTTCACAGAAAGCATGCAGAAGTCCATTTCAGTATATTGGCCCAATTACAGAGCCTTTTCAGTGTAGCATGCTCATTTGAAACCATTAACTGAGGACATACAACAATCCTTCCTGTTGGTGGTAAATTATGACAATAGACATAATTAGGCACTTTAATTTGCAGGATCAGCGACCCTATCCATTTTTGAATAGCAGTTTTAAATCTTATCTTATGCATTGCACAGGAAGCCAGTGCAATTGCTGTGAACACTGGACAGATGTGAGCACTGAGGTACCAACCACCAATAATCCCTACAGCAGTGTTCTGGACCAGTTGTTCTTCCTGTTATAACAACGTATCCTTGAGACAAGGAGATTGCTTATTTCAGTGGCGTAGCAAGGGAGGGACGGTGGGGGCGGTCCGCCCCTGTGTCAACGGGTTGGGGGGTGGTCCGCTCCGTCCATCCCCCCCACCCCCCGACGCAGTCCCCACCTGCCAACCAGGTTCCAGCTCTGTCCACCCCAGCGTGGTGCCTCGCATCTGCAGCGCTGCTGTAAAAAGAAGAAAATCGCCTCGTCGTCGGCCCTTCCCTCACTGTGTCCCGCCCTCGAGGAAATAGGAAGTTATGTCAGAGGGTGGGACACAGTGAGGGAAGGGCCGACGACGAGGCGATTTTCTTCTTTTTACAGCAGCGCTGCAGATGCGAGGCGGTACACGCTGGGGTGGATGGAGCTGGAACTTGGAAGGCAAGTGGGGACTGTGGGGGGGGGGGGGGGTGCCGTGTTGCCCTGCACCCGGGGGGGGGGGGGGGTGAGCAGTGGCGATCCGCCCTGGGTGTCAGGCAACCACGGAACGCCACTGGCTTATTTACAGCCTTTTTCAGCTTTACACTTTGAGAAGTCCATTTCTTCTGCAAGGAATCATTACAGCAATAATATACAGGGACTGCTGAGGCAGGCTTGAGTGGCCGAAACATGACTCATGTCGAGTCCAGGATTTATTAATAAACTTTTGCAGTGAACTTTCTTGAGTCCAGTAGAAGTTTCTTGACATTATCTATTTTGTCTCCTTCGCTGTGACATTGTTCTTTTGGTTTGACCAGTGCGAAGTTTTGTTTTCTTCTGTGATTGTCGAATATTAAAGTCAAGCAGGATTGTATTTGGACAGCAAAACCTGACTCCTCTGGTTTTGTTCAGTTTGAGTTTGTGGCTTTTGAACCAGTGGCTTCCAGTCCCCAAAAGAGCTGTTACTTGGTTATAGTAATCTGCATACCCAAGGCCATGAAACTTAAGATCTGTACCTTCTCAGCATTCAAGTATTAAGGACTTCACCCCGCACAGTGATGCTGTAAATGCATTATATGAGGCGAGAAAACCCATCTTAAAGGCCTCCACAATCTGCACCTACATTAGTGATGCAGAGTCGCGCAGTTGTCTTGTTTTGACCTCTGTCACACAAGATACCCAAACCATTGAACACTTGTCTGTCTATACCTGTTCTGTGCCATTTGCTGTAAATCATGAGGTGTTACCGCTGGAATCCTAGTGTTGGTTCCACTGGAGTTTGAAAATAGAGGAGAAGGGATAAACTTCTACACCACCCCCCCCCCCCCCCCCCAACAAGGAAAAGGTTGCTGGATAGTTGAGAAGGAAGCTCATGGTGCTAGGTCCACCTCAGTTTCTGTTGATCTTCAAGCCCAGAGGAATGGGAAGAAGCTGCTGGGCCCATAAAGAATATTTCTTGATTGACAGAGAGCACTTTATAGTCTGTGGTAAATGGCTGCCAGTGTAATGTCTCGGACCTCAGTACTGGACTGTTTCTGTTCAGTGTTTTTGTGTACGTACAACAGAGCGGAAAAGTAGCCTAATGGATAGAGCACTGGACTGAAAACCAGTGAAGCTAGGATTTAAATTCTGCTCTGCTCCTTGTGATCTTGGGCAAGTTGCTTAACCCTCCATTGCCTCAGGCACACATTTATATTGTAAACGCTCTGGGGACAGGAATACACCTACTGTACCCTACTTTAACTCACGTTGAGTTACAGGCAGGAAAAAAATAAAGCTGAGGTTATTTTATTGTTCTCGGAGCATCGAGCTGCAAAGTGGTGGCCTGATGCTACCATGCAGTTCTAAAAGGGGTCAGCCAAACAAGTATAGAGTGCCCCTTAATCAAGACCCCTACCCCAGGCGCGATCCCCAGTGAAAAGGCCCACATTTAGAAGTCCCACTCAAATAGCTCAACACCTCCATCCATTCACCTGTAGGTCCCCCGGGCCTATCTTGTAAATCCCTGGTATTTGGTAGGGGTCCAAGCAGGAGTGATCCTCAGTCGCTTCTGGCCTTGTCTGTGCAAGTTTCAAAATGGGGCCATTAGGGGGTCATTTTGCCATATAAAGGCTAAGGACATTGTTTAAAAATATCATCACGGAAGCTCAGACCAGACGTATTCCATGTATTTACAAAGGTGGAAAGAAGAGCAAACAGCCAGCAAGGTTAAAAGGTGAAGTGAAAGAGGCTATTAAAGCCAAAAGATCATCCTTCAAAGAACGGGGAAAGGATCTGAATGAAGAAAATAAGAAAAAACATAAGCACTGGCAGACTAGATGCAAAGCATTGATAAAGAAGGCTAAAAAAGAAAGTGAAGAGAAGTTTGCCACAGAGGAAAAACTCATAGTAACAACTTTTTCAGGTGCAGAAAGCCTGTGAGGGAATCCATGGGACCATCAAGGAGCAAAAGAGGCACTCGGGGAGGACAAGACAATAGCAGAGACACTGAATGAACTCATAGCTTTTCAGCTTGGAGACGGCTGAGGGGAAACATGATAGAGGTATATAAAATAATGAGTGGAGTGGAACAGGTGGATGTGAAGCGTCTGTTCACGCTTTCCAAAAATACTAGAACTAGGGGGCATGCGATGAAACTACAGTGTAGTAAATTTAAAACAAATAAGAGAACATTTTTCTTCACCCAAGGCATAATTAAACTCTGGAATTCGTTGCTGGAGAACGTAATGAAGGCGGTTAGCTTGGCAGAGTTTAAAAAGGGGTTGGACGGTTTCCTAAAGGACAAGTCCATAAACTGCTACTAAATGGGAAAAATCCACAATTTTCGCAAATAACATGTATAAAATGTTTTGTACGTTTGGGTAGCTTGCCAGGTGCCCTTGACCTGGATTGTCTGCTGTCGGGGACAGGATGCCCGGCTTGATGGACCCTTGGTCTTTCCCAGTATGGCATTACTTATGTACTTATGAGGCGTTTTTTGAAGGTCGGGTGATCAGGAGTAAGTTTTACCAATTTAGGTAGACCATTCCACAAATGAGCGCTAATATAGGGGAAGGTGGATGCTTAGATGGTCTTATACTTGAGGCCACAATATACTGGGTAATGGAGATTTATGTACGAACGAGCTGATCTGTGAGAATTCCTAGGTGGCAAGTTGATAAGGGTGTCCATATAAGCTGGGGCTTCACCGTAGATGATTTTATGCACCAGAGTGCAAATTTTAAAAGTGATCCGGTCCTTAACAGGAAGCCAGTGCAGTTTCAAATGCAGTGGTCTTGAACTTTCGAATCTTGATTTACCATACATAAGCCTTGCAGCTGTATTCTGGGCAGTTTGTATTTCTTTCAGTTCCTCCGTGTCATCACCCTTGAAAACTATTTCTGGTACAAGCAGATCTCTTACATCTTCGTCTGTAAAGACTGAAGCAAAGAATTCATCCAGTTTCTCCACTATGGCATTGCCCTCGCTGAGCGTCCCTTTTGCTCCTTCTTGATCTAGTGGTCCCACAGATCCCCATCACAGGCTTTCTGCTTCTGATGTACCTGAAAATGCACTAGATGTGCCTTATACAGAATTGCCCTTTAATCCACTAGTCCCAGTAGAGTCGAAATTTGTTTTCTGTGATGACATCAGAATAGAACAGTTGCTGTCCGGTGACAACAGCTGCAGCAGTTCTTAGTGACGTTCTGAAGGCATACCCAACCGTTTTGTTTCCAGGATAGCCAAAAGTGAACCTGCAGGAGATAAATTGGAGATTCAGTGTTATATGCAAATGTGGTTCGTGCTTGTTCATTGTGACTATTCTGAAAACCAAGCCATTGGGTATCTGTTTAGGAGAAGACAGAGATCCACCGGTCTATAGGAAGACGCATTCTGAGCAAATGCATATTTTCAGTATTTTAATAGCGTAAATGATGCCAAGTAGGCCAGTCTACTCCTTATCCAAGTCATAAGTACATAAGTATTGCCATACTGGGAAAGACCAAAGGTCCATCGAGCCCAGCATCCTGTTTCCAACAGTGGCCAATCCAGGTCACAAAAACCTGACAAGATCCCAAAAAAGTACAAACCATTTTATACTGCTTATCCCAGAAATAGTGGATTTTCCCCAAGTCCATTTAATAACGGTCTATGGACTTTTCCTTTAGGAAGCTGTCCAAACCTTTTTTTAAACTCCGCTAAGCTAACCGCCATTACCACATTCTCTGGCAACGAATTCCAGAGTTTAATTACACGTTGAGTGAAGAAAGTCAGCTTTTGTTTTTGTCCTCGTTTGGTTCTCTACCATTCTGGGAAGATAAGTATACAGAAAGCCATACTTAATCCAGAAGCCAGTGCTCTCCCCTTCCCACATTTTACCCACCATACCCTTCAACCGCATAGCTAGTGAAGTGTTATCCAAATCTTCCAGCACAGACAGCAGTTGATTTCTGGGGAGTTTTGACCATCTGGTACTAATGTGACTACCGTAGATGACAAAACAGGAAAAATCCCTATGACATACCTAGGAAGCAAACAAAAAAGTTGGGGGTGACTCAATTACTTCCAAGGGGTAGATTGATGTGAAATTGTCTTCATTAAACTAAGCAAGAGGTGTTTGGTTTAATGAAGATGATTTCACATCAATCTACCCCTTGGAAATTGAGTTACCCCTTACTTTTTTGTTTGCACCAGTGTGACTACCCCTGGCTTGCTGCAGTATCTTTGGGTTGTTCATTCTTTCTCTGTCCTTGTTTTGTTCTATCACCTCTCTTCTTTCCTCCGCTCCTGAGGGACTAAGGGGCGGGTTGTTTGCAATACAGCAACTTCCCATAGCTTTTCTTTCAGCTATTCCAATATATAAGCATTTCATTCATAGTGCAAGGCCATGGATTACAGGTGATCTCCTTGAATCCTGCTACTAGAAACATAGAAACATGCGGACAGATAAAGGCCAAATGGCCCATCCAGTCTGCCCATCCTCCGTAACCCCTAACTCTTTCTTTTCCTAAGCAATCCCATATTCTTATCCCACTTACGCTACTGCTTGTAAGTACTGTGAGCAGTTTGGACTTCGGACATACTAGAAACCTGATAGTGATCACAGAGAGAAAGGAAATGCTTTCATGATCTGGCAAAGAGCATCTGTTTCTCCCCCCATCTCACACCGCAGACACAGCATTTGCATTATTCATTACCAAGGCCAGCTGGTGGAGCAGGAGCTGAAATCCCTGATGGAAGCTGCCTCTCCTCCTGCATGGTTACGGATTAGTTTGTGCCTCCTGAGACTGAGCCTACCTTCTCGTTTCATATGGCCCTCCCTGTTCCACTGTTTCTTTATTATCATGGGCAGCTGCCATCTCATTGTCCCCTGTGATTCACACACTGCAAAGTAAGGCAGACTTTGCAGCACCTCTCTGGGAACAACATCCAAGGTAGCAGTATTTCAAAGGAAAAATACAGAGTTGTGATGGAGAGATTTCAGAACAGACTGCGTATAATAGAAGTTGGTTATTGTTTTGTTGTTGTTTTCCATTCATCAGATTTCCTCATCTCACTGCCCTTTCCTTCCATTTCCTTTCCTCCTCATCTTTGTTATTCCTCCATTCTTCTGATCTTTGATCTCTCTCTCTCTCTCCCTTCGCTCTGTCCATCCCATTATATGAAAGCAGAAAAGAACAGTCTGTCCAGTTGATTTTGCCTACACTTTGATGATATCAACAGTTACTACTCTGTACTGCACTCATTGATATGGAAACTCAGCCTCCAGCTGAGTCTATTCCCAAGAGAGGAGGGGCATCAGACCCATAAGGACTGTTGCCTACAGGGTCCCTTGAATTCAGCCTATGCTTCAACAGGAACCTGGGCCTACAGTCTTCTCAGGAGCAGCCTGTTCTTTGTTGCTTGACCAGACCATGTGTCCATAGGCGCCCGGTATAAGAGGCTTGGGGAGGCTAAGCCTCCCCAGCCGCTCGCAGCAGTCTGACTCTCCGACGCAACGCCGGCCCGACACGCCGTCTTTCTTTATCTTTTCCTTCTTCTAGACCCGTCCTTTCTGCCTCCAAATCTCCTGGCTCATCCGGATGAATCGGCCTGACGATTACCTGCGCTCCCGAGCCCCGAAAAACTCGGTGCTGCCCCCTGCAGTGGCTCTCTTTCAACGCTCCTCCCTTCTGGTGTCACCTCGTCCCGGTGGCAGCCCCGACATCACCACTTCCCCACAGAAATGGCCCGAACCGACGACGCACGGACGCTTCAAACGCCGGCCCTGGAAAAATTAGCGCTGCTCCCCGCAGCTCCTTTACCACCAGCAGCCCAGCAACCTTGTCCCTACCCGAACCCCTCCAAAGCCCCAAACAGCGATGCTGCTTCCTCCCACGTTCCCTCTTGCAGCGCTGCTTCCTCCTGGCGCCACGCAGTACCCGGAGCGCGCCTCCCGCGCTCCGGTCCTCGGATCACCTTCCCGAAACGGCCTTAACAGGCCCGAATATAACCTGGCACCCTGGCCACATCGAGATGGCCCCATTCAGCCAGCATCTCCAAAACCCAGCCTGCTCTGCCATGCCCAGTTCCGGTGCGCCGCGTCCCTCCTGCTCCTCTTCTTGCATGACGCGGGGATCCCGGATGGGGACAGTCAGAGTGCGGGAAGGGGTGAGATGCATTGGCAGAGCCTCGGAGGGTTGACTGCAGTGACGATGGGTGGGATATTCGTGATGTGCAGGTCTCAGCCAGTCAGTCTTCCCTATGCGAACTTCCTGTTCCGCGCGGGAGGGGCCGTCACTGAATAGGGAAGGGAAGGCTCAGGTTAACAGTGGTTGTCTGAGGTGTTGCCACTTCCTTCCCAGACCCAAATAATTCAAGAGGAAACTGTGGCACGTTGGATTTCAAGAGAGGTAGGTGCTGACTCTGAAGGTTTAAGTCAAAATAAAAAAAATTAATATTTTGTTTCATGCAGATCTCTTTTGTTTAAACATAACTAAATGGGCTATAAGCCCCTAATGCTTTTGGTTTTCCTATATTTTGTTTGTGATGACTTATACTGTGCCAAAATTGAAATATGAAAACTGTTGTTTATTTATTTATTTAATTTTATTGCATTTGTACCCCACATTTTCCCACCTATTTGCGGGCTCAGTGTGGCTTACAATACATTGTAATGATGGAATTACAATTTGTTACAACACAATTATGGTTACATTGTGAGGGGTTAAGTTAAAACAAGGTCCAGGTATCGTTAAGGGGAATAAAACAATGGAGAAGAACGACTGAACAATAGAAGAACAACGGATACTGACAGGGCAACAGAACATTAGCAAGAGAACGTTCGGGCTTAATATTTTTTTTACCTGTAAAATTGAGGTTTAAATGTGTTAAAGTTACGGGGGATAATAGTACAGAAGAGAACGTATTGATGTATTGTTAACAGTGTGTGTGGACTTCATGTGTTATCTCTATCTGGTTGTTAATAAAAGGAGCTCATTGTCAATTTCCACCCTAAAAGGATGTTTTGTGGCTGTACATGACATGAGAATTGTGATATGATCCCTTGTTTCATATTGTTGACTGTCTGTGATATGGTCCGTTTGGATGGTGTATTAGGTTCTGCCCAGTGTAATATTTATGGTACAGTAAGGTTCTGAGTGTGTTTTTGCACAAAGTTGTGCATAGTGTTTTGCAGTTGAGTGATTGTGGTTAGTATATGCCTTGAGCAACCACTTTATTCTTTGACATATGATATATATCTAATATCTAAATTTAATAAAAGGTATTAATTGTGACTATTATTATATTTTTACTTTTTTTTTGTGTGTGTTGTCAGACAATTATGGATGTAAGCTCCGCCTCTGGCCCCACCCCTAACCACGCCCCCTTTAGCCTCCCCAAACAGTTGGGCCACCGACCGCCTATGCATGTGTCTACACCAGACTGAAGAATTGAGGCAGCACCAGCCCCCTATAAGGGGAGCTTTTTGTCTTTGGCTCCATCTTGTCTGGACTGGCCCGATATGGATGATAAGGAAACAGTTTTTGCTACACTTGTACAGTATTATTTTCTGATCAAGTTTCTTTTAACCAAGTTGCTGAAGCAACGTATGGAAGTACATAAGTTTCCCTGAGGAAGTGGAGTTCAGCGAAAATGTTGGATGATTTAAACGACGATTTATGGGCCAATCTTTCATAGAGAGAGGATTCATTAATTGGTCTTTTGTGGAAGATAAGACATACATACTTTTTTATTATCGGTTGTTGAGAAGATATACTTTATATATCCAATGAAAGAGCATTCCTGAATGCAAACTGACTATACATAACAGCCACCTGTTTGAATTTTGATTCAAATATAAGGATGGTATTTCTTATTGGTTGAAATTGTCCAACCAGGATTCTGGTTGATTAATAATAATTAAGGGCCTCTTTTACTAAACATCGCTAGCGATTCCCGCGCGGCAAATGCAATGCATCCCATTCAAATTGAATGGGGTGCGGCGAATTTGGAGCAGTGGGAATCGCTAGCGTGGTTTAGAGACCCTAAGTCTTTTAAAGAAATAGATGGAAATAAATGGAAAAAAGTGGATGATATTTTGGGTTATGATGATGTTGAATATAGACTGATTGGTGTTGACTGACTGTGGCTTTAGAATTTGTTCAATATTTGTACTTACATTTTGATAGTGAACGATTATTATCATAACACCACTTGAATATTTTTACCACCTGTAAATTTAGATGAAGGTAATTATTTACAATTGGTGATAAATGTGATGGTAATACATGGAGGTCAGGATTAGGTGTTGGATTAGATAAAGGATCTTTTAGGCTCATTCCTAAATGAAGTCAGAGAATTGATGAACAAAATAAACTGATCTGAATGAAGTTTGCTAGCCTGTGAGCTGGTAGCTGATACGTTTTTCACCTTTAGCGAGTCTGACAGCAGGAGCTACTTACTGACAGCACAGCCTTTTCTTGTACAGGTCATGCATTTGATGCACTGCCTTTCTGTGGAACAATGAAAGTGGTTTACATATAATGGGCTCACAATCTAGGTGGTTGTTTTTGAGTTTTTTTTTATATGTCAATGATCAGACCCCCTCCCTCTACTTGTTTCCAGTATGTCTGGGGGTAAAAAGGAAGGTGACAAGGTTGCAGGTAAGTCTTGGCAATTCAGCATGGCAGCTGGTGAATTTTGGCCTGGCCTGAGAGCAGACAGGCAAGCAAGCAGGTACAAGCTAGGCAAGTGCATTCTGCTCTTCCTCCACTTCTAGCATGACTGGAAAAAAGGGAGGTGATGTGCTGCAGGTTAAGTCATGGCAGTTCAGTAAGTAGGCGTCTAGTGGACAGGTGTGATTTGTGGAGGTGTAGCACCCAGCCCAAAGTGAAGCTGGAGAGGTTCCCCAGATTGAGCTGCGACCCACGCGATGTGTGTGGAATAAGACTTGGTCAGCGCAACTACATCAGTGAGATCTGCAAGCATTGTATTGCTCTTTTGCGCCAAAAATACATAAGGGGGAGTATACTGGGCCCTTTATCTCCCTCTTTCCCTCTGATAAGGAAGTAGGGAAGCTCATGAAGGCTCCAATTCTGTACTGCGTTAATATTCCAGCAGGTGACCACACATGCAAATTGACTGAAAAGAGCCTGAGCAGGTGACTTTTCAACATTGTCTCTTGCAGGGAATGGATCAGGAGCCTACTTCATGGTTATTTTGCACCACATAGGTAAAACGTGAGAGTGGAGTTATGATCTTGAAGCAGTGACCTTGGTCTTTGGTGGACCAGTCTAAGCTGGGGGCTGCAAGCATGAGGTTTGGGTCAGAGCCAGCCATCTAGTTCTCCAACAATCCTGGTCTCTAGCTTAGAAGAAAGACAATGCTATTTACCAATGGTAACAAGCTTTAGCTTCAGGAAAGAGAGAGCTCATTTCCTCTAGAAGAGAACCCTACCCTCACAAGGGGAGTATACTGGGCACAGAGATAACCTTTTCTTTAATATTAACAAAGGAGAACAACCTCCATTCCAAGACCTGAAACGACACCTGTGAGACTTAAGAGGAAGAGGTTTGTTTGCAGATTAATACCTTTCAAATATTTGAACGTCTGTATCATGTCACCCCTGTTTCTCATTTCCTCCAAGTTATATATGTTCAAGTCGGCAAGTCTCTCCTCGTATGGTTTGCAGCACAAATCCCATACCATTTTTGTAGCTGTCCTTTGCACTGCCTCAAGTCTTTTTACAGCCTTGACAAGATACGACCTCCAAAACTGAACACAATACTCCAAGTGGGGCCTCACCACCTCCTTCTGCTGGTTATACCCCTCTCGATGCAGTCCAGTATCCTTCTGGCCATGGCTGCCACCTTGTCACATTGTTTCTTCACTGGATCTGATCTGAATCTTTCCCAATTGTTCACCTAGGATGACTGTGCTATCCAAATGGTAATTGTCATTAACTGGACACAGGATTACCTGTGCAGGTGATATATTGAGGCCCCTGGCCTGTGTGATGGTCCTCGTTATCGGGTGTGGTACTGCTACATCTTACAAGAGATGGTCAGCAAAAATTATCATATACCAGTGACAGTATAAATCTCACTCTGTAGGTTTCACATAAGAGAGAGAAAACACAGATGTTCCTTGGAATGTCAGTCCATTGCTGTAGGAAGTCTTGTAAAAGCCATGTCAGTATTGTACTAAGAAAGTATTATGCTGGCTTAGTCAGAGTTTGGATATGACATTCTTCATCTAGCTAGATCTTCTAAAAAAAAAAAAAAAAAGATGGCCTGACCATTTTCAATTCCACTAAAAACCAAGCTCCCAAATTTTCTTATCCCAACACTTTGACAATCAGAGTACCCACCCCTAATCCTTTCATTTATTATTCTCTGTATTTTGCCCACCATCCCTTACACAGATATCATGGGATTCCCTCTACCCAACTACTCTAACGCATTGGTTCGCTATTACGATACTTTAATCTTAGGCAATTTTAACATTCATGTAGATGACCTTCATCATCCCTATACTAAATACTTTTCTCTTGCTTCTCTCTGATCTGATTCTTTCCCAATTGATCACCTTTCCTACCAGATGGATCATACCCTACATCTTATGTTCCCTAAATATTCCTCTTTCTATCTGTTCTTGTTCGACCACTTTGATTCCTTGGTCGGATCATCTGCCCATATACACTTTTCTATCACCCCTCCTTGTCACATTCCGGAGTCGTCATCCTCCACCCACTGGTTGAGACACCTTTCACAGATCCATCTGCCGTCATCTACTATGTTACTGTGTATGATCTGCACAAGATCTTTCCTTCTTTTTTTTTTTTTTTTCATTTTCCAATGATTTCCATACTCGTGAACTTGTGGATCAGACCCAGTATCTTCATTTTGTCTTGACATCAGTGCTTGATCCAATTGCCCCCATCAAATCCTCTAAAACTGAGCTTCCCAAACAGAGGCAGCCATGGTACCGTGGCAGACTACAGCTTCTCAAAAACCAGCTATAGAATGGGAATGTATCTGGAACAAACCCCATCCTGATTCTGCCCTTCTGTCTTACAGAGCTAAATTTAAAGAATTTTCATTTTCATCCTTGAAAAGCCAAGGTGCAGTACTACACACAATGCATTAAGACAGTCCTTAATGTAACTAAAGAAATCATTGCTATTTTTCATGGCTTGACATCCTCCCTGGTATCAAACCAGGATAACTCCTCAGCTCCCTCTGCTGAGTATCTTTCACTATTCTTTTTTAACAAGGTTCAAAATTTAGTTAGTGTTCTTCCCTCTTGTGGTCCTCCTCCTTCACTCCCTGTATCGCCCACTCTTTCTGGCGCAACCTAATTATCCTCGTTTCAGCTCCAGACACTATTCCTTTGTGTTGGCTCTTTCTGGCACCAAATCTACATATTATAGTCTAGATCCCTTCCCCCTTTCTTGGCTGAAACTCCAGGAGCTAAATCCGTCTTCTTATATACTTTCATTAATTAATGATAGGCTTTCTTCAAGGCAGGTGCCTGCCCTTTGGAAATCAGCCATTGTTAAACCCTTCCTTAAGAAGCTCTCATTGGACCCCCCCTTTGTTCCCTTCCATTACTAACCAGTCTCAAATTTGTTTCTTCTGCAAAGTCCTAGAGAGAATCATCTTTCTACAGTTGTCTTCTTTCGCAGAAAAATCTTTTGCCTTTCACCCTAAACAGTCAGATCTCAGATCACACCACCGCACCAAAACTGTCATTACTGCTGTACATTTTTGGGATCTTGCCGGGTATTTGTGACCTGGATTGGCCACTGTTGGAAACAGGATGCTGGTCTCAATGGACCTTTGGTCTTTCTCAGTATGGCAATACTTATGTACTCAATGAAGTCCATACACACCTAGATAAACAATGTTGTTCTTGCTGTATCACTTGACCTCTCTGCCACTTTTGGCCTTGTGGATCACCCATTACTTCTCTCTCTCCTTTCTTCCTTAGGTCTCACGGGTTCAGTTCTATCCTGGTTCACTTCTTTTTCTTTCAGGCCATTCCTTCACGGTAACCACTCAAATCATCTAGTGCCGCTGTTCACCCTTTGACTTGTGCCCCCCCCCCCCCCCCCCCCGGATCTGTTCTGTCTCTTCTTTTTAATCTGTTCATTAGTCCCCTCTCCACTGTGATTCAATCCACTGATATTGTATTCCATTTTTATGCCAATGACATTTTGTAGATTTTCCCCACAAATCCTTATAACCCTTCCATCAAGCCCTTTCAGAATTCCTTGGTACTCATTTCACAGTGGCTAGCTGACTACAGATTGGTTCTCAATAAAGAACAGACCCTTGCTTTTGTTGGCTTACAGGTGGCTTCTCTAGTCCATCTATACGTTTAACCTTGTTTGATTCGCTTATTCAGCCCGTAGACTCATTCCGGTACTTGGGAATAATTTTTTACTCCCACCTTATATTCACCCCTCAAATCTCAAACATCTGTAAAAAAGGTTTCTGTATCCTCCATCAACTTTGTTCAGCGTCGATACTTTAGTACTGATATCTTCCATTCCTTGATACTGGATTTACGACCTCTAGATTAGATTATTGCAACATAGTCTATTTAGGTTGCTTCAGATCTCACATCAAAAGACTAAAGTTCCTTCAAAACGTGGCCATCTGCCTTCTCTGCCATGCCCAATGTCGTGGTCGTGTTACACTATTTTTGCAGAAATACCATGGGCAACCAGTCCAACAGTGCATCATTTTTAAGCTCCTGACTCTTGTGTTTAAAGCCTTCCAACTTGGTCTTCCCCACTATCTCTCCTTGCTTACTATACACCATATTCACCATCTTGCCTACAGCCCCCAGTTTGAGTCTACAAGATACTGTGCCGCCTTCTTTGCAGCACCATTTTTCTTGAACTCCCTCTCTTTGCATGTTCATGTTGACCCCTTGTAAAATAATTTCAAGGCCAACATAAAGGCCTGGCTTTTTGTTCAGGCTTTCAACCCACCCTAAACCTCATCTGACTTTGTGGTCTACCGCTGCAAGCTTTCCCTTTTTTTTTTTCTTTGAAACTGTATTATGTTTTTTATTTTTATATTTATGTCCTCTGGTGTGATTGATTATTCTTTCCTATCGAACATAATGTAGTTCCTTTCCTTTTCTGTATGTTTTGAATCAATGTAAACCACCTAGGTCTGCTAGCTAGGCAAGGCAGTTTAGCAAATCTAAATAAACTATAAACTATGTTAATAGGCCTCAGTTCATCAATGGAGGCCTTATGCATTTAAACAGGTATGGGCAGTATATCCCACTACAGTCCCTCTCCAGGCGATGGGAAGGCCTTCAATGGAGGCCTTGCAGCATCCACTAACTAATAAGTGGACTATGCAAATCAGAACCAACTGCCACATGGTTAAGACAAAATGACTATACTGAAATATAAGTGAACCATACTACATAAGTAATGCCACACTGGGAAAAGACCAAAGGTCCATCAAGCCCAGCATCCTGTCCACGACAGCGGCCAATCCAGGCCAAGGGCACCTGGCGAGCTTCCCAAACGTACAAACATTCTATACAATCAAGCCATTGTGACATCACTAATGAGGTTGGCTCTTATTGGTGGAATGAGCCACTATGACATCACAATAGGTTAAATCACTGCTCTATGTAATAAAAGTGAGCCACGTAGAGGACATAAGTACATAAGTAATGCCACACTGGGAAAAGACAAAGGGTCCATCGAGCCCAGCATCCGGTCCACGACAGCGGCCAATCCAGGCCAAGGGCACCTGGCAAGCTTCCCAAACGTACAAACATTCTATACATGTTATTCCTGGAATTGTGGATTTTTCCCAAGTCCATTTAGTAGTGGTTTATGGACTTGTCCTTTAGGACACTGTCTAACCCCTTTTTAAACTCTGCTAAGCTAACCGCCTTCACCACGTTCTCCGGCAACTTAAACCAATATATTTTATTTATTTATTTATTTATTGCATTTGTATTCCACATTATCCCACCTCTTTGCAGGCTCAATGTGGCTTACAATTCTTCAAGGGTGATGGAGGTAGAAGAGAGCATACAATTGGTTTAACAGAGGGTTTTGGGTTACATGGTGGTGAAATACATGATGATTTTAGAGCAAAAGACATTAAAGAGCATTCTTGGATATATTAGAGATACGTGAAATACATAATAGAAAGGAAATCAATATAGCAATCACTGACACTGTCAACTATATGATCACTCAATTAGCATGTGAGCAACTAATAAGCAATAGCATAGAATAACATAATTGAACTACTTAAATGCATATTAAAGAAGCAGCTCAAACTCAACTAAGAAGAGCAAATCACAAACTTGAAGCACTAATCTAAGAAAGTAATCTCCAAAGAATGACTTCATATGTGCACTAACATTCAAAAATTGGAATAAATATTCAACATTGAAGTATAAATAAATATCACTGAATAAATGCATAAATGTGTGTGAGTGGAATTAAATGCTAACCGTAAATGAAATCGCTAACTAAAATGCAATTAGTGAAAATTAGTGAATTAATTAAAACCATAAGTATATAGAAATCATAAATGAAAGTCATACATAAGAACCTAAATGGAGGAATTATTATGGTAGAATGACCTTCAACAGTTCATGAAGTCTCATGGACAACAGTTGATCTGAAGAGTGAAAAGATGACTTATCTGTGTTTTTATTGTGTATGTTTTATTGTATTAAGCGGAATGGAAACTTTTAAATAATGTCTATATCGCGGATGTTTCAGGTGTATCACTGTAGCACGTTTATCCGCAAACGAATCTTTTCTGGAGATGCGAAGGAGGTAGAACGAGAGGACATGAAATGAGATTGAAGGGGGGCAGACTCAAGAAAAATGTCAGGAAATACTTTTTCACGGAGAAAGTGGTGGATACTTGGAATGCCCTCCCGCGGGAGGTGGTGGAGATGAAAATGGTAACAGAATTCAAACACGTGTGGGATAAACATAAAGGAATCCTGTTCCGAGGGAATGGATCCTCAGAAGCTTAGCTGAGATTGGATGGCGGGGCTGGTGGTTGGGAGGCGGAGATAGTGCTGGGCAGACTTATACGGTCTGTGCCCTGAAGAGGACAGGTACAAATAAAAAGTAGCACATATGAATTTATCTTGTTGGGCAGACTGGATGGACTGTGCAGGTCTTTTTCTGCCGTCATCTACTATGTTACTATGTAGTCAAGTAGTGTGACAAAAGTCAGGGAATTCATCATTTTGAGACAATAGAAGTCTCAAAAATCCAAATTCACAAAATTAATTAAAACACAAATGAAAGAAATTTTCTATTTTTTTTTTTTCCAAAATATAAGTTCTCTCAGAAAAGTAACATAACATAGTAACATAGTAGATGACGGCAGAAAAAGACCTGCACGGTCCATCCAGTCTGCCCAACAAGTTAAACTCATACGTGCTGCTTTTTGTGTATACCTTACCTTGATTTGTATCTGTCATTTTCAGGGCACAGACCGTATAAGTCTGCCCAGCACTATCCCCGCCTCCCAACCACCAGCCCCACCTCCCACCACCGGCTCTGGCACAGACCGTATAAGTCTGCCCAGCACTATCCCCGCCTCCCAACCACCAGTCCCGCCTCCCACGACTAGCTGTGGCACAGACCGTGTAAGTCTGCCCAGCACTATCCCCGCCTCCCAACCACCAGTCCCGCCTCCCACCACCGGCTCTGGCACAGACCGTATAAGCCTGCCCAGCACTTTCCCTGCCTCCCAACACCGGCTCTGGCACAGACCGTATAAGTCTGCCCAGCACTATCCCCGCCTCCCAACCACCAGCCCCGCCTCCCACCACCGGTTCTGGCACAGACCGTATGAAGTCTGCCCAGCACTATCCCCGCCTCCAAACCACCAGTCCCGCCTCCCACCACCGGCTCTGGCACAGACCGTATAAGTCTGCCCAGCACTATCCCTGCCTCCCACCACCGGCTCTGGCACAGACCGTATAAGTCTGCCCAGCACTATCCCCGCCTCCCAACCACCAGCCCGGCCTCCCACCACTGGCTCTGGCACAGACCGTATAAGTCTGCCCAGCACTATCCCCGCCTCCCAACTACCAGTCCCGCCTCCCACCACCGGCTCTGGCACAGACCGTATAAGTCTGCCCAGCACTATCCCCGCCTCCCAACCACCAGTCCCGTCTCCCACCACCGGCTCTGGCACAGACCGTATAAGTCTGCCCAGCACTAGCCCCGCCTCCCACCACCGGTTCTGGCACAGACCGTATAAGTCTGCCCAGCACTATCCCCGCCTCCCAACCACCAGCCCCGCCTCCCACCACCGGTTCTGGCACAGACCGTATGAAGTCTGCCCAGCACTATCCCCGCCTCCAAACCACCAGTCCCGCCTCCCACCACCGGCTCTGGCACAGACCGTACAAGTCTGTCCAGCACTATCCCCGCCTCCCAACCACCAGTCCCGCCTCCCACCACTGGCTCTGGCACAGACTGTATAAGTCTGCCCCGCACTATCCCCGCCTCCCAACCACCAGCCCCGCCTCCCAACCACCGGCTCTAGCACAGACCGTATAAGTCTGCCCAGCACTATCCCCGCCTCCCAACCACCAGTCCCGTCTCCCACCACCGGCTCTGGCACAGACCATATAAGTCTGCCCAGCACTATCCCCGCCTCCCAACCACCAGCCCCGCCTCCCACCACCGGTTCTGGCACAGACCGTATAAGTCTGCCCAGCACTATCCCCGCCTCCCAACCACCAGCCCCGCCTCCCACCACCGGTTCTGGCACAGACCGTATGAAGTCTGCCCAGCACTATCCCCGCCTCCAAACCACCAGTCCCGCCTCCCACCACCGGCTCTGGCACAGACCGTACAAGTCTGTCCAGCACTATCCCCGCCTCCCAACCACCAGTCCCGCCTCCCACCACTGGCTCTGGCACAGACTGTATATGTCTGCCCCGCACTATCCCCGCCTCCCAACCACCAGCCCCGCCTCCCAACCACCGGCTCTAGCACAGACCGTATAAGTCTGCCCCGCACTATCCCCGCCTCCCAACCACCAGCCCCGCCTCCCAGCACCGGCTCTGGCACAGACCGTATAAGTCTGCCCAGCACTATCCCCGCCTCCCAACCACCAGCCCCCACTCCCACCACCGGCTCTGCCACCCAATCTCGGCTAAGCTTCTGAGGATCCATTCCCTCGTGTACTAATTTAACTCACAACAGCTACCAGAATGTACGTAACTCTTTTCAAAATCTTGCATAATCACTAAAAAGTCCATGTGCAATTCATTCAGGGGGTCATTTACTAAGACGTGCTCACGTTTTTAGCGCGTGCTAAAATTGGGTGCACGGTAAATGTTAGGGACACCCATAGGAATGCATTGGTGTCTCTAACGTTTCACGCATGCCAAATTTTAGCGTGCGCTAAAAACATGAGCGCGCCTTAGTAAAAGGGGGTCTCACTGTCATGTAAGTATATTGAGCATTTAATAGTGGTGTGGGAATGCTGAAAATCTCAGTAGCAAGTAAAATCTGGAACAGCAATATAAGACCAACACTGGGGTTTAGCACTTTGTCAGGACAATAAAACAAAATAGCTCCTGTTCTGGGTTAGTAATACTTTACTTTACAATAAATGTAAATACAAAACAACAGCTCGGTCTCCAAAAGACATTATTTATTTATTTATTTAATAGGATTTATTTACTGCCTTTTTGTATTAGAGCACAAGGGATTAGTTATTAAAAACCTTATTCTGTCTAGCAAAAGAGTAAATAAATTGTATTCACAATTATCCTAACCTAATCCTGATAAAAAGTAAATCATTCAACTTTTTAATCTGTTTTAGGTGTAAACAAAACAGTTATACTTCATTTATTAAAGTACCTATAAATGAAAATGTGCAGGCTGTTATCTTTTTTTGTTGTTAAGATAAAACTGATTTGAACTAGACCACTTCCAGAGGTCGTCAACTCTGGGGGAAATATGTGAATTTGTCCTTTCTGGAGAAAAAACAAAAGATGTTAGCATATTTTACAAGTTAATCTCATTACTGTCTCCAGCAAATGTGGGTAGAAGAAGCTTGCTTCAGATAATGCTTGGAAACAGCATAAAACTGTTACTGAAATATATCAGAATGTCATTCTCCTATCACTCATGCTCCTGCATTGGTGGGCACTGACAGGCAGATGATCAGAAGCCCTGCGCTGTTCCAAACAGCACTCTAAAAATAGCGCAGGATCAGCGCGGGGCTTTACCGCCCCTGTGATCAGAGATAACGGCATTCAAATTTAATCATGCTATTATCTGTGACATAGGGGAAGAATGTGGGAGGATTGTGGCTGAGCACAGAGATGGAAGTCCTTGGGACCCCCAGACCTCCTCCATCCCAAGTCCCCGCCCCCAAGACATCACCCCGGGGGGGGGAGGGGGGCAGGAAGTCCAGTGTCATTTTGAAGGCGGTGCATGACGAGGAAGCACATGCTACTCCCTCCTCCTTCATGAAGGTATGGGGGAGAGATGGGGTCGCTGGACCATCAGGTGGGGGGACTTGGGTTTGCGGCCCACTGGACCACCAAGGCTTTTTTTTCTGTGCAGGGGGAAGGGGTGGTTAGTGGGGCTGGAGATCCACCAAGCCTCCTCTTCCTCCCGTGCCCTTGTGTCAGGGGGAGGTCGGGGGACTGGAGGTCCACCGGACTTCCAGACTCTATGTCGCTGGCTTGTGAGGGGGGGGGGGATCAGGTTTGGGTCATCTGTTGGAGGGGATATTGGGGGACTTGCTAGCATGCAGATGCATGCTGGATAGGGCTCCACAATTCTCCCCAATGCTCTAGTAAACCCTAACGCCAGCTCCGAGCTGGTGTATAGTTTACAGCGGTAGCAGTGCGCTAGTTTGGTGCGCTGCCTGACGAGCATTAGGGAGGAATACCAATGTCTGTGTTTATCATGCATTTGCATGCTGTTAGTATTCAGAGCCGGTGAGCGCAGTGTTACACATGCTCGCCAGCTCTGATCTTGGGACTTAAGCAAATGTGGCGCTAATTCGGTGTTAATGGCTTCTAGCGTCCACATTTGCTTTTGACCATCTATCTGCCTATTGGTGTTTTTGGCAACTGCACAGTAGTACCAGTGCAAGAAAGAAAGCCTGATGGTTTCCAGTTGCTCTCAGCAGACATTCTACCAAATTTCAACCTCTTGCATAGAGTAACAAGTGAATCAGTCCCGTGGTAGTACCTAGACTGTACTTATGGAATTGAACACTGTTAGTTTCCTATAGGTACTGACCAGACCTATTGCTTTGATCAGTCTATTTCAGCAAGATGTACACATTCTCCTGGAGGAAAGGCTCCATAGTTCTGCCCAGGCAGCTAGGACGATTAGGCAAGTTCAATACACTATAATAACCTACCGTTCCATAAATTATTTCATATCAACAAGCTATCAATCGTGGTTACAATATCCCATGATTGTAGGGCTAATAAGGTGATTATCTAGTTAGCTTATTAGCCCTACAGTATAAAGAGATTTTCTCCTTTCCCTACCCATTGCAATTGCTCTCTCTTCCACCTTTACCATCCACCGGCATCTTCTTCTTATGCCTCTGCATCATAGATGTTCTTGGCTCCGGTTCCAACGGAAGGGGGCCAGCCTCCTCATGCCATAGGGCTGGAATTCCTGCGGCCCAATAAGCTCCACAGCGCACCGCTACATCCGCACCATTGGTGGCATTCTTTTTCCTGTGCCGCATTGCGCTGCTGACTCACGCTTTGATTTTTTTGTGTGAATAGATGAACAGGCCCCTGCCAGATAAACGTCATTGCTCCAAGGAAATGTGCTTAAAAACTTACCAACGTAAACTTACTTTTATAATTAGTAATACAGTAAATGATGATAGATAAGACCCACTGTCCTATATAGTCTACTATGGTTGAATGTTTTCACCACTTAGCTAGATGAATGCAAACCTTCCCACTGCCTCTACAACTGGACCAGGTATATCCTTTTCCTTCATATCTCCTGCTTTTTAACCCCTTCTTCTTCAGCCCTTTGTCACCTTGCTCTGTCCATGCCCTGAGCATTTATCAATTATAACATGATTTTGGTTGCTACAATCTCCAGACATGTCTGTCAGTAAAGAAGGCTTTTTTTTTCCAATATCCCTCCCCCACCCCTGTCCTTGAAACAGTCCACTTTTTATTGACCATCACATGTTTAAAGATTTATCATATGCTCTGATCCTTTCTTTCCATCAGCGGATACAGGTTAAGTGTCTTAAGCATTTCCTTTTTTTTTTTTATGTATAGACAAAAGAACCACTTCTACATTTTTATCTTTATTAAAAATTTATATAGTGCCTTACAAACCGCAAAAAACATTTAAAGTGGTTTATATCAAATTCAGCACAATACTGAACAATAAAATGAAACTTCATCTTATCTTTGTGTATTATGACCATTGAAGAGAAGCAGAAACATTCCTGTGGCTTGTCCAAGTACATGTGTGGCACTGTAGTGCTGATTTTCGTGTTCTATAGTCCGGGGAGGCATCGGATACAATTTGAGATGTACAAAATTGGACATGCGTCTGACCAGAAACAGCATGCAGAAATCCAGGTGTGTTTGTTCAGCAGAATTGCCATAAGAGAAATGCCTTTTTTTTTTTTTTAGGTTGCAGTCAATGCAGTATGACTTTCAGGCATTTTTCTCGGTTTTAGTCTTTGGAGTCACACCTGAGTCACATTTAAGAGCTCTTTCATGTAATCAGGAATTTGCTGGCACCTAGTCAGCAGAGACTGGAGAGATACAGGGAAATGGGACTTGATATACCGCCTTTCTGAGGTATTTTGCAACTACATTCAAAGCGGTTTACATATATTCAGGTACCTATTTTGTACCAGGGGCAATGAAGGGTTAAGTGACTTGCCCAGAGTCACAAGGAGCTGCAGTGGGAATTGAACCCAGTTCCCCAGAATCAGAGTCTGCTGCACTAACCACTAGGCTACTCCTCCACTAGCAGTGTTCCATGTAGAAGCCTGCCCTTGCAGATCAGCAACACAGCCCCGCAGGCTTCTGTTTCTGTGAGGACGTGCAGGATGTCAGACTCACAGAAACCTGCGCGGCCGCATTGCTGATCTACAAGGACAGGCTTCTACATGGAATGTTGCTAGTGGAATAGCAACATTAACATTCCATGTAGAATCTCAAATAGTAGCAACATTCCATGTAGAATCTCCAATAGTAGCAACAGAATCTCCAATAGTAGCAACATTCCATTCTCAAATAGTAACAACAGAATCTCCAATAGTAGCAACATTCCATCTAGAATCTCCAATAGTAGCAACAGAATGTCAAATAGTAGCAACATTCCATGTAGACTCAGATAGGGAAATGGGACTTGATATGCCGCCTTTCTGTGGTATTTTGCAACTACATTCAAAGCGGTTTACATATATTCAGGTATTTATTTTGTACCTGAATATAAAAGCATAGGATGAAGGAGCTAATGCACACTGTTGTGTTGGGGAAAGGTTCATGTCATGTACACTGACCTCTAACTCCAAAAGCATGGATAAATGAGCTTGCAACTCTCTGCTGCTTGCATGCACGCACTAATATTTGGTATGCGAGATTCACAGGCATACCAGAACACAGTTAAATACACTTAATGGTATGGTAGCATTTAAGAGTCAGTCCCTCCACTAGGTCAGTGTAAAAAAAAAAGATAATGCATGTTACTCCGTGAATATAACTCAATAAATCATGTCTGACACAGTCACTATTTGCCCTTTACAAATGCAGTTGGGGGAGGGGGGTTAGTGACATTTTTACACCATGTCAGAAAATATAGAAGCCTCAATGCGGTGTTCTCCACTGTTGAACGTCAGTCCCGCCCAGCTTGATTCCTGTCTTCATGTCTGTCTCCTTCCTGTAAGCCGTGTATGACCTCCCTCCCCCCCGATGTTTTGCTTCGCGATCATTATACCTATTTTTCAATACTGTGAACCTCTTTGATAAGAAAATGTAGACCCTATATCAAATTTTTAGTAAACTTATCTACTACTACTACTTATCATTTCTGTAGCACTACTAGACACACACAGCGCTGTACACTTGAACGTGAAGAGACAGTCGCTGCTCGACAGAGCTTACAATCTAATTAGGACAGACAAACAGGACAAATAAGGGATAAGGACAAAGGGTAGCAAGATTCCGGAATCCCAAAGAGTAGCAAGATTCCAGAACCCAAAGAATAGCAAGATTCCGGAATACCAAAGACTACTACTACTTATCATTTCTATAGCGCTACTAAACGTACGCAGCGCTGTACACTTGAACATGAAGAGACAGTCCCTGCTCGACAGAGCTTACAATCTAATTAGGACAGACAAACAGGACAAATAAGGGATAAGGACAAAGGGTAGCAAGATTCCGGAATCCCAAAGAGTAGCAAGATTCCAGAACCCAAAGAATAGCAAGATTCCGGAATACCAAAGACTACTACTACTTATCATTTCTATAGCGCTACTAAACGTACGCAGCGCTGTACACTTGAACATGAAGAGACAGTCCCTGCTCGACAGAGCTTACAATCTAATTAGGACAGACAAACAGGACAAATAAGGGATAAGGACAAAGGGTAGCAAGATTCCGGAATCCCAAAGAGTAGCAAGATTCCAGAACCCAAAGAATAGCAAGATTCCGGAATACCAAAGACTACTACTACTTATCATTTCTATAGCGCTACTAAACGTACGCAGCGCTGTACACTTGAACATGAAGAGACAGTCCCTGCTCGACAGAGCTTACAATCTAATCAGGACAGACAAACAGGACAAATAAGGGATAAGGACAAAGGGTAGCAAGATTCCGGAATCCCAAAGAGTAGCAAGATTCCAGAACCCAAAGAATAGCAAGATTCCGGAATACCAAAGACTACTACTACTTATCATTTCTATAGCGCTACTAAACGTACGCAGCGCTGTACACTTGAACATGAAGAGACAGTCCCTGCTCGACAGAGCTTACAATCTAATTAGGACAGACAAACAGGACAAATAAGGGATAAGGACAAAGGGTAGCAAGATTCCGGAATCCCAAAGAGTAGCAAGATTCCAGAACCCAAAGAATAGCAAGATTCCGGAATACCAAAGACTACTACTACTTATCATTTCTATAGCGCTACTAAACGTACGCAGCGCTGTACACTTGAACATGAAGAGACAGTCCCTGCTCGACAGAGCTTACAATCTAATTAGGACAGACAAACAGGACAAATAAGGGATAAGGACAAAGGGTAGCAAGATTCCGGAATCCCAAAGAGTAGCAAGATTCCAGAACCCAAAGAATAGCAAGATTCCGGAATACCAAAGACTACTACTACTTATCATTTCTATAGCGCTACTAGACGTACGCAGCGCTGTACACTTGAACATGAAGAGACAGTCCCTGCTCGACAGAGCTTACAATCTAATCAGGACAGACAAACAGGACAAATAAGGGATAAGGACAAAGGGTAGCAAGATTCCGGAATCCCAAAGAGTAGCAAGATTCCAGAACCCAAAGAATAGCAAGATTCCGGAATACCAAAGACTACTACTACTTATCATTTCTATAGCGCTACTAGACGTACGCAGCGCTGTACACTTGAACATGAAGAGACAGTCCCTGCTCGACAGAGCTTACAATCTAATTAGGACAGACAAACAGGACAAATAAGGGATAAGGACAAAGGGTAGCAAGATTCCGGAATCCCAAAGAGTAGCAAGATTCCAGAACCCAAAGAATAGCAAGATTCCGGAATACCAAAGACTACTACTACTTATCATTTCTATAGCGCTACTAGACGTACGCAGCGCTGTACACTTGAACATGAAGAGACAGTCCCTGCTCGACAGAGCTTACAATCTAATTAGGACAGACAAACAGGACAAATAAGGGATAAGGACAAAGGGTAGCAAGATTCCGGAATCCCAAAGAGTAGCAAGATTCCAGAACCCAAAGAATAGCAAGATTCCGGAATACCAAAGACTACTACTACTTATCATTTCTATAGCGCTACTAGACGTACGCAGCGCTGTACACTTGAACATGAAGAGACAGTCCCTGCTCGACAGAGCTTACAATCTAATTAGGACAGACAAACAGGACAAATAAGGGATAAGGACAAAGGGTAGCAAGATTCCGGAATCCCAAAGAGTAGCAAGATTCCAGAACCCAAAGAATAGCAAGATTCCGGAATACCAAAGACTACTACTACTTATCATTTCTATAGCGCTACTAGACGTACGCAGCGCTGTACACTTGAACATGAAGAGACAGTCCCTGCTCGACAGAGCTTACAATCTAATTAGGACAGACAAACAGGACAAATAAGGGATAAGGACAAAGGGTAGCAAGATTCCGGAATCCCAAAGAGTAGCAAGATTCCAGAACCCAAAGAATAGCAAGATTCCGGAATACCAAAGACTACTACTACTTATCATTTCTATAGCGCTACTAGACGTACGCAGCGCTGTACACTTGAACATGAAGAGACAGTCCCTGCTCGACAGAGCTTACAATCTAATTAGGACAGACAAACAGGACAAATAAGGGATAAGGACAAAGGGTAGCAAGATTCCGGAATCCCAAAGAGTAGCAAGATTCCAGAACCCAAAGAATAGCAAGATTCCGGAATACCAAAGACTACTACTACTTATCATTTCTATAGCGCTACTAGACGTACGCAGCGCTGTACACTTGAACATGAAGAGACAGTCCCTGCTCGACAGAGCTTACAATCTAATCAGGACAGACAAACAGGACAAATAAGAGATAAAATAATGGAATGCTAGGAGTGAAAATCTACTACTATTACTACTAATGATTTCTGTAGTTCTACTAGACGTACGCAGTGCTGTACACATTGTCTCCCGGATTCTATATAGTGCGGCCCAAGTTGCGTTCGCAAATCCGGTTGTATTGTGGATTTGCGTGCACAATTTAATTAGCTTAAAAAGCCAATCAACATTGATAATTAAACTTATGCAATTATTGACACTAATTGGCATTAATTAGAGTTTATGGGCACAACTGTCTAAGCATATTCTATAAAGTAATCCGTGTAAATTGAAAGACGTGGGTTAGAAGCGGCAGGCCATGGGTGTATGCGTACTGTTTTAGAATAGGCCTGTTCCACATGTAATTTAGGCGTTTGGCATTTACACCAGATTTTTATTGGCGTAAATGGCCACAACTTAATATAGTTGCAGAAAACGGGTGTTGGGCATATTCTATAATTTACGCCTAGAATTTAGGTCCGGTTTATTGAATTTAGGTCTGGTTTATTGAATATTCCTAGGCATATTTTTTTTCAACTGATTTTATTTTAGGCATGATATGTAGAATCTAGCCCTATGTTCCGGTACTTTCTCTGTCCCTAAAGGGCTCACAATTTAAGCTTTTGTACCTGGGGTAATGGAGGGTTAAGTGTTTTGCCCAAGGTCACAAACAGCTGCAGTGGGAATTGAACCCAGGATCAAATTAACCATTTGGCTAACTGTCTTTAGGATTACCAGATCCTGAGGGCTTAGCTGAACTGGTACTATTTCAAAGTTCATTGCAGGTGGAAACTTCTAACTCTCCTTCATAGGTATGCGAGTTTAAGGTCAAGTTTGATGCACCTTCTTTGATGGCCTGACTTTTTACATTCCTGAACGCTCTTGACCCACTGTGTATATCTGACGTTCTCTGGGACTATGTTGCAAGACAATATGCGGTATGGAGTCTAGGCCAAGTCCATCACTACTGCTTTTCTTATGCCAACCCTATCAGGTGCTCACTTTGACTTGAGAAACTGTATAAAACTGTATTGACACAACAATTTGTACATGTTGCCACAGTAATACATTCCTTTGAAGGGCTGTGTCTTGTTTGAAGTGATTTATCTCACAAATGGCAACAGGAATTGCAAGCATTCAACTTAAAGAAACCAGAAACTCTCTTCCATCCTCACTCATATTTGCATGTAATAACTTTGTGTATATGCACAACTCCATGAACTCTTGCGTTTCTCCCTACCACAGGTTGAGAGAGGGGGAAACTACAAAACACAATAAGCCAAAAAAAATCAGCGAAGAAATAAAAACTCCCAAGAAAAATGAACAAGTTTGAGGGGAAAAAAAAGCCGTAAGACACTAAAAAAAAAAAAAAAAAAAAGGAATGTGGGTAAAGGTAGTCCTCCTGTGCACGAATACCAAGTCGTGACTAACTTATAGAGGCCGCCACTTGTATGACAATTTCTTGGCAGATATAGGTAATTTGCTGTTGCCTTCCTCGGTCACCTTAACCCCCTCACCACCACCACCACCAAATGCCTAAGCCTGGGTATTCATTTTCCAACCAAAAATGGCTGAATTGGTGAGAGGCTGGTTACCTGACAGAAATCCCAATGTGGGCGGGGGAAAAAATTACAGACGAAAAAGAAATGTAGAGCCAACGGAAAGTCCAAAAAAAAAAAGGCAAAGAGAAAAATGCGCAAAAAGAAACAACAAACTAGAGCCCAGCCAACACCAGGATATTTGGTTACTGCCGAAACCGAATCTGCAACCGAACTTGGTCACTGTGTTTGAACAGAAAATGAAAACAAACCTCCCCCCCCAATCCCCATGTGGAAGCCCTTTTTCAAAGCCCCTACCTCAGCGGCCCCCCTCCTGGGCCATTGTTGGTGGGTAGTAGGTTTAGGAGCATCCCCAGTCGCTCCTGCGCACAGCTGGTTCCAGTAGAATTGGCTGTTGAGACTTCCCACGGCAGCCTCACGAGACCGTAGCAGGAGGTCCCAGCAGCCATTTTGAGATTAGAACCAGCAAAGGCAGGAGCAGCTCTCCTGCCTGTGCTGGTTCCAGTCTCCGCATACAACAGAGAGGCTCAAAGTACATAAACCAATGGGCTGTCAAGAATGGAACAAGTGTACTTGAAGTTGCGGCAGCAGTGAACGTATCAGCCGCAGTAAAGAGTGGGGATCTTTCTTGCCACGAAGAGTGCACTAGACTACCAGGGTGCATTGAGGTATGTTGGGGGAAGGAGGAAAGGCCTACAGTTCCGCGGGAACCCCGTAGGACCTCGGTCCATCCCCACATACCTGGAGGAGATCACCACAGGATTCCCGCTAACCCCGTTCCCATGCAGCTCTCTATTTTAAAGAAAAGAAGAAATGATGCAATAATAAACTAGAAAAGTATGACCCAAACTGAAATTACTGGATTTGGGACCATAATTACCACCCTTTCCTTTCCTTCCCCCTCCCCCTCCCATGTCTGTACTGAAATTGAAAAGTGGGGAGAAGATCTCTTCTAAGGTCCACTTCAGCTCCTTTAGGGTCTGATTATTTACTATTCTGTGTCCAAGGGACACACCTGCAGTCCATTGGGCACATGTGAATTCATAGTAACATAGTAGATGATGGCAGAAAAAGACCTTCACGGTCCAGATAAACTCATATGTGCTACTTTTTGTGTATACCCTTCCTTGATTTGTACCTGTCCTCTTCAGGGTACAGACCGTATAAGTCTGCCCAGCACCAGCCCCGCCTCCCAACCACCAGCTCCGCCTCCCACCACTGGCTCTGGCACAGACCGTATAAGTCTGCCCAGCACTATCCCCGCCTTCCACCACCGGCTCTGGCACAGACCATATAAGTCTGCCCAGCACTATCCCCGCCTCCCAACCAACAGCCCCGCCTCCCACCACCGGCTCTGCCACCCAATCTCGGCTAAGCTCCTGAGGATCCATTCCTTCTGCACAGGATTCCTTTATGCTTATCCCACTAATGTTTGAATTCCGTTACCGTTTTCTTTTCCACCACCTCCCGCGGGAGGGCATTCCAAGCATCCACTACTCTCCGTGAAAAAATACTTCCTGACATTTTTCTTGAGTCTGCCCCCCTTCAATCTCATTTCATGTCCTCTCGTTCTACCGCCTTCGCATCTCCAGAAAAAATTCATTTGCGGATTAATACCTTTCAAATATTTGAACGTCTATCATATCACCCCTGTATCTCCTTTCTTCCAGAGTATACATGTTCAGGTCATCAAGTCTCTCCTCATACGTCTTGTAACGCAAATCCCATACCATTCTCGTAGCTTTTCTTTGCACCGCTTCAATTCTTTTTACATCCTTAGCAAGGATGTAATAGCCAGCCCTCTACCCCCACACAGAACAATTCTGCCATTTATGTCAATTTTTCCTGCCTTACTATGGTAGTCGTTGATTAAATGATGATGATATAGTATTATCATCATTAAATCAACAACTACCATAGAACTTTTCTTGAGATCTTCCTTGACAGGAATATAATACCATCATTACCCATGTGATTCCATGGGAATATATATATGAATATATATGAGTAAAGCTACTGATGTTTCTATAAATATCTTCTTTTCTGTTGTGTTAAATTACTAGCATGTCCAGAAATGCAAACAGTATGGTCTTACCAGACAACCCTAGTTGCTGCACACTTCTGACCTGGCCTCCTCTTCCAGAGTAGAAGGCAAAGGAAAGCGGTGTATCAAGGCCCATCCCCTTTCCCTTTTCCCTCCTCCCTCCCACTCTTTCTAGTCCAGAAAGGAATCTTACTGTCATCCAAGATGGCAAATGTCCAGAAGATCCAGCTCGCTTTGCAGCCAAAACCAGGGCCAAGGTTTTGAGTGCTTCCACAGGCATATAACCAGCATTCCAGTATCTGTACGGGACAACCTACCAGTAGGAGAGAGGCTACAATTTTTTAAAAATAGAAAAAAAGAGGTCCGATACTTCCACAAACAAACCATAAGGATCAAAAAAACACTCAAGGGTGGAAGAACGCCACAAGTCCAAAAATGACCACTTCTGTGACCACGGCAGCCTTCATCAGGGGTCTAAAAACATAAAATCGATAAATTAGTTCTTTTTGTGTTTGATGTTTGATGATTTGAATTTATCGATTTTATGTTTTTAGACCCCTGTTGAAGGCTGTTTTAGCCGAAACGCGGACCGTGTAGGGTCCCAATAAACTTTCAAATTGGTTCTTTTACTGCCGTGATCACAGAAGTGGTTATTTTTGGACTTGTGGCGTTCTTCCACCCTTGTGTGTTTTTACAATTTCTTCAAACTACTGGCCCCTTGTTACCTCCAATCAGTTGCTTCCAAAGACCTAGGATACCATCTGCATCTATTCAAAACACCACCAGATTGCTCACTGAAAGCATTGTGTTTAAGCTTTCAGCAAAGAAATACTTATAAAGGGTCTCTGTTTCCTCTTAGAGAGAAAGAGAATTATAATCTATAGAAACTGAAATAACCAGGAGAAAAATATACGAGAATAGATAAGTATGCATGATATGTGTTCACTGTAAAAACAAAAGAAGAAAGAAAATGGTGAGAGAAGACACACTTAGAATATGACCTATGTATGCTGAAAAAGCAATAAAAAGCAATCCTGGAACAATTGATCTAATCAAATAAATTAACTTAAGTACATAAGTATTGCCACACTGGGACAGACCAAAGGTTCATCAAGCCCAGAATCCTGTTTCCAATAGTGGCCAATCCAGGTCACAAATACCTGGCAAGATTCCAGAAAAGTTCAATACCTGTTATGCTGCTTATCACAGAACTAAGTGGATTTTTCCCCAAATCAATTTAATAATGGTCTATGGACTTTTCCTTTAGGAAACTGTCCAGACGTTTTTTAAACCCCGCTAAGCTAACCGCCTTTACCACATTCTTTGGCAACTTATTCCAGAATTTACAGAAGAAAACAACCACATTTTACATGCCCATCTAAAACCTAAATCTTACATATGTCACAGATGTGAAGGAATCAAATTACAAGTTCAGAGTCTACATAAGAAAACGCATGTCAACTTGTTCTTCAGTCAAGAAGAGAATATAGTCCTGGGAAGATCTCAGCTTTCTCTTAGAATCATTGACATTCAGTCTGATCTTGCAAAATATGGAAAGTCAAAGATAATAGTGCCAAATCATAGTGGTCAAAAATTATGAATAATATGAGGCATACCATGGCTATTCCAACAGGCCTATTATAATGAACTAGTAAAACAGGCCCGTTTCTGACACAAATGAAACGGGCACTAGCAAGGTTTTCCTCGGAGTGTGTATGTTTGAGAGAGTATGTGTGAGATTGACTGTGTGTGAGAGAGAGAGAGAGAGTGAATGTGCGAGTGTGTGTGTGTGACATAGAGAGAGTGAGACTGCTGGGTGCGAGTGTGTCTCTTCTGTCCCCCCTCCAGCCACCCAGCGATTCTACTTTTTCCCTTGCCCCCCTCCAGCCACCCAGCGATTCTCCTTTCTCCCCTGCCCCTCCTCCAGCCACCCGCTGATGCTCTTCTCTCCCCTGCACCCCCCCTCCAGCCACCCAGCGAGTCTCCTCTGTCCCCTGCCCCCATTCCAGCCACTCATCGATTCTCCTTTTTATCCTGCCCCCCTCCAGTCACCCAGTGATTATCCTATTTCCACTGCCCCCCCCTCCAGCCACCCAGCAATTGTCCTCTCTCCCCTGCCCCCCCTCCAGCCACTCCTCCACTTTATATTTCAATATATTTATTAGACTTTCATATATACACCAAGAACACTCTTGTACCACTACAGGAGAACAGTATTTACATATTATACAGGAAATAACAAAACTTCACAATTACTATCCCGCCTCCTTCCTTAGTCCACACCTAGGGAACCCAAGCCACAGTTCTAGGAAAAGAATTGTAAATCAAAACCCCCCCTAAAGGGGAGACACAAATAAAGCGACTCAAAAAGGAGATGTAGAGGATTATTATAACTGAGGTGCTGATCTTATCTCTGCTCCAGTTACCAGAGAAGGGGCACCCGCGCCCCCCCGAGAGTCCAGGAACGTTTTCAACTGCAAAGGTTCAAAAAACACATACTTCACAGCCTCCATCTTCACCACACATTTACAGGGATAATTGAGCCAAAAAAGGCCCCCCAACTGAAACACAGTAGGGCGCAGCTTCAGAAAAGCTTGCCGCCTCTTCTGCGTTACCTTGGTCACATCAGGATACATCCGAACTTGAACATTCAAAAACTTTTCCTTCCGAAATTTAAAGAACAGCTTCAAAATCCGATCTCTATCAAAATGAGAAATAAATGTCACAATAAGAGTAGCGCGCTCCTGCCGCTCCTCCTCGCCCTCCAGCTCCCTAATGAAGTCCAAGGTGTCAAACCGCACAGCAGATTCCTCAACACCAGCCTGCACGCCCTGCGCCACTCGTTTAAATGGTTGCAAATAATATATCTGTGAGATAGCCGGGCATGCTGGTTCCGGCACCTTTAACACTTTCAATAGGTATTTTTTAAAAGTCAGAATAGGTGCAGTCAGTTGTTGTTTAGGAAAATTTATCACTCGCAGAGTGT
The DNA here is from genome assembly GCF_901765095.1 of Microcaecilia unicolor. Classification (NCBI taxonomy): domain Eukaryota; kingdom Metazoa; phylum Chordata; class Amphibia; order Gymnophiona; family Siphonopidae; genus Microcaecilia; species Microcaecilia unicolor. The sequence goes on from NC_044033.1 coordinate 7,786,874, forward strand.
TAGCCCTCTGCCGATTTTCAAGAGCCTCAATCTTCCCATGTAACCACTTATTTTCTTTAATAAGGGTAGCGTGCACCGATTGAACTGACTTAATGGCCAACTCCTGGGCCTCAGATCTTTCTCCAACCTCCTTCAATTGCTGTCCCATAACAGAAATAGTCTCTAATGGTAGCTGTGAGGTCTGTGACAAAAGCAACATTTTCTTAGAAAGAGAAGTTTCCAATGTCAGCAACGCCTCCCATATTGTTTCCAAAGTGAAATTCGGCGGTTTAGGTAAAAGTGAAGACTTACATAATTCTTCAACGCTCCTCGCTGACCCCATGGAGAGACTGGCCCCCTCCTCCAGCAGTCTTCCCCCCGGAGCACCGCCTCCCGACATGCTGAACCTGCTCCCTTCCAGGGACTGCTGTCCTCTCCTATCCGATCCAGGTCCTGTCCCAGGGCCCTCCGCCCCCTCCTCGGAGGCCAGGAAACCCTGTCCGGCCGCATCTCGCACCGAGGCAGGCATGGGAGGCGGCTCCCTCACCTCCGGGCTAAGCTCCGTCTCAAGCGGCTGGGACGCTTCGCCTCTCTCCGTCCCTCCCGACACCGAGGCACCCGAACTCAGCTGACTTCCTCCCACCACAACGAAGCGATCCATTGTGCCAGAAGCAGGCCCTGCGGGCGCCGCTGAACCAGGCACCCGCTTGCCCTTCTGCTTCGGCATTCCTTAGGTAAGCTTATTTTAGGCAAACGATCTCTACTGAGCTGCCGCGCTGCACTCCCTTCAGGCCGCCATCTTGGGTCCTCTTCCCACTCCTCCACTTTAATCAGCATATATTAAATTCCCCCCATGTGCTACAGAAAAGCACCGAGCACATCCTATATAATAAAATGCGCCTCCAACGTTCTGAAGCCGAGAAAGTGAAGCCTTCAAGCCTTGAAGCATTCGTGCGCTCTGTAAGGCTCCATCTTCTCAATTGACGACACGTAGTTCCGGAACGTTGCAGAAATGCTTCAAGGCTTGAAGGCTTCACTTTCTCGGCTTCAGAACGTTGGCGGTGCGTTTTATTATATAGGATAATGCATGTCATAGTGCAGTATCAATGCCTGAATGAGACTAAGGGCCCTGTTTACTAAGCCGCTCTGTAGGTCCACAAACGTTTTAGCGTGCGCTAATGCTAGAGACACCCATAGGAATATTGTGGGTGTCTCTATCGTTAGCGTGCACTAAAAGGTTAATGTGCCTTACTAAACAGGGCCCTAATTGTCCTAGTCGCGTGTGTTCTTGAGTGTATGGGTCACTTTACTATAAATTTTACAGTTCCTTTCTCACACTTTTTTATTGTTATTTCTTTCCCCTGTCCATCAGTAAAAGCAGGTTTGAATAAATAAAAATAAATATTGTAAAGATGAATGGTTTACCTCTGTTGTTATACCTTTTTGTTATACCTTCCTATTTTGATTTCTCATCATACGATATCACAGTGGCAAGGATTGCTCTCCCAGTTTTATCTGGAGAGGGAATAGACCTAGAATTGCCCACTCTGTTATTTCTAAACACAAGGCCTTTGGTGGATTGACGGTACCAGATTTGAATACTTACTATCATGCTGCCCAAGTGCAACATTTGTGGGACTGGAGGAGGAGGGGGGGTTTCATGGGGGCTCCGTGGTTCCTCATGGGTGAATGTGACGATTAACCCATTACTAAGCAGACGAGTGTTGAGACTCTTGTAGGGTATTCAGTGGCTATCCAGATGCTTACCTTTGACTTTGCTATGGTGAGGGGCTACTCCTACTTTTGATTTGAAATTTGCTTCTTGGGCTAAAGCAGGTTTACAATATGTGTACCAGCTATATGAGGGCACAGCTTTAAAATCTTTCCTAAATTTATAGAGGGAATGCAACTTGGGTAAAAGTGACTTTTTAAAATACCAAGCACATTCACAATAATAGCTGTGGATCACCCTGTGTTCGACTAGGAGAGATTTGCATGTGCTTCCTCCTTGGTATGTAAATCTATCTCATGCATATTCATTGTGGATATCCAAATCCAATAAATAGTAGTAAATCACCTGGACTGGATGATGAGTACTGAAAAGAACTCAAAAACATGAAATCGCTGATCTTCTGAAAAAATTTTTTCTTGATGTTAGTCCTTAAGCCTACTACCCTGCAACTTCAATTAAATGTCCTCTAGTTTGATCAACTTCCCCGTCTTTGACAAAGATCTGTTTATTAATACTTTTAAAGTATTCAAATGTTTGTCATATCTCCCCTAGCCCCCCTTTCTTCTAGGGTCTACATATTCATGTCTTTTGGTGCAAAACCCATACCATCTTGGTCGCCTTCCTCTGAACCGCTTCAGATCTTTATGTCCTTAGTGAGATAAGACCTCTAAAATGGGGCTGGTGGTTGGGCGGCGGGGATAGTGCTGGGCAGACTTATAAGGTCTGTGCCAGAGCTGGTGTTGGGAGGCGGGGATAGGGCTGGCCAGACTTATATGGTCTGTGCCCTGAAGAGGACAGTACAAATAAAAAAGTAGCACATATGAATTTATCTTCTTGGGCAGACTGGATGGACCGTGCAGGTCTTTTTCTGCCGTCATCTACTATGTTACTATATGTTACTATGTAAACACAATACTCCAAGTTGGGCTTCATTAATGTCTTGTACAGGGGCATTAACATTGCCTTTCTTCTGCTGGTTGTACCTCTCTCTATGCAGCCTAGCATCCTTCTGGCTACAGCCATCTTGTCACATTGCTTCATCGTTTTGAGATCCTCAAACACTATCACCCCAAGATCCCTGTCCTGGTCCATGCAAATCAGCCTGTTGCCCCCTAGCACATATAGCTCCTTTGGATTTTGACACCCCAAACGCTAGACCACTCAACATTTTGTAGATCTCTATCATGTCTTCCCCCTCAACCATCTCTTCTCAAAGCTGAAGAGCTCTAATCTATTTGGCATTGTTCCATCCCCTTAATCATTTTGGTCGCTCTTCTGTGCTTTTTCCAGTTCTGCTATATCTTTTTTGAGATGTGGCAACCTCATCATGAAGTGTTGCGGAAGCATTATGATATTTTTTGTTTTTGATTTCTATCCCTTCCTAATATTTCCATGTGTTCTTTTGCTTTTTTGTTTCTGACTTGGAGGAGAGAAGAAAGGGATGGATTGAATGATCATGGAGTTCTCTCGAGGTGCTGTCTATGGAATTCTATGGAATAGTTCAGTACCCATTTGGAAGGAGTAATGAAATTAAACCAGGTGCGATAATAGAAGAGTGGAATGGAGGAGTGGCCTAGTGGTGAGGGTGGTAGACTTTGGTCCTGGGGAACTGAGGAACTGAGTTGGATTCCCACTTCAGGCACAGGCAGCTCCTTGTGACTCTTGGCAAGTCACTTAACCCTCCATTGCCCCATGTAAGCTGCATTGAGCCTGCCTTGAGTGGGAAATCGCAGGGTACAAATGTAACAAAAATAAAATAGATACTATTGGAGATTCTACATGGAATGTTGCTACTATTGGAGATTCTACATGGAATGTTGCTACTATTGCAGATTCTACATGGAATGTTGCTATTCCACTAGCAACATTCCATGTAGAAGCCGGCCACATTGGTGATCTGCAAGGGCCGACTTCTACATGGAATGTTGCTATTCCACTAGCAACATTCCATGTAGAAGCCGGCCACATTGGTGATCTGCAAGGGCCGACTTCTACATGGAATGTTGCTAGTGGAATAGCAACATTCCATGTAGAATCTCAAATAGTAGCAACAGTGGAGGAGTGGCCTAGTGGTTAGAGTGGTGGACTTTGGTCCTGGGGAACTGAGGAACTGAGTTCGATTCCCACTTCAGGCACAGGCAGCTCTTTGTGACTCTGGGCAAGTCACTTAACCCTCCATTGCCCCATGTAAGCCGCATTGAGCCTGCCATGAGTGGGAAAGCGCAGGGTACAAATGTAACGGAAAAAAAAAAGAAACCATTAGACGTCAATTTAACCACAGGACGCCACTGTCTCATAGCCAAGGCAAGATGAAAAGTGTATTGAGCCCTAAGCAAACGTCCATTTGTGGCTTCTAACATGGACTCCCATTTTTTTCTCAGGCTCCCCCCCTCCCCCCCCAAGCTAGGATATTTGTTCATGGCTTTTCCTTCACACGTCACATTGGCAGAAGGATTGTAGGAGAAATTGCAGCTTAGTTGTGGGTGGTGGTGGTGGCAGCATTAGGCTGTGATTGAGGACTATGGAAGCACATATTTTGAATGGCATGGCCTAGTATTCAGAGCAATGGATTGACCACCAGGGAAGCTGGGCAAATTATGTTCACTATCATTTTGTACAGACCAAAGAGAAGGCCAGATATTGACAGATATAAATCTAGAAGAGACTTGATTGAAGGGTTGATAGAGGTCTATAAAATCATAAGTGGAGCAGAATGGGTAAGCACACATTGTTCACTCATTCCAAAAATATAAAAACTAAGAGTCACAACATGACGTTACTAAGTAGCATTTTTAAACACATTGGATAAATTATATATTGAAATTTACTACCAGAGAATATGATGAAAGCAGTTAGCGGAGCCGGGTTTAAAAAAAAAGGGGGTTTGGACACGTTAATGGAGGACAAGTCCATAAACTGTTATCTCTGGGAGTAATCGGCATAAAATGTCTTTACTTTTTGGGCTCCTGCCAGGTACTTGTGACCTAGATTGGCCACCGTTTGAAACAGGGTGCTGGGTGTGATGGATCTTTGATCTGACCCAGTATGGTGATTCATATGCTATAGAAATGTTAAATAGTAGGAGTAAACCTTGTTAATATCTTGTCACAGGTGAGAGGTAAATACCAACCTATCCTTCCTTGACCCTACCCAGTCTGTCTTTCCTGAATGTGTTACCGTACTAAGCCCACTGCCCTTTTATATTATAATCACAAAAGATCCTTCACTAACTATGTGTTCACTGTTTAAACAATTCTTAGGACCACAGTACTTGCAATATCAAAAATTAATATAGGAAGGAATTTTTTTGAAGAGGTAACAAACTTATTAAGCCTGCTTTTTATCCATCATGGATAAAAAAAAAAAACCTTCTACCTTCATTAAATATATTTAATGTCTTCAGATTTTCATTTTTAATAAAAGCTACTTAGCTTTTGATCAGATGTATCTGGCTCCAGTTCCTTATTTCTCCCATCTTTTTTCCATATTCTTGTTCAGCTGGATGTTGCAACAGCTGCTCAACAGCTGGCTTATAGGCTCTTGCTTGCTGTTATATAATTGTGATTCTGTTCTACATGTACCCTAATTAAGCCGAGTGACTTCAGTTGCTCATCAGATTTAGCAGGGCTAGAGGAGGCTTTTCTGCTCACTCGTTCTGAAGGTGGGTATTCTCGTGACATGCACGTTCATTAAATATTACTGCAGACAAAGGGAAATCTTGTGCTCCATAGAACATCTCTGTGCATGTTCATTACACCCATCATATTCTGTAGGGTTCTGCCAGTGGATAGAAATTAAGCTAAAATACTTAGTCAGACCTTGTAGGTCTCTTCTAGCGTATCACATTCTAATCCTGCCGACGTGTCCTGTATTCTCATATCTAATCCTGTGTGTAATGTCATTTAATCCGGCTATTATATGGTGTAATATAATTGGGCCTCAGTAAAACAGATACCCAGTCTCCGGCCACCTGCATTTAGAGTGAAGTGGAAAGGCTGCCAGTGGGGCTGGGCTTTGGGCCAGGTGTGGTAGAGGCTCAGGCAGACATAGCTGCTGGACCATAGAAAATGGGAAGGCAAGGAAGAGAGAAGGAAGGGGAAAGAAAAACAAAATAAATATAAAGAGAAGTGAGAGTAAAAATGAGATGAAATGAGCTAAACAAACTGCAAAACTTTCTCTCTTTACCCTACGTTTTTTATTTTATTATATTTATGTATTTATTTATTTTGCTGGCTGCTAGGTTTTCTAAGTAACAAAAGAGAGGGTCCAGAAGTACACAGATCAAGATGGTACAGTATAGGGGGTGAAGTGCTTCAGTGTACAAAGGAAGAGCGGGACTTGGCGGTGATTGTGTCCGATGACTTTAAAGCTTCCAAACAGGTAGAAAAAGTGACAGTCAAAGCCAGAAGGATGCTCAGGTGCATAAAAAGAGGGATGACCAGCAGGGAAAAGGAGGTGACGGTGCCCTTGTATAAGTGTCTGGTGAGGCCCCATTTAGAGTACTGTGTACAGTTCTAGAGACCGCACCTACAGAAAGATATGAAAAGGATGTAGTCTGCCCAGAGGGCGGCTACAAAATTGGTAAGTGGTCTTCAACACAAAAAATATAGGGACAGGCTTATGAACCTCAACATGTGTATGCTGGAAGAGGGGAGGGAGAGAGGAGCTATGATAAATATCTCAAGGGCATTAATCTACAGGAAGTGAGTCTTCTTCAACTGAAGGAGAACTCTGGAACGAGGGGGCATACGATGAAGTTGAGGGAATAGGCTTAGGAGTAATCTAAGAAAGTATTATTTTACAGAAAGGGTGGTGGAGGCATGGAATCGTTTATCGTTTATTTATTTATTATACCGTTTCTAATTGCATTCACAAAACAGAACAGGTTACATCTTAAAAATAACATTATAGTATAAAACATATAAGAAATCCATTAGTTTGATAGAAAAGCACAGCAAACCTAAACATCCATTCTAAAAGATATAAAAACAATGTGCAAGCATTCAAAACAAACTGTATAAGTAATCATATTATTTGTTACTGCATATTCATTCTGTCTGTTTTTCCCCTTTCATCCCAGATTATTATCGAACGTATCCTGAAACAGATATGTTTTCAAAAGTTTGCGAAACTGAATATAGGACTCTTCCAATCTAACAGTTTTAGGAAGACAGTTCCAAGTAGAGGGAGCTAGAAAAAAAGCTGAGTTTCTAGTAGATTCCCAACTAGCCTTTTGTGGTGGTGGAATTACTAATCTATTATCTGTAAGTGATCAAAGTGTTCGTGTAGGTGAATATGGTAAGGTAGGATTAGCTAAATATGATGGAGTCAATGAATGTATGGCTTTATGTACTACTACTACTACTTAGCATTTCTATAGCGCTGCCAGGGTTACGCAGCGCTGTACAAGTTTAAATATGGGGAAGGACAGTCCCTGCTCAAGAGAGCTTACAATCTAAAGGTAAAAACTATGTAGTCAGTGTAGGTATCAGGAATGGGAAGGTGGTTAGGCACCAAAAGCAAGGGAGAAGAGATGGGCCTTGAGTAAGGACTTGAAAATGGGCAGGGTGTCAGAGTAAGAATTTTAAATTTTATTCTGGCTTCAACTGGAAGCCAATGAAGATGATATAGGAGAGGTGTAATCCTATCGTATTTTGAGGCTCTACAAATAATACGAGCTGCCGTATTTTGTATCATCTGTAGCCGTTTTATACTGATCTTGGTAAGACCTGCATAGATGGCATTGCAGTAGTCCAGACGTGTTATAACATATGGCCTCCCAGTGGAGGTTGTGGAGTCGAGGACTGTATCAGAATTTAAGAAGGCATGGGATAAGCATGTGGGATCGCTTAGGAAAAGGAAGAATTAGGGGTTACAGAGGATGGACAGGCTGGATGGGTCATGTGGCCTTTATCTGCCGTCATGCTTCTACATTGCTTACAAAAGAAAGCACGTTTTGTGGCCTCCAAGGCTGGAACAATGGTACAGTTTTTAATAAAAAAGAACCCGACATGGGCTGTGTTTCGATACAACGTGCACCTGCCTCAGGGGTCAATACCAGTATCCATGTGTGCGCAAGCGTGGGGTTATTGCTACCAAAGCCAGGCAGCACTGTGGAGTAAAGCTGTGCAGGCAGCTAGATTTCCCTCCATTTGTGTGCAGTTACTGTTCAGGAATATTTAGAGTCCATCAAAGGACGATTTGGGACTCTTGTTTACTTCAAGGGATATTTGGTTTTGACCCCTGAGGCAGACGCACATTGTGCCGAAACACGGCCCGTGTTGGGTCCTTTTTAGTTAAAGACTGTACCATTGTTCCAGCCTTGGAGGCCCTTTTGTTTTGTTGCTAAGTTTTCCAGTCTTAGTTATAATCCAGATTTCACGAAGCATTTTAATTGTCTGTATATATTAGATTATGTTTGTGTAAGGAGCTCTAATCAGCTTTTTTTTATGTTGGAAGGTTCCGTATCCTGTTCTCACTGTGGTGCTGAATATTAACTTTTGACATTTGTTCTGCTTCTCCACAGTCATTCTGGGTTTCTTTTTTTTTTCTTTCTGTAGATAAGATCATGAAGCAGTGAAGATGTTTGCCTTCCTGTTTGCTGCTCTAGACACGGCAGGTGCGTCCTGCACGACCTCCAGTTGCAACAACAATGCCACAACCAAGGACTACTGCTTCACTGCTCGCATCCGCAGTACCGTGCTTCAGGGCCTGCCTTTCGGAGGAGTTCCCACTGTCCTCGCCCTTGACTTTATGTGCTTTCTGGTGAGTCTTGGCAAGCATGGGGATCCTGATATTATTTATTTATTGATTGCATTTGTATCTCACATTTTCCCACCTTTTCGCAGGCTCAATGTGGCTTACATTATGCCGTAATGTCGATCGCCATTTCCGGAATGAGAAATACAAGGTGGTATTGCATTAAAGTTCATAAATGATAGAGTAAATTATAGAGTAAGTTAAATAATCAGTTCATTTCCGGCGTGAGAAATAAGGTGGTAGTGCGTTAACGTTCGTTAGTGACAGAGTGACTGAAGCAGTCAGGTATAGAGAGTTCGGTTTTGTCTAGTTCTGGAAGAGTTTTGTTGTCTGGTATTTAGGATGGATCATTGTGGTATGTCTTTTTGAACATAAGTTTTGAATATAATTATTTATCATGCTATCTCACAGCCTGTCAGATGTTCTCAGATGGGTTAGGCGTTTTCAATATCAGGTTCTTCCCAAGAACCTAAGATGCGGGCAGTTCCATGCAGCACAGCCTACTGTAGTTGTCGTTGTTGTTGTTATGATTTACTTATTTATTTCATTTGTGCCCCGCGCTTTCCCACACATGGCAGGCTCAATGCGGCTTACATAGTAACAATATAAAGAATTACAAAGTCGTAAGAAGAATATACAGTTTGTAGTAAATGCAAAATTAATGGGGTTAACAGATAAGTAAATTGAGCATTGGAGGGATTGGGTGCAGAATGAAATGAGCGTTGGGAAGTAGGCGTAGGAAGATGGAGAGGAATAGATATGGGAAAGCAATAAGGATAATGGGAAACATGGTCAATGTATAAACAATCGTCAATAAGAATCATGTGAGCAAGCTTTGGTTAGGTTGAATTGTTAGGGTAGGCTGTCTTGAAGAGATGGGTCTTCAGTGCTTTTCTGAAGGGCAAAAGGCCGTTAATGGTACTAATGATGAATGAAACTTATAATCCGCTCTGTCCGAAGATCACAGCAGATTACAACACAACATATACAAGGCAGAATCCAGCAAAACAAAACTCAAGTCAATCATTCCTTAAAACATTAAAACAATATAGGAATAATATTACAGCAGCCATATTCAAATCAAAGATTTTTCCCATGCATCAGCCAGCCGAGTATGTGTCCTGAAACAAATGCATTTGCAGTTATTTCCTAAACTCAAGGATATCTGTGAAGCATTCACAGGACAGGGCCAGCAACTGTCTCGCATAATTTTGCAATTATTTTCAAATCTTAGTACTCTTGGTGGGCATTAGAGCTTTAACAGGGAAGCAAAGATTTCAGGAGCATCATTATGCACCAATAAGAAGATTTTAAATTTTATATGGTAGGTAATAGGCAGCCAATGTGGATACCGATTCCAATCAGCTCCCATCAGTATTCGAGCAGCAACATTCTGTGCAATGTGCCAAGGCCTTAAAGCTGAACCTGAAAGACCTATAAATAACCCATTGCAGTAATCAAAATGGGAAATTATTAAAGCCTGAAAAATACATGTGGAGGGGCATAATTGAATGGGGACAACCATCTCTAAGGGCACCCATCTCTAAGGTCGTCCCGGCGAAGGGGCGGGGAATCCGCTATTATCAAAACAAGATGGGTGTCCATCTTTCGTTTCGATAATACGGTGAGGGATGCCCAAATCTCAACATTTAGGTCGACCTTAGAGATGGTTGTCCCCGGTTTTCGGCCATAATGGAAACCGAGGACGCCCATCTCAAAAACGACCAAATCCAAGGCATTTGGTCATGGGAGGAGCCAGCATTGGTAGTGCACTGGTCCCCCTCACATGCCAGGACACCAACCGGGCACCTTACCTTTGGTGCTGAGCCCCCCCAAACTCCCCCCAAAACTCACTCCCCATTGAGGCTTGGTCATGAAAAAAAATGGACCAAGTAAAGTTGACCAAATGCTCGTCAGGGACGCCCTTCTTTTTTCCATTATCGGCCGAGGACGCCCATCTCTTAAGCACGCCCCAGTCCCACCTTCGCTACGCCTCTGACACGCCCCCGTGAACTTTGGTCATCCCCGCGATGGACTGCAGTTGAGAACGCCCAAAATCGGCTTGCGATTATGCAGATTTGGGCGACCCTGGGAGAAGGACGCCCATCTCCAGATTCGTGTAGGAAGATGGGAGCCCTTCTCTTTCGAAAATGCCCCTGATAGTGAAACTTCCAATGTACATTTTAAACAACGTAAAATATGAAGCTTATAAATACCATTTTAATGACGAGAAATATGCATCTTCATGGGTAATTGTGGATCCAACATAATATCTACATTTTTCAAAGTTTTTGAAATCGCAATAGGGTGATCATTATTCATAAAAAAACATAAGGTATTGCAATGAAGATGATCCATGTAGAAACATAATCTCAGTCGTCTTCATGTTCATGCACTATCTATTAAGCAGCATCCACCTTTCTGTTTAAGATATTACACTGTATTCATAGTTTCACCAACAAAACCCGGAGTAACACTTTTATAGGCAATGAGAACCAAGAGGAAACATTCTCCCGTAAATGTGCTTGTTGGAGTTGCTCAGTTAAAAATGAGAAAAAAAAACAAAATCCCAGTTAAACCGTACTACTTGTCCTTAACCCTTTAGTGTCCAATGTTCTCGTGATAAACCATATGGGAACATATTGATGGGAACATTGGACACTAAAAGGGTTAATGATAATCATCTATATAATAAAATGGTCAAACGTATCAAAAGCTGCAGAGATGTTGAGCATTACCAAAATGTAAGAGGTGGTGTGTTCAAATCCACAACGAATATCATCAAAGCTAGATAAGGTCTCAATACTATGTTGTGCACAAAAAAATAAATTGAAATTTGTCTAGTGCATCCTCTGTTGTTAAATGCTATCAAGTCGGTGTCTGGATAGTTGCTCTGAGCTGTGTTCGGTCTTCAGTCAGACAGCTAATCATGATAGTGGCATTGATAGAATGGCTTAGGGGAGATTAGGTAGGTAAGCTTCTACGGTCTGTGCTGTGATCGAGGCTGAATAGACTTGGATGGGCTGGAGTGGAGCTTTTCAGGGGCTATGACAAGAACTTCAGAAATTTTAGAACAAGGCCAATGCCGGGAAGACTTCTGTTGTCTATGCCCTAAAAAAGGCAAGGATAAATCAACCTGTGGGCTAGTATGTCCAGTAGGTGGCCTTTGTGTGGGATGAGATGCCTTGTGCTGTTGTGAAGTTCGTTAGAGTTTTGGTGTTACTGTCGTTCAGTTTGTCTAGGTGCAGATTGTTTATTTATTTATTTATTGCACTTGTATCCCACATTTTTCCACCTATTTGCAGGCTCAATGTGGCTTACAAAGACCTGTTATGGCATCACCATTTCAGGGTACAAGAAATACAATTGGTGTTACAAAAGATATCAAGGCTAACAAGTTGATCCAGTCAAGCAATTATGGAAAGAAGACAGTCGGAATAAGGGAGGAGTGGTGTTTTTTGTGGTTAGTTATGGATTCTAGTGATAGGCTTTGTTGAAGAGAGAGGTTTTCAGCTATTTGCGAAAGTTAGTTATTTCGTTAATCATTTTCAAGTGAGTTGGTAGTGCATTCCACCAATTAGCAGGACATTTTGTTGGTTTGTGAAGGTGTTTGATACATAGTCCATGAAATCGTCTTGGGCGTTTGTCCAGCTATCTACAAGTGTTGTCAGTGATTTTGCGTTTCAGTCTTTGAGGATAAATGTTTAGCAACAGGCTCAACAGTGAAAGTGGATTTGTATCTTATCCAACTGCCTCTCCTTTCTTTTTGATTCTGTTGATGTGTATTGTTTTGTATCCTGGTGGGCATAGATCCAGCAGCACTGGGTCGTCTTCTAGGTGTAGCCATGTTTCTGTTTTGAGTAGTAATCTTAGTTTTTCCATTTCAGTCCAGTCCAGTCTCTCAGTAGGACGGTCTTGTTGACTGCTGATTGTGCATTTGTATATCCTATCATTTATAAAAATTACAGTAACGGATCTCACGTTTTACAAAAATGAAGGAGGATGTATAAACAGCAGAACATCTTACCTCAGAGTAATTCATCATTGTCCATCCATCCTGCTGGGCACAAGTGGCAGGTCATCCACCAAGGTCTGGGTTCTACCACATTTTTTGTGAACGATCAAAGGACTTTAGTCTGGAGCTTCATAACCTCTCGCTGCTGGAATCTCCAACCAGTCAGAGAGTGAAACTTCTCATCATTTAATGATATTTCATGGTATATTTTCTCACATTGAAAATTTGCCACAGTTTTTCAGTTCTCAAGTAACTTTCAGGCTTTTAACTTATCTCAGTTTGAAGCTGCTTTTACTTCCTTCATATGTATATTTGTAAAGGAAAAAGTCTTTCAAATAAGAGTGCACAAATCATCTCACGACCAATTATTTTTCTTTTCTCCCAGCACCTCCTAGGAGATTTAAGTAATGTTTTTAGATGAGCTACATTTGTTGCTATCAAAAACCAAGGTACTTTTTTCTATACATATTCTTTACATACATTAAAAACTAACCTGCTCAAAAAGGCATCCCTACTGACCCAACTTAAATGCCTTTACCCTGCAACACAACGAAACCCAAGCTCGTAATGGACATATAATAACTCTTCCTCTCTACGATTCCCTAATGTGTCTGTTCACACGAACCTTATTCTACCACAACATTACTGTATTTGTTCAAACTGGAATTGGCGAATGCCTTTACAGTACTATGTAAGCCACATTGAGCCTGCAAATAGGTGGGAAAATGTGGGATACAAATGTAACAAATAAAATAAAATCCTATATAATAATTCTCACCTCCAACAGGATGTGCTTGGGACCGTGCCTGCCGGAAGTGGTCTGCTAGGCAGGCATGCACTGACCTCAGTGACATCAGTGACAGACAATTTGGCAAAGCAAAACAATCTGAGTGCTGGCCATTAGGACACAGGATTGATAGGACAGTTTTAAAAGACTGAAGGAACCGAAAGTGTTAAATGGGGGGAGGGGGGGAGTTCTGAAGGACTGAAAGACATGAACATTTGGGAAAGGAAAACAATCTCTATGCTGGCCATTAGCACACAGGGTAGATAGGAGAGTTTTAGAAGACTGAAGGAAACGAAAGTGTTAAACTGGAGAAGGGGGAGGGAGTTGTGAATGACTGAAAGACATGCAAATTTGGGACAGGAAAACAATCTCTATGCTGGCCATTAGCACACAGGGTACATAGGACAGTTTTAAAAGACTGAAGGAACCAAAAGTGTTCGGGGGGGGGGGGGGGGCAAGTTCTGAATGAATGAAAGAAATGAAAATTTACAAGAGGAACACAATCTGAATGCCGGGCATTTGTACACAGGGTAGATAGGACACTTTTTTTTAAAAAATGAAGGACATGAAAGTATTACATCTTGGGGGAGGGGTGAGGAGGAAAGCGGTGGGGTATCCGGATACTGGGCGTTAGGGCCACAGGTGTACATAGACTTTTGAAAGCCTTAAGGAACCCAAAGTGTGGGAAGGAGGGGAGGGAACGGGGTGAGAGGCATTAGGAACAGGGGAGGGGGCCCTGTCACACACTCTCATTCTCACACACACACTGTCACACAGACAGTCTCACTCTGTCACACACCCGCACATTCACTCTGGCTCTCTCTCTCAAACATACACACTCCCAGGAAAACCTTGCTAGCGCCCATTTCATTCGTTCCAGAAACGGGCCTTTTTTACTAGTAAATAAATATCAGGGCAAAATTCCACAGGCCCGGCCTCCAAGGGGGGACCCGGCGCAAGCAAGCTTCTTCCTGCCTGCTTCCAGGACAGGTTTGTCTTCTCTTAGTCTCTCTCCTGCTGCATGATGCCCAGGACACGGATGATTGTATTAACGCGATATCGCATCAATGCAATCCTGGGTCCTGGGCAGCAGGTGTAACAGGAGCAGGAGAGGACAGCAGCAGTTGGAAAGGGGGCGGGCGGCGCAGGTTGATGCTGTGGCAGTCCAACTGGGGGGGGGGGGGCATCATGGCGCCAGGGGGCGCAGTGGTCCGGTCGTGCCCCAGGCCCAGCTGGGTCTCTCGGTGGCCCTGTATCCTATGGGTATCTTGGTGTGTTTGATAATCTGTAGTTGTCTGTGCGGTCTGTCTGTTTTTAGACTGTGATCTTGTGTGTTGTTCTGGCTTGTCTTTTTGTTGTTGGTTTTGTCTCTTTTGTTGTGAGGATTATAGTTTGGTTCTTCCAGTTGATGATGGGCTCTTTGTTTGTCAGTGATGCGTTTGGGAATTTTGAGCCATTTGTTAGGTGATGCTGCTAGTATTCCGGTTATCCATATTATTATTATGTAATAGGAAGCACATGTTCTTAGGTTGCCATTCTGAGATGCTTTAGGTGCGGGGAACTGCCTGTCAGAATTCCTAATGTGGATCCTAAGTAGGGACCCTCTAGTTATTATTCTATCGGGTGTGGGCATCCTGTGTGGAGCCCCTCTAGTTATTCTCCAGTGTTGCTCAGTCCCAGTGTGGATCGATTGGGCTCGTCCTGCTTTGGTTTTTTGTCCAGTGCTGCCGTACTCCTGCCTCCGGGCTAGGCAGCCCCGATTTGCCGGGTCCTCCTCTCTCCTTCCTGGCTCTTGCACCTTTGCCACTCACTCATCCATACCGACCCAGATCGTATGGGTACTTTGGCATTGTTTCACATGGGTTCCTCTGGGCATTCTGGGGATGCGGTGTCCTCCAACCGTGATGCGAGCTCGTCACTATCCCTGCGCTTCTGCTCTGTCCTGCCTTGGGCACAGAGGGGGTGCCGCTCCAGCAGCTTGCTGCGTGAGATCCCTGGGGTTCCACCACAGGTCTGGCTCTGATGGATTAGGAGCTCTCCGGCCGCAGTGCTCACCTGGTGCCACGCCACGTCGTCCCAGCGCCTCGGCTCCATTCGGTCCCTTGCACTGGCTGCTTGGGATCCAAGGGGTTCAGCTTGTTTCGTTCGGCATGCCTGGTGCCTTGCCGTCCCAGCACCGCAGATCCGATGGATTGGGGACTACTATGGGTTGGGGCTGTTCAACCACTGTGCTCACTTCAGCTTCATCCAGTCCCTGATCAGGGTGCCACTACGATCACTGCAGCCGTGTTCATGCCTCAGTTGGTCTTGCTCCACTGTGGGGGCTCTGACGCAGATTTGGCCCCAGATTTGGGTTTGTGTCTGTCCAATCACTGGAGAGCACCTCAAGGTAGCTTCTGTCAGTCTGCCATCTTTCTACATTTTTACATAGTAGTATTAGAACAGAGTTGTTACTATCTAATCTTTGAAGTGTAATACCAAGTAGAGCAGTTTCAGTACTGTGGTGTGGCCTGAATCCAGTTTGATTGGGATGAAGTGCATTGGTTTTTGTCAGAAAGTCTAGAAGCTAAGAGTGACTTATAGTCTCCTTCCTTTTCTCTCCAAATTACTTGAGCGTGCTGTTCACCGCCGCTGCCTTGATTTTCTCTCCTCACATGCTATTCTTGACCCATTACAATCTGGTTTTCGCCCTCTCCACTCAACCGAAACTGCGCTTACTAAAGTCTCCAATGACCTATTACTGGCTAAATCCAGAGGTCAATATTCCATCCTCATTCTTCTTGATCTTTCCGCTACTTTTGACACTGTCGATCACAGCATACTTCTCAATACCCTGTCCTCACTTGGATTCCAGGGCTCTGTCCTTTCCTGGTTCTCTTCCTACCTCTCCCTCCGCACCTTTAGTGTTCACTCTGGTGGATCCTCTTCTACTTCTATCCCTCTGCCTGTCGGCGTACCTCAGGGTTCTGTTCTTGGTCCCCTCCTCTTTTCTATCTACACTTCTTCCCTTGGTTCATTAATCTCATCCCATGGCTTTTCCTACCATCTCTATGCTGATGACTCCCAAATCTACCTTTCTACCCCTGATATCTCACCTTGCATCCAAACCAAAGTTTCAGCGTGCTTGTCTGACATTGCTGCCTGGATGTCTCAACGCCACCTGAAATTAAATATGACCAAAACCGAGCTTCTCATTTTCCCCCCCCAAACCCACCTCCCCGCTCCCCCCGTTTTCTATTTCTGTTGATGGCTCTCTCATTCTCCCTGTCTCCTCAGCTCGAAACCTTGGGGTCATCTTTGACTCTTCTCTCTCCTTCTCTGCTCATATCCAGCAGACCACCAAGACCTGTCGTTTCTTTCTTTACAACATCCGTAAAATCCGCCCCTTTCTTTCCGAGCACTCTACCAAAACCCTCATCCACACCCTTGTCACCTCTCGTTTAGACTACTGCAATCTGCTTCTTGCTGGCCTCCCACTTAGTCACCTCTCCCCTCTCCAGTCGGTTCAAAACTCTGCTGCCCGTCTCATCTTCCGCCAGGGTCGCTTTACTCATACTACCCCTCTCCTCAAGACCCTTCACTGGCTCCCTATCCGTTTTCGCATCCTGTTCAAACTTCTTCTACTAACCTATAAATGTATTCACTCTGCTGCTCCCCAGTATCTCTCCACACTCGTCCTTCCCTACACCCCTTCCCGTGCACTCCGCTCCATGGATAAATCCTTCTTATCTGTTCCCTTCTCCACTACTGCCAACTCCAGATTTCGCGCCTTCTGTCTCGCTACGCCTGGAATAAACTTCCTGAGCCCCTACGTCTTGCCCCATCCTTGGCCACCTTTAAATCTAGACTGAAAGCCCACTTCTTTAACATTGCTTTTGACTCGTAACCACTTGTAACCACTCGCCTCCACCTACCCTCCTCTCTTCCTTCCCGTTCACATTAATTGATTTGATTTGCTTACTTTATTTATTTTTTTGTCTATTAGATTGTAAGCTCTTTGAGCAGGGACTGTGTTTCTTCTATGTTTGTGCAGCGCTGCGTATGCCTTGTAGCGCTATAGAAATGCTAAATAGTAGTAGTAGTAGTAATCTTATTGAGCAATGGGACGGTAGTTACTTTTATCTGATATGGATTTTGAAAGATCTTTAAGTTTGGCTCTTACAATGGCTAATTTCCAAGCTGCTAAGACAATTCCCAATGAGAGAGAGGATGAAATCATATGATGAATAAAAGGGCCGAGTTCTATATTAGTTTGTCTTGTTGGGCAGACTGGATGGACCATACTGGTCTTTATCTGCTGCCATCTACTATGTTACTGTGATAGCTGCTGCCTTGTAGTCATTCATCATGTTGCTGGTTTCTTTTGTGATTACCTTCAAGCTTGATGTCTCTAATTATCTTTCTTTTCTCGTGATATATCTTAAGTATGAAAGTCAGTCTTATCATGTGAGCTTCAAAGGAAAGCTTAAGTTTCATCTCCTACAATTCCACGTATTAGAAAAAAGGGAAAAAAGACTAAACGTCAGCCGGCGTGGCTAAACAGTAAGATAAAGGAAATCATTAGAGCCAAAAAACAATCCTTCAGAAAGTGGAGAAGAGAACCAACTGAAAGTAACAGGATAGATCATAAGGAATGCCAAGCCAAATGCAAAGCGGAGATAAGGAGGGCAAAAAAGGACTTTGAGAAGAAATTAGCGTTGGAAGCAAAAATACATAGTAAAAATTTTTTTAGATACATTAAAAGCAGGAAACCGGCCAAAGAGTCGGTTGGGCCGCTGGACGAAAATGGTGTTAAAGGGGCGATCAAGGAGGACAAAGCCGTAGCGGAGAAATTAAATGAATTCTTTGCTTTGGTCTTCACCGAGGAGGATTTGGGGGGGACACCGGTGCCGGAAAGAATATTTGAAGCGGGGGAGTCGGAGAAACTAAACAAATTCTCTGTAACCTTGGAGGATGTAATGGGTCAGTTCAGCAAGCTGAAGAGTAGTAAATCACCGGGACCTGATGGTATTCATCCCAGAGTATTAATAGAACTAAAAAATGAACTTGCGGAGCTACTGTTAGAAATATGCAATCTGTCCCTAAAATCGAGTGTAGTACCGGAAGACTGGAGGGTAGCCAATGTTACTCCGATTTTTAAGAAGGGTTCCAGAGGAGATCCGGGAAATTATAGACCGGTGAGTCTGACGTCGGTGCCGGGCAAGATGGTGGAGGTTATTATTAAGAATAAAATTGCAGAGCATATACAAAAACATGGACTGATGAGACAAAGTCAGCACGGATTTAGTGAAGGGAAGTCTTGCCTCACCAATCTAATGCATTTTTTTGAGGGGGTAAGCAAACATGTGGACAATGGGGAGCCGGTTGATATTGTATATCTGGATTTTCAGAAGGCGTTTGACAAAGTGCCGCACGAAAGACTCCTGAAGAAATTGCAGAGTCATGGAATCGGAGGTAGGGTATTATTATGGATTAAGAACTGGTTGAAAGATAGGAAGCAGAGAGTAGGATTGCGTGGCCAGTATTCTCAGTGGAGGAGGGTAGTTAGTGGGATCCCGCAGGGGTCTGTGCTGGGTCCGTTGCTTTTTAATGTATTTATAAATGACCTAGAGATGGGAATAACTAGTGAGGTAATTAAATTCGCCGATGACACAAAATTATTCAGGGTCGTCAAGTCGCAGGAGGAATGTGAACGATTACAGGAGGACCTTGCGAGACTGGGAGAATGGGCGTGCAAGTGGCAGATGAAGTTCAATGTTGACAAGTGCAAAGTGATGCATGTGGGTAAGAGGAACCCGAATTATAGCTACGTCTTGCAAGGTTCCGCGTTAGGAGTTACGGATCAAGAAAGGGATCTGGGTGTCGTCGTCGATGATACGCTGAAACCTTCTGCTCAGTGTGCTGCTGCGGCTAGGAAAGCGAATAGAATGTTGGGTGTTATTAGGAAGGGTATGGAGTCCAGGTGTGCGGATGTTATAATGCCGTTGTATCGCTCCATGGTGCGACCGCACCTGGAGTATTGTGTTCAGTACTGGTCTCCGTATCTCAAAAAAGATATAGTAGAATTGGAAAAGGTACAGCGAAGGGCGACGAAAATGATAGTGGGGATGGGACGACTTTCCTATGAAGAGAGGCTGAGAAGGCTAGGGCTTTTTAGCTTGGAGAAGAGACGGCTGAGGGGAGATATGATAGAAGTGTATAAAATAATGAGTGGAATGGATCGGGTGGATGTGAAGCGACTGTTCACGCTATCCAAAAATACTAGGACTAGAGGGCATGAGTTGAAGCTACAGTGTGGTAAATTTAAAACGAATCGGAGAAAATTTTTCTTCACCCAACGTGTAATTAGACTCTGGAATTCGTTGCCGGAGAACGTGGTACGGGCGGTTAGCTTGACGGAGTTTAAAAAGGGGTTAGATAGATTCCTAAAGGACAAGTCCATAGACCGCTATTAAATGGACTTGGAAAAATTCCGCATTTTTAGGTATAACTTGTCTGGAATGTTTTTACGTTTGGGGAGCGTGCCAGGTGCCCTTGACCTGGATTGGCCACTGTCGGTGACAGGATGCTGGGCTAGATGGACCTTTGGTCTTTCCCAGTATGGCACTACTTATGTACTTATGTACTTATTTTGTTCTTCAGGCAGTCCGTGGTATATACAGTATTCTTTTCCAGCCCCATAATTCAGAAGCATCAATTTCCTTCCTGTCTCGTTTCTTCATTGTCCAATTTTCACATCCACATGACATTACTAAGAATATCATAGCTTGGACAAGTCAAATCTTTGCATGCAGTGATACATCTCTGAACTTGAAAATCTTGTCAAGGTCTTTTATAGTTGTTTGATTCCTTGTTGTTTCATTGGTTATTGGAAGTTCTCCACTATTTCTGTTACTTCTTCATTTAGGATAAAATTATTTATTTTACCAGTTGCCAGGATCTTTGTTTTCTTCATGTCAAGGTGCAAGCCCGTTTTAACTGTACTTACATATGGAAGCCAGAATTTATTTTAAAGAGTACTGTTTGGTCTTCAAGATAATCCAATGGATTGATCCACCTTACACATCAGGTTTGATTTAAAATTTTATATTCAAGATATGGCACACAAAAGAAATTGAAATTGGCATTTCCTACGTGTAAGGGCATAAAATCTCTGAATCTTTTCCGCTAATTTTTCTTAGCAAGCAGCAACGCTGTGGTAATACATTACCTTTACATGAGTTTGAGGCAATTAACTCTGCTGCTTTTCATATTTTTATTAAGACCATCTTGTTTAAGAAATATGTGCTTTCCTTGTCATCAAGCAGATGAAGCCATTACATATGGGTTGTGTCCATCAACCAGCAGGGGGAGATAGAGAGCACTCAACTTTTCACAGTGCCTCATGGCCAGCCAGCTCCACTGCCTCTTCAGTATTCTCTATCTCCCCAAGCAGGGTGGCTGCAGCTTCTTCGAGCTCCATCAAAAATCTGCTTGGGGGTGGCTCCTGGCTTGCCATTTGTTAGCCGGGGTGTTAGAGGCTATAGCAGCTTCACTTTGAAGGCACATAGGTCAGCCCTTTCCCTGCCTTACCCGTGCCCCAGTGGATGTGGACATATTAGCTTGCTTTTCCCTGTCCTTTCCCACTCAGTGGATGCAGTCACATTGGTTCGCCTATCCCTGCCTTTCCCACTTATCTGAGCCTCCGGAGTGTTTTTATTTACCTCTTTTGCATCTGCTTTCCTCACAGCGTTTAAAAAATAAATAAATAAAGTCGCATCGCGCTTTAGCACAGCGATCTTGGAAAAGAGGTTTTTTCCTTGAGATTCTTCTGCAGGACCGGAGCTGTGATACTCGGTCTACTGAGGTAAGAGTGTTTTCTGACTCCTCCGGGGTGGGCCCGCGATCGGGACATTTTTGGAGTGAACTGCCATTTTTGAATTTTACCGCCATTTTCGTCAATGGCTGCGGAGACTGTAAAGCGCTGTTCTAAATGTGGCAAGCGCAAATCAGCAGCGGGGCTCTGTAATTCGTGCTGTACAGATGGTAGAGCCGGCCTGAGCATGGCGAGCGGCAATCTTTTGCGCTCTGAGCTGGCAGCGGACACCATTTTGGATTTTCCACATGGCGCGGCCTCCGTTGCGACGGAGAGCCCTGAATCCGGGGGGGGGGGGGGGGGGGGTTCCACTGAGTGAGGCTAATAATAGAGCTGATAGCCCTGGGCAGGATCCGGGCGGTCAAGGAGCGGTTTTCTCCCCTGATTTTGTTTTAATGCTGCATAGGGCGTACATGCTTAAAAGAGCTCTTCCACAGGGATCTTCGGACCCTCTGCCTGCCCCCCCCTCTCCCCCCGGTGGATCCTGGCCTTTTGGAGTTGGCTTTGTCTGTTTCTTATCCTCCTCAAAAACGCAGAAGGGCTAATTCCCCTTCTGAGTGTGGCCCACTCCCCTTTTCCCCCCCCCCCCCCCGTGGTCGGGCTATGAGGATTCTGAGGGGTCTGGCAGAACTTCTTGGGCTGAGGAGCCAGAGTCGGGTGCAGAATTGCCACAGGAGCTTGATGATCCGTCTGCGGTGAGGATTTTCCATCGCGAGGAGCTGCCAGCGCTTATTTCAGATGCCTTACAAGCCCTCTCGATTGAAGATCCTGGGAGTGGCACAGCCTCCTCTGTTAATCCAAGGATGGGTAGTACCAGAAAGCCTGCTCGAGCCTTTCCTTTGCATGACACCATCCAAGAGCTTATTTCGGCTCAATGGGCTGACCCCGAGGGACCTTTGAAGGTTGCCAGGGCTATGGGGCAATTATACCCTCTGAGTGAGGAACATTTGGCTCGCTTTGCAATGCCTAAAGTGGATGCTCTGGTCACGGCTGTGACAAAGAGAACTACCCTCCCTGTTGAAGGAGGTGTTGCCCTGAAGGATATTCAAGACCGCAGGCTTGATTCAGCTCTGAAGCGGTCCTTTGATTTGGCAGGTCTCACTGTTCGGGTGTCTGCATGCAGTTGTTAAGCTGCTAGAGCCTGCCTGACTTGGTTACAGTAGGCAGTGGAACAGCCCGGTGATGGAGCGGAGACCTTATCTGAAGTGGCTCCGCGGATGGAGTCGGCCTTGTCCTTTTTGGTTGACGTCCTTTATGATATGGTCAGAGCTTCGGCTAAACAAATGGCTGTAGCAGTGGCGGCTCGCCGCACTCTTTGGCTACGACATTGGGCGGCGGACATGGCTTCTACGCAAAGGTTGGTGAAGTTGCCCTTTCAAGGCCTTTTCCTGTTTGGTGAGGAGCTGGAAAACATTGTTAAAGGCCTGGGGATTCCAAACCTCAGCGCTTGCCCGAAGATAGGCCGAAGCCTTCCTCTAAGGGTCAGGCGGTCCGCTCCTCTTACAGACCTCGCTTCCGTGAAGCTAGAAGGTACCGTCCGGGGCGTTCTGCTGGGTTCACTTCGCGTGCCCGCTTTCAGCAGAGAAACTCCTTTCGCTCGGACAAATGTTCCGCAGCTGCCGGTTCAAGGCCTGGAGTTCAGGTGCGACCCTCTCAATGATGGTGCGCTGGCCCCCTCCTCGTTTCCTGTCATCGGAGGAAGACTTTCCCTCTTTTTTGAGGAGTGGGCCAAAATCTCCGCAGATCAGTGGGTTTTGGACCTGATCAGAGACGGATACCGAATAGAATTCGATGCCCTGGTGAGAGACGTGTTTGTGGAGTCCCGATGCAGTTCTGCCGCCAAACGGGCGGCGGTAGAGGAGACTTTGCACAGTCTGTGCCGGATAGGGGTTGTGACCCCGGTGCCTCCCGCCGAAAAAAGTCTAGGCCGCTACTCCATTTACTTTGTGGTGCCACGAAAAGGCGGGTCTTTTCGCCCGATCTTGGACTTAAAAGAGGTAAACAAGTCCTTAAGAGTGCGGCATTTTCACATGGAAACCCTGCGCTCCGTCATTGCGGCGGTACAGCCAGGAGAGTTTCTCACGTCTCTGGACCTGAAAGAAGCTTACTTGCACATACCAATTTTTTTTTTTTTTTGTTACATTTGTACCCCGCGCTTTCCCACTCATGGCAGGCTCAATGCGGTAGGCAATGGAGGGTTAAGTGACTTGCCCAGAGTCACAAGGAGCTGCCTGTGCCAGGAATCGAACTCACTTCCTCAGTTCCCCAGGACCAAAGTCCACCACCCTAACCACTAGGCCACTCCTTCAATCACATACCAATTTGGCTCCCGCACCAGAAGTTTCTGCGGTTTGCGGTGTTGGGAAAACATTTCCAGTTTCGGGCCTTGCCTTTTGGCCTCGCCACAGCTCCCTGAACCTTCTCCAAGGTAATGGTGGTAGTAGCTGCCTTTCTCAGGCGAGAGGGTATCCGGGTTCACCCGTACCTAGAAGACTGGCTCATCAGAGCAGAGTCAGAAAAAGAGAGTCATCTCGCTACAGCCAGAGTGGTTTCAGTCCTTCAATCTCTGGGCTGGGCTGTCAATATGGCCAAAAGTTACCTGACCCCCTCGCAATCTCTAGAATATTTGGGGGCCAGGTTCGACACAGCCTCGGGCTATGTGTTTCTAACCGAGCAAAGGCGGCACAAGCTTCAGAATCAGGTCCATCTGCTCCTCAGGATGCCCCACCCGCGAGCTTGGGACATTGGCCAGCTGTTGGGATCGATGACGGCCACCTTGGAAGTGGTGCCATGGGCGAGAGCGCACCTGAGACCTCTACAGTATTCTCTACTTCAACGATGGTCTCCAGTATCTCAGGATTATCAGTGCAGACTTTCTTGGCTCCCTGCGGCCCGCCTCAGTATGGAGTGGTGGCTCTCGGACAGCATGTTGCGGGGGGGAATGCCGCTGGAGCTCCCCGATTGGTGCCTAGTGGTGACAGATGCCGGCCTGAAGGACTGGGCGCACATTGCCAGGGGAAGCATGCCCAGGGTCTGTGGACGCCCGACGAGTTGGAGTGGTCTATCAACCGCCTGGAGTTGAAAGCGGTGTTTCTGGCTCTTCTGGCCTTTCAAGTGACCCTGGAAGGATTGGCTGTCCGAGTGATGTCGGACAACACGACAGCAGTGGCCTACATAAATCGACAAGGCGACACTCAGTGCAGAGCTCTAGCCGCGCAGGCCGAACAAATTTGCCACTGGGCCGACCTGCATCTACAGTCCCTGTCAGCAGCTCACATTGCAGGTCAGAGCAACGTGCAAGCCGACTATCTAAGCAGGCATCAGATCGATCCAGCGGAGTGGGAACTAGCAGACGATGTATTCCTGCAGATATGTGCCAAATGGGGCAAGCCAGTGATGGATCTTATGGCGACCAGTTCCAATGCCAAAGTCCCGTGCTTCTTCAGCAGACGGAGGGATCCTCGCTTTGCCGGTTTGGATGCCTTGGCTCAACCCTAGCCCCTGGGCTTGCTGTATGTCTTCCCTCCGTGGCCCTTGATAGAGCGAGTGCTCCTGTGGATTCGGCTGCATCCAGGAGAAGTGGTGCTCATCGCCCTGGATTGGCCCAGGAGGCCTTGGTATGCGGACCCCCGACAGATGCTGTTGGAGGCTCCCTTTCCGTTACCTCTGGTTTTGCACCTGTTGTCACAGGGTCCGGTGGCCATGGAGGACGCCTGCCGCTTTGGTCTTATGGCATGGCGATTGAGAGGGCGCAATTGAGAGATAAAGGCTACTCAAATAAGGTAATTTCCACTCTCCTGCAGGCCCGTAAGCGCTCCACTTCCGTGGCTTATGCCAGGATTTGGCGCCAGTTTGAAGTCTGGTGTGTTTCAAGAGCTCTTTCTTTGCGGGCTCTTGTCTCGCCGATTCTGGACTTTTTGCAGGATTAGGTATAACTTGTCTGGAATGTTTTTACGTTTGGGGAGCGTGCCAGGTGCCCTTGACCTGGATTGGCCACTGTCGGTGACAGGATGCTGGGCTAGATGGACCTTTGGTCTTTCCCAGTATGGCACTACTTATGTACTTATGTACTTATACAAAGGCTTGGCCTATAATTCCCTGATGGTACAAGTGGCAGCATTGGCCTCCCTACGTGGCAAGGTTGAAGGCGTGTCCTTAGCTGCTCATCCAGATGTGGCACAGTTTTTTAGAGGGGTGCTTCGGCTCCGTCCTCCCGTGCGGGCACCTTGTCCAGTTTGGAACCTGGGGGTTAGTATTGAAGGCCCTTCAGGGGGCTCCCTTTGAACCGCTTCGGCGTGCTTCAGAGAAAGATTTGACACTGAAGGCCGTCTTTTTAGTGGCCATTACCTCGGCGAGACGGGTGTCAGAGCTCCAGGCGCTGTCCTGTAGAGACCCTTTTCTGCAATTCTCAGAGTCAGGGGTCACAGTTCGGACCGTGCCTTCCTTCATGCCTAAGGTGGTTTCAGCGTTTCACCTAAACCAGCCTGTTTTTCTTCCCTCCTTTGTTGAGGAGGAGTTTCCAGATTTATTTCGGCAGTTGCACCTTTTGGATGTGCGCAGGACTCTGTTGCAGTATCTGTGAATTACAAATTCTTTCAGGACCTCTGATCATCTTTTTGTGCTGTTTGCAGGTCCTCGCAGAGGGTCTTCAGCGTCTAAAGCCACTATTGCCCGTTGGCTCAAAGAAGCTATCTTTTCAGCATATCTGCTGTCTGGCCGGGCTCCGCCTGAAGCCTTTAAGGCACATTCCACAAGAGCGATTTCCTCTTCCTGGGCGGAAACTGGAGCACTATCTCTTCATGAGATTTGCAACATGGGCTTCTAAGCTCTCTTTTGCCCGACATTACAGGCTGGATGTGGCTGCCAGGAAGGATGCGCGTTTTGGAGCACAGATGCTAGCGCGTGGTGTGACTTGTTCCCACCCTATTTAGGGATTGCTTTGTTACATCCCATACGTAATGGCTTCATCTGCTTGATGACAAGGAAGGGAAAATTAGGTTCTTACCATGATAGTTTTCTTTCCTTTAGTCATAGCAGATGAAGCCATGAGCCCTCCCTGTATGATTGTCTGTATTGCAGTGATTCTGATTTTAGGTGCTGTTCTTGTTTCCTGAAGTTATATTCCTTCCTTGGGGAGTCGGAAAACAGTCTTCAGGATTCTTGTTACAGTTATAGGAGGATGAGTTCATTCCCTCCAGTTCATGTTTTGGAAGGATGAGTATATTCCCTCCAGGAGGATGCAAGTATTCCCTCCGTTTATAAAGTGGAGGACGAGTTTATTCCCTCCAGGAGGATGAGTTCATTCCCTCCTTTTTTGGAGTTTATGCCCTTGTTAAGGGGCCATCGTTCGCTGTGAGGAAAGTTCATGTTATTCTCATTGCGGTTTGCTATACTGCTTTGAAAGCTTCAAATACTGAAGAGGCAGTGGAGCTGGCTGGCCATGAGGCACTGTGAAAAGTTGAGTGCTCTCTATCTCCCCCTGCTGGTTGATGGACACAACCCATACGTAATGGCTTCATCTGCTATGACTAAAGGAAAGAAAATTATCATGGTAAGAACCTAATTTTCCCTTTAGTATATTAACAGTACATCTGGTAGATTTAACAACCTCCCCTTTCATTGCAATTTTATATAAACCATTTGTTCTGCCCTTCCACTGATCCTCAGAGGTCTGTAGATCACTTTTGCATACATGGAAGGGTCAGTAGGGCCCATACCCCATTCACAGAACTCATTGGACAATTGTCTGTAGTAGTAACAGTTAATCTGTCTGAACCATTAGAGTTGAAATTTTATTCCCTAGATTAGATTACAGACAGCTGTTCTCATAGCCTCCAGACAACTCTTCCTGTTTATCTTTCCTCTGTATAGCCTCCTACCTCCATTCCTTGTTTTCCCTGTTACATGTAGGGTTACCTTATGAGATCCTCATTTCGTATTTTTCAGTATTACTCATTTGTCAGTGTCATGGTTTGATTTGATTTATTATACTTGATATTCTGCTTTAGATAAGCAAATGCATCAAAGTGGATTACAATACAAAGATTTAAAACTCGGTATTGATATTTTAAGAAACATCAAGCATGCACAAATAAAATTAGCGAAATAATAATCTTTTACCTCAAGGTTCAGCTATCTCAGAAAAGGAACTTGTTTCAATTTCTTCCTAACCCCGAGGAAATTACTTTTCTCCTGGACTTCTAAGGAAATGCATTCCACTGCTCTCTCCCTAGCACAGACTCCTCTGAATATCTCACCTAGTTCCTCTCCTAGACAGATACATGCCATCATTAGAGTATTATCTTTTATTGTTCCATATATAGTCCTACTGCTTCAAAACCTTTTTTTTTTTTTTTTTAAATCACCACCACAGCTGTCTTCCCTGGTCTAAGCACCATTCGCTTTCCTGGGCGTTCCTACCCCTCAGCAGCAGTACAGCCAGGGAGCCGGTGTCAATTCTGCAAGCAGGCAGGAATCAGGCATTGTTTTTCTTTCTCTATAATATCAGCAAAATTCGCCCTTTCCTTTCTGAGCACACTACCAGAACCCTCATCCACGCTGTTATCACCTCTCACTTAGACTATTGCAACTTGCTTCTCACAGGTCTCCCACTTAGCCATCTCTCTCCTCTTCAATCTGTTCAAAATTCTGCTGCATGACTAATATTCCGCCAGTGTTATTATGCTCATATTAGCCCTCTCCTCAAGTCATTTCACTGGCTTCCTATCCGTTTCCGCATGCAGTTCAAACTCCTCTTATGACCTATAAGTGCATTCACTCTGCAGCTCCTCAATACCTCTCCACTCTCATCTCTCCCTACATTCCTCCCAGGGAACTCCGTTCACTGGGTAAATCTCTCTTATCTGCACCCTTCTCCTCCACCGCTAACTCCAGACTCTGTTCCTTTTATCTTGCTGCACCATATGCCTGGAATAGACTTCCTGAGCTGGTACGTCAAGCTCCATCTCTGACCGTCTTCAAATCTAAGCTAAAAGCCCACCTTTTTGATGCTGCTTTTAACTCCTAACCCTTGTTCACTTGTTCAGAACCCTTATTTTATCATCTGCACTTTAATATTCCCGTATCCCTTATTTGTCCTGTTTGTCTGTCCTAATTAGATTGTAAGCTCTGTTGAGCAAGGACTGTCTCTTCATGTTCAAGTGTACAGTGCTGCATACGTCTAGTAGTGCTATAGAAATAAGTAGTAGTAAATCTCCCCGGACATGAGGATTCCCTGCAAGGAGAGGGACACAGAGCGGGCAGGACCCATGGAGCAACAAGAAGAGGAGGGAGGGAAGCAAGGGAGAGTGAGGCGAAGGAGAGAGCGAATAAAGGGCTGTGTGCGTGCACGCTTGGCAAACCGGGGCTGTAGAGATGCCGCAGCTCTCAGCCAGCCAGGTAGCTGCAGCCGAGGCTAGAATTTCGACGGTCTGAACACCCCTGAAACTTGCCCTGTGGATCAGAAATCCTTTCAGCAGGCAGTGAGCCCTGCAGCCGGGAGGTCAGGATTCTGATTGAAGTTATGCGGACAGCAGTACTGACGGCTCCTGACCTTTCGTAAAAACTTCCCCATACGCAAGGCTTCTGTGCTTTGCTGAGAAATGGCTGTGCGTTGCTCGGAATGCACATTTGAATACTGCTGGGCTCATTAGCATGCATTTGCATGCGATTCTCATTGGCTGCCTCATTGGTAAAGAGCCCGCAGAACCCCTTTGTGCATCGCCCGCTGGATTCCCTGCTTGCTAAACTGACTTGAACCGATCAGAAATGCAGGTTGCTGGCCTGGTAAGTTTTGTGCATCGGGCTGTTATTTCTCTGTGGTCTGAAGTACAAAACTTGCTTAGCATGGCCTTGCAGAAAAATACAGGTTCCTGAACTGTAACTCACATTGAGCTCAGGATTAGAGAGATGGATAATCAAAACTAAAATTAAAATCCAGGTAATAGCTCAGGGATTCCTGCTGCCTACATCTGTGGAACTGGTGTATGGATCTTACTGCAGTGGTAGTCTGGGAGTGTAAATTCTGCAGCACTTGACATTCCCATCACATTGATATGTGCATCGACTCTAGCCCTGGCCCATATCCAGAACTTAAATCTTGTGGTTTATCTCCTGCTTCAGGTCCCGTGCTTGTTTTTTTTAAATTTGGTGATTTGCTTCTGATAAAACATCTCAAATGTGAAGTACAGTCATAAATTGACAATAATAATATAGTGCAAGCAGTACAGAAGCCAATGACTTAAATGTACAAATATAAATTAATCATAATACGGTTTGTATTTCTGCACATGCTCAGGCTCATAAACGCTGTGATTGATTTACTGTTATTTCTGTACAACTCCTAGACATATACACTGTATATGTACATTCAGAGGAGAGATGATCCCTGCTGAGTGGACTTTACACAGTGCAAGGCTGGAAAACACAGAGAGGTGTTGTGGATCACAGGGGGAAGGATGGTGACAGTGAGGGGCGATGAGACATGAACACATGAGAGAATTAGGAAGTTTAGAGCCCAGTATTCCAAAAAGCTAAGCTTCTAATTTGCACCCTATTTTCAGCCACACTTATGAGCATAAATTATCAGTTGACAATTAATCTTAATTTAGGAGTTTAAAAGTTATGCTTCTAAATGTAGGACTCCCATCCATTTGCCTAGATTTATGAGCCTAATGCGGACAGTCAGTGCCAGGCTCATGACCGTTTTACCACTTCTGCCCCAGTTTCCACCTACGTTTTATGCTCCTAAATGTACAAGTTTAGTGAAATTATGCACTGAGCCCTAGTAAATTTTCAGAGAGGCCAACTTAGGAGCAGAACTCTCAAAGTTAGGTGCACAAATTCTTTGAATATTATTGGGCCTTTACTTTCTTACAGGAATGCTTTGTTTTGCTTTTCATGTTCTGCAGGCCCTGCTCTTTGTATTTTCCATTTTGCGTAAAGTAGCTTGGGACTATGGCCGCTTGGCACTGGTGACAGATGCTGAAAGGTAAGAGAACTGTTCCCATTCCAGGTGGTATTGCTTTCTTTCTCCAGCAGCTGCTCGCCTCACCATGCTTGTGGCCCGTAGCCTGTGGATCTGAATTAAGCGTACTGTATAGATATTTTGTTTATTAATAGTAATTTTTATTTTTGTTTATATTATGTAATTTAATGCCTGTGTGTCATTTTTTTGTGGATCACTTTGAGGGTCGTCTACGAGGCAATTAATAAATCAATACAAATAAATTAAATCTCTGCTAAGATGTTTCTCTTCCAGTCAAAGTGTGCCTGCCTCAGCATGTCCCTTGAACATAGGGTAATGCAGATACACTTGGTAAGTCCTCTCCGTAGGCTGCCCAGCTGGAATGTATTTTCTTCAGCCAGCGAGGTGCCTGGGTGTCCTTCCCTCTCTGCTGATGTCAGTGCTCTCCTCAGTTCATTGTTTTTCCACACTGTATAGGGTAAGGGTAATGAATTTGATATACCGCCTTTCTGTGGTACAACCAAAGTGGTTTACATATTATATATAGCAGGCTGTTGCCCTTTCTTCGTGATCAGGAAAAGTTGAGAACTGCTTCACATTTAATTTTTCTCACTCAGAAATGGTGTAACAGTCTAGCATCAAGCCAAAGGGCCTCAACAAGTACCAGTGGGCTTTCAAACAGCGCAGTATGTGCTCCTAACCCCACAGAGCCTCAGCTAGTACCAAAGGATCCTGGCACCGACAGAAAGAAATGCATAGGTTCATTTTCTGAAACCAAACCCCATGTGCAACCAGCTGAGCCTGTTCTTTCAGTGCATACAGCTGAACTCCGAAAGCAAGCTGCAGAACCATTAACCAAACAGCCTACACAGTAAGAGGCATATTTTCAAAGCACTTAGCCTTCCAAAGTTCCATAGGTTTCTATGGAACTTTGGAAGGCTAAGTGCTTTGAAAATATGCCTCTAAGTCTCTTAAAAATTTTGTATTTTTTAGGGTATATTTATCCCTCCCAATATGATGGTTTACCCACCAATACCTAGGAAGAAATAAATCACCCAAGGCTGCATCATTTTGCTCTTTATTAAATACCTCATCAAGTACTTGTATTATTAGCAGGTCAGTGATATCTCACTGGGAGTACAGAACATTGCTACACAAAATTACTTCTATATCTGAGACTCCAAAGGATATATATAAGCAACCAAATACTTTTATTTACTATTTTCCAAATATATGTACAATCAGTTGCTTATGGGAGTACAGTACCACAGCTACATGTAAGTGTTCTGGGTCTGAGTCTCTAATGTTTTATTTACCAGCCAAAGCCAATTAATAGATATAAAAGACTCAAGGCTACTTATGAGAAAGCAATAGGATTATTTGCCAATTCAGATACAATTGATTGGTTTCTCATGAGAGTGCAGCCCTGCTTGCACAAAGGTGCTGGCTGTGACTGTCTCATTCCCAAAGAAATAGGAGATACACTCCTTTTTATATGCCCATTTAGAATACAGACAAAATGACAGTAACACACCTTATTGGATATAATATATTGTAGTCACCACCTTAGTGACCATATATGGTACCATTTACATGCTTGTTTTTTTCAGCATTGATCGGAAAGCTTGGTCATCTTCTTGCGAGACCACTCAGTTGACCATATCTTCCTGGGTGTAACTAATTCTGCCCTGTTGGTAAACCGCACCATCCTGTTTATGAGGTTTTTGCACCTTAGCCCCTTCCTTATTTTGCTGCATGGTGTGTCCCAACAGCTCAGGAGTCTTACTGGAACTTCAGAGTTCAGATTACAGTTACCGGCCTCTAAACCTTTCTGTCATTTTTAAATCCTGAACCAAAGTCTCAGGCCTTACCAAAGCTCCTAGCTATGATGATAATATTCATTCTCTTTAAAGCGCCTCAGTACACTCGTCTCCTGAGACTTTAAAAGTTTCCTTCCATAACAAAAGTGACCAAACAAGTACTTCCTCTAAACGGTCCCTTTCGCATGTGGAAATGAATCTGAACTGCCATTCATCTCTTTCACCCGTAGCAATACAGCAGACATTAACGGTGAAGCTGGTCTGAGAAGGGAGTTATACTGATCATGCTACGCCATTTTTGATTAAGACTAATTGGTTGGCTGTGAAAGAGAGAATCAAATTTAAAATTTTATATGGTATGACGCCAATGTATATTCTTCATTTTGTGTGCCTTTATATTCCAGCGTGAAGCTTGTGATCAAGCTCTGCCAGGAGCTTCTGAAATACGTTTTCAGAACACCAGGGATAGAAAAACTCAAAACAGAGACTTCACAGTACTCTGTGGTTCATATTCAGCTTCCATCCATTTCTCCATGTATTTCTATAACAACTCTGTTACCACTGGCACAAATTGACTCATTATCTCAATCCATGCACCTATGTTGCTGGTGCAGCTGTTGCAAAAGATGCTGCAACGTTCCTCTAAACCAACATCTGCTCCTCAGCTGCCCTTTCTGAATTCCTACCATCTACAGTGTCTTTATTGCCTTAGCCACATAGCCCTCTTCCAGCGCTTTCTATGGTTCCTTAAAATCCTTCTTATAGCGCTAGCGCTCAGTGGCAGGAACTATCCCCTCAGGATTTCAGATATCTCAAAGGGTGAAGCTCAAGAACTTTGTTACAAGCTCTGATCTTATTCCTTCTACCAGCATGGAATTAACTTCAGACCCAGATCTAAATAAACAAGATATTTATCCCTAGAAGGCTACCAACATGAATAAAAAATAATTAAAGCCATTGATATTCCTATTGATGTTACTTTTCACACAGTGATACAAAGGATCCCTATTCTGCTTAGCCAGTTTCCAAAAACCTAGATGTGAGATATAAAGTGCAAACAGCACCTGGATTTGATAAGTCTAAGTTACCACATCACTTGATGGTTCTTCAAGCAGTAATGAAAGATCAAAGCCTTCCAAATCCTCCACACAATACTCTCCAGGTAAAGACCATAAAACTTTGGACTCGGTTGGACAGAAAGAAGTGCCAATGATGGTAGCAAGAACAGTGGCACATCAGCCTCAGATATTGCAAGATTCTCAGATTTGTCAAGCATTAGACTTGCTTTCCTACGATTCATCAGGATCATTGTTTACTTTTCTTAATAGAATAGAAGAATCTACTTTTTACCTCCTATGTAACACCTATGATACCACTTCACGCACAGATGCAGCTCAACAAAAGCATCTGGCTTACTTGAAGACCTCAATGATTGACTCACAGATGCTCCCTGTCAGGAAGATAAATCTCTTTGGAGATAAAGTGAAAGATGCAGTCTCACAAGTTAAAGATAATTCTTCCACCATTTAAGAGCTTTCTACTCCTATCATCAGATCGTGGGTCAAATGACTCAAAATCTAACCACAGTTATTCGAGAAATCTTTATTTTTCTCAATATTTACCTCAGTCATCTTACAGGAAAAGGTATCCATCATATACGTGACAACCCCCAACTAGGCAACCTGATCGGTCCTCCTTTCATGGACCAAAAGCACAGTCTTCCACTCCAGCAACAGTCTGAAAGAGCACCCCTCATTTTTGACAGCTCTCTAGGTGAGTGAAGAATTGGGGTGTTTTTTTCCTAAGCATGGTACAACATTACAGTGGATGAGTACTTGAGATTATCAATTATGGCTGCAAGATAAACTTTACTTGCCTTCCCAACCCATCTGCACCATTGAGTAGCATTCATCCTACATCTCAGCTGAACATTTTAAAAGAGGAGAATCTCTCTTCTCAATGAAGCCATAGATTTCATTCCTCTATAAAAGTGTCATCTTCAGGGGGTTTTACTCCCGTTATTTTTCAAATTCCCAAAAAGACAGGAGACCTCAAGTCCATACTCATATCTCAGAAACCTCAATTCTCACATCAAGAGCAAAAAATTCAGAATGCAGTCAGTACAAACCATAGTACTGCTGACTGGCATCTTTAGACCTCAAGGACACATGTATATATACCCATTCATCCTCAACACTGGACGTATCTTCAATGTATCTTTCACAGTAGTCATTTTCAATTCAAGGTCTTTCAGTTTGGCCTTTCCTTGGCACCCAAAGTATTCACAAAATGCTTAGCAGTAGTGGCAGCCTATCTCAGGAAGGAAGGAGCCTTTATACTTTCATACTTTTTTAGCTCAATCTTCAACAATGTTAGAACTCGGTGCTGAATATATTTAGTTCCTTATATGTCACTTCTTCCTGACACCCCACTGAATTTGCCCTTATCACTTCCTATATAATATTTTTTTATGATGTATTAATTAAATGTAACTCTAATTTGTTTCTTTCCTTTTATATTTATATCGTAAGCCACATTGAACCTGAGTTCCACTTGGGCTAATGTGGGATAGAAATGCCATCAATAAATACTTGGATGACTGGCTTATCTCTGTATCGTCGAAGCAGGAATTGTTGCATTCCCTTCACCTTTCCATTTCAACTTTTTATTCCCAGGGTTTTGTCATCAGTATGGAGAAATCCCACCTGATTCAAACTCAACTCTGCAATTCAGCCTATATAGGTACAGTTCAGGCAAAGGCCTTCCTTTCTCACAACTGTTGCAATACTTACTATCCAGCGTATACCACCTTTCAACTTCTCTTGATTACTCATTGTCCAGCGAAAATGCTTTTGAAACTCCTAGGTCACACGGCAGCTTCCTTCTGTCCTACCAATCTCCAAGTTCCATTCAGTGGAGTCCATCCAGCACAAAATATACATTTTCTCCTCAGATCAAGAAGGGATTGAAGTGGTGGCAAATTCAAAAGACCATGCCAGCAGGGACTCCTTTCGGACCTTGTTCTAATAAATACCTCTCCCAAAGGATGGGGAGCATCTTCAAAGATACTGAACGCAAAGCAGTTGGTCTCCACTGGAACAACTATTCCATATCGATGTTCTTAAGCAATAGACAATCTACTACGCTATTGCCACCTTCAAACACCTGGTTCAAGACAAGACTGCTGCTCTGTATGGACAAGTGGCATTGTTTTACATAAACGGGGGAAAATGGTCTCTGTCATCCTCTTTCAAGCACCTCATTGGATTTTGACATCTAGCTATTCGTCTTCCCAGATTCCTACAAACAACTTACATTTCTGGAATTCAGAACACCTTAGCAGACAAAGCAGGGTTTTAGTCCCTCATGAGTGGTCTGTTTCCCTTCTTATTCAACAGATTTTTCAATGTTGAGGAATTCTCAAAGTGGATTTTTCACAGAAAACACCAACTGCACACTTTTTTTGCTCCGAGACAACAAGTGTTTTCTATGCATTTCCTTTCATTTCAAATATACAACAGATAATCATGGACATTATTCTCATTGCCCTAGGCTGGCCTTGCCAGCCATGGTATCCATGGCTTCTAGCCATAGATAGCTGACTTTCTCTGGGCACACGTCCAATCCTCTCTCAACAAGGAAGTCGCTCTGTTCATCCCAACATGAAAGCATTCTGCCTCAAGGCATAATGTCTTAGATCTGTACAGACGCCCCCCCCCCCCCCCCCCCCCCCCCCCCCCCACAAATAATCCAGCAAGTATTTAAATCTGCTAATAAACCTTCTACACAGAAATCTTGTTCTCAGAAATGGAAGTATTTTCCCATCAGATGTGCTTCTTTTAACCTTGATCTCTGTTCTTGATCTTCTCCAGTATCTTTTACTTCTTTCTGATTCTGGTTTGAAAACATCTTTAGTGAAGGTCCACTAGCGGGTATAGTTTCTTTTCATAATGGTTATGATGTCAAGACTATCGCTCCTCACTCAGTAATGAAACAGTTCTTGAAAGGCTTGATGCATCTTTGGCCACCACTGCAATCTCAAAATCCTACATGGCTCAATTACTTTTTCCACCATTTGAACCAATAGCCTCAGTACCTATGAAGTTTATGTGTAAAATACTTTTTCTTATCATCATATAACATCAGCATGCCGCATTAATGAAAATCAACATCTGGCTTGCTATTGTTGATGCCCCCCTGTACAGGTCGTTGGTGAGGCCCCAATTGGAGTATTGTGTTCAGTTTTGGAGGCCGCATCTTGCTAAGGATGTAAAAAAAATTGAAGCGGTGCAAAGAAAAGCTACAAAAATGGTATGGGATTTGCGTTACAAGACATATGAGGAGAGACTTGCTGACCTGGACATGTATAACCTGGAGGAAAGGAGGAACAGGGGTGGTATGATACAGACGTTCAAATATTTGAAAGGTATTAATCTGCAAACGAACCTGTTCCAGAGACAGGAAAGCGGTAGAACTAGAGGACATGAAATGAGGTTGAAGGGGGGCAGACGCAGGAAAAATGTCAGAAAGTATTTTTTCACGGCGAGAGTGGTGGATGCTTGGAATGCCCTCCCACGGGAGGTGGTGGAGATGAAAATGGTAACGGAATTTAAAAATGTGTGGGATAAACATAAAGGAATCCTGTTGAGAAGGAATGGATCCTCAGAAGCTTAGCGGAGATTGAGTGGCAGCACCGGTGGTTGGGAGGCGGGGCTAGTACTGGGCAGTACAAATCAAGGTCAGGTATACATATAAAGTAGTAAATATGAGTTTATCTTGTTGGGCAGACTGGATGGACCGTACAGGTCTTTTTCTGCCATCACCTACTATGTTACACCAGATTTTTCCTCACAAAAAGATGTATTTGCTGTGAACTCTCTCACCCTAAGTTCTCACCAAAAATAGTTTAATTTTTTCATCTAAATCAAGATATTGTGCTTCCAGTTTTCTTCCTAAAGCCTCACTCAAAACCAACTGACTCATCATACCTTAGTCTGTAGAAGAGTACTTTTATTTTACTTGGATTCCACCAACACCTACAGGAAGTCTTCTCAGCTTTTCCCATCTTATCACCCTCCTCATTGGGTCTTTCATTATCCAAGCATACGTTATCTTCCTGGATTGCAGTTGGCATTTCTTTTAGTTATGAGCAAGCAAAATTGATTTCACCTGGTAAAATGGGAGCTCATATTCTGTGGGTTATTTCAACTTCTGCAGCACAGTTGTGAGTAATTCCCTATCTAGATATTTGCAACGCTTATACTTGGTAACCTCTGTATACATTTATGAACAGGGCCGTGCCAACACAGTAAGCGAGGTAAGCATGGCAGGGGGACGCTTCCCTCTGGGGGGCGCCGCCGCACCATGCTCACCTCGCCCGCCCTCTTCTTGACGTCAGAAGAAGGCGGAACACAGCGAAGGGAAGGCTAGAGACGTCGGGAGCGCAGCGCCGCCTCCTTCACTGACGCTGCACTGCCGGAACCGCCACGGAGGTAAATTTAAAAAGGAAAAAAAAGAAAAGGGATGTTGGGGGGAGAGAAGAGGGCGGGCAGTTGAACAATGGGAGCAGGAGGGCAGGGGAGAGACGAGAGCATGGATGCGAGGGGGGGTCATGGAAGGGAGAGAGGGGAATTGCTGGAAAAGGATGAGTGGAGGGGGCAGGGGACAGAGGAGCATGGATGGGCATGGATTGGGAGGGCAGGGCTCGGAGAGAGGGGAATTGCTGGATAGGGATGAATGGAGGGGGCAAGGGACAGAGGAGCATGGATGGGCATGGATTGGGAGGGCAGGGCTCAGGGAGAGAGGGGAATTGCTGGAAAAGGATGAATGGAGGGTGCAGGGGACAGAGGAGCATGGATGGGCATGGATTGGGAGGGCAGGGCTCAGGGAGAGAGGGGAATTGCTGGAAAAGGATGAATGGAGGGTGCAGGGGACAGAGGAGCATGGATGGGCATGGATTGGGAGGGCAGGGCTCAGGGAGAGAGGAGAATTGCTGGAAAGGGATGAATGGAGGGGGCAGGGGACAGAGGAGCATGGATGGGCATGGATTGGGAGGGCAGGGCTCAGGGAGAGAGGGGAATTGCTGGAAAGGGATGAATGGAGGGTGCAGGGGACAGAGGAGCATGGATGGGCATGGATTGGGAGGGCAGGGCTCAGGGAGAGAGGGGAATTGCTGGAAAGGGATGAATGGAGGGGGCAGGGGACAGAGGAGCATGGATGGGCATGGATTGGGAGGGCAGGGCTTAGGGAGAGAGGAGAAATTGCTGGACATAGAGGGGAGGGAAGAAAGATGAAGGAGATGAAATGAGGGAAAAGGAAGAGAGGAGAAAAACTGCACATGGATGAAGAAAATAGGCAGAAGCTGAGGACCAGAAATGAAGAAGAAAGGAGGAAAGAAATAAACGGAAAGGAAGCCCTGGAAACGGAGTTAAGAGGACAGATAGCAGCAGAATCAGATACTAGGCCAGCATGATCAGAAAAAGAAAGTCACCAGACAACAAAGGTAGAAAAAAAAATCATTTTATTTTCATTTTAGTGTTTGGAATATGTCCACTTTGAGAATTTACATCTGCTATCTTATTTTGCAATGTATAGCAATTTGTTTCTAAGAATATTGCTGACAATTCCTGTCAGTGTGGCAAGTGGTGAGCGATCATTTTCACGGGGGGGGGGGGGGGCCGCCGCCGCCGCCAACTGATAGTCTGCAGGGGGGTGCCAGAGACCCTAGGCACGGCCCTGTTTATGAAGCATTGTTGCATAGACAATGCCTCTAGATCGGATGAGAACTTTGCTCAATCTATTTGAGAATCTATTTTTCCTCCACCCACTGAGATCTCCAGGTTGCTTTTCTATGGACTAATTATCTAGCAACACTTAGGGAGTCACCAAGGGCCAGATTCAGTAAATGGCGCCAAATATGAGCACTGAAAAAAATCAGCGCCCAGCACTATTCTGTAAAGGGCTGTCCGGATGCCAGGACTACACCAGCTAAGACTAGGTGTAAATCCTTACACACAAGTTAGACATGCATCCGTGGTATTCTGCAACTGAGTTCAATTTTACGGAATACTCCTGGCGGACCCATGCCTCTCCCATGGGAACACCCCCCCCCCCTGCAGTTGCATGTGGATATATTTAGGCGCTATCCTATAATTGGGTGGGTAAGTGTATTTCCGTGCAGATCTGCTGTTTCAGCCCCATTTTAGCTCCTTTCCACACTGAAAGTTGGGCATGGAATTGGTACCTAACTTTAGGTACTATTTATAGAATTCCCCAGTTAGTGTGTCTGCATTATCCTATGTCCATAGAGAAAATGGAGTTGCTTACTTGTAACGGGGATTCTCCATGGACATCAGGATAATAGACACACCTTCCTGAGAGAAATAGAGGAAGGAACTAATAACTGGAATGACTTGTAAATGTCTACTCCCTTCTGTGCTTCAACAACTCTTTCTCCGATAACTGTAAGCTAGATATAAGCAGAGCTAAGGAGAGCACTGACAACAGGAGAGCAGGAAGGAGGCACCTCGCTGGCAGTAGAAAATAGAATCAAGCCAGTGTTGGACGGGCAGCCTAGAGAATCTGCTTACCAAGTGTCTGCATTACTCTGATATCTATGGAGGAACCCTGTTACAGGTAACCAACTCTGTTTTCCTTCCACTGTCATCACACCTTCTCCCCCATCACTTGTCCCTGTCTCATATTCACCTAAGTAATAAATTTAAAACAAATTGGAGAAAATATTTCTTCACTCAAAGAGTATTTGAACTCTGGAATTTGTTGCTGTAGAATGTGGTAAAAGCAGTTAGCTTAGCAGGGTTTTAAAAAGGTTTGGATAATTTCCTAAAAGAAAAGTCCATAAGCTACTATTAGGATGGGCTTGGGAAAATCCACTTCTTGTTTCTAGGATAAGCAGCATGAAATCTGTTTTACTGTTCTGGGATCTTGCCAGCAGCCCGTCCCCATCTCCTGCAGCATGTGCCCAGAGCCTTCTACTAATGATTCTCTTAATGTCATTTAGGGGCTGAAATGTTTCTCCCTCTGTTGTTGGTGGAGTTGTGTGTCACTGCCTTTGTGGTAGCTTTTGTTGCTTTGATGTGATGCTGACAGTTTTTCCCCCTCTATCCCAGACAGCGGCGACGACAGCAGCACAGTGAGCGCGAGGAACTGGAATAGTATGTTGTCTGTGGTGCTGGTTCTCACACTCTCCTTCCTCCCTGTCTTTCTGGCAGCTTTCTTACCATATCACCGTCCTCTCTTATAATAACCACAAACACCAGAGCTTGAATAAAAATTTGCCCAAGAATGTTTGTCCTGGTTGACATCCTTTCACATTTTTCTCACGCCTGGCTCTGAGTAGATGTGCAGTTCTTGTTTCTTTTATTTCTCACACAGATGAGTCATGCACTTGCTGCTTTAATTCCAGAGATAATAACTCTTCCCAGTATCCACCGTCTGCTTCCTCTCTTGGTCTCATTTCACTTTTTCTTTTGGGGATTTTTGTAGTATGTTTGTTTTGGGAGAAGGGAAGATTTCAGCTTCGATTGCACTGCCCAGTTTGAAGAAACACCTTCCCCTGAGTTTGTTCTTCAGCCATCTGTATTTCATTACTGCTTTGTGTATAAGCATATCATCTGCCTGGGGCTCTGAAGATCTATTTTTCCACTCCTTGTGGCACCTGCATGATAATTGACCGTTTTATTTATTGTTCTTATATACTGATGATGATATACAAATACTCAATTCGGCGAGCAAATTCCTCTTCAGCTCTCTGTGTTGCATTCTTGCTTTGTGTACCGTGACAATGATCTGTTTTTCAGCTCTCTGTGCTGTATTCATGCTTTGTGTACCAGAGTGATACCTGTATGGTGCTCTGATGATTTGTTTTTCAGCTATCCATTCTGTATTCATGTTTTATGTGTACCAAGTGTGACACCAAGAAACACAAAAATGAAGAACCAATTCCCTACAGGCAAAAGATACCAAATAGGATTAGGGAAGACCCAAAGGGACCTTGAGGAGGCAGCCTGATCCCAAACTGATCCACAGAGTTCAAGTTTTAAAAATGTATTGTGTATACAGAGCAAATAATATACAGCAAAAATCCCGTGTTGTGCATCCAGAAAGTCAAATCGGGGATTTGACACGGATCCGTGTTTCGGTGGAATCGCCTCCATCAGGAGTCTCTCGCAGTCTGGTAGGACATAGATGGCATTATTAAAAACAGTCAATCAATGGCAAAAAAACATTTTTTGAATTTAGACTGGTCCAAAACAGAAAATCTCACAAAAATTTCTGGTATCCAGTCCGTATACTTCTACATTTTCTCAGCAATCTCTTCAACGAGTGCATAAATATAAGAGCATTGATATATTCTTCTACAGTGACCTCAGTGATGTTCACCGCCCACCACCCTTGCAGGTTTTACGTGGCGGTATATACCAAACATCAATTTTAAACATTTTTTCAATTTTAATTTTAGACTAAATATCTTGCTTCGAGTCCGAAATAATAAGCAAGATAAGTAATGTACTGGCTGCGTTTATGGTATTCACTTTGTACCAAAATAAAGAAAAATATCATAGAATAAGTTTAAAGGAATCAGAGAGTTAGAAGTGGTTTTTATTCTTACCAGCACAGCTTCAGATATCAGTTTGAAAGTCTTGGGAAAATATCACATGTACAGAATCTCAGTTAGAAAAATATCATCACATGTACAGAATCTAATATCAATAGCTTAGGTAATAATAATAAGCAATCAGACTAATTTGATAAGGAACCGTTGTAAGGAGGACAAAGAAAATGAGAGAGAGAGATCAGCACATGTTATCTGGAAGTATAGAGAGAGAGAAACAGAGATCACAGGTGTTTCCTGAGACCA
This sequence comes from Microcaecilia unicolor, assembly GCF_901765095.1. Lineage (NCBI taxonomy): Eukaryota > Metazoa > Chordata > Amphibia > Gymnophiona > Siphonopidae > Microcaecilia > Microcaecilia unicolor. Next base: position 7,828,666 of record NC_044033.1, read on the forward strand.
GGCTTTCTTAGAGAAAGAGATAGGTCACATGTTATCTGAAAACATGTAGAGATCAGCACAAGTTATCTGAAAGTATGGAGAGAGAGAGAGAGAAATAGCAGGAAATATATCAGTGGTTCTGAAGTGAGAAAATATAAAGAAAGTAGAGGATAGTTCTGTTATAAAGAAATAGTTCTTACCAGAAGCAATGCAGAAATAAAGAAGGGAAAATATATTTCCTGGAGAATAGCCAATTAGCAAGGATGCCCTGAATCAGGACAGAGAAAAGTCTCTTGCAAAATATGGCTAATTCTGAAGATTTTCGTGTGCAGGTATTCTTATAGAAAAAGTGATGTCGTCACCTCTCCCCCCTCCTACACCAATGGAAGGTAGCATAGGTGTCCTGCCAACACCCTATTGGTACATTTGACCTTGACCATCTTGTAACTGAAGAAAAGATGTGTATTCCAGATACTGGGCTGCCATAGTAACAAAAGCCAGGGATGTCTGCATTCCTGTCTATGGCTACCAGCAGTGACTAGCAGCCAGGTACAGAAAAGACAGAGGGGGGATGGGAGGCAGTGCAGCACAGGTAGAATAGAACATCTTTTTACAGTAATTAGTCTAAAATTAAAATTGAAAAAATGTTTAAAAGTTTATAAAAGTAACAGTGTACCTATGAAGAGGCTGATGTTGGGTATATACCGCCACGTAAAACCTGCAAGGGTGGTGGGTGGTGAACATCACTGAGCTTCTCCTTTTAACCTTCAAATGCACTCAATCTGCAGCCCCCCATTACCTCTCTACCCTCCTCTCCCCGTATGTTCCCACCCGTAACCTCTGCTCTCAGGACAAATCACTCCTATCTGTACCCTTCTCCACCACCGCTAACTCCAGACTCCGCCCCTTCTGCCTCGCATCACCTTATGCCTGGAACCGACTTCCCGAGCCTATACGCCATGCGCCCTCCCTGCCCATCTTCAAGTCCTTACTCAAAACCCATCTCTTCTCCCTTGCTTTTGGCGCATAACCACCTTCCCCACTCTTGATACCTACACTGACTACATAGTTTGTAACCTTTAGATTGTAAGCTCTCTTGAGCAGGGACTGTCCTTCCCCATGTTTAAACTTGTACAGCGCTGCGTAACCCTGGCAGCGCTATAGAAATGCTAAGTAGTAGTAGTAGGTCACTGTAGAAGAATATATGAATGCTCTTATATTTATGCACTCGTTGAAGAGATTGCTGAGAAAATGTAGAAGTATACGGACTGGATACCAGAAATTTTTGTGAGATCATTAAAAACCAAACATCATAAATAGCAAAGCATGTTCAGCAACATCGCTGCCTCTGTAAAGATCCAAAGATGTGTACTAGTGTGGCACCTACAGTGTGCTCTGCTCTCCGTGCTGTATACATGCTTTATATGTACCAGTGTGACCACTGTAAGGATCTATTTTTGATTTACTTCCTTTGCTGGAGAAGTGCTGAAACTGTAAAGAAAAAAAAACTTGCCAGGAATGAGCTAAATTCCAGGCAGATCGTGCAGATGATATAGTTAAATTCCCAACTGATGTATGTCAAGTTCTTTTCCTGAATCCTGCTAAGGAGAGGCTTCTTATAGCACTGGGGTTCTTTCCCGTTATTCTGGGGTGACAGCAGGTCTTTTTACGCAGTGCAGCTTGTGTGGAAAGTGCCTTTTTGTCCGGGTCCTCATTGTCACCGTTAAACATTTTCACATCAGTAGGAATACCAGCCTTTTGACCTTACTTCTTTCCTTTGCACTGTAAGATAAAGCAGCCATGGCCTTATATCGAAGTGGTTATAATAAATTCATCGCTGATCTTCTCTTGAACTATCTGAAACCTGCTTGTCAGCTGGATATAGTTCCATTGCAGAAACGGGAATTGGTTACAGGTTATGTTTTTCACTTCCATCGCTCAGAATACCATCCTAAATTGAAGGCATTTTTATCTGAACAATGCAGAGGGCCCCCTGTCCTTTTCTCACCACCAAAAACAACAAACTGTGCCCCGTGTACGCACGGCAGCGTCACAGTGGCTGTGCCTGCAGAAGCCTTTGGATGCTCCTTAGGGAGGTAGTGAAGTCTGTCAATTTTCAGAGCTTGTCTAATTGCTCTGAATCAGTCAGTCTGAACCAAGCAAACGAGAAGTTAACCCTTCACCCAAAACCATAAACGTATAATCAAATATTCAGATATGAATGGCGTCAGAGGAATGAGACCAGAGAGGATGCAGAAGTGATGGCATTTGGGAAAATTGATATTGTCAGGAATCTTGTCAGTTCTTGGCCTGCACCGAACAGAACCTTTGGATTTTCTTTTCATTTTTATAAAGCAGCAAATTGTCCTGGTTCTGGTTTTCTGGTTGCCCTCAGGTCCCTGTCAGCCTCTGAGGCGGTAGCTCCAAAGTGGGCTGTGATGGGACAGTGCAAAACCTACAGCACCTAGGTGCAGACTGAATCACCCTTAGACGTGGTGATGGGGGGGGGGGGGGGGGGGGGTTTGCCCTTCAGTTTTGTACATTGACTGGAAACCCCATGAAATCCATTAAATTTTCAACAGTAGGGTTATCAGAAGCAGTGATTGGGAAAGCTCTGCACTCTTAATCATTCTTTGGCTATTTTTTTCTGGGCAAGTTTTACACTGAAGCTCTGGTATTCCCTGGTGTGGGTAATCAGTAATATATTGCTGTTTTCTAACCTGTACTTCTCATCCAGCTACACATACTGATGAAGGGACCAAGGTAGTACAGCAGCAGGCAGGCAGCAGTGCAGAGTGAAACTCTAGCTCATGTCCGAATTACACACACATGGGATGACTCCAGAGCTCTGATCAGTCCTTCAGCAGTGCAGAGTGAAATCCCAGCTCATCCCCGAATGACACTTACGGACGATTCTAGCGCTCAGATCAGTTCGTGTGACCTACGTTGTAGTTAAGCACTGAGGGGCCAATGCAGAAAGCAACCGCAGGTGTAGCTGCGGGGTTACCACGAGTTGAACGAGGGTTTTACATGACCAGAGATGCAGAGTGGAATTGTGTGCGAGTGTTAGCTCGGGCGAAAAGTCACAGGGCAGGTTGTATTAAATTGTATGCTAACCAGCTAATTAATGTATTTGTGCAATGCCAAGATTATGCTGTCCACTTGTGATGTTATGTATTTATTTATTATGGCATTTGAACCCCGCGTTTTCCCAGCAATGCATGGAAAGTTTTGCAGAGAGGGTTTCTTGTCCATCTTTCACATTCAAGTGCTGGTTTTATCGTGCTTTGCAAGCCGAAGGAAACCCGTGCAAGTTTTAAAAGCAGATAGTGAGTAGCAAACACATGCGCATGTCCGAACAAAACCGAAAGTGTGTGCTCACCTCGGCATCTGTTCTTCTGCGCTTAAATATGAAAGTTTTTGAAAGGCTCATATTTAGGTGCAAAAGAACAGACACACCAGTGCCAGAGCCAGTGGTGGGCAGCGGGACTGCTGGTTGGGAGGCAGGGATAGTGCTGGACAGACTTGTACGGTCTGTGCCTGTGCCAGAGCCGGTGGTTGGGAGGTGGGGCTGGTGGTTGGGAGGCGGGGATAGTGCTGGGCAGACTTGTACGGTCTGTGCCTGTGCTAGAGCCAGTGGTGGGAGGTGGGACTGGTGGTTGGGAGGTGGGGATAGTGCTGGGCAGACTTGTACGGTCTGTGCCTGTGCTAGAGCCAGTGGTGGGAGGTGGGACTGCTGGTTGGGAGGCAGGGATAGTGCTGGACAGACTTGTACGGTCTGTGCCAGAGCCGGTGGTTGGGAGGAGGGGCTGGTGGTTGGGAGGCGGGGATAGTGCTGGGCAGACTTATACGGTCTGTGCCCTATAGAGCACAGGTACAAATCAAAGTAGGGTATACACAAAAAGCAGCAAATATGAGTTATCTTGTTGGGCAGACTTGATGGACCGTGCAGGTCTTTTTCTGCCGTCATCTACTATGTTACTATGTAGTGTGTTCTGAGACTTCCAGTTTTGGTTCTGATATGCGCACAGGAAGCTGTGCTGACTGGGAAACCTTGTGCACTTGTGTCCAGTATACTCTTCTCCCATTTGCTGCAGAATTTCTGCACATAACATTTGCCTATAATTCTGCGGTATTGGGCTCACGGTGGAAGTCATACACTCGGACTTCTGTGCCATCTACCCTGAGCCCTCCTACTTCGGCCTCTGAGTGCCTGTAACGCTGCCATCAACATCTGTCCCATGGTCTTTACGTTCCTGTTATTGAGTAAAATGATTTTTGCACGATGTATGAGCCCTCGCTTTCAGAGAGAGTCACTCTGTGCACACAGTGTAGTCCTTTCTAGAAATATGTGGACATATTGAGGAATAACAGCTAAACTACCTTCAATAAAAAGTTTAAAATTTTACCATCCTGCTTCCCAGCCAGTTATAAAAGCAAGAGGTATTTGGGGGATGGGGAAGATGGCTTCTTTTAAAATGCAATGAAAACAGCAGGTTCGGGTTGCATTTAGTTGATATACTGCCAGGGTAAAATTACTTCACAGCGGTTTACAGAGTCAAGTATAGGAGAGTCATTAAATAAAGGAACTACAGATTTCAACAGGACAGCCTAAGTTAGAAGAAAGAATGGGAAGAGAGGAGGAGGGAAGAACTGGGAAAGGAGGGCCAAGAAGCAGGAGTGTGGCATGTAGCAGGCCATGCGTCTGAGAGACTGCCACGGGGCTAGGGGGATATTAATAAAAGGCAACGACTGCGGCCAAATGGGCCTATGACATCGGGGAGAAACCTAGATCTGCTTAAAGACATGTGTTTTCAGAGCAGCCTTTAATTCAGGGTGGGAACGGAGTGAAAGTGAATTCCAGAGAGTAGGTCCAGTAACTGAAAACATTGTTTTAAGAAATATACCTAGGGATATCGTCCGCAGAGGTAGGATCACAAGACAGTTCTGATCTGAGGAACGAAGTGATCTAGAAAGAGAGTCTAAAGACAGATACCGACTTAAAAGCCGTTTATGATTAACGTGTAGTGGACCCACCTGTGCACCTATAGGGAGTCAGTACTCCCTATAGGAGATGAGTTACATGGTCAGACTCACATCCACCGGTAATTAGTTTAACTGCCACGTTAATACTGTAGGCTAATAGAGAGTTGAGCCTGTTTAAGATTTCTCCGAGGCCTGTTTTCCGCTTCCCAGTGCCCAACTACTGCTCCGAGTCCAGTCTTTGCCCACCTTACTGTGCTTTCGTGTCAGTCCTTCTCTCTGTGTGAATCTGAGGCGTGCATTGGAGTTTGAGTGTGCTTGTGTGAAGAAGGCTGCAGATCAAATTCACATATGTAGAGTCCGTCTGTTGTGTGTGCTGTTGGGGTTAGGTACTCACAAATGCGGTGTTCATATAGTGTTTTAACTGTGGATGATGCAGACATTGCTTCTGACCTCAGCCTGATCTGATACAATGATCCCGATGAGCCCATATAGCACCAAGGTCACACACAGAGGCTGAACTTCACCTTTACCCAAAGGAAAGAGAATTAAAGGGAACTCTTGTTAAGTAGCAGTAAGACCACCAATAGACGAACTTCAGTTGCCCTTTCCCCGCGGCTCATCCTGCTCACTTTGCCCCCTCCTGTCAGGTGAATTAGCTAGTGTGCTCTGCCTGCTGACCTTACTAAACTCTAAAGCTCTCTTCTCTTTTGCCTGTGCTACTCTGCTCTGGGTGTCTGGAAGAGCTGTCTAACCTGTCTGCCTGGGATGTGGTTTTCTCCTCTGCACTTCTCTTTTCTACGGTGCTTGTGTGCTGACGGTTCTTTCTGTTCTCAATTAGTGTCGCGTCAGCGCTGCACTCCGACAGCCATGACAGGTATGAACGCCTGACCTCTGTCTCCAGCTCCGTGGACTTCGAACAGCGAGATAATGTAAGTTTGAAGCATCGTTAATCCGAGCTGCTGTGAGGTGTTTGCTGTATCTACCCTTTTCCGGTCATCATTGCACTAGGGCAGCCTGTGGGATGATCCAGGACAGCAAGTGATTTAGAAAGAGTAACGGGCATCTAAGAGTTACCAAACAGGTGTGGACTGCACTCCCAATTCAGGTTGAGGTCCCTGTGTGGCAGATTCTGTACTGCCATGCAGGAGCACAGGAGATTCATTCCTTGATTAGCTGGGAGCCAAAAAAATAAAGCAGGGTTTATATGATGACTCCCTAGTGAAAAGTGGAATAAACGGGTCTCTAGTGAGAACTGAATGGGAGATATTAAGGAGGGAAACAATGTATTATAAATAGAGAGCGTAAACATGTAGATCATGGCTCCCTGATGAGATCTGGATTGGGAGAGGTGAGGTCAAGGAGTAAAAGCATAAACAAGAATACCTGGGTCCTGGCAGCTCTGAGTCTTGCAACCCTCATTTATTAAAGAGCGGGTGATTATGTACTGTGCTGGGGATGATGTCTGGCCAGAAAAGGCCTCATCGCTGTCCTTGGACTGACACTCCTGCAAAATTAGGCTGTAGAAGACAGGGGGAAGGAACTCTGCACCTAGAACACAGCTCCAAGAAATAACTAGTCACAGGCCTTTCTCTCTCCCTCCTTTGCAGGGATTCTGCTCCTGGCTGACGGCGATCTTCAGGATAAAGTAAGTGATGCTCTGATGTCCCTGGCAGCAGCTGGGAACATTTCCTGAGAACTCACTGGTGCACCATGTACCCACCTTTTTTGCCTGACCCAGCAGCTTCGAGAGCTGGGTTATAAATGTAGTAGCTGACAGAGTACTGGCATGTGTTTCCAGACTTTATTCCAGCAGTCCAAATCATTTGTTCTTGGCAGAATACAAAAATCACATGAATATAGTTCAGGTTTACTTGACTATTGATATCTTATTTTGTTGTTTTTATTAGATGTACTTGTTAATGTTAGAAGGTGGACTCTTCACAGTGTCCTGAGACCAATGGTTTTACATGCGTATGTCAGTGGTAGGATTTTCTAAGCAACATATGCAGATCTGATAGCACAGGAAAGACATAGTTATCTCTTACTCACACTCATCTGCAACATTTGTAGTTTTGTCCGTCCCCATCCCCCCCCCCCCCCCCCCCCGCGCATGTTTCCCTGCCCCCGCCGCTCTGCATTTCTCTGACTTTCTCACACTTTGTAATGAGTCCGTGGACAGAGCTGTTTCTTAAAGACCAAAATATTCATTTTGACACTGTGGAGACTGAGGTTTAAGTCCTTTTTAATTTTTTCTGGTTTTAAAATCACATTTTCATCGTGCAGATGAAAAGGTTCAGAATAGTTTGCTATCTGATCTAAGAGCCTTACCAAAGAGGGGATACGTGTCTTTGAGTCTTAAAGTTGCATTTCTGTACTGTTGTTTCCTCTCTGATTTCTGAATTAAGTAACTCATCTGATCAGACTATTTCTGTGTGAGAGGCTCAGCTCTCACCTCTCTTGGCGTCACTTTCTCTTTTCTCCCGGTCTAAGTTTGCACAACACTGCTGTTATTTTTTTTATTTTTGTTACATTTGTACCCCGTGCTTTCCCACTCACGGCAGGCTCAATGCGGCTTACATGGGACAATGGAGGGTTACGTGACTTGCCCAGAGTCACAAGGGAGCTGCCTGTGCCGGGAATCGAACTCAGTTCCTCAGTTCCCCAGGACCAAAGTCCACCACCCTAACCACTAGGCCACTCCTCCTTGTTAGCAGAAGTACCGCGCCCCCCCCCCCCCCCCCTCCCGTGTATTGGTGGGATAAAAGACTTTGGCCTAGTTCGGTACCACTGGGGTGAGCCTTGGTTGGGAACTCCTTGGAAGCAGTTGGAGATTAGGTTCTCAGTCTGTATCTCGTGCTAGCTGAGGGCTGCTTGAACAGCTGCTAAAGTGCTGATACTTCCGCCTCTTTCTCCCTCCCAGAGACGATGAGATCCGGGAGAAGTGTGGCGCAGACGCAGTGCATTATCTCTCCTTCCAGCGGCACATCATCGGGCTGCTGGTGGCGGTTGGCGTTCTTTCAGTGGGAATTGTGCTGCCTGTAAACTTCTCAGGGGACCTTCTAGGTAGGTAGCGTTCAGTGCTCTCTTTGTCCATTACGTCATGGACTGCTAGATGTGTTGCACTTGGGCTGACTTTATTAAGCCTTTTCCACATGTAAAGCCTGTATTACATGTCAGAAAGGGCTTTTATCAAATTGCGCAGTTGAATATGTGCACACACAAGATTGAACATACCTATGCATACACTGCACGCACATGTTCCTCAGGTCGTAGTTGCAATATACACACACAGGGGATACCGCATTTACACTTTCTTTGGAGCAGGTGAGAATTTGTGAACTGTTAGGGCTAGTTCTGGGTACCCTTTTTATAAAAGCACATAGGCTCCTAGGTTGCTTTTATGACATTTCGTGTTATAAAATAAAGTCCTTATTTCTCAACGTGTAAGTTTCTTGGGGGGACTTGATAGGTATGTAACACACTTCTTAAGATTATTCAGTGATCACTGCTCGCTTTACAGCCTTCTTAGTATGTAATGCTCGATGTTCGCCTTCAAAACTCAGGGGACCTGTTAAGAGTTTAATGTTTTCAAAGGACAAGTAGGATGGAATGCACCACAAGTGGCAACGTATCCACAGAGCCTGGGGCCTGGGACACTATTCTCAGATGGTGGTTGGGAGGCGGGGCTGGTGGTTGGGAGGCGGGGATAGTGCTGGGCAGACTTATACGGTCTGTGCCAGAGCTGGTGGTGGGAGGCGGGGATAGTGCGAGGCAGACTTATACGGTCTGTGCCAGAACCGGTGGTGGGAGGCGGGGCTGGTGGTTGGGAGGCAGGGATAGTGCTGGGCAGACTTATACGGTCTGTGCCAGAGCCGGTGGTAGGAGGCGGGGCTGGTGGTTGGGAGGCAGGGATAGTGCGGGGCAGACTTATACGGTCTGTGCCAGAGCTGGTGGTGGGAGGCGGGGATAGTGCGGGGCAGACTTATACGGTCTGTGCCAGAACCGGTGGTGGGAGGCGGGGCTGGTGGTTGGGAGGCGGGGATAGTGCTGGGCAGACTTATACGGTCTGTGCCAGAACCGGTGGTGGGAGGCGGGGCTGGTGGTTGGGAGGCGGGGCTGGTGGTTGGGAGGCGGGGATAGTGCTGGGCAGACTTATACGGTCTGTGCCAGAGCTGGTGGTGGGAGGCGGGGATAGTGCGGGGCAGACTTATACGGTCTGTGCCAGAACCGGTGGTGGGAGGCGGGGCTGGTGGTTGGGAGGCAGGGATAGTGCTGGGCAGACTTATACGGTCTGTACCAGAGCTGGTGGTAGGAGGCGGGGCTGGTGGTTGGGAGGCAGGGATAGTGCGGGGCAGACTTATACGGTCTGTGCCAGAGCTGGTGGTGGGAGGCGGGGATAGTGCTGTGCAGACTTATACGGTCTGTGCCAGAACCGGTGGTGGGAGGCGGGGCTGGTGGTTGGGAGGTGGGGATAGTGCTGGGCAGACTTATACGGTCTGTGCCAGAGCTGGTGGTGGGAGGCGGGGATAGTGCGGGGCAGACTTATACGGTCTGTGCCAGAACCGGTGGTGGGAGGCGGGGATAGTGCGGGGCAGACTTATACGGTCTGTGCCAGAACCGGTGGTGGGAGGCGGGGCTGGTGGTTGGGAGGCAGGGATAGTGCTGGGCAGACTTATACGGTCTGTGCCAGAGCCGGTGGTAAGAGGCGGGGCTGGTGGTTGGGAGGCAGGGATAGTGCGGGGCAGACTTATACGGTCTGTGCCAGAGCTGGTGGTGGGAGGCGGGGATAGTGCTGTGCAGACTTATACGGTCTGTGCCAGAACCGGTGGTGGGAGGCGGGGCTGGTGGTTGGGAGGTGGGGATAGTGCTGGGCAGACTTATACGGTCTGTGCCAGAGCTGGTGGTGGGAGGCAGGGATAGTGCGGGGCAGACTTATACGGTCTGTGCCAGAACCGGTGGTGGGAGGCGGGGATAGTGCGGGGCAGACTTATACGGTCTGTGCCAGAACCGGTGGTGGGAGGCGGGGCTGGTGGTTGGGAGGTGGGGATAGTGCTGGGCAGACTTATACGGTCTGTGCCAGAGCTGGTGGTGGGAGGCGGGGATAGTGCGGGGCAGACTTATACGGTCTGTGCCAGAGCTGGTGGTGGGAGGCGGGGATAGTGCGGGGCAGACTTATACGGTCTGTGCCAGAACCGGTGGTGGGAGGCGGGGCTGGTGGTTGGGAGGCAGGGATAGTGCTGGGCAGACTTATACGGTCTGTGCCAGAGCCGGTGGTAGGAGGCGGGGCTGGTGGTTGGGAGGCAGGGATAGTGCGGGGCAGACTTATACGGTCTGTGCCAGAGCTGGTGGTGGGAGGCGGGGATAGTGCGGGGCAGACTTATACGGTCTGTGCCAGAGCTGGTGGTGGGAGGCGGGGATAGTGCGGGGCAGACTTATACGGTCTGTGCCAGAGCCGGTGGTAGGAGGCGGGGCTGGTGGTTGGGAGGCAGGGATAGTGCGGGGCAGACTTATACGGTCTGTGCCAGAACCGGTGGTGGGAGGCGGGGCTGGTGGTTGGGAGGTGGGGATAGTGCTGGGCAGACTTATACGGTCTGTGCCGGGACTGGTGGTTGGGAGGCGGGGATAGTGCTGGGCAGACTTATACGGTCTGTGCCAGAACCGGTGGTGGGAGGCGGGGCTGGTGGTTGGGAGGCAGGGATAGTGCTGGGCAGACTTATACGGTCTGTGCCAGAGCCGGTGGTAGGAGGCGGGGCTGGTGGTTGGGAGGCAGGGATAGTGCTGGGCAGACTTATACGGTCTGTGCCAGAACCGGTGGTGGGAGGCGGGGATAGTGCGGGGCAGACTTATACGGTCTGTGCCAGAGCTGGTGGTGGGAGGCGGGGATAGTGCGGGGCAGACTTATACGGTCTGTGCCAGAACCGGTGGTGGGAGGCGGGGCTGGTGGTTGGGAGGCGGGGATAGTGCTGGGCAGACTTATACGGTCTGTCAGAGCCGGTGGTGGGAGGCGGGGCTGGTGGTTGGGAGGCGGGGATAGTGCTGGGCAGACTTATACGGTCTGTGCCAGAACCGGTGGTGGGAGGCGGGGATAGTGCGGGGCAGACTTATACGGTCTGTGCCAGAGCTGGTGGTGGGAGGCGGGGATAGTGCGGGGTAGACTTATACGGTCTGTGCCAGAACCGGTGGTGGGAGGCGGGGCTGGTGGTTGGGAGGCAGGGATAGTGCTGGGCAGACTTATACGGTCTGTGCCAGAACCGGTGGTGGGAGGCGGGGATAGTGCGGGGCAGACTTATACGGTCTGTGCCAGAGCTGGTGGTGGGAGGCGGGGATAGTGCGGGGCAGACTTATACGGTCTGTGCCAGAACCGGTGGTGGGAGGCAGGGATAGTGCTGGGCAGACTTATACGGTCTGTGCCAGAGCTGGTGGTGGGAGGCGGGGATAGTGCGGGGCAGACTTATACGGTCTGTGCCAGAACCGGTGGTGGGAGGCGGGGCTGGTGGTTGGGAGGCGGGGATAGTGCTGGGCAGACTTATACGGTCTGTGCCAGAACCGGTGGTGGGAGGCGGGGATAGTGCGGGGCAGACTTATACGGTCTGTGCCAGAGCTGGTGGTGGGAGGCGGGGATAGTGCTGGGCAGACTTATACGGTCTGTGCCAGAACCGGTGGTGGGAGGCGGGGATAGTGCGGGGCAGACTTATACGGTCTGTGCCAGAGCTGGTGGTGGGAGGCGGGGATAGTGCGGGGCAGACTTATACGGTCTGTGCCAGAACCGGTGGTGGGAGGCAGGGATAGTGCTGGGCAGACTTATACGGTCTGTGCCAGAGCTGGTGGTGGGAGGCGGGGATAGTGCGGGGCAGACTTATACGGTCTGTGCCAGAACCGGTGGTGGGAGGCGGGGCTGGTGGTTGGGAGGCGGGGATAGTGCTGGGCAGACTTATACGGTCTGTGCCAGAACCGGTGGTGGGAGGCGGGGATAGTGCGGGGCAGACTTATACGGTCTGTGCCAGAGCTGGTGGTGGGAGGCGGGGATAGTGCGGGGCAGACTTATACGGTCTGTGCCAGAACCGGTGGTGGGAGGCGGGGCTGGTGGTTGGGAGGCAGGGATAATGCTGGGCAGACTTATACGGTCTGTGCCAGAGCTGGTGGTGGGAGGCGGGGATAGTGCGGGGCAGACTTATACGGTCTGTGCCAGAACCGGTGGTGGGAGGCGGGGCTGGTGGTTGGGAGGCGGGGATAGTGCTGGGCAGACTTATACGGTGTGTGCCAGAACCGGTGGTGGGAGGCGGGGCTGGTGGTTGGGAGGCAGGGATAGTGCTGGGCAGACTTATACGGTCTGTGCCAGAGCCGGTGGTAGGAAGCGGGGCTGGTGGTTGGGAGGCAGGGATAGTGCGGGGCAGACTTATACGGTCTGTGTCAGAGCTGGTGGTGGGAGGCGGGGATAGTGCTGTGCAGACTTATACGGTCTGTTCCAGAACCGGTGGTGGGAGGCGGGGCTGGTGGTTGGGAGGTGGGGATAGTGCTGGGCAGACTTATACGGTCTGTGCCAGAGCTGGTGGTGGGAGGCGGGGATAGTGCGGGGCAGACTTATACGGTCTGTGCCAGAACCGGTGGTGGGAGGCGGGGATAGTGCGGGGCAGACTTATACGGTCTGTGCCAGAACCGGTGGTGGGAGGCGGGGCTGGTGGTTGGGAGGCGGGGATAGTGCTGGGCAGACTTATACTGTCTGTGCCCTGAAAAGGACAGGTACAAATCAAGGTAAGGTATACACAAAAAGCAGCACATATGAGTTTATCTTGTTGGGTAGACTGGATGGACCGTGCAGGTCTTTTTCTGCCGTCATCTTCTATGTTACTATGTTCTTCTTTTTCTCCATAGTTCTTCATACACATTTTCTCTTTTTATTAAATTTTTTTACTAACTTTAACTCCCCCTTCCCCAATATTCATCCTGCAGCAGTCAGCTTTTTTTTTTTTTTTTTTACTACATTGGTCCCGCCCTAAGCCAAAATACTCCCAACCAAGCAAAATATATATGGTTGGCCCCATGATCTCTTGAGATGTGTTGTCTGTGCAGAAGCAGGGAAGGGGATGTGGGATCAGGGGTAAGAAATAGAGGAGATTCATCTGGGAGGGAAGGGAAAATAGCTGAAGGAAGCTGGGCTGTGTGTGAAGGGTAGGGGAAGTATGATGGCAGCCATATTGTGTGGTTGAGGAGTAGGCAGTCATAGAAGGCCAGGTAGGTGTGGGCGGGGGGGGGGGGGGGGTGCAAGAGGCATGGAGAGAAGTAGGATTGTAGGGGGTGAGAGTAGGGAGATGGATTGTTAGGGGTTAGAGAAGTGTTTGAGTGTGGGCGGGGGGGAACAAGAGGCGTGGGGAGAAGTAGGATTGTAGGGGGTGAGAGTAGGGAGATGGATTGTTAGGGGGTAGAGAGTGTTGGATTGTGGGGGAGGGGTAGGACACTGGATTTTGGGGAGACTGGGTTGCTGGGGGAAGGAGGTGCAGCAGGCTGGGTTATTGGGGAGAGGTAGGGAGTTGTCGGAGGCTGTGTTATTGGGGGAAGGGTTGGGGCTGGATTGTTGTGGCTGAAGGATAGAGCGGTGTAGGAAGCCTGGTGGGGAGTTGTATAGGGGGTTGGGAGGGGGGCTAGGAGAAAGAGACACAGAAAACAGGCTTGTGACAACTAGGGAAGAATAGAAGACTAGGTTTATATTTGGGAGAAGGAAAATGGTATTTAAAATATTAGTAGAGATCAGAAAGCCAGCTTATGGGGCAAACATGGAGTAGAAGATAGGACTGCCACATCCACCCTTCTAGCTCTTTGCTTTATTTTAATTCATGTGAGTTCACTGATGTGAGAAGTGCTGACTCAGTGGAACAGGGATGAAAGTACAGCAGGCTGAGATATGAAACCTGAGTGGAAATTTCCCTGGGCTACACAGGGAAGCATTTAGAATAGTGAGTTCCCTTGACTACAGCCCAACCTGTGTTTCTGCTTTTCCAGTCGCTCTGACTCAGCAGCATGGTGCATGTTCCCACACTGTCTCTCATGCTACACTGTCATCAGCCATATCCACATGACCTAAGGCTTGGTGAGGCTTTTAACTTTCTAAATTAATGCAACGATGACACATTGAGCGTAGTTATTTCCTGGGTAAATATTGATTTATGCAGTTAAATTGGGTATCTGAAAATGTTCCTTAATAAACCTGGCTAATTGTATGCTTAGGGTTCCATATCACTTGTGTTTGGACAGATTGAAAGAAAGCATTCTAGGGCATAGTTAAAGATGGGGTCAGAAGAGAATGTGCAAAGACCTTGCCTGGTAATTGCCGTGATTGTCCAGGGCCAAGCACCATGCACCACCTCTGAGGCTCTACCCATACGCCCCAAATACAGTCATTAGCTGTCATCTTTGAGTAATGACCACAACTCTTTCCTGTCCTTGCAACTATGAGCACTATGCACCATCCCTAGCCTCCAGGTGAATGAAGATCCGAATAAGGGATCTGCCACTGGGCCTGATCCTTGTAGACAGTTTTCAGAGGGAAAGTAAACACGTAGTTTTATTTTAAAAAATTAAGTAGTTACATACTTTGCATCTAGGTGACCTGTCAGAAACGGCCCTGCTAGGCATTGAGAGTAGACAAGATTTCCAGAATGATAGTACCGTAGAGTCTCGATTTATCCGATGTAAACGGGATCGACAGGTGGTTGGTAATACAGAAAAAGTGGGTGAGGGATAAAAGAGCGACATCGATATTGAATGCGCGTTTCAACAAGGAAGAAGTAACAAGAGTTAACAAGCTTAATGTGCCCCAAGAATCTAGGACTGCTGCCTTTTAACTTAAGTGTGTCCCCAGGAAAGAGAGAAATTCGCATTCTTCTCAGTGAATGATGCTGTGTCATCACCTAGGTGTGTCGGATAAGTGAGACTCTACTCCGTGTGGCCCTTCTGTTTTCTAAAAAAGAAAAAAAACTCTCACATTAGCTGTGGCCCAGAAAAAAAAAAAAACTTAAATCTGACCCAGTAGAGATTCTGTGGAATGTATCTGTTCTAATTTTGAAAGTACAACAAGGGAAAAGCCTCAGAATTCCCCAACCTCCAGCCTATAAATATACAAGGCTTCACTTTGAGAGCCGTAATGCTCTTCTAACATCGGAGGGGGTTCTCATCACAGACAGAAAACCCCCTTCTGTTTCAAAAGGTAAAGGATACTAAAAGAATCCACAGAATCAAAAAAAAAAAAAAAAACGGGGGAGGATCCATATTGGAAAAACTAATATAAACAAGTATGCAGGTATGGATAAAGAAGTGTCATGGGTTCTGTTAATATGTGTTACAACTTGAGACCCCTCCACTGGAATAGTGGTGGGCCGAGCTCTATAGCCTAGACTGCTGAAAAGCACTGACTAGGCCTGAAAATCTGATGATGGCCTTGTAGCTGAGTGCCTGCGGAAGCAGGACCGGTTGGCAAGCCTTAGTACATAAGTACATAAGTACATAAGTAGTGCCATACTGGGAAAGACCAAAGGTCCATCTAGCCCAGCATCCTGTCACCGACAGTGGCCAATCCAGGTCAAGGGCACCTGGCACGCTCCCCAAACGTAAAAACATTCCAGACAAGTTATACCTAAAAATGCGGAATTTTTCCAAGTCCATTTAATAGCGGTCTATGGACTTGTCCTTTAGGAATCTATCTAACCCCTTTTTAAACTCCGTCAAGCTAACCGCCCGTACCACGTTCTCCGGCAACGAATTCCAGAGTCTAATTACACGTTGGGTGAAGAAACATTTTCTCCGATTCGTTTTAAATTTACCACACTGTAGCTTCAACTCATGCCCTCTAGTCCTAGTATTTTTGGATAGCGTGAACAGTCGCTTCACATCCACCCGATCCATTCCACTCATTATTTTATACACTTCTATCATATCTCCCCTCAGCCGTCTCTTCTCCAAGCTGAAAAGCCCTAGCCTTCTCAGCCTCTCTTCATAGGAAAGTCGTCCCATCCCCACTATCATTTTCGTCGCCCTTCGCTGTATTAGGATCTGGTGTGACATTCAAGTACGGTGTAAGGGGCAAGATGGAGGAATAAATGGCAAAAATAGTAAGAAGTTAGGTTCATAAAATGGAGTCTGATTTTGGGAAGATGGCGTCTTTCTCTGTATCTCAGGAAGTTACAGTTATGAAGAAATAGGTGAAAGGAGGGAGGAGTGGGCATCCGATCTGCGATTGAGCAAACTGTCAGAAAGTATGATTCACGTATGAAAAAATTGTGTGCCCATTGAGTTAAACGGGCGGAAGAGAGTATTTAAGATCTGCAGATCTGGGCGGAGTTTGGAATTTTCCCCAACTCTACCCAGAGTGCAGAACTACGGTCGGTCCATCTGAGATTCTGACTGATGAGCGTGCCAGATTGATTGAAGTTCCAATTGGTGAGAATAAAGATCATTTCTAACACCTACTCTCCTAGTCTGTGCCTAAATTTCTTGACTGCATATCTGTTTCTCTGAACACCCCTTCACAAATAGTGTTCACATAAGCAAGGAAGCTCCTACTCCTTAGTGCATTATGTGGGAGGATACATGCCCTAAGATACACTTAGACACCAGGAGTCAGAAAGCCGAGGTCCTGGGTAACAGACTTAAAATGAGCCTTTCTGAAACCCACTCTTCATCTCCGTGGGCACAGGTCCCCCGGAGGTCTAGTTCCAAACACTTTTATTCTTTGTTTTGATTACTTGGTGGTATTGCTGTCTTGCTCTTCTGCAATCAGTGACATGCATCTCTGTTTTCTCTCTAGAAAATAATCCTTTAAGCTTTGGGAGAACAACCATTGCCAACTTGAATTCTGGGTAAGTGCTCCTCACTAATACATGAGAACAAGTTTGAACCCGATTTCAGAGCATGGCATGGGGGTTGGGGGGGGGCAACGTCTCAGCATGTTGTTGTGGGTGCTCTTCCCTCTGAGCCACTGTGAACCCAGCATGTTACAGGGCACGCTTCTCTCGGATCCAGTGCTGAATCCCCGCAGTGTGTATTTTATCTGCCGTCTGACATGTGCCTTTCTTGACAGGAATAACCTTCTATGGTTGCACACCTCCTTTGCCTTCCTGTACCTGCTGCTCACAGTATACAGTATGCGACGGCACACCTCAAAGATGAGATACAAAGAAGACGATTTGGTAATGCAGGATGCAAATCCAAGTGGCAGAAGTAGGGGCTGTCTGGTCGCTTTAGCCCATGTTGCTTCTTCAGCACAGGGCCTGTGGATGGAGGGCATCGCTCTAGTCCAAATCTCAGATATTATATCAAGCAGTCGCTTCTCAAGGATTTGTCAGTGGGTTTTGCAGGGCAGGGCTGCAGTGAACTGCCTGTGAAACATTACCTGCTGAGTGCCCAGTCAAGTGAGCAGACAATGTTTCATATGAAACTCTGAGTGGCTGCAAGCTGGAGAGCAGAGCTTTGGGAGTTTTGCTGGGTTACAGATGTTCAGGATGCAGTAGTCTGTCAGTGGTACTTCGTTTGCAGTAACAAAGCGAAAAGGGACTTCAAATGCTTTAGATTTCCTCTCTAATATATTGCCCAAAACCATGGGCGTAGTTTGACTGTTTCATTTGTTGGGGGGGGGGGGGGGGGGAGGATGGGGCGGAGCATATTAGCATATTCATTTGCATATGTATATGTGCAAATGAATATGCTAATATGGAGGAGGGAAGGGGAAAAAAGCTGGCTTTTTTTTTTGGGAATAACCATAATGAATATGTATGAGATATCAAGCCAGCTCTTTCTCCTTCTTTCCTCCTTACCCAGCACTCCCTCTTCCTCTCCAGTAGTATTTCCCCACCCCCTTTCCCATACCAGTGTAGACCTTAGAAATGCAAAGGCTCTATATGTAGATCCTTCAAGAGGTAGTGTGTCATGATTTAGGCTCTACACCCTTTCTGATGTTTTGGTGCCACCTCAGTAAGGCCAAAACACAATCTCTCCACTGCAAAACACTATACACAAACTTGTGCAAAAACACACTCATATCCTTACTAAACCATAACAGCACTAATTCCAAGGACAGGACGAGCTACAACCTTATGCGTGAAAAGGCAGAACTGTAATTACACCAGGCTCTGAAACACCAATACACTACATCGTGGAAAAAAACAAAACAAAAAGGGCTACAAATACTACACGCTAGCAGGATACTGCACCTTGATCACATATGAAAAACACATGACACAAGGAACTAGAAATCAGAAAATATGAAGGCAAAATACTGAACTGGAAAGTTACCTCAAGAAGTCAGACTCTGCATGCAGCAATACTAGAGAAATTTAAACAAATGCAAAATATCACAGATGCACATTTCCAAAAGCTGACATATTCCAATTAATACATTCTGAATAAAACACTTTTTTCTACCTTAGTAGTCTGACTCGGCATGCAACAATACTAGAGAAACTGAACCTTAAATGCAATAATATCACAGATTGAT
The DNA here is from genome assembly GCF_901765095.1 of Microcaecilia unicolor. Taxonomy (NCBI): domain Eukaryota; kingdom Metazoa; phylum Chordata; class Amphibia; order Gymnophiona; family Siphonopidae; genus Microcaecilia; species Microcaecilia unicolor. The sequence goes on from NC_044033.1 coordinate 7,847,114, forward strand.
TGGGGCGAAGAGTGTTAATGTGAGATAATCGGAAAGCTGAAAAAAACACAACAACCTTAAGGTTAGATATTGGCCGATAGTTCTGCACAATAGAGCAATTGAGTTTAGAATCCTTAAGCCTGCTTCCAAGAAGAAGGGAAAACACCGGAAGAGAGACTAAGAGAGACCATAGAGAGCAGAAAAGAGAGAAGAGCACTGAGAAGCCTCTTAAGAAGAAATGCTGGAATAAATCAGTGAATGGGGAGGACGAGCGAAAAGAAGAAACTGTCTTCTGAAGAAGAGCAGGGGTAGGAGACTGCAATGAGGTGAGGGAATCAATAGAAACAGGACATCCTAAGCAAGGAAAAAACAGAGGGGAGAGTAAAGTGACAGCTGCAAGTGATGGGGAAAATTGCCGAAGTAGGACAATCTTATCATGGAAACCAGAGGCAAAATCATCAGCAGTCAATGAAGATGGAGGTGCAGGAGCCGGGGAATTTGCAAGCTAATTAAGTAAGTGAAAGAGTTGAGAGGAAGTCTGATCCTACAAAAGAAGGTGATCTTTTTGCCTGGCATAAACGAAGTGAGTAAGAATGGGAAATGTTCTGAAATGCTATAAAAGCTACAGTAGAGGGAAACCTGCACCAGGTGTGTTCAGCTTTGTGCAGTAGGTGATGACCCAGGGTGATACCAGGGTTGGGAGAAAGGCTGTTAAGAAAGGACAAAGGGGAGCTGATCAATCTAGAGCAGTGCTTAGTGTGGAGTACCGCAATGAAACCTAAGAGTCCATAGGCAGAGAAGAAAAATCAGAGGGAAAACCCTCACAAGAGTCAAAAAATACCTTCACGAAGTAAATCTCCTCTGTCCTTGTCTTCTTCGGGCCTTCACTCACTGGGTCCCACCCTCGCAGAAATAGGAAGTTACCTCAGAGGAGGGTGGGACCGAGTGAGTGAAGGCCTGACAGCGACGAGGAGAGTGAAGATTTACTTCGTTTACAAGCAGGGCAGACGCGAGGTGCTGCCTGCCATGCCGCTTCATAGCTTTTTCTTTAAATCAGGGTGGTGGCAGGAGACGACGGCTGACTGCAGCGCCTGCGGAGCACCCCCCCCCCCCCCCCCCCCCCCCCCGCCTTCGTAATGTCATGTCAGTCGTTTTGTTTTGGGGGTGCAGTGCCCCCCTCGCCTCCCCCCCCCCCCCCAGTCTACGCCCCTGCCCAAAACCCAAAAGGACTTAGACAGTAGCCCTGTCATTACAGGGAGAGGGAGCTAGAGATTATGTCCTTCCTTCCAGCCACATGTACGTTTGCAGGAGTGAACCAATGGTCAGTTCTGTGGGCTGAGAACCTGAGGAACCAGGTTCAGTTCCTACTGTAGCTCATTGCGACTCTGGGCAAGTCACTTAACCCTCCATTGCCCCAGATAGAAAATAAGTGCCTGAATGGAATATGTAAACTACTTTCATTGTGTGTTACTGTCTGGGGCTGGAGGAGCAGATAAGGACCTCGTCCCTTCTAGACCTCTTACGTTATGTGCAGAGAAACTGACTTTACTACTACTACTTATCATTTCTATAGTGTTACTAGACGTGTGCAGTGCTGTACTCTAAACATGTAAGAGACAGTCCCTGCTCAACTGAGCTAACAATCTAGTCAGGACAAATAAGGGAATTACTTAAGGTGGGAATGATAAAACAGACGTGTACTGAAGAAGTGAATAGGAGTTAAAAGCAGCTTCAAAAAGGTGGGCTTTTAGCCTAGATTTGAAGACGGCCAGAGATGGAGGTTGACGTACTGATTCACGAAGTCTATTTCAGACAGATGGTGCAGCAAGGTAAAAGGGACAGAGTCTGGAGTTAACAGTGGAGGAGAAGGATACAGATAAGAGAGATTTACCCGATGAACAGAGTTCCCGGGGAAGAGTGTAGGGAGAGATGAGAGTGGAGAGGGTTGTACAGATACAGAGGTAAAGGGCTTCAGTCTGACCGCTCTCTCCCCCCCCGCCCCCTCCAAGGCATGTTACCCTCCAGGTAAAGATTCCATAAATCCCACTCCTCTGTAACCAACCCAAACATTACTACTGAAATCATTTGCACCCCATATCTGGGAAACAGTAGACCATTTTCAGGAACCACCAAAACAGATCGCAACAAAATGATTTAAAAATCATAAAGCACATAATGCAAATAAACCTTAATACACATAAAGGAGTGGAATTGCACATTCTCAATGAAAATGAACATCGACACGCAATAATGTCAAAACATTCTCACATTAACTATCCCACCCGCCCACAGTAAACATCAGATCAAGATCCTTCCTTAGCAACAATGCTTTAATTCACTCTTTTCAGTGAGAACTCCCTACATACTTGAAATGTTGTTTTTGCTCTCTGAGACCCAGTCAATGAATGCATTCTTTCTGATCCTTGTCTCTTACAGGTGAAACGCACTTTATTTATAAATGGAATTTCTAAATATGCAGAAGCAGAGAAGATCAAGAAGCATTTTGAGTGAGTGCAAATGTCTCCAAATGGGGCCTCATTAAACAGTAGTTCCTCGCACTCCGTAGGAATAGTTTGTTCTTCTGGGTTCTATTTTTTTTTAGGGGGGGGGGGTTAAGCATGGCTGTGTACTTCTGTGAGATGTTGCAGTGTCTGTGCCCTCCCTTGAAGACACAAGTTTTTGCAGTTTTTTATTCCCCCTCTGCTTCCATCCTGTCCCCACTGTCCTCCGTCCTAATCATCTGCTTTCCTTCTGCCATCCCCTCTTTCTTTCTCCTGAGGGGCTGTTGAGATGTTTCCTCTGTTGGCCTATGATTTTGGATCTAGTTTAAGGGTCTTCTGCTTCAGAAGATTATCTTATACCTGGGAGCCCCTGCAAGTAAATGGCCACATGTATTGAACTTCAGGAAGGGATAAGATCCTCCTCTGTCTTTCGTAATTAGCCATATGAATATCATAATGCAGACTATTTGGGGATACATGCAGAGGTGCTGAAGGCCGAAAGAGAGAACCTGGGATTAGCCCGGGGAATCCTAAGCTGTTTTTATTTTACACATAGTAGTGGTATTACTACTGTGAATGTTTTAATTACCCACTAGGAAGCCTGTGACAGGCAGGCTATACATATTTTAAATGAAATAAAATAATTGAAGGGAACTGAGCAAAGTATTTCTGTGTTAAACTCTCTCCTCCGCCCTACACTGTTTTACACTAAAGTCAAGAAAAGGGAGATGGGGGAAGTGGGATAGTGGAACATGAATGGCTTAAAGAGTCCTAATAGTAGAAGAAGGGTAGTTGAACTGGATAGACCTTCAGGTGACTTATTTGAGGATGTGGAAGGAAACATTATTGCAGCAAAATAAGTTTGACCCGATTATTTGTAGCTCTACGAGTCTGCAGGGGGTGGTGATTCCTTTGTTAGAAGGATCTTAAGTACCTAGTGAGGGGATCAAGAAGGATATGGAGGAGTGATGGATGGAGAGGATGGTAGGGGGGGGAGGGAGTGAAGCAAGAGAAAAAGTTAATGTTTAGATGGACAGGTAAAGTTTTATAGAAAGTTGGAACAGGAGTTATTGGGCTTTGTACAAGGGAAATTGATTCTGGGAGGTGACTTAATATAACTTTAAAAGCCAGTTTCAACCACCCCAAAGGTGGAGAGTAGACAGTTTATTTATGCATGTATGCATTCTTGTATCCCATTATTATCCAAAAGCAAATTTCAGTTCAAAGTGGCTTACAGTTTACATTTTGGTGGACTTACAATAGTGTTGTCCAATGTGGTGAGGGCATCATAGTTTGTGTGGTTACTCATAGAGTTTTTGAAGAGAGAGATTTGAAGAGGAGAAGGTAGTGGTAGCTTTTGTGTTCAGTTGTAGAGTTTTGTGATGTTTGTTCATATAGTTTTTGAAGGGTTGATTTGAAAGGAAGGCGACGATATCTTTGTGATTAGCTGTAGAATTTTTTGAAGGGGTAGGTTTTTATTTCTTTTTCTGAATTGGGGGAGATTTGTGATGCTTATGGTTCTTAGTATCGAGATCCACCATTTGGAACCCTGATTGCTAAATTCTGCTGTGTATGTAGTTTGGTGTTTCTGCAGTTGGGTAAATGTAGGAGTAGGTAGTTTCTGTTTACTGGGCTGGCATTTCTTGAGGATAGTTCAATCATGTTAAGCATATATTTGGGTGCCGTTCCAAATAGTATCTTGAAGATTAGGGTGCTCGCTTTGAAAAATATTCTTGCCTTTACTGGTAGCCAGTGTAGTGTTTCAAGTGGAGTTGCTCTTTCGTATCAAGATTTCTTGAGCCTTGCTGTGTTTTTTGACTGTTTGCTATGATTTTAGTGTGTTTTCCTTGCACCTTACATATGCTGCATTGCAGTAGTCTAGTGGTGATAATATCGTTGATTGGACTAGTATCCGGAAAGATTGTCTAGGGAAAATAATCTCTTATTCTTCTCAGTTTCCATAGTGTTCTGAAGCATTTTACTGCTGATATTTGATTGTCCAGTGTTAGATGTTTGTCGAGAATGATTCTTAGTATTTTAAGTTGCGTTTTGATGTGGTATGTTTGTTGGTTGATTGTGAATTTTTCGTAGGATGTGGGGTTGTGGGGCTGGATAGTACTAGGAATTTGGATTTGTCTCTGTTCAGTTTGAGTTTAAAAGTTGTTACCCATTCTTCCATGAGGTCCAGTCCTTTTTTTTTTTTGTCCTGTATGTTTGTGATATTGTTTTGGAAAGGTATGAAGATGATGACGTTGTCTGCATATATAAATGGGTTGAAACCCATTAATTCCATTTTTTTCCTGAGTGGCGCCATCATTACATTGAACAGTATTGGTAATATTGGTGATCCCTGTGGTACCCCACACTCAGAGATCCATGAGGCTAATGTTTGGTTGGACATCTTTACAATGTAGGATCTGTTTTTTGGGAAGCCCTTGAACCATGTTGCCACTACACCGTTGATTCCTATGTTGAGCAGTGTCATTAGTGTGGTGTGGTCTACTAGGTCGAACACATTGCAGTAGTATTTACGCTTTGTCCTTGGCATGTTATGCTTCTGAATTTCATTATCAGGGTGGTTATGATCGTCTCATTGCTGTGTTGTGGTCTGAAACCTGATTGGGATTTATGAAGAATTGAGAATTTTGTCAAGTATTCCGTTAGTTGCTGTGTTACTAGATCTTCCATCGTTTTGGGTAGTAGTGGTATTGAGGCTACTAGTCTATCATTTGTGATATAGCTGATCTTGCTGGTAGTGTTTTGGGGGATAGGTGTTAGTATGTCACCTTTGTCTGTTGGAAATTGACCTCTTTCAAACATGTATGTGACGTGTTTGGTGAGATACTTGATGAACCGGTCTGGTGGGTTTTTCATCATGTAGTTGGGGCATCTGTCAAGTAGGCAGTATGCATGTGCGTATTTTGTCAATAGTGTCTTTACTATGTCTAGTTGGGATGGTTTGAACGTGGTCCATATTCTGTCTGCTGCAGTATGGTTGTGTGTTTTGCAGTCCTGTAGGTAGTCTATGATGTTTATTTGTGGTTTTGCAAGGTTTGATCTTGTGTTTGTTATTTTGTTCTTGAAGTATTGTGCAAGCTCGTCTGCAGTTGGTGGTGTTTCAGTTGTTGCCATTATGTTCTGTTTTTTTCAGTAGTTTGTTCATGAGTTCAAATATTTTTTTCATATTGGTCTGGTTGAGGTTCGTATATGTACTGTAGTGTTCTGCTTTTTCTTTCTTCTGTTTGTGTATGTTCTTATGGCTTTTCTCCACGTGTCGTGTTTAATGTTGTTGTTTTTTTAACAGTTTATAGCTGTCTGTGTGGTCTGCCTGTTTTGCTGTTGTTTTGTTGAGTGGTGTTCATGTTTGGTTTCATGTCGCTGGTTGGTTGTTTGGCCTCTGCGTTGGTATTTAGGTGGTGATTGGGCCGTTCCAATTGTTGGAGTGGTCGTCTTCTTCCTTTGATGTGTACTGTATTTTGTTCCATTCGGTTGGAGTTGCTGCTAGTTTCCCCATTGTCCGCATTGTTATTGTATAGTAGAAACTCCATGCCCTTAGGTTGGCCATGATGACACATGAGGGGGGGATGGGAACACAGAAGGGTGATACTGGATAGGGGAAGAATACAGACACAGAGAAGAGGAGTACTTAACATGGTGGGAGGGTAGGAGTAGGGACACAGGAACTACTAAATGGAGTGATAGTGACACAGAGGCAAGATGGATAGTGGGCATGGAGAGAGAAGAAATTCCAAAGAGGCCCTGGCAAGAGATTTAAGAGAAGATAGAGGAAAGCAGAAATCAGAGACTGGGACCTACATGATGAGGAAAATTAAATGACCAGACGACAAAGGTAGAACAAAATTATTTTCTATTTATTGATTGGAATATGTTGTCATTTTTTGGAATGTACATGATCTGCCAGAACTAGTTTTAGACATGACTGGCCTGTGAAGAAAATCTCACTCTTTTGGCCTTAAATCTCCATCATTAAGATGGTAAATCTTCAGCATTGGGATGGGCCATCCTTAGCGTCTTTGGGTATGGGATTTAGGGAAAGGATTTGTATTAGAAGGGGGCTTGTTCATGAGATTGTGATGTAGAAAGTTAATGCTTAAAAAGGTGTAAGCTATATGTCAAACAATAAAGATTTTAATAAGAAAGAAAGAAAACATCAAGTTGGAGCCAATTCAGTTGACAGGACCCGAGTTCAATTCTCAGATGGGTCTTCTCTTTCCAGATTTGGTCAGGGACAGCACTCACAACTTCCACGGAGAGAGAGTCCTAGTCATTGCACAATGGTGACTCCTAATAGCAAGATCTATGGCCAGTGATTGTAGGGTACTGGAGGGAGAACACTAGTGATTGACCCCAAGCTGATGACTGTGTGCATGATATAAGTTAGATAAGAGGTGGAATATAAAGTAGTGGAAAAATCCCTGACAAATTGTAAACAAAGGGTTTTGATTCTGGTTTAGCTTGAAGCCCAAAGGAACTGGATCAAAGTGCATTGGAGGAAGAGGGAGTGTGCCTACACAAGCATTGAGATCTTCCCAAGATTTCCTCCTACAATCCTTAAATACCTCTGATGTGAAGTATTTTGATACTTGGAAAAGGGCATTTTCCAGTTATGCCCCTGGTCTATGTAATAAAGCTCCCAAGGAGATCAGGTCATGGTTATCTTGCTTTTTGAAAGGCTCACTATAACCAGGTTATTTCATGAAGTTTTTCTGTATTTTACTTGCTTTGTGGTTATTTATGATTTTATTATGTTTTGTAGTTTGATGTAAGTGACTTGCTGTATTGTTAATTTGTTATATGTGTCTGTTATAGAAATAGGCTGGTTTTTGCCAGGAGTCTTTTTTTTTTCTGTTATGGACAAGCAAGTCCTAAAGAATGGGCTGCGCCTTTCTCTTATGGGGACAAAGGTGTGTCCTCTAACTTTCTGAGCTCTGCCTTCATCTTGCTCCTATACATTAATATAAAGAAGTTTCTATGCCATTGTCGTCTCCTGGTCTTAGCTCCCTTCTCACCCCTATAATGTAAAATCGGAGGAGGTCCCTCTTTTTTTCATGCTCTGGATGTGTTATAAATATGTACACGCACTCACATTTTCACATTCTGTGCTTTGTATTTATAGACCTGCTTGTGTTTTTCTGTTTTGTAGAGAGGCGTATCCGAACTGCACAGTCCTGGAGGCTCGGCCCTGTTATAATGTGGCAAAGCTGATGTTCCTGGATGCCGAGAGGTGAGAGGAAACTCCGATTCCATCCTGGGGAATACTCAGCGATTCTGTGACATTTCCCAGTAATGCCAGACTGCTTGGACTCTTCTGGGTTGCACTGATTCAGAACAGTTCAGTGACGCTCATTTATCGGGGAAAAAAACTTGGACAGGGTCACCCTATCTTTTAAAAAAAGAACACTGGTGTCCCTTTTCTTACCGGGTACAGTTCAAACTACTCACGGTTGCCCACGAGACATATTATACTGGTAGCCTTTTCTTTCTTTACAGTTTCCTCATGCCATATGTTCTACTCTTCTCAACATCATCTTCTGTCCACTTTCTGTCTTGCCTCTGAGACAGAAGTAACCTTCTGGAGGACTCCTGGAGAGGGGGGGGGGGGGGGGGGGAACGACCCTCGAGTAAATCTACTCCCCCAGGCAGAATTCCAGGCAAGAAAAACTCTGGCTACTAAATAAGTATTAGACATAATAAACATTTATTCAAATAGTCAAAGAAGCCAATCAGTAATTATTGAAATAGTAACAAATTAACTCCCAATACAGTTAATATGTAGCAAATAAAAACAGAGTTTTCCCTGGGAGCTGTCAATATGTCCATCCGCTAGTGGACACACTGAGGCTCACCATCCTCAATTCTGTTTCCTCTTAAATACTTTTTGCTTCCTTTCTTCATTATCTTAATTATAATTACCCTTCCTACCTAATGAATATGCATCTTTCCAGAATATTCTGCTTCCTGTTATGAATCATGTTCCATCAAATTCTATCATTTATTCCCTTATTATATTGACATAGCCTGTCATGTAAGTTTTCATTAGATAATGGGTTAAATTACCCTGTTACGGCCCCCACCCTTTAGTTAAGGCTATAGTTTTACCCTCACCCACTTTTCCTACCATCTCTATGCTGATGACTCCCAAATCTACCTTTCTACCCCTGATCTCACCTTGCATCCAAACCAAAGTTTCAGCGTGCTTGTCTGACATTGCTGTCTGGATGTCTCAACGCCACCTGAAATTAAATATGACCAAAACCGAGCTTCTCATTTTCCCCCCCAAACCCACCTCCCCTCTCCCCCCGTTTTCTATTTCTGTTGATGGCTGTCTCATTCTCCCTGTCTCCTCAGCTCGAAACCTTGGGGTCATCTTTGACTCTTCTCTCTCCTTCTCTGCTCATATCCAGCAGATTGCCAAGACCTGTCGTTTCTTTCTTTACAACATCCGTAAAATCCGCCCCTTTCTTTCCGAGCACTCTACCAAAACCCTCATCCACACCCTTGTCACCTCTCGTTTAGACTACTGCAATCTGCTTCTTGCTGGCCTCCCACTTAGTCACCTCTCCCCGCTCCAGTCGGTTCAAAACTCTGCTGCCCGTCTCATCTTCCGCCAGGGTCGCTTTACTCATACTACCCCTCTCCTCAAGACCCTTCACTGGCTCCCTATCCATTTTCGCATCCTGTTCAAACTTCTTCTACTAACCTATAAATGTACTCACTCTGCTGCTCCCCAGTATCTCTCCACACTCGTCCTTCCCTACACCCCTTCCCGTGCACTCCGCTCCATGGATAAATCCTTCTTATCTGTTCCCTTCTCCACCACTGCCAACTCCAGACTTCGCGCCTTCTGTCTTGCTGCACCCTACGCCTGGAATAAACTTCCTGAGCCCCTACGTCTTGCCCCATCCTTGGCCACCTTTAAATCTAGACTGAAAGCCCACCTCTTTAACATTGCTTTTGACTCGTAACCACTCGCCTCCACCTACCCTCCTCTCTTCCTTCCCGTTCACATTAATTGATTTGATTTGCTTACTTTATTTTTTGTCTATTAGATTGTAAGCTCTTTGAGCAGGGACTGTCTTTCTTCTATGTTTGTGCAGCGCTGCGTACGCCTTGTAGCGCTTTAGAAATGCTAAATAGTAGTAGTAGTAGTAGTAGTAATAGATGGTATATCATATGTGAAAATGTGTTCCTCACCAGCTCAGGGGCTCTCAAAACTCCTGATCAGTTTGGCTTTAAAAAGAAGTGCGCAGGTTGCAAGCTTTAGAAGAGGAGAAGTGATCGGCTACCACTGTCGAGCGTACTGTACTCTGTGGAGGTGCAGCCTTCACTTCCAAGAGACACTGAACAGCTGCCTCTTCTGCTGTCGAGAACTCACTGAGCTGCTGTCGGCCTCTGTTAAACACATGTTCACTGAGTCATTCCTGCTCCATCCCTCTTAGGGTCCATTCTGGTGTCTTTTTCCAAGTTGCATTCTTAAAAAAAAAAAAAAAAAAATGAACAGATCAATAATTAAATTAAACCCAGCAACTTTCTTTCTTGTTTTTAAGTAAATGTGTCTGTTAAGTGCCACTATGGAAGTAATTCTGTAAATTGGTGTGTAAACGTTCACATGACTGTCACATATCATAGATGCCAATAATTGATAGTTATACGTGAGCGTGTAGAGTCTGCTTGCTCTTGGTGCTATATGTGTATGTGGTCAATCGAATAAATAGTCAAAAAGCTAAAATGTTCGCAGAGACGCTTAACTGCTAATTTCCCAGCTAATTGATGTAACTGGATCCAGTTTTATCACACACAAGAATTGCTTCTTTTTTCTTCATAATTTTTTTACTCCAAAAAATGTAGAAAATCACTTTCAATTTTTCATATACAAAATAAGCCTTCCCATAAGAAGACAAACTCAACTGAACTTGACCTGTTGTTTTCACAGTTAAGTTGACTTTTGGCACTCATAGGTTAAGCTAACTTTTGGCACTTATCTTTTCAGATATGCAAGACACGGACGCCACCACTTACATGGAACATGTTTCGCAAATGTTGCTTCAGGGTGTGGTCCAGCAAAACTGTAAAATAAAAGAAAAAAAAAATCAGTGCCTAGATAAAACTCCATTAACTTTTTTTTCCCCTTTCTTATGCTATGTTCCTACCTTGATTTCCTTGAATTCCATTGCATGTTCCAATGAAAAACAATTACATCGCTGCTGCCCATTCCAATTCTAAATTCCTGCCCCCAGGAGCCACTGTGCCCAATGAGAATAACCCAACACTGTTCTTTATAGTTTAGCAGACTGTCCACATTACCACCCTCCCATCCCAATTCAATCTTATCCAGAATGCGCCAATATAATATCACTCCATTCATATCAGTCCAGTGGCTTACAGTTGGAGCTGACAAAGTTGCTGTATTGATGCATGATTTATGTTCATTTAAGATCTGCTTAAGAGATCTCATGGACTTACCCACATATATTAAGTTGCAAAGGCACTGGGTCAAATAAACAACATTTTTACTTTCACAACTGGGATAGGAGGGTGGTAATGTGGACGGACAGTCTGCTAAACTGTAAAGAACAGTGCTGGATATTTTCATTGGGCACAGTGGCTCCTGGGGGCTTGGATTTAGAATTGGATTGGGCAGCAGCGATGTAATTGATTTTCATTGGAGCATGCATCTTATTGCTTTATTCATTGGTTGTATGAGGTCATGGGGTTTGAATGAAAGGCATGTAGAGCGTCATATTGAGTAACCAGGATGAAATTACACATTAATACGTGCAGTTGAAACAAATCAAGGTAGGAACATAGCGAAAGAAAGGGGAATTAAACGTTTTTAATGGAGTTTTATCTTGGCACCGATTTTTTTTTTTTTTTTTTTTTAATTTTATAATTTTGCCGGACCACACCCTGAAGCAACATTTGCAAAACATGCCTCATGTAGGTGGTGGTGTCCGTGTCTTGCATATCTGAAAAGATAAGTGCCAAAAGTTAGCTTAACCTATGAGTGCCAAAAGTCAACTTAACTGTGAAAACAACAGGTCAAGTTCAGTTGAGTTTGTCTTCTTATGGGCTGACTTCTTTTGTATATGAAGAATCGGAAGTGATTTTGTACATTTTTGGAATAAAAAATTATGACGAAAACGGAAGAAAGGAGTAATGTCAGGAAGTATTTTTTCACGGAAAGAAAGGGTGGTGAATACATGGAATGCCCTCCCACGGGAGGTGTGGAGGTGAAGACGGTAATGGAATTCAAACATGCGCGGGATAAACACAAAGGAATCCTGTTTAGAAGGAATGCATCCACGGAATTTTAGCGGTGTTTGGGTGGCAACACCGGTAATTTGGAAATAAAACCTGTTCCCCGATCGTGACTGAATAGATAGGGATGGGCTGGAGTGTAAATTTTAAGGGGCTTCGATGTTAGTTTCAGAACTTAGTACAAGAACAGTACTGGGCAGACTTCTATGGTCTGTGCCCTGAGAATGGCAAGGACAAATCAAACTCGGGTATACATAGAAAGTATCACATACCATGTAAAATTCTTGTTTCATTATAAAATGGACTGAGTTACATCAATTAGCTGGGAAATTAGGAGTTTATATGTGTAGGTGGGGGTACTGATTATGTGTATTCTTGCTTTTGATGCTATATATGTCGCTGCAGTAGGTCAACTCCTGTCCCTCTTGCTGAGCCCTTTTACAGCAACTTTTGTTGTCTGGCCTAAATTAAACCGTGGTCTGATATCGCTGCTCTGTCTATATCTGTGTGAAATGTCTTTGCTCTGCCTCAACACTGTCCATATAGTGGCGTGAAAAATTCAGGAATAAAAGACTCACACCATTAGCTTGGCGGTTAGCTTGGCAGAGTTTAAAAAGGGGTTGGACGGTTTCCTAAAGGACAAGTCCATAAACCGCTACTAAATGGAGTTGGGAAAAATCCACAATTCTGGGAATAACACGTATAGAATGTTTGTACGTTTGGGAAGCTCGCCAGGTGCCCTTGGCCTGGATTGGCCACTGTCGTGGACAGGATGCTGGGCTTGATAGACCCATGGTCTTTTCCCAGTGTGGCATTACTTATGTACTTATATATTAGTGTCAGCTGCTAAATGTAGAACCCCTTTGAGTATTTTATGAACTGTAAACCTCTTCAACCTGTTTATCAGAAGAGGGTGCCATCCCAAATAGAAATAAATGAGAAACTGAAAATGGCCACTTTATTTGCCTGTATGTTCCCCTTTCTTTGTTTTGTTTTTAAATATCCTTAGATCCCATGATATTTTTTTTATTTTTTTGTTACATTTGTACCCCGCGCTTTCCCACTCATGGCAGGCTCAATGCGGCTTACATGTTATATACAGGTACTTATTTGTACCTGGGGCAATGGAGGGTTAAGTGACTTGCCCAGAGTCACAAGGAACTGCCTGTGCCTGAAGTGGGAATCGAACCCAGTTCCCCAGGACCAAAGTCCACCACCCTAACCACTAGGCCACTCCTCCACTGTTGCTACTATTTGAGATTCTACATGGAATGTTGCTAGTGGAATTGCAACATTAACATTTCATATAGAATCTCAATAGTAGCAACATTCCATGTAGAATCTCCAATAGTAGCAACATTCCATGTAGAATCTCCAGTAGTATCTATTTTATTTTTGTTACATTTGTGCCCTGCGCTTTCCCACTCATGGCAGGCACAATGCGGCTTACATGGGGCAATGGAGGGTTAAGTGACTTGCCCAGAGTCACAAGGAGCTGCCTGTGCCTGAAATGGGAATCGAACTCAGTTCCTCAGGACCAAAGTCCACCACCCTAACCACTAGGCCACTCCTCCACCTTCACAGCACACCCAACAGCTTCATGGCTGAATCACCATCTCCACTTACCCGGATGCAGCACAACCCAGACAGCCACAGTAATCAGGACCCTGGAGATCTTTATCTGCTTTTGAGTTGGTCTGTGTAACAGTAGCCATGGACTACTTAAAGCGTGTTCCCTGAGTACCCTCAGCCGACCTTTCTTTTCTTCTGTTCTACATCGCCACACAGCAGATAAAAGTAGAGGCTGAACAAAGATGATTCACCACTGGAGACTTGAATCCAACAGTCTTTATTGATATAACTAAAAAAATGACCCGACACAGACCGTGTTTTGGCGCATGGAAGCGCTTACATCGGGGGGGGGGGGGGGGTCAAACAATATACTCCGGTTAAAAGCACGGAGAACCAGCTCTTGTATACGATGCTGTCACCTTTCAAATAGCGATAACACTATAAACTGGGTAGGTCAGGACATATAACTGTTCACAGAGTCTCAGCAGCCACTCATGCACAGCTATCGAAGCAAAGCGTTAGGGGCCCTGTTACTAAGCTGTGTAGGTGTGTCCTACACGTGTCAGTTTTGAATTAACACCCAGCTACCACATGGCCCAGGCAGTAATTTCATTTTTTATGCGCATCCACTGTTTCCGGCGCGTGGCGCTAACCAGGCAGTAATTGGCATTGTATGCACGTAGACCATTACCGCCCAGTTAACACGTGAGACTTTACCACTAGCTCAATGGGTGGCAGTAAGGTCCCAGGCCCAAAATGGACGCATGCCAATTTTTATTTTGCAGCACGTCCATTTTCGTCCTCCCCCCCCCACCCCCCCCCCCCCCCCAAAAGACCTTTTTTGCAAGTGCGCTGAAAAATGGACCTGCACGCATCCAATACACGTGTCTACACCAGCACAGGCCATTTTTCAGCGCACCTTAGTAAAAGGACCCCTTAGGTCTTGTATAAAATGGAGGGTCCAGGGTCTCTTCAGATCCTCCCATATTTGTCTTGCAGAACCACTTTAAATTCATCTAGGTTGTTAATGTCCAGACCAAGTTCTAAATTCATCAACTCCACCCTAATGACCTGCTTCTCTTTTATTTCAATTTCCCACTGTCCTCCTTCATTGTAGGAAAAAGGCAGAACGCGGAAAACTCTATTTTACAAATCTACAGGATAAAGAAAACATCACTTCAATGGTAAATCCGAAGCCATGTGGACACCTGTGCTGCTGTGTGATTAAAGGATGTGAGCAGGTATGAAATGAGGGAAAGGGGAAAGTTGAGGGGGGATATGAAAGTGAATCGATTTTTTTACTCTTTCAAAAGTACAAAGATTAGGGGGCACTCAATGAAATTATGTAGAAATACTTTTACAACAAATAGGAGGAAATATTTTTTTCACTCATCTAATAGTGAATCTCTGGAACTCGTTGCTGGAGGATGTGGTAACGGCGGTTAACATGTCTGAGTTTAAAAAAGGTTGACAAGTTCCAGGAGGAAAAATCCGTAGTCTGTTATTGAGACAGACATGGGGGAAGCCACTGCTTGCTCTGGGATTGGTACCGTTGAATGCTTCTACTATTTGGGTTTCTGCCAGGTACTTATGACCTGCATTGGCCACTGCTGGAAGCAGGATACTGGGCTAGATGGACCATTGGTCTGACCCAGTACAGCTACTCTTATCTTCCTATGAGGTCAGTGCACGGATGAAGGTGAAAGAGGACAGACTCGGGATTAACCTAAATAAATACTTCTTCACGGAAAGCGTGGTGAATTCATGGAAATGCCTCCCAGTGGAAGTGGTGGTGGAGACACTGTATCTCAAGTCAAGAAAGCTTGGGACAAGATTAGAAAGAATAGTAGTTGGCATGGAGGGTCACACTGGATAGGCTATAGGGGTTTTCTATGTTCTATATATAAAGTTTGTGAAGAAGGGAGTGTGTACACCCTGTGCTGTGATGTATGTAGGTATGGATTTGTGGGGGAGATGTGTATATGCCCTGTGTTGCTGTGTATGTAGGTATGAGGTTGTGTGTATGCCCTGTACTGCTGTGGAGGGAGGTGTGTTTCCTTGTCATACCAGACCAGTCTAGACTAGTGGGTTCTGGCCATTTAGGAGCAGGTACAGACAGAGAAAAGTTGTTCTTGTGATTAGCCCTTTAAGGGCATGGTGCAGCCTGTAATGCTCTGTATTTTCTCTGTTTGCAACCAACGGTTGATGGTGCATGCCTCTGTGGTGCTTTTCAGACGGCTGCTGCCCCAGTTCTCATTGGGTGTCAGCTGAGCAGGGGGTTTAGCTGCTTTAGTTCTACAATTGTGGGTGGAGCTGGATGACACCTGGTGATGCTGGGTCCCTTTCCTCCCCCCCCCCACCCCACTATTCAGGAGCTTCTGAAGATTTTCTATGAGGTCATGGATAAATTACAATGTTGTATGCGAGCTGAAGATTCATCTTCGTTGCTCAAGGTTGGGTACCAGGACCATTTACACTCAGACCTGTCTCTGTAGATGTGGCATTTCTCCATCTTTGAATGTAGAATTTGCTTCATCTCTGGAAGTCATGCACAGTCTCATCTCTACCTGTTCAGCACAGATCCATCCTTGGATTTTTTAGCAGTTTCCCATCTCTGGTTGCAAAGACTCCTCCATCTATTGAGGTAGACAACCATTCTTCTCAGAGTATGGACCACAGTGCCATCACTTTCATCTCTGGGTGTGGACACAGTCCCGTCCCTGACTGAGGGCTCAGTTTCATCTGTAAAGGTGGCACACTTATCCTTGTCTGTCTGTGTAAAGTAGTGCCTTCTCTGGCCTCAGGAACCAGCTTCTTTTTCTGGTATTCTTCTATAGGTCTGACTTTCTATGGCTGATTCATATATTCTGGATCGGGGCGGGAACACCATTCCATCTCTGTATGTCCTGTGCAGGTCCATTTAATCTCTGTGTATGGAGTACTGCTTCTTAAGTTTGACCATGGCTGAAGCTCAGACTCCATTGGCACTGCCCTCGCTCCTTAGAAGCCAGTTTGCATTTTCTTCTTTGTGGCATTTTCTGGTATCCCTCTTGCCAGACTCTGCTGCCTTTCGACCTCTTGCGAGTGGGGCATCTTTTTTTATTTATTTATTTAATTTTTTTTATTTTTGTTACATTTGTACCCCGCGCTTTCCCACTCATGGCAGGCTCAGTGCAGCTTACATGGGGCAATGGAGGGTTAAGTGACTTGCCCAGAGTCACAAGGAGCTGCCTGTGCCTGAAGTGGGAATTGAACTCAGTTCCTCAGGACCAAAGTCCGCCACCCTAACCACTAGGTCACTCCTCCATCTCTGCCTCAGGACTCTTACTTTGTCTGTAAAGCTTAGTGTGTTTCTCTCCTTCACTGTTTGGTGATGGTTTTTCTGATTTCTCAGGTGGTCCAGGGTTACCTCAGTAAGAGGTCCTGATGTAACCCATGGACCACCTGAGAAATCAGAAAAAGCATCACCAAACAGTGGTGCCAAGGTATGGTGCTGCCTTCTCTCCATTGAGCTTAGAATGTGCTGTAACTCCATCTCTTAGGACCTTTGAGGGGCACTAGTGCTCTCTCAAATTTTGATGTGTACTTCAGCTGCCTGTTTAAGCGAGGTCACTACATTGAATTGCAGGCATTGGGTTTTTAGTACGGTGCTCTTCTATGCCCAAATCACCTTCTGGCTTCATGCCTTCTGCTTCTTGCACTGCTTACATCCTGTGCTTTGGCTCTCAGGTTATTTATTTGTTTGTTTGTTGCATTTGTATCCCACATTTTCCCACCTATTTGCAGGCGCAATGTGGCTTACAATATTACATCACGTCAAGCGTCATTCAAGAGTAGATACACAATTAATTACATATAGAACAAGTGTAACATAGTAGATAATTCAGTAAACAAGAAAACAGTCAGAATAGCAAGTAACTAGCGGTGTGTTAGAAATCCTATTATTGATTATTATTTTGTTACATTTGTACCCCACGCTTTCCCACTCATGGCAGGCTCAATGCGGCTTACATATTGTATACAGGTATTTATTTGTACCTGGGGCAATGGAGGGTTAAGTGACTTGCCCAGAGTCAGAAGGAGCTGCCTGTGCCTGAAGTGGGAATCCAACTCAGTTCCCCAGGACCAAAGTCCACCACACTAACCACTAGGCCACTCCTCCACTGTTGCTACTATTTGAGATTCTACATGGAATGTTGCTATTCCACTAGAAGTCGGCCCTTGCAGATCACCAATGTGGCCGCACAGGCTTCTGCTTCTGTGAATCTCACGTCCTGCACATACGTGCAGGACATCAGACTCGCAGAGACAGAAGCCTGCGCGCAGCCTTCTACATGGAATGTTGCTAGTGGAATAGCAGCATTCCATGTAGAATCTCCAATAGTAGCAACATTCCATGTAAAGTCTCCAATAGTATCTATTTTATTTTTGTTACATTTGTACCCTGCGCTTTCCCACTCATGGCAGGCTCAATGCGGCTTACATGGGGCAGTGGAGGGTTAAGTGACTTGCCCAGAGTCACAAGGAGCTACCTGTGCCTGAAGTGGGAATCGAACTCAGTTCCTCAGTTCCCCAGGACCAAAATCCACCACCCTAACCACTAGGCCACTCCTCCACTGTTGCTACTATTGGAGATTCTACATGGAATGTTGCTATTCCACTAGCAACATTCCATGTAGAAGTCGGCCCTTGCAGATCACCAATGTGGCTGCGCAGGCTTCTGCTTCTGTGAGTCTGACGTCCTGCAGAAACAGAAGCCTGCGCAGCCTTGTACATGGAATGTTGCTAGTGGAATAGCAACATTCCATGTAGAATCTCCAATAGTATCTATTTTATTTTTGTTACTTTTGTACCCTGCGCTTTCCCACTCATGGCAGGCTCAATGTGGCTTACATGGGGCAATGGAGGGTTAAGTGACTTGCCCTGAGTCACAAAGAGCTGCCTGTGCCTGAAGTGGGAATCGAACTCAGTTCCTCAGTTCCCCAGGACCAAAGTCCACCACCCTAACCATTAGGCCACTCCTCCACTCCAAGACTTATGGTAAGTCTTGTTGAAAAGGTAAGTCTTAATGATTTTCGAAAGTTGATTAGATTGTGTATAGTCTTCAGATCAAGTGGTAATGCATTCCACATCTGTGTGCCAATGTAGGAAAAGCTAGATGCATGTACTAGTTTGTATTTTAGACCTTTGCAACTTGGGAAGTGAAGTCCCAGGAATGTGCGTGCTGATCTGTTAGCGTTTCTGGGTGGGAGATCAATAAGGTCTGACATGTAGGCCGGAGCATTTCCATGAATAACCTTATGAACCTGAGTGCACACTTTGAACACAGTACGTTCTTTGACTGGAAGCCAATGCAGCCTCTCTCTTAGGGGCTTAGGGGCTTTCGTATTTTGTTAGGTTAGGGCATCTTCTTTGACGTTGCACATCGGTTTTATGCTTGAACCTTGAACAGCTTCCTCTTCTACAGCTGTTTGTTGGCCAGTATTTATGGAAGTCGTGCTTCTCGTGTGGCAGGTTGTCTACTTGTGCCTTCGGGCGGAACTGCAGGGTGGCCCAGCTGTCTTTTCCCTTTTTACCTTTTCTCGTTAAGCTTGCCCTTTTGGATACTTCTTTGCCACTTCCCATTGGTCTGGACTAGTCTGATATGACGACAAGGAAGGAAAAATGATGTCTTACCTGACAGTTTTCTTTCCTTCAGTCCTATCGGACCAGACCAGACACCTGCCCAATGCACACTTTTTCTTTTTTTCTTTTTTTTTTTTACTTCAATTTCATTTGCTCTTTTTCAATAAAATTTAAATAGCCATGTAAAGCAAAATAAGCTATACCACAAAATTATATGCCAATGATAACATATTGTATAATGCCCCCCCCCCCCCCCCCCCCCGAGCATACCATAACAGTAATAACAAGTTTAGGCAGAAAGATATTTCTGAATAGGAGTCCAAAAACGAACACAACTGTCGGCCTTATTCTTCATAAGGGCTGTTAATTGAGCCATCAACGCAACATCTCTTCAACAAGGCATACCACAAAGGTCAACAACTATGAACTCCTAAACGTACATCCAGAATTGCCTTACAACATTTGCTTGTTAAACTACCATCATGTCTAGATCTTCTGTAATACTAAATGTATACTTTCTTTCATCTTTCCACTATTCATGATGTATTGTAAGCCACATTGAGCCTGCAAAGAGGTGGGATAATGTGGGATACAAATGCAATAAATATTAACATGCTGCAGTCTCTGCCGCCATCTAGTGTTGGAAAATGGTGATTGTGTTTTCTATTCAGCAGCTATTACAAAGCGAGCTGCATATATACAACATTTCACTATTACCCAAGTGATGACGTTGAAATCTTCAGGGGGTAAGTTCAATATGCATCAATCCATAGTAGTTAATTGATACCCCCAAAATATTAAGTAGAACAGAATAAACATATGACCAGAACGTTCTTGTGTTTTGGACAGTCCCATCACACGTGCAGCAGAGGGTACCTGTTTCTCTACATTGTTTCCAACACAGTGGATCAAATTTTAGTCCTTTCTTGCACAACATCTGTGGGGTGAAATGCCAGCGCATGAATATTTTCAGCCCGTTCTTCATAATTCAAGTTGAAATGGACCCACGATATGGTTTAGTGGACAGACTAGGAGGCATATTTTCAAAGCATAGGTTTCTATGGAACTTTGGAAGGCTAAGTGCTTTGAAAATATGCCTCCATGTGTAATAAGTACATAATAATAAAAATCTGAATTACAAAGATCATGTTCTGCTTGCAAAACTGTCTTAATTCAGTTGCTAAGTGGCTTGCAGATCATAAAATGGTCTTGAACCCACAGAAAACGGTAGCCTGTTAGTTTACTGTGGGCCCTTCTGTTCCAACAAACCCCTCTTTATCTTATGGGGGACAGACATCCTTCCAGTGAAATCCTTTAGGTATCTAGGGGTTACTTTAGACTCCCAACTCTCCTTTGCTTGTCACTTCTCTGCTGTTTGTAAATGTGGATTTTTCATTCTGCGTTGATTACGATCTGCCCGATGATACTTTGGTCCTCAGTCGTTTCAGCCACTTATATAATCTCTCCTAATCACAAGACTGGATTAGTCCAACATAATTTAACTTGTAAAAGCTCTGGTCTCTGCAAAACACCGCATTTTGAGCACTCCTCACCACTTCTGAAACTTCATCACTGGCTCCCTGTGGAACAAAGGAACTTTATTTAAGCTTCTTACACTTAGGCCTTCAGATTAGGTCAACCGTCTTATCTTTCAAGTCTTGTGATTCCTTATTCTCCTGCCTGCAGTTTACGCTCATTCAATGATCGCCATCTGGTTCTCCCTGGGCCAAAAAAAGGCCACTTTAGAGTCCACTCACCACAATGCTTTCTTTACCGCACCCTTTCACTGGAACTCTCTCCCAAAAGAAATCAGAAGTGAGCTATCGTATGATAAATTTAAAGTAGTGTTAAAAACGTGGCTTTTCTTCCTGACAAAACATTTTCCAACACAGGATTATACTTCCCTCTGCCCCCTTTTCCTCCCTTGCCCCACCTCCTTTCCCCCTGCTACTGCCCTCCTCCTGTTTTTTGTCCTAGTTTGTATGTGTGATTGTTAGTCTTTCCTGTCCCAATATTGTAATTCTTTTTCCGTTTCTCCTTAATTTTTACTGTGTGTAAACTGCTTTGGCCCACCTACAAGTGCAAATATTTATTTATTTATTTATTTATTACATTTGTGCCCCGCGCTTTCCCACACATGGCAGGCTCAATGCGGCTTACATAGTAACAATATGAAGAATTACAAAGTCGTAAAAAGAATATACAATTTGTAGTAAATGCAATATTAATGGGGTTAATGGATAAGTAAATTGAACACAGGAGGAATTGGGTGCAGAAGGAAATGAGCGTTAGGAGGTAGGCGTAGGAAGATGGAGAGGAATAGATATGGGATAGCAATAAGGATAATGGGAAACATGGTCAATGTGTAACAATTGTCGGCAAGAATCATGTGGGCAGGCTTTGGTTAAGTTGAATCGTTAGGGTAGGCTTTCTTGAAGAGACGGGTCTTCAGTGCTTTTCTGAAGGGCAAAAGGCCTTTGATTGTTCGGATGGATCTTGGTAGCGCATTCCAAAGCTGGCTACCCAAAAAGGAAAAATTGGATGTGTGGAAGGATTTGTACTTAATACCTTTGCAGTTGGGAAGGTGTAGATTAAGGTAATATGCTAAAGTAAGCTAAACTAAATGAGCACATTCTACCCTCATTGATACAGGGATCTAAGTTCCTGTTCAGCCCATAATACTAAGTAAGAATCACAGCTAGGAGCATAACACCCCCCAACACCCCCCCCCCCCCCCCCCCACACACACACACACACACACACACACACACAAGAATTGTCACGGGAGGTGTGAACCAAGGGTTCCAGCTCTTACCATATAATACAGAAATAACCTTACGTCATAAGTGGAGAATATGTTTTAAGTATAGGATTGGCAATTTGTGCTAATTGGGAAGAAGCCCAGGAGCCCCAAATAGCACTAGAGAAAGGAATGCGTTTTGCATAAACCTGTTCAATTTGTACATAGGGTTTTAACATTTTACTTGGCTTCCAATCCCAAACGTGTCATAATTGGACTACCATATTTATTTATTTATTTATTTGTTGCATTTGTATCCCGCATTTTCCCACCTATTTGCAGGCTCAATGTGGCTAACAATTTTCTGTCATGGCTTTCGCCATTCTAGAGTGCACATAACAATTGATATTATATAGAGAAAATGGATGACGTAATAAGAATCAGGTAAAGAGAAAACCTTCAATTGGTATTACATATAGAACATGGATAACATAATAACAATAAGCAATCAGGTAGACGGAGAAAACATTACGAATATTAAGTGAATATAGCATTACAGTTCTTATTGTGGGTCATTGTAGTATGCCTTGTTAAAGAGATGAGGCTTTACGGAAGTTAATTAGGTCCCAGCTTTGAAGTCTGGGACCCCCCAACTACCCATCTCTTTATGTTTAGTCAAAACCGCTAGAACTACTCAAGGCCTTTTTTTCTCTCCAAATAAATTGAGATAACCTTCTGCTCCAACACTTTAGTACTTATTGGCACTGGGAGACCCTGAAAAAAGATATAAAAACCTGGGACATATATTCATTTTTAAAATGGCAATCCTGCCCAACCAGGGATATGATCTATTCCAGTCTCTAATCATTGCAGCCAACTCTGTGGGTGCTGTGGGTGCTTGAGCACCCCCAATATTGAGAAAATTCCTTGTATGTGTCCATGGAGGGGTTATTTCCATTGGGCTTAGCACCCCCAATAATTTTGAAAAGTTGGCTCCTATGTCTCTGATGATGTATTGGGATATAATTAGCTGTATACAAAGAATCATAAGAAGGCTTCACCTTTACGCCTAAGTATGTAAGATGTTGAGACGTGCACTTACAAGGAAAATGTACCTTGAGTCTAGCTCATTTTGTGAGATGTTAATGTTAAGGGCTTCAGTTTGGTAAATGTTATCTGTAAAGTCGTATACAGAACCATATCTTTTCATCTCTTATATAAGAACCGGCAGAGATACTTGCAGTTGGATCAGGGATAATATAACATCATCAGCAAATAGTGATATCTTGTGGGTAAAATTTCCAAGAGGTATTTCTTTTATATCTAAATTATCCCTAATATTGGGCAAAGGGTTCCTTAACCAGAGCAAACAGTAAAGGTGAGGGAGGACCCCCTTGCGTCATACATCTGCCCAGTTCAAAGGTAGGAGTATAAACCCCATTGATTTTAGTACTAGCTTTTGGATCTGTATATAAAGCCTCCAGCCATGTACAAAAACACAAACATTTTCAACACCGCAAACATAAATGACCATTTCACTGGACCGAATGCCTTCTCAGCGTCAACTGCTAAAAGCATGGAAGGAATTTGTTCTGAGTGCAGTGCCCATGTAAGGCAAATTACATAGTAACATAGTAAATGACGGCATGGTCCATCCAGTCTGCCCTACAAGATAAACTCATATGTGCTACTTTTTGTGTATACCTTACCTTGATTTGTACCTGTCCTTTTCAGGGCACAGACCGTGTAAGTCTGCCCAGCACTATCCCCGCCTCCCAACCACCAGCCCCGCCTCCCACCACCGGCTCTGGCACAGACCGTATAAGTCTGCCCAGCACTATCCCCGCCTCCCGCCACCGGCTCTGCCACCCAATCTCGGCTAAGCTCCTGAGGATCCATTCCTTCGTCACAGGATTCCTTTATGCTTATCCCACGCATGTTTGAATTCTGTTACCGTTTTCATTTCCACCACCTCTCGCGGGAGGGCATTCCAAGCATCCACTACTCTCTCCGTGAAAAAATACTTCCTGACATTTTTCTTGAGTCTGCCCCCCTTCAATCTAGTTCTACCGTCTTTGCACCTCCGGAAAAGGTTCGTTTGCGGATTAATACCTTTCAAATATTTGAACGTCTGAAAAGTATTAATCCGCAAATGAACAAATTATTTGTTTAATGTTATCCACAGTCTCCCAGCCTGGGACAAAACCCTGCCTGGTCCAGGTGGATAACTGCAAGTAACCAAGATGCCATTCTATTAGATAAAAGCTTAGCCAGAATTTTGAGATCAACATTTATAAGCAAGATCAGCTGGTATGGTCCACACAAGGTATTGTCCCTCCCAGGTTTGCAGAGTATAGAAATGCCCGCTGTATTAGAATGATGCGTTATTACTGCTTCACTCCGTTAAGAGTTGAAGTAGTGGAGCAAATGATTTATAAAAGGTATTGGCATACCCATCTAGCCCTGGCGCCTTTCCATTGGGAAGGCTCTTACAGACATTTTCCCCTTCAGAACCAGCTATATGAGCATCGATGTGCTGTTGAGCCTTTACACTAAAAGTTGGTAACCTTAAATCATGTAAATAATCATCAATATCCTCTACTTTTATCCCCTCGTCCCTGGCATACAATGGCTTATGAAAATCTAAGAATCTACGCTGAATCAGTAACTCCCCCATTTCCCCCCTTATTTTCAATATTTGGGATTGAGCTTGACGTTTTTTTTAAGATACCGAGCTAGCATGCCCTGATTTATCTCCAAATTCAAAATCCTGCTGTTGCAGCCTACATAGTAACATAGTAGATGACGGCAGAAAAAAGACCTGCACGGTCCATCCAGTCTGCCCAACAAGATAACTCATATTTGTTACTTTTTGTGTATGCCTTACTTTGATTTGTACCTGTGCTTTTCAGGGCACAGACCGTATAAGTCTGCCCAGCACTACCCCCGCCTCCCAACCACCAGTCCCACTTCCCACCACCGGCTCTGGCACAGACCGTATAAGGCTGCCCAGCACTATCCCCGCCTCCCAACCACCAGCCCCGCCTCCTGATCTTGACTAAGCTCCTGAGGATCCATTCCTTCGGCACAGGATTCCTTTACATAATTGAAATTCTATATCAGCTAGCCTAAGTGAGTGCAGCTCTGCTCTCAACCAGCAATTTCCTATCTTGGCACCTACCTAATCTCAGATAGGAGTTCTCCACTTCTCTAAGCTGCCAAAGTATGATTTTCTTTTCCCACCCTTTCCCTCTTCTTCCTAGATCTCCATTGTGTAACTACCCCTCTTATAACTGATTTTAAGCCCTCCCAGAGCACTGGGTGCCTTAAAGTCAGGTGAATCATTTAATGACATATATTGTTGTATCTCTTTCTGAACTTCAGCCTGAACCCTCTGGTCCTGCAACAAACTGAATTGGAATTTGCCCCAAACAGGAGCATGATCTGACCAGGTGGAGGACTCAATGCTAATAATATCCCTTACACTCCTAAGCCAAAAGGACTCCCCCAGGAGATCATGTAACCTTAACATATCTGTTATGCACTGCAGAATAAAAAGAACATTGTTTCCCCATCAGGTACTGCACCCTCCAGAGATCAATAATAGTATAATCCTTCACTAATGTCTGTTATGTTCGTGGTGCTTCCACCAGGGTCCTTTGTCAACTGGGTAAGTCATCTAGTAGATGATTAACAGCAAAATTAAATCTCCCCCACCAACAACTTCATTACTGAGAAAATCATGTACCCTTTTCCAATACGAATTTTGACATTCACTAGGAGCATTGATTTTAAGTATAGAGAGATGTTCACCAAAACCAAAGAGTTCTTCCCTCCTCATCTTTCACTTCTTCCTGAAGGAAAAAAGGAAGCTTATTATGGATCATTAAAGAAGCTCCACGTCTCTTCTTCCCTTTGCTCTTTGAGCAGGAGTAAATATGTGAATAAATACTTACGTCTTAATTTCTTTCCTCTCCTATTTAATTGAGTTTCCTGTACAAGAACCACATCAACTTTAGCCAAAGTATTTCCTTGTACAAAAGACTCCTCTTGCGTGGAGAATTAAGGCCCCTGACATTTAAAGTTCCTGTTCTTCTCCAAGAACGAGCAGGCATAATAATCTCACATGTGGGTGACATCATCCACAGAGCCTGGTGCGGATACTGCCATAGTTCACTGTCACTGACACTTGAGTGTGGGACCAGCAGTCAAGTGTTTTCTGCGGAGCAGAGAGTTTGGGTTTCTAATCTCAGAATGTCAAACTTTGCCTTTTTGGTGCCTTCCCTTTCAGGATATTTTTTCTCATAATTCTTCTTTTTCGTTATTTTTTTTTTTTTTTCAATTTATTGATTTTTCAAATTATTTTTCATTTTTGTTCTTTTTTTCAGCCTTTTAGGCCTCTGAGCCCTTCTTTTGCCCAGGAAGCATCAACCATTTTCAGGTTCTACACTAGGAGTCACCGTCCAGGAAAGGGATCTAGACATCATCGTTGATGATACGTCGAAACCCTCTGCTCAATGTGCCTCATCGGCTAAGAAAGCAAATAGAATGTTGGGTATTGTTAGGAAAGGAATGAAAAAGAAAAGTGAGGATGTTATAATACCTTTGTATCATTCCATGGTGCAACTACACCTCAAATATTGTGTGCAATTCTGGTCACTGCATCTCAAAAAAGATATAGTGGAATTAGAAAAGGTGCAGAGAAGGGCAACAAAAATGATAAAGGGGATGGGATGACTTCCCTATGAGGAAAGGCTAAAGCGGCTAGGGCTCTTCAGCTTGGAGAAAAGGCGGCTGTAAGGAGATATGATAGAGGTCTATAAAATAATGAGTGGAGTGGAACGGGTAGATGTGAATCGCTTGTTTACTCTTTCCAAAAATACTAGAACTAGGGAGCATGCAATGAAGCTACAAAGTAGTAAATTTAAAACAAATCTGAGAATATTTCTTCACTCAACAAGTAATTAAACTCTGGAATTCGTTGCCAGAGAATGTAGTAAAAGCAGTTAGCCTAGTGAGGTTTAAAAAACGTTTGGATAGTTTCGTAAAAGAAAAATCCATAAGCCATTATTAAGATGGACTTGGGGAAAATCCACTGCTTATTTTTTTTTTTGTTACATTTGTACCCCGCACTTTCCCACTCATGGCAGGCTCAATGCGGCTTACATGTGGCAATGGAGGGTTAAGTGACTTGCCCAGAGTCACAAGGAGCTGCCTGTGCCTGAAGTGGGAATTGAACTCAGTTCCCCAGGACCAAAGTCCACCACCCTAACCACTAGGCCACTCCTCCACTCCACTAGGATAAGCAACATAAAATATATTGTACTTTTTTGGGATCTTGCCAGGTGCTTGTAACCTGGATTGGCCACTGTTGGAAACAGGATGCTGGGCTTGATGGACCTTCGGTCTGTCCCAGTATGGCATCACTTGAGTGTTTTTCTGTAGTAGGGCAGTGACATGGTGTGTAAATGCAAGGAGGTGTGTTCTTGGGCCTAAATGGAGGCCCTACTTATAGGATTGCTGGCTGAGTGGTCTCCCCGCTCACACTCAGTTGTGTGTGTTTGTTTATACTGGAAGATCTTGGTGCCCTAGATCCTCATTCTTGAAGGAGTATCCTAACGATTAGAGCAGTGAACTGAGAACTAGGGATCCCAGGTTCAAATCCCACTGCTGCTCTTTATGATAAGCAAGTCACTTAAACCCTCCATTATGAACCTTCCAAAGATGGGGAAATACCTACTGTAACTGAATGTAACTCACCTTAAGCTACTACTGAAAATGTGTGAGCTAATCTAAAATCCCCTTTCCCACCGCTCTTGTAGGTTGAAGCTGTCGAGTATTACACCAACCTGGAAGAAAGGCTGAAAGATGATTACAAGAAGGAAAAGGAGAAAGTGAATGAGAAACCTCTTGGGATAGCATTTGTAACCTTCCAGAACGAGACCATAACTGCAATGTGAGTCCTGCTTGGAGTGTTGGGGGTGGGGAGGGGGGAGCTAACGGTACTTTTAACTCCACACTGAGAAGGTGGGCATGGGGCTCTCTTTGTATCACTCACTCCTTGAGTTGATGGTGATTTGGAGGGAGGATTTAACAAAAGAAGCAACAATTATGTGTCTGAAAACTTTACTGTTTAAGAATTTATTTAAAATTGTGTAAAATATAAGCTGAATTAGAAAGTGAAAATTAAACCTTTGGGGATGGATTGCTCTATGATCTATGCTGCAGTGTACAGTTTACTTTCGCATAGGTTACCAGTTGGGTCAATGGGCTTTTGTACGTTTCCACATGAAGATCTTTATTATTATTATTATTTATTTATTTATTTATTTATTTATTTATTTATTGCATTTGTACCCCACATTTTCCCACCTATTTGCAGGCTCAATGTGGCTTACAGAGTGTTGTTATGACAAAGTCATGACAGGATCTTGGATACAATCAAAAAGCAGAAGATGGATGAGGAATTATAGAAGATGGTGTTAGATAGGATAGTTTAGGAGGTGTGTTTTGATGATTGGTTGGGTTGATGTGGTTTATTTAATACATATGTACCCTACATTTCCCACCCACTTGCAGGCTCTATGTGGCCAACAGAGTGTTGTTATGACATTATCATGAGAGGATCTTAGATACATTCGGTGGTAGGACGAAGACATTTGAAGATAGAGAAGGGGTGTTAACTAGGGTGGTGTAGGAGGGGTATTTAGCTGTTTGGGTGGGTTGTGTGGTGGTTTGTGTCTTCAAGGGTTCTTTTTGTAGGCTCTATTGAAGAGATGTGTCTTCACAGACTTGCGAAAGTTGATTAGATTGTCCATAGTATTTAGGGCTGGGGGTAACCCATTCCATATCTGTGTGCTTCTATAGGAGAAGGTAGTGGCGTATGCCTGCTTATATTTAAGTCCTTTACAACTTGGGAAGTTCAGATTGAGGAATTTGCGGGCTGATCTCTTGGCGTTTTTGGGCGGTAGGTCCACAAGGTTAAAC
This sequence comes from Microcaecilia unicolor, assembly GCF_901765095.1. Lineage (NCBI taxonomy): Eukaryota > Metazoa > Chordata > Amphibia > Gymnophiona > Siphonopidae > Microcaecilia > Microcaecilia unicolor. The sequence goes on from NC_044033.1 coordinate 7,875,797, forward strand.
ATGTACAGTGGAGCATCTGCGTGAATAATCTTGTGTACGATCGTGCAGATCTTGAATTCGATATGTTCCTTGAGTGGTAGCCAGTGAAGTTTCTCTCTTAAAGGTTTCGCACTTTCGTATTTGGTCTTTCCAAATATGAGTCTGGCTGCGGTATTTTGGGCTGTTTGGAGTTTCTTAATAGTCTGGTCTTTGCAGCCAGCGTACAGAGAGTTACAGTAGTCCAGGTGACTAATTACCATAGATTGTACCAAGGTACAGAAAATGTTTCTTGGGAAGAAAGGCTTAACTCTTTTGAGTTTCCACATCGAGTAGAACACGTATTGAGAATTAAGAAAAGTCCATGTCTTTAAATGTTTATAACAATAGAAGGGAGGTTTTTTTTAAGAGTTGAGACCTTTGATGATTATGATTTTTTTTTTTCTAAACTTGTTTTTAAACCTAAGCTTTAGTCATTGGTAACCGAAGGCTCTGGTGGTGTTTGAGCTGCCTCTTCTTTTTCCAAGTTTGAATTTAATAAAAAAATTAAATTTAAAAGGAAATATTGAAGTATCTTTTGGGAATACAACCTATATTCCATATTGTATGAATTTGAAATGTGCTTTTGATTTTCATTACCTGATCGGGTTTATATTCAATAATTTGTTTAAAATTGTATAAAACAGTAGAGTTTTCAGACACATAATTGTAACTTTATTTGTTGAATTTCCTATTGGATATTTATGTGTTTATAATTAGGTAGGATACTGTTTTTTGTTTCTTTCCCTGACTTAATGCCAGTTTCAAGGGCTTCTGTATTTCTGCTTCCCCTGGGCAGGAACAGACCTTCATTTAGTTCTGGTTGTGAGGCCTCTGTGTCTGTTCTAATGAAGGGGGGGATGCTCAAAACTCTAGCACTGTACTAAACAGCACTGGAAAAATACCTCCTCAGCAGCGCAGGGAAGGAACATCGTAATGGTCAATGCTAATGACATGCAAATTTAGGCACGTTGTGAGTGTTGAGCATTAGGGATTTCTGTGGGAGGATTGTGCCTGGGTATTCGCTGGAGAGCTGTGTGTTAAGCACATGCCCAGACCCCAGAGGGGGAGGAGGAGGAAGAGCTTCCATCTGCCGGTAAGTGCAGCTGAACAAGTGAACCTCTGCATTTGGGTGAGCCACGATTTAGAAAAGAAACTTACCTTTTGTTGAAACGCATTTACCAACTTTTTGGAAAGGAAGGTGGGGGGATCCTTAGCAATGTAATAGTCACAGGCAAACTCTATCTAGCTCTTGAAGGTCTCCCTCATAAAAGGGTCCTAAACTGCGCTGTATCCAACGGGCGTGGACGGACACCCTCTTTCTTGCTGCTGGTGCTTCCCTGCCTCTTTGGAAACCTTAACACCAGCTACCATAGGGCACCTAGTTTACTGCATTGTTTTTTGAGCATGAGAGGGACTAGGGAACGGCCTCATTCAAATGGGATTTGAACGTGACTTGCGCTGTCCCTCGGTGCGTTTGTTATTCCCCGTGGTGGGGGCCATTGAGCATGGTGCGCCAGCAAATGTGGGTGTTCTAATGGCTTCAGTGCCCGCGTTTGCTTCTGAGCATCAAGGCCTGAGTGAGCATTTATGAGGGGGGTCTTTGAGTCTGACTGTGAATGTTAGCACCTAGAAGAGGTTTCTGTGCCTTAATGCATTTATCTTCTGCTTTTTCCCCATTTAGCATTTTGAAAGACTTCAATGTTTGCAAGTGTCAGGGCTGCATGTGCCGTGGGGAGCCCAAATCTTCATCCTGCAGTGAGTCCCTCCATATCTCCAACTGGACGGTGACTTATGCCCCTGACCCCCAAAACATTTACTGGTAAGCAGGATGGGCACAGACTTGTTGTAATAGGAAAGTACTAAAGGATTATCTGCTCGGAGGAAGGGATACAAAAAATAACAATCTTCCCTGTTACGTAGCAAGGGAAGGAGTAGCGCAGTGGTGGCAGCGTGACGTACTGGAAATAAAATTTACAGACCAGTTAGGAAAGAAATATGAATCTTGCATAAAAAGAAAATGCAGAAAAATCTGAAACCGAGGGTGTCTCTATACAGATAGCTATCGATTTGTCACAGGATGATGCTAATAACATACATTGTAGTTCACTTTGATGTTTCAATAAAGACCTCCATTAAGTTGAAAAAAAGCATGTATGGCATCTGATGTGGAGACCCTGACATACCTTGCCTGCTGCATTCCAGACTCATCTCTGCCCAGCAAGCCCCCCCCCCCCCCCCCCCCCCAATGATCAGGCCTTGTGTGTGAAACTAAAGTCTTACTACTAGTACTAATCACTTCTATAGCGCTACAAGGCATACGCAGCGCTGTACACCATCCATGAAAAGACAGTCCCTGCTCAAAGAGCTCATAATCTAAATAGGACAGACAGACAGAACAACTAAGAGGTAAGGGAATTAAAGAGGTGGGGATAAAAGGGTACAGGGCAAGTGAGTAGTGGTTAGGAGTCAAAAGCAGTGGTAAAGAGGTGGGCTTTTAGCCTGGATTTGAAAACGGCCAAGGACGGAGCTAGACATACAGGCTCGGGAAGTCTATTCCAGGCGTGAGGTGCAGCAAGATAAAAGGAACGGAGTCTGGAATTAGCAGTAGATGACTTATGATGTCACTCTTTGCTGTTTCTGTTCCTGTCCTAGGTCAGAGAAGCCATCAGAGAAAAGATAGTGCAGCATCTTAACTCGTGCAGTTTACGAGAACAGGGAGCCCAGAACTTAAATCCCATGACTACCGCTGTTGCTTCTCATGATCTTGGGCAAATCATTTTACTTTTGTGTTGCCTTTAGTTACAGACTTACACTGTAAGCCTTCTGGAGTGGAGGAGTAGCCTAGTGGTTAGTGCAGCAGACTTTGATCCTGGGGAACTGGGTTCAATTCCCACCTCGGTTCAAAACTCTGCTGCCCGTCTCGTCTTCCGCCAGGGTCGCTTTACTCATACTACCCCTCTCCTCAAGACCCTTCACTGGCTCCCTATCTGTTTTCGCATCCTGTTCAAACTTCTTCTACTAACCTATAAATGTACTCACTCTGCTGCTCCCCAGTATCTCTCCACACTCGTCCTTCCCTACACCCCTTCCCGTGCACTCCGCTCCATGGATAAATCCTTATTATCTGTTCCCTTCTCCACTACTGCCAACTCCAGACTTCGCTCCTTCTGTCTCGCTGCACCCTACGCCTGGAATAAACTTCCTGAGCCCCTACGTCTTGCCCCATCCTTGGCCACCTTTAAATCTAGACTGAAAGCCCACCTCTTTAACATTGCTTTTGACTCGTAACCACTTGTAACCACTCGCCTCCACCTACCCTCCTCTCTTCCTTCCCGTTCACATTAATTGATTTGATTTGCTTACTTTATTTATTTTTTTGTCTATTAGATTGTAAGCTCTTTGAGCAGGGACTGTCTTTCTTCTATGTTTATGCAGCGCTGCGTATGCCTTGTAGCGCTATAGAAATGCTAAATAGTAGTAGTAGTAGTAGCACCTTGTGAGCCTGGGCAAGTCACTTAACCCTCCATTGCCCCAGATCCAAATAAGTACCTGTATATACTATGTAAAACACTTTGAATGTAGTTGCAAAAACCACAGAAAGGCGGTATATCAAGACCCATTCCCCCCCCCCCCCCCCCCCCCCCCCCCCCGCCTCTGTAGCTGAATGTTACATGCCTTCATGTCCAGATTACAGGCCAGCAGACACCATGGTTTCACAAGGAGAAGATCGTGTCAGCCAGACTTGACTGAGCTTTTTCATAAGGTGACAAAAGTAATCAGGGAAGTGCGGTAGACGTACTGGATCACGTGGGAGCAAATGGGGTCAAGAGCTGTTTGAGTGGCAGGACGTTCTAGTGAAGATAAAATGAAAAATGGGGTACCCTGGGGCTCAGTGCTGAGACCAGTTTTTCAGTATCTTTGACAATATTGCTGAGCATGATTATTTGCGGAGTGAAAATCATGAAAGGTTAGACTCTTTAGAAAAGAGCTCCCTTGGATTTCATTTGTTTTTAGGAGGACAGAGGCCTCTGTACTGTTCTGTTTATGCTGCAGGGAGGGATGATGCTTTCACTTTATTCTTTTAGAAACTAAACAGCTATAACTCCTGTGTGTCCAAAATAACATAATTAATGGAGTTAATGATTTGTGTTGCTGAGATGAATATTTAAATCTTGATTTTTGCTCATAATGAAATGTTAATAGATTAGTATAAGATCTCATGTTTAAGGTAAAGAAAGTAAACATCCTGTTTCCAGCAGCGGCCAATCCAGGTTACAAGTACCTGGCAAGATCCCAGAACAGTACATTTTATGCTGCTTATCCTAGAAATAAGCAATGGGGTTTCCCCAAGTCCATATTAATAATGGCTTATGGACTTTTCTATTAGGAAATTATCCAAACCTTTTTTTAAGCCCTGTTAAGCTAACTGTTTATACCACATTCTCTGGCAATGAATTTCAGTTTAATCACTCAATGAGTGAAGAAATATTTTCTCTGGTTTGTTTTAAATCAACTATTTAGCAGCTTTATTGTGTGCCCCCTAGTCCTAGTATTTTTGGAAAGAGTAAATAAGTGATTCACGTCTACCCATTCCACTCCACTCAGGGCTAGATGCACAAAACCTAATGAGCCAGTAAGGTGGTTTTTTACACTGGTCTAGCGAGCAAGTAGTACAGCGAGACATCAACAAAAAGGGTTCTCCAAGCTCTTTTCCTGTCACGATAGCAGCTAACGAAAATTGTACACAAAGCTATTATAATGAGCTAATTAGGATACAGATGTGGGAAAGGGCCTGGGTATTGGATTATGTATGGGGCATGTCTGAACCAAACAGGAAGACAAAAAGGACTTGAAGTAGCCTTTTAGCACCATTGCTGTAATAGAATTTAAGCATGCCGGGAACAGATACAGAGAATACTGGTAGGGCAGAGTTGAGAGGTTAGGTAAAACAGAGGAGTTGGAGCTAATTTAAGTATGGAAATGAGAGAAAGAGACGAGAGCAGACAGGATTGGCCAGTAGATCTTTTCTTTCGTCATTTCCTGTATTACCTGTAATGCAAGGTGGATTCTGTGTCTGAAAGCTACTACTACTACTTGACATTTCTAAAGCCGCTACTAGGGTTACGCAGCGCTGTACAGTTTAACATAGATTGACAGTCCCTGCTCAAAGGAGCTTACAATCTAAAGGACAAATGTACAGTCAGTCAAATTGGGGCAGTCTAGATTTCCTGAATAGGTTAGGTGCCGAAGGCGACAATGAAGAGGTGGGCTTTGAGTAAGGATTTGAAGATGGGCAGGGAGGGGGCCTGGTGTATGGGCTCAGGGAGTTTGTTCCAAGCATGGGGTGAGGCGAGGCAGAAAGGGCGGAGCCTAGAGTTGGCGGTGATGGAGAAGGGTACTGAGAGGAGGGATTTGTCCTGTGAGCGGAGGTTACGGGTGGGAACGTAAGGGGAGATGAGGGTAGACAGGTAATGAGGGGCTGCAGACCGAGTGCATTTGTAGGTTAGAAGGAGAAGCTTGAACTGTATGTGTCTGAAAGCGACTGTTTATTGGAAGCTCTTCTTATATCCTTTGCAGGGAGCACCTGTCCGTAAGGGGCTTCGTCTGGTGGATCCGCTGTCTGGTTATCAATGTCATCCTCTTCCTCCTCCTCTTCTTTCTCACCACCCCTGCCATCATCATTACCACCATGGACAAGTTCAATGTTACCAAGCCCGTGGAGTACCTGAATGTGAGTACAGGGAGTTCGTGAAATACCCAAATGGGAGCACATGAGATTTCTAAGAGTGATACAGTACTGGCTGCTCTTTGATATTAGGAGCTTATCATTCTCTGCTCCTTGTAACCCATCGTGGCACAGCTCATTCTCTTCTGTTATCTATTCTATAATGTTATTCTTAAATGGCTCTTTCCTTTCGGTACCTAAGGAAATAATCTTTATTGAATAAGACCCAGTTAGCAGTTGGCAACTACTGTGTATGTCCATCTGTCTCTCCATCCACATACGTATATCTTATCCACGTGTGCATGAATGGCTAGACAGACAGATAACTTACAGACAGACATGGCCAGAGAGGCAGACCTTTGGGTGCTGCGAGCTACGTTGGAAGCAGGGCAGGTTCCTCCTTTGGGACTTGGCTCTCACTTCAACCAGAACTATCCATCTCTCACCATCACTCTATAGATGTACCCAAGATGGCTGTGGCTGTGGCACACTCAAGCCCTGAATGGTCAGAGCAAGACTGATGTAATTATGCAACGAAGCACAGTCTGCTTCTCAACTTGTTCCTTCTTTTAATATGTTTTTCCCCTTTTTGTGGCTTTTCTGTCTTCTGCTTGTAGCCATACAGTACTTACTGTCTTATCCCAACACTCCTCTTTGACACACCAAAATTGAATACAAAAGTTGAAAAGCTTTACATGTGAATTGTGGAATACGGGGGTTACTGTGGGGGGAGTGAAAAGCATCAAAATACAGGGTGCACTGTGCCATGGGGGGATAGTAGCATGAGAAATAAGGAGAAAAGGACACACACCCTCTCTGGTACCTCTGTGGGGAAACTTGTAATCCCATGAAACTGAGTTTTGTTTCCTTGTTTTTGTTCAGAATCCTATCATCACGCAATTCTTCCCTACGCTCCTGCTCTGGGCCTTCTCCGCTCTGCTCCCCACTATTGTATATTATTCTGCCTTCTTTGAAGCTCACTGGACCAGGTAAGAGGACGTTGAATTAGCGATTTAGACCCGTGTCCTTCACCACTCTTGACTGGGCTATGGCCTTTGATTACAGCAAGGACCTCAGGTAACCGGCCCAAAGTGTTCCACCTCACTTGTGACCATTCAACCCATTCTGCACCCTCTCATTAATACATACGCTGCACGTTGACGTTATACTCCCTGACATGCACTTGCTTCCTTGAGCACTCGCACCTTCACTCTGTCATACTAACTCACTGCCATCCTGCCCCAGCACTCAGATGTGATTTCTTATGTTCACCCAACACCACCAGCGTTTGTCCCTTGCAGGACAACCGAAACAAAATCAGGAGCCAATATTTGCCACTCGGTTTCAGCTGAAACCAAATGGCGCAGCCACCACCCCCCCCCCCCCCCCTTTATGTTGCTGAGGATATAACACTCGAAAGAATTCTGAGAAAAGTGACCAAAATGATATGGTTTCTCCAGCAGAAGATGTATATAGGAAGAGAGATATCATACAGACATTAAAATACTTGAAAGATATAAATGAGCATGCAAACCTGTTCCAAAAACGGAGAGATTTTAGAACTAGAGAACGTGAAATGAAGCTGCATGGATGAAAACTGAAAAGCAGCGTCAGGAAATACTTCTCAGAGAAGGTGTTGCATGCCTGGAATGCTCTTCTGCAGGAGGAGCTGGGGATGAAAACTGTGACAAAATTCCAAAAGATGTGGGATAAACATCAAGAATCCCTATATGAAAGGGAATGGAATACAGGACATAAATGGCTCACACTTATAAAAAGAAAAAAAAAATAGAGTTCGTAAAGGAGGTAACCTACATGGTCCAACGGGTGCATTCCTAGCCACCTTTCTGGGTAGACCGGATGGACCATGCTGGTCTTTATCTGTAAGAAGCAAAAAAAGAACACCACATTCCTCACAAGATGATGGAAAACAGTGGGGATAACCAAAGAATAAAGAGCCGAGGAAGTCTAATTAAACAAAAGTGCTATATGACAGCAAAAAGCATATAAAGTATCAATATAAAAATTTTCATTAGAAATATATGACCTTTATTATATGTCCAGTAACCAAATCCTTTATTATATATCCTTAAGTAAAATCCAAGGACTCGACACAGCCGTGTTTCAGTGAGATTTATTTATACCATTTGATATACCGCTGTATGGCCTGGGCTAGGCTTCAATGCAGTTAACAAAATTAAAATTCAAAGGAGGAAGGGACAGAAGAAGGGAAAATTAAGTTGTCAGCAAAGCAGATTGAATAAAGAGATGAGCTTTTAATAGTTTTTTTTGAAAGCTGAAAGATTGGGTTGATTCCTGATGTGGAGGGAAAGTTCATTCCATAATTTAGGACCTAAGTAGCAGGAAGCAGTTTCATGTGATGAAGTGAGGTGTAGTTCTGATAATGAAGGTAATGACAAAAGGTTATCTGTGGAGCAACGGAACCGGAAGGACATGTAAGCAGGGGCGTAGCCAGACAGCAGATTCTGGGTGGGCCTAGGCAAGAAGTGGGTGGGCACCAAGTGTTCTTCATCACCACCACCAAAAAAAATATCTCAGCTGGCGAGAAAACGCTTCTTTCCACCTTGGCTTACCATCAAAGGGAAGTCTTCAGCTGATAGAGCTTGGGATCTCCACCAGCTTACCACTAAATGTATGCTACTGTTGGGTGGGCCTGAACCCTAAGTGGGTGGGCCCTGGCCCACCCAGGCCCACCTGTGGCAATGCCACTGCATGTAAGGAATGAGAAGCTTGTTGAGGTACGCAGAGGGTAATCATGATTTGTAGACCATAGAGAGAAGTTTGGGTTTAACGTGTGCGGTGACCGGAAACTGATGTTCAAACTGAAGGAGAGGGGTGATGTGATCAAAGCGATGTGCATTGTGAAGTAGTTTAACAGCCATAGATTGGATGATCTGTAAACATTTGAAGGCGTAAAGGAGAATACCAACATACAGGCAATTGCATATGTGAAATTAGCAAAGCAAGCATAAGTGGACAAAGAAGCAAGACTGGACCAGGTAGGTAGGAAGATGTTGAATTAGTGATTTAGAGCAGTGTCCTTCACCACTCTGACTGGGCTATGGCCTTTGATTACAGTGAAGAAACGGTTGGACTGAACAAATGCAGTGGAGAGAGAAAAGAGGTGCGAATGACTGAGTTGATTTGAAGCTTAAATGTAAACTTATTGTCAAAAATGATGCCTAGGACGTTATCTTTGTAGGGAAGGGCAAAGTCGCCAACAGAGGGGAGGAGGAAGGGTGCCATTAGGGGGGTGAGGGGAGGAAATAGATAGATTCACACTTTGTAGAGTTAAGAAAGAGAAGATTAGATTTGAGCCAGGTGGAGACCTGCTTCAGACAGTCGTTGAGGAGAGAGAAAAGAGGGGTCAGTAACATGACAAAGTATCTGAATGTCATCGGCATAGCAGAATGGTGTACAGCCATGGTCTTGAATAATGGTCAGTAGCAGAGAAAGTAAGATGTTAGAGTATGGAAACAAAAATAGATCCTTGTGGTACACCGGACTGGAGAGCAAAGGAGGTGGTGACTGTGTGATTGAAAGCTGATAGGTACGACCAGAGAGACAACTGGAAAACCAAGAGAGATCTGAGTCCGTGATGCCAGTGGAGCTTAGACAGTGACGAAGCAGGGAATGGTCTACCAGATTGAACACGGAGGATAGAGCCAAGAAAACAATCACCACCAAGTGATGCCTACCCATGGAAGTATGGATGGAGTCATTAAGGGCTGAAAGAAGGGTTTGTGTGCTGTGATGGTGCTGAAAGCCAGCTTGAAAGGGTGAAGGATATTTGTGTTCTTGATATGATCTGATTGAATGAGAATTAAGGTTCTCAAGAATATTTGAAAAGAAAGGAAGATTGGAAATAGGATGGAAGGGAGAGATTGAGATGACCAATTGAAGGGGGCAGACTCAAGAAAAATGTCAGGAAGTATTTTTTCACAGAGAGAGTAGTGGATGCTTGGAATGCCCTCCCGTGGGAGGTGGTGGAAATGAAAACGGTAACAGAATTCAAACACGCGTGGGATAAACATAAAGGAATCCTATTCAGAAGGAATGGTTCCTAAGGAGCTTAGCCGAGATTGGGTGGCAGAGCCAGCCGGTGGTGGGAGGCGAGGATAGTGCTGGGCAGACTTATACGGTCTGCCAGAGCCGGTGGTGGGAGGCGGGGCTGGTGGTTGGGAGGCAGGGATAGTGCTGGACAGACTTATACGGTCTGTGCCCTGAAGAGGACAGGTACAAATCAAAGTAGGGTATACACAAAAAGTAGCACATATGAGTTTGTCTTGTTGGGCAGACTGGATGGACCATGCAGGTCTTTTTCTGCCGTCATTTACTATGTTACTATGTTACTTGAGATCATTGACGTGCTGTGAAAGAGAGAGAGTCAAGAGAGGCAGCTGTAAGAACAGTAGGTGAATTGGTGTTCCAGATGCTTTCCTTTTCCTTGTGTGACTCGTACAAATTACTGCTTATGGTATGCTAGAATTGCTCTATAGGTCCTGAGTGTTTTGTATTCTCGGTATGCCTAGTACTGAATTTTGGAGGGGGGGTGTTAAAAAATGACCAGCCCCGGGCGTCAACTACCCTAGGTACGCCGCTGCTCTCTACAGTAAAGGCTTTTAACTTTTCTTATTAGACATCCATATATGTTCACAAGGCCGCTCCCTCGTTTGTGTATACTTCCTTCCATGCTACCGACCCAATTTTATTTGCTCTTTTTACAGACTCAGTTATATTTTCAATACTTTTTAGAAGCTTTTTTTAATGACACAGACCTTGTTGTCACATTGTCCTTTAATGCTGGGATTTGTTTCCATCTCTAGACCCCTGTCCTCGAGTTTGTTCCTTGGTGTGCGGTTGCAGTTTAAATCATTTTTAGATTTTAACATGAAGCGTCCCTTTGCATTTTACATAGCAGAGGGTTAGTCATCAGCTTTGATGTTTGTTAGACTGAAGGAATAAGCTTTATTGTTGCAGTGTGTATCCTAACCATTTTATTCATCTCTATGTACCTACGATGCTTGTTATATACCATCAGTACAATTACTGTTGCACAGTTTCATTTGATAGCACAGGTCATATGTTTTTTGGTCTTTTATTTGCCATTATTTACTACGTTACTATATATAAGTACTTTGAACAATTATGGAGACCACACTTTCAAAAAATCTAATATAATAATTCGCACCTCCAACGTTCTGAAGCTGACTCCGTGGCAGTGAAGCCGTGTAGTGTTCATAGGCTTCGTAATTGCACACCCGATCACTGCCCCGCCCTCGAGGGAACTCTGTATAGTTGCCAGGGAAAGAAACGCGACGTCATAAGGAGAAGGGACCAACCACAGGCAATCGCAATCGCTTTCAGTTTCCGCAAACAGGAAATGAGGGCGGGACGAGAGGAGCAGCTGAAACCACAGCCTGTCTGAAGCGGCGTCTGTACTTGCTGCACTTCAGTGTTGGCGGCCGAGCAGGAGGTAAAACATTTTAAACAGCACACGTCCTCCTTGCACTCGCAGGTCACAGACACAGAGGGAGGGAGGCGCTGGGCGGTGGAAATCGGAGGAGATGGGGGGGGTCCTGAGACGCGAGAAAGGGGGAGTGAGTGGGGGTTCTGAGGGGGGAGGGGGGTTCCTGAGACGAGGGGGGAGGAGAGGAGGGGGGAGGGGGCCCTGGAACCTTGCTAGCGCCCGTTTCCTTACTGTTCGAAATGGGCCTCTTTTACTAGTATATAAATAGAGGATGGAGTCGGCCAAGAGAGCGGCTAATAAAATGTTCAGTGGTCTTCATCATAAACTTTATAAGGACAGACTTAAAGATCTCAATGTGTTTACTTTGGAAGAAGGGCGAGAGAGGAGAGATATGATTTAAATACCTGTGTGACATAAATGACCAGAAGATGATTCTCTTTCAATTGAAAGGAAGCTCTGGAATGAGGAGGTATGGGATAAAGGTGGTAGACTAAGGATTCATTTCAGGAAATGTTTCTTAATGGCAAGGATGGTAGATGTGGGAACGGCCTCCCAGTGGAGGTGGTGGAGATGCAGGCTATTCCGAGTTAAAGAAAGCTTGGGACAAGTACTTAGGATCTGTAAGGGAGGGGAAGGGATAGTACTTGGCGTGGATAGGCCACGTGCTCTATATGTGCCATCATTTTCTGTGCTTTTTCTGGATTTCTCTCTCTGTATCAGCTCTTGTGCTCCTTCCTAGGTCCTCTTCTGCCTTTGCACCACCCTTTCTGCTACTGATTCTTTTCAAAGCCTCTGTCTCTCTCTGTATTAGCTTTTTTTTTTCTGCTGCTCCTCTCTTTTTTTGCATACACCTGGTGCTCTCACCGAGGTCCTCTGTTTTTTTTTGTTTTGTTTTTTTAACAGAAGACCTTGATTGTTTTAAGATGTTATCATACCTCTGTGTCCTGTGGGGTTTCCCAGGGTCAGAACATAAGAATAGCCAGATCAGTGGCCCATGTAGCCTAGTATCCTGTTTCCAGCCGTGGCCTTCCAGGTCACAAGTACCTGGCTGAAACCCAGTTCTGTTTCCTTTTGCTATTTAACATTATTGAGCCCCCAGCTACTATCATTCAAGATGTATGTATTAGTTTTCACTTCTACGTGGATGGTAGTCTTTTGGTCTTTTACACTTCTCTGCATAATCCTGACCTCACACCATTTCAATGTTGTCTAAACTCTGTAGCAGGTCAGTTACACGAATACCATCTCAAACTTAACCAGTCCAAGACAGCTGTTTGCTGGATTTCTAGCAACTCAGATTGTCCATCCACTATTCCTTTCTTTTTTTTTATTCCTGTATCCCTCCAGTTGATTCATTTAAGTATCTGGGGGTCATTGTTGACCCTAAGCTCTCTTCACAAACTTCGGAGGTGATAAGATCAGGTTTTTAAGCTCTGCACTAACTACTCCTACACCTTACCCCTCCCAATCTCTTCTCCTTTTGCTCATCCTATCTTTGTTTACCTCTCCTTTTTCAATTTACATTTCCTCAAAACCCCACTACTACTATGTTTACTACAACTTGTAACATTCTCCTTCCAGACTTTGTAATTCTATTTACTATGTAAGCCGCATTGAATCTGCTATGTGTGGGAAAGCGCAAGGTACAAATGTAATTAATAATAATAATAAAGGGTCATGGATTAAATATACAGCCTTTCTGTGGTACAACCAAAGCGGTTTGCATTTATTATATGCAGATACTTTCACGGTCCCTAGTGGACTTGCAGTCGAGTTTTTGTACCTGGGGCTATTTATTTATTTATTGCATTTGTATCCCACATTTTCCCAGCTCTTTGCAGGCTCAATGTGGCTTACAATACATCATGATAAGTGGAAATACAGTTAGAAAATATACAATTACTGGTATAGAAGGATCTTGGGTAACATTATAATAAGAGACAGATATAGTAAGACAGTTCTGAATATATATGGAAGAGTTGTGTATGTTCGTATTTGTTACTCTTTGTGGTACGCCTTGTTAAAGAGATGGGTCTTCAGTAGTTTGCGGAAGTTAGTTCATAGATCGTTTTAGGTTGCACGGTAATGCGTTCCATAACTGTGTGCTCAGGTAGGTAAAGCTAGACGCGTGCATTAGTTTGTATTTTAGGCCTTTGCAGTTGAGGAAGTGCAGATTAAGGAATGTGCGGGATGATCTTTTAGCATTCAATCAATGGAGGGTTAAGTGACTTGCCCTGTTGGAATATCTATTTATTTATTTGTTTGTTTGTTTGTTTGTTTGTTGCATTTGCATCCCACATTTTGCCACCTATTTGCAGACTCAATGTGGCTTACAATGTTACATCATGGCAAGCGCCATTCAAGAGTAAACAATTGGTTACATACAGAAAAAAACAAGTGTAACATAATGGAATATTCAATTCAGTAAATCAGAAAACAGTCAGACTATGAAGTAAGTAGTGATGCATTGGAATTCCTATTGTTGATTATTATGGTAAACTTTGTTAAAAAGAAAAGTCTTTAGTGATTTTCGAAAGTTGATTAGGTCTTGAATAGCTTTCAGATCAAGTGGTAATGCATTCCACGGCTGCGTGCCAATGTAGGAAAAGCAGGACGCATGTACATACTCGATCAGAAGGCATGGTACATACTCTAATCCATGCCTTCTGATCTACAAATTGGATTACTGGATTATAGTTTTCACTGTTTGAAAGGAAACGGGCACTAGCAAGGTTTTCCTCTGAGTGTGTATGTTTGAGAGAGTCTATGTGAGAGTGACTGTGTGAGAGAGGCTTCTGTTCCTGCTGCTGTGCATTCCCCGTGTTGTGCTGATTCGCTGCTCCCTGTATCGTGGCTCCACCCCTCTCCCTTCTACTGGCCAATCTGGTGTGGGTTGTGTGACATCACTATTCTCCGAGGACAAGCAGGCTGCTTGTTCTCACGACTGGGTGACGTCCGCGGCAGCTCCCACCAACCGGAAAGAAGCTTCGCGGGACGGTCGGCACGCAGGGCACGCCCACCGCGCATGCGCGGCCGTCTTCCTGCCCGTGCGCGACCGCTCCCGCCAGTTCCTTTTTTTCCGCGCCTGGAGAGAGTCGTGCTTTGCCGCTCTCTCTACTTCAGCCGCCGGATTCTTGCGATCGCGTATACGCGGATCGCGCTTCGTTTAATTAATTTCCTTTTAGTATTTCTCTGTTACAAAAAAAAAAAAAAAAAAGAAAAAAGACTGCGCGTGTGGAGCACGCGCTCCCCTTTTCCCTCGCTTCCAGCGGGGACGCCTCGTTGCGGCCTAGTGGCCGCTCGGTCGGCTAGTTTTTTCGTGGTGTGATTTTAGCCACCATTGCCGACTTTGACTTCGCCGACGCGATTTTTCCGTCGATGTCCTCGAAGGTCCCGAGTGGATTTAAAAAGTGTGGTCGCTGCGGCCGGCCGATCTCGCAGACCGACACCCACGCTTGGTGCCTCCAGTGCCTCGGGCCGGAGCACAATCTCAAGTCGTGTGCGCTGTGTCTCGGTCTCCGGAAACGGACTCAGGTTGCGAGGCAAGTTCTGCGGGACCGTCTTTTTGGAACTTGCGCCGGCCCCTCGACGTCGACCTCGACGGCATCGGTATCGAAGGCCGGATCTTCGGTACCGGTATCGATGCCCGAGACATCGGCACCGATGGCAGCGACCCCAGGAGAACAGGTCCCGTCGGCCCGCCGGTCCGCCGGTGAGAGTGGGGTTGAGAGGCCGCGTGGGCTGTCGGCCCCGGTCACTCCCTCAGCTCGTGAGCCACGGGACCGAACCCTGTCGGACCCGGTACCTCGAGACCGAGGGGGATCGACCTCCTCCTCCTCCATGCCCTCCGGCGCCGGTGACGTGCACCGGAAAAAGGACAAGAAGCGCCGTCACCGGGAGCCCTCGGTGCACCCTGAAGGGGAGTCGACGCCGAAGCGTCATCGTAGAGAGGAGAGATCTCCGTCGGTGGTGGAGGTACCGACGCGTCGGGGTTCCGGCACCTCGGTGCCGTCTCCTGGCCCCCAGCAGCTTCTGGCACCGACACCCTTACCGGCCCCACCGCCTTTCCCGGCAGCGGGCCTGGACGAGTGCCTCAGAGCCATCCTTCCGGGGATCCTGGAAGGGCTGATGCGCCAGGCTGTGCCGGCGTCGGGGGTGCTTGCGCCCCCGGCGCCGATGACTGTGGCGCCGGCGAGCTCTAGCCCGGCGCCGGGGCTGTCGACACCGCCGCCGCTTGCGGTGCCGGTCTCGACCGCCACGCAGGTGGAGTCCCCGTCGATGGAGGGAGCTCCGTCCCCGCCGGCGCGGGAGTCCACCGCTCGACGACACCGAGGCCTCGGTGCCTCGACGTCGAGCCGGGCCCGGTACCGGACTCAGCTACATGAGCTAATGTCCGATACCGAGGATGAGGACTCGTGGGGGGAAGAGGAAGACCCGAGATATTTCTCCTCAGAGGAGTCTACGGGCCTTCCCTCGGACCCCACGCCATCACCGGAGAGGAAGCTCTCACCTCCTGAGAGTCTCTCCTTTGCCTCCTTTGTGCGGGATATGTCCATAAGCATTCCCTTTCCCGTGGTCTCTGTGGAAGAGCCGAGGGCCGAGATGCTCGAGGTCCTCGACTATCCATCACCACCTAGAGAGTCCTCCACGGTACCGCTGCACAATGTCCTGAAGGAGACGCTGCTTCGGAACTGGGTGCGACCACTAACTAACCCCACCATTCCCAAGAAAGCAGAGTCCCAGTACAGGATCCACTCTGACCCAGAGCTCATGCGGCCCCAGTTGCCCCATGACTCAGCGGTCGTGGATTCTGCTCTCAAGAGGGCACAGAGTTCGAGGGATACCGCCTCGGCGCCCCCGGGGCGGGAGTCTCGCACTCTGGACTCATTTGGGAGGAAGGCCTACCAATCCTCCATGCTCGTGACCCGCATCCAATCTTACCTGCTCTATATGAGCATCCACATGCGGACCAATGTGCAACAGCTGGCGGACCTGGTCGATAAGCTCCCGCCGGAGCAGTCCAGGCCATATCAGGAGGAGGTCAGGCAGCTGAAGGCGTGCAGAAAGTTCCTGTCCAGGGGGATTTTTGACACCTGTGACGTGGCATCTCGTGCTGCGGCCCAATGTATAGTGATGCGCAGGCTCTCATGGCTGCGTGCCTCTGACCTGGACAACCGCACCCAGCAGAGACTGGCTGACGTCCCTTGCCGGGGGGATAATATTTTTGGCGAGAAGGTCGAGCAGATGGTTGACCAACTGCATCAGCGGGAAACCGCTCTCGACAAGCTCTCCCACCGGGCGCCTTCAGCACCCGCCCCCGCGGGCGGGCGTTTTTCCCGGGCTCGGCAGGCTGCACCCTATTCTTTTGCGAAGCGTAGGTACAACCAGCCGGCCCGAAGGCCTCGTCAGGCACAGGGACAGCCCCAGCGCGCTCGTTCCCGTCAACAGCGTGCGCCTAAGCAGCCCCCTGCGCCTCCACAGCAAAAGCCGGGGATGGGCTTTTGACTGGATCCACGGGAACATAGCCGCCCTACAAGTGTCCGTACCGGACGACCTGCCGGTCGGAGGGAGGTTAAAATTCTTTCACCAAAGGTGGCCTCTCATAACCTCCGACCAGTGGGTTCTCCAAATAGTGCAGTGCGGATACGCCCTGAATTTGACCTCCCTGCCTCCAAATTGTCCTCCGGGAGCTCAGTCTTTCAGCTCCCATCACAAGCAGGTACTTGCAGAGGAACTCTCCGCCCTTCTCAGCGCCAATGCGGTCGAGCCCGTACCACCCGGGCAGGAAGGGCAGGGATTCTATTCCAGGTACTTCCTTGTGGAAAAGAAAACAGGGGGGATGCGTCCCATCCTAGACCTGAGAGGCCTGAACAAATTCCTGGTCAAAGAAAAGTTCAGGATGCTTTCCTTGGGCACCCTTCTGCCAATGATTCAGAAAAACGATTGGCTATGTTCCCTGGATTTAAAGGACGCATACACTCACATCCCGATACTGCCAGCTCACAGACAGTATCTCAGATTCCGCCTGGGCGCACGGCACTTTCAGTATTGTGTGCTGCCCTTTGGGCTCGCCTCTGCCCCACGAGTGTTTACAAAGTGCCTCGTGGTGGTAGCGGCCTACCTACGCAAGCTGGGAGTGCACGTGTTCCCATATCTCGACGATTGGCTGGTCAAGAACACCTCGGAGGCGGGAGCCCTCCGGTCCATGCAGTGCACTATTCAACTTCTGGAGCTGCTGGGGTTTGTGATAAATTACCCAAAGTCCCATCTCCAGCCAACTCAGTCTCTGGAATTCATAGGAGCGCTGCTGAATTCCCAGACGGTTCAGGCCTACCTTCCCGAAGCGAGGGCCACCAATCTCTTGGCCCTGGCTTCGCAGACCAGAGCGTCTCAGCAGATCACAGCTCGGCAGATGTTGAGACTTCTGGGTCATATGGCCTCCACAGTTCATGTGACTCCCATGGCTCGTCTTCACATGAGATCTGCTCAATGGACCCTAGCTTCCCAGTGGTTCCAAGCCACCGGGAATCTAGAGGATGTCATCCGCCTCTCCACCAGTTGCCGCACTTCACTGCTCTGGTGGACCATACGGACCAATTTGACCCTGGGACGTCCATTCCAAATTCCGCAGCCCACGAAAGTGCTGACGACGGATGCATCCCGCCTGGGGTGGGGAGCCCATGTCGATGGGCTTCACACCCAGGGTCTGTGGTCCCTCCAGGAAAAGGATCTGCAGATCAACCTCCTGGAGCTCCGAGCGATCTGGAACGCACTGAAGGCTTTCAGAGATCGGCTGTCCTGCCAAATTATCCAAATTCGGACAGACAATCAGGTTGCAATGTATTACGTCAACAAGCAGGGGGGCACCGGATCTCGCCCCCTGTGTCAGGAAGCCGTCGGTATGTGGCGTTGGGCGTGTCGGTTCGGCATGCTTCTCCAAGCCACGTACCTGGCAGGCGTAAACAACAGTCTGGCCGACAGACTGAGCAGAGTCATGCAACCGCACGAGTGGTCGCTCCATTCCAGAGTGGTACGCAAGATCTTCCGAGAGTGGGGCACCCCCTCGGTGGATCTTTTCGCCTCTCAGACCAACCACAAGCTGCCTCTGTTCTGTTCCAGGCTTCAGACACACGGCAGGCTAGCGTCAGATGCCTTTCTCCTTCATTGGGGGACCGGCCTCCTGTATGCTTATCCTCCCATACCTTTGGTGGGGAAGACCTTACTGAAGCTCAAGCAAGACCGCGGCACCATGATTCTGATAGCGCCCTTTTGGCCCCGTCAGATCTGGTTCCCTCTTCTTCTGGAGTTGTCCTCCGAAGAATCGTGGAGATTGGAGTGTTTTCCGACTCTCATTTCGCAGAACGACGGAGCGTTGCTGCACCCCAACCTTCAATCCCTGGCTCTCACGGCCTGGATGTTGAGGGCGTAGACTTCGCTGCGTTGGGTCTGTCTGAGGGTGTCTCCCGGGTCTTGCTTGCCTCTAGGAAGGATTCCACTAAAAAGAGTTACTTTTTCAAGTGGAGGAGGTTTGTCGTTTGGTGTGAGAGCAAGGCCCTAGAACCTCGTTCTTGCCCTGCACAGAACCTGCTTGAATACCTTCTGCACTTATCAGAGTCTGGCCTCAAGACCAACTCAGTAAGGAATCACCTTAGTGCGATTAGTGCTTACCATTATCGTGTGGAAGGTAAAGCCATCTCTGGAGAGCCTTTAGTCGTTCGATTCATGAGAGGTTTGCTTTTGTCAAAGCCCCCTATCAAGCCTCCTACTGTGTCATGGGATCTCAACGTCGTCCTCACCCAGCTGATGAAACCTCCTTTTGAGCCACTGAATACCTGCCATCTGAAGTACTTGACCTGGAAGGTCATTTTCTTGGTGGCAGTTACTTCAGCTCGTAGGGTCAGTGAGCTTCAAGCCCTGGTAGCTCATGCTCCATATACCAAATTTCATCACAACAGAGTAGTGCTCCGCACCCACCCAAAGTTCCTGCCGACGGTGGTGTCGGAGTTCCATCTTAACCAGTCAATTGTCTTGCCAACATTCTTCCCCAGGCCGCATACCCGCCCTGCTGAACGTCAGTTGCACACATTGGACTGCAAGAGAGCATTGGCCTTCTACTTGGAGCGGACACAGCCCAACAGACAGTCCGCCCAATTGTTTATTTCTTTCGACCCTAACAGGCTAGGGGTCGCTGTCGGGAAACGCACCATCTCCAATTGGCTAGCAGACTGCATTTCCTTCACTTACGCCCAGGCTGGGCTGACTCTTGAGGGTCATGTCACGGCTCATAGTGTCAGAGCCATGGCAGCGTCGGTGGCCCACTTGAAGTCAGCCACTATTGAAGAGATCTGCAAGGCTGCGACGTGGTCATCTGTCCACACATTCACATCTCATTACTGCCTCCAGCAGGATACCCGACGCGACAGTCGGTTCGGGCAGTCGGTGCTGCAGAATCTGTTTGGGGTGTAAATCCAACTCCACCCTCCAGGACCCGAATTTATTCTGGTCAGGCTGCACTCTCAGTTAGTTGTTCTTCGTAGGTCAATTTCTGTTGTTCCCTCGCCGTTGCGAGGTTCAATTGACCTGGGTTCTTGTTTTGAGTGAGCCTGAGAGCTAGGGATACCCCAGTCGTGAGAACAAGCAGCCTGCTTGTCCTCGGAGAAAGGGTATGATACATACCTGTAGCAGTTGTTCTCCGAGGACAGCAGGCTGATTGTTCTCACCTACCCTCCCTCCTCCCCTTTGGAGTTGTGTGTTTCATCTTTTGCTAGTCATTCAACTGGCGGGAGCGGTCGCGCACGGGCGGGAAGACGGCCGCGCATGCGCGGTGGGCGTGCCCTGCGTGCCGACCGTCCCGCGAAGCTTCTTTCCGGTTGGTGGGGGCTGCCGCGGACGTCACCCAGTCGTGAGAACAATCAGCCTGCTGTCCTCGGAGAACAACTGCTACAGGTATGTATCATACCCTTTATCTACTCCAACATGATCCACGGTTCCAGGCAGCCTCAGAATGTTGGAGGTGAGAATTATTATATAGGATGGGGGTTCTGGTTTTCACTGGGGTTCTGGCCTACCCGTTGAATTGTCTACGAACATTGCAAACTACAGCAGTTTATTTTGTATGTCAGCCTACTCGGTTTGATTTTGCTTGTCCGTTATTGATCCATTGGTACTGGCTTCCGATTTCTTATCATAAACGCTCTTATCTCTCCCCACAGGTCCGGCGAGAACAGAACCACTATGCACAAGTGTTACACATTCCTGATATTTATGGTTCTGCTGCTGCCGTCATTGGGACTGAGCAGGTATGAACGAAAGATGGGAGGATGTGTGTGAGGGAATCTTGCTGGTCTGCAGCCACCTTGGCATTTTTGTTTGCACCGATGAGCTTTGTGTGAGAAGAGGTCGTCTGTACTGTGGAGAATGGTGTTAACCAGCCTTCCTTTTCTACTACAGCCTGAACCTGTTTTTCCGCTGGCTCTTTGACAAGAAATTCCTGGATGAGGTTACCATCAGATTTGAGTGAGTAATATTACTAATAATCATTTTTTTTCCCAGGAATGTACTTCCCTTAATTATTCAGGTCTTTATCAGGCTGCAAATGCCCTTTCTATTGGGCGACATCCAGGAATGGTGCGTGAGCAGGACCTGGTGCCTCAGATCGCTGTCGGCAAGTGACAGCTGCACAACTTAGTGTGTAATTCAAGGCTTCCCAGTCACCAGTTGAGTTTCTTTAACGCTGCTTTTGACTCCTAACCACTACTCACTTGCCCTGTACCCTTTTATCCCCACCTCTTTAATTCCCTTACCTCTTAGTTGTTCTGTCTGTTTGTTTGTCCTATTTAGATTGTGAGCTCTTTGAGCAGGGTCTGTCTTTTCATGTATGGTGTACAGTGCTGCTTATGCCTTGTAGTGCTATAGAAGTGATAAGTAGTAGTAATGTAGAAGCCTGCCCTTCGAGATCAGCAACGCGGCCGCACAGGCTTCTGTTTCTGTGAGTCTGACGTCCTGCACGTACATGCAGGACGTCAGACTCACAGACACAGAAGCCTGCGCGGCCGTGTTGCTGATCTGCAAGGGCAGGCTTCTAGATGGAATGTTGCTAGTGGAGGAGTAGCCTAGTAGTTAGTGCAGTGGACCATGGGATATTGTTACTATTTGAGATTCTGGAATGTTGCTATTACTTGAGATTCTACATGGAATGTTGCTACTATTGAGATTCTGTTGCTACTATTGGAGATTCTAGATGGAATGTTGCTACTATTGGAGATTCTACATGGAATGTTGCTACTATTTGAGATTCTTTTGCTACTGTTTGAGATTCTACATGGAATGTTGCTACTATTTGAGATTCTATATGGAATGTTGCTACTATTTGAGATTCTGTAGCTACTATTTGAGATTCTAGATGGAATGTTGCTACTATTGGAGATGCTGTTGCTACTATTGGAGATTCTACATGGAATGTTGCTACTATTTGAGATTCTTTTGCTACTGTTTGAGATTCTACATGGAATGTTGCTACTATTTGAGATTCTATATGGAATGTTGCTACTATTTGAGATTCTGTAGCTACTATTTGAGATTCTAGATGGAATGTTGCTACTATTGGAGATGCTGTTGCTACTATTTGAGATTCTATATGGAATGTTGCTACTATTTGAGATTCTGTTGCTACTATTGGAGATTCTACATGGATTGTTGCTATTACTTGAGATTCTACATGGAATATTGCTACTATTGGAGATTCTGTTGCTACTATTTGAGATTCTACATGGAATGTTGCTACTATTGAGATTCTGTTGCTACTATTTGAGATTCTACATGGAACGTTGCTACTATTTGAGATTCTGTTGCTACTATTGGAGATTCTACATGGATTGTTGCTACTATTTGAGATTCGGTTGCTACTAAAACTATTGGAGATTCTACATGGATTGTTGCTATTACTTGAGATTCTACATGGAATATTGCTACTATTGGAGATTCTGTTGGTACTATTTGAGATTCTACATGGAATGTTGCTACTATTGAGATTCTGTTGCTACTATTTGAGATTCTACATGGAACGTTGCTACTATTTGAGATTCTGTTGCTACTATTGGAGATTCTACATGGATTGTTGCTACTATTTGAGATTCGGTTGCTACTATTTGAGATTCTACATGGAATGTTGCTATTCCACTAGCAACATTCCATATTTAGATTGTGAGCTCTTTGAATAGGAACTGTCTTTTCATATATGGTGTACAGCGCTGCGTATGCCTTGTAGCGCTATAGAAGTGATAAGTAGTAGTAGTAGTTTCAGGATCTCCATAATGAATAAATATATATGAGATACATCTGCATTCACTGGATACTGTATATGCAAGTGTATCTCATGCATTTTGTAATTATCCTAACTGGTTTCCTGACTGGAGGTGGGATCGCCAGAACTGATTTGGAAAGCACTGTGTTAGACAATCAGAACAACTGCATTGTGGTGCTGTGGAAATTGAGCTAATAGATAAGTAACAGTATGAGCTGTTGATCTAAGTTGCGTAAACTAATACAAAACAAACAACAGCCAAATTCAATCCCAAAAGGTCATAAAAAGGCATGCAATACTTGAAAGCATGAGAATTACCCTCAGAAACCAAGGTATTGACCAAGGTCTGACCAACAAGACCTGTTATCTATATAAGACCACGGACACCAAAATCTTATATAGATAACGGGTCTTGTTGGTCAGACCTTGGTCAATACCTTGGTTTCTGAGGGTAATTCTCATGCTTTCAAGTATTGCATGCCTTTTTATGACCTTTTGGGATTGAATTTGGCTGTTTAGTTTGTTTTGCTCTGGAAATTGAACCTTATCTGCATGTGATTGAACAGCAATTAATAATGTGGTGATAATGGCACCTTTCACCCTGGATACCAAGCTACTTTGACCGCAGAGATGCAGCCGTAGCTGGGGTGAACAGAGTGTAATGGTTTGTTAAGAAGGTGCAGGCAGTGCTGTGTTAGAAATGAGCAGAGGGCATGTGGACAGCCTGAAAGCTCATTCTTTCTGCTCCTGTCTGCCAGCATGAGTCTCTAGCTTTCTAGATGCAAAAGTGCTTTCAGGTAAGTGGGACATTTATGCCGCTTCTCCTTACATCTCTTTCTCCATTCCTCCCTGTCCAAGGTGCGTCTTTCTTCCGGACAACGGTGCCTTCTTTGTGAATTATGTCATCGCCTCTGCTTTCATCGGGAACGCCATGGAGCTGCTGCGAATCCCCGGTCTGCTCATGTACATGATCCGCCTCTGCCTGGCTCGCTCAGCGGCCGAGCGCAAGAATGTGAAACGAGTACGTAGGTTCAGGGGATGTCATGGAGCGGGCTGAATATCACTGTGGAGGGTGGGATTGCTCACTTAGTTGGGAGGTTTTGCTCGAGTAGGAAGCAGTTGTGAATTTGTGGCAGTTTAATGTTCAGGCCTCTGGCTTCCATATTGCGACACTGGCCGTTGACCTGAGCTTGCGGAGAGGATGATACTATTGTGTGACAAAGGAGGATACCTTCATCTCTGAAGCTGACTCTGCCTGAGTTACAATCTGGGCTGCAAAGTGTTCTTAAAACCTACAAGTCAACCCCATTGCAGAGTTTTAAATGGATTATTTAAAGAGTCATTTTAAGACGCTTCTCTGCAGATAAGCAGTGCTTTACCCATGGAAATACTGTATAAAATTGTACGTAACTCCTGCATTTAGAAGGGTGGGGCAGGATTTGAGCAGAGTTGTCATTTAATAAATTTTCAGAGCAAAACTATCCACACTTTATAGCAAGTTTGATTATGTGGTGGTAATTTTCAAAGCAAATATATGAACATCTTTATATGTGCTGTCATAAAATTACCTACTTAAGATCATTTGCTTGTATACAACAGAGGTTAATGTTCAGAAATGGATTTTCTGGATTGCCACGGTGAATATTATTATTGTTAACATTTATTAATATTAACATTTGTATAGCGCTACCTGACACATGCAGCGCTTAACATCTGACACAGAGAGACAGTCCCTGCTCGATAGAGCTTACAATCTAAAAATTCAGGCAGACAAGACAATTAAGGGTGAGGGAAGAACTGGATGAGAAGGAATAAGGGGAGGCAATTGAGTAGTGGCTAGGAGCCAAAAGCAGTGGTGAAAAGGTGGGTTTTCAGAATAGATTTGAAAACAGGTAGAGATGGAGCTAGACAAATAGGTCCAGGAAGTCTATTCCAGACATAAGGTGCCGCGAGGGAAAAGGAATGAAGTCTGGAGTTAGCAGTGGAGGAGAAGGGGGACGACAAGAGAGATTTGTCCAGTGAGTGGAGTTCACAGGGAGGAATGTAGGGAGAGATGAGAGTGGAGAGGTAATGGGGGGCTGCAGAATGGATGCATTTAAAGGTCAGTAAGAGAAGTTTGAACTGTACGCGGAAGCGGACAGGGAGCCAGTGAAGTGTCTTGAGGAGTGGGCTAGTGTGGGTATAACGATTTTGGCGGAAAATAAGTCGTGCTGCAGAATTTTGGACAGACTGGAGAGGAGAGAGATGGCTGAGCAGAAGACCAGTGAGAAGTAAATTGCAATAATCCGAGCGAGAGATGACAAGGGTTTGGATAACATAGTAGATGTCGGCAGAAAAAGACCTGCACAGTCCACCCAGTCTGCCCAACAAGATAAACTCATATGTGCCATTTTTTGTGTATACCTTACCTTGATTTGTACCTGTCTTTTTCAGGGCACAGACCGTATAAGTCTGCCCATCACTATCCCCGCCCCCCAACCACCCGCCCCGCCTCCCACCACCGGCTCTGGCACAGACTGTGTAAGTCTGCCCAGCACTATTCCCACCTCCCAACCACCAGCCCTGCCTCCCACCACCTCTGGTAGCGTATTCAGAAAGGAAGGGGCGGATTTTGCTAATGTAGATAAACGACAGGTTTTGGCGATCTGTTGAATATGCGCAGAGAAGAAGAGAGAGGAATCAAAGATGACTCCAAGGTTACAAGCCGAGGAGACAGGGAGGATGTGAGAGCCATTAACAGAGATAGAGAATGGGGGAAGAGGGGAGGTGGGTTTAGGGGGAAAAATGAGAAGTTCAGATGGCGGTGAGGGGAGAGGGGAGGACTGGAACAAGCTGGAACAGAAGGACCCGAAGGCTGGAGCACATGAGGCTGATGACGAGCAGGACTGGAACAGTAGGACCGAAGGCTGGAGTAGCTGAGGGTGACGATGAGCTGAAGGGAAGCAAGTGGTGCTATTTTCAGGCTGGAACAGAGGATGCAGGCCAGCTGCATTTGGAAGTCTCCCAGTCCTTTCTGATTGTATTGCTCTTCTGGGATTTAAATACTTTCAGAGCCCTGCGTACTAAGTCATTTTTCCATAGATCAAAAGCGGGAGAAAACATTTAGGACTGCAGACCCTACAGTTGGGTTTTCACAAGTCCAGGGGATAAAAGTGAAAGGAGAGGCTGAGAGGAAGGGAACAAAGAAAGAAGTCAGCAAGTATGAAGAGAAAAGAGATGGAGGGCGGGAACGAAGAGAGGAGGAGTGTCTGCAGGGAGGGTGGAGATATAGTATGAAGGATCCGGGGGGGGGGGGGGGGGGGGGGGGGGGGGCTCATAAGTTTGTTTGCTTTATTTATTAACCACCTTTATAAATGCCCTCCCGCAGGAGGCGGTAACGGAATTCAAAAATGCGTAGGATAAACATAAAGGAATCCTGTTCAGAAGGAATGGATCCTCAGAAGCTTAGCGGAGATTGGATGGCAGAGCCGATGGTGGGAGGCGGGGTTAGTGGTTGGGAGGCGGGGCTAGTGCTGAGAAGACTTCTACGGTCTGTGCCCTGAAAATGACAGATACAAATCAAGGTAAGGTATACACAAAAAGTAGCACATATGAGTTTATCTTGTTGGGCAGACTGGATGGACCGTGCAGGTCTTTCTCTGCCGTTATCCACTGTGTTACTATGAAGAGATTCACCCAAGGCGGTGTACAGCAGGTACAGTTTAACATAAAACCTACAATTTTGTTAACAGCATAACAATAGTAAAATGACCGAACATAAACATAAATATAGTAAATGAGATAAATTTGAGAACAGCAAATGAAAACTTAATAATAGGACTACCATGAAACAGGATCAAAAATATACACCTTTAACAGCACAGAAATTCAAATAACATAGATATAACACGATGTCAGCGTAATACTAATGAAACATCTAATAAGCACACATTAGAACATTCAAATAACATAGATGTGATGCTAATGCTTTTCTACAATACAGCTTACCATGTGGCTGAGGGGCCAAGTGTAGATATATGGATAGGGACAAGATGGGTGGTACAAAGTCAGTTGGGATAAATAGAAGGGTGGATAAACTCAAGGCAAGTTCTTTGTACAGCTAAACAAGATATAAGGAAGTGGTCTAAGTTACAGCAGTGGCGTAGCCACAGGTGGGCCTGGGTGGGCCGGGCCCCACCCACTTAGGGCTCAGGCCCAGCCAACAGTAGCACACCTTTAGTGGTAGCTGGAGGAGATCCCAAGGCCACCAGCTGAAGACTTCCCCTGATGGTAACAAAAACGCTACTCTCCACCATACCAGCACCTGCACATGCTCAGTTTTCAGTACATGCCTGCTGCAGACTGTCAAGGTGGAAAGAAGTGCTTTATCACCAGCTGAGATATTTTTTTGGTGGGGAAGAACACGTCTTTCCTTGGCCCACCCAAAATCTGTTTTCTGGCTACGCCCCTGAGTTACAGTGTGTGTGGCAACCTATATAGTCAGTCACCCTGTGTATTAAAGGCTTGGAAGAAAAGTAGAGGTAGGTCTCGAGTTAGACGTAGGGTCAGGGGAGTGTGGGGCTACTCCTGAGAGGCTCACAGGCGGGTATCACATCGTACAATTTCTTTTAATGAAGGGACAGATAGTTCCTTGAGAGGCTCTTAGAGGTCTCACAGGTGTGTAAATGGCTAACTTATTCGTTAAGTACTCTTGCCCATTTTTGTCTGAAGACCTTGAAAATCAAACACAAGAGTTTAAAATTAGCCCTGTAGCCAGTGAAGATTTTGCAGGAAGGCTGTGAGAAGGTCTTCTATCAGTCGTACTGCTGTATTCTGAATTAGTTGGAGCTGTGATTGAATGTAATGGAACAGGGGACTGTGGGAGCCGGGCGGAGAAATTGTGGAAATGGGATTGAAGAGGGGGGGCAGAGGTAAGAGAAAAAAGGGGGTTGGATGGGGGTTCATTGATGGGGAAAGGATCTGGGGCTAGTGAGGGAATGACAGTCAGAGGAAGGCAGTAGAAGGTCTGGGAGGGGATGTCAATGGAGGCTTAAGGGAGTGGGTGATGAGGGGAATAGGAAGTTGAGAAAGGAGGAGCAGACAGGCCAGGGATACCAGTGTTGTGGCCCTGGCGTAATATTTACAGTACTGTTTAGAGTTGTTGCAGGTTTAGTCCTGGGTGTTAGTGCTGTTACGCTGCATAGATTCTGTATGTTTTCAAAGTGTCTGGTAGCAGAAGGAGAGTTTACGAATTGTGTTGTGTGGGGGGTGTTAACAGAATTGGAGGTGCAAGCTCCGCCCTTTTTGCCTCGCCTCACCCCATGCTTGGAATAAACTCCCTGAGCCCATTCGCCAGGCCCCCTCCCTGCCCATCTTCAAATCCTTGCTCAAAGCCCACCTCTTCAATGTCGCCTTCAGCACCTAAGGAAATCTAGACTGCCCCAACTTGACATTTCGTCCTTTAGATTGTAAGCTCCTTTGAGCAGGGACTGTCCTTCTTTGTTAAACTGTACAGCGCTGCGTAACCCTAGTAGCGCTCTAGAAATGTTAAGTAGTAGTAGTAAGATTTTCTGCCAGACTTTGCTCCCATAGACAAGAATGATGCTATCACTTATAGTGGTAGGTTTTACTGGCTGGGGGTTCTTTATGCATGAAAGGCCTTTGGGACTTTTATAGCTAATCTAAAGACGGCGGGGGAGGAGCTGTGATGTGGTGGTGGGCATTGTGGAAATGTCACTTCAGCTTGGTCTCCTATCGTCTCCCATGTCCAGAGACACCATTTGTCTCCCCTTGACTGGTAGATCATCTGTCCCTGGCAGGTCCTAAGGAGAACCAGCATTGCCATTCATACCACCCTCCCCTGACACTCACAGTTAACCAAGGGACTCGGGTTCAAGTCCCACGTAAGCTGTATACATTTAGTAGCGCTATAGAAATGTTAAGTAGTAGCAGTAGTAACTGAAGGAACTTCAAGCTGCAAAAAGAGGGAGAAGGGTGTCATTTTCAATACCTGTCCTCAGTGGAGAAAAAGCTGTCTCCGGCCTTGGGTGTGCTACTTGTACATAAGTACATAAGTACATAAGTAATGCCATACTGGGAAAAGACCAAGGGTCCATCGAGCCCAGCATCTTGTCCACGACAGCGGCCAATCCAGGCCAAGGGTACCTGGCAAGCTTCCCAAATGTACAAACATTCTATACATGTTATTCCTGGGATTTTGGATTTTTCCAAGTCCGTTTAGTAGCAGTTTATGGACTTGTCCTTTAGGAAACCGTCCAACCCCTTTTTAAACTCTGCTAAGCTAATCGCCTTCACCACATTTTCCGGCAATGAATTCCAGAGTTTAATTACACATTCGGTGAAGAAAAATTTTCTCCGATTTGTTTTAAATTTACTACACTGTAGTTTAATCGCATGCCCCCTAGTCCTAGTATTTTTGGAAAGCGTGAACAGACGCTTCACATCCACCTGTTCCACTCCACTCATTATTTTATATACCTCTATCATGTCTCCCCTCAGCCGTCTCTTCTCCAAGCTGAATAGCCCTAGCCTCCTTAGTCTTTCTTCATAGGGAAGTCGTCCCATCCCCGCTATCATTTTAGTCGCCCTTCGCGGCACCTTTTCCAATTCTACTATATCTTTCTTTAGATGCGGCGACCAGAATTGAACACAATACTCAAGGTGCGGTCGCACCATGGAGCGGTATAACGGCATTATAACATCCTCACACCTGTTTTCCATACCTTTCCTAATAATACCCAACATTCTATTCGCTTTCCTAGCCGCAGCAGCACACTGAGCAGAAGGTTTCAGTGTATTATCGACGACGACACCCAGATCCCTTTTTTGGTCTGTAACTCCTAACGTGGAACCTTGCATGACGTAGCTATAATTCGGGTTCTTTCTTCCCACATGCATCACCTTGCACTTGCTCACATTAAACGTCATCTGCCATTTAGCCACCCAGTCTCCCAGTCTCGTAAGGTCCTCTTGTAATTTT
This sequence comes from Microcaecilia unicolor, assembly GCF_901765095.1. Classification (NCBI taxonomy): domain Eukaryota; kingdom Metazoa; phylum Chordata; class Amphibia; order Gymnophiona; family Siphonopidae; genus Microcaecilia; species Microcaecilia unicolor. The sequence goes on from NC_044033.1 coordinate 7,905,312, forward strand.
TCACAATCCTGTCGCGAGTTAACGACTTTGAATAACTTTGTGTCATCAGCAAATTTAATTACCTCGCTAGTTACTCCCATCTCTAAATCATTTGTAAATATATTAAAAAGCAGCGGTCCTAGCACAGACCCCTGAGGAACCCCACTAACTACCCTTCTCCATTGTGAATACTGCCCATTTAACCCCACTCTCTGTTTCCTATCCTTCAACCAGTTTTTAATCCACAATAGGACATTTCCTCCTATCCCATGACCCTCCAATTTCCTCTGTAGCCTTTCATGAGGTACCTTGTCAAACGCCTTTTGGAAATCCAGATACACATTATCAACCGGTTCCCCTTTGTCCACATGTTTGTTTACTCCTTCAAAGAATTGAAGTAAATTGGTCAGGCAAGATTTCCCACACAAAAGCCGTGCTGACTCGGTCTCAGTAATATTATTAGCTCACAAGGGAAATGCAGGGTGTGAGTCTAGTAAGAAAAGGCAATGCCTGTGTACATTCCTTTATCTCAATCCTGTGCAGCTCTCCAGACACCTGCCCCCCTGGTAATACTAATCAAGGTGAAGGTATTTTCTCCCCCTCCCCCCAAAACAGGAAGAATGAAGAACATTCTCCCCCTCCCCCCCTTCGGAAATCTGTAAGATGAGGACATGTCTACCCTCTTAAGAATAAAGAAGGTTCCTCCCTTTCCCTCAGTATCCCGTAAGATTGGGAGGGAGGGGGGTCATGAATTTTGACATGCTGCCTTTCTGTGGTACAACCAAAGCAGTTTATATATGTATATATAATTCACGGGTACTTCTCTTTGTCCCTTGATGGGAGCATATTCCAATTCATGGACTTCTTCTTGTGATTTCTAGCACCAAGCATACGAATTTCAGTTTGGCGCTGCCTATGCCTGGATGATGTGTGTCTTTACCGTGGTTATGACCTACAGCATCACCTGTCCCATCATCGTCCCTTTCGGTAAGTCGTGTTTCCTAATTTACAGTCTGTTTATTCTGTCATTGCTTCATAGGAGTGCACAGTCTGGGTGATATAATTCATATAGCTACTGTGTCCCTGCTCAGTTGGAACATGGAGGGGGATAAAAGTGATGTACTCATGGTCACTTCTCCATGGACAAGCAGGATGAGTCAACTACATACTGGTGGTGTCATCTGACAGCGCTTTTGATAGTCTTTAGCTGCAGTACAATACGTTAGCTCTTTTGCCTTGGTATTAAGACTTCAAGGAACAGGCTCCCGACGAAGCTTAAACAGGCGAAATGGACAGCTCCACAGAGCCCCGGAGCATTATATCTGCTAAAGTTAAGTTCCTATATTTCAAGTTGCTACAAAGAGAAGCAATTGTTGAATTAACGTTGATATTCTTTGAAAAATATTTTGGACATTCGCTCAACAATGGAGATAATGATTTTATGATCACAGGAAGTTTTGGTGTTAGTAATAACAAATTCCTTAGCGTCCCTCTGGACCGGCCCAGAAAATCTGAGCCAGTCCGGAGGGACTAAAGGAAAGTAAATTAGCAGGTAAGGCCTAATTTCTCCTTTGTCACATTATGGTATAATGTGGAAAAAATAAGGAGGGTTTTTATGATCAGTGATGGTGGTGATCCTGTGAGGTTCTTCCATATGCTCCCAACAGGACATACAAGAACCACTGAGCTCTTTTCCCTCCGTGTAGACATAGTAATATGTGTCGTGATCTTTAAGAAATAAACTCTCTTCTCGGCACAGGTTTCAAAGTTGGGTTTAGTAATGTCACATTGAATTGATTCCTGTTTTTCCGTTACTGATTTTTAATACCCAGAAACAGACACTATTGGGGGGGGGAGGTATTAGCACGTGCTCAGAAAGGCTTTCCAGGCCTTCTGAGTTCTAGGATAGCTAATCTGTTCATAGTACCATCAGATGACACCACTAATGTGTGTAACTGGCTTATTCTGCTGTCCTTAGAGAGCCAGTGTTACAGGTGAGCAACTATACTGTATGGGAGCACAGTGCAATGGGACCAGTGTCTTCAGCTTCAGAGCGGTGCACACTTCCAGTACACAAGTAGGACGAGAGGTTGGCAGTAATGTGTGGAAACCTATTTCAGATTTTTTAGATCAATGTCAAGCAGCTTTTTATGATTTATTTCATAAGAGTCCTGAATATGATTGTGCTTCCTTCAGACAGCATCTGAGGTCTGTTAATGGGTAACAAAGTGCGAGACAACAGAGCATAGGAGAAAGAGACCAAGCGACAGGCGAAATAGAGATGGACAAACAGCAGCAAAAGCCAGTGCTGAAACAGAGAAAGAGCCAGCAGGAGCAACAGACAGAGAGTGAGAGATTGAGCAGCAGAGAACCCAGCAGCCTGAGAGAGAGAGATTATTCTTTTATTTCTGTAATCAGTGTCAGGTAAACTTTCAAAAAGCTAATGAGTACAAAACATACCTAGTTAATTGAAACTGGTTATTTTTACCCAGTTTTTCAGCCAAACCTTCTTAGGTAGATTTTCAGCTAAAACGGTGCCTAAATCTAGCTGGTCAGAAGCTGAAGAGAAAGCATTGGTGCAGCTCTGCAACTAGGCTGCCTGGCCTAGCCAGTTGGCACTGAAAATCAGCACTAACCATGCAAGCAAGCTTTCTCAGAAACCCTCACTACCCAAAGCTGGCAGTACATGCCTTTCCTCCCACCTCTGTCAGAGCCGGTAGGAGGTAAACCTGAATCCTTCTGCCAGCTCGACCTGGGGAGGAGGGACGCAGGAATTTTTTTTTATTTAGATTTTGCTCGCACCTTTTTCAGTAGTAGCTCAAGGTGAGTTACATTCAGGTACTCTGGATATTTCTCTGTCCCAGGAGGGCTCACAATATAAGTTTGTACCTGAGGCAGTGGAGGGTTAAGTGATTTCCCAACATCACAAGGAGCAGCAGCGGGATTTTGAAGTGGCCACCTCTGAATTGCAAGACCAGTGCTCTAACCACTAGGCCACTCCTCCACTAGCACCATTCCATCTAGAATCTCAAATTGTACCAACATTCCATCTAGAATCTCCAATAGTAGCAACATTCCTTGTAGAATCTTTTGCTCACACCTTTTTCAGTAGTAGCTCAAGGTGAGTTACATTCAGGTACTCTGGATATTTCTCTGTCCCAGGAGGGCTCACACTAAGTTTGTATCTGAGGCAATGGAGGGTTAAGTGACTTGCCCAAGATCACAAGGAGCAGCAGTGGGATTTGAACCGGCCACCTCTGGATTACCAGTGTTCTAACCACTAGGCTACTCCACTAGCAACAGTCCATGTAGAAGCTTGCCCTTGCAGATCAGCAATGTGGCCGCGCAGGCTTCTGTTTCTCTGACGTCCATGTCAGACTCACAGAAACAGAAGCCTGCGCGGCTGCGTTGCTGATCTGCAAGGCAAGGCATGTTGCTACTGGAATAGCAACATTAACATTCCATTTAGAATCTCAAATAGTAGCAACAGAATCTCAATAGTAGCAACATTCCATCTAGAATCTCCAATAGTAGTAGCAACATTCCATGTTCCACTGCATTCCGTGTAGAATCTCAAATATTTATTTAGATTTTGCTGACACCTTTTTAAGTAGCAGCTCAAGGTGAGTTACATTCAGGTACTCTGGATATTTCTCTGGATATTTGTAGGCTTCCAAGAACATATTAAAACTTAACACCACTAAAATCAAGTTGTTATATTTTGGAACCTCTATTTCTGACATTCCTAAATCAAGATTGGGAGGCGGGGCTGGTGGTTGGGAGGCGGGGATAGTGCTGGGCAGACTTATACGGTCTGTGCCAGAGCTGGTGGTGGGAGGCAGGGATAGTGCTGGGCAGACTTATACGGTCTGTGCCAGAGCTGGTGGTGGGAAGCGGGACTGGAGGTTGGGAGGCAGGGATAGTGCTGGGCAGACTTATACGGTCTGTGCCAGAGCTGGTGGTGGGAAGCGGGACTGGTGGTTGGGAGGCAGGGATAGTGCTGGACAGACTTGTACGGTCTGTGCCAGAGCCGGTGGTTGGGAGGAGGGGCTGGTGGTTGGGAGGTGAGGATAGTGCTGGACAGACTTATACGGTCTGTGCCAGAGCTGGTGGTTGGGAGGCAGGGCTGGTGGTTGGGAGGTGAGGATAGTGCTGGGCAGACTTATACGGTCTGTGCCAGAGCCGGTGGTTGGGAGGAGGGGATAGTGCTGGGCAGACTTATACGGTCTGTGCCAGAGCCAGTGGTTGGGAGGAGGGGCTGGTGGTTGGGAGGCGGAGATAGTGCTGGGCAGACTTATACGGTCTGTGCCAGAGCCGGTGGTTGGGAGGAGGGGCTGGTGGTTGGGAGGCGGGGATAGTGCTGGGCAGACTTATACGGTCTGTGCCAGAGCTGGTGGTGGGAAGCGGGACTGGTGGTTGGGAGGCAGGGATAGTGCTGGACAGACTTGTACGGTCTGTGCCAGAGCCGGTGGTTGGGAGGCAGGGCTGGTGGTTGGGAGGTGAGGATAGTGCTGGGCAGACTTATACGGTCTGTGCCAGAGCCGGTGGTTGGGAGGAGGGGCTGGTGGTTGGGAGGCGGGGATAGTGCTGGGCAGACTTATACGGTCTGTGCCAGAGCCGGTGGTTGGGAGGAGGGGCTGGTGGTTGGGAGGCGGGGATAGTGCTGGGCAGACTTATACGGTCTGTGCCAGAGCTGGTGGTGGGAAGCGGGACTGGTGGTTGGGAGGCAGGGATAGTGCTGGACAGACTTGTACGGTCTGTGCCAGAGCCGGTGGTTGGGAGGCAGGGCTGGTGGTTGGGAGGTGAGGATAGTGCTGGGCAGACTTATACGGTCTGTGCCAGAGCCGGTGGTTGGGAGGAGGGGCTGGTGGTTGGGAGGCGGGGATAGTGCTGGGCAGACTTATACGGTCTGTGCCAGAGCCAGTGGTTGGGAGGAGGGGCTGGTGGTTGGGAGGTGAGGATAGTGCTGGGCAGACTTATACGGTCTGTGCCAGAGCCGGTGGTTGGGAGGAGGGGCTGGTGGTTGGGAGGCGGGGATAGTGCTGGGCAGACTTATACGGTCTGTGCCAGAGCCAGTGGTTGGGAGGAGGGGCTGGTGGTTGGGAGGTGAGGATAGTGCTGGGCAGACTTATACGGTCTGTGCCAGAGCCGGTGGTTGGGAGGAGGGGCTGGTGGTTGGGAGGCGGGGATAGTGCGGGGCAGACTTATACGGTCTGTGCCAGAGCCAGTGGTTGGGAGGAGGGGCTGGTGGTTGGGAGGCGGGGATAGTGCTGGGCAGACTTATACGGTCTGTGCCCTGAAAAGGACAGGTACAAATCAAAGTAGGGTATATACAAAAAGTAGCACATATGAGTTATCTTGTTGGGCAGACTGGATGGACCGTGCAGGTCTTTTTCTGCCGTCATCTACTATGTTACTATATCTATTAGAATCAGGAGAAGAATTGTTCTTTGAAACATCATCAAGGGTTTTGGGATTTATTTTAAATTCACAGCTGACTATGGAAAATCAAGTAAATGTCTTAAGTGGGGAAAAAAAAAATATATATAACGCCAATTAAGAACAATAAGGTCTCTTCCCCCCCCCCCCCCCCCCCCCCCCAAAGGATTTTCAGGTTATAGTGCAGGCATTGACTCAAATTGATTGTTGTAGTGTACTATATGCTGGGCTACAACAAAAATTTTTATATAAACTCCAGCTTTTACAGAACATTGTGGCTAAATTGATTGACAGATATAAAAAGTTTTATCAGGCATCTCCTTTACTGAGAGACCTACACGGGCTGCCTGTGGTGGCTTGGGTGGAATTCAAGGTAGCCAGTTGAATGTATAAAATTATTTCTGGCTTATGTCAATAATCCCTTATTGATTTATTAACTTTCCCTTCTTTAAGACTGAGTTATGGTTCTAGAACTGTTTTCAAGCTGGGTTAAGAATATTCAGTTAATACATGTTCATGATACTTTTGGGTCCTGTTTACTAAGGCACAATAGCGTTTTTTTAGCTAGAGACATCCATATATTCCTGTGCGCTTTTCTAGCATTAGTGCGTGCTCAAAACGGTAATTCGCCTTTAGCACAGCTTATTAAACAGAGCTATCTAGTAAGATTTGGAACTTGTTGCCTTTACACATTCGGCATTTAACTAACTATTTTCAATTCCAAGAAGTTTTGAAAACTTTTTTTTTCTTTTTAGTAAATTTTATAAATTTAATTAATTTGCTAATTCTTATACTTTGGCTTCTGTTTTAATGTTGCCAATTGTTTTTAGGGAGTTAATAATTTTGTTTCCCGCCTTTGATTCCACAGTCAATATAAGTGGGATACAAGTACCGGAATAATATACTATAGAAAAGGTGTTTTTCTTTTAGCTCTGGATAAAGAGAAGATCGACCGTATAGAGGTATTCTTTCTATTCATAAATTAGGACAATCCAAAAAAATATTAAAATAGTCAATTCTCACCCTTAGGAGGGAGGGAGGGGGCCTCCATACGTCGGAAAAGGCTATTTGTGATACCTTCCGGGCTTTTTACGAAGCTTTGTATGCCCCTCTGGTGGATGTAGGGCTAACCAGTCAGAGGTATTTGGAAAATCTTAAATTGCCACGGCTCACACAAAAAGAATTGGGCCGCCTTAACCAGCCAATTACTGAGGATGAGGTCACCATGGTCATAGCTCGCAGCCCCTTGCAGAAGGCCCCGGGACCTGATGGTCTGCGTGTGGAATTCTACAAATTGATGGGGGACGATATTGTACTTACCATAACTAGGTTTTTGAATCATGTAATAGAGAGCCAGGCAATGCCCCCTAGTTTGAGCAGAGCGCAGATCATAGTGTTGCTTAAGCCCGAAAGGGACCCTTTAGAGCTGACATCTTATCGCCCTATCTCTTTACTGAACTATGACACTAAGTTAATGACGAAAATCTTGGCTAATAGGTTGGCGCGCTTGCTGCCTAGACTGCTGCATGAGAGTCAGGTGGGGTTTGTAGTAGGTAGGTCTGTGAGCAAAAACTTGAGGGTGATCTTGGCATCTTTAGAACATTGCTTGCAGAGAGACTTGGCGTCATTGCTTATTAGCTTTGACGCGGAAAAAGCTTTTGATAAGGTTCACTGGGATTTCCTTTTTGTCACTTTAGAATGTTATGGGTTCACTGGGTGGTTTGTGGAAGCATTACGTGTATTATATGCTAATCCCAGTGCATCGATGTGGGTGAATGGCCTTGAATCGGAGAGTTTTCCAATCCGGCGTGGTACTCGGCAGGGGTGCCCGTTATCACCACTTCTTTTTGTTTTGGCCTTGGATCCCCTTATTAGGGATATTATGGAAAATCCCATGGTCAGGGGAGTTCAAGTGGGGTCTCACACGTTCAAGATCGTAGCCTTTGCAGATGATCTTTTGGTCCACCTCACGAATCCAAGGGAATCGTTAGAGACACTATTGGAGACGTTTCAAGAATATGGAGACTATTCGGGCTTTCGGTTAAATTTGGATAAATCTGAAGTTTTGGCTTCCCCAGCTGTAAAAAGGAGGGACTGGGGGCCGGAGTTCCCACTGCGGTGGGCTACCGAGTCTTTCAAATATCTAGGTATACGGCTTGCCATGAATACTTCTGAACTTTACCGATTAAATGTTAGGATCTTGATTGAGGACACTAAGGTTAAGTTGGATGCTTGGATGCATCTCCCTTTGTCTTTAATGGGGCGTATAAATTTGATCCAGATGGTGCTGTTTCCCCATTGGTTGTATGTTCTACAAACTTTGCCTATCCGTTTGCAGCAGAAAGATCTGAAACGGATAACGCGTCTTTTTAGTCGTTTTTGTTGGGCAGGGAAAAAGCCAAAATTGAGTCAGAAAATGTTGGTTGGGAGTTGGAAACAAGGTGGTATAGGTTACCCAGATTTGTTCATTTATAATCAGGCATGTTTACTGCGTCATCTGGGGGACTGGTTGGAATCGACTCAATATTACACACCCACGTATCTTGAACAGGCTCTTTTTGCTCCATATGATATAATGGTGCTACTGCACCTGCCTCGTAGCATGATACCCCCACGATTAAAAAACAATGTGTTGCTGCAGCCACTTCGTGAGGTGTGGCAGTGGTGGGTACGACAACTGGGGGGGGAAATCATGTGTCACAGACTTATTACCGATAGTAGGAAATGTGGCATTTCAAGCAGGGATGTATAATCCGATTTTTGATGCTTGGGGGAAGCAGGGACTTATGCGCTTAGAGCATTTGTTGTGTGATAATGGGGAGGTGTTGCCTTTTGAAGCTATTCAGAATAGGGTGGGAGTGGCCTGGGGTAATAGGTTTGCTTATGCGCAAGTTAAACATTATATTAAGTCCTTACATCAGGCTTCTTTGAGGGGACGTTGGGGAGACCGAATCCGAGGTTTTTTTCAAAGAGCTGGTAGCAGAAAGGCATTCGGTCTCTGATTTGAATGGGGCTTTGGTGCGGTGTATACACCAGAGACGGTATGATGGACTACAAAAATGGGAACAAAATTTGGGATATGCATTAACATTATGGAATTTGGAGGCCACTTTAAGAGGCCTTCGGCAGCTAGTAACGGATGAGCGGTTGAGAGAGTGTGGGTATAGAATAGTCCTTCGGGGATACATGTCCACAGCACAACGGGCTCATATGTTAGGGCAGGTTAGTTCTACCTGTTCTAAATGTGGGGGGGGGGGGGGGGGGGGGGGTCCAGGCACCTTCTATCATGCATTGTGGCAGGTGCGAGCATTTTGGCAGCGGGTTCGAGGGTTTCTGATCAGGTTAGTTCATAAAGTTCAGGGAACAGAGGGACAGTTTTTGCTAGACCAACCAAGGGCTTTTGCTTCATTGAGCGCTTCTGCAACTCTGTTACGTAGAAAGCTGAGTCTGGTGGCTCGAAAGTGTATACTGCAATATTGGACCTCTCCGGAGGCGCCCGCCTACTGGCATTGGCATAATCAGGTGCACCTTTTAGCTTCTTGGGAGGCTAGAGATTCGAAATCATCGCCTAAGCGTAGGAAGACATTCCTCGGGATATGGATGCCATATATTCAAATTCTTAGCCCAAGGGGACGAAGTTTGCTTATCAATGCATGTTAAGGATGGTATGGAGGGGAAAAAGTACATGTTTATGGATGAGGAGTAGGGAGAGGGAGGGGTCGGGCTTGTACTCTTAGCCTAGTCCCTGGATACATTTCCAAGTTTTGTAGAATGTGGGCAACCCAGGCATACTGAGTTATTGGGTTTAGAAGTAGTGGGGGGGGAGGTGGATTGGGTTGGATGGTGGGGGGAGGGAAGGGACATATACACGTTATATGGTTTCAGCATGTTATCTTATTGCTTGTATGTTGGGTAAATTGAGCATGTTGAGTTGTTTACAATTGATGGGCATACTTATACGGTCTGTGCCCTGAAAAAGACAGGTACAAATCAAGGTAAGGTATACACAAAAAATGGCACATGTGAGTTTATCTTGTTGGGCAGACTGGGTGGACCGTGCACGTCTTTTTCTGCCGTCATCTACTATGTTACTATGTCACTATGTCATCTACACAGGGCCTAAATCAAGACAGTTTAACCAACTAACTTTGACAACACATGTACAAGTTATCAGTTAAGTTTCCTGAACCTTAACAGACTGAAGAGCAGGGAAAAGGAGTAAAGTGAAAGAGCAAAGAGCAGTAGAGTCAGTTCACAACATGAAGACCGAGAGACACCAGCCAGCCAAAGGAAACGAAAAGCAACAGAAAGGAGACAAAAAGAAAACAAATCAGTGAGAGGATAGAGGGTGGTGGTGTTTATTATGTAATGTGGGAATGTTTGAATTTGGTTCGCTTCTTCCAAAATGTGTCAGACACTTCTGTCTTTGTTATTCATTCATTCATGGTTAAGCATGACACCTGGTGCTTGAATTTTAAAGACCACCATGCAGAGTTTTGGATGGACCCTGGAGCCATGGCTCCTGGCCTCAGGAGGATCATTGAGGCAATGACCAGAAAAGGAATAGTAAGATGGGCAGTGGAGGGGGGTTATTAAGATAGGAAAACAAGTTCCCAGATAGCTGCCTTTTGATGGCTCATGGTTTCAGGACCTCCTAACACTGCTTCTGACCGAGCTGGAAGAAAAGGAGTATTGGGACCACAGATGTTGCCTGGGTTGTATGAGGCCCTTGATGCCAGTGTAATTTTACAGGTTAGAAATAGAAGAATCTGCTAAAAGGTTTTATCAGAGTTTTGTAGTAAGTGTTTTTAACTTGTGATCATGTGTACAGATGGGACAGAGCAAATGCCTCTTGTGATGTACAAATAACTGTGGTAACTCATTAAAGATACATTTCCTTTAAAAAGCCAAGGAAGCTTCATCACCACGAGGGCACTTATAGTGTCTAATCTAATGAGGCCTTTAAAATAACCTCTTGTTAAAGCAAAGCAAAGATGCCTGTGCCTGAAACTCAGTTGCCTTCTGGTCGTGTGTGTTATAGCTCCTGCCTCAGTCTGAAACTGCTCACAGTGTCTGGCACATAGCGCTTGCTCTAGCCAGAAACTACACACGCTCCTCAGTCTGACAGTGAGATAGCATCTTCCTGTATGCCACAGGAGACTTCCCTTTCAGTGACTGGAATCGGCCCCTCGTTTTGTGCTGTAATACCTCAGCTCATCTGGTTAAGAGAGGCCGCTGAGCCACTTTGTGGACAATGTGGCAGGTGTTCTTTTGGGAAGGGCAGCAGAGTACCGTGGGAGGTTTGTTGGCAGTATTCAATCGATGGGACTAGACTGATAGTTGCTCTCTGCCTCTCCTAGGTTTGATGTACATGCTCCTCAAACACCTGGTGGACAGGTATAACCTGTATTACGCTTACCTGCCAGCAAAACTGGATAAGAAGATCCACTCGGGAGCAGTGAACCAGGTGGTGGCAGCTCCCATACTCTGCCTTTTCTGGCTTCTCTTCTTCTCAACATTACGCACAGGTGAGGATGAAGGGAGAGCGGGAGGGACTAGCAGGTATTAAAGAAACCTGAACCTTTAAAGAACACCAACATGGAATTAGAGAACGCCTCCCTGGGTTGAAATGTCACTTTTTACATTGAATACAAACTGTATATATCTCCATAGTTGGTGAGATTGTCACTAGCAACATTGTGGAATATTCATAGCATGTAAACATTATCGGTGCTCCCTCTGTCACTAAAAACATTAAATGGAAAAGCTGCACAATTCCAGCACGTAAACATCGTTAACTTTCTTTCCTGTCCTCTTGCAGGATTCCTGGCTCCAACATCTATGTTCACCTTTGTAGTCCTGGTGATCACAATCTCTGTTTGTCTGTGTCACATCTGCTTTGGACACTTTAAATACCTCAGTGCTCACAACTATAAGGTAAGGCGGCCCCAAATTTGGGGGGAGAGAAGGGTAGTGTGTGGCGAGTTGGGCCTGTTGAGATGCTTACCTGGTAAGTTTGGCTTCCATTAAGCACATCCTCCATGTTTTTGGAGCGGCTGCTCTCCAGAGTGGGGGCATCAACCCAGTGCTGTGATCTGTTCCAGCACCAAACGGGCCGACTGAGCTGGACACCTCCAGAACATGGGTTGCTTTGCCCAGCACTGTTCATGACCCCCTTTCTCCATTTCTGAATTTTGGGGAGTTTTCTTCCCCCAGCTCACCAGATATGCACTGATCACTCCTCACTGAAGAATTTTTTTAAAAAAAGAAGGTGAGAAAGAGAAAGTTAGAAGAAGACAATTCTAAACTTCAGTGGGCCAATTGAAGGCACCTGCAGGGATCAAGCATAGGACATTTTAAAATGTCTGTCCTCTCCCAAGGGACCCGTCTGGAGTAACCAGCTGATCAAGCATCGATGTGGAGGTAGCTGCGTATCTACTGGTATCCTCATCACCATCTAAGCGTAAAAAACCAGACAATTGGTTAAACAATAGACACAGCCATGCCGCTACTTTCTCTGCTCCCTGTACTCCATGTGAGTACCCTACTTTTGGGAACCTCTGAACACCACTTGAGTAAGCAGACAATTCCCACGATGTCAAGGATAAGGACAAATAGTCTGATAATAGCAATGGAAAAAAAATCTCAACTAAAAAAACAAATGCCACTTTTAAAGGGTCAGTGCAGAGAGGAATAAGGACCCTGCCCCACTGGCTCACCGGAGGAATCCCTCTGCCACCACTGCTATGCCTGCCTTGCTGAGAGAGCATCCAGTTCGGCCCCCATGCTGCACAAAACAATAATCATGTCTGCAAGACACAGACAGGCCGTAAAAGTAGGAACTGAGACGTGTACTGGTCAGTGTGTCTCAAGTTTCACCAGTATTTGAAACAGAATCTGCTAGCGTAGAGCCTGTTTTAAAATACAGGGAAAATGGATGCTTATGCCCTGGGTGCATGCACCACAAACATCCATTTTAGAAAAAAAAATGCTTATAATGTCGACATTTTCAAAACCAGCACATAACCGGTTATGTTGTACAATGGCAACGTAACTGGTTATCTTTGTGACCTTAGAACATAACCGGGTATTATCTCAACACTGTCACAGGGACCAGTTTCCCTTGCCAGTTATGGAGGGGGGGGAGGGGAAACGACAAAAAGCACTTGGAGATTGTGGCATGTGCAGATGTTTATCAAACCTAAATGTGCTCGATAGAAGGTGTAACTCCCAGCATCGATAGTTTCAAATAGACATTTAGTTCCCTTCTGAAACAGAATAAATGTCTATGAACTTGCCATGCCCTTGTCTCACCCAGAACGTGCCCAGACCAGGGTCCCTTGCCATTTATAAGACCGACTATGGTTCCTCTTTCCCTTATCTCAGCACTCAATTGTGGGAACGGGCTGCCTCGAGAGATTAAATTCACTCCTGATCACCCGACCTTTAAGAAGCAACTCAAGACCTTCCTTTTTGGCAGAGCATATGCCGTGGGCCCTTCTGGTGCCACGCCCTTTTAACCACGGCTCTCTCTCTGATAATTTATCACCTCCCCTCTCTTCCTTTCCTCCTCAGTTATTTCTTTCTCCCTCTTCTGACCTTGTGTTTTGTACTGTTGTCTGCATATTAACTATTGTACGCCACATTGAGCCTGCCCTTGGTTGGGAATATTGTGGGATATAAATGTCATAAATAAATAAATACATTTGCATGCACTTGGATTTGATATGCAGTTTCGTGATAGAATGCACTTGGCTTTATGAAAGGGGACAGATAATTATGTAAGATAAACATTAAGTGCTGGTTTATGTGAATAGGGCTCTTACTTAGTCTTCTAGAAAAGCATCTATCCAGAAACTCAACATCTGACCCCATACTGGGTTATGACTGCCCTATCTTTCTGCATTAGGGCTGGGAGCTCCTAAAGACTCTTTTCTGACTGTACAGAGGAGCAACTAGTCAACCTTGTACTAGAATATATTACCTATGAAACCATTGCCCAAGAAATAAGAGACTGCTTACAACCAGATGATGTGAAGTTACAGGAATCACCTGAGGGGCATATATTACCTAAAATTTCTCCAAAAGAGCAAAGGCACTTTTCCTAACGTCTCCAAAGGTCCAGCATGACAAACAGGACTTTAATACATTTCAAAGGTTCATTGCCCTGCCAGTCCACCAAATAGTCCAGGATCTCCAACGTAAGATTTAGCAAACCTCTCTTTCAGCCCAAGTAAAATCTAAGAAGCTGGAAATTTAAATACAAGGTTACAGCAGGAGTCTGGGCATGACAGTGTTGTACTCCTTCACCCAGCTGGTAGTGACTGAAGCAGCTTTAAAATGTAAAGCAAGGCCCCCCCTCCCTTTTTTTTTTTTGCCAGTTCCACTGGCTTCCTGTCCCTGCTAGGGTACAATTTAAAGTCCTTTTGTTGGCGTTTAGAGCTCTGCATGATGGCACCTGCTATTGTGCATTATGTCCTGGCTCAGGCTCTCTGCTCACGAGCATCATTTAGTTGTCCCCTCCATTGCTCAGGTGTACTAGGAGCGGACATGTCTGTCCACATTTTTCGCTTTGGCCCCTTCCCTTCGGAACGGTTTGCCCCTTGGGCTACGCTCGGAACTTTCCCTAAAACAATTTAAGGTTACATTAAAGACTTATCTTTTCACGGCCTTTGTTGATGGGTGGGGGGGGGGGGGTGATGTCAGTGGTTGGAGGCAGAGCTGATTATGAATATGCATAGCTATATGATTATAACTTTGAATCTATGAGCATTCACTTTACTAGATGTGTTTCTTTTTCTGGGATGCTTGTGTTTCTGTCCTATACATGTATTGTAGTTCTTTTCCAATTTTTTAAATTTTGGTAATGTAAATTGCTGTGACTTGGCTTGTCCAACATTTGTGCGATTAATCAACTGCAATAAACATAACAACAAAAACCTCAAATTCATTGTTGAGGATTCATAAGTACATTAGTACATAAGTAGTGCCATACTGGGAAAGACCAAAGGTCCATCTAGCCCAGCATCCTGTCACCGACAGTGGCCAATCCAGGTCAAGGGCACCTGGCACGCTCCCCAAACGTAAAAACATTCCAGACAAGTTATACCTAAAAATGCGGAATTTTTCCAAGTCCATTTAATAGCGGTCTATGGACTTGTCCTTTAGGAATCTATCTAACCCCTTTTTAAACTCCGTCAAGCTAACCACCCGTACCACGTTCTCCGGCAATGAATTCCAGAGTCTAATTACACGTTGGGTGAAGAAAAATTTTCTCCGATTCGTTTTAAATTTACCACACTGTAGCTTCAACTCATGCCCTCTAGTCCTAGTATTTTTGGATAGCGTGAACAGTCGCTTCACATCCACCCGATCCATTCCACTCATTATTTTATACACTTCTATCATATCTCCCCTCAGCCGTCTCTTCTCCAAGCTGAAAAGCCCTAGCCTTCTCAGCCTCTCTTCATAGGAAAGTCGTCCCATCCCCACTATCATTTTCGTCGCCCTTCGCTGTACCTTTTCCAATTCTACTATATCTTTTTTGAGATACGGAGACCAGTACTGAACACAACACTCCAGGTGCGGTCGCACCATGGAGCGATACAACGGCATTATAACATCCGCACACCTGGACTCCATACCCTTCCTAATAACACCCAACATTCTATTCGCTTTCCTAGCCGCAGCAGCACACTGAGCAGAAGGTTTCAGCGTATCATCGACGACGACACCCAGATCCCTTTCTTGATCCGTAACTCCTAACGCGGAACCTTGCAAAACGTAGCTATAATTCGGGTTCCTCTTACCCACATGCATCACTTTGCACTTGTCAACATTGAACTTCATCTGCCACTTGCACGCCCATTCTCCCAGTCTCGCAAGGTCCTCCTGTAATCGTTCACATTCCTCCTGCGACTTGACGACCCTGAATAATTTTGTGTCATCGGCGAATTTAATTACCTCACTAGTTATTCCCATCTCTAGGTCATTTATAAATACATTAAAAAGCAACGGACCCAGCACAGACCCCTGCGGGACCCCACTAACTACCCTCCTCCACTGAGAATACTGGCCACGCAATCCTACTCTCTGCTTCCTATCTTTCAACCAGTTCTTAATCCATAATAATACCCTACCTCCGATTCCATGACTCTGCAATTTCTTCAGGAGTCTTTCGTGCGGCACTTTGTCAAACGCCTTCTGAAAATCCAGATATACAATATCAACCGGCTCCCCATTGTCCACATGTTTGCTTACCCCCTCAAAAAAATGCATTAGATTGGTGAGGCAGACTTCCCTTCACTAAATCCGTGCTGACTTTGTCTCATCAGTCCATGTTTTTGTATATGCTCTGCAATTTTATTCTTAATAATAGCCTCCACCATCTTGCCCGGCACCGACGTCAGACTCACCGGTCTATAATTTCCCGGATCTCCTCTGGAACCTTTCTTAAAAATCGGAGTAACATTGGCTACCCTCCAGTCTTCCGGTATTACACTCGATTTTAGGGACAGATTGCATATTTCTAACAGTATCTCCGCAAGTTCATTTTTTAGTTCTATTAATACTCTGGGATGAATACCATCAGGTCCCGGTGATTTACTACTCTTCAGCTTGCTGAACTGACCCATTACATCCTCCAAGGTTACAGAGAATTTGTTTAGTTTCTCCGACTCCCCCTCTTCAAATATTCTTTCCGGCACCGGTGTCCCCCCCAAATCCTCCTCGGTGAAGACCGAAGCAAAGAATTCATTTAATTTCTCCGCTACGGCTTTGTCCTCCTTGATCGCCCCTTTAACACCATTTTCGTCCAGCGGCCCAACCGACTCTTTGGCCGGTTTCCTGCTTTTAATGTATCTAAAAAAGTTTTTACTATGTATTTTTGCTTCCAACGCTAATTTCTTCTCAAAGTCCTTTTTTGCCCTCCTTATCTCCGCTTTGCATTTGGCTTGGCATTCCTTATGATCTATCCTGTTACTTTCAGTTGGTTCTCTTCTCCACTTTCTGAAGGATTGTTTTTTGGCTCTAATGATTTCCTTTATCTTACTGTTTAGCCACGCCGGCTGACGTTTAGTCTTTTTTCCCTTTTTTCTAATACGTGGAATATATTTGTCCTGAACCTCCAGGATGGTGTTTTTAAACAGCATCCACGCCTGATGCAAGTTTTTTACTCTGCGAGCTGCTCCTTTCAGTCTTTTTTTCACCATTTTTCTCATTTTGTCGTAATCACCTTTTCTATAGTTAAACGCTAGCGTACTTGATTTCCTAGTTTCACTTCCTTCAATGCCAATATCAAAACCGATCATATTATGATCACTGTTATCAAGCGGCCCTCGTATCGTTACCCCCTGCACTAGATCATGAGCACCACTAAGGACTAAGTCTAGTATTTTTCCTTCTCTTGTCGGCTCCTGAACTAGCTGTTCCATGAAGCTGTCCTTGATTTCATCAAGAAATCTTATGTCCCTTAAGTGTACAGATGTTACATTAACCCAGTCTATATGCGGGTAATTGAAATCCCCCATTATTATTGTGTTGCCCAGTTTGTTTGCGTCCCTGATTTCCTTTAACATTTCCGCATCCGTCTGTTCGTCCTGGCCAGGCGGACGGTAGTACACTCCTATCACTATCCTTTTCCCCTTTGCACATGGAATTTCAATCCACAGTGATTCCAAGGAGTGTTTTGCTTCCTGCAGAATTTTCAATCTATTTGATTCAAGGCTCTCGTTAATATACAATGCTACCCCTCCACCAATCCGATTCACCCTATCACTACGATATAATTTGTACCCCGGTATGACAGTGTCCCACTGGTTATCCTCCTTCCACCAGGTCTCAGAGATGCCTATTATATCTAATTTTTCATTTAGTGCAATATATTCTAACTCCCCCATCTTATTTCTTAGGCTCCTGGCATTCGCATATAGACATTTCAAACTATGTTTGTTGTTCCTAAGTACATCATGCTTAGTACTTGACAGTATTAACTGGCAATCTTTTGTCTGATTTTTATTGTTATTTAAAGATACCCGATCTACTACAATCTCTTTTGCAACCTCACTATCAGGATACTCTATCTTCCCTGTTATGGTGATATCTTTGAAAGATACCTTATCCCGAACCATGCTCTTTTGAGCGACTGTCGGCCTTCCCCCCATTTCTAGTTTAAAAGCTGCTCTATCTCCTTCTTAAACGCCGATGCCAGCAGCCTGGTCCCACTCTGGTTAAGATGGAGCCCATCCTTTCGGAATAGGCTCCCCCTTCCCCAGAATGTTGCCCAGTTCCTAACAAATCTAAAGCCCTCCTCCCTGCACCATCGTCTCATCCACGCATTGAGACTCTGGAGCTCTGCCTGTCTCTTGGGCCCTGCGCGTGGCACAGGTAGCATTTCAGAAAATGCTACCCTGGAGGATCTGGATTTCAGCTTTCTACCTAAGAGCCTAAATTTTGCTTCCAGAACCTCTCTCCCACATTTTCCTATGTCATTGGTACCCACATGTACCAAGACAGCGGACTCCTCCCCAGCACTATCTAGAATCCTATCTAGGTGACACGTGAGGTCCGCCACCTTCGCACCAGGCAGGCAAGTCACCAGGCGATCCTCACGTCCACCAGCCACCCAGCTATCTATATGCCTAATGATCGAATCACCAAGTACAACAGCTGTCCTAACCTTTCCCTCCCGGGCAACATTTGGAGATATATCCTCGGTGCGAAAGGATAATACATCCCCTGGTGGGCAGGTCCTGGCTACAGGAGTACTTCCTACTTCACCAGGGTGATGCTCTCCTTCTAGGAGACCTCCCTCCTCCAAGGTAGCACAGGGGCTACCTGACTGGAGGTGGGACTTCTCTACAACATCCCTGTAGGTCTCCTCTATGTACCTCTCTGTCTCCCTCAGCTCCATCAAGTCTGCTACTCTAGCCTCAAGGGAACGGACACGTTCTCTGAGAGCTAGGAGCTCTTTGCATCGGGCACACACATATGACACCTCACCAATTGGGAGATAATTATACATGTGACACTCAATGCAAAAGACTGGATAGCACCCCTCTCGCTGCTGGACTGCTGACTCCATCTTAGTGTTTTTTGAGTTTTTCCGTAATTTAAAACTTGCTAAGTATTAAGGATATCAGCCTATCACTAACTTACAGTTCCTCCTTTAAACCCCAATCTTCAAGTTCCGAAAGCACAAGCAAAATTTGTTCACTTACCAGAGAAATATCCTCTTCTCCCAGAACTTATTAGAAGGAAAGCTTTCGCGCACCTTGAGCAGAGGCCCCGAGTGGATCGGAACGGACCTGGGAGTCACTCTGGCGAAGGCTCCGAGGATATGCAGATGAGCTGCAAGTCCTCCACGGCACCTGAGAAGGCAACCGGTGGGAGAGCTGGGCACCTCTCAACCAAGAAAAGGCTTACCAGGGGTTAGGCCGAAGCCAGCATTCCTCCCCCTGAGGGTCACCTGATCCTGGCTAAGAAGTACCTGGTAGCTCTGGGTAGGTGGAGCGAAAGCCCTGGGTAACTGTGGCGAAGGCCCTGGGAAGGTCGGGGTGGATTTGGGAGTCACCCCGGATGCAGCTGTGAGGATATGCAGAACGCTGCAAGTCCTCCACAGCACCTGGTAGGAGCACTGTGCACCTTGAGCAGAGGCCCCGAGTGGATCGGAACGGACCTGGGAGTCACTCTGGCGAAGGCTCCGAGGATATGCAGATGAGCTGCAAGTCCTCCACGGCACCTGAGAAGGCAACCGGTGGGAGAGCTGGGCACCTCTCAACCAAGAAAAGGCTTACCAGGGGTTAGGCCGAAGCCAGCATTCCGCCAGGCAAAGACCCAGGGCACTAGATGCGGTGGGTAGGAAGATTTCCCAATATGCCATGCTGAATTTGAAGATTACATTATATCCGACATGCAGAAGCAGAGGTCAAATGAAGAGAAACGACAAGTAGTAACTGCAGCAAGTCAGAAGACTGCAACAAGCTACTGACAACCTACCTCTAAAGGGGAGACTCATTTTTACCAAGAGGCCTGATGAAGCACCACTGTGAGTTGCAGGGTCCTAAAAATCCTTGCCCAAGTTTACAAGCTCAATTTCTCTGTTCTCTCAGTCTCACCACTGACCACTGTTTCAAAGCATCCTTTCCAACGGAGATACATTTCCTCTTACAAGCTTATCAATAAGTAGAGGAGTGTGGTAGCGGTGTTAGTCCACTCTTAAGGTTATCAATAGAAATCAAACAAAATAAAACATGGAAAAGAAAATAAGATGATACCTTTTTTATTGGACATAACTTAATACATTTCTTGATTAGCTTTTGAAGGTTGCCCTTCTTCCTCAGATCGGAAATAAGCAAATGTGTTAGCTGACAGTGTATATAAGTGAAAACATTCAAGCATTACTACGACAGTCTGACAGGGTGGGAGGAGGGGGGTGGGTAGGAAGTATGCATGGGGACATCAAAGCATATCTGTCGCATTCCATGCGCCTACCTGCTCTCCCGTGGCGGGGAACAGGAGTCAGCGGCCTCCGCGACGCGGGAGGACGGCCGAGGGGTCCCTGCTTGGGGGCCGGTGCTGCCGCAAGACTGGCGGGTCAGGCTGGGACCGGCGGACAGCGACCGCCGGCCTCTCGGGTGGAGGAGGCCGGGACAAGCTTCGTGCCGCCCAAGATGGCGGCGCTGGGACGCGGGGGCCGACATCTTCGCTCCGTAGCCAGGGTGCTCGGGAGCTCCGCCTACCTGCACCGTATTGGAGGACCAGGGGGTGACTCCACCTGGGAGATCGGGCAGAGCCAATCCGAGGGGCTCTGCCAACTCCCAGGGCCGGATTGGTGGGTTTCTCCCACGGGGGCGGGGTGGCGCGCTATTTAAACACAGAAGCTAGCTGACATCGGGGCTTCAGGTTCTGTTCCCGAAGCTTGCGCAGTGGTGCCGTGTAGCATCTTGGTGGACTTCTCCAGAGACTGTGCTGATACTTAGATACGGATTGCTAGCCGCCTATGCTAGCCGCTTATCCAGAGACTGTGCTGATACTTATATACGGATTGCTAGCCGCATATGCTAGCCGCTTATCCAGAGACTGTGCTGATACTTAGATACGGATGCTAGCCGCCTATGCTAGCCGCTTATCCAGAGACTGTGCTGATACTTAGATACGGATGCTAGCCGCCTATGCTAGCCGCTTATCCAGAGACTGTGCTGATACTTAGATACAGATTGCTAGCCTCCTAGGCTAGCCGCCTATCCAGAGATTGTGCTTATACTGAACTACTGATTGCTAGCCGCCTGCCCAGGGAGTTGCCCTGCGCCTGACTGCGGGTTGCTGATTGCCCGTTATTCCCGACTCTAGCCAGGTCAGTCCGTCAACCCCGCGGTTCCAGCAGTCCTGCTGGCCGCCTGCAGCTGGGGGCTCAACCTCTGGTGAACGGCGGTCGCCGCGGGTGAAGATTCGGGGTTGCACGGCTGTCCTCTGAGGTCCTTCGGGGCCTTGCGGGACCTAAGGGCTCACCAACGTTAAAGACAAGACAATATCATTGATATTCTAACAGGATGGGTGTGGATAGGTAAGGGGAGGGTGATCAACAGAGACATACAGAATAGAGACATGATTACAGGCACCCTAGATATATTAGCCAGTCCTCCTGGTGAAGAAGAAACAATATGGTGGAACATGAGTTAATCTTGACCTTTTCTCTTTCTAAGAAAACATTTAGATCCCTGATGTTTAAAATCAGTCTAGCCGCCTGACTTTTTGAAGATCAGGAAGTGTCTGAATAAAATCCTTGACCCTTTTCCTGAGGGGGGAACAAGCTCGATAGTTTGAGCTTGTAAGAGGAGTGTGGTAGCCGTGTTAGTCCACTCTTAAGCTTATCAATAGAAATCAAACAAAATAAAACATGGAAACGAAAATAAGATGATACCTAAGGGCAACCTTCGAAAGCTAATCAAGAAATGTATTAAGTTATGTCCAATAAAAAAGGTATCATATTTTCTTTTCCATGTTTTATTTTGTTTGATTTCTATTGATAACCTTAAGAGTGGACTAACACGGCTACCACACTCCTCTTACAAGCTCAAACTATCGAGCTTGTTCCCCCTCAGGAAAAGGGTCAAGGATTTTATTCAGACACTTCCTGATCTTCAAAAAGTCAGGCGGCTAGACTGATTTTAAACATCAGGGATCTAAATGTTTTCTTAGAAAGAGAAAAGGTCAAGATTAACTCATGTTCCACCATATTGTTTCTTCTTCACCAGGAGGACTGGCTAACATATCTAGGGTGCCTGTAATCATGTCTCTATTCATCCAAATCATTGAAAAATATCTTTGCTTCACATTCAAACCCCTGCACTTCCAGTACTGGGTAATGATTTGGTCCATCCTTGACATCCAGCCTCTTCACAAAATGCCAAACTGTAGCAATAGCTTACCTTTGGAAAGGAAGAGCTTTTCATTTTCCCATGTTTGAATGACTTGCTCACTTTAGCAATGACCCTTCAAGCTGTTCAAGATGCTTTGCAAAGAAATCTACACATGCTTCAGTGGTTGGTGTTCCATGTAAACAGAAATGTTGCCTATTCTTTTCACAGATTATTCAATTCATAAGGCACTCCTGAAGATGCAAGGGGCAAGGGCCTACCACCCAGAGATCATCAGAAAAATATGGTGTCACTATTAAGGTCATCTGGCTCGACAAAAGGTAACCTCTGCCCAGACCAGGTTATGGAGCACATGGCAACATCCGTCTATGTTTATCCTTTGCAAGACTTTACATGAGATATTTGCAGTGGCATCTGAAATTTTTTATGGAACTAGTTTCATCAGTCATTGTCAGCAATGCTCAAGGTAATGAAAGAGAGTTCCAGCTGGTGAGCAACTGCAGTCCAACCTTCAAAAAGAAGGCCAAAGTATCACATAGAGATAACCTCGTATACATCTACAGTAGGATAGGAAGCACACCTCCTCTAATTCTGTGCACAGGGACTCTGAAATGGTTGAGAAAAATGTTTATATCAGCCTTCTATAACTCTGAACAGTCTAATATGCTCTATGGCATTCTGAAAATGAGTATCAATGAAAATCATCCACTTCTGAATAGTCAACCAGGTAAGTGTTTTACATCAAAAAGCAGCATTGCTCAGAATCTCTAGCACTGAGTGAAGAAATAGTCAAAATATAGAACTTGGCCATCTCTAAGCAAATAAACCTACAGGCAGCTTTATCTGCCTGATGACTTCAACTAGAGTTCAGGTCCATAGACTGACTTGCTTCTCCGCACAAGAAGTGTCAACTCTTCTATTCCAGAAGGTTGGCTCGACAGAGATTACCTAACAATACTTCAACATTTCTTTGGAATCAAGACTCCTCGGTGTCTCCACACATTCCTTTATTCTTCAGAGTCATCCAAAAGATCAATCAAGACCGTGCTCAGATCATTCTAGTAGCACCCTTCTGGTCTTATTAGATTTGTTTCCATTGGCTCAACCAAACTTGCTCAAGACCAATCACTTTGTCTGGGGAACCATTCTAACTTCTGACAATCTTTGCACCTAAACTCAAATCCCTACCTTTAACGACATGGATATTGAGAAGTAAATGATTTCATCTGTACGATTATCTGAGGAAGTTGTACAGGTTCTTCTGGCTTTCAGATAGCTCACTGCCAAAAAGTCTTATGGGGCAAAGTAGCTGAGTGTTTTGAACTGGTTTACAGAACACATTTAGAGTTCTTTACTTTGCCCAATTACAGGATGTCTAAGCTACCTTTGGTACTTCTCCAAATTGGGCCTTAAGACAAATCAGTATGTCTCCACCTTTCCACCATTAGCGGCCTATCATGATTATGTGGATGGAAGGCCAATATCTCTTGCTTCTGAGTTAATGAAAGGACTTCACCTCAAACTGCCGATTCACAGCGCACTTCTATCGTGGGATCTCAACATGGTTCTAACTCAACATACGGAATCCCTCTTCAGACCTCTGGAACAAGTTATCCTTAGAGTCGTCACTTCATCCAGACAAGTCAATAAGATTCAAGCCCTCATCTGTTACCCCATGCTTCATTCAATTGTTTCCAAATAAGTATCAAATATATGTATTTTGATATTCTGTTCATCAGTGAATGTTTGAGTGGTTTACAATAAGATAGAGTAAAATTAAAATTAAGGTACAAGTAAAATTTAATAAAGTAAAGTACATTGTGTTTTGTTTATATGTTTTGTTATGTGTATAATTTTGTACTCCGACAAATAGGTAAGCTCTGGAACGTTTTGCCAGAGGATGTGGTATCAGCAGTTTGTGTATCTGGGTTTAAAAAAAGGTTTGGACAAGTTCCTGGCGGAAAGGTCCATAGTGTGCTATATTTGGGATTCTGTCAGGTACTTATGACCTGAATTGGAAGCAGGATACTAGGCTAGATGGACCATTGGTCTGACCCGGGATCGCTGTTCTTATGTTGGAATTCCGCATCAAGCAATAGTATCACCATTTGTCTTCCCCAAGCCAAATTTCCATCTGACTGAGTCCATGCTGGTGGAGGGCAGGAACGCCTGCACATGCTCAGGAGCACTGTCAAAAGTTTCCTGAGCTTTGAGAGGGTCACATTGTCCACCAGGAGCCATCAGGGCTACAGTCCCTTGCTGTCCCTAGAGAATCCCTTTTAACATGAAATAATTGTGTTTTCTACATTTTTGAACATAGGGTTAGGGTTATTCCTTTGGGAGGTTTACCTGCTTTTGGTATTGATGAGATCCCCAGCTTTTATTCCCAATAATGTTGCAGCTGGCATTTCTTTTTTTTTTTTTTACTTTGAATTTTTATTGAAATAACATCTCAAACATAACAACGAGCCATTGGCTCCAGCACATGACAATGCAACAATTTAATTTTTATTTTAACATTATGCTTATACCCCTTTTATCCCCCCTATTCCCCCCACCCTTCCCCCCCACTCTTCCCCCCCAACAACTGATTCCCCCCAACAGCCCAAACCCCCCTAAACCCCCTCAATATATGTTAGATGAATCCATTCAGGTGCCTCTGGATTATATCTCCCCTTACGCTTATCAGTCAATATTTCCAACTCTATAATGGTTTTAAATTTCTCAGCCCAATTACCTACAGTTGGCCCCGCGTACTTTTTCCAATGCATTGCAATAGTGGTTTTTGCAGCGGCTAACCCCATTCTCTTCAATCTCTGTTGCCATCTCTTTCCCCTCTGGTTCTTGCTTTACTTAACCAAACATAAATGGATAAAAAAATAATTCTTTTTTTAAATTGATAGCCATGTGCTGCACTGAATTTTCTGCTTTTTCCTTAGAGAAATGTATGAAAGCATTCAGGATGCATCTGGTACACACACAGAGAGAGGCAGGCATGGTATCTAGATATGTAATTCCCCCACTGATTGGTATCATTTCCTTTGATGCATTGATTGCTAAGTGATTTACTGGTATCCTCTTTGGGTAGAAGCTGCTATTTGAATGTCCCGCATCTTGCTGTTCATTCATTGGTTGGTGTCTCTTCTTCTTAGATTGAGCACACTGAAGTGGATGCAGTAGATGGAACTCAGAACGGACGTCCAGCTGCCAACCCTTCAACTCAGAAATCCGCAGTGAGTACCAGTAGCGTCCATCCTGTACTGGGGGCACTTTCTAGCGGTAGCTTTCTCTTCACCCTGTGATCTAGCTCACCCATGAACAATTTCAGTAGCTATGTAGGGGAAGGTGGATACAAACAAATTAACATGACACTTGCACCGTAGAGCTGACTGTTATAGATTTAATTAATGATAAGTAAATTCAGTTAAATAAGTGGCATTAGAATACTGGTTATTAACTGGGACTGTTCTGAAGACTGAAAGTTACATAATAGCATAGCAATTGACGGCAGATAAAGACCAGAACGGTCCATCCAGTCCAGTCTGCCCAGTAGCCACACTCATTATCAATCATACTTAAATCAGCAATGAATGTGATATAAAATACTTGATCATGGTCTTTCTTTGGCATTTCTGGGACATCAACCATAGAAGTCTGCCCAGCAATGTCCTCACGTTCCAACTATTGGAGTTGCCGTTAAAGCCCTCTACAGCCCATCCTAAACAGGATTGCCATATATAGAATACAGACCGTAGAAGTCTGCCTGGCACTGGCCTTAGTTCTTCACAACCAGAGTCACAATCTAATCACCACTTTGACACATCAACACACAAAGAGACATTTAAGTTTTGTTTTTAATACCATCCATTTTCTAATTAGAGATCCTGTGTGTTCATCCCATGCCTTTTTGAATTTCAATCACCGTTTTTGTCTCTACCCACCTCCCTTGGGAGAGCATTCCAGGCATCGGCCATCCTCTAAATGAAAACAAATTTCCTAACATTACTCCTGAGTCTACCACCCCGCAATCTCAATTCATATCCTCTGGAAAAAAATTGTTTCTATATTAATACTTTTCATGTATTTAAACGTCTGTATCATATCTCCCCTGTTCCTCCTTTCCTCTAGGGTATACATATTCAGGTCTTCCAGTCTCCTCTTATATATTTTTTGGTGTAAGCCCCATACCATTTTTGTCACCTTCCTCTAGACTGGTTTAAGCCTTTTTACATTCTTAGTAAGATAAGTCCTCCAAAACTGAACACAATACTCCACGTAGGGCCTCACCAATGACTTGTACAAGGGCATGAACACCACCTATCTTCTGCTGGTTACACCTCTCCCTATACAGCCTAGCATCCTTCTTTCACACTGTTTCAAGGTAAAGAAGGCAATTACCATTCCTACTGACATGACAGCAGCATAGGATAGGAAGACGAGACGGCAGCGCCTGAATCCAGAAGGAGGCAATCATGGTAGCACTGGCCTGCATAAAGTGATTGCAGTAATGGCATCAGATGTATGGGCCAGAAGGAAAAAGAGGAGGGGGCAGCAGAATGTGTGCCAGAAGAAGGAAACAGTGGTAGTATCAGAATTGGCTTGTGTGTGCCAGAAGGCCAAAAGAGGTGGCTGAATTAGTCCACGCTAACCAGAGAGAGAAAATAACAGTAGCAGCTGAATGGAATGGAAACCAAAGCAGCTACAGCTTGAGAAATGGGATGGTTACAGGCTGATAGGTTAGAGCTGCAAATTCATTCTGAGTGGAGTGGGCAAGAGATAGTGAGGGGAACTGAGTAATGGGGTGTTGGCGTTTTGACTTCAGAAGGAGAGTGGAGTGAATTACTAAATAGGTGGATTTCTCTATAGTTGGAGGAGGGGTTAAGTTAATTTTATTTAATATACTGTTAAAATATATAGATATATATATAGATATATACATATATATAGATAGATAGATAGAGGTCTTTGACGCAGCCCAGTCCCAACCCAGTCAACCAAATGCCATCTGGAAATAATGGACCTTCAGCAACGCTTTGAAGCTAATCATAGATTCTTCAGCATGAAGGTCCTTTGGTAATTAGTTCTATAACTGTATGGAGCCAAAAAAGAAAGCACTCTGGTAGTATCCAGCAGTGCTCAAGCTGGAGAAGGGAGTACAAGACAAAGAGCATAGCATACATGAGGGTTCATAAGGACAAATAGCCAGGAGTGTGTTGACAAAGAGCCAAATAAGTTGAGAACAAAATTTTTAATTGGTAACGGTATATTATGGGTAGCCATGACTGCGGCCAATCCAGGCCAAGGGCACCTGGCGAGCTTCCCAAATGTACAAACATTCTATACATGTTATTCCTGGAATTGTGGATTTTTCCCAAGTCCATTTAGTAGCGGTTTATGGACTTGTCCTTTAGGAAACCGTCTAACCCCTTTTTCAACTCTGTAAGTGGGGTAGCAAAGGGTTCACCCGATCAAATCAGCAAGCTCAAGACAGAAAAGGGTGCGACAGGGTTTTGCAATGTCTTCAGGCGCATACGTCTGTATCTTGGAACACCTTCATAAATAATATTACAATAATCAATCTTGGAGAATAAAAAAAGCATGAAGCAACATATACAAAGTATCAAAAGAAAAATAATAACGAACGTCACATAATTGTCTTAGAGTACAAAATAAAAAAGCTTGCCTTGACAACATTTGGAATCTGAACCAAAATCTCCTGCAAATAAAAGGTTTAATTCTGACCTATAAATCCCCACACTTCTCAACTAGCTGGTTTCTCTAGGTGAGCTACCTGATAATCTCTTTAAATTTTAATGCTTATTGCTTAATAATTTTAATTTAGAACTGTGAAACCTCTCTCTCTTTCTTTCTGGCTTTCTTTCTGTTCCTGCCAAACTCTGATAGAGAGGAACTGCTATAATTATTGGGAATATTTAGACTTAGTGATAAGGAAAGTTAGCAATATCAGTTTTAAAAGTTAAATCAAGTGAAAATTCTTGCTCAAACTGGACCATTTGGGTCCATTCAACTAGAGCATTCCCTTGATAACAGCAGCATTTAGCTGACACTTTGGACGCTTGGAATGCCCTCCCGCGGGAGGTGGTGGAGATGAAAACGGTAACAGAGTTCAAACATGCGTGGGATATGCATAGAGGAATCCTGTGCAGAAGAAATGGATCCTCAGAAGCTTAGCTGAAATTGGGTGGTGGAGCAGTTGGGGGGAAGAGGGGGTGGTGGTTGGGAGGCGAGGATAGGGGAGGGCAGACTTATACGGTCTGTACCAGAGCCGGTGATGGGAGGCGGGACTGGTGGTTGGGAGGCGGGAAATACTGCTGGGCAGACTTATATGGTCTGTGCCCTGAAAATGACAGGTACAAATTCAAGGTAAGGTATACACATATGAGTTTGTCATGGGCAGACTGGATGGACCATGCAGGTCTTTATCTGCCGCCATCTACTATGTTACTATATGTGGGATAAAAGATAATTCGGAATCAATAATTATACCTAAATATCTAAAGAAGTAACTGGAATTATATTTGAATCAAGCAAAGAATCAGAGAGGGGTGTTCTGTATCATTTGGTACAATTAAGGGAGAGGGAAGATTGTAATAAATTAGATCAGATAGCAATTATGGCTAAGTACCCATAAGTTAAAACTAAATGTTAATTAAAAAAGAAGCAACGATCTTTGGTCTTGCATCACTGCAAACATTACCAATACCCCTTATGGGTGGTATTCAGATTGAAATTGTTCCTTCGTTATAGGTTCTTGGAATTCATACAAACTGTTATCAAATACATATCTCATATCTTGTTCATAAATGTTTCTTTAAATTGAAAAAACTTCGTTCAGTTCATTCTCTTCTTACGCAAGATGCCCTGAGGAAGCTTTTACATTTTTTTATTATGAGTAGTTTAGATTATCGTAACTCAGGGGCGTTCCTAGGGGGGCTGACACCCGGGGCGGATCGCCGATGCGCCCCCCCCCCCCCCCGGAACAGCATGATGCCCCCCCCCCCCCCGGGTGCAGCGCCCCCCCCCCCCCCCCCCCCCCCCCGGAACAGCATGACGCCCCCCCCCCCCCCCCCCGGGTGCACGCCGCTGGGGGGGGGGGGGGGGCCACGCACCTGCCGGCTCTTCGTTTTCATGCTCCCTCTGCCCCGGAACAGGAAGTAACCTGTTCCGGGGCAAAGGGAGCATGAAACGAAGAGCCGGCAGGTGCGCGGCCCCCCCCCCCCACCCCTTGGTACACCACTACTGTAACTCACATACACTTGAAAGATCTAAAGCATTTACAACTCATTCAAAATACTGCTATTAAATTACTTTTAGGTGCAGTTCACTGAGATCATGTCACTCCATTATTGAAACAGGAACATTGGCTACCAATCTCAGCAAGAATCCCCTATAAAATATTTGTGTTAGTTCATAAGAACCGCTCTACAGAAATTCCGTTATTTCTTTTTCGATATTTAGTTTCATACGTTACATCTCAATCTCTTCGATCTTCAAAACAAGATGTTCTTGTTGGTCCACAATTTTTTTTAGTAGTTGGTCCTTCACTGTGGAATAGTCAGAGGGGCCATTATGAGCCACTTTTAACTAAGACTAATTTTTCATTGAAAAATGTTATTTCCTTTCCTACTTTATGATTTTTCTAGCCGTTCAGCCCTTTAAAACTAGTATGGGGGGGGGGGGGGTTGAAAGGCCCCCCACCCCGCCGCCGCCCCCCCCCCCCCCCCCCCCCCCCCGGAGCTGTCGTCACCCACCTTCTACCCGGTCGGGCCCTCGCTCCGCTATTGTAACAGCGAGGGCACGCAGCACACAGCTCTACTGCTGAGCTGCCGTGGCCTTCCTTCTTTCTCTGCCTGTGTCCCGCCCTCGTGTGACGTAACGTCGTCGAGGGCAGGACACAGGCAGAGAAGAAGGAAGGCCGACGGCAGCTCAGCAGAGCTGTGTGCTGCGTGCCCTCGCTGTTTCAATAGCGGAGCGAGGGCCCGACCGGGTGGAAGGTGGGTGGCGGCGGCGACTCCGTGTGGGGGGAGCATTAGCGATGGCGGTGTCCCTCGCAAATGCGCAATAGAGACCCTCTCTGTTCCGCCCTCATCATCACGTATTGACGCGGGGGCGGGGCAGAGAGTGAGTACGACACTCGCCATTTATATATATTGATTGTAAACCGTTCAGATGTTACTGCCAATGGGGTGGTATATCAAATGGAAATAAACCTGAAACTAGCAGAGTTGTCTGGCAGGGGATGATGAGAGACATGACGACAGGTGAGATCAGAGACCTACAAGGGGGGAGAGTGATCAGGGATCAAGAGAGAATGGGCCAGGGAAGGAAGGGGTTCACCGCCTTTAAGAAGAATATTTTTCTATACTGTAGTTTAACTTTGTACTGAAGGTGTTGACTGTATTGTTACTTGGCCAAATAAATATTAGCATTTAAAATATTATGCACAGAATTCCCTCAGAAGTGAACTTTGTGGCTGATCTTCATCTCAATATAATGTGACCTGTAAATTTTTAGGAACCTGGCGGAATGCGTCCCCATTGTCGGGGCTGGGGGAGGGCTCTGGCGGAATGCATCGGGATTCTCTGGGGGGGAGGCTTCAGGTGAAATCATCAGGATTCCCCAAGGGGTTGGGCTCTGGACATTTATTTCAGTTTGGTTGGTCTAATACCTTCAAAGCCCCAAGGTAGTTTATGAGGACTCGGGCAGCTATGGGAGTAGTGTATAAATTCCTGGAGAAATCTGGGAGAGTGCATTTTAATCTCACAGGAGAGACTTTGTGGAGGGCATTGATACTCAGGAGTGTTCTGGGCAGGGCATTGGTATTCTCAGGCAGGACACTCTGGGATTATTGAGGGTGGGGTGCTCCAAGATCAGCGTTGGGATTCCCACAGGGAATCTAGAGAAGGACACTGGGATTTTTTGGTGGCAGCTCTACTGGCAACATTGGGGTTCTTGGGGTGGGGGATGATCTGGGAAAGAGCACTGGGATACTCTCTATTTTCTGGCTAGGAATAATTAACAGGAGTGTCTCTTTCTCTTCTGCAGAAGTACATTGCCCAAGTACTACAAGACTCCTCTCCAGAAGGTGATCCGGTAGATGCAGAAGAGCCTGAAGAACAAGGATCTCAGGATGAGGATCTCATCAACCCTAATAGTCTGAATGATACAGATTTCCAATCATGTGAGGACAGCTTGATTGACAATGAGATCCACCAGTAGGAGGGAAGCAGGCGGAAGAGAGCAGGAGGTGAATGGAAGCGTCCTGGACACTGCCATGGAGCAACAAGGAGCAGGGCGGGGGGGACGTGCTCATCTCCCTCCCCCTTCTTCTCCTGCTCACTCCCTCCATGTGCATGGACAGGCATGAACCAGAAGACAGACAGCCTTTATACTTACTAAACACGTCTCCTAACACTACTGAGATACGTGAGAGGAGGAGGAAGGCGAGAAGACCCTCCCTGTTGATTCCCTGCAGAGCTAGGTCTGGGAACTCAGCCTGCAGGGGAGAGAGGAGTGACCTTGTGCGGTACTGGCTGCTGTCACAGCCCCTTTTCCCCTCCACCTTCCTCCTTCTAGAATCATGTTTTAACACTAATAACTTATTAGACATTGACAGGGAGAATTACAACTCAAAGCTTTAATGAAGAGGAAATACTTAAAACCACTACTGGGAGAAACTTTTGCTCTTCTGAGCAGATAGGACCGAACTGAAACCACTGGATAGCATTCACAACTGTGCTGGTTCTGGTCCCGCTGCTCTGCTTCCCTCCGGCACATAATGCTCTCCTGTGTTTCCATGTGCAATGTACATGCAGCGTGCAGTCGTCTCTCTGTAACGTGGAGCCTGGAAGCTGGCACCTGTATTGTAATGAGCAAGGCTGATCATGGTACAAGCAGGGGCGTATCTGCGTGGGGCCTCAGGGGCCTGGGCCCCCGCAGATTTCGCCCTGGACCCCCCTACCGCTGCCAACCCTCCCCCTCCGTTGCTCGCCTACCTTCGCTGGCGGGGGACCCCAACCCCCGCCAGCCGAGGTCCGCGTCCTCCTGCCGCTGCCGGCTGCCTTTGGTGCTTTCATTTGTCCATTGAAGCTGGCGCCGATGAAAGTTTCTTTTGAGTCTGACGTCGCTGCACGTTGTACGTGCAGGACGTCAGACTCAGAAACATGAGTCTGACGTCCTGCACGTACAACGTGCAGCGACGTCAGAGTCAAAAGAAACTTTAGTTGGCGCCAGCTTCAATGGACAAATGAAAGCACCAAAGGCAGCCGGCAGCGGCAGGAGGACGCGGACCTCGGCTGGCGGGGGTTGGGGTCCCCCGCCAGCGAAGGTAAGCGAGCAACGGAGGGGGAGGGTTGGCAATGGTAGCGGCTGGGGGGAGGGGGATCGGCAATGGCGGCGGCGGCGGCGGGGGGGGCTATAATGTGCCCCCTCACTCTGGCCCTGGCCCCCCCTACCGCCGCAGTTCAGATACGCCCCTGGGTACAAGATGTTGACTAGTGACAGAAGCAGTGCAAGAAACATTCTTGAGGCACAGATGGGATTGTTACTTAGGGGTCATTGTGTATGATGTATAACACAGGCGTATACTTCCTGTGACAGCGACTCGCTTGGTACACAAAATATTATATGTTAACCCCTGGTCTTGCTTCCCACCAAGGTTCTTACCCTTAGTAGTAAAGAGAAAAGGAAACCTACTCCGTGAACGAGGGTTTTGCTGAGGAAGACTCTCTAATATATTATAAGTTCCCTACTAGGTGTGAGCCTGTACAGCAAAGTGTGCAGAAGAAATCTTGTTTGCTCGTTCCTCATCCTGTGTGTCTTCTGCATCCCAGCCAGCATGACGATCTTTCTATGCGACTACAAGACACCAGAGGATAGCAACAGGATGTGGGGACTGGAATGACGCTCACCTGGCTGGAGTAAAAAGAGGGGGAGGGGGTGAAATGAACTGTAATACCAGTATGTATTTTTTAACTTATTGCGTCTAGCGCCATTAAAAATGAAGAGTGGTGAATTGTCCCTCCTGAAGCGAGCTCCAGGCATTTTCTCTTACCGTGCTGGACAAGGCAGAATGCTGTTCTCGGCCACGTTCAGTCCTTAGGTCGGCTTCATTAGCCTGGCAGCTCACGAGTAAGGTCATGGAATTGCACTGTAGCCAGAATGGCTCGGCATCAGAACAGACATTCTGCGCCTCTCACTGTATGCAGGCTGACACAGCAAATCGTGAGGCCCAGCCAGGTCAGGATTTAAGGTTTACTTAACGCCTCAGATATCCAGTGCTAACACTACAGCCCAAGCTGACTTTCCTTCTTTATGGAGGCAATTCGCAAAATACTTGCAGAGCTTCTGGGCGTCTTCTGCCCATAGGTCTGCAAGTACTTTTTTTTTTTTTTTTAACCTGGCAGTTTCTCCCTGCTTTTCTGAAAGCTGATTTTCAAAGGGAAACATTCCCCAGAGTTTCCTTTTAAGAATTGGTGCAGGTGGGAAAATGAAGATACTTTGTACACATGTAGTTGCTGCTGCTGCTTTGACAGCAGAATCAAGGTTTGTGTAACAAGTTTATAAAATGATTCATCTCCGATTTCACTGTTTTAATACATCTCCGATCCTGCGATATGTGCTCACAGATACTAAATCTAGCAACGTATAATAATACTGATTCAATATGATAACCATAAAAGCAGTGGAGAAGATAGCCTACTTTCTTGGGAGGGGGGGGAGAAGGGGAAGGAAGTCATATTGGCAGGGGGGAAGGGAAATCAATTCAGCATTATCATTTGCAACATTTGGGGGAGGGGGGTACCAACCCCCGATGCCTTCCTCAACTACGCCTATGTTAGAAGCTAGGATGGGAAGGCATATAGGTGCATATGCTGTGCTTGTTTTATTAAGGCATCATATGCACCTGTGTGTCTTTATAGAATTACCCCACTGGAAAGCAGGCAGAGGCATTTACACCTACACCAAGGCAGGCAGCTAATACATGTTTTCTAATATAGGCATGTATCTCGCAGCTCCACTGAACCTCTGCCCTACTTGTGCACTGACTAAAAGTATGCGGTCTGCATTGTTAGAGTTTACTTTTATACACATATACCCCAGGGCAATTAAGTGCCTATTTTACACTCAAAAAAAAAGCTTAGAAAATTACCCCCATAGTGGGAAAAGGAAATGGAACTTGATATACCACCTTTCTGAGGTTTTTGCAACTACATTCAAAGCGGTTTACATATATTCAGGTACTTATTTTGTACATGGGGCAATGGAGGGTTAAGTGACTTGCCCAGAGTCACAAGGAGCTGCAGTGGGAATCGAACCCAGTTCCCCAGAATCAGAGTCCACTGCACTAACCACTAGGCTACTCCTCCACTAGCAACATTCCATGTAGAAGCCTGCAGGACGTCAGACTCATAGAAACGGAAGCCTGCGCGGCCGCGTTGCTGATGTGCAAGGGCAGGCTTCTACGTGGAATGTTGCTAGTGGAATAGCAACATTAACATTCCATGTAGAATCTCAAATAGTAGCAACAAAATCTCAATAGTAGCAACATTCCATGTAGAATCTCAACTAGGGAAAGGGAACTGGGACTTGATATACCGCCTTTCTAAGGTTTTTGCAACTACATTCAAAGCGGTTTACATATATTCAGGTACTTATTTTGTACCATGGGCAATGGAGGGTTAAGTGACTTGCTCAGAGTCACAAGGAGCTGCAGTGGGAATTGAACTCAGTTCCCCAGGATCAAGGTCTGCTGCACTAACCACTAGGCTACTCCTACTTGTCTGAAGCCTCACTGTTTGTTTTAAAGTCTTAAACTCATGTCACAGAACCTCTGAATTTTGCTACAGTGCTTTGCCTTAGCAGGGAATGGCCAGGTGGGCACAAGCTGAGTGCCCTTAACTCCCAGAGTATTAACCTGGCTTTTTATGGTAAAGACCTGCTCAAAGAGCATAGTTATAGCATTAAGAAGTCTTTGAACCTTTCAAGCTGAATTCTGTAAAGATGAAGAACTTAGACTGCTGTGTGCAAACATGTATTGAGAATCAGAGGTAATCCGGCACTATATGTTATAAACACATTAGTAAATGTGCAAAGACCAAGACCCCTCCCCCCCCCCCCCCCCCCCCCCAGACTAGTGACACTCAGAGGCATCTGAGCAAATAATACTGTGCCAAGGAGATGTCCCAGGAGGCCACAGAACTGTAAGTCCATCTTCTGTTCTGAGCAAATTGGTAGTCTAATAATAAAAAAAGGATTAAAAGTTACATGGGTAAATATGAGGTGTCATGGAGGAGTCAGTGTGATTAGTATGGAGGGAAATGATGTCTCACTAATCTGTTGAAGTTTCATGACGCTGTTGTCAATCGTATACCTGAGGTATCCAGGTGATATGTCGCTTGAATTTGCCAAACCTCAGGGAAGCCAAAAGGTGCTACAGAGGTATTGGCCAAAGCCAGAGGGAAACTTGGGGGGGGGGGGGGGCAGAAGGTAAGTCTTAACCAGTTGAAAAAGGCACCAAAAAAAATCACAGACATTTTATGGATAAAGGGTCACAATGAGGTTAGAGGAAACACTTCACTGAGAGGATGGTAAATGCCTGGAATCACCAACCATCAACGATGATAGAAACCAATACGGGGTGAAAATTCAAGCAACCCTTGGGACAGATAAAGAGCACTGTTTCTTAGGCCTCTCCATGAGGCATACCTAGCTGGATGGGTTTTAAGGATATTTTCAGTGTATAAATATAAGAGATTTATATATCATGAAAGCAATGCATGAAAATGAGTACATAAGTATTGCCACACTGGGACAGACCAAAGGTCCATCAAGCCCAGCATCTCATAAATATTGTGGCAATACCAGGATTGGGAAGTTGCAAAATTACCAATAACCGCCCTTTACAACCTTAACAGCAGAGACCAGGAAAGATGAGAAGGAGAATGTAATGTTTTGTTATAGGAAGCAAGACTTGGTGGTGCTGTAGTGGCAGGCTGTATTCCCGTAGAAATCAGTGGATTGATAGTACCCAAGACCCATCCAGCAAGACTGGACTTAGGAGGCTATTCAAGCACTAATCTCACGAGCTTATTAGAATATAACATAATGAGGTGAAGGGAGCCAGGACTACAATTGGACACTTGTGCTGATCTACCCAGGATGGTAGAGAACCAATAAGGAAGACGACAGAAAACTGACTTGGCTAAAGAGGGATATCGCACAAGTGAGGAAGCTTGTGTGGCTGGCAGCTGGGAGATATCCTTAGCAGTGTAGAAAAGAGCTGGTTGCTCTTCTTCTTTTAACAGCTATGTTGCACCGAGTGTCTAGTTCTGGACGCAACACCTACAAAAGGATATAGAAAAGACTTGTAGCATCTTAGAAAAGGGCTACAGAACAGTACAGGAACAGCATCAAAATAAGATTTAAGGATTGTTGGAGGCAATTTTTTTAAGTCTCTGCTAGCATTGCTTGTGTTCTGTTTAACAAGTCAGTGGCTGCTTCAGCGGTGGGCAATGACTTCAACCCATCATCCACATAAAAATCTCTTTCTACAAAATGCGTGGTGTCTGTGCTATACTCTTTCTCCTTCTTGGAATGTCCTGAGCCCATATGTGGTTACTGCTGGTGATGGACTGTTACGAAAGACATGGATTGTTAATGTCATGGTACCACAGTGATCTCAAATAGTTTCTGTAGTCTGGATCTATGACAAAACAGTAGAACATTTGCTGTATGTCAGCTGTTATTGCAATTAGTTATTTTCTGAAGTGAATCAGAACCCCTAATAAAGCTGTTGATCATGTCAGGCCCAGAGAGAAGTACATTGTTGAGTGAGATTCCTTGGAACCGAGCACCAGAATTGGACACAGTTCTGATCTGGCCTGGTTTCTGCTGGTGGTACACACTGGAGGTAGGTACCAACAGTCATTTATTTTTAAGGGTGGAGCTGGTTCTGCATGGTCAGCCAACATAAATTTGCATGAAATTTATGAATTGCCGCTTGATCTCTCATTTCCTCCATGAAGGTTATTGTAATGGAGTCGAGACAGAGCTTGGTCTCTATTATTTGTAAATTACGGTCTGGGCGTCCGGAATGGTAGGGGAGCCACCCAGCTGTTTGACTCTTCTTTGGAGAGTCCTTTGTTATGATTTTTAAGAACACTCTATCTTCTATGGAGAGTGTAGATTAGTCATCTTTTTTTGACGTGGAACACTATTCTGTATGTGTTCTCCCAAATCTGATGATGAGGTGTTCTGGCAGATGGCTACATGAGAACTTGGTTCTTCACAACTAAAAATCTCTTTTTGCATGTAAATGGTTGGAACATGGCTTGAGTAAGGTAGCGTGCCCATTTTCTAGGACACTTGGAGGGGCATAATCGAACACCTATCTCCATGGGCGTCTATGTCCGGAAACGGGTAAGTGAAGAGGAGGGACAGACCGAATTTTCGAAAAAAATGGACTTTTTTTTTTGTTCGAAAATACAGTTTGTACGGACCAAATGCCATGGATTTGTTCATTTCTGAGCTGGGCGTTTTTGTTTTTGTTTTTAGTGATAATGGAAACTAAAACCGGCCAGCTCAAAAACGTCCTAATCTGAGCCATTTGGTCATGGGAGGGGCCAGGATTCGTAGTACACTGGCCTCCCTGACATGCCAGGACACCAACTGGGCACCCTAGAGGTCAGTGCGGTGGACTTCAGAAACAGCTCCCACATGCATAGCTTCCTTACCACGGGTGCTGAGCCCCCAACCCCCTCCCCCAAAACCCACTACCCACAAATGTACTACCATAGCTCTTAGGGGTGAAGGGGGCACCTACATGTGGGTACAGTGGGTTTTGGAGGCCTCCCATTCACCAGCCCAAGTGTTACAGGTAGGGGGGATGGGCCTGGGTCCACCTGCCTGAAGTGGCCGCCGGTACCACTAAAAGTGCTCCAGGGACCTGCATACATGCAGGCCTCTAGGACTTGTTGCTGCTGTAGAACCTTGGCACACCAGTTGACACCTGAAGACTAATGTCTCCGAAAACGTTCTTTATTGGAATAAGCACATTTACTCACAGTTAACTGCAAATCAGAGGTTGTGCCCAACTGGCAAAGAGTCTCCCTGGTACTAAGATTAGCAGTAGGTCAGAGCTGGCAGAATGCTGTACAATGCCCACTTTCAGTAACGTGGGTAACACATGAAAGGGAGCTAAAACTGTCTTACAAAAATGGCCACTACCTCATGGACTACCGGAAACAAAACAGGGCACACTCTGACCCAGTAAGCAGGGGGGAAAGCACCATGGGAGTAGAGCCTACCAACTACCAACATCGTGAGCATTTGCCACAAGCTAGTGGAATCACGGAGCCCAATACCCTACACCCACCACAATGTGACTCTGCAGTGCGCATAACAGAAAAGGTGTCACACTCACCCGAGAGCCGCCACAGAACCAGGGAAAGGCTGTCACAGGATAGAACACATTCTGCTGTCATAGAGGTGGGTACGGCATTTGAGGCTGGCATAGGGGCTGGAAAAAAAAGTTTGTAAAGTGGGGGTTTTTTTGGTGGGAGGGGGTTAGTGACCACTGGGGGAGTCAGGGGAGGTGATCCCCGATTCCCTCCGGTGGTCATCTAGTCAGTTTGGGGCACTTTTTTGGGACTTGGACCTGAAAAAAAAGGTCCAAATAAAGCAGACCAAATTATCGTCCAAAACGCCCTTCTTGTTTCGATTATCACCTAAAGACGCCCATCTTTCCTCGGCCGATAATCACACCCCAGTCCCGCCTTCGCCACGCCTCCAACATGCCCCCGTCCACTTTGGCCGTTTCTGCGAGGGAGTGCAGTTGAAGACGACCAAAATCGGCTTTCGAATATACCGATTTGTTCGCCCACGGGAGAAAGACGCCCATCTCCCGATTTGGGTCGAAATATGGGTGTCTTTCTCTTTCGAAAATAAGCTGGTTGGTCATCTTATTCTTATGAGACAGACATCACCTACTATCACCCATTCTAAGGCGAGTTGATGGGTATATGGAGCGTCAGTTGGACCAGCACATGATCCTCGAATTCTAACCAATGTTGGCACATCTCTCCCTAACAGAAGTAGGATGTCAGCATTTGGGTCTAAAGATTGCAGGTACTTGACTACAGGCCTCAAAAGAGAGTAGTGCTTTGCAACCTCTAGTGTGGGAATTTCTTCACAGTTATCAGGTATCTGATTACACTCAATGAGAATAGGTAACTGTGTCTTGTTTCTGCCGTCCATTGCTTCTATGATATATCCACTTGCTCTTCTTGACCAGTGGCATAGCCAGACCTGATATTTTGGCTGGGCCCAGAGCTAATATGGGTGGGCACTCGAGAGAGAGAGAGAACCCATATTACCTAGGGCAATGAGGAGCCCATCCCCACCCAGAAATTCCCCAACAAATGTTAATAGAGACCACCAGCCCCAGGCAGGCGGCAGGTCCCAGCTAGCACAATTTAAAAAAAATTACACAGCACACGTCACACAATGTTAAAAATTATGATGAAAAAAAAAAGTATTTAAATTTTTATTACCGGCTCCTATTGTTGCTGGGCTCGCCGCGAAATAATGTTGAATCATGAAGAAGAACCTTCCAGGGCCAGGCTCGTGCTCCTCACCTCCGCTCCGCAATCCTGTAAAACGTGCACTGCGTGGCGTGCACGTGGTGGTGGTGGGCTGGACTGGAGTCCTGGACTGGCAGCTGAGTGGGTGCCGCCATTCATTCCAGGCAACTCCGCGCTCCGGAACTTTCATCCGATTTGGGCACATTCAGACCTACCAAAGAGGTCCCAATTTTTGAGAGGGAGATTTTTAGTACGCACCCCCAGCCCTGCCCTACTCTGTCTTGGCTCCACCCACTCTACATGACTCCACCCCCTGACACACCTTAATCCCACTGCCATTTCAGAAAATATTTTATTTAATAGTCTAATACCCTTTTCAATTAACTTTGAGAGGCCAAAACCGCCTGCCTCAGGTCAGGCAACGACATCCTCTCCTGACCTGAGGAAGGAAGTGCTGGTCTCTGAAGACTAATTAAAAGTGTTTTAAAAAATCAGTGAAGGGTATCACCTTATTATCTATTTTATGTTTTATTTGCATTTATTAACCTTCATTAGCACAGCTACCACATTGCTTTATCCTAAATTAAAAATAAAATTATTTTCGGTACCTTTGTTGTCTAGCCATTTACTTTTTCTAATTGTGTTGGTCCCAGTCTCTTGATTCTGCATTCCTTCGTCTTCTCTTAACTGTCAGGGTTTCCTGTTCATTTGTAATTTTTTTCTCCTTTTTCTTTGTTTTTTTAAATTTATTTTTCTGTCTCACTCTCTGTCCAGATTTAATTAAGTCTTACTATACATTCTTTAATTTCCCTCTTTTTACTTCATCTACCTATCCCTTTTCATCTTTTCCTCACTTTTGTTCTCCCCATGCCCCTTTCTCTTATTCTCCAGTCTTTCATTAACTCTATCCTCTCCCCCTTTCTCTCCCTATCCTTTCAGTGTCTCTCCCTCTCTGTGAATCCAGCGTCTCTTTCTCTCCCTAACCTTCCATCCAGCACCTTCCCTCTTTCTCTTTCCATCCTTCCACCTGGGATCTTGGTGTCGTCGTCGATAATACACTGAAACATTCTGCTCAGTGTGCTGCTGCGGCTAGGAAAGCGAATAGAATGTTGGGTATTATTAGGAAAGGTATGGAAAACAGGTGTGAGGATGTTATAATGCCGTTGTATCGCTCCATGGTGCGACCGCACCTTGAGTATTGTATTCAATTCTGGTCGCCGCATCTCAAGAAAGATATAGTAGAATTGGAAAAGGTGCAGCGAAGGGAGACTACTACTACTACTACTATTTAGCATTTCTATAGCGCTACAAGGCATACGCAGCGCTGCACAAACATAGAAGAAAGACAGTCCCTGCTCAAAGAGCTTACAATCTAATAGACAAAAAAATAAAAAATAAGTAAGCAAATCAAATCAATTAATGTGAACGGGAAGGAAGAGAGGAGGGTAGGTGGAGGCGAGTGGTTACAAGTGGTTACGAGTCAAAAGCAATGTTAAAGAGGTGGGCTTTCAGTCTAGATTTAAAAGTGGCCAAGGATGGGGCAAGACGTAGGGGCTCAGGAAGTTTATTCCAGGCGTAGGGTGCAGCGAGACAGAAGGCACGAAGTCTGGAGTTGGCAGTAGTGGAGAAGGGAACAGATAAGAAGGATTTATCCATGGAGCGGAGTGCACGGGAAGGGGTGTAGGGAAGGACGAGTGTGGAGAGATACTGGGGAGCAGCAGAGTGAGTACATTTATAGGTTAGTAGAAGAAGTTTGAACAGGATGCGAAAACGGATAGGGAGCCAGTGAAGGGTCTTGAGGAGAGAGGTAGTATGAGTAAAGCGACCCTGGCGGAAGATGAGACTAAAATGATAGCGGGGATGGGACGACTAAGGAGGCTAGGGCTAGGGCTTTTCAGCTTGGAGAAGAGATGGCTGAGGGGAGACATGATAGAGGTATATAAAATATTGAGTGGAGTGGAACAGGTGGATGTGAAGCGTCTGTTCACGCTTTCCAAAAATACTAGGACTAGGGGGCATGCGATGAAACTACAGTGTAGTACATTTAAAACAAATTGGAGAAAATGTTTCTTCACCCAACGTATAATTAAACTCTGGAATTCGTTGCCGGAGAAAGTGGTGAAGGCGGTTAGCTTAGCAGAGTTTAAAAAGAGATTAGACGGTTTCCTAAAGGACAAGTCCATAAACCGCTACTAAATGGACTTGGGAAAAATCCACAATTCCAGGAATAATATGTATAGAATGTTTGTACGTTTGGGAAGCTTGTCAGGTGCCCTTGGCCTGGATTGGCCGCTGTCATGGACAGGATGCTGGGCTCGATGGACCCTTGGTCTTTTCCCAGTATGGCATTACTTATGTACCTATTACCCTCTCCCAATCCTTCCAACCATTGTCTCCCTCTACTCCCCTTCCTTCTACCTTTTCCATTCAGCATGTCCTCTCTCCCCCCCCCCCCTCCCCCCCATCCTACCAGTGGCTTTCCTCTTTCTCTTCCTACCCTTCCATCCAGCGTCTTCCCTCTTTCTGCTCCCTCCTTCCAGCATTTTCCCTCTTTCTCCCTCCTTTCATCCAGCATTTCTCCATTTGACCAGCTAAGGTCTCCCCCAGTTTCTCTCCAGCAGCTTCTCTCTCTTTCTCCTGCCATTTTCCATGTCCCCTCCTCTCCCCCATCTTTCTACTCATCTGTCTCTCTCTCTGTACCCCTCTTCCATCTAGCATCTTCCCTCTTTCTGCCCCTCCTTCTAGCATTTTTCCTCTTTCACCCTCCTTTCATCCAGCATTTCTCCTCTTTGTCTCTCCCTCTGACCAGTCAGGGTATCCCCCTTGTTCCCCTTCCTTCTCCCCAGCAGCCTGTCTCTCCCCTGCTCTTTTCCATGTCCCCTCTTTCTCTGGCTC
This sequence comes from Microcaecilia unicolor, assembly GCF_901765095.1. NCBI lineage: Eukaryota > Metazoa > Chordata > Amphibia > Gymnophiona > Siphonopidae > Microcaecilia > Microcaecilia unicolor. Next base: position 7,947,604 of record NC_044033.1, read on the forward strand.
TCTCCTGCTCTTTTCCATGTCCCTTCTCTCCCCATCTCTCTCTGGCTCTCCCCTCTTTCTCTCCCCTGCTCTTTTCCATGTTCTCTCCCCTGCTCTTTTCCATGTTCTCTCCCCATCTCTCTCTCTCTCTCTGGCTCTCCCCTGCTGTTTTCCATGTCCCCTCTCTCCCCATCTCTCGCTTTCTCTCTCTGTACTCTCCAGCGTCCTCTTCTTTTATTTTCTCTCCCCTCTGCTCTCTCGGACACCCTTCCCCTACCAGCCACGTTTCCTCTCTCACTCTGGCCCTCTGAACCAGGAGCAGCAGCAGCGTCAACACAAGAAGAAAAACAAGCGCGGGGCCTCCCGCAGCAGCCTTCAGTCATGCGCTGTCGGCTCTCCCATCCTCTGCCCCCGCCGACATCAATTTCCCATTCCAGGGGCAGAGGACAGGCAGAGCCGACAGCGCATGCCTGCAGCGGCGCAGCCCCACGCGTGTTTTTCTTCTTATGTCGGCTAAACTGAAGTGGCGGCTCGGCAAAGCGCCTGTTTTTGTTCCTGCTGCTGCTCAGGAGAGAAGCGGCGTGCAAAAGTGGAGTTCAGCAGGAGACCGGGAGATGACCCGCCAAAGCGGGATGCGGGAGACTTGGCAGGTCTGCCCTGGAGGACTCAAGACAGATCAGCTGATCTGATGTGCAGCAGCGCGACCATGATCGGTGTTGTCGAGTGAGGCGAGCTGAGCGCAGTGCTGCTTCAAATTTCAGCGCTCCTGGAGGGAAAGTGGCTGGGCCCCTCCTCTCCGTGAAAAAAATACTTCCTGACATTTTTCTTGAGTCTGCCCCCCTTCAATCTCATTTCATGTCCTCTTGTTTTACCACCTTCCCATCTCCGGAAAAGGTTCATTTGCGGATTTATACCTTTCAAATATTTGAACGTCTGTATCATATCACCCCTGTTTCTCCTCTCCTCCAGGGTACACATGTTCAGGTGTGCAAGTCTCTCATACGTCTTGTAACACAAATCCCATACCATTCTTGTAGCTTTTCTTTGCACCGCTTCAATTCTTTTTACATCCTTTGCAAGGTACGGCCTCCAGAACTGAACACAATCCTCCAGGTGCGGCCTCACCAACGACTTATACAGGGGCATCAACACCTCCTTTCTTCTGCTGGTCACACCTCTCTTTATACAGCCTAGCAACCTTCTAGCTACAGTCATCACCTTGTCACACTGTTTTGTCACCTTCAAATCCTCAGATACTATCACCCCAAGATCCCTCTCCCCGCCCGTACCTATCAGACTCTCCCCGCCTAACACATATGTCTCCCGTGGATTTCTGCTCCCTAAGTGCATCACTTTGCATTTCTTCGCATTGAATTTTAATTGCCAAACCTTAGACCTTTCTTCTAGCTTCCTCAGATCCTTTTTCATGTTTTCCACTCCCGGGTGTCCACTCTGTTACAAATCTTAGTATCATCCGCAAAAAGGCAAACTTTACCTTCTAACCCTTCAGCAATGTCACTCACAAATATATTGAACAGAATCGGCCCCAACACCGATCCTTGAGGCACTCCACTACTCATACAGTGGTGGAAATAAGTATTTGATCCCTTGCTGATTTTGTAAGTTTGCCCACTGACAAAGACATGAGCAGCCCATAATTGAAGGGTAGGTTATTGGTAACAGTGAGAGATAGCACATCACAAATTAAATCCGGAAAATCACATTGTGGAAAGTATATGAATTTATTTGCATTCTGCAGAGGGAAATAAGTATTTAATCCCTCTGGCAAACAAGACCTAATACTTGGTGGCAAAACCCTTGTTGGCAAGCACAGCGGTCAGACGTCTTCTGTAGTTGATGATGAGGTTTGCACACATGTCAGGAGGAATTTTGGTCCACTCCTCTTTGCAGATCATCTCTAAATCATTAAGAGTTCTGGGCTGTCGCTTGGCAACTCGCAGCTTCAGCTCCCTCCATAAGTTTTCAATGGGATTAAGGTCTGGTGACTGGCTAGGCCACTCCATGACCCTAATGTGCTTCTTCCTGAGCCACTCCTTTGTTGCCTTGGCTGTATGTTTTGGGTCATTGTCGTGCTGGAAGACCCAGCCACGACCCATTTTTAAGGCCCTGGCGGAGGGAAGGAGGTTGTCACTCAGAATTGTACGGTACATGGCCCCATCCATTCTCCCATTGATGCGGTGAAGTAGTCCTGTGCCCTTAGCAGAGAAACACCCCCAAAACATAACATTTCCACCTCCATGCTTGACAGTGGGGACGGTGTTCTTTGGGTCATAGGCAGCATTTCTCTTCCTCCAAACACGGCGAGTTGAGTTCATGCCAAAGAGCTCAATTTTTGTCTCATCTGACCACAGCACCTTCTCCCAATCACTCTCGGCATCATCCAGGTGTTCACTGGCAAACTTCAGACGGGCCGTCACATGTGCCTTCCGGAGCAGGGGGACCTTGCGGGCACTGCAGGATTGCAATCCGTTATGTCGTAATGTGTTACCAATGGTTTTAGTGGTGACAGTGGTCCCAGCTGCCTTGAGATCATTGACAAGTTCCCCCCTTGTAGTTGTAGGCTGATTTCTAACCTTCCTCATGATCAAGGATACCCCACGAGGTGAGATTTTGCGTGGAGCCCCAGATCTTTGTCGATTGACAGTCATTTTGTACTTCTTCCATTTTCTTACTATGGCACCAACAGTTGTCTCCTTCTCGCCCAGCGTCTTACTGATGGTTTTGTAGCCCATTCTAGCCTTGTGCAGGTGTATGATCTTGTCCCTGACATCCTTAGACAGCTCCTTGCTCTTGGCCATTTTGTAGAGGTTAGAGTCTGACTGATTCACTGAGTCTGTGGACAGGTGTCTTTCATACAGGTGACCATTGCCGACAGCTGTCTGTCATGCAGGTAACGAGTTGATTTGGAGCATCTACCTGGTCTGTAGGGGCCAGATCTCTTACTGGTTGGTGGGGGATCAAATACTTATTTCCCTCTGCAGAATGCAAATAAATTCATATACTTTCCACAATGTGATTTTCCGGATTTAATTTGTGATGTGCTATCTCTCACTGTTACCAATAACCTACCCTTCAATTATGGGCTGCTCATGTCTTTGTCAGTGGGCAAACTTACAAAATCAGCAAGGGATCAAATACTTATTTCCACCACTGTATTTCCCTCCGAGCGCATTCCATTTACCACCACCCTCTGGCGTCTGTCCGTCAACCAGTTCCTAATCCAGTTTACCACATCAGGTCCTATTTTCAGCCCATCAAGTTTATTTAAGAGCCTCCTGTGGGGAACCGTGTCAAAAGCTTTGCTGAAATCTAAGTAGATTACGTCAATAGCATGTCCATGATTCAATTGTCTGGTCACCCAATCAAAGAATTCAATGAGATTCGTTTGGCACGATTTCCCTTTGGTAAAACCATGTTGTCTCGGATCTTGCAACTTATTTGCTTCTAGGAAATTCATTATCCTTTCCTTCAGCATCGCTTCCATTACTTTTCCAATAACCGAAGTGAGGCTTACCGGCCTGTAGTTTCCAGCTTCTTCCCTATCACCACTTTTGTGAAGAGGGACCACCTCCGCCATTCTCCAATTCCTCGGAACCTCTCCCGTCTCCAAGGATTTATTAAACAAATCTTTAAGCGGACCCGCCAGAACCTCTCTGAACTCCCTCAATATCCTGGGGTGCATCCCGTCCGGTCCCATGGCTTTGTCCACCTTTAGATTTTTAAGTTGTTCATACACAGTCTCTTCCGTGAACAGTGCTCTATCCACTCCATTCTCATATGTACTTTTGTCAGTCAATTGTGGTCCTTCTCCAGGATTTTCTTCTGTGAAAACAGAGCAAAAGTATCTGTTTAGTAAATTTGCTTTTTCTTCATCATTTTCTACATAGCAGTTTGCAGCATCTTTTAGTCTCACAATTCCCTTTTTTGTCTTCCTTCTTTCACTAATATACCTGAAGAAATTTTTGGCACCCCTCCTTACCTTTCTAGCCCTTTGTTCTTCCGCTTGCGATTTCACCAGACGTATCTCTCTCTTGGCGTCTTTTAGTTTCATCTGGTATTCCTCTCTGTGTTCCTCTTCTTGAGTGTTTCTGTACTTCAGGAATGCCAGCTCTTTAGCCTTTATTTTTTCAGCCACTTGCTTGGAGAACCATAGCGGTTTCCTTTTTCTCTTGCTTTTATTTACTTTCTTTACATAAAGGTCTGTGGCCCTGTTTATAACTTCTTTCAGCCTGGACCACTGCCCTTCCACTTCTTGTTCGCCCTCCCATCCCATCAGCTCCTTCCTCAGGTATTCCCCCATTTTACTAAAGTCAGCACGCTTGAAATCCAGGACTTTGAGTTTTGAGTGGCCGCCCTCCACTTCAGCCGTCATATCAAACCAAACCGTTTGATGGTCACTGCTGCCCAGGTGAGCACCCACTCGGACATTTGACACACTATCCCCATTTGTGAGCACCAGATCCAGCGTCGCTCCCTCCATCGTGGGCTCCGTCACCATAAAGGAATCCTGTTCAGAAGAAATGGATCCTCAGGAGCTTAACTGAGATTGGGTGGCAGAGCCGGTGGTGGGAGGCGGGGATGGTGCTGGGCAGACTTATACGGTCTATGCCAGAGCCGGTGGTTGAGAGGCGGGGCTGGTGGTTGGGAGGTGGGGATAGTGCTGGCCAGACTTATACGATCTGTGCCAGAGCCAGTGGAGGGAGGCGGGGCTGGTGGTTGGGAGGCGGGGATAATGCTGGCCAGACTTATACGGTCTGTGCCAGAGCCGTTGGTGGGAGGCAGGGATAGTGCTGGGCAGACTTATACTGTCTGTGCCCTGAAAAAGACAGATACAAATCAAGGTAAGGTATACACAAAAAGTAGCACATATGAGTTTGTCTTGTTGGGCAGACTGGATGGACCATGCAGGTCTTTTTCTGCCGTCATCTACTATGTTACTATGTTATATTTGTCTGAGCAGAGCACTTTGAAAAGCATCCACGATCTCTCTACTTCTTTCCGATTTTGCAGACAGAACCTTCCAGTCTACATCCGGCAGATTGAAATCTCCCAGCAACAGCACCTCTCTCTTCTTTCCTAACTTTTGAATATCCACGATCAGATCCTTATCTAGTTCCTCCAGTTGTGTCGGGGGGGGGGGGGGGGGGTCTGTAGACAACACCCAAGTGTACAGAGGTTTTATCGTCTCTTTTTAAGGTGATCCATATCGCTTCTTCCTTTCCCCAGGTCCCTGACATTTCAGTTGCCTGGATGTCACTTCTCACATACAGAGCTACTCCTCCACCTTTAAGACCCTCTTTATCCTTCCTAAATAGATTATAGCCCGGTATGTTTGCATCCCATTCATTCATGGGAACCATTTAGCCACATCTCCGTGATTGCAACAATGTCTAAGTCTGCCTCCAACATCAGGGTTTGAAGGTCATGAACTTTATTGCTTAGACTGTGAGCATTTGTGGTCATCGCTTTCCATCTACATTTCCTGGTATGTGTTTCAACATTAGTGATTTGGAGGTGTCTTTTCTCTTTGGGTACCTTCCTAGCTTTTTGTTCCACCTTCACTGCTTTTCCTTCCGCCCCCATTCTATATTCAGGAACATCACAGTGCTGTAATGGAGCAAAAGAGTTTTGTAGGGGCAACACTTGTGAGGGCAGATGCTTCTGTGTTACATAACGAAGTCTGCCTGAGCCTACCGTGAACCATCTATTCTTAGGTGGTTTTATCCTTGGCAGTGGTGTGAGTTTGGCTTGATTTTGTGCAGTATGATTTTGTGGAGTCTTTGAAGCTCTATTGAAGAGCAGGAGTGCCAGCATGGAGCTCTGGGGGGTATACATCACAGGGCAAGGGTAGCACCTGTAATAAGGCCAACAAAACTGGTTCCTGAACAGATTCATAACCACAGAGAAGAATGAGAGTCAAACAACCAGTAATACAGTAAGGAAAGAGACAATTAGCACATACAAGAGAAAATTAGCGCTTTCAATTCTGGAATTCAATGAACTAATAAATCCCAAAGGCAAATAAGTGAAACTAGATAACTTGAAAACAAGGTGCAGAGACAAACATCCCTCTTTCTACGTGGGTAAATTGATGCTCCACTTACTGGCCCCCTCCCCTTCCCCCACTTGGCAGGAGCGGTGCATGCAAAGAGATCATATAATCAAAATTTGCAGGCTTAATTTCTGGTCCAGACTGCATCTGGTTCTGTGCAGGTGTACCATCTACATATACACTGCACCTGTTTTTAACACAATAGGATTTTCATATGGAAACTCTGCAAGAATTTCCCTTTAAAATGAGCTGGCAGTCCTAGGAGTATAAAGTGTCAGTGGGAGAGCAAGCTTCATAGAGGGGGGAGGGAAGATGTCACATTATTGCCACCCTTGGTCCTGAAAGCCTATGTAGCTGATGACTGGGCAGGCTGCTTAGGTCCACTTCGGAAGGGTCTAGTCAGGGTGGGTATAAGGGTCGCAGGTGCCCTAGGCAAAGCTTCACTCTTGCACCCCCTCTAAAGCTGCAAATCTATCTAGACATCCAGCTTTTCCTACATAAGCACGCAGCTGCGGAACGTGTTACCAAAAGCCGTGAAAACGACGTACGCCCACCTAAACTTCCGGAAAACACTGAAAACCACCTTGTTTAAAAAGGCATACCCTATCGACCCAAATGCCTGATCCCGGCTACACAAGAAAACTAAAGCACGTAATGAACATAACACAACCCTTCTGCTCTTCTTCCTATTGTGGCTCTGCCACTTGATCTTTATCCTACCACTCATTGGCACAAGACGCTGCTCCGATCCTTCCCGCTTGTCTTCATTATGGGCAGGACTTAACGCTACAGTATTCAAAAGAGATATATGGTTCTCCATTTATTGGATAGAATTAATAATCAACATACAGTGGCCGAAACACAGCTGTGTCGAGTCCTTTTCTCCCTGCTATCTTTTGGCTAATAAAGTTTATTTTTAATTTTTATAACCAAAGTGTCGTCTGTTTTATGTATTTATATTTTCAAATACATATTCGGTGATTATTTCTACATTTTGATAATTTTATTCTTTTCATTTTTGGGCTATTTTATTTTTATTTGTGTTTTTGTGAGTCATCTTTGCTGTTTTGTTTTGTTTTTCTTTACCACAACATCAAATGCATTTGTTCACACTGGAGTCTCCTAATGACTCTCCGGGTACTATGTAAGCCACATTGAGCCTACAAATAGGTGGGGAAATGTGGGATACAAATGTAACAAATAAAATAAATAACTTTTAGGCCCCTTTAACCCCCTCCTCCCCCCACCCTCATCAATCACCATCACTCCAATACCACCACCCCTCCAAGAATCATTGAGTAAATGGGCTATTTGAAAACTAACCATCCTCTCTGTTGGAAAAAGTACACACTGCTGTTTCTTAGATTTTTTTTGTGGTTTTTGTCAGGATTTATTATTTTGCTTTGGTTGCAGCTGCTCTTTGGTGCCCCCGGAAGCAGCTGCCCTAGGTCCTGCCTTATGGTTGAACCGCCCTGATTTCTATAGCAGTCCTCAGTGAACCCCCCCCCCCCCCCCCGATTAGCAACGTCAGTTCATCTGGCTGAACAGTGATTTTTCTAGTTTGTTGGTGGGGAAGAGGAGATAGAGTATCTATGACCAAGGCCCACTACCCACTTGGTGACCCTAAATTGCACAGCACCCCAGTTCTTGATGGGTCATTCTTATAAAGGGATCCTCAGGAGCTTAGCCTAGAATGGGTGGCAGAGCTGGAGGTTGGGAGGCGGGGCTAGTGTGGGCAGACATATACGGTCTGTGCTGGGGCTGGTGGTTGGGAGGCGGGACTAGTGCTGGGCAGACATACGGTCTGTGCCAGGGCTGGTGGTTGGACGACGGGGATAGTGCTGGGCAGACTTATACGGTCTGTGCCAGAGCCGGTGGTGGGTGGCAGGGATAATGCTGGGCAGACTTATACGGTCTGTGCCAGAGCTGGTGGTTGGGAGGCGGGGTTGGTGGTTGGGAGGCGGGGATAGGGCTGGCCAGACTTATACAGTCTGTGCCCTGAAGAGGACAGTACAAATTAAAAACTAGCACATATGAATTTATCTTCTTGGGCAGACTGGATGGACCGTGCAGGTCTTTTTCTGCCGTCATCTGCTATGTTACTATGTAAATAAATCCACAGCGTACGCAATCGTGTAACTGAAACACCTCTTTAATGATTAAATCAAAAAGTAATAGTTGGTGTAATTGCATCCTTTATAGTCAGTTCTCAACAGTATTTACAACTCCTACACAGCAACATAAACTCTCTTTAATACCAGAGATAGGTATTTTTAAGCTAAGTACATTCTCTTGTTAAGAATTTACCCCATCTTATAGCTTCACAGGACACTTGGGGGGTGATCTGTATAGCATACGTATTAAAGCCTTCTGAATCCAGCGGGATTATTTTCTCTAACCTGTGACCGAACTTGAGTTCCAGTATCATTTAACAGAAATTTCTAGAGTTATAAGTGATTAGGAGCAGCCTTGCTTTTCCTGGGGTAAATCACTTTCAAATTTAGAAGACTTCATCATAAGTGCTTTGTGACTAGTACGCTGGCTTTTGCTTGCCTCCATCTGATATGTTGCTCCCCTATTTGTCTGCAAAGGAACCTTGTAACATATATAACATAGTACATAGTAACATAGTAAATGACGACAGATAAAGACCTGAACAGTCCATCCAGTCTGCCCAACAAGATAAACTCATTAATCATGGAATGCGATACTTTATATTTATACCCGTGTTTGATTTGTCCTTGCCATTCTCAGGGCACAGACCTTAGAAATCTGCCCAGCACTGTTCTTGTAGTAAAAGTTCTGAAGATTCTGGAATCCTAAAGAGTTACAAGATTCCGGAATCCCAATTAGTAGCAACATTCCATGTAGAACCCCAAAGAGTAACATAGTAACATAGCAAATGATAGTATACTCCCAACTATGTGGGTTTAATTTACTTATTCCTGGAAGCCTCCCACTTATGAAGCATTCTTTGGCTACCTTTCATTTTTTGACTGTGTGCAGGAGGATCACAGAAGATTTGTGTGACTTTGCAATTCCCAGTGTTTCTCTGTGGTTTTTTTTTTTATCACAGGGATAAGAGCAGTGGCTTTATATTGCAGTGGAGTTTTTTTCTTTCTTCACTTGTTGGATACAAAGATCAGCCATGTTCAATATCTACTACAATTATTAAGAACTGGGTTTTGTGCGCCCTTGTGTTTTTTTTAGGGCTCATTGACTGATCTTTATTGAGACTGTGCTCTGATGATACACAGAGACTGAAGAAACTGCAATTTAGGGTTTATGTTCAATGTTCTTTGTGGGATTTACATATGTGATCAGTTTGGTGTGGATGGCAGTGTGAGTGAGTTGCAGGGATACTATTTGGTAATTCTTTTAATGCACTGGTTTGTTTTCACTAATAAAGATTTTGTAATTTATATAGAACAGGAGTACTGTTTGTTGTTAATGTTTTAGGTACCTCCTGTTATATATATATATATATATATACCCTATTAGGATTAAGATTAAATTTTAACTGCCAGACCCCCAACCATTCTTCTAAGGTTCGGAGATCCCTTCTCATCATTTCTACTTCCTCCAGGGTAACCACTCTATTAGCTATTTTCGTGTCATCCACAAAAAGGCACACCTTTCCTTCCAACCCTTCAGCAATATCTCCCACAAATATATTAAACAGAATAGACCCCAGCACCGACCCCTGAGGAACTCAGCTGCTCACCTTCCTTAAATGGAAGTTATTCAAGCAGACGTTCTTATTGGCATCTGAGTTAGTTAATGCTGCAGTAATCTGCCGCATACTGTCTGATTACCACACAAGTAGCGTGTATGCCCTTACCACCAAGTAAATAGCCGCGAGCTACTTTTGATATTAGCGCTCGGCCATATACTGCTCCGTTTTTAAAAAGGCCTTTTTACCCACTGCGGTTAAAAATGGCCCAGCACGCACCAATTTCATGCACCCATACTAGCGCAGGCCACTTTTTACCGCAGCTTAGTAAAAGGGGCCTTCCCCCCCCCAAAAAAAAAAAAAAATCACATCTCAACCCACATATGGTAAAGATGTCATAAAATAGTAGCATTAAGAACTAGAGGACATGAAATGAGATTGAAGGGGGTCAGACTCAGGAAAAATGTCAGGAAGTATTTTTTCACGGAGAGGGTGGTGGATATGTGGAATGCTCTCCTGTGGGAGGTGGTGGAGATGAAAACGGTAACGGAATTCAAACATGCGTGGGATAAACATAACGGAATCCTGTTCAGAAGGAATGGATCCTCAGAAGCTTAGCGGAGATTGGGTGGCAGAGCCGGTGGTGGGAGGCGGGGCTAGTGGTTGGGAGGTGGGGCTAGTGCTGGGCAGACTTCTATGGTCTGTGCCCTGAAAATGGCAAGGACAAATCAAGGTCAGGTATACACATAAAGTAGCACATATCAGTTTATCTTGTTGGGCAGACTGGATGGACCGTACAGGTCTTTTTCTGCCGTCACCTACTATGTATGTTACTATGTAATTTGTATCAATCAAGCAGCAAGAACCCTATCCATGGGAATATGCAACACTATAAATATTACACTCTGTCATAAAACACTGATAAACCTACTATGGGTAAACCGAACAAGTGGGACAGTTACAGATCTCTACACAGAAACGACATATGAACAGAACGCCGTACCTCAGTTACACACAAAATACAGACAGACCCTCACCAAGTACAGAACAAAGGACCACAAATTAGAAACAGAAATATGAAGATAAAAATTGAACTAGGAACCCCAAGGAGTCAAACTTAGCATATATTGCAACATTGAAGAAATTACAATAGAAATGCATTCCTTCTTGTATTCAACAAAATACAAAGACATCTGTGATCCACATTTCCCAAAACTAACATATTCAAGTTAATGAATTCAAGTTTTGTTTTGTTTTTTAACCTTTGATGTAAGCAGTGTGTGTCACATATGTGAGCATCGTCCTTCAGGTGTGTCCAAATGAAAAAAGGTTGAGCCTCAGCAGCATTTAGAAAGCAAAACAACATGCAGATCATTCCAAATGCACAGCCTGGATGCAACATTAGCATGGTTTAATTAATGATTTTGTTTATTTCTAAATCAGGTTTTTGTCTAAAGGGTGTGTTATAAATATTACGACAGATGCAGAGCTAGTAATCTGTCAGATGGGAGGTTATTTCCTGGGGACCCAGATCCCTGTCAGCCTGCTCAGGGACAGAGGTCAACAAAATACTGAGTGGTGTAAAATGGGTAAAAGTAAATCAATTATTTACTCTCTCAAAACATACAAAGTCTAGGGGGCACTCAATAAAGTTACATGAAAATATTTTTAAAACAAATAGGAGGAAATATTTTTTTTCAGTGAACAAATAGTTAAGCTCTGGAACTCGTGGAGCGTGTTGCCGGAGGATGTGGTAACAGCAGTTAGTGTATCTGGGTTTAAATAAGGTTTGGACAAGTTCCTGGAGGAAAAGTCCACAGTCTGCTATTGAGATAGACGTGGGGAAGTCACTGCTTGTCCATTGGATCGGTAGCATGAATCTTGCTACTATTTGAGATTCTGCATGGAATCTTGTCACTCTTTAGGATTCCAGAATCTTGCTATTCTTTGGGGTTCCTACATGGAATGTTGCTACTCTGAGATTCTGCATGGAATCTTGTCACTCTTTAGGATTCCAGAATCTTGCTATTCTTTGGGGTTCTAGTGGAATGTTCTACTCTTTTACATTCTGCATGGAATCTTGTCACTCTTCAGGATTCCAGAATCTTGCTATACTTTGGGGTTCTAGTGGAATGTTCTACTCTTTGACATTCTGCATGGAATCTTGTCACTCTTCAGGATTCCAGAATCTTGCTATTCTTTGGGGTTCCTATATGGAATGTTGCTACTCTGAGATTCTCCATGGAATCTTGTCATTCTTCAGGATTCTATAATCTTGCTATTCATTGGGGTTCTACATGGAATTGTCACAATTTGGGTTTCTGCCAGGTGCTTGTGACCTGGCTTGGCCACTGTTTGGAAAAGAGGATACTGGGCTAGATGGACCATTGGTCTGACCTAGTATGGCTACTCTTATGTTCTTATGTTAGAGATAGATGCATAACTTACAGTATTCTATATGCTACACATGTAAGTGGGAGTCCCACCCCTGGTCTAACCATGTGTATGCACTATGTGAGTTACCAGTATGCACGTCTTTAAAGAATAGAGCTTAGACATCTAAACAGGTGTGCACAGAGGCAGAGCTAAATGCCATCGTTCTAAACATTTATGCACATAAGTCTGTAACTCTTAGGGGCATAGCCAGACCTCGTAGTGGGAGGGGGCCAGAGCCTGAGGTGGGGGGCACATTTTCATCTGCTGCCTCGCCACCCTGCCATTCCCCACCAACTGCCAACGCAAATACCTTGGCTGGCAAGGGTCCCCAACGCCTGCCAGCTGAAGCCTTTGTCCAGCACTGGTCTCCGGCGCTGCCGCATTTTCTGCCTTGCTCTCTATTCCCCTCTATTCTCCGCTCCTTTTAGTGAAATTGAGCATGCTCAGTCTCACTAAAAGGAGCATGCCAGATGTGAGGGGAAGAGAGAGAGAGCAGGGCAGGCAATGCAATGCAATGCAGCAGCACAGGGGACCAGTGCTGGACAAAGGCTTCAGCTGGCGGGGGTTGGGGACCAGCAAAACCAGGGGCCCAGAGGAAATTTGGGGGGGCCAGGCCCCCGTGGCCCCACGTAGCTATGCCACTGCTATTAGAGCCATTTTATAGAACCACCCTCAGCTACTTTTGTCTTTCACCAAGACCAGAAGTCTTCTCTTTATTATGACTTTTCTTTAAAGATTCTACTTTTCTTGGAAATGTTTTAATTTTTCCTGATGTTGCTGGATCAAGCCAGACCCAGACGTAAGCAATTTTTGAATCTTGGTCAGTGAATTCTTGATATAGGTTCAAAATTTCAGTTGCAACATCCATGTAAATGTGTTAATTATGATAAATTAATGATGATAATGACCTCTATTTTCTATGATCCCTGTCAGTTACAATTTTTCTTAGAAGGTAAAGAATTGAGAGGACCTGGAGACTGAGGGCCCGATGCACAAAGCTTGCTGTGCCGGCAACGTTTATTTAACTGGTTGTAGCCAGTCTAATGCACAAAGGGCTTTAACTGTTTGCCATAGCAGCTACCGAGAATCCTAAGCAAATGTATTAGAATGAGCTCATCAGGGGCATAGCCAGACTTCGGTGGGAGGGGAGTGCAGAGCCCAAGGTGAGGGGGGTACATTTTAGCCCCCCCCCCAGCGCCGCCGACCTCCTCTCCGCCCTCCCCGCCGCCGCCGCCACCAACTTTGACTCCTCCCCCGCCACCAACCCTCTTGACTTCCCCTCCCGCCACCAACCACCCCCTGCCGCCACCGTGGGCTATCTTTGCTGGTGGGGGACCCCAACCCCCGCCAGCCGAGGCCCTCTTCTTCCGGCGCAAGGCTTCGTTCTGTTTCGGAGTCTGACGTCAGACTCAGAAACAGAACGAAGCCTTGCGCCGGAAGAAGAGGGCCTCTGCTGGTGGGGGTTGGGGGTCCCCCACCAGCAAAGGTAGCCCACGGCAACGGTGGTGGGGAAAGGGTTGGCAGTGGGAGGGGGGTCCAGGGCCAAATCTACAGAGGCCCAGGCCCCCGTGGCCCCACGGAGCTATGCCACTGGAGCTCATTAATATTATAATGGGCACGGTGCACTGTTTTTTTGAGGCCAGATCAGTGGGCACCCAGAGCCCAGGCACAATACCCTTGATTCCCAGGAAACAGTTCTGTTCTGTGCATGTGCTAGGCGCCTGAGTTGCTAATAGCAACTGATGCACAATGAAATTTCCATGCATCTCATTTGCACGTCATCCCCTTTGTACATTGGTCGCTGTTTGCATCTCGGTATTTAAAGGCGTCCTTTGTGCGTCAGTGCCTGAGTTACATCCTTAGCTGTCTTCAGCTACTATTTGCTGTTATTCTGTGTTTTGCCTTCTGAGTATGAGGTCTATATTAGAGCTGTTAAAAATGTGGGTTTTGTTTTTCTTTTTGTAAGTATTTTCTGTAAACACAACCTGTTTTCTCATTATCTTTGCTCTGGAATTCGTTGCTGGAGAACGTGGTGAAGGCGGTTAGCTTGGCAGAGTTTAAAAAGGGGTTGGACGGTTTCCTAAAGGACAAGTCCATAAACCGCTACTAAATGGAACTGGGAAAAATCCACAATTCCAGGAATAACATGTATAGAATGTTTGTGCGTTTGGGAAGCTTGCCAGGTGCCCTTGGCCTGGATTGGCCGCTGTCGTGGACAGGATGCTGGGCTCGATGGACCCTTGGTCTTTTCCCAGTGTGGCATTACTTATGTACTTATGTAATTTGAAATTTTTGCTTTGCTGTAAATTTTGGAAATGCATTAAAAAAAAAAAAAGATTGCCCTCAATATTCCTGGTAAGGTCTCCCTAATGACTTGTATAAATGCATAATTACGTCCGCATTTCTGCTAATTACAAGCTGTGTTAAGTAATTCTTTATCCCTCTGGCTTTAGCCACTGTTGCTCTCTTTCCTGTTTGTGTGCATTAGTCTTTCACTTGTATTGTGAATTTCTCCTTTGGATTGCCATACTCAAACTGTATCCCTTTATCCATTTATTTGGACTGAAATTCTTTGGACTGCTCAATCCTTAATTTCTTCTCCCTCGGGTGCATCTGCAATCCATTGTAGATCTTAGAAAGATCTGCAAAAAGACATTCATTTTTGTATGGAAGAAATGTGGTAATTTTACTCTGCACCTATGGAGTTTCTTCTGTGGACTTGGAGGCTCTGTTAAAGAACTGGGGGAGCGGAGGGGGGGTTCTATTCGGGGTCCTCTCCCCAGTTCCTATAGGGGGCTCCAGGCACTGTGGGTGTGGCTGCAGCTCAGGGCTACTGCATGACTGAGTCCTGACTCACAGGGAAACTTTGTCAGAGAGAGGGGGAGAAGGCAGCCCTCACCACATCCTTAAAGGGACAGTTGTACCAAAACACTTTGCTTTATTTGGATTCTGTCCACCAAGGTCACCTACAAAATGTGTGATATGAGACCTATAGCAGGTACTTTTCGGGTCTCCCCTCATTTTCCTGATATATGCTTACTCCTCCCAACGGATCTCAGCAGGAATCTGATATGCATCTCCTGCAAGAACAATTCCTGGACCCCTGCAGACCTTTCATGAGTCTTTTGAATCCAGCAGCATTGTGGTGGAGCTCCTGCCTGTATCAGAATGGGGACCAGATTTACCTGGAATCTAGACAAACTACAGATTAGGGGCTTCACTAACATAAAAAAAACTCTTAAACCTAGAGGTGGGGGGGGGGGGGGGGGGGACTTTTAAATGATACACAGAAATCCAGCCCTGGTCAGAATAAATGATAGCTGGAAAAGACCAGCCTGTCACGGAAAGCCACAGTGAGCCCACCTAGGTCAGTTTTGAATGCAAAGCCCGGGGGCCAATGGCAGCCCACATTGTTTTTTTTCTACTAGTCTGCCTCTCTACCCAGGTTCAGGACTGGGAAAGTGGATGTGTGTGTGTGTGTGGGGTGGGGGGGGGGGAGGGGAGAAGAGCCACATGCTTGAAGGACAAGGCATTTCTCAACAGACAAAAGACAATACATTTGGGAATGCTCACAAACTTGAGGACACCCCCTCCCCAGTGTTGCCAGGTGGGCGGTTTTACCGCCCAATTGGGCGGTTTTCCGCGACCCGCCGCGGGAAATTTTTGCCCGCGGCGGGTTGCGGTTTTTTGGGCTGGTTTTTGTGCTTCGGGCGGTTTTTTCGGCCGCGGGGGGGGCGGGGTTAGTGACGTTTTTGGGTGGGGTTAATGATGTTTTGGGCGGGGTTAGTGACGTGGGAGGCGGGGCCGATGACGTGGGAGGCGGGGCCGATGACGGGGAGGCGGGGCCGATGATGTAAGAGGCGGGGCCGATGACGGGGAGGCGGGGCCGGTGACGTGGGAGGCGGGGCCGGTGACGGCGGGGGCGGGGTTTATGACGGCGGGGGCGGGGGTGATGACGCGGGGGTGGGGGTGTCAGGGGCGGGGTTTGTGTTTGGGCGGTTTTTGGGCTGTTTTTTGGGCTCCAGTGGGCTGGAAAAAAAATTTCCACCTGGCAACCCTGCCCCTCCCAATGAAGTCACAGTACCAGGAGAGTTCAGGGCAGCCATTATGCAGAGGCCTGCTGGAAGGGGCAAGAGTGAGGGGGATTCGCTACTGCCCCCGACTCCCCCCCACACACACACAGACCACCAGGGACATAAGATAGACACAGGGGGGGTAGGAGCACTTTCAGTCTGGTGGGCTGGGAGGGAGGGTAAGAACAAAGCGGGCTACTTGGGGGACAGGAAGGGAATCGGGGGGCACCAGATTGTTTGTAGGTCCTGGCTAATATTCTGCCGGGACCTGCACAGGCTCCAGCAGCCCAGCCCATGCACACATAGCCCCCAATATTCAGTGCTGGGGACCGGACGTAGCCCAGCACTGGATATTGGGGGCTACTCTGGCTGGTGACTGTAAATATCAGGGGAATGGTTTTACTGTACTCCACACATTGGGCTGTTCTTCCCAATGGTTTTAATGCACTGCACACTAGGGTTGCACCAAATATTCTTAATCGATTTGATTCAGCCCCAACTAACGCCCCAAATACATTATTGCATTTTTCCGAATAGTGATTTAAATTCAAATCCAGGGCTCTACTGTGCTAAAGTCTACTGAAATAAACACTTGATCTCTGATTGCACATTGCTTCTGTTAAAGCCCAACCCCCATTATTCATAATTGGCCAACTAATATTTGGCAGGGTACAAATTATATCATAGTGATAGGGTGGATCGAATTGGTGGAGGGGTAGCATTGTATATTAACGAGAACCTTGAATCAAATAGATTGAAAATTCTGCAGGAAACAAAACACTTCTTGGAATCACTGTGGATTGAAATTCCATGTGTAAAGGGGAAAAGGATAGTGATAGGAGTGTACTACCATCCGCCTGGCCAGGATGAACAGACAGATGCAGAAATGCTAAAGGAAATTAGGGACGCAAACAAACTGGGCAACACAATAATGGGTGATTTCAATTACCCTGATATTGAGATCCAGGCACTGAGGGGGAAGTCCTAGACACTAAAGGAAGGACTTCTGCAATATCCAGTGGATGAAGCCCCTGCCACAGGGCAGAGGGTGCCTGCGTGGAGTTCCCAACATGGGAACAAGAAGGCCTGCCCCGGGAAAAGACACCCCGGGTAGGAGAAGTGGGAACAAGGGAGCTTCACTTCTGGAAGAACATTCAATGGGAGTTCAGAGGGTAATACGATCCTCGATGGAACAGAAATAAAAGAAAAACTGTGCTGATGTCCAGTGAGTGTTTGCGTTATTTTGGGCAATGGAGATGGAGTCTAAAGCTGATCTGAAACTGTTAGAAGCCCTGACTGTACATATCAATTTGTGGGTTTGGACTGTTTCAAGTTGTTGTTAAGTAAAAACCAGTTGGAAGTCTAATCCAACAACTGCTGGTTGTTTTTGAATGAGTGGACTAAGTGCCCAGAGAAGAGTACCCTTTGGCCTACCGGGATTTAGCCCAGCCCCAGCCTTTGCCCAGCTCACTTGGATTTCCCATCTGTTTTATGACCTCTGGTCCCTGGGTACCTGACCCAGGGAGCTTAGTCGGCAGTCCTGATGAAGGTGCAAGCCAGGGGTTACATCTATTTTATACCTATGCACACCATGCCCTCTGGTAGTCCCCAAACAGGTCCAGACTTCCCTAAGGCAAGTCCATTGAAAGTAGACAGGAATCCTTGTCATAGTCATATCATGTCTGTTATATGAAGGCTTATTCTTCTAGGATGAAGGCTTTGCATATGCCCAGCTATTGTTTCAGTTGATCAACACACACATGCTCAGCCCATGGGAATTGATCTGCAAGCAAAGGTCATTGATCCCGGAAGAAACTGTAGCTGCCACAGCGAAACCTTGTTGGACATCATTATGGTGCCAGCCCTCACCTGTTGGCTGGTCAGCTTGCTCATTGGAAAGCATGTGACTGTGTCATCAGACTGTGTTTTGTGTATCCCTAAGAAGGTCATTAGTTGAGCTGGATTGATGGTTTTGTCAGTTCTCAGTCTCACCAATTCTCTTGCAACAATTACAAAAGGTAATTCAGCAAGTTCTAGCAAACGGTCAAGTGAGATAGATCAAGGTATTATCAGTGATGTAGCCATTTTGGGTGAGCCCTTCTAATCTGCCCATCCCCCCCCTAGATATATAAATACCGTTGTTGTTGTTGTTTTTTAGCCTGGGCACCAGTAGACAGACAGAGGAAGGGCTGCTTAGCTCTGAGATCTTTGCTGCAGTCAGTGAGGTCCTGGATTTATTTCAGGATGAGACACGGGACCGAGCGAGCCACAGTGCCAGGCTCCCAAGTTAGGTCCTGGCTTCGGGCAGGTCATCGCACATAATGGAGCATGGAGGAGGTCGGAGCCGAGACTTTACTAGTACACCTGTACGGACCACAGGGGCAGGTTCTAGAGCTGTGATGCCACTACAGAAGTTGTTTTTCTGGAACTGGGCAGCTCAGGAAACAGCAGTGCATGCAAAGTCCATATATGCCCCACCCCCTACGGAACCAATAATGGGGAGTGGCTCCTCTGGCACCTCCTTGTAACTACAATCATGGAGTGAACAGGGTTCTTATGAGTTAAATGTAAACATTCTCTGCATCCACAAAAATGTAATCTCTACCAACAACGGGTACAGTTCAGACCTTAAGATATCATACAAACATTATTCTGATTCTCATGTCATCTGAGCGATAGCAACATAAGTTTCTCATTAAAGGAAATACCAGGCACATTGTGAAATAATAGAGAACCTGAAAACATCGTAACTCAACATACATATAGCAAACATGTCATACGATAGTAGCACTAATCCTACGATTCAAACAACAAAAAGAAGTTTGAAGGGTTCACACACATTGTGTTCTTGCTTCAGTTCTCAAAGACATTCATATGGAGTTTGCCAACAAGCAAAACTGTAATAGAATGGCAACAGACAATGATTTCAACTTTGCAACAGCCTTCTCTGTATTTGGAAAGCATGACAATGATAACGAAGATGCAAGTGATGACTTAGATAGCAAAGAAGTTAAGGCATTAGATGCCTGCAGACTTTCAACTCTGGTGGACATCATGTCTATGAGCTGCAATGTGTCTGCTACACCTTAAACCTTGTGTCTGCTACTAATACCAACAAAGCAGTAAGTGATTGGTCTAGAAGAAAACATCTCGTAGTGCTTTCGCTAAATGCCAACGACTTTAGAATACATATGGACAATCTCCATTGGTTGCTGATGAAGTAATTGATTCATTTGGCTTGAGTCTCAAGAAACCAAACCAGACACCAAAGAACGCTGTATACCTGGAAGTAGAGAGACTTGTTCGATTGGTCCATCAGCATTGTGAAGATCGATTCAGTGCTGTTTGCACTAAACTGAAAGTTCTAAGACTGACAGCAGATGAGTTGACTTTCTTGGATGATCACGTTTCTATAATGAAACCTGTTGCTCAGCTTTGAACATCGTGCAGTCAGATAAGAAGATGTTCATGACCTACTTACTGCCAACCATTACCAGGCTTCTTGAGTCTCTCATTGGCAAGGAACCATCAACAACAACTTCTAAGCCTCTTGTGACTGCCCTTCTTCCATCTTTTTGATGACTCTGAAGCATTTGCAGCAGCAAATTCAGAATCTAAGGTTTCCACAGGGTGAGCTTTGGATAGGGAACTTCAAAATATCAAATACTTGCTTGGAACAGTTCCTAATCAATCTTGACATGATTTGATTACTTCTAATGCAGACAATAATGATAAAGCACTCTTTACTGTAAGGAACGTAAGTGTTTCAGACACACATTCCCTTGATCAATACCTGCAGACTCATTCAGAAGACATCAGTAGCATTACAGCCTGGCCTGATTTGAAGGAACTTTTTTATCAGACTGAACCTCCTCCCAGTGCAGCTGCTGAACCTTTTTTTAGCTGTGCTGGTCTAATAATTATTATTTATTGCATTTGTATCCCACCTTATCCCACCTCTTTGCAGGCTCAAATGTCTCTCAAGTGCACCTACACGAGTGACAGGCATTTTCAGAATTCAGTTTTTCTAAAAGAGAACAAGCGGACTGGGACTGAATTTTGGGGCAATACAGCGCTTGATGACCAGCAGTATATTGTGTTAGAGACATACGTCTGTGTTCACAGGAAATTGCAACCTGCTGCAGTCAGATTTACTGCTTCAACATCGCCCAGCTGGAGACCACAACCAGTTCAACAATCACAGGCAACTCCACTAGTCTCAAGAAGGGCAGTTCTAGAACTAGGTGACCCTTTGTGTATACAGTATATGCCAAAAAGTAGCACTTAACACACGCTAGCGCCCTAAACACTGTTCTGTAAGCGCATGTATAAAGTTCAGTAAAGGTGACCCAAAGTTAGGTGCCGGAACGATGCATGAAAAGTGTGAATTCTATCAAGGCAGTTCTGTGCAAAACTGTCTCTATCGATGTCACGGCCCTACTGTGACTCTGGAGCTGCACTGTGCTGCTGGCACACAGCAAGAGGAGTCATCCGTCGCTTCGATAGACCTGGTTCGTCCTGCCACCGGCGCACCCCGTGGATGACATCAGACAGTGACGTTGGAGTGGGGCATTTAACCCCATTGGACACTAGCTTAGATGCTCTTGTGTCATAGCCACCCATAGCTTCTGCTTCCCATGGGTCCTGAGACGCTCTCGGTGAGTGAGTTCCAGTAGTGCCTCTTGTCTCCATTGTGCGAATCGGTTCCAGCAGTGCTTCTTGTTTCTGTCTGTGCGTGTGGTATCCTGCAGTACTTCCAGTCTTCGTCTGTGCGTGTGGGTTCCAACAGTATTTCCAGTCTCTGTGTTTGTGGGGGGGGGGGGGGGGGGGGGGGGGGTTCCAGAAGTGCTCCCAGCTTCTGTGTGAGTGGGTTCCCGAGCCCCTGTGGCTTTAGTTGTAACGGCCTACTCTGGCTTTTGCCCTGTTCCAGAGCTTGATCCTATTTTGGACCTGTTACGTATTCTGCATACTAGGATTCAGTCTATCGTAGACCTCCACTGTGAATCCACACTGAGATATAACAATCAAACACTAGCTTAGCAGGCAATGTTGCACCTAACTGTGGACGTGAGCACTTGCGCCAGCTAACGATTGATATAAATGCTCACATCCAACTACTGTCAGAAGAATTCTATAACTACGGGCCTAAATCCTGGGAACCCACCTGACTCACACCCCCTTTTGGAGTTGTGCTTGAGATAAGTTAGGCACACAGTTGTAGAATAGGGATGTAGGGCAGATTAGTGTATGGGAGAGGCATGGTAGGGGTTCCCAGGTGCACACGTATCCCCTACTTCTATAAATGTCACCAAAAATTATGCGCTCAAATTTGGGTACATGCAGTTTAATTGCTTGCCCTGGGATTGGTAGCATGGAATGTTGCTACTCTTAAGAGATTCTGTATGGAATTTTGTTACTCTTTGGGATTCCGGAACCTTGTTATTCATTGAGAATCTGCATGGAATCTTGTTACTCTTTAGGATTCCAGAATTTTGCTATTGTTTGGGGTTCTACATGGAATCTTGTTACTCTTTGGGATTCCGGAATCTTGCTATTCTTTGGGGTTCTACATGGAATCTTGTTACTCTTTGGGATTCCGGAACCTTGCTATTCTTTGGGGTTCTATATGGAATGTTGCTACTATTTGGATTTCTGCAGATACTTGTGACCTGGATTTGCCACTGTTGGAAGCAGGATACTGGGCTAGATGGACTGTTGGTCTGACCCAATATGGCTATTCTTATGTTCTTATAGAATTTCCACCATAGGCTGTATTACTTGAGCAAAATTTCTGATGAGATGATCCACAGTTGCTTGTGCGATGAGATTTACATTAGCCAAACTCTGTTCCAGTTGTTGCTGCTTCATTCAGTTTACCAACGAATCATCATTTCTGTCTCGCTTCTGCGTTCTTGCATTCCATGTTAATTTTTTATATGTTGCCACTTTTTGAGGATTTATTCTCTCCGCATATTTTCTCAAACTTGTTGGTGAATGCTTGACCTAGCTTCTTATGCATGCTGAAATATATGAACACAAGCATGACTGTATTTCCATCTATGGTTTTCAGTTTAAAAGGTGACAGATATGGCCGTGGATGTTCCATTGTGTTAAATGAATTGGATTCACTCATCATTAACCTGCAGGAAGAAGGGTTGAAAGAGAAGTGCAGATAGCCTGAAAATCAGCTTGACTTTTGGTTTAAATATCACATGAACCCCAAAACATCAATCTACTGCTACTACTATAAATCATCTCTATAGCGCTACCAGTCGTACGCAGCACTTCACAATTGAACATGAAGAAAAGACAGTCCCTGCTCAAAAGAGCTTACAATCTAAATCAGGACAGACAGACAGGACAAATAAGGATAAGAGTAGAAGGACACATAGGAATGATTCTAAATGGAATGTTGCTACTATTGGAGATTCTGTTGCTACTATTGAGATTCTACATGGAATGTTAATGTTGCTATTCCGCTAGCAGCATTCCATGTAGAAGCCTGCCCTTGCAGATCAGCAACACGGCCGTGCAGGCTTCTGTTTCTGTGAGTCTGACGTCCTGCACGTACGTGCCTGCGCGGCCGTGTTGCTGATCTGCAAGGGCAGGCTTCTACTACTACTACTATAAATCATTTCCATAGCGCTACCAGTTGTACGCAGTGCTTCACAATTGAACATGAAGAAAAGACAGTCCCTGCTCAAAAGAGCTTACAATCTAAATCAGGACAGACAGACAGGACAAATAAGGATAAGAGTAGAAGGACACATAGGAATGATTCTAAATGGAATGTTGCTACTATTGGAGATTCTGTTGCTACTATTTGAGATTCTACATGGAATGTTGCTACTATTGGAGATTCTGTTGCTACTATTTGAGATTCTACATGGAATGTTAATGTTGCTATTCTGCTAGCAGCATTCCATGTAGAAGCCTGCCCTTGCAGATCAGCAACACGGCCGCGCAGGCTTCTGTTTCTGTGAGTCTGACGTCCTGCACGTACGTGCCTGCGCGGCCGTGTTGCTGATCTGCAAGGGCAGGCTTCTACTACTACTACTACTACTATAAATCATTTCTATAGCGCTACCAGTCGTACGCAGCACTTCACAATTTAACATGAAGAAAAGACAGTCCCTGCTCAAAAGAGCTTACAATCTAAATCAGGACAGACAGACAGGACAAATAAGGGATAATCAAGACAGATAGACAGGACAAATAAGGGATAAGGTAGGACAGACAGATAGGACATAAGGGGAAAGGGACAACTGAAGAGAGGAAGACAAGATAAAGGTTACGAGCAGGAGACAAGTTAGGAATTAAAAGCAGCATCAAACAGGTAGGTCTTTAGCCCGGATTTGAAGGCAGCCAGGGATGGAGCTAGACGTAATGGCTCAGGAAGCCCATTCCAGGCATAAGGTGCGGCAAGACAAAAGGAACAGAGTCTGGAGTTAATAATAAACCACATCTTGGTCATACAGAGATGTGCATTTCCCAAAAGCTCACATATTCGTATTTGGAGTTGATATTCAAAGCGATTTAACCGGCTAGAAATAGCTCCTGGCCAGTTAACTCGCCTGTTTGGGGCTAACCGGTTATTTATCGTTGATTGGTTTAATATATCACCTCTATTTGCCAAGCAATTTGAAGTGGTTTACAATCGGGCAAAAACTTAGTGAAAGAGAGAAAGGAACTCCATAAATGATAGGAAAGAGACCAGACAACTAGGGTTACCATATGGCTCCAGAAAAAGGAGGACACATTGATCCAATCCGGGTTTTGCTTCCATTGAAAGCAATGGAAGTAAAACCCGGACTGGCTCAATCTGTCCTCCTTGTTCTGGAGCCAAACATTCTAAACTACATCATTCAAGGTTATAAAGACCCCTGAAGCAGGCCATTGTGCTGAAACACGGCCGTGTCGGGTCGCTGTTATGCACATGTAATTTTTTAAGTGAATTTTTTAAGTGAATAAATATAAAACAGTTGGTATCCTCATCCATTCTCCTCACTTTTTTGTTTCATCAATGACTCATTAGCCCACAAAGCAAAACCAATTATTTTGGGGGTGTTCTAGAGTTGGAGTCGGCACCTGGCCGATTAAGTACCAACATTCACCACTTAACTGGCCAAGGTAACCACATAAGTCAGTTTTATCTTTATACAGTGCCCCATAGCCAGTTAAAAGCTGAATATCACACTGAACCGGCTCTGGAAACCTGGAAATTCAATGCCGAAGCACAGACATGGTCTGGCATTGAATTTCCAAGCATAATGCTGGAGGCACAAGGAAACAGCAGGGCAAGTGATCCACAAGATCCCAATAGAGGAATTTCTTTCAAAACACTTGTGAGATCTAGGAATACAGATGGAGACCTCACAAGAATAGAGTGTTTTGAAAGAAATTCTTCTATTGGGATCTGCTCCTTCGCTGTGCAGCGCCAGCTGAATATTGACCTCTTTATTTTTCTCATTTGTTTTGGTCTCTGTCTCTTTTTCCCCCTAACTTTTCCTAAAATTTCTTATCTCCCCACATCCACTATTCATCTTCCCCCTGCGCACCTATCTTGTCCTGTCCAGCATCTCTTCTCAGTGCCTGGAACCTCTCTCCCTCAGCATCAAGTTTCTCTCACCTCCCGACCAGACTCTTTCCCCAGTGTGGCATTGACTTTCCTACCGGGTCTAGCATCTCCTCCATCGCCCCATGTCCTGCATCTCTTCCACTTCCCATTCTCATCCTCCCATGTCCAGCATCTTCTCCATCTCCCTATTCTCACCTCCCCCATTTTCAGCATGTCCCCCTATCTCTCTATTCCAACACTCTCATCTAGCATCTCCCACCTTCTAGCATTTCCTCTCCTCCCCCCTCCTCCTTGTTTGTCAGTTGGCTGCTCATCTCCCATCACCTACAGCAGCGCTGGACCCAATCCAATTGAGCTACCCAGCCACTGGGGCCAGGCCATGGTGCACCACAGTGGCACCGTCGGTAGACCTCGTTGACTCTGACAGGTGATACTGCTGGCAGGGTATTCGTGCCTTTGTGGTCCTCTCAATGTGCAACGTTTGTCAAGTCTAAGCAGAGTTCTGTGGACAGAGCGAGCTGTGGAACATGGAGCAGAGAGCACCAACCCAGGCCTCCAACCTCTTCTTTCTTCACTCTTTCAACTCCAGCTGCCTTGCATCACCTGCTATAACAAGTGGGAAGTGCAGGGCCTTGAGCAGCGCCTGTGCAGAAGACTCAGCTGCATCCTGCCCCTGCTGCAGACTTCCTGTTGTGTGTGTAGGGGGGGAGGGGGGGGGAAACACAGCTGAGTCTTCTGCACAGGCACAAGCTCAAAGTCTTGCACTTCCTATTTGTTACCATACTCACAGGTCAGAGAACAAGGGGTGATGGGATACCTTGCTTTTCTCCTCAGTTTAGTATTGCCGTACTGGGACAGGCCAAAGGTCCATCAAACCCAGCATCCTGTTTCCAATCCAGGTCACAAATACCTGGCAAGATCCCAACAAAGTACAAGAAATAGTGGATTTCCCCCAAGTCCAATTTATTTATTTATTATATTTGTATCCCGCACTTTCCCACTAAAAGCAGGCTCAATGCGGCTTACATAGTAATAGGTAACATAGAATTTTGTTATGTAAAGTAGGAAATTAAGTATAACATAATAGAAGGGTGGATGGGTAGGTAGGTAGAGACAGGTGATAATGGTCTATGGACTTTTCCTTTAGGAAGCCGTCCAAACCTTTTTTAAACTCTGCTAAGCTTAACCGCCATTACCACATTCTCTGGTAACGAATTCCAGAGTTTAATTACACGTTGAGTGAAGAAAACGTTTCTCCGATTCGTTTTAAATTTACTACATTGTAGCTTCATCGCATGCCCCCTAGTCCTAGTATTTTTGGAAAGCGTAAACAGACGCTTCACATCTACCCGTTCAACTCCACTCAGTATTTTATAGACCATATCTCCCCGCAGCCGCCTTTTCTCCAAGCTGAAGAGCCCTAGCCGCTTTAGCCTTTCCTCATAGGGAAGTCATCCCATCCCCTTTATCATTTTCGTCGCCCTTCTCTGCACCTTTTCTCAGGAGATGGACCTGGGAGTGATGGTGTCAGAGGCTCTCAAGGTGATGAAACAATGTGACAAGGCGACGGCCGTGGCCAGAAGGATGCTAGGCTGCATAGAGAGGGGTATAACCAGCAGAAGAAAAGAGGTGTTGATGCCCCTGTACAAGTTGTTGGTGAGGCCCCACTTGGAGTATTGTGTTCAGTTTTGGAGGCCGTATCTTGTAAAAAGACTTGAAGCGGTTCAGAGAAAAGTGACAAAAATGGAATGGGGTTTGCGTAGCAAGATGAGGAGAGACTTGCTGACCTGAACACGGATACCCTGGAGGAAAGGAGAAAGCAGGGGGTGATACGATACAGACGTTCCAATATTTGAAAGGTATTAATCCGCAAACATTTTCCAGCGATGGGGAGGTCGTAGAACTAGAGGACATGAACTGAGGTTGAAAGGGGCCGACTCAGGAATAATGGCAGGAAGTATTTTTTTCTCTCAAAGGGTGGTAGATACCTGGAATGCTCTTCCGCGGAAGGTGGTGGAGATGCACATGGTAATGGAATTCAACAATGTGTGGGGTAAACACTGAGGAATCCTGTTTGCAAGGAATGGATCCAAAGACAAATTAGGTAGAACCACTGCTACCTAGTTGAGAAGGAAAGTCAGTGCTGGCCAAGACTTCTACGGTCTGTGCCCTGATCCTGGCTGAATAGATTTGAATGGGCTGCAGTGGAGCTTTTCAGGGGCTTTGACAACTTCAAAGACAGTGCTGGGCAGACTTTTACAGTCTGTGCTCTGAAAATGGCAAGGACAAATCAAGATCAGGTGGACAAATGAAGTATCACATCACACCATATGTAATGAGTTTATCTTGTTCGGCAGACTGGATGGACCGTACAGGTCTTTATCTGCCGTCATCTAGTATGTTACTATCCAGCTTATTTTCAAAAGAGATCGCTGGCCATCTTCCGACACAAATCGAGACATGGCCGGCCATCTCCTGAACCCGGCCAAATCGGTATAATTGAAAGCCGATTGTGGCCGGTGCCACCTGCTTTCCGTTGCGGAGCCGGTGAAACTTCAAGGGGGCGTTTCAGCAGGGTACAGAAGGCAGGACGGGGGCATGGTTACGAGATGGCCGGCTTCGCCTGATAATGGAAAAAATATGGCCGGCTCTGATAAGCATTTTGCCGGCTTCACTTGGTCCATTACTTTTTACGACCAAGCCTCAAAAAAGTGCCCCAATTGACCAGATGACCACCAGCGGGAATCGGGGATCACCTTCCCTTACTATCCCAGTGGTCACTAACCCCTTCCCACCCCCCAAAAAAAATTGTACACATTTTTTTTACCAGCCTCTATGCCAGCCTCAAATGTCATACCCAGCTCCATCACAGCAGTATGCAGGTCCCTGCAGCAGTTTTTAGTGGGTGCAGTTCACTTCAGGCAGGTGGACCCAGGCCCATCCCCCCTACCTGTTACACTGTGGTGGTAAATGGGAGCCCTCCAAACCCCCCCAAAACCCACTGTACCCACATGTAGGTGCCCCCTTCACCCCTTAGGGCTGTGGTAGTGGTCTATAGTTGTGGGGAGTGGGTTTTGGGGGGATTTGGGGGGCTCAGCACCCAAGGGAAGGGAGCTATGCACCTGGGAGCAATTTTTAAAAACTTTTTAGAAGTGCCCCCTAGGGTGCCCAGTTGGGTCCTGGCATGTCAGGGGGACCAGTGCACAGGGCCATGCCTAGGGTCTCTGGTGCCCCCCTGCAGAATCAATTGGCGGCGCCCCCCCCCCCCCCCCCCATGTGGCATCTCATTTCTCTCTTCTCCCACCCTTCTTCTCATCCTTTTGAACCTCCTAATAACGATCAATCCTCTTCACTGTTTACTGGGAGAGAAAATTTCAGTTTAAACCCTCCCCAATTTTGGGCAAACTCCTTCATTGTTTTCAGAAAAGGGTAATTGTGGCAGCTATTAGCACAACTTAACCCCTATGCAAACAGACGTTCAAGCAGCCAGAGTGGTCACTTCCTCACCTGTGTAAAACTATATGACGTGGAAGACTGCAGTTGAGCGCCAACCATTCCCAAAGCAACTAGATGGTTAAAATCTTGGATTTAGTGCCCTACTCTGGGTGAGCAGAAGTCAATCACTACTCTGCAATTTCCAATGTTTTTAAACGGTGTATTGGGGAAGAAGTGGAGTCTCTCTCACAATTGATATTATTCTAATTATTTATATTCTACCTTATTTAAGATTCAAGGCGGATTACAATGGAAGAGATCTTCAGTCAGGTGAAGAGACAATACAACAATATCCAGCTTATAATCGAACGAGAATAACGCCCAAGTTCCGACCTAAATCGGGAGATGGGCGTTCTTCTCACAAAAACAAATAAAGCGGTATAATCGAAAGCCGAACTTTGGACGCTTTCAACTGCACTCCGTCGCGGATGCGGACAAAGTTGACGGGGGCGTATCGAAGGCGTGTCGAAGGCGGAACTGGGGCGTGGTTATCGGGCGAACAGAGATGGGCGCCCTTCGCCGATAATGGAACAGTTTTGAGCTAGAATTTAGGACACTTTTCCTGGACCCTGTTTTTTGACGAATAAGGCCCCCAAAAGTGCCCTAAATGACCAGATGACCCCCAGAGGGAGTCGGGGATGACCTCCCCTGACTCCCCCAGTGGTCACTAACCCCCTCCCACCACAACAAATGATGTTTCACAACTTTTTACTTTCACCCTCAAATGTCATACCCTCCTCCCAAGCAGCAGTATGCAGGTCCCTGGAGCAGTTGTTAGGGGGTGCAGTGGACGTCAGGCAGGTGGACCCAGGCCCATCCCCCCCCTACCTGTTACAATTGTGCTGCTTAATGCTACTAGTCGTCCAACCCCCCCAACCCACTGTACCCACATGTAGGTGCCCCCCTTCACCTCTTAGGGCTATAGTAATGATGTAGACTTGTGGGCAGTGGGTTTTGAGGGGGATTTGGGGGGCTCAACACCCAAGGGAAGGGTGCTATGCACCTGGGAGCTCTTTTACCTTTTATTTGGTTTTTGTAAAAGTGCCCCCTAGGGTGCCCGGTTGGTGTCCTGGCATGTGAGGGGGACCAGTGCACTATGAATCCTGGCCCCTCCCACGAACAAATGCCTTGGATTTATTCGTTTTTGAGCTGGGCGATTTCATATTCCATTATCGCTGAAAAGCAAAAACGCCCAGCTCACACCTTGACGAATAAAACATGGGCGTCTTTTTCTTTTAAAAAATACGATCCGCCCCGCCCCTTCACGGACCCGTTCTCGGAGATAAACGCCCATGGAGATAGGCGTTTCTGTTCCATTATGCCCCTCCACATCTTCTAATGTTAAGAACTACGTCTTTAGAATTTTTCGAAAAGGGAAATAGAAAGAAATTTGTTTAATCTGTGTCAGAATGGTGTTCCAATTTTAAGAGAATGAACCAGCATTGATTTCAAACGAATGTTTTTATCTTTTCAGTCTCTAAAAGGCCACTTGCCTTCGACTAAAAGCCTTGCATTATTAAGCCCTACTAAAACACAACCACCATACCAAGCTAAGTTGCCCCACAACTGCTTGCTCGCTCCCAAGTCCAAGTCCGCCTCTTCTGCAAGCTCACTCCGTGCTCCCTTTCGCTCCGCGAGCCTCAACTGACAGAATGCGTTCATTGGCTGAGAGCCTCGGAAGGCAGGTGCTCATTGCTTGCGAACATAGCAACGCCCTTGTTCCACCAATCGGGGAAGGGAGAACAGTTGACTGTCTGTAAATATCTCAGACATGGATTATCTATCTCTTCTCGGCAGCGCATGCGCATAGGCGCCAACGCGCCAAGGTTTATTTTTTAATTTTTAAATATAACTTGATGGAAGCACCGCAGGGCGGTGCGGCGCCCTTGAAGGCAAGCGCCCCCCTGCGGTGCTTACCCCGCTTACTGTGTTGGCACGGCCCTGCCAGTGCACTACAAATGCTGGCTCCTCCCATGACCAAATACCTTGCATTTCGCCGGGTTTCAGATGGGCAGGCCCGGTTTCCATTATGGCCAAAAACCGAAGCCGGCCATCTCTAAACCCGGCAATCTCAACATTTGACCTAAATGTTGAGATTTAGCTGGCCCCAACCGTATTATTTAAAGAAAAGATGGCTGGCCATCTTTTTCGATAATACGGTTTGCTCCGCCCCTTTGCGGAGCCGGGCCTGAAGATGGCCGGAGCCATTCCATTATGCCCCTCTATGTTACCTCTGCAATATATCCAGTGAATAAGAGGGAGCCTGGACCCTCACCACCAACAAAAAATCACTGCATAAACCTACCGACTAATATCACACTCCTGAATCAATTCCACAAATGGACTAAAAAACAAATTAAACAAAAGTGGCTACAAAGCTGAACTCTGTGGAACACCACGAGGGAGTGACCGAGAAAAAGAACGGGTCAATCCATAGAACACAGAAATTGTGTGGTTGGATAAAAAAACCTCAAACCATAACACCCAATCCAATCTGTCTCAATCTCTCCAACAATGGGAAAGGGAAATGGGACTTGATATACTGCCTTTCTGAGGTTTTTGCAACTACATTCAAAGCAGTTTACATATATTCAGGTACTTATTTTGTACCAGGGGCAATGGAGGGTTAAGTGAGTTGCCCAGAGTCACAAGGAGCTGCAGTGGGAATTGAACCCAGTTCCCCAGAACCAGAGTCTGCTGCACTAACCACTAGGCTACTTCTCCACTAGCAATGTTCCATGTAGAAGCCTGCCCTTGCAGATTAGCAATGCGGCTGCACAGGCTTCTACTTCTGTGAGTCTGAGGTCCTGCACGTGCAGGACGTCAGACTCACAGAAACAGAAGCCTGTGCTGGCCGCGTTGTTGATCTGCAAGGGCAGGCTTCTACATGGAATGTTGCTAGTGGAATAGCAACATTAACATTCCATGTAGAATCTCCAATAGTAGCAACATTCCATGTAGAATCTCAATGAAATGCTTTGATGTCCCCATGCATACCTCCTACCCACCCCCACCCTCCCACCCTGTCAGACTGTCAAAGTAATGCTTGGATGTTTCACTTATATATACTATCTGCTACCACATTTGCTTATTTCCGATCTGAGAAGAAGGGCAACCTTCGAAAGCTAATCAAGAAATGTATTAAGTTATGTCCAATAAAAAAGGTATCATCTTATTTTCTTTTCCATGTTTTATTTTGTTTGATTTCTATTGATAACCTTAAGAGTGGACTAACACGGCTACCACACTCCTCTACATGTAGAATCTCCAATAGTAGCAACATTCCATGCAGAATCTCAGATAGGGAAAGGGCCCTGGGTCTTGGTGTTCTGCCTTTCTGTGGTTTTTGCATCTACATTCAAAGTGGTCTGTATTGTGCACAGTATTTCTTCTCTTTTCTGATACAAGAGTTCTTCTTGCTCAATCTTTGGAAAATGTGCATCTCTGATCTTTGTAGTTTGCACAGTACAGGAGGCAATGCATTTGTTTCCCTTTCTCCTCTTTCCCTCAGGATTGTTCAGAGTTTTCCTGCTCGGTCTTTGATTCCCCCCCCCCCTTAGTTTTGGGCAATTTGCATCTCTGATCTCTTTGTATTTTGCTCTGTAGAGGAGGAAATGCATTCTCCGTTTCTCCAGTGCTGCAGACTCTGGCTTTTGGGAGTTTCCACGGAAATGTCTGTTTGTTACAAGAATCTGGTGTTTTAATCGTCGGACTATCAGGGATTAGAGGAAGTGGAACCGGCCGAGCCTGTTCCTTGCCCTGGAGCCTCGCGCTCAGGTTTTGGCCGGGGAAAGGGTTAAAAGACGGTGCTGCAGGGCAATGCAGCACCCGGGCTGCTGTGCCTTTAAGGTGCCCGCCCATCCCCCAGCCCAGCCCAGCCCAGGCCTGAGAGTTGCACATCCTGCCAGACCCCACCTTCAGCTGGCAGCAGGGCTGGAAAGCTGCAACGGCAAGACAGAAGAAGGACAGACAGACAGAGGGAGGGACAGACCGGGCTGCAGCACACCAGAGGTAAGTGGCAGGTTGCAGGCAGAGTCCGCGGGATCCACCTTTTACCCGGACTGGCCTTCTGCACTTTCTCCTTGGTTCGTGCCCAGACGGGGGGGATCCCGGGAAAGGAAGTGATCAGTTGCTGGACAAGGCTCAGGGGAAGGGGGAGCATTTCTTGGAGACCAGTTAAACGATTGTCCTTTTCTCTTGTTTTTTTTTCCTCTCACTTCCTCCTATTCCAGCATTTTATGTATACAAAATGAGGAATCCATTACATTCTCAGATGAATCCTGGGCCTGTCTCTGCTTTGCTTGGGATGGATTTGGGCAGCTGGCTGGGGCCATGTCACTGGACCCTCCTGCCAGCCCTTAGTGCTCTGCCTCGTAGCCTTACTCTGCTTTAGGGCCGCTGGGACCCTGGCACCAAGTCAGTGCCCGGCCCTCTTCTTAAGAGCTCAGCCCTGGTGTTGCCCTGCTACTAGGAAAGTTGCATTCTCTCTTCATAACTATTTTCTGCTTCCTGCTTGTGATTCATTCCCTGCCTGCTCTTCAGATGTTTCTGTTCTAGTTTCCTGCCTTGGCACGCCTTTGGGGAAGCCTCTCAGCTTCCTTTCTACCCTCCTGCGTTCACCTCTGGTGCCTGAAGAAACCCAGGGCTTGGCATAAAACTCAGGTGGGGTGAGGCCCTGCTGCCATGGAGCCGGGGTGGGTTGGGCATGGAGAACGGGGCTCTGTTATGGGGGGGCACCTGGCACCAGAATGGTAATCGTTGTGCGGAAATCAGAATGAAGGCGTGTGAAAAGGGATGTCTCAGCATGGCATGTGCTGTCGCTCCCAGGGTCATAGAAGTGGAGGAGTGGCCCAGTGGTTAGAGCACGGGTCTTGCAATCCAGAGGTGGCCGGGTCAAATCCCACTGCTGCCCCTTGTGATCTTGGGCAAGTCACTTAATCTTCCATTGCCTCAGGTACAAACTTAGATTGTGAGCCCTCCTGGGACAGAGAAATATCCAGAGTACCTGAATGTAACTCACCTTGAGCTACTACTGAAAAAGATGCAAGCAAAATCCAAATAAATAAATAAATAGCAAGATTCTAGAATCCTAAAGAGTAACAAGATTCCATGCAGAATCTCAGAGTAGCAACATTCCATGTAGAACCCCAAAAAGTAGTAAGATACTTTGGGGTGGAGGAGTGGCCTAGTGGTGGAGGAGTGGCCCAGTGGTTAGAGCACGGGTCTTGCAATCCAGAGGTGGCCGGTTCAAATCCCACCACTGCTGCTCCTTGTGATCTTGGGCAAGTCACTTAACCCTCCATTGCCTCAGGTACAAACTTAGATTGTGAGCCCTCCTGGGACAGAGAAATATCCAGAGTACCTGAATGTAACTCACCTTGAGCTACTACTGAAGAAGGTGTGAGCAAAATCCAAATAAATAATAATAATATTCCATATAGAACCCCAAAGAATAGCAACATTCTGGAATCCTAAAGAGTGACAAGATTCCATGCAGAATCTCAGAGTAGCAACCGGAGTGGAGGAGTGGCCTAGTGGTTAGAGCACTGGTCTTGCAATCCAGAGGTGGCCAGTTCAAATCCCACTGCTGCTCCTTGTGATCTTGGGCAAGTCACCTAACCCTCCATTGCCTCAGGTACAAAATTAGATTGTGAGCCCTCCTGGGACAGAGAAATATCTAGTGTACCTGAATGTAACTCACCTTGAGCTACTAGTGAAAAAGGTGAGCAAAAATCTAAAATAGAAAGCTGGAAATGGCTGTGGGAGGAACAACAGTCAGCACGTTGATATTATAGAGGGGCTGTGAGCAAGCCTGGCAATACATAATATCTGAAGCTGTTAAGACTGAGCTCGGAACTGTACCCTGCTGGGTCTTACTATACCATGAGCTGCAACCTTCCCTTTAGGGATAAGCTGGAGTTTGAAATAATGTTGTCCACTGATAAGAGCACACATTACGCCCCCCCCCCCCCCAAGATTCTGTAAACAATTTATGCACGTAACATAATAGTTTAACAAGATAATCAGCGCGGATAATTGGCCACTAATGAGCAATTAGTACTAATTGACACTAATTAGAATTTGTGCAGCAGCTTTGTAATTGTATCCTGTAAAGCAGTGCATAGATTACAGAAGGGGGCGTAGACATGGGAGGGGCGTAAGCAGGTCATGGGCATTCCTGAAAATGATGCGCGCTGTTACAAAATGTGGCTGATCCGCGCCTAAATAAGATGTGGGCATTGGCGTAAATGGCTTCACCTAAATTGTAGTCACGGGACAGCCGCCAGGCGTATTCTTTAAACCTGATCCTAACTTTAGGGGAAGTTTATAAAATAGCGTTACGTGCTTTTCAGTGCTGAAGTTTTCGCCCCATCTGGCCCATGGTGGGCGCTCTCCTTAAAAACTGCGCCATATTTGCTCTTTGGGGGGGTCTTTTACTAAGCTGTGGTAAGCCCAACACGGGCTTACTGCTCGCTAAACCAGAAGGTACCACCGGGCTACTGCAGCAGCCCAGCACTAATTCCCACCCCCAGCAGGCACCATTTTCAGCGCTACAAAAATATATAGATTTTGTAACGTCGGTGTGTACCCGGCAGTAATCGGGCACTGCTGTGTGCTGCCCGATTATTGCCAGGTTAGCATGCTCCCCCCCCCCCCCCCGAAAAAAATGTCCTCACGGCAAGTGCTTCACTTACCGCTTGCCCATTTCTTAAAAAAAAACAAAAACACCCCTTTACTCGCTGCAGTAAAATGGGGCCCCTTTTGCTGCTGCTTAGTAAGAGGGACCCCATAGCGCAGCGTTTTTCAACCAGTGTGCCATGAGAGTTGGAACACCTTAATTTGTGCCAGGATGGAGCAAGTTTTCTTGTCTCTAGCGGTCGGTGGCAGGGAGCAGTGATTCATACAGCCTGTTCGCATCAACCCTGGATCAGGGGCGTAGCCAGACTTCGGTGGGAGGGGGGTCCAAAGCCCGAGGTGAGGGGGCACATTTTAGCCCTCCCCCCGGCACCACCAACCCCCCCCCCCCGGCACCACCAACTTTGATGACCCCTGCCGACGACCCT
The DNA here is from genome assembly GCF_901765095.1 of Microcaecilia unicolor. Classification (NCBI taxonomy): domain Eukaryota; kingdom Metazoa; phylum Chordata; class Amphibia; order Gymnophiona; family Siphonopidae; genus Microcaecilia; species Microcaecilia unicolor. The sequence goes on from NC_044033.1 coordinate 7,982,975, forward strand.
CTCGACCCTCCCTCCCGCCGCCAACCCTCCCCCGCCTACCTTTGCTGGCGGGAGACCCCAATCCCCACCAGCCGAGGAGGTCCTCTTCTTCCCGCAAAGGCATTGTTCTGTTTCTGACGTCCTGCACATTGTATGTGCAGGACGTCAGAAACAGAACGAAGCCTTCGCGGGAAGAAGAGGACCTCCTTGGCTGGCGGGGATTGGGGTCCCCCGCCAGCAAAGGTAGCCCACGGCAACGGCGGGGGAGGGTTGGCGGCGGGAGGGGGGTCGAGAGGGTCATCGGCAGGGGGGTCCAGGGCCAAATCTACGGGGGCCCAGGCCCTCCTGGTCCCACGTAGCTACGCCACTGCCCTGGATCCTTCTCTCTGATGTAACTTCTTGCTTTCGCATAGGTGGGAAGTGTCAGAACGCTCCAGGGTTGACACGGGCAGGCTGTATGAATTGTTGGTCGCTGCCCCTGACCACTAGAGACAAGAAAATGTTTAAAAGGTATATGGGGGGGGGGGGGAGGAGAGGGGACCGGAGGGAGAGATGTAGGACTATTTTTTGGGGGGGGGAAGAGAAGGTAAATGCTGAACTTCGGTGGGGGTGTGGGAAAGAAGGTAAAATACTGGCTTATGTGTGGGGGTGCAGGTGGGGTGGGAGGGGGGGAAGAAGGTAAAATACTGGACCATGTGTGTGTGGGGGGGGGGGTCCCTGGACAATTTTAGCGCCATTTAACTGCGCCGTGAGATTAAATAAAGGTTGAAAATGTCTGCTTCCCCTTTCCTGATGGTTTGCACAAACACATCTGTTAAGAAAATGCTCTCTATGTGCCAGTAGCGCAGTTTTAAAGGACAGAGTTCAGTAAAGTTAGGAGCCGGGAAGGTCCGCACTGACTAGCATTCTGCAAAGAGCCTGTTGTTAGTTACGGTCCCCAGATCTTAGTTATCAGTTTTGGCTTTTGCCTGGTTCTAGGTTCCTTTCTTCGGTCCCGGGTCCACTTTCCAGGGACAGTGGGTTGGATCTCACAATAAAGCAACACACAGGTGTGGCTTGGAAAAAGGAATTTTATATAGAAACTAGTAAAAAAGGCCCGTTTCCGAAACCAATGAAACGGGCGCTAGCATGTGGTTTTTTTTGTGTGTGTGTGTGTGTGTCTGTGTCACAGAGTTATTTTGTGTGAGTGTGTGAGGGTGCGGTGTGTGTGCAGGTTGTTGACGGCTGCAGGGGAATGCTGGAACATTTATGCGCTGCAGGAATCAGCGCCGTCTTTTTCCGGGTGCTCGGGGAATCCCCGAGGTGGGAGACAGCTTGCCTGAGGCTGGGGATGGTTGGGCACGTCCTTGGCCGCTTCGGCAAAAGGGGAAGAGGAAGGGGGTGGGGAGTTACCTGCAGCCGCCTGAGAAACCATGTATTCTTTGTTTTTGTATTATTAGTTTGCATTTCTGTTGAAGAAAGAGTGGATGCCTTTCGAATGATGGAGGTGGTGCGTCGGTGTGCGGTTGTTTCGTTAGTTTGGCAGCCAGTCTCCAGCGATTCCTAGGCAGGGAAGGAGTACTCCTCCCCCTTCCTTGGTCGCTGTTTGCTGCTGGCTGGGTCGCAGGTAATCCTTCCAGCTGGGCCGCAGCTTGTCCTGTTCGCCCACATCCCAGATGGTGACGGGTACGTTGTTTTCCGGCTCCTCTGACTCCATGTCAAGCGATCCCAAATATAGTCTGTGCTATAGGCCCTCTGGCACTCTTCAGTACTGGCATTAGGCATTTAAAAATTTCTCCCCCCCCTCCCCCCCGGTCTATTTTTGCACATACCCACAGCAGGAATATTCTTCTCTCGTTCCAGCGGTGGTTCTGTGCTCTCCGTGCTGCACAGATAATGAGCCATTCTGCTGGGGAATGCTCCTCCCTTATTGTCACGTAGTTTCCTCTGATTGGTCCGTCTTACGTTGCCTAGTGTTGCCTGGGAACGGTGTTGTGATGGTCCTTTGTGTTTCAGAATGTTGAGTGTGTTTTTTCTGATTGGTCCGTCATGCGAGGGCGGGGCAGAGAGACATGGTCAGTGTTGTGGCTTCACCACCATGAATCTATGAACCCTTCAGTGAGTGACTGAGTGACTTCAGAACGTTGTCTTCAGAACGTTGAGGGTGAGTTTTATTATAGTAGATAGGCTGACAGCACTTATGGATATATGATCAGAAGCAAACGCGGACGCTAGAGGCTGTTAGCGCCATACTAGCACCCACGTTTTTTTACCACCCCATGAACAGAGCTCCCGAGTGCGTGAAACATTCCTTCCCAATGATCAGCAGGCTGCACGCCGCAAACCCTACGCCACCTCAAAGTTTGGCGTTAGGGTTTGATGAACATTGGGGAGGAATGGAAACGCCCCCCCCCCCCCCCCATCTCAGTCCCCCCTGGAGGAGCCCCGAGCTCCCATCCCAAGCTGGTGACACAGGGGCTGGAGATCCGGCGGACCTCCAGTCCCCACGACTCCCCCAACATAAGCCAGTGACACAGCAGTGACCTGCAGCCCCCCTGACACAATTTCCCCCCCCCCCCCTCCAAAAAAAAAAGTCCTGGTGGTTGCAAAGTCAAGAACACCCCCTCCCCCAAACCTAGTGGTCTAACGACCCACCCCCGGTACCTTAACAGTGGAGGAGAGTGTACTACTCCCTTCTCCAAGACTAAGGTATGGGACGGGTGAGGAAGAGGGCTGTTAGACCAGGTTGGGGTGGTGGCTTGGTTTTCAGCCAGTGGGCTACCAGGGCTTTTTTTGTGGGGGTGCGAGGGGGGTTGGGGGTCTGGAGATCCACTGGATCTCCAGCCCCTCCCCCCCCCCCGTGGACTTGGGGATGGGGGTTCAGTGGGGGCACTAGGCCACCAGGGCCTTGTGTTGAAGGGGTCCAGTGGTCCCACGGACCTCCACCCCTGCGTTTGACAGGTCTGGGCTTTTGACAGCCCGGACCTGTCAACCAAGTGCGCATGCTCAGGCACAATCCTCCCGCACTTTACCCCATGATCAGAGATAATAGCGCACATAAATTTGCATGATATTAACTCTGATCATAGTGGCGGTAAAGCCCCGCACTCTTCCTGTTTGAAACAGCACAGGGTTTTTGATCTGTGGGTCTCCATGTCTGCTTGTCACTCTGACTGGGTGTGTTTGTCTGTCCTGTGGGAGCTGGGGAGTGATATATGTGTGGAAGAAGGTATGTGAATGTCTGTGTGTCCTGTCCCTCTCTGGCTTTAAGTACCTGCTGCATTCTCCTTTTCCATATCATCAAGCCGATCAGTCCATAGACTGGTGGGTTGTGTCCATCTACCAGCAGGTGGAGATAGAGAGCAATCCTTTTGCCTCCCTATATGTGGTCATGTGCTGCCATAAACTCCTCAGTATGTTCTCTCTCTCAGCAGGTGTGTGGTCACACAACAGCAGCTCTGGCTAGGTCTCCGAGCCTAATTGTTTAGGTTTTGTTGAGTACCTGGGGTTGCTCTTCGTGAGCAAGTGCAAACCTGGTGGTGCCAGGTCCCTCCTTTTCTCCCCCCTCCATTAAAAAAAACAAAAAACAAACAAACAGAAAAATAGACGTCTTTGAGAGAAAGACGTCCTTGTTTGCAGCTACTCACTGGGACTCCAAATCGTTGCAGCTCGGAGCGAGAAGCAGGTAATTTTTACCTTTTACTAGCGGGGTTCCCCGAATGGTCTCCGTGTGGCTATGGCGTCGGATGGGAAGGGCGCAAAGAGACGCTCCACGGACCGCGTGCGCGCGTCCAGCGGGGAATCGGGGGGGTTCAGAGGCAGAGACGCCTTTTTTGGGTGTTGTTTTGTTACTGTTATGTTTGACCTCGTTTTCGTCCTCTTTGAGCTATTCCATATGGAGGATTGAACGTATTAAGTTCATCCAGAAGATTCTGAATTGTTTTTCTTACTTCCACTGTCACCCAGTCCCATGGGGGTCTGTTCTGGGCAGGCATCAACAGCCGCAATTCGAAACTAATTCCCATAACTACTGCTTTCTGTCTTTCTGGATCTAGGTATATTCTGGGCCATTTATGTTCCCACATATAGTCTGTTAGAATCTATCAGTATTTTATGCACCAAATGAGTGTCTGGTGTGCGTTTAGTTTTGTTTAGTTAGTCAAATAAGGAATACTTGAAAATAAAGACAGAAATAGATTTCAGATAGAAAGATATTTATTCTTACCAGAGTTTCAATTCAGTACAGACATCGGACAGATTCTGGGTTCAATAGCACAGCGTTCTGGCGTCTGAGAAGTGCGGACGACGACTCCTCCCATTAAGCCAAAATCTCTCTTCTTTTATACCCTTACCTCTCCATAGAAGTCTATGGAGAGGTACAATTTTTGTCAGTTATTTCTCAATTTCTGCGGTTATACTTTCGCGTCCTGCCATCTGTGCATTTGTACCCAGCTCCTTCCGTTCCATCTATTTCAACAGGTTGCCACATTTTCCGGTTATGTCAACATGTTTTTAGAACAAACTGTTTTTGCGGTTACTAACATATTTTTCTGTTGAGATACCAGTTTCACATAATGTTTTTGCAACACCTCTCATCACATCTTCTGATCTCTGTATCATTTTATACATTAATATGAAAAATAAACCCCATTTTGAAAGCCACATTTTTTTCCATTTTATCCATCATTCTTTCATTACAGATGCTATATTTTATTTGAATACTGTACCTGTTTGTGTTAAGACTCATTGTTCAGACCTGCTTTCTGCAGATTCTCAAATATTAATTCATTTGTTACTTGTTTGGCCTAATCAGTACTTTTTCAGATGTTTTTGGCTCTGTGGCTTTGTCCATCACAATTCCAGTGGTAGATCTAAAACCAGGCCATATATTAACATTCCCCTCTTCACCCTATCCCATAGGGTGACACCAGGGTTAATGTACCATGGTACCATCCATTCCAGAAGGTTTCCTACAAGGCCATCAAATTTTCTGTGTCTCAATGCAAACCGGTACAGTCTGAATTATTTGGTTTCAGATTACCATCCTGGCACCACTTCAATTATTTCTATCCTTCCTACTTATCTATATCTATGGTTATACAAAAACTTATAGTTACTATACTTCTACCCTTTAATATGCAGATTCTATCTTATTCTTACCTATTTTATCATTAATTCTTTGGTTATATACTGATTATATCTTATCTTATAAAGCTTTATATGGTTATATTGTATCCCTGTGTGTGCTATTACCTGATTATACAGATGCAGACATCTCTCTAGTGTCTCTAGCAGTTGCATAGCGATTGGTCCTTCTCAGAGGGAGATAGTCCAATGTGTCATCTCCTGTGGTGTTGGGAAGGAGATTTTCGTACAGGACATATTGTCCTGCTGTTGTCTTTTTCGTGATTGCAGTTTCAATTAAGCGTTCTACTAAGCCTCTAGCACAAGGGATTATGCAACACCCTACTAGCACAAAAATTGCTACCACTATGATTATAGTTGTGGCTGCTGAAATGATAAATGTCTTCCATTTACCAAAAGCTCTATCCATCCAACCAGTCCAGGATGTATCAACGCCAGAGTTTTCTGCCAATTCTTGCGACAGTGAGGTTAAGCCTTCCAAAGCTCTGGTGATTGATCCATCTGGAGCTGTATTGTTGGGGATAAAGGTGCAACACTGTGTACCTATCTTTTGGCACACCCCGCCATCCGCTGCTAGAAGTTGGTCAAGAACTAATCTATTTTCCAACGTCATCCTGCTGGTGGCGTCTAATTGTGTTGCAATTCCTTTAACTGCGTCCCTAGTGTAGTTCACAAATCTCTGCTGGTTGTAATATATATAATTAATCCAGTCTACGTTCTTATTTATAGTGGACCACCAAAAGAAAGCTGATTCAAATCCTGCAGCTATTTGGTTTCTGGCTTTGAACTCATCAGGGACCCCTCTTGGAACACCAATAGCATCTATATAGACCCGATCATCAAAAGATCCAGGCATTGCATTTCTCTTCACTCGTGAGGAAGAGCTGCTGTGAGGAGGGAGTAAGGATGCTATTATGATTGGAATTACCAATTTTACTAAGGCACATCTGCCTGTCCAACTGTTAGGAAGTGTATGGCGAATAGTACGGGTTCCACAGTACCACCATATGTCTGCTCTACCTTGTGAGAACTGTGTTAGGTTCAGATTTTGCAGAGTCCCATTTCCTAAGGTTGTATTACAATTGGTTAAGTTTCCTAAAAACCGTGTCTTTTTCACCCCATATCGTTCCAGACATGTATGATATCTGGTAGCAGGATCTGGAATCCTGAATGCAGGTGGAACCCTCATCCGAGGGGGTAAGTAGGGGTGGTGCTCGTCAAGATGTTGACAAGACTGATTTATGTCCTCTTTAACCTGCAATAACTGCAACATACACCAAAATCCATCTGGATCATTTTGGAGATCTAAAGGGAAAGGAACTACCGTTGGTTCTGCTCTTGCATGGGAACAAAAATAACAATTAGAGACATTCAAGCTCTTTGTAGTATAATGTGCCCATTCGAGCCATAGGTTTGTTTCTCCAAATCCTGTTTCTAAGGCTATTAAATCTTTGGAATTATTAATTGGCACGATCTGGTAAGGAATTTTTACTTCTGGGATCTTTGTTGGCACCAAAGGATTATTTTCTGGTTGAGTTGGGGGTGGAATAATCTTGAACGTTCCAACCGGATCTCTACCTGTGGCATCAATTCCTATGGAATAAGTTCTGTATGTAGTGGCCGTTACTCCTCTGAAAGTGATAGCCACTTGGTTACATTTGGTCATTGGACAAAGGCCAGTCACTCGCAATTTCATGATGGAAATGCTCTTTTTGAGATCTGGAATCTCACTACCTGAGTAGGGGACCCACGAACCTGTATACCACCATACTTGTGCCCAACTTCCGCAATTGGAGAAGGGACACAGGTATACCTCAAAAGCTGATAGGTATTGCTGTACAGGATGTGCCCCACACATTGTGTAAGCACAGACATCAAGGGTTATTGTGGTTGTGTCCGTGGTGGTGGGTAATGCTATTTCGTAAATGGTAATGAATTGTTTTAGAAAACTTTCTAGTTGCTGTGTTCCTTGTATCATGGGTATGGTGTGCACACACAACAGGAGGAAGACTAAGGACTTCATGTTGGTAGTTTTCATGGTTAAATGTAAGATCTGGATTGTACCAAAGGTAATTGGCGGTTAATGAAAATGAGTAACACAATAAATCCTAGGGTCTTAACCAGAACTGTAATTGCTATAATTAATATTCCAAGGTATACCAAAGCTTGATATATCATTAGGAAGAATTTGGGTTGGGTTGGTAAATTCTAATAACTGGGTAGGGTGGGTAAATTCTAATAGCTCCTCTTTCAGGAGGGTCGGGGATATCGAAAAGACTGTATACTTCCAAAGGTCCCAATCCAACCTCTCTAATGAACACAAGGGGTATCCAATCAGTGCCCAGTACGGCGTATGTGATAATCCAAAAATCTACAACGTCACCAGTTTCTGGTCTTATTAGGAGGTCGTCGGTTTGTTCTATTTGTAAACCTAAAGTTCCTCCAAACAGGATCACAGTGTCTGTAACCGTTCGGCTAGGGCCTAGTGTCCAATTCTCAAACAAAGGTTCACACAATGTCAGATATCGGGTGAAGGGGTCCCAATTGGGATTGTCTTCTGGAGCAGGGTCCCAATGAGGATGTATTAACTCTCTTAGATCAAAAAGGTACTCTGGGGGTTCAGGGATTAAGTGTACACCTATACTAAAAGGCGATGGTGGGGGAGAATCAGGTGGAGAGGGCGGGTTATCTGGTAAATTCTGGGACATATATTGATGGTTACTTAAGGATGATGAGCTATCTGGGAGGTCGAGTGTCTGGGACGGTGATGTTTGGAGTGGCTAAAGTAGTATTCGTGGGAGGAGGAGCGTCACTAGGAGGAACCAGAGAATAAGGAGGAGGGGTGGGTCGTAATTCAAGCAAGGTAATATTATCCTCAAAAGTAGTTGTAAGATTGGGGACAATATGGACCGAGCTACTGATATTATTGGGAACAGTTGTAGAATGCAAAACAGGAGAATCAGTGAGGATAGGAGTAGTCGCAGAGGTTGCAATAGGCTCTGGAGGATTGCCAGTTGAAAAGTCTGTCGTGGCAGATGTATCTGCCCAGGGGGTGGGATGACTGGTGGCAATGGGACCTATCTTTGAGGTCGTCTGGGGGGATCTGTATGCAAACAGGCGTGTAAATGCGGTGTATTGTTGGGGCTCTGTGTAGGCTGCTGTAGTAAGTGGTGGAGCAGGAGTAGATGTAAGTACCGAAGTAGTTACAAGTACTGCTGGAGTAGTTGCAAGTACAGAGGTAGTTGCAAGTACCGTGGCGTTTCCGGCTGGCAAGGTAACGTTGCCAGTGGGAAAGGCAGTAAGTGTGATCCAAAGATCAAGGAGGTTACTGTCAGCAGTATAGGTAAACAGGGTAGTGAAAAACAAAACCAAACCTATACAAAGTAGGATGATGCACACGAGTCCAACAGCAAACAATCGAGCAGATGGAAAGCAGAAGAAGAGGGTGTATTGATGTAACACCGTCACTGCTGCTGAGACAACGCTCGGACGGGTGCTGGTTCCGTCCGTGTCGTCAGGAATGGTGTCGCCTTCCAAATAAGTGTCGTCGAAGTCGTTCGACCAATGGGAATTGGTTTCAGATACCTGCTCAGAGTGACACTTATCAACAGGGTAAAGTCCAATGTCCAGTGGGTCTGGTGGATCAGGTTCCTTGATATTGTCGAGGGCAGCAAGGTTCTCAGCAGTTGGTTCCCTGCGGAGACTCTTACCAGCGGGGGAGGGTGGTGGTATCAACACTTTCACAGGAGTGGTTGGAAAAGGTGGTATTGGAATAGGAACTTTATGTAGAGAAATAGTCTGTAAGGGAATGAGTTCTTCTGGAGTGAACAGCGGCGGAAATTGCTGTGGCATTTATCTGGCTTGATTCGGGAAATACAAATGTAGAATGTCGAGCAGCTCACAGATGTTGCTGTGCAAACTCTGTACTGTTGAACAGGCAACGGACTCTTGTTCTGCCAGATTCAACTGTCCTGCTAAGTTGCGGACTTGGCTGAGATCTTCCGTAAGATTACGGATTCGGATTAGACGGATGCGAAGATCAACGTATGTAAGTGGGAGAGCAGGAACGGTGGGAGGTAGAGGTGAGGATGGCAACTCAAACGCAGGTTCAAGTACAGGTGGTTGTTCTGCTGGTGACTCAGGAGAATCAGCGAAGGCTTGGATGACTATGTCAGCCAGATCAAGGAGGTGTGATTCGGGTGATGGATGGTCTAAGTTGATTAAGTGGTTAAGTCTTTGGTCGAGTTGATCAAGATGATTCAAAAGTGTTGGGTGCGGGGTCGGTGGTCTTGGGCTCAGTGGCGGTGGAGATGGGGTTAGTGGTGGGACAGGTCTCTCCAGTGGCTGCTGTGCTGGAAACATCAATGGAAACATCCAGGAGGCCTGATTGGGTATTCGGATAGGCGCGGATATCTTTCAGATGGACCCAGGATGTGTGGTCCTCAAGCTTAGCAGCTGTGGCTGACAGAGCTTCTATCTTGAAGGGCCCAACGTAGATGGGATCTCGCCAGGTCTTGTGCGTGTAATAACGCCGGTGCACTAGATCACCCACTTTATAAGGGGGGGATCTATTGGCATCACAATCCCCTCAAAATGAGGGGGCGGTCAAGAATTGGCAGGTTCGAAGGAAGGAGCAGCGGGAGCAATTTGCGCGCCGTGTGGTTATGCTGAACAAGGAGATCAGAAGGCTGCGTGTTCGAATCACGTCGGGGCCATATATTAACAGTCCTGATTACCAAGGAGGTGTGAATTCCTGTGAAGGTCCAGTCTTTGGAATCAGGCAGTTGAGCACTAGGTCCTGGTCTCTCTTGTTGCTTCACCCTCACTACCTCAGTTGCAAACTGTTTTCTGGGAGCAGGGAGATAGTTCATGTACTTGAGTGTAACTCAGTCTGAACTAATGAAAAGGTGAGTAAGTGGAGAATATGATGCTCTCTGTCTCAGGTCTGATATCTGGGGTATGTCCATGCAGTGCAGAGATGACTGGATCGATTAATTGCCTATTTTCTGCTGTCTTACTGTGAATATGTGCTATTCAAAGGACACCTGCTGTTTATCAGGGCTGCCATGATGTGTACCCTGTAAGGAGACCTACCGTGAATTCCTTCCTTGTTGGCAAGATTAAAGTTAGGCATAACATTTTGAAAACAGAAATGATTTTAGCTGTAATGGTCTATTAGTGACAGCCTGGACAGTAAACAGGTTTCCTGTACACACCCCACATATGTGACCTGGATGTGAGTCCCTGTATCTGCCTGTACCCTGGTTCTAATCCCAGCTCTGTCACAGATTCTCTGTGTAACCTGAGAATGAGTTTAGTATCTCAGTTCTAATCCCGGCTCTGCTGCTGATTCTCTGTGTGACCTGGGAACCAGTCTTGTATCTCTCTGCACCTCGGTTCTAATCCCGGCTCTGTCGCTGATTCTCTGTGTGACCTGGGAACGAGTCTTGTATCTCTCTGCATCTCAGTTCTAATCCCTGCTCTGTCGCTGATTCTCTGTGTGACCTGGGAATGAGTCTTGTATCTCTCTGCATCTCGGTTCTAATCCCAGCTCTGTCGCTGATTCTCTGTGTGACCTGGGAATGAGTCTTGTATCTCTCTAAACCTCAGTTCTAGTCCCGGCTCTGTCGCTGATTCTCTGTGTGACCTGGGAATGAGTCATGTATCTCTCTGCATCTCAGTTCTAATCCCGGCTGTTGCTGATTCTCTGTGTGACCTGGGAACGAGTCTTGTATCTCTCTAAACCTCAGTTCTAATCCCGGCTCTGTCGCTGATATTCTGTGTGACCTGGGAACGAGTTTTGTATCTCTGTAAACCTCAGTTCTAATCCCGGCTCTGTCGCTGATTCTCTGTGTGACCTGGGAACGAGTCTTGTATCTCTCTGCATCTTGGTTCTAATCCCAGCTCTGTCGCTGATTCTCTGTTTGACCTGGGAATGAGTCTTGTATCTCTCTAAACCTCAGTTCTAATCCCGGCTCTGTCGCTGATTCTCTGTGTGACCTGGGAATGAGTCATGTATCTCTCTGCATCTCAGTTCTAATCCCGGCTGTTGCTGATTCTCTGTGTGACCTGGGAATGAGTCTTGTATCTCTCTGCATCTCGGTTCTAATCCCTGCTCTGTCGCTGATTCTCTGTGTGACCTGGGAATGAGTCTTGTATCTCTCTGCATCTCGGTTCTAATCCCAGCTCTGTCGCTGATTCTCTGTGTGACCTGGGAATGAGTCATGTATCTCTCTGCATCTCAGTTCTAATCCCGGCTGTTGCTGATTCTCTGTGTGACCTGGGAACGAGTCTTGTATCTCTCTAAACCTCAGTTCTAATCCCGGCTCTGTCGCTGATATTCTGTGTGACCTGGGAACGAGTTTTGTATCTCTGTAAACCTCAGTTCTAATCCCGGCTCTGTCGCTGATTCTCTGTGTGACCTGGGAACGAGTCTTGTATCTCTCTGCATCTTGGTTCTAATCCCAGCTCTGTCGCTGATTCTCTGTTTGACCTGGGAATGAGTCTTGTATCTCTCTAAACCTCAGTTCTAATCCCGGCTCTGTCGCTGATTCTCTGTGTGACCTGGGAATGAGTCATGTATCTCTCTGCATCTCAGTTCTAATCCCGGCTGTTGCTGATTCTCTGTGTGACCTGGGAACGAGTCTTGTATCTCTCTAAACCTCAGTTCTAATCCCGGCTCTGTCGCTGATATTCTGTGTGACCTGGGAACGAGTTTTGTATCTCTGTAAACCTCAGTTCTAATCCCGGCTCTGTCGCTGATTCTCTGTGTGACCTGGGAACGAGTCTTGTATCTCTCTGCATCTTGGTTCTAATCCCAGCTCTGTCGCTGATTCTCTGTGTGACCTGAGAACGAGTCTTGTATCTCTCTGCATCTCGGTTCTAATCCCGGCTCTGTCGCAGATTCTCTTTGTGATAAGGGAGGTTATTCATGTTTTTGACCCCTTTCAAATGTATCTTTAAGTAAAGTATTATAAAAGGTAGTATTGATTCAGTTATTGAAATTTGTTGAGAGCAATGTGTTCTTGCATTAGCATCAATCAGGCTATGGATACAATCATAATACTGAATCTCTTTTACCTTAATGAGGTACTAGTGAAAATGGACCAGGGCTTTGATGCCCTCTGGGTTCAACTTGATTTGAGTGCTGTTTTTCATACTGTGTCCCATCTTAAGTTGGTTGGTTTATTGTGTAGTTTGAGGCTTAGTTCTACAGTATTGAAGTGGTTTTCTTCAAAACATTTACAAATGGTAGTGTGGAATCAAGAAAACTCTGTGCCAAAGAAGTTGGTTAAAAGGGTTCCTCCAGAATCACTTATATCTCCTCTGTTGTTTAATTTGTACTTGGTTCCTTTGGCAAAATTGGAGAGTTTAGATTTAAATTTTCATTTTTTTTTGCTGATGATAATCCAGCTCGTTATTGTTATGAAGGATGATCAGTGTAATGTCATTACCAGTTTCAATCAGAAAGTGGAGGAGTGGCCTAGTGGTTAGGGTGGTGGACTTTGGTCCTGGGGAACTGAGGAACTGAGTTCAATTCCCACTTCAGGCACAGGCAGCTCCTTGTGACTCTGGGCAAGTCACTTAACCCTCCATTGCCCCATGTAAGCCGCATTGAGCCTGCCATGAGTGGGAAAGCGCAGGGTACAAATGTAACTAAAATAAAATAGATACTATTGGAGATTCTACATGGAATGTTGCTACTATTGGAGATTCTACATGGAATGTTGTTATTCCACTAGCAACATTCCATGTAGAAGGCTGCGCAGGCTTCTGTTTCTGTGAGTCTGACGTCCTGCACATATGTGCAGGACGTCAGAATCACAGAAGCAGAAGCCTGCGCGGCCATATTGGTGATCTGCAAGGGCCGACTTCTACATGGAATGTTGCTAGTGGAATAGCAACATTCCATGTAGAATCTCAAATAGTAGCAACAGTGGAGGAGTGGCCTAGTGGTTAGGGTGGTGGACTTTGGTCCTGGGGAACTGAGGAACTGAGTTTGATTCCCACTTCAGGCACAGGCAGCTCCTTGTGACTCTGGGCAAGTCACTTAACCCTCCATTTCCCCATGTAAGCCACATTGAGCCTGCCATGAGTGGGAAAGCGCGGGATACAAATGTATCAAAAAAAAAATTGGCTGTTTTGGGTGACTGGTTAAGTAGCCGTGAGTTAGTTTTGAATGCAGAGAAGTCTGTGGCTATGTGGATTTCTCACAGTTCTACCCTAGTGGTATTTTTTATTTTGAAAAAAAAAAATGGCTAAAGATGTAAAGAGAGGTGACAAGACTTTTTCATATATATTGGAGAAAGGAGAAGAGATAGGAATGAAACTACGAGACTGAAAGATAATGAGAATGGCTATGTGGAGAGTGATGAAGATAAAGCGAACGTGCTCAACAATTATTTCTCTTCAGTGTTCACGGAGGAAAATCCTGGAGAAGGACCACAGTTGGCTGCCGAGGGAACATCTGGGAATGGAGTGGATACTGCGCCGGAGTTTATAAACAGCTGGAGAATCTGAAGGTGGACAAAGCTATGGGGCCGGATGGGATACATCCCAGGATACTGAAAGAGCTCAGAGAGGTCCTGGCGGGACCTCTTAAAGATTTATTTAATAGATCTTTAGAGACGGGAGAGGTTCCGCGGGATTGGAGACGAGCAGATGTGGTCCCTCTTCACAAAAGTGGAGACATGGAAACTACAGACCGGTAAGTCTCACATCGGTGGTAGGAAAAATAATGGAGTCACTGCTGAAAGAAAGGATAGTTAACTTTCTAGAAACCGACGGGTTACAGGACCCGAAGCAACATGGCTTTACCAAAGGAAAATCCTGCCAAACGAATCTCATTGACTTTTTTGACTGGTGATCAAAGAACTGGATGAGGGACGTGCGCTAGATGTAATCTACTTGGACTTCAGCAAAGCCTTTGATACGGTCCCCCACAGAAGACTCGTGAATAAGCTGAAAGGGTTGAACTTAGGACCGAAAGTGGTGAACTGGATAAGAAACTGGTTGACCGACAGGTGGGAAAGGGTGGTGGTAAATGGAATACGCTCGGAGGAAAGGAAGGTGAGCAGTGGAGCTCGTCAGGGGTCAGTGCTGGGGCCTATTCTGTTTAATATATTTGTGGGAGATATTGCTGAAGGGTTGGAAGGAAAGGTGTGCTTTTCTGCTGATGACACGAAAATAGCCAATAGAGTGGATACCCTGGAGGGAGCAGAAACGATGAGAAGGGATCTCCGAACGTTAGAAGAATGGTCGAGGGTCTGGCAGTTAAAATTTAATCAGTAACAAAACAGTACTCCTATTCTCTATTAATTACAAATTCTTTATTAGTGAAAATAATTCAGTGCATTAAAAACCTACCAAACAGTACCCCTGCCATCCTACCATCACTCCCACTACCATCCACATTTACACTTGTGCCCAGATCACACCTGCAAATCCCATCCCCAAAGCACTAAGCATCAACCCTAAACTGCAGTTTCTTCAGTCTCTGTATATAATCAAAACACAGGGCTCAGTAAAGATCAATCACTTAGCCATAAATAATAATGGCCTAGGGAACCCTGTTTTCAGCAGTAGGTGTCACTGCTCACAGCAGTGGCGTTCCGAGCCTAGCTGACACCCAGGGCGGATCGCCAATGCGCCCCCCCCAGGTGCACGCTGCTGGGGGGGGGGGTGCCGCGGCGCGCGCCTGTTGCCCTGTCTCCTTTCCGGAGACGGGAAGGCAGTAGAACTAGAGGACATGAATTGAGGGGGGCAGATTCAGGACTAATGTCAGGAAGTATTTTTTCACGGAGAGGGTGGTGGATATGTGGAATGCCCTCCCGCGGGAGGTGTGGAAATGAAAACGGTAACAGAATTCAAACATGCGTGGGATAAACACAAAGGAATCCTGTTTATAAGGAATGGTTCCATGGAATCTTAGCAGAGATTGGGTGGCGACGCCGGTAATTGGAAACAAAATGGGAGCTGGGCAGACTTCTATGGTCTACGCCCTGATCGTGACTGAATAGATAGGGATGGGCTGGAGTGTCAATTTTAAGGGGCTTCGATGTTAGCTTCAGAACTATATACAAGAACAGTACTGGGCAGACGTCTACGGTCTGTGCCCTGGGATAGGCAAGGACGAATCAAACTCGGGTATACATATAAAGTATCAATGAGTTTATCTTGTTGAGCAGACTGGGTGGACCATACAGGTCTTTATCTGCTGTCATTTACTATGTTACTATATTGGGATTTATTAACCGCCTTTATGAAGAGATTCACCCAAGGGTGGTGTACAGTAGGTAGAGGTTAACATCAAACTTACAATTTTGTTAACAGCATAGCAAGAGTGAAATGAACAGGTATAAACAGAAATACAATGAAAGAGGAAACCTGAAATGTAATTATAGGACCACCATGAAACAGGATCAAAAATATACACAGGTGACAGCACTGAAATTCAAACAACAGAGATATAATATGATGTAAGCATAATAGTGATGGAATACCTAATAAGCAGACAAATAGAACATTACATAAGTACATAAGTAGTGCCATACTGGGAAAGACCAAAGGTCCATCTAGCCCAGCATCCTGTCACCGACAGTGGCCAATCCAGGTCAAGGGCACCTGGCACGCTCCCCAAACGTAAAAACATTCCAGACAAGTTATACCTAAAAATGCGGAATTTTTCCAAGTCCATTTAATAGCGGTCTATGGACTTGTCCTTTAGGAATCTATCTAACCCCTTTTTAAACTCCGTCAAGCTAACCGCCCGTACCACGTTCTCCGGCAACGAATTCCAGAGTCTAATTACACGTTGGGTGAAGAAAAATTTTCTCCGATTCGTTTTAAATTTACCACACTGTAGCTTCAACTCATGCCCTCTAGTCCTAGTATTTTTGGATAGCGTGAACAGTCGCTTCACATCCACCCGATCCATTCCACTCATTATTTTATACACTTCTATCATATCTCCCCTCAGCCGTCTCTTCTCCAAGCTGAAAAGCCCTAGCCTTCTCAGCCTCTCTTCATAGGAAAGTCGTCCCATCCCCACTATCATTTTCGTCGCCCTTCGCTGTACCTTTTCCAATTCTACTATATCTTTTTTGAGATACGGAGACCAGTACTGAACACAATACTCCAGGTGCGGTCGCACCATGGAGCGATACAACGGCATTATAACATCCGCACACCTGGACTCCATACCCTTCCTAATAACACCCAACATTCTATTCGCTTTCCTAGCCGCAGCAGCACACTGAGCAGAAGGTTTCAGCGTATCATCGACGACGACACCCAGATCCCTTTCTTGATCCGTAACTCCTAACGCGGAACCTTGCAAGACGTAGCTATAATTCGGGTTCCTCTTACCCACATGCATCACTTTGCACTTGTCAACATTGAACTTCATCTGCCACTTGCACGCCCATTCTCCCAGTCTCGCAAGGTCCTCCTGTAATCGTTCACATAGATATGATGCTAATGCTTTTCTACAATACAGCTTACCATATAGATGGGGGGCTGAGTGCCGATAGATGGGGACAAGAAGGGTTGTACAGAGTCAGTTGGGATATTTAAAAACTCAAGGTAAATTCTTTGCACAGTTAATCTAGATATAAGGAACTGTCTAAGTTACAGTGGGTGTAGCAAGCTAGTCCAGGTGCAGAACGGGTGTATATAGACAAATCCCTCCTTTCAGTACCCTTCTCCACCACCACCAACTCCAGGCTCCGCCCTTTCTGCCTCGCCTCACCCCATGCTTGGAATAAACTCCCTGAGCCCATACGCCAGGCCCCTTCCCTGCCCATCTTCAAATCCTTGCTCAAAGCCTATCTCTTCAGTGTCGCTTTTGGCACCTAACCACTATTCAAGAAACCTAGACTACCCCAACTTGTCATTTCGTCCTTTAGATTGTAAGCTCCTTTGAGCAGGGACTGTCCTCTTTTATTAAATTGTACAGCGCTGCGTAACCCTAGTAGCGCTATAGAAATGTCAAGTAGTAGTAAGTAGTATAGTCAGTCACCCTATGGATTAAAGGTTTGGGAGAAGAGCCAGGTTTTCACCTGCTTCCTGGAGTACAGGTAGTAATACATTGTTATCAAAGCCAATATTACAGGGTAAACAGTTTGTCATTGTTCATGATTTTGTCCCTGGGGGATTTCATTCTCATGACCAAATGAAATTCAATCAGCAGATTAGTAATGTGGTTAAGAATCAACTGTGGCCATGACCAAGCAAAGCAAATTTGATGAAAATCGTTGTGAGGAGCAGACTGAACTGCTGGGATCATTAGGGAATTAGGGAGGGGCATAAGGTTTAGATACCACTAGTGTGTGTAGGGTGGGGGGGTAGGGGTGAAGCTGATATCCTTACACTTGAGAGCCTGACAGGAGGAAGTGCATTTTCAGATGAAGGTCTCCCTGGTGGTGAGGGTCTTATCTGCAGATGTGTGTGGAGGCATGGGCTGGTTTGTAGGTGGATGTGAGTTGTGTGTGATTGCACAGTCTTTGCAGGTCTAGAAAGCAGTAAATGATTTATAGTCTTGATCTTGCTACCTGCATTTAATATTTATTTTAAAATGCTTTTATCACTGACTTTTGCTTGATTTCACCTGCGTAAACAATGGCAAATACTTAACTGTACCCCTGACGCACGATCAAGGCCCTACCTCCCATCCACAGAAGAGTGAGGGAAGATTCTGCAGAAAGGCCCAAGTCTTGCAGAAGTCTGGGCAAAATCTATAGTGTAAAATGTAAATATGAAAAAAAAACCCATTACATATAGAGGGTAACTTTTTATTTCTTATTATTTTTTTAACCAATAAAGGACCTGATTACTAAGCCTTCCCCCCCCCCCCCCCCCCATAGACACATGAAGGTTAATTCTGTAAGTGAGAGCCTAAATTTACACACCCCCTATACATGTAAATTTACAGAATACCAGCACTTTTATAGGTAAGTGTACACTTTTACATATATACTAGGACTAGGAGGTCCACAATGAAGCTACTAAATAGTCAATTTAAAACAAATAGGAGAACAAGTATCTTCACACAACATGTAATTAAACTATGGAATTCGTTGCCAGAGAATGTGGTAAAAGCAGTTAGCTTAGCAGGGTTTTAAAAAAAGATTTGGCTAGCTTCCTAAAAGAAAAGTCCATAAGCCATTATTAAGATGGACTTGGGGAAAATCCACTGTTTATTTCTAGGATAAGGATAAGCAATACTGTTTTGGGATGTCGCCAGTTCTGGCTGAATTACACTGGTTGCCACTGGCTTCAAGAACACCGTAATCTTTAAGCTTTTGTTTGTGGTATTCAAAGCTTTTGGTCTGGCCGCTCCAGGGTATCTTTCTGCTGTGGTCAAAAGGTATGTGCCCACAAGACAATTACCCTTGTTGGAGGCTCCTCCATTATCTCTGTTTATCTTATCACTATGAATCGGGCCTTTTGTTATTCTGGCTCTCATTTGTGGAATTCTTTGCCAGAGGAAATTAGAAGCATTGATAGTCATCTGATGTTGTATAAGTTCGTTTGGGAAACTGTAAAGAGTGGTATTCAGTGTTTTCATGTAAATTCTCTAGGGAAATTGTATGCCTATCTTTAGAAAATTGTAAAGAGTGATATTTTGTGTTTTATGGGGGTGGGAGATATTGTATAAGTGTAATTTTGATGTATTTTAATATGTTTTTTAACCGCTTTGATGCTTTTTGTGTAAATGTGGTATATCAAACTAATAAATCGAATTAAGTCTCTGTATTCTCTGCACCTCAGTTCTAATCCTGGCTCTGTCACTGATTCTCAGTGTGTCCTGGGAACAAGTCTTGTATCTCTCTGCATTTCACTTCTAATCCCAGATCTATCATTAACCTGGGGGAGGGTGAATCCTTGCATCTCTCTGTGCCCGTTCTAATCCCGGCTCTGTCACTGATTCTCTGTGTAACCTGGGGTAAGTCCCTATATCTTCCTGTGCCTGAGTTCTAATCCAGGGGTTTCTCAACCCAGTCTTCGGGACACACCCAACCAGTCAGATTTTCAGGATATCCACAATGAATATGAATGAGATAAATTTGCTTTCACTACCTTCATTGTATTCAAATCTATCTCATGCATATTCATTATGGATATCCTGAAAACCTGACTGGCTGGGTGTGTCCCGAAGACTGGGTTGAGGACTCGTGTACTGATCCTGCCTGTCACTGATTTTTCCTGGGGGGTACGTACCTGTATCTCTCTCTGCCTCAGTTCTAATCCCAGCTCTGGCATTCTGTGTTTTGACCTGGGTATGAATTTATTTATTTTTTTATTTATTGCATTTGTATCCCACATTTTCCCACCTATTTGCAGGCTCAATGTGGCTTACAATACATCATGAATAGTGGAAATATATAAGAGAATATACATTTAGTATTACATAAGGATCTTGGGTAGCATGATAGGACAGTTCTTCCTCGGGCAGTGATCACAGTAGTGATTTTTTTAGACGCATGTCCATACAGAGGAAGAGGAAGAAATTTGCGCAGAAGATGGGGTGGAAACACCGGACCTCCCCGCCCCCAGACTCAGTCTCAATGGCAGTTCCAGCAATGGTAATGAACCTTTCTTCCCTTGAGTTGACTTCGTCGTATTACAGCTTGTTATCCTACTACAAATCATTTCTATAGCGCTACCAGTCGTACACAGCGCTTCACAATTGTTATCCAAGGGCTTATCGTTTGTGCCTTCTTCCAGATTTGACTTATTTCAATTTCATATTGACCTTGAACGATTTATTAGACAACTACCACAGGAGGTGGTGGAAATGAAAACGGTAACAGAATTCAAACACGCGTGGGATAAACATAAAGGAATCCTATTCAGAAGGAATGGATCCAAAGGAGCTTAGCCGAGATTGGGTGGCAGAGCCAGCCGGTGGTGGGAGGCGAGGATAGTGCTGGGCAGACTTATACGGTCTGTGCCAGAGCCAGTGGTGGGAGGTGGGGCTGGTGGTTGAGAGGCGGGTATAGTGCTGGGCAGACTTACACGGTCTGTGCCCTGAAGAGGACAGGTACAAATCAAAGTAGGGTATACACAAAATTAGCACATATGAGTTTGTCTTGTTGGGCAGACTGGATGGACCATGCAGGTCTTTTTCTGCCGTCATCTACTATGTTACTATGATAGTGATGAAACATGATAGTAGTTTAACAAGCAAATAATGTAAGACAATTCTGGGTATATGTGTAGGAGTTCACATTTGTTGATCTTTGTGGAATGCCTTGTTAAAGAGATGAGTCTTCAGTAGTTTGTGGAAGTTGGTTAATTCATAGATCGTTTTCAAGCTGCGCGGCAGCTCGTTCCAGAATTGTGTACTCAAGTAGGAAAAGGTTGACGCATGCATTAGTTTGTATTTTAGACCTTTGCAGTTGGGGAAGTGAAGATTGAGGAATGTGCGGGATGATTTTTTAGCATTCCTGGGTGGTAAGTCTATCAGATCTGACATGTAGGCTGGGGCATCTCCATGAATGATTTTGTGAACTAGGGTACATATTTTGAACGTGATGCGTTCTTTAAGTGGGAGCCAGTGTAGCTTTTCTCGTAAGGGTTTCGCACTTTCATATTTTGTTTTGCCGAATATGAATCCCTGTATCTCTCTGTTCCTCAGTCCTAATCCCAGCTCTGTCACCTAAGGGTGTCTCAGTCCTAATCCTGATGCTTTCACAAAGTTTGTGACCTTGGATGAGGAGTCACTGTTGTCAGGATATCCACAGCGCCTGGTCATGAGAGATGTTTGCATACATTTGCTTGAAGAACCTGTGTGCTTTGTGGACTGTGGTGAAGTGGTTGGGTGGGGCGTGAGGATGGATTGGGGAAGGCGCTGTGGTGAGCAGTTCTGCCCTGTACAGGAGGTGATGTTGCAGTTCATCTTATATACTGAAGACTGGCAGCAGGTAAACTGAAACACTTGGAGTCCGAGATCTGAAACCATTTTTACAAGGCTAGAATTTTAGTGACACCAGTGGAGAAAAATCCTGAGGTTTACCAGGTTAGACTGATATAAGGAGTTCATGCGTGCACATATCCCTCGCTCCTGATGCGCCAATTCTCCTGGTCACACCCACAGGGAAAAGCTCATCAGAATCTATGAAATTACGTTTGAAATTACAATTATTGCAAATAGCTGCTTCTAAACTCATTTTGGGTCGTAAGAACTTTGATGGTTCCACTTTGGCCCTCGGTACTCTGCACTGGCTTCCCATTCATGGTAGACTTTTGTCGCTTAATTTCTAAGACTTGATGGTACATCCCCAGAATATCCTTTTAGTTTGATTTCTTTACTTTTGCTCATAATATCTCAAGATCAAGAGCTCTACTTCATTTGTTACTTCCTTCTTTTTCTGGTATCAAATACAGAAAGATTTGGGAGTTTCTCATTCTGTTATCACGTCCTTCATTTTTGCCTTTCACTTCCTTTTCTTTATTTAGATATATATTTATAGCCTTTTTAAAGGAATTCCCTCAAGGTGGCCAACAGCAAGAATAAGTCAAACAGAACAGTAGACAATTACAGCAATAAAAATATTCAAACACCAATACAAAGTATGGCATACTATGTTATATTACAACGCCAACACAATAAAACATTTTAATAGACAGCATAGGATGTAAGCAAAGATGGAACATATAGATAGATAAGATAAAGTAACAGGAGTAAGAAAATAAGGGATTAGTTTTTCAAAAAGTTGCTTGAACGTTATCTTGGCCAGGGCAGGAGTGGGTAAACATGTCCTGCTCTCATATGTGCAGCCGGTGTCATCTACTTCTTCCGTTAAAGGCCTGGTTGAAGAGCCAAGCTTTCACCTGTTTCCTGAAGTAGAGATAGTCTCGTGTTAAGCGAAGGGCATTCCAGAGCATGGGGGCTACTCTGGAGAAGGCTTCCTTGCGGGGATCACATTGTTTAATGTCTTCTGGAGAGGGTGTGGTTAGGGAAACTCCTTGGGAGGACCTTAGTGACCTTGATGGTGTGTAGAGGGAGATCCTTTTCTTCAAGTATTCTGGGCCATTTCCTTTAAGGGCCTTGAAGGTCAAACATAGACCCCTGTTAGCGTTTTTAATGCGCCTACAATTAATGCACGTTCTAACCATGTAGGTGCCTATAGAGATGTTGTAGGCATGTACACAGTTAACGATTAAAAATGCAAACATGCCTGTAATGCGGCTTAGTTAACGGGATCCATAGAGTTTTCCGTAGATGGGAAGGCGGTAGAACTAGAGGACATGAAATGAGATTGAAGGAGGGCAGACTCAGGAAGTATTTTTTCACGGAGAGAGTGGTGGATGCTTGGAATGCCCTCCCGCGGGAGGTGGTGGAGATGAAAATGGTAACGGAATTCAAAAATGCATAGGATAAACATAAAGGAATCCTGTTCAGAAGGAATGGATCCTCGGAAGCTTAGCAGAAATTGGGTGGCAGAGCCTGTGGGGGGAGGCGGGACTGGTGGTTTGGAGACGGGGATAGTGCTGGACAGACTTGTACGGTCTGTACCGGAGACGGTGGTGGGCAGCTGAAGACTTCCTCCTGATAGTAACAAAAACGCTACTCTCCTTGATACTGGCACCTGCACATGCTCAGTTTGGGGGAGGGGGGAGAACACTTGATGCCCACCAGTGGCATTCCTAGGGCGGCTGACACCTGGGGCGGATCACCTATGCGCCCCCCCCCCCGGCGAAACGACACCTCCCCCCCGGTGAAACAACACCCCCCCCCCCCGGGTGCATTTTTACCTGCTGGGGGGGGGGGGGGTGCCGCGTGCCTGTTGGCTTCGCTCGTTCCATGCTCCCTCTGCCCCGGAACAGGAAGTAACCTGTTCCGGGGCAGAGGGAGCACGGAACGAGCGGAGCCGACAGGCACGTGGCACCCCCCAGCGGCGTGCACCTGGTGCGGACCGCACCCACCGCCCCCCCCAGGAACTCCACTGATGCCCACCCAGTTTTTGCCTAGGCCCACCCAAAATCTATTTTCTGGCAACACCCCTGATCTGATGTTCCTCAGTTTCCTCCCTTCCAGGCTCCCTTCCCTCTGTTTTCACAGCTCACATTATCCAGGTCTATATTTTCACTTTCCCCTGCCCTTCTTGAAGTAAGAGGCCTAAACCCAGACAGACTGCTGCAATGACAGCTTTACTTGCTGCTGGGTAGAGCAAATGAATTACAGCATGAGAGAAGAGAGCACTGCGCTCTCAGAAAGTCAGAATTCCACAGTGGTGTGTTCTGGGTAGACAGCTACGATCATCTCCTGGCTGCCGTTTTGTCAGTCCTCTGTTAACAGCAGCGTTGGATTTGGTACAGCATTCCATTTTCTTGGATGGGTTCCCGTCCTGTGTGGTATTGACTCTCCAGATCTGAAATGGTTTTTACTTCCTGCCTTTCTGAAAGGAAACAAAGAATTTAGTTGGAAGGGAAAGTCTTGGACTGGGTTGTGCAGTTGATCGGAGTGTCCTGCAAGGGTCGGCTTTGTCTTCTTTTTAATCTTTAAGTCTGTCCCCTTTTGTGGCATATTACGTGATCTGGGAATTTTTCAATCATTTTCATGCAGGCCATGTGATGTTGTTTTGACCTGTTTTCTAAGGATCTGGTTACTACTTGAGTGTTTGCATTTTCCTCAATTGATTCACAAATGCACAGTTATATGAAAACGGGCTGACTCGGAATTTTTCTAAAACTCGGTACCAGATGCCAGTAAATCATTGAACACTCCAAATGTGGCCAGAAAGACATATGCTTTACTCCTTTATCGAACCATACCCTGTTTACAGGAATTTATTAATGCTGGTCTGACCTTCTCTGTACAGCATAGGAGCCAACTTTTCAAAATGATTGGGGGTGCTGAATTTTTTTTTTTTTTTACATTTGGTGCATTCCCCCCTCCCCTCTTGTCCCCCCTCCACCTCCCTCTGAGTTCCAGGCCCCCCTCCCTCCCCTCTCTCTCTCCTTTCCCTCCCCCCTCCCTCCCAGTTCCAGGCCCCCCTCCCTCCCCTCTCTCTCTCTTTTCCCTCCCCCTCCCTCCGAGTTCAAGGGTCCCTCCCTCCCTCCCAGTTCCAGGGTCCCTCCCTTCCTCCCTTTGAGTTCCAGGCCCCCTCCCTCCGATTTTTAAAAGTCATCTATCTTGCGGAAACAGGAAATGAGGGCGGGATCAGAGCTGAGAGAGAAGGGAAAACAACTAAGCACCGAGCCGAGCCTGCATGCTTTTTTACTGCTGCTGCCGCCCTAACCCTGACGAGGTAAAATAGATGACTTTTAAAATTCAGAGGGAGGGGGCCTGGAACTCAAAGGGAGGGAGGGAGGGAACGAACTTCCGGTGGGTGAACGAACTTCTGGTGGGTGAAATATATTGGGGGTGCTCGAGCACCCACAGTACCCACGGAGTTGGTGCCTATGCTGTACAGGTTGATCGTTTGAATTGCACCACGTTACTGTGCCTCTGTCCGTATCTTCCATCTCCTGATTTCAGGGACATTTTACATACATTTTATTGATTTTATTGTTGATGCTGTATGTAGTTTGCTTTGTTTTTTTTTTTTTTTTTGATTTTGATTTTTTTGTAAACTGCTTTGATTTAAGCAGTCTATAAACAAGTAAAATACATCCGTCAATCATTTAGTCCTCTGGCCCAATGATTACTCTAACGTTCTGCACACAGGGCTGCCTGTATCTAAGTCGATGGACCCTTGGTCTTTCCCAGTATGGCGGTGCTTATGTGCTTATGTAATATATACATTGTGGATATCCTGAAAACCTGACTGGTGGGAAGCCTCCGGGGACCAGGTTTGGGAATCACTGATCAATGCCTCTAATTTCCTCTAGCAACTAATTACAAAGATAAAGGCCAGAATAACAAAAGATCCGATTAATAGTTGATGATAACTTAAACTAGAGACAAAGGCGGAAGTTCCAGCAAGTTCACTGCCTCGGTTTAGGGCTGAATGCGATGTGCGCCCCTTCTGTAAAAAATGAAAAGTCTGCCATTTTTCTGTTGCGTTCTCTGAAACCGTGGCGGCTGTTCTGTAAAATTGGCCCCTCCTTTTTTTATATCCAGACTTTACTTTGATTACCCAGATCTGGTACAAAAGAAAATCACAATATTACATTACATTTACATTAAAACACTTGTATTCTGCAAATACCTACTTAGTTCATAGTAGATCACAACCAATTACTAGGCATCCCTAGAAAATCACAGCAATATCCATACTATCTTTAAAAATGCACAACATCAGGACATAACATAAATAAAATAGCCAATCATTGTTTATCTAATACAAACTTTCTGAATAAATACAAAACCGTACGAGGAGAGACTTGCCGACCTGAACATGTGTACCTTGGAGGAAAGGAGAAACAGGGGTGACATGATACAGACGTTCAAATATTTGAAAGGTATTAATCCGCAAACGAACCTTTTCCGGAGATGGGAAGGCGGTAGAACTAGAGGACATGAATTGAGGATGAAGGGGGGCAGACTCAGGAGTAATGTCAGGAAGTATTTTTTTCACGGATAGGGTGGTGGACATGTGGAATGCCTTCCCGCGGGAGGTGGTGAAGATGAAAACGGTAACGGAATTCAAACATGCGTGGGATAAACACAAAGGAATCCTGTTTAGAAGGAATGGTTCCGTGGAATCTTAGCGGAGATTGGGTGGCGACGCCGGTAATTGAAAACAAAATGGGAGCTGGGCAGACTTCTATGGTCTATGCCCTGATCGTGACTGAATAGATAGGGATGGGCTGGAGTGTAAATTTTAAGGGGCTTCGATGTTAGCTTCAGAACTTAGTACAAGAACAGTGCTGGGCAGACTTCTATGGTCTGTGCCCTGAGAAAGGCAGGGACAAATCAAACTCTGATATACATATAAAGTATTACATACCATGCTAGATGAGTTTATCTTGTTGGGCAGACTGGATGGACCATATAAGTCTTTATCTGCCGTCATTTACTATCCAGCCTATAATCGAAACTAATCGCCGGCTATTTCCTGACACAAATCGGGATATGGCCGGCGATTTTGCAAAAGCCGGCGATTTCGTATAATCGAAAGCTACATTTGTGATAGCTTCGCCGCTTCCCCTTCGCCTCGCCAGCGAAGGTTGAAGGGGGCGTGTCACCGGCGAAGCGAAGGTGGGACATGGGCGTGGCTACCAGATGGCCGGCTTTCGCCGATAATGGAAAAATAAAACCCGGCGATAAGCAGTATTTCGCCGGGTTTACCTGGGCCATTTTTTTTCACGACCAAGCCTCAAAAAGGTGCCCCAACTGACCAGATGACCACCGGAGGGAATGGGGGATGACCTCCCCGTACTCCCCCAGTGGTCACCAACCCCCTCCCACACTAAAAATATTAAAATACAAACCTTTTTTGCCAGCCTGTATGCCAGCCTCAAATGTCATACCCAGCACCCTGACAGCAGTATGCAGGTCCCTGGAACAGTTGTTGTTGGTTGCAGTGGACTGCAGAAAGGCAGAGCCAGGCCCATCCCCCCCCCCTACCTGTTCCACTTGTGGTGGGTAATGTTGAGCCCTCCCAAACCCCCCAAAACCCACTGTACCCACATGTAGGTGCCCCCCTTCAGCCCTTAGGGCTAGGGTAATGG
The DNA here is from genome assembly GCF_901765095.1 of Microcaecilia unicolor. Taxonomy (NCBI): domain Eukaryota; kingdom Metazoa; phylum Chordata; class Amphibia; order Gymnophiona; family Siphonopidae; genus Microcaecilia; species Microcaecilia unicolor. The sequence continues at coordinate 8,009,702 of NC_044033.1, forward strand.
TGTTCACTTGTGGGCAGTGGGTTTTGGGGGGGATTTGGGGGACTGAGCACACAAGGGAAGGGTGCTATGCACCTGGTTGTTTCTAAAAGACTAGCCGTTAAGCCCGTTAAAACGGGCACGTATTGGAATGTTTTTTTTCCCAAGGCCCCCCTCCCGTTGCAGCTGCAAGGCCCCCTGCCATCCTCCTTCCCTGCCAGCTCCAAGGCCCCCTCTGTCCCTCCCTCCCAGCTCCAAGGCTCCAGTCCTCCCCCCTTCCCAGCTGCAAGGCCCCCTGCCCTCCCTCCCTCCCAGTTCCAAGGCCCCAGGCCCTCCCCCCCGCTCCCAAGGCCCCCTTTCCTCCCTCCCTCCCAGTTCCAAGGCCCCCTGGTCTCCCTCACAACTGTAAGGGCCCCCCTACCCTTCCTCCCAGCTCCAAGGCTCCAGTCCTCCCCCCTTCCCAGCTGCAAGGCCCCCTGCCCGCCCTCCCTTCCTCCCAGTTCCAAGGCCCCAGGCCCTCCCCCCCAGCTCCCAAGGCCCCCTTCCCTCCCTCCCTCCCAGTTCCAAGGCCCCAGGCCCTCCCCCCCAGCTCCCAAGGCCCCCTTCCCTCCCTCCCTCCCAGTTCCAAGGCCCCCTGCTCTCCCTCACAACTGTAAGAGCCCCCCTGCCCTCCCTCCCAGCTCCAAGGCTCCAGTCCTCCCCCTTCCCAGCTGCAAGGCCCCCCGCCCTCCCTCCCAGTTCCAAGGCCCCAGGTCCTCCCCAGCTCCCAAGGCCCCCTTCCCTCCCTCCCTCCCAGTTCCAAGGCCCCCTGCTCTCCCTCACAACTGTAAGGGCCCCCCTGCTCTCCCTCCCAGCTCCAAGGCTCCAGTCCTCCCCCCTTCCCAGTTCCAAGGCCCCCTGCCCTCCCTCCCTCCAAGTTCCAAGGCCCCAGGCCCTCCCCCCCAGCTCCCAAGGCCCCAGGCCCTCCCCCCCAGCTCCCAAGGCCCCCAGCCCTCCCTCCCTCCCTCCCAGTTCCAAGGCCCCCTGCTCTCCCTCACAACTGTAAGGGCCCTCCCTCCCAGCTCCAAGGCTCCAGTCCTCCCCCCTTCCCAGCTGCAATGCCCCCCCGCCCTCCCTCCCTCCCTCCCAGTTCCAAGACCCCAGGCCCCCCCAGCTCCCAAGACCCCCTTCCCTCCTTCCCAGTTCCAAGGCCCCCCCCGTGCCTTCTTCCCAGCCAGCTGGAAGGCCCCCTTCAGTCCAGCCCTCCCAGCTCCAAGGCCCCCCCTCCTTCTGAGACCTCCCATGTCCCCTCTCCCCCCCAAGGTAGCCGATACCGCCCCCTCCCCCCACCCCGGAGTCGCCACCAACCCCCCCTTCACCCAGCCCGGGCCCTCTCTTCGTTATTCAACTTACAGCAGCGCCAAAACAGCAGCAAGCAGCAGCTCCCGTTGGCCTTCCTTCACTGCCTGTGACTCGCCCTCGTGTGACGTCACGTCGGCGAGGGCGGGGCACAGGCAGGGAAGGAAGGCCGACGGGAGCTGAAGCTGAGCTGCTTGCTGCTGTTTCGGCGCTGCTGTAAGTTGAATAACGAAGAGAGGGCCCGGGCCGGGTGAAAGGGGGGGTGGTGGCGACTCCGGGGGGGGGGGCGGTAGCGGCTACCTTGGGGGTGGAGCGGTAGCGACGTCAGTGGTTCCCTCCCTCCCCTTCTGCGCAGTTTCCCTCTCTGTCCCGCCCCCCTCCCCCCGTCATCACGTCTTGACGCGGGGGTGGGACAGAGAGGGAAGTCTCTACTGCGCGTTTGCAGTGAGTACGGTCACTCGCCGTTTATATGTTTGATGTTTGAAGTGCCCCCTAGGATGCCCGCTTGGTGTCCTGGCATGTGAGGGGGACCATTGCACTACAAATGCTGGCTCCTCCCACGGCCAAATGCCTTGGATTTCGCCGGGTTTGAGTTCGCCGGCAGTTTTTTCCATTATCGCGGAAAAACAAAACTGGCGATCTCAAAACCCGGCGAAATCCAAGGCATTTCGCCGGGCTACACCGTATTATCGAAGCTGTAATATAAACAGTTTACGCAAAGAGTAAACCTGAGCAACCCTGACCGCATGCAGCAGTTAGAAATGTTATTGGAAGTACTTCTCTCTGATTTCAACAGCTGTTTGGTGCTGTTAGTCAGAGAAGGAGGAAACGAACATCCCCTGTGCTGTATCTGTTTAGTGAATACTGTAAACAAAGAAAAAGAAAAAAGCTAGTTGGGATCATGGCAATTTTTTTTATTTTTGTTACAATTGTACCCTGCGCTTTCCCACTCATGGCAGGCTCAATGTGGCTTACATGGGGCAATGGAGGGTTAAGTGACTTGCCCAGAGTCACAAGGAGCTGCCTGTGCCTGAAGTGGGAATCCAACTCAGTTCCTCAGGACCAAAGTCCACCACCCTAACCACTAGGCCACTCCTCCACTAGCAACATTCCATGTAGAGGTCGGCCCTTGCAGATCACCAATGTGGCCACGCAGGCTTCTGCTTCTGTGAGTCTGACGTCGTGCACGTACGTGCAGGACATCAGACTCACAGAAACAGAAGCCTGCGCAGCCTTCTACATGGAATGTTGCTAGTGGAATAGCAACATTCCATGTAGAATCTCCAATACTAGCAACATTCCATGTAGAATCTCATATAGTAGTAACATTCCATGTAGAATCTCCAATAGTAGCAACATTCCGTGTAGAATCTCCAATAGTATCTATTTTATTTTTGTTACATTTGTACCCTGCGCTTTCCCACTCATGGCAGGCTCAATGTGGCTTACATGGGGCAATGGAGGGTTAAGTGACTTGCCCAGAGTCACAAGGAGCTGCCTGTGCCTGAAGTGGGAATCCAACTCAGTTCCTCAGGACCAAAGTCCACCACCCTAACCACTAGGCCACTCCTCCACTAGCAACATTCCATGTAGAGGTCGGCCCTTGCAGATCACCAATGTGGCCACGCAGGCTTCTGCTTCTGTGAGTCTGACGTCCTGCACGTACGTGCAGGACATCAGACTCACAGAAACAGAAGCCTGCGCAGCCTTCTACATGGAATGTTGCTAGTGGAATAGCAACATTCCATGTAGAATCTCCAATAGTAGCAACATTCCATGTAGAATCTCATATAGTAGTAACATTCCATGTAGAATCTCCAACAGTAGCAACATTCCGTGTAGAATCTCCAATAGTATCTATTTTATTTTTGTTACATTTGTACCCTGCGCTTTCCCACTCATGGCAGGCTCAATGCGGCTTACATGGGGCAATGGAGGGTTAAGTGACTTGCCCAGAGTCACAAGGAGCTGCCTGTGCCTGAAGTGGGAATCAAACTCAGTTCCTCAGTTCCCCAAGACCAAAGTCCACCACCCTAACCACTAGGCCACTCCTCCACTGTTGCTACTATTTGAGATTCTACATGGAATGTTGCTATTCCACTAGCAACATTCCATGTAGAAGTCCTGACAGCGCTATAGAAATGCTAAGTAGTAGTAAGTCGGCCCTTGCAGATCACCAATGTGGCCGCGCAGGCCGCGCAGGAATGTTGCTAGTGGAATAGCAACATTCCATGTAGAATCTCCAATAGTAGCAACATTCCATGTAGAATCTCATATAGTAGTAACATTCCATGTAGAATCTCCAATAGTAGCAACATTCCGTGTAGAATCTCCAATAGTATCTATTTTATTTTTGTTACATTTGTACCCTGCGCTTTCCCACTCATGGCAGGCTCAATGCGGCTTACATGGGGCAATGGAGGGTTAAGTGACTTGCCCAGAGTCACAAGGAGCTGCCTGTGCCTGAAGTGGGAATCAAACTCAGTTCCTCAGTTCCCCAGGACCAAAGTCCACCACCCTAACCACTAGGCCACTCCTCCACTGTTGCTACTATTTGAGATTCTACATGGAATGTTGCTATTCCACTAGCAACATTCCATGTAGAAGTCCTGACAGCGCTATAGAAATGCTAAGTAGTAGTAAGTCGGCCCTTGCAGATCACCAATGTGGCTGCGCAGGCTTCTACATGGAATGTTGCTAGTGGAATAGCAACATTCCATGTAGAATCTCCAATAGTAGCAACATTCCATGTAGAATCTCATATAGTAGTAACATTCCATGTAGAATCTCCAATAGTAGCAACATTCCGTGTAGAATCTCCAATAGTATCTATTTATTTTTGTTACATTTGTACCCTGCGCTTTCCCACTCCTGGCAGGCTCAATGCGGCTTACATGGGGCAATGGAGGGTTAAGTGACTTGCCCAGAGTCACAAGGAGCTGCCTGTGCCTGAAGTGGGAATCCAACTCAGTTCCCCAGGACCAAAGTCCACCACCCTAACCACTAGGCCACTCCTCCACTCCACTCCATTTATGAAGGATCATTATGTTAGTCTTTAGTAATTTCCGGAAGGCTGTCAAGTCATGCATTGTTTTTATGGTAGTTGGAAGTGCATTCCATAGTTGCGTGCTGATGTGGGAGAAGCTAGATGCATATAAGTACATAAGTAGTGCCATACTGGGAAAGACCAAAGGTCCATCTAGCCCAGCATCCTGTCCTTTGCAACTGTGCTAAAGAGGTGCAGGCCATTGTCATGCACTTGTTACAAGCTTCTGAGCCGGATACTTCTGTGGGTCGAGACATTAAAATTCACTGGGTGCACAGATCGTTGGGCCCGAGGTGTGATAATATGCCCCTGGACATAGTGGTCTGCTTTTCCGACAACCCACGTAAAGAAAGAATTCTGCGTTTCAGCAGGTCACATTGAAGCAGCTTGGGCAGAGAAATCATATTAATTTTAACTTTGGTTCAGTCCTGCAAGTGATGGAATGCCATCTGGTTTTAATTGTTCAGAAGTCTAGCTTTTGCTAGACTAGAGGTTAGAAAGGTCAGAGAGAAATGAAACTTTTTGTCCCTTTTTGAGTTAATGTTAGTTCAAAGGTATTATTTACCATATCTGGATGCCATTATGAGCAAGGCATACTGGACAGTTTTGCAGGCAGTTTAAAGGATTAGATTGAACGCTGTTTAGAAGAAGATAGTTTAGATATAGATATTCTAGATGATTTAGATTTTGTCTTTAAGGAATTCTGATTTCTGCTTATTTTAGAATATGTTTTATTCTGTTTAATTAATAAGTTCTATTTCTATGTAGAATATCTTTTCAATCCAGTGTCTGACTTTTCAAGTGAGCTTTGTCTGCAGTTTAAGAGGTCATCATCTGGTTTGAATTATCCACAGTCCTAGCTAGTTTTGTGTATGAAACTAATAGGTGAAAGAGGTCAGGACAAGTCAAGTCTTCTCCTTGATTGATTAGCTAAGTGTAGGACTGGTCTTCTGAAAGTAATAACAAACCATGTCTGTGTGCCATTAAGCAAGATTAGCCCCTCAATGAACCTAAGTTATGAAGTTAGCTGATTATGTGAATAATAATAAAATGCAGGAGATAGGTGCCACATTGTCTAGTTTGAGAGGCCCCAGGTCATAGGTCAGTTTAGGAAATATCTCAAACCTATGTAACTGATATTTTTAAGTAATGTGTAAGTAATAATTAGTTCAAGACAGGGTAATCAATCTATTCTTTACCATCTGGTGAGAAAGGGGGGCTAGAAGGGTGTAGGAATAATATAAAGGAGAGCAGAAGCAGCTTACATTAGAGAAGGAGCTGAGAAGAGAAGGAGCTGAGACGAGAGAGGACAGACAGGAGACGCAGGATCCAGAGAGCTCAGAAGAAGAGACACAGAAGGACAGGACACAGAGAGAGCTAGAGCTGATGTCCTACTTTGTTTGCTGGCAAATAAAGAAGATTTCTCTCTCATTCTGGTGTGTGGTGTTTGACTCCTGAAGTACCACAGATTCTGCTAACAATAGTGGTAATTCCTGCAACAACATCACCTGATACAGCGGAGAGCCCGGAAAACTGAGATATTCCAAGATGTCTCCTCAATTAACACTGAAGAAGCGGAGGGATTTTGCTGGGGTGACGACATTTTTACGGCAGTCCAACCTGAACTATAAATGGGGCTTCCCATTTAGTTTGATTTTTACGGTCAATGGGGTTACCAAGCGTGTGCAAACTCCGGAGGATATTTGGCGAGAATTCCAACAATGAAAGTGGAGAATTTGCCAGAGGAGTTGATAGCCTTACCACAACACAGGGGCATCCCGATGGCTTAAGGTGTTAAAGGTTAACGGTGTTCTCAGTCTATTTCCTCTTCAAAAACCGCATCTCCGCCAAGTACCTCTGTGGAATTGAATCATTTAGCTTGGTTGGATGGTGTATGTCAGACGTTTCACAGTTGGATCTTGGTTCATTGGCCAGTATCTTAACTTTTCTTGTTTTTTTTTTTTTTTTTAATTTTATTCGAATGATCTGGACTCTACCTGGGACACATGAGAGATGACCCTTCTTTCAAGGGGCTCCCCAGTGGTCTTGAGGAGCAGGGACTAAGTGTACACCGGACTTTCGGATGATCTATGTTATTGAAGTGTTGTGTGGGGGGCGTATCCTGGGGTATCTCGTATGCACCCTGGAGCTGATGGGCCCTACTGCACAGTAGTTCTACACCCATGACTATTGGTAACATCGGTCTGGGTATTTGGGGTGGCAAGGGGGAGTGAGGGAGGAATGATCGGTGGGAGGGGGATGGGTGTGGTTGTATAGGTGTGTGTGGTTTGAACGCGCCAGGCACATTAACTGATTGAGTGGGATGGTTATACAGTCTCATGTCTAATGCTAAGGAATTAATTGGCAGGGCATTAATGTCAAAGGTCTTAATTCTCCCATGAAGCGTACCCTTTTGTTTAAAAAGTGTAAGCACCTGGCCTTAGGGACAGTGTTTGTCCAGGAAACACACCTCACTCACGGGGGTGGGGGGGGGGGGGGAGCACATGCTGATGCACAGGGACTACCCTCAAATCTTTTTAGTTCTTCCAAAGATGGGAAGAAGAAGACAGATACAAGAATGCGTAAATAAATAAATAAAATCTGGCTGGGCTGGGTTCATCCCTGGGTGCCCGGTCTGGACAACATTAAACAGGTCCTTCACTTAATTTGGGTGACTCGGAGGGAAAACATTCCATCCATGCTGATAGCAGTTAATGCGGGAAAAGCTTTTGACCACATCCACTGGGAATTCATGTTTGCAGTGGGGGTAGGACGGGACCCTTACTTACCTCCTGGCTGAAATCTCTCTATATATCTCCAGCTGCACATATTAAGATTAATGGGACCTATACGGATAGCTTTACGCTTGGGAGGGGGACCAGGCAAGGATGCCCACTGTCACCCATCTTGTTTACTTTGGTAATGGAGCCTTTTGCTGAAAGGATTAAGGTGACAGTGGACAGAGGAGGAGTGTGGGTGGGAGGGCAAACACATAACATAGTAACATAGTAGATGACGGCAGAAAAAGACCTGCACGGTCCATCCAGTCTGCCCAACAAGATAACTCATATTTGCTGCTTTTTGTGTATACCCTACTTTGATTTGTACCTATGCTCTTCAGGGCACAGACCGTATAAGTCTGCCCAGCACTATCCCCGCCTCCCAACCACCAGCCCCTCCTCCCAACCACCGGCTCTGGCACAGACCGTACAAGTCTGTCCAGCACTATCCCCGCCTCCCAACCACCAGCCCCGCCTCCCGATCTTGACTAAGCTCCTGAGGATCCATTCCTTCGGCATAGGATTCCTTTATGCTTATCCCATGCATGTTTGAATTCCGTTACCGTTTTCATTTCCACCACCTCCCGCGGGAGGGCATTCCAAGCATCCACTACTCTCTCCGTGAAAAAATACTTCCTGACATTTTTCTTGAGTCTGCCCCCCTGCAATCTCATTTCATGTCCTATCGTTCTACCACCTTCCCATCTCCGGAAAAGGTTCGTTTACGGATTAATACCTTTCAAATATTTGAACGTCTGTATCATATCACCCCTGTTTCTTCTTTCCTCCAGAGTATACATGTTTAGTTCAGCAAGTCTCTCCTCATACGTCTTGTAACGCAAATCCCATACCATTCTCATAGCTTTTCTTTGCACCGCTTCAATTCTTTTTACATCCTTAGCAAAATACGGCCTCCAAAACTGAACACAATACTCTAGGTGGGGCCTCACCAACGACTTATACAGAGGCATCAACACCTCCTTTCTTCTGCTGGTCACACCTCTCTCTATACAGCCTAACAACCTTCTAGCTACGGCCACCGCCTTGTCACACTGTTTCGTCGCCTTCAAATCCTCAGATACTATCACCCCAAGATCCCGCTCTCCGCCCGTACCTATCAGACTCTCCCCGCCTAACACATACGTCTACCGTGGATTTCTATTCCCTAAGTGCATCACATAAGATTTCATCGTTTGCCGATGATGTGATCCTGTCGGTAACTAAACCCCACACGTCACTCCCGACCTTTCTGAAGGAAATGAAGCAAGATGGGGCTGTCTCTGGTTTTAAAGCCAACTTAGGTAAGACTGAGGCGCTAAACTTTAATATTAATTATTAAATAATTATTAAATTAAATATTATTATTAATATTTAATACAACAATCTTCCGGAAACTACTAAAAGCCAACCTGTTCAAAAAGGCATACCACAATGATTCATCCTAAATACCAGACAACGAAGCATCAACCAAACTAAACAAAGCCGAACCCAACACTGGACTACCTCACTTATTCGGACATGGGTTACGCACTATACACCACCACCTTTTTGTCCATACCATAAATGAACTTTCTATAGTTAACTGTCTAACCACCTTGTACTTTACTCTAGCATTTATGAACTTTAATGCAATACCACCTTGTAATTCATGTTATCATCTACGAATAACAATGCTACACCACTTTGTATTTCTCAGATCCGGAAAGGGTGACCGCCATTACGGCTTAATGTAAATCACTCTTTCATCCATGAACACTAATACAAATTACTCTGCAATCTACCTTACAATATTCATTTTATACCACTCTGTACTTTTCAGATCTGGAAGTGGCGACTGTCACTCCGACACTATCGGAGAATGCAGTATGCAGGTCCCTTGGAGCAGTTGTTAGTAGGTGCAGTGGACGTCAGGCAGGCGGACCCAGGCCCATCCCCCCCTACCTGTTCCACTTGTGCTGGTTAATATTGAGCCCTCCAAAAACCCCCAAACCCACTGTACCCACATGTACGTGCCCCCTGCACCCCGTAGGGCTATGGTAATGGTGTAGACTTGTGGGCAGTGGGTTTTGGGGGGGGGGGGACTTGGGGGGCTCAGCACACAAGGGAAAGGTGCTATGCACCTGGGAGCTATTTTAATTTTTTTTTTTAAATTTGTAAAAGTGCCCCCTAGGGTGCCCAGTTGGTGTCCTGGCATATGAGGGGGACCAGTGCACTAAGAATCCTGGCCCCTCCCACGACCCAATGCCTTGGATTTGTTCGTTTTTGAGCTGTAATACTAGGACTAGGGGGCAAGCGATGAAACTACAAAGTAGTAAATTTAAAATGAATTGGAGAAAATTTTTCTTCTATCAATGTGGAGTTTAATTACACGTTGAGAGAAGAAAAATTTTCTCCAATTCATTTTAAATTTACTACTTTGTAGTTTCATCGCATGCCCCCTAGTCCTAGTATTTTTGGAAAGCGTGAATAGACGCTTCACATCTACCCATTCCACTCCAATCATTTTATAGACCTCTATCATATCTCCCCTCAGCCGTCTTGTCTCCAAGCTGAAGAGCCCTAGCCGCTTCAGCCTTTCCTCATAGGGAAGTCGTCTCATCCCCTATATCATTTTTGTGGCCCTTCTCTGCACCTTTTCTAATTCCACTATATCTTTTTTGAGATGCGGCGACCAGAATTGAACACAATATTCGAAGTGCGGCCGCACCATGGAGCGATACAAAGGCATTATAACGTCCTCATTGCCAGACAATGTGGTAAAGGCGATTAGCTTAGCGCAGTTTTAAAAAGGTTTTGACGGCTTCCTAAAGGAAAAGTCCATAGACCATTATTAAATGGACTTAGGGAAAATCCACTATTTCTGGGATAAGCAGTATAAAATGTTTTGTACTTTTTTGGGATCTTGCCAGGTACTTGTGACCTGGATTGGCCACTATAGGAAACAGGATACTGGGCTTGATTGACCTTCAGATGGACACCGTATGGTGTAGCTTATCTTCTTGTGTGGAGTGGGGGGGGATTAAGACATTCCAGGGTCACGGTCACAAATATTTAAGGGTAGATATTTAATGGAGTTTAAGTGAGCAGGAGGGGCTCCTGCTTAAACTCTGTTCAGTGAGCCTTCCTGGATATTCAGTCACACGTAACGCACAGATCCGCTGTATATCTCCTCGGACTGCTGCGTCACTATGCTGCTAGTGCTGGGGTGGTCTGTGGGCGGAGTCAGGGAGGAACTGGCATTTATGCAGGCAGCAGCATAGCCCCGTGCCACTGTCCTGCACAACTAACTTGGCAGATAGGACTGCGCAAAAGTCAGTCCACTCTTAGCTATGCAGGTGCCAGCAGTGCCCGGGACCCGTATAACTTCCGGGTTGGCGGCCGACCAGGATACTGTGTGTCAGGGTTGAGACATGACCCCAGCTTTGAACATCTGGATTAGATTCAGCCCACAGCGTTGGCAGCTTTAAAACCACTGACTTCCACGGGCTGAGTATTGGGGGTTATTGATTACTTGTATAGGCAGAAATATTTGGCTCAGATATGGAAAACCAGGTATTACTACTACTACTACTATTTAGCATTTCTATAGCGCTACAAGGCATACGCAGCGCTGCACAAACATAGAAGAAAGACAGTCCCTGCTCAAAGAGCTTACAATCTAATAGACAAAAAAATAAAGTAAGCAAATCAATGTGTACAGGAAAGAGGAGATGAGGGTAGGTGGAGGCAAGTGGTTACGAGTCAAAAGCAATGTTAAAGAGGTGGGCTTTCAGTCTAGATTTAAAGGTGGCCAAGGATGGGGCAAGACGTAGGGGCTCAGGAAGTTTATTCCAGGCGTAGGGTGCAGCGAGACAGAAGGTGCGAAGTCTGGAGTTGGCAGTAGTGGAGAAGGGAACAGATAAGAAGGATTTATCCATGGAGCGGAGTGCACGGGAAGGGGTGTAGGGAAGGACGAGTGTGGAGAGATACTGGGGAGCAGCAGAGTGAGTACATTTATAGGTTAGTAGAAGAAGTTTGAACAGGATGCGAAAACGGATAGGGAGCCAGTGAAGGGTCTTGAGGAGAGAGGTAGTATGAGTAAAGCGACCCTGGCGGAAGACGAGACGGGCAGCAGAGTTTTGAACCGACTGGAGAGGGGAGAGGTGACTAAGTGGGAGGCCAGCAAGAAGCAGATTGCAGTAGTCTAAACGAGAGGTGACAAGGGTGTGGATGAGGGTTTTGGTAGAGTGCTCGGAAAGAAAGGGGCGGATTTTACGGATGTTGTAAAGAAAGAAACGACAGGTCTTGGCGGTCTGCTGAATGTGAGCAGAGAAGGAGAGAGAAGAGTCAAAGATGACCCCAAGGTTTCGAGCCGAGGAGACAGGGAGAATGAGAGAGCCATCAACAGAAATAGAAAATGGGGGGAGCGGGGAGGTGGGTTTGGGGATAACCTGGGTTATCTGAACAGAAGGTATAACTGACAAGGTTTGGGGTGTGTTCAGTATATCATATATGCAGAAGCCCAAGTGTTTGCATATCTATGTATATACACGCATGTACCTATGCATATAATTTATGCTAACATATCCACTGTTGCTATATGTATGGGTTTGATTTAGTAAATTGAATTGATATTGAATGTGACTGTTGGGCATTCAGGTCTTTATCTGCCGTCACTTACTTTGTTGCTGTGGGGTTCATTTTCGAAAGAGAAAATCGTCTAAAAAGTGGCATAAAGCAGCATTTGGATGTTTTACTCCCGAAAACATCCAAATCAGTATTTTCAAAACCTAATTTTCAGACGTTTTTCTATGCTGTTCATCTGCAGTGCGTCCAGATCGCAAGGGAGTGTGTCGGAGGCGTGTTAAGAGCGGGATTTAGGTGTTCCTAAGACTTAAGACGTTTTTCAGCCGTAATGGAGCAAAACAAAACTAAGACGTTTTGAGCTAAACTTGGTTTTTTAACGAATAAGGCACAAAAGGGTGTCCTAAATGACCAGATGACCACTGGAGGGAATGACCCCCTCCCACCCCCCAAAAATGTGACTTCCCAGCCTCTATAACAGCCTCATAGCCAGGTCCCTGGAGTAGTGTAGTGGCCAGTGCAGTACACAGTGGGTGACCCAGGCCCTTATCTTCCTCTACCTGTCACACTTGTGGTGGAAACTGTGACCCCTCCCAAAGTCACCAGAATTCTACTGTACCCACATATAGGTGCCCCCTTCACCCATAAGGGCTATTGTAGTGATGCAAGATAAGGGAGCAAAGGTGAGATGTGTACCTGGGAGCATTTTTATGAAGTGCCCCCTAGGGTACCCGATTGCTCTCCTGGGATATCTGGGGGACCAGTTTACTAAAAATGCTGGCTCCTACATCCCAATGGCTTTGTACGTGTTTGTTTTTTTTGAAAATGGACTGTTTCTGATTCTTCTTCATTCTGGCATTAGCGTAATTTTTTCCACCATATTATGCTATTAGAGAAGCAGAGGGTGGGCTCGTCCTTAAAACGCAAAACAAACAGTTTTTATCTGTGTGGGATTCCTGTATACACTCCCTTCCTCCCAGAGTCCAGTTTTAGATTGAATACATTGTCATTTTGAATGGATATTAATATGTTTTTTTTGAAGGAGGTTGGGGGGGGGGAGGATGGTTTGGGGGGTTGTATTCAGTTTGAGACATATGCTCTGTCTTTCGGGGGGGGGGGGTTATAACACAAAAAGCCCCTCTGTAATTTTGCTTGATTGCTGTATAGGTTGGTTGTTCAGTTCTGTTGATTATTGTTCGCTTTTGCACACCTCAATCCTATATAATAAAACTCACCCTCAACGTTCTGAGGACACTGACGTCAGTGTCACTTCCTTCGGGTTCGAAGGGTTCGTGGTGGTGAAGCCACCGAAATCACTGTCTCTGGGCCCCGCCCTCGCGTCAAACGTTGTGACGTTGAGGGCGGAGCAATGGCGTCAGTGGCTTCACAACGAACAAGGACTCAGGAGATGAAGGTGGCGTGCGTTGACGAGGTGCGGAGCAATGGAGTCAGTGCCTTCACAACGACGAAGAGGTGGGTAGGGAGGGGGGGTTGGGGAAGGAAAACCTTGCTAGCGCCCGTTTCATTTGCTCCAGAAACGGGCCTTTTTTACTAGTACTTTAATAAAAAGATTTAAACATAAGTTATGCGCTGAAGTGTAGCTTTTATGCCAGCCATAGACTTGGTGTACGTCAGTGTGGTTAAATATAGGAACGTTGTTTCCGATGCTGCTGGTATTCTGTAAGATAAATTATGCGGGTAATTGCTGTTGATAAAAGTGATGCACTTCTGCAGTACCTGCTTGATTCTAGGCCTACCATTGGCTCCCAGTTATACAATTACATCTATGCGTCTGTAGCGTCTGTTCACACTGTTCAAATTTATTTATTGTACCGCAAATCAAGTAATTATCTAGGTGGGAAAGGAAAAGCGGGAAGAAACACTGGGATGCCTAAATTTACAGTAACCGATTATTAACAAAGTAACATAGTAGATGACGGCAGAAAAAGACCTGCACGGTCCATCCAGTCTGCCTAAGAAGATAAATTCATATGTGCTACTTTTTTTTATTTGTACTGTCCTCTTCAGTGCATAGACCGTATAAGTCTTGCCAGCCCTATCTCCGCCTCCCAACCACCAACCCCGCCTCCCAACCACCAGCTCTGGCACAGACCGTATAAGTCTGCCCAGCACTATCCCTGCCACCCACCACCGGCTCTGGCACAGACCGTATAAGTCTGCCCAGCACTATCCCCGCCTCCCAACCACCAACCCCGCCTCCCAACCACCAGCTCTGGCACAGACCGTATAAGTCTGCCCAGCACTATCCCTGCCTCCCACCACCGGCTCTGGCACAGACCATATAAGTCTGCCCAGCACTATCCCTGCCACCCACCACCGGCTCTGGCACAGACCGTATAAGTCTGCCCATTAAGTGTCTAGAACAGTATAATATACAAGTAATAGATTAAATTAAAGTATGATACAATAGGAGTGGAGGTACATAAGTGTTGCCATACTGGGACAGACCAAAGGTCCTTCAAGCCCAGCATCCTGGTTCCAACAGTGGCCAATCCAGGTCACAAATACCTGGCAAGATCCCAAAAAAGTACAAAACATTTTATGCTGCTTATCCCAGAAACAAGCAGTGGAGTTTCTCCAACTCCATCTTAATAATGGCTTACGGACTTCTTTTAGAAACCGATCTAACCTTTTTTAAACCCCGCAAAACTAACAGCTTTTACTACATTCTCTGGCAACGAATTCCAGAAATATTTTCTCCAATTTGTTTTAAATTTACTACTTTGTAACTTCATTGTGTGCCCCCTAGTGAAAAGGTAGTGTGCTATATCTACTGAATGCACGTGTGTTTTATGTTGAATGATTGTGAGTATGAGTATGTGCATGATAGAGGTATATAAAATAATGAGTGGAGTGGAACAGGTGGATGTGAAGCGTCTGTTCACGCTTTCCAAAAATACTAGGACTAGGGGGCATGCGATGAAACTACAGTGTAGTAAATTTAAAACAAATCGGAGAAAATTTTTCTTCACCCAACGTGTAATTAAACTCTGGAATTCGTTGCCGGAGAAAGTGGTGAAGGCGGTTAGCTTAGCAGAGTTTAAAAAGGGGTTGGACGGTTTCCTAAAGGACAAGTCCAAAACCGCTACTAAACGGACTTGGAAAACTCCAAAATTCCAGGAATAACATGTATAGAATGTTTGTACGTTTGGGAAGCTTGCCAGGTACCCTTGGCCTGGATTGGCCGCTGTCGTGGACAGGATGCTGGGCTCGATGGACCCTTGGTCTTTTCCCAGTATGGCATTACTTATGTACTTATGTACTTATGTGTATGACTGCAGGCATGTCTGGACATTTTGATACTGTTGGTGATTGAATGTCTGTGTGCTGTTCGTGTGTGTGTGTAAGAGTAAAGTGTGGTGACAGTCACATGATGGATATTGTGGTTAATGTGTTTCCAGCTTCCAATGAATTCAGTAAGCACTGCAGGGCCCTGGGGCAGAATGTTAACCTTTCAGAAGTCAGGGCACAGTCACACACAGGCAGGAAAATAGCTACTGAACCTGAATGTAAGTCACCTTGAACTAATGCTGAAAAGACCCAGGATAAATCCAGAAAGGGGAGGGCAATGCATTTGACACATCGCTTTTCTGTGGTACAGTCAAAGCAGTTTAGATGATATATGCAGGTACTTTCTCTGTCTCTAGGGAAAGGAAACTGGGACTTGATATACTGCCTTTCTGAGGTTTTCGCAACTACATTTTAAGCGGTTTACATATATTCAGGAACTTATTTTGTATCAGAGACAATGGAGGGTTAAGTGACTTGCCCACAGTCACAAGGAGCTGCAGTGGGAATTGAACCCAGTTCCCCAGAATCAAAGTCTGCTGCACTAACCACTAGGCTACTCCTCCACTAGCAACATTCCATGTAGAAGCCTGCAGGACGTCAGACTCATAGAAACGGAAGCCTGCGCGGCCGCGTTGCTGATCTGCAAGGGCAGGCTTCTACATGGAATGTTGCTAGTGGAATAGCAACATTAACAGTCCATCTATAATCTCCAATAGTAGCAACATTCCATGTAGAATCTCAAATACAGAAAGGGAACTGGGACTTGATATACCGCCTTTCTGAGGTTTTTGCAACTACATTCAAAGCGGTTTACATATATTCAGGTACTTATTTTGTACCAGGGGCAATGGAGGGTTAAGTGACTTGCCCAGAGTCACAAGGAGCTGCAGTGGGAATCGAACTCAGTTCCCCAGGATCAAAGTCCACTGCATTAACCACTAGGCTTTTAAAGTCTGTTTTAAAGTCTGTTTTGTGCCCAGGGTCACAAGGATCCGCAGTGGTAATTGAGCCTAGTTCTTTATTTACAGATACATGATTTTCTGTTGTTGTCTGTCTGTACCATTCTGAATAAGCAGATGTAATCCCCTCCTATCAGCAGCTGGAGGTAGAGAAAAACTGATATTTTCCGGTGAAACACTGGTATAACCTGCTGGTGCTCAGTGGAAAACTTTAGTATTTTCTCTATTTCTAGCAGATGGTAGGTTGTTCAGGCTGGTGCTTCTAGTCCCTGCCCTAGCACCCTTCTCTGCTGGCCGCAGCCGCTTCCAGATTGCTGGTTCCTGGCCGGACCTGGTTGAACACGGAGCATAGCCCGTTGCCCCCAGTCATACTTCTTAGCGTTCACTAGGTGAAGCTTTGGCTCAGCCCTGCCCTGGGCAGCTGTATTTTGCATTGGCTTTACTATAGCTGGTGATAAAGGCATGTACCAATTATATTTGATTATCTTTGGTCAAAATAGATTTCATTTGTTGTAACATACTCAGGTAGTAAAAACAAGATTTCACAATTGTAACTTATGTGCAACTTGAATTTCAAAGTCCTGTTCACCTCCTGTGGGGGGGTTTCATTGGACTTTCCAGAGAGGGTGGTAATTACCACTGATTCAAGTATCCTTGAATGGGGCTGCTGGAAGCTTCTTGGTCCATCATCTGCCTGGAGATTCAGGTTGGGTACCACAGCGGTAGGCTACATCAACAAGCAAGGTGGTACCAGGAGCTATTTCCTGTTAGATCTGTAGGAATGAGAGCTGTGGTGACTGCATTCCAGGTCATTCTGGACCAGTGGAGGTCTCTGATGTTCAGGCTGATGGCTACTCGCTCCAATACCAAGATGGAGCATTTCTTCAACCGCAAGAGGGAGGCAGCCTCGCAAGTGATAGGTGCCTTGATTCAACCATGGCCAGCAGATCAGACCCTGTATGTCTTTCTGTGACCTCTGATAGTATGATTCTTGCCCAGAATTGCATGGCATTCTCATGCAGGCCTGCTGGTGACCTTGGATTAGCCCCATTGGCCATGGTATGTGGACCTAGTGCGGGTGTTGGTGGCCGAACCACTCCAGCTACCCAAGAGTCATGGTCTTCTACATTAGGGTCCGGTGGAAATGGAAGATCTGGATCCTTTTTGGCTTATAGTTTGGCCCTTGAAATGAGGTGTTTAGCCAGGTGGGGTTTCTCCCCAGCTGTGGTCTCTACGTTGCTTAGGTCCCAGAAGTCTTCTGCATCCCTGGCTTATGTGTGGGTTTGGAAGGTTTTTAAGGATTAGTGTGCTGGGCATGATTGTCTGGAAGGCACAGATTCCTGATATTTTGTGTGTCTTGCAACAGGGCCTGGATCAGTGTCTGGCACTCAGCTCCCTAAGGGTCCAGGTGACTGCCCTTACCAGTTTTCGGGGCAGGGTGAGGGGCCTCTCCCTGTCAATGCATGGGGAGGTGGCCTGGATTTTGAAGAGGTGGTGCATTTGCATCCTCCAGTGTGACCTTCCTTTCTCTCATGGGTCCTGAATCTGATCTTCCATTCTCTCTCCGGAGCTCCCTTTCAGCCTTTGCGGTTGGCCTTCATTAAGGACCTCATTCTCAAGACAGTTTTCTTGTCGCAATTACCTCAGCTAGGAGGGTATGGGAGATGCAGGCTCTAACTTATTGGGACCTGTACCTCTCCTTTTCGGAAGACTCAGTGTTGGTTTGCGCCAGTCTTCCTTTCTTCCCAAGGTGAATTCTCCATTCCATGTGAATCAGGAGGTCTGTTTGTCCTTTTTGTTGAAGAGGCCTCCGATCCTTTGGCTCAGAGACTACACAAGCTGGACTTTCGGTGAATGTCGCTGTGTTACCTGGCGAGACGAGCTCTCTTTGTCCTTTTCCATTGCCCTTGGAAGGGCCAGGCTGAGTCCAAGGCCACCGTTGTGAGATGCATCAAGACAGCTATTGAGAACTCCTTCATTTGTAAGAATCCTCAGGTGCCTCCAGGGTTGACAGCACACTCCATGCAAGCACAGGTGGTGATCTGGGTGGAGACCTGGAGGAAATCTGTTGGGTGGCCTCATGGTCCTTGCTCCATCCCTTTGTGAAGCATTACAGGCGGGACATGCTGGCCAGGGCAGTCAATAGGGAGGCTTTGTCTTCCAAACTAATTAACAACAAGAAGTCTCTCCAAACAACAATTGCCAACATTAGGTGAATTGTACATATAAAAGGAAGAAAAGGATCTCAGAAACCACAGGGACAATAATCTCAATTGCTGCTTTGTCAGTGCATTTTATCTAGCGAAAAAGGTGTTGGTACTCAAATGCTAGGCCACCCTTCATGGGTGGGGTGATCACTGAAGGACCCACCCCACAATAGCCAGGGCCCCTGCAACCAGTTACAGAATCTATGACAAGGCAGAATTGGTGTGTAGAGCCTGAGCTCTTTCATTAAAACTTGGGGACCATGGGTCAAGTTTAGCAGACAATGGAAAAGGTGCCGGTACTCAAATGCCAGGCCATCCTTCAGGATGGGGTGATCACTGAGGGACCCATCCTACAACAGCCAGGCCCCCTGCAACCAGTCACAGAATCTATGACAAGGCAGAATTGGTGTGTAGAGCCTGAGCTCTTTCATTAAAACTTGGGGATCCATGGGTCAATTTTAGCAAACAATAAAAAAGGTGCCGGTACTCAGTACCCCCAAGTACCCCCTCAAAAAAAGCCCTGTGCTTTGTCCTATTTACAGGTTCCAGTTTCTATCATTGATCCTAAAAAACCTCCAACAACCTAAATACGTTTTTTTTTTCTTTCTGCAGTTTAAGATACAAAAAAAATTCAATTCTCACACAAACATGTACTATATGCCTGAATTTTTCAAACAAACACATTTTTGTTACATACATAAATTTTTCTATCAAATTTTTAACACATTTTGGCATTGTACCTTATGCATCCTGAAATATTTAACCAAATATATCGTAAAAAATTTGATAACAGCAGCCAGCTTTAAGTTTTTTTGCATGCCAACAGCTTAGCTTAATTGCTTAATTTGAAGAGTTTAATAATAGCCGCTGGCTTTAAACTTTTAAAGTGGAGGAGTGGCCTAGTGGTTAGTGCAGTGGAACATGGAATGTTGCTACTATTGGAGATTCTAGATGGAATGTTGCTACTATTCGAGATTGTGTTGCTACTATTGGAGATTCTAGATGGAATGTTGCTACTATTGGAGATTCTGTTGCTACTATTTGAGTTTCTAAATGGAATGTTGCTACTATTGAGATTCTGTTGCTACTATTTGAGATTCTACATGGCATGTTGCTAGTGGAGGAGTAGCCTAGTGGTTAGAGCACTGGTCTTGCAATCCAGAGGTGGCCAGTTCAAATCCCACTGCTGCTTCTTGTGATCTTGAGCAAGTCACTTAACCCTCCATTGCCTCAGGTACAAACTTAGAGAAATATCCAGAGTACCTGAATGTAACTCACCTTGCGCTACTACTGAATGTGAGCAAAATCTAAATTAAAAAAATATATAAATAAATAACAGCAGCCAGCACTTAGCTTTAATTGCCAACGGAACTCGCTTCGCTGAACTTCACAGCTTCATCAGGGACCACTCATATATATAGCAGCCAAAGTACTGTGAACAAATGCACACAGTCAGCATCTTACAAAATTAGAAAAACCTAACCAAATATACTAACGGGGCAAATTGTTTACCTCGTTCTAATTCAAAATGACACCTGCTCAATTTACAAACGCTGACGCATGTGCATATTTTTATATTCAAATGATGTCATACATGGATACATAAGTATTGCCATCCTGGGACAGACTGAAGAAAGGTCCATCAAGCCCAGCATCCAGTTTCTAACAGTGGCCAATCCAGGTCACAAGTACCTGGCAAGATCCCAAAACAGTACAATACATTTTATGCTGCTTATCCCAGAAATAAGCAGTGGATTCCATTTTAATAATGGCTTATGGATTTTTACTTTAGAAAGACATCCAAACCTTTTTTTAAACCCCACTAAGCTAACTGCTTTTACCACATTCTCTGGCAACAAATTCTAGAATTTAATTACACGTTGAGTGAAAAAATATTTTCTCTGATTCGTGCATTGGTGTCTCTAATGCATGGCTTTGTGCAAGAAAACCTTTTTCTATATTGTTCTCCCACAAAATTATTCATAGCCGTTGTGCAGAACCCTTGCCAATGTCTGTTCACTTTTGCTGCATTGGCTCCTTTATGGACATATGGGCTTAACTACTACTACTTAACATTTCTAAAGCGCTACTAGGGTTACGCAGCGCTGTACAATTTAACATGGAAGGACAGTCCCTGCTCAAGGAGCTTACAATCTAAAAGACAGGTGTACAATCTAGAGACAAGTGTACAATCTAAAAGACAAGTGTAGAGTCAATCTGATAGGGCATACTATATTTCCCGAAAGGTTAGGTGCCGAAGGCAGCATTGAAGAGGTGAGTTTTAAGCAGAGATTTGAAGATGGGTAGGGAGGGGGCTTGGCGTAGGGGTTGAGGAAGATTGTTCCAGGCATAGGGTGAGGCAAGGCAGAATGAGCGGAGCCTGGAGTTGGCAGTGGTGGAGAAGGGTACTGAAAGGAGGGATTTGTCCTGGGAGCGGAGGTTACGGGCGGGAACATAGGGGGAGATGAGGGTAGAGAGGTAGTGAGGAGCCGCAGACCGGGTGCATTTGTAGGTAAGAAGGAGAAGCTTGAATTGAATGCGGTATCTGATCGGAAGCCAGTGAAGTGACTTGAGGAGAGGGGTGATATGAGTATATCGGTTCTGGCGGAATATAAGACGTGCAGCAGCGTTCTGAACGGATTGAAGGGGGGATAGATGGCTACGTGGGAGGCCGGTGAGGAGTAGGTTGCAGTAGTCATTGAGGTTGAAGGAGGATGTTAGGGTGAGGAACTTAGAAGCGTTAGAGTTGGAAGGGTCATCAACGTGAATGTTAAAGTCTCCGAGAATGAGGGACGGAGATGAGGGTTCAAGAAAGACAGAGAGCCACGCATCAAAGTCAGTGAGGAAGGAAGAGAAGGATTTTTCAGGGGGGCGGTAGATGACTGCGACTCTGAGTGGGAGCGGGTAGAATAGGCGGATGGAGTGGGCTTCAAAGGATGAGAAGCAGTGGGACTGCGGTAGGGGGAGGGGTTGGAAACTACAGGAGGGCGAGAGTAGCAGCCCAACGCCTCCACCGCGGCCAATTGGGCGGGGAGTGTGGGAGAAGAGATAACCTCCGTGGCAGAGGGCCGCGACTGAGGCCGAGTCTTCCGGGGAGATCCAGGTTTCGGTAAGGGCGAGCAGTTGAAGGGAGCGAGAGATGAAGAGATCGTGAGTGAAGGGCAGTTTGTTACAGACTGAGTGGGCATTCCACAGGGCGCATGAGAAGGGGAGGGAAGAGGGGGGGAGAAGGGGAATAGAGACCAGATTGGAGCCGTACTGAGGGGTGGTGACCTTAGCCTGGACCTTTCTTTTGTCCTGCAAGTCTCCCCCTGCTCCTTGACACTTACTGTTTATTTGGAGCTGGTATCCTGTACCATGAGCATTTATTCCCATCTACATAAGATCTCTCCCCCCCCCACCCCCCAACAACACACTTGGTCTGGTTTTTGCAGGGTTGAGCCTGGTCTGGGAGCCATTCCCAATTTCCTTTCCAGAACCCTAAAATCAACCCTCTTGTATAATGACTAATAATGCCTTCTTTGTTCTGTGAATACTCCACAGCATCCCGTGGCTGGAATTGAATTCAGGGCTCCACTCGCTGTGTTTTTACGGACATCCGGTTTTCACTGACAGACAGCGGGTAACCCTGAGTCTGGGCTGTGAAACCTGGCTTTGAGACCCGACTCCCACTCTGGAATCTGGGGCGATTGTAACGAGGTTTTTTCTGTGATTAGGAGGGAAACTGGTAAGATACAAGGGGACATTTTCAAACTTCCCACCAGTTTTCTAAGCAAAAGTACCTACATACCCATGGCAGGTATTTTCATTTAACCTGCTTTTTACTCTTCCCCTTCCCCTCCAATATTTTCCAGAGAGGCGCAGTGCCCCCTTGGGTGCACGGAGCCGAAGATAACATGGCGCCGTGCACCGAGGGGGCATGCGCGCTCAGGCCAGCGGGGTGCCCAGGACAGGTACTAGGTGTTCGCGTGCCCGACGCGAAAGGGGCACCCCGCTGGGAGAAGGAGGAGAGAAAAACGGGGTATAAAAGCCCCGGGGAGGAGCCCGGACGCCCTCTTTCGTGTCTGGGCTCCCTGTTAGCTTTTCTCCTTTCTGCAGATGGTGATTCCTCCTCTTGGGCCCAGTTCTGACCACAGCAGCCTTCCTGGTTCTGTCCCCTCCTCCTGGTCGCAGCAATGGCTGCTCCTTCCTGGCTGGGTCCTGGCTGCTGCTGCTCCTCACCAGGCCCTTGCCTTTCGCTCGTGACTTGTCCTCACACCTCCAGTCCCACGCATCAGCCGCGGCTTCTCCTCACGTCTTGCTGAGCTTGGATTTTCTAAGCACTAATGTATGTGTGGCTGGTTCATTTATTTATTGAAACCATCATGTCCTTCCGTTCGGGACCAGCCAGCTAGGACCAGTAGCGTACCCACTGCTGTCTTCATGAGATGTTCCTCTGTTCCCAGTACCCTGCTGCTATTTCTGCTCAGTAGCTTTACTCTAACCCTGAAGATTGTTCACGCGTGTTGAAGATGTGACTTTAGGGCTCCTGGAGTGTTGTTCCATGCAGACCTGCCAGACTTGTTCATGAGACACAAGGACTCTGGAGGAGAGAAGAAATGGAAATAAGATATGGGTGTTTCATTTCCTCTGATACAAGAAGCAAAACCTTTCAGGTGGGAAAGCAGCTCTAGAACCAAGAGATAATGTGGTGACACTCGAGGAAGTGACTTGGGAGCAGTGCATTTTTTCTAGCAAAAAAAGGTGCTGGTACTCAAATGCCAGGCCACCCTTCAGGGGTGGGGGTGATCACTGAGGGACCCACCCCACAATAGCCAGGCCCCCCTGCAACCAGTCACAGAATCTATGACAAGGCAGAATTGTTGTGTAGAACCTGAGCTCTTTCATTAAAGCTTGGAGACAATGGGTCAATTTTGGCAGACAATAGAAAAGGTGCCGGTACTCAGTACCCCCAAGTACCCCCTCAAAAAAAAAGCTCTGCTTGGTAGTAACATGAAATATTTCTTTATGGGAAGGGGGAGAGATGCATGGAACGCTTCCCAGGGAAACTGGCAGAGGCAAAATCTTTACTGGAGTAATAGAAAACCTAGATACTTAACTTTGAAGAAGTAAAGGGGGGGAAACGGGAAGTAAATCATCCTTTATTGTCCTTATGTGACATCAGACTGTGCTGTGACAGTTTTAGCTGAGGCTTCTCTGCTCTTGAATGCCATTCTACCCCTCTGCTTCCTTCCAGACCTGTAAGCCTTTCTCTCCCACACTGTACATGCCACCCAGGGAGCTCTGCGGTGGTGACATGAACCCCACAGTCCTGTGAGTATAGGGATGACGCTTGAAGTCTTGAATCCTGCCGGAGTGGGTTTCCATATTGGAGGCGGTGGCCAACCATGTGCACTGCAGAGGGGAGGATTTAGGAGGTCTGGGGAGCATTGCCAGTGTGCAGGATGGCAGACAGGACATGTCTCATGCTAGCTACAAGCCTGAAAGATGAGTGACAGTATTCTCCGTGGACAGCCCTGTCACTACAGCTTCAGTGATTGCCTTACACAGACCCCAGCAAAAGCTAAAGGGGACTTCCTTCCTTCCCCAAACGCAGAGGTGCCCTCTTCTGATGTGAGTACTGAGCAGGACAGGGCGTTTCCTTACCATTCTCCTTCAGTAAAAGATTTCACTCTCCAAGGACACATGTCCCAGCTCCATAGCTAGAATGTCCGGGGGAGTGGGAAATCTGACTGAATGACCACCACAGGCAGAGAAGTTTGAATGCTCACTCTTCCCTTTCATTACCCCTCCCTCTCCCCTACTCCTCCCCAGATGCACTCTGCTGATTGCTCACAGGGGACAGAGGGACACGTGCTGAGAGGAGATAATTCTTGGATGCCATACACTCTTACTAATGCAAGTCCGCACTTTGCTGCTTCAGCACTGAGCCTCTGAGAGCTGGAGGGCAGAGCAGCCCTTCGGTGCTATAAGCTAATCATTGCAGTAAAACTTGACATAACAACTGGAGTCTTCTCAGCCTCTCTCAGCAGCAACCACTGCAGGAAAGGGTGTGGGGTGATCTCATCTCCTGCAGTCCCTGCCTCTCCCAGCAGGAGGCACTGTAAGGAAGGATGCAACAGCTGTGGTGTGAGGGAGCTCACAGCTCCCGCAGCCCCTGTCTCTCCCAGCAGGAGGCACCGTAAGGAATGATGCAGGGGCACGGAAATGAGAGGGTCATGGGCGGTTTGGAGCGGATCGCGAGCATTGTTTTGGGATATACGTGTGCAATTAGAAATACATCAGAATCAACACGATCTTATCTAAACCTGCACTAAACAAGCTGCAAAGGACTTAAATACAAAACAACTTACGCATCTAGTTTTTCCTACATCAGCACACAACTGTGGAACGCATTACCAAAAGCCTTGCAAACGACGCACGACCACCTAAACTTCCAGAAATCACTAAAAACCAACCTGTTTAAAAAGGCATACCCTACCGATCCAACTTAAATGCCTAATTTCTGCAACACAACCAAACTAAAGCACGTAATGGACATAGCACACCTCTTCCGTTCTCCGATTCCCTAATGTGGCTGTGCTCCGTGAACTTGATCTTACCACAACATCACTTTGTATTTGTTTACACCGGAGTCTGCAAACGCCTCTCCGGTACTATGTAAGCCACACTGAGCCTACAAATAGGTGGGAAAATGTGGGATATAAATGTAACAAATAAATTAATAAATTGTAGAATAAGGGGGGGATCTGTGCATAATTTTAGGCGGGGGCATTTGCACCACTTAGTTGGTGCAAATGGATGTGTCTAAATTTACATGCAACCCCCCCCCTCCCCCCAAGGACTTAAACGCTATTCTGTAAACCAGTGTGGCTTATAGAATAGTGAACAGCATTTTTTTCCTGCCCCAGTTATTTTTAGTTGCGATTTATAGAATTCACCCCCATGTGTGTTGTTATTTGAATATTTTTACTGCTGTGATTGTCTGTTGCCTAGGTTTGACTTACTCTTGCTGAACACCACCTTGGGTGAATTTCCTGAAAAAGGTGATAAATCAATAGCCTTTCAGAAAAGCTACTGGGGCAGCTTCCTGAAACCTTCCTGCTGTGTCTGATCAATTATGTTCGGCACTTGGGACCTGCTTCTTGGCTCTTGTTCAGATGTTCAGCAGAGAGCTGAAGTAGAGCAGTTTGAGAGCAGAGGAAGCTCAGTCAGTGGATAGGACAGGATATCTGATCAGATTCAGTGCACTAAGGTCCACTTCTGCTGAGTACAAGCTGAGATTTATATAAGAACATAAGTGTTGCCACACTGGGACAGACCGGAGGTCCTTCAAGCCCAGCATCCTGTTTCCAACAGTGGCCAATCCAGGTCACAAGTTCCCAATAGTAGCAACATTCCATGTAGAACCCCAAAGAATAGCAGTATTCTAGAATTCTAAAGAATAACAAGATTCCATGCAGAATTTCAAAGTGTAGCAACATTCCATGTGGAACCCCAAAGAGCAGAAAGATTCCATTCAGAATCCCAAGCACATAAGTACATAAGTGTTGCCACACTGGGACAGACAAAAGGTCCATCGAGCCCAGCATCCTGTTTCCAACAGTGGCCAATCCAGGTCACAAGTACCCAATAGTAGCAACATTCCATGTTGAACCCCAAAGAATAGCAAGATTCTAGAATTCTAAAGAATAACAAGATTCCATGCAGAATTTCAAAGTGTAGCAACATTCCATGTGGAACCCCAAAGAGTAGAAAGATGCCATTCAGAATCCCAAGCACATAAGTACTTAAGTGTTCTCACACTGGGACAAGCCCAGCATCCTGTTTCCAACCGTGGCCAATCTAGGTCACAAGTACCTGGCAAGATCCCAAAACAGTACAATTCATTTTATGCAGCTTATCCTAGAAATAAGCTGTGGATTTTCCCCAAGTCCATTTTAATAATGGTCTATGGAATTTTCTTTTAGGAAGCTGTCAAAACCTTTTTTTCTAAACCCCGTTAAGCTAACTGCTTTTACTATATTATGCTGCTTATCCTAGAGATAATCAAAAAATATAACCAAAAATGGCAACCCTCCACCACTTATAATTTGAACCATACACAACAAACTGTCAGTGGAGCAGCTCACACTTATTTATGTTTTAATGAGGGGATGTCTCATACTGTCACACAGGCACTTCTTTTTTGTGCTTCCTTAAAGCCTCAGCTTTAGTGACTCAGTTATAATCATCAACTACCCCCAACCACCCATAGTGCTGTCAACCACCTCAAAATCAGAGTTCTACAGTAAATTAATCCATATTTCAACTGTGCTTATATAACAAAAAATTCTTCTTTGGTTCATATCATTTTTTTGTAAATTTTTATGCACTATCGTTTGTAGCTTATATACAGAGCTTAAACCGGTGCAGAAACAATGTTTATACTTGTTAAGCAGGATCAATGTTTAGACTTATCTGGCTGAAAAACCCCCTGCTGCTTTATAATCTGTAGCTCATGCTGTGGATTCAGCCCTCCTGCATTGCTTAGATCTCACTTGTCAGCATTCCATTGAACAGCCGGTGAATGCTTTGTCCCTTGACAAAGCCAGGCACCGCGAAACAGGTACACAATTGAAGAACAGGGAGCAGGACCACAGAACATAAATAGGAATGGAGCTGTGGCAGACGCTGAACAATTTTCAGAGGACTGTGTTTGATTACAGGACCTGAGGCAGCATGATTTCACTAGAGCAGTGGCGTAGGAAGGGGGGGCGGTCTGCCCCGGGTGCACACCGCTGGGGGGTGTCGGCTCCGCGCTGGTGCACTGCCCTCTCTGCCCCGGAACAGGTTACTTCCTGTTCCGGGACAGAGAGAGAGCAGTGAACCAGCACGGAGCCTGCACACCCCAGCAACGTGCAGTCGGGGCGGATTGGCCCTCCCACCCGTCCCTCGCCGCAGGTATGCGCTCCGGGGGGGGGGAGGTATGTGCTCCGGGGGGGGTGCGCTCCAGCGGGAGGAGGGTGTGCCGTGCTGCACCCGGGGGGGGCGGGGTGTGCGCAGCGGCGACCCGCCCCGGGTGTCAGCTCCCCTCGCTATGGCTCTGCACTAGAGGCAGTTCTTCTCAGACAGATCTGATTGATTGATTTTGACGGGGTGACCAGAAAGTTGGACCAAGGGGGGAGCATTAGATGTGGTGTACTTAGATTTTAGCAAACCCTTCAACAAGGTTCCGCATAGATGACTAATAAATAAACCGAGTGCCCTCAGTAAGGGCCCTAAAGTGAGTGATTGGGTTAAGAACTTGCGGAGTGGAAGGTGGCAGAGGGCAGTGATAAATGAAGCTCACTCTGAGGAAAGGGATGTTATCAATATGCCTCAAGGTTCGGTTCTTGGGCAGTTCTTTTTTTTAACATTTTTGTAACTGATATTGCTGAAGGGCTTTGCGGATGATACCAAAAGCTGCAATAAGGTCCACGCTCTGTTGAGAAGGTACCTAACGAAGCTTGAAGAATGGTCCAGAATTTGGCAGCTAAGATTTAATGATAAAATAATGCAGGGTCGTACATATGGGCTGCAAAAGCCTGAGGGGCTGGTACATTTTAGGGGGTGATGAACTCTTGTGCGTGAAAGAGGTGGGACTTGGGCGTGATTGTAAGTGATGATGTTAAGGTGGCCAAACAGGTAGAAAAGGCAACAGTAAAATCTAGAAGGATTGTTGGGTGCATAGGGAAAGGAATGGCCTGTAGGAAAAAGGAGGTAATAATTTATTTATTTTTGTTACATTTGTACCCCGCGCTTTCCCACTCATGGCAGGCTCAATGCGGCAGGCCATGGAGGGTTAAGTGACTTGGCCAGAGTCACAAGGAGCTGCCTGTGCCGGGAATCGAACTCAGTTCCTCAGGACCAAAGTCCACCACCCTAACCACTAGGCCACTCCTTGTATAAGACTCTTGGTGAGACCTCATTCAGCGTACTGTGTACAATTCTAGAGATCACACCTTCAAAAACATATAAACAGGATGGAGTCGGTCCAGAGGGCAGCTACTAAAATGGTCAGTGGGCTTTGTCATAAAGTGTATGGAGATGGTGTATACTTTGTAAGAAGGCAGGAGAGGGGGACCCTCTTCGAAAACCCTCAGTTCCCAGCGATTGGCTCCTCCACTGGCTCCATTGGAGAGGGGGAGCCCAAAAAAACTCGTATGCCAGTTCTCGCACTTCCTCTGCGCTCTTATTGAGCACTGGGGTTCTCTTCCTATTTCTGAGATGAAAGAGCCCCCTATGAGCTCTGAACTGTTCAGGGCCACATCAACCACATAACACACCAATTCGGAGCTCCTCCTTCACAATCATCCTGCCCTCATTCCCATTGCTGGTTGCTGAATCCTCATACTGACTTGGCATAGTATCTTAAATTACTTGTTGCTGTAGTTGTCATTCAGACTTTTTACTTTAACACTGCTGGGCTGTGGTCGTTATATAGACTGGGATTCTGTATTTTTGAAGTTTGCATTGTTTGTTTCTTTGTTGCATTAAAGAAACTACACTCAGACTGTGTGTTGGCATCCCAGTGATCTGAGGTTACAATACTGCATATGTCTTATATTTGATTTTCAAATGCCCATCAGTTTGACATTCAGATTCACCTACGGTGTCGTCTCTACTGCAGACCCTGTTGGTCCTTAGATAAAAATAAATCTGTTCGGTGCTACTTCCTAGAGAGCGTATGTTTTCTTTCTCTTCCTTCACCTCCTGATAGGGCCAGACCCTCCTACCTCAGCACTTCAAGGGCCATAGGAACCAAAGCCACTAGGGCAGCTGGCTCGGCAGTCACCTTTATATGGCTGATGCATCCAAGAAGAAAGTGGAGCTACTTACCTGTAATGGAGGTTCTCTATGGACCGCAAGATGTGAGCCACACAAACCTCCCACCTCCCCTCTTTGGATGATCCGTTCCTAGCTAGAGATTGACTGAGGCAGGAAGTGGGGTTGCCTGGGCTCGCCTAGCAGAGATAGTCACTGCACATGCTCAAAGAGATCTTAAAAAAAAGATCTCCAAGGTATTGGAAAGCATTTCCATCCAGTGGAGCTGTTGGATGATGTCACATGTCTGTGGATGACTTATCCTGCTGTCCACAGAGAACCCTCATTACAGGTAAGTAACTCCACTTTTTCTAGAATTTTGTCATTCAGACATTCTTTTTGTTCTGTTTGGTGGATCTTCCAAGGGTTGGCGTCTAAAACTACTATTGCTTGTTGGATTAAGGAGGCAATTGGATCCAGAGTGGTTCCAGAAGGGATTAAAGCTTGTTGGGCAGACTGGATGGACCGTGCAGGTCTTTTTCTGCCATCATCTACTATGTTACTATGTTACCTGTGTTTATTATTAAACTGCACTGACCCCTTCTTCTCTCTTTGCACAGCTGTTGGTGATACCCTGCCATTTATCACGCTGTACTAACTTCTCCCCCTCTCTGCATGCCTGCTGATAATATTCTCCTATTTATTACACCTCTCTCTCTTTCTCTCTCTTTGTGTGTCTCTGCACAGCTGCTGGTGATATTCTGCCATTTATTACATGTCTCTCTCTCTCTGTTTCTGCACAGCTGTCAACATGATAGCATTTGGAGGAATCGCATCCAAGTTGCAGATTGAGCGGCTGAAAGCAGACGGGGTGGGACAGTTCAGTAATGCTGTGAAATATCTGAATCAGGATTATGAGAGCCTGAAGCAGCAGTGTCTGGAGAGTGGGACCCTCTTCGAAGACCCTCAGTTCCCAGCGATTGGCTCCTCCATTGGCTTTAAGGAACTGGGCCCCAGCTCAGGAAAAACACGAGGGGTGCACTGGCAACGCCCTTCTGTAAGTACCAGTCTGTTTTCAACTCTTTGCTCATGTTTCTAACTGGGTCCATTCTTGCCTCTGGTTCCAAACATATTGGGAAACAGGAGTCTTGGGTTAAATTCCCACTTGTGGGTCCTGGGGATCAGAGTCCTGCTAAAGAAGTTAAGATGAACTTAGACTCCTGGGAAGGGTAGCTTCAGTGTTCCATTTTGGGTGATCTTCAATTTTAGAACGAGGAAGATGGTTGTAAGAACAATTAGGGACATGAAGTGTTCTTATAGTGACCTCCCTGCAGTACTGGAGAGGGCCAAGAGCAAGGGATATAAAGCTGCATCCCAATCCCAAGGACCCTTCCCCCCTAGTATATATACTCTACTGAAGAGATCCTCTGTCCCAGGACTAAAACTCATGGCTTAGACATCCAATGCTTGATAAATGCAGATGATTTGGTCATGCTATCCCCCTCCTCAGAAGAGAATCATATCTACTAGAGACCTACAGCAAATCCTGAACCATCCTCTCTAACATTTAATGATCTCCCTAGGACTAAACTCAGTGACTCAGAAATCAAATGTTTGAAATATGCCGATAATCTGATCATTCTATTCCCTTCCTCAGAAGAGATCTTCATCTACTAGAGGTCATAGTAGATGACGGCAGAAAAAGACCTGCATGGTCCATCCAGTCTGCCCAACAAGATAAACTCATATGTGCTGCTTTTTTGTGTATACCTTACCTTGATTTGTACCTGTCCTTTTCAGGGCACAGTGTAACTCTGCCCAGCACTATCCCCACCTCCCAACCACCAGCCCCGCCTCCACCACCAGCTCTGGCACTGACCGTATAAGTCTGCCCAGCACTGTCCCCACCTCCCGCCACCGGCTGTGCCACACAATCTCGGCTAAGCTCCTTAGGATCTATTCCTTCTAAACAGGATTCCTTTATGTTTATCCCACGCGTGCTTGAATTCTGTTACCGTTTTCATTTCCACCACCTCCCGTGGGAGGGCATTCCAAGCATCCACTACTCTCTCTGTGAAAAAATACTTCCTGACATTTTTCTTGAGTCTGCCCCCCTTCAATCTCATTTCATGTCCTCTCGTTCTACCTCTTTCGCATCTCCTGAAAAGGTTCGTTTGCAGATTAATACATTTCAAATATTTGAACGTCTGTATCATATCACCCCTGTTTCTCCTTTCTTCCAGAGTATACATGTTCAGGTCATCAAGTCTCTCCTCATACGTCTTGTAACGCAAATCCCTTACCATTCTCGTAGCTTTTCTTTACACTTAATGACTCAGATATCAAATGCTTGATATATGCAGGTGATCTTTTCATTCTATTCCCCCTCGTCAGAAGATCTACAAGAGACTCTAAACTTGCACGTCTTTTTATCGCCCCCAAACTACGATTGCTTCCTTCCAAAGTTGCAGTGCCTATGTCCCATTAGTACATCCCTAACGACACCTCAACTGCTTCGCTTAACCCTGCATAATCTAATCTCTAACTATCTGTAACAAATTGTATTTCCAACATTCAAATCATATTGTAAGCCACACTGAACCCGCAAAAAGGTGGGAAAATGTGGGATACAAATGCATTAAATAAATAAATAAGAATCTGTAAAGGACAAAAATCATGATTTTGTAGAAAAAAAAAACTTTTCTAACATAAATTCGATGGATCAATATTCAAAAACTATGGCCAGCATTTTTAAACAAATCTATTCTGTATATTATGCGCTGCTATCCACAGAGTGTCAAGAGTTATCCATCCCTTTTTCTCTTCAGTTTTGCAGTATATGCTAAGATATGCCCTTGAAGGACTAATTTCGTGGGTGCCTAGAATGTGACAGAACCAACAGAGTCTACAGTGTTATGAGAAGCGTAATCTTGCCATTGTGTTTCCAAATAACTATGAAAGTCAGCATCTTGATATAAACTAGGTAACATCCTCCAAATGTATCACTTGTTATGTTAATGGAGGACGATAGTCACCTTAGCATGGTCGGAAAGTACCGGGGTCAATATACCTGATTGTGATATTTTCGGGAATAGAGCCTCAGATTTCAGTATGTAATCTGTTCTAATGTAGACCTCATGTGGGTTGGAGTAGAAGATAAAGTTTGACTCAAGTGGGTGAAGAGTTCTCCAAACATCTATGAGACCTAGCTCATCAAATAATTAACATCTCGCTCCACTGTATTTTATGGGGGGGACTTTGGGGATTGGCAGTTTGCAATCTACTGGTGGGTAAGTGGAGATATTGAAATAGCCACCCAACACCAAGGAGTAGCCATCATAAGAGTTAACCTTTGCCAGAAGATCAGAATAGAATATATACTATGGGCATAAACATTACCAACTAACAGTTGTTGAC
The DNA here is from genome assembly GCF_901765095.1 of Microcaecilia unicolor. Taxonomy (NCBI): domain Eukaryota; kingdom Metazoa; phylum Chordata; class Amphibia; order Gymnophiona; family Siphonopidae; genus Microcaecilia; species Microcaecilia unicolor. Next base: position 8,042,085 of record NC_044033.1, read on the forward strand.
TCCATAGTTCGCCTGCCATCGACACAAACTGCTTTCTTATTTGCTTATGAAGGTTGAAGGGAATGCGCTTGTGGATCAGTATAGTCACCCTACATTGTCTGGAATTGAAAAAATGGAGTACCCCAACTGTCCCACCAAGTATCTCTGCAGCTAAGCATGTTCTGTTGTGTTTAGGTGCATTTACATAAGTATTGCCATACTGGGAAAGACCAAAGGACCATCGAGCCCAGCATCCTGTTTCCAATAGTGGCCAATCCAGGTCACTAATACCCGGCAAGATCCCAAAAATGTACAAAACATTTTATATTAACGGAAGGGATGGTGACCAAACAACTCACAAACTACTTTAAACAAATTCTCAATACTACACGACTCCCAGTCAGGATTTCGGTCTAACCACAGTACCGAAACAGTACTAGTTACTCTCATGAATAAGTTCAAACAAACGATTGCAATTGGCAAGAACATACTACTTCGACATGGTTGATCATGGAATACTACTACATATCCTCGAGTACTTCGGAATTGGAGGCAACATTCTCCATTGGTTCAAGGGATTCCTAACCACACGATCATACCAAGTGACATCTAATTCGACTACATCAGCCACATGGATACCTGAATGCGGAGTTCCTCAGGGATCCCCCCTCTCACGACCTTATTCAACTTAATGATGATACCCTTGGCCAAACTACTATCAAACCAAAACCTCAACCCATACATATACGCAGACGACGTAACGATCTACATCCCATTTAAACAAGATTTAAAGGAAATTTCCAAGGACATCAACCAAAGCCTACACATCATGCACTCATGGGCAGATGCATTTCAATTGAAACTCAATGCAGAAAAAACCCAGTGCCTAATTCTCACCTCTCAACATAACACGAACAAATTCACCACCATTAACACACCAACACTGAGCCTTCCAATTTCGGATACCCTAAAATTTCTTGGAGTTACCTTTGATCGACACCTAACTCTTGACAGTCACGCGAAAAACACAACCAAGAAGATGTTCCACTCAATGTGGAAACTAAAAAGAGTAAGACCTTTCTTCCCAAGGACCGTCTTCCGCAACCTGGTACAATCAATAGTACTCAGTCATCTAGACTATTGCAACGCACTCTACGCTGGCTGCAAAGAGCAAATAATCAAGAAACTTCAGACAGCTCAGAACACAGCAGTTGGACTCATATTCGACAAAACAAAATATGAAAGTGCAAAACCCTTATGAGAAAAGCTACACTGGCTCCCACTTAAAGAACGCATCACGTTCAAAATATGTATCCAAGTTCACAAAATCATTCATGGAGATGCCCCAGCCTACATGTCAGATCTGATAGACTTACCACCCAGGAATGCTAAAAAATCATCCCGCACATTCCTCAATCTTCACTTCCCCAACTGTAAAGGTCTAAAATACAAACTAACTCATGCGTTAACCTTTTCCTATTTGAATACACAATTCTGGAACCAGATGCCGCGCAGCTTGAAAACGATTTATGAATTAACTAACTTCCACAAACTACTGAAGACTCATCTCTTTAAGAAGGCATTCCACAAAGATCAACAAATGTGAACTCCTACACATATATCCAGAATTGTCTTATAATATTTGCTTGTTAAACTACTATCATGTTTCATCACTATCATGCTACCCAAGATCCTTATGTAATACTAAATGTATATTCTCTTATATATTTCCACTATTCATGATGTATTGTAAGCCACATTGAGCCTGCAAATAGGTGGGAAAATGTGGGATACAAATGCAATAAATACTGCTTATCCCAGAAATAGTGAATTTTCCCCTAGTCCATTTAATAATGGTCTATGGACTTTTCCTTTAGGAAGCCGTCCAAATCTTTTTTTAAACTCCGCTAAGCTAACCGTCTTTACCACATTCTCTGGCAATGAATTCCAGAGTTTAATTACACGTTGAGTGAAGAAAATGTTTCTCCGATTCGTTTTAAATTTACAACATTGTAGCTTCATTGCATGCCCCCTAGTCCTAGTATTTTTGGAAAGCGTGAACAGGCGCTTCACATCTACCCGTTCAACTCTACTCATTATTTTATAGACCTCTATCATATCTTCCCTCAGCCGCCTTTTCTTCAAGCTGAAGAGCCCTAGCCACTTTAGCCTTTCCTCATAGGGAAGTCGTCCCATCCCCTTTATCATTTTCATCGCCCTTCTCTGCACCTTTTCTAATTCCACTATATCTTTTTTGAGACGCGGTGACCAGAATTGAACACAATATTCGAGGTGCGGTCACACCATGGAGTGATACAAATGCATTATAACATCCTCATTTTTGTTTTCCATTCCTTTCCTAATAATACCTAACATTCTATTTGCTTTCTTAGCTGCAGCAGCACACCGAGCAGAAGGTTTCAACGTATCATCAATGACGACACCTAGATCCATTTCTTGGTCCGTGACTCCTAACATGGAACCTTGCATGACAGCTATAATTCGGGTTCCTCTTTCTCACATGCATCACTTTGCACTTGCTCACATTAAATGTCATCTGCCATTTAGACGCCCAGTTTCCCAGTCTCGTAAGGTCCGCTTGTAATTTTTCACAATCCTCCCACGATTTAACGACTTTGAATAACTTTGTGTCATCAGCAAATGTAATTACCTCACTAGTTACTCTCATCTCTAGGTCATTAATAAATATGTTAAAAAGCAGCGGTCCCAGCACAGACCCCTGGGGAACCCCAATAACTACCCTTCTCCATTGAGAATACTGACCATTTAACCCTACTCTCTGTTTTCTATCTTTTAACCGATTTTTTAATCCACAATAGAACACTATCTCCTATCCCATGACTCTTCAGTTTCCTCTGGAGTCTTTCATGAGGTACTTTGTCAAATGCCTTCTGAAAATCCAGATACACAGTATCAACCAGCTCCCCTTTATCCACATGTTTGTTCACCCCTTCAAAGAAATGTAGTAGACTGGTGAGGCAAGATTTCCCTTCACTAAATCCATGTTGACTTTGCCTCATTAATCCATGCTTTTGAATATGCTCTGTAATTTTGTTCTTAATAATAGTCTCTACCATTTTGCCCGGCACTGACGTTCAGACTCACCGGTCTATAATTTCCCGGATCTCCTCTGGAACCTTTTTTAAAAATTGGTGTTACATTGGCCACCCTCCAATCTTCCGGTACCGCGCTCAATTTTAAGGATAAATTACATATTTCTAACAATAGCTCCACAAGCTCATATTTCAGTTCTATCAGTACTCTGGGATGAATACCATCCAGTCTAGGAGATTTGCTACTCTTCAGTTTGTAGAACTGCCACATTACATCCTCCAGGTTTACAGAGAATTCATTAAGTTTCTCCGACTCGTCAGCTTTGAATACCATTTCCGGCACCGGGATCCCACTCAAATCTTCCTCGGTGAAGACCAAAGCAAAGAATTCATTTAATCTCTCCGCTACGGCTTTGTCTTCTCTGATCGCCCCTTTTACTCCTCGGTCATCTAGCGGTCCAACCGATTTTTTTGCTGGCGTCCTGCTTTTAATATACCTAAAAAAAAGTTTTACTATGTGTTTTTGCCTCCAATGCAATCTTTTTTCGAAGTCCCTCTTAGCCTTCCTTATCAGCGCTTTGCATTTGACTTGACAGTGAATAAACAACAAACACATACAGATAGATAGTGCAGATAAACAATGCAAAGGATTTATCTTCATATCATTTGTGTTAAATCACCAAAGATTAACAATCGTGGTTATAAATCAATGTGAAGAGATGGTCTAAAAGAAATAAATATATGATATAATAGCATATACAAATCGGCATATATATGGAAAGAAACACGTGAGTCTGGATAATATAGATGTACATGTTTATGTTAGATGGAGTCTGAATACATAGATAAATATCAACTGGTACTGAATAACAGTGACTTATAGATGTAACTATTTGACATTTGCTAATGTAAGATGGTACAAGAAATAGTTAAAAAGGAGTTACAGCTCGTTGGAAGTAAGGCGTACTCTTCCATCTTAGAGAGACCTTGAGTAAAGATTCAAGTTACGCTAAAAACATTAAGGATGTGTGTAAAATAACAATGAGACACAACATAAGTACATAAGTAATGCCACACTGGGAAAAGACCAAGGGTCCATCGAGCCCAGCATCCTGTCCACAACAGCGGCCAATCCAGGCCAAGGGCACCTGGCGAGCTTCCCAAACGTACAAACATTCTATACAATCAAGCCATTGTGACATCACTAATGAGGTTGGCTCTTATTGGTGGAATGAGCCACTATGACATCACAATAGGTTAAATCACTGCTCTATGTAATAAAAGTGAGCCAAGTAGTGGACATAAGTACATAAGTAATGCCACACTGGGAAAAGACCAAGGGTCCATCGAGCCCAGCATCCTGTCCACGACAGCGGCCAATCCAGGCCAAGGGCACCTGGCGAGCTTCCTAAACGTACAAACATTCTATACATGTTATTCCTGGAATTGTGGATTTTTCCCAAGTCCATTTAGTAGCGGTTTATGGACTTGTCCTTTAGGAAACCGTCTAACCGCTTTTTAAACTCTGCCAAGCTAACCGCCTTCACCACTTTCTCCGGCAACGAATTCCAGAGTTTAATTATGCGTTGGGTGAAGAAAAATCTTCTCCGATTTGTTTTAAATTTACTACACTGTAGTTTAATCGCATGCCCCCTAGTCCTAGTATTTTTGGAAAGCGTGAACAGACGCTTCACATTCACCTGTTCCACTCCACTCATTATTTTATATACCTCTATCATGTCTCCCCTCAGCCGTCTCTTCTCCAAGCTGAAAAGCCCTAGCCTCCTCAGTCTTTCTTCATAGGGAAGTCGTCCCATCCCCGCTATCATTTTAGTCGCCCTTCGCTGCACCTTTTCCAATTCCGCTATATCTTTCTTGAGATGCGGCGACAACAATTGTACTGGGACAAATATTCACCAATATTGTTGGAGAAACTAATATTACCAATGGAAGTGAAAGTTGAACGACACTGTCAGTGTGTATATACAACATTGTGTACTAAAACTGAAGTGTATATTGCCTGTAATAAAACACAGTGGTGAAAAAAGCTATAAGAACCTTTCTTAAAAAGATCTTTATTTAGCTGTTGGTGGTACAATGTTGGCAATAGAGGATTGCAGCAAAACAAAACAAACCAGGACGCCGGAGTGAATCCGGACAATTCGACGTGAAAGGGCTGAAGAATGGAAACAAAAGAAATGACCGATGGAACCTTATGGAGAAACAAAATTACATCAGGTGGATCTGGAAAAACAAAGGGGAACGAAACTGTAGTTGCTTCCGTCTGGGCAGATCACGGGTGGCAGAGAAGAAAAGCTTTGGGACAGCTGGAGGCAGCTTGTGAAGATGGCTGCCTCACCGGGGCTCCTCTGAGAAGGAAAATAAAAAATTTAAAGAAGACGGCAAGGTGAGGGGGAAGGGAGGGAGACGGACTGTGGTGGGGAGAAGGGGAAGAGAAGCCCAGACTGCATAGTAGCAATGCAGGTAGGGAGATCAAGGGCCCCTCCTTAATTTCTGCCCTGGGCCCCACACCATGTCTAAAACCGGCCCTGTATAGACTGGTAGCAAGCATGCCCCTCCTTGGAACTATTGGAAGTTTATATTGCTGAACTGTTGTCATATTATCTAATCAAGTTTGACTGTTTACATTCATTTTTTTTTGTTGTTGTTACATTTGTACCCCGCGGTTTCCCACTCATGGCAGGCTCAATGCAGCTTACATGGGGCAATGGAGGGTTAAGTGACTTGCCCAGAGTCCCACTAGCAACATTCCATGTAGAAGTCGGCCCTTGCAGATCACCAATGTGGCCGCGCAGGCTTCTGCTCGTCAGACTCACAGAAACAGAAGCCTGCGCAGCCTTCTACGTGGAATGTTGCTGGTGGAATAGCAACATTCCATGTAGAATCTCCAATAGTAGCAACATTCCATGTAGAATCTCCAATAGTATCTATTTTATTTTTGTTACATTTGTACCCCGCGCTTTCCCACTCATGGCAGGCTCAATGTGGCTTACATGGGGCAATGGAGGGTTAAGTGACTTGCCCAGAGTCACAAGGAGCTGCCTGTGCCTGAAGTGGGAATCCAACTCAGTTCCTCAGGACCAAAGTCCACCACCCTAACCACTAGGCCACTCCTCCACTCCACTCATTACATTTTGGATTCAGGCCTAGCCATTCAACTGAAGCGGTTTTGCTAGCTATTCTTTCTGAAGCAAAGGCTTTATTTGCTCAAGGGAAGTCAGCTTTCATTTTACAATTCGATCTTATGGCTGCTTTTGATCTAGTCGATCATATTTTGCTCTGTAAGTTAAGTTCTCTGGGTTTATCGGATCGGGTTTTGCTCTGGATGAAAGAGTTTTTGACTCATAGATTTTATAAGATGAAAATGGCTGATAAATGTTCTAATGAATGGATATCACTCTTCGGGGTCCCTCGGGGCTTTCCACTCTCTCCATCTTTATTTAATATTTTCATGGTTTCTTTCTGTCATGGTTATTTTCAACTGGGGTGAAGTTTTTCTATTATGCCGACGATATGTTTTTGTTGATTCCTGCCGACGTGAGCTCAGCTTCTACACTTTTCTGTTATTGCTCAATGTGGATCTAGGATTGAACACGGCTCTAAGTTAAATGAGGATAAAACTAAAGACCTGTGGTTGAGCCGCTTGGATTCCTCTGTTCCTTCTGATTTGATTCTAGCAAATAATCTTAACGTTGAAAGTGGAAAAAGTTTCCAGAGTTCTTGGTGTCCTTTTAGATACCAGGCCGTTGCCGAGACCACAGATTAATGCAGTGATTAAGACCACATTTTTTAAACTGCATTCATTTAGAAATATTTGCTCTTTGTTTGTGGTAAAGTATTTCTCCATTTTAGCTCAATCTGTTGTTATGCCTCTCTTCAGGAAATCTAGACTGCCCCTATTTGACTGACTGTACATTTGTCCTTTAGATTGTAAGCTCCTTGAGCAGGGACTGTCCTTCTATGTTAAACTGTACAGCGCTGCGTAACCCTAGTAGCGCTTTAGAAATGTTAAGTAGTAGTACTGTCTGTTGTCAGCTCAGGCTCTTTCTCGTTTTCAGGTCTTACAAAATACAGCAGCTAAGTTGATTTTTGGTTACAGAAAAAAATCAGGTCATGCTACACCTCGTTTGTTGAATTTGCGCTGTTCACTAGATAAGTAATAGAAGGGAATGGGGACAACAAATCGCTAGAAAATAATCACAAAATCTGGAATGACCCCAGGTAAAAAAGAATCCAAAAGTTGCCTGAAGTTAGTTGTCAGAAGGAAAAACGGCCTCAAAGAGCTCACTGACATAACGTATCTATAGAGCGAAATCGGATCACACAGATCCTCTCTTCATCATCGGCACGTAAAAACCCTTCAAGAACTGGAGTATGAACCACCTTAATAATGTGGCGAAACATGCGTTAATTGTGCAACATCAAATCAACTCCAGAGTTAACTGAGCTGTATATTTCAGGCTAAAGAGTTGGTAGAATGTGCTTGAATACAAAGCCAGCACTTATCTTAAGTAGTTTAGTAACACCAGGCTTATCCTGTGCCTGTGTCTACTGAAGGAATTTATTTTATTATTTATTTATTGCATTTGTATCCCACATTCCCCCACCTATTTGCAGGCTCAATGTGGCTTACATAGATTTGTTGACATAATCATAACAAGACATCAGATACAATTCGTAATGTGTAGCGATCAGGTAGGGAGGAGGAAAGAAGGAGGGAGTGATTAGGATAGTTGTATAAGGTGAGCTTTCATAATTGAGTGGGTTGGTGAGGTGACTTAGTGAGATTGTAGGCGTTCATTGTAGGCCTTGTTGGAGAAGAATGTTTTCAGAATTTAACGAACACTGTCTGCTGCTGCGGCAGTTTAACTTCATCTCACCCCAAGCCGACGGTGGCCAGCGTTTCGTTTTTGCTGCATCAGGGTCTCGGAGGTCAGGATACTGCTCTACTCTATCAAACAGCAACCAAAGACAAGTGCTGTGCGGTGGCGGTTTTTTAAACATATTTATAAATGATCTGAAAATGGAAATGACAAATGATGTGATCAGATTTACTGGTGACAAAAGAATGATTCAAAGTTGTTAATTGTGAGAAATTGCTGGATCACCTCGGGAGGCTGGAAGACCTGGGCCTCCAAATGGACAACTGCAAAGTGATGCATATTAGGAGGAATAACCCAATGCTGAGTTGCACGTTAAGAGTCAACACCCAGGAAAAAGATGTAGTTGTCATTGTGGACCAAGCCTCAAAAAAAAAGGAGGTAAAACCCCTCACGATCACAAAAAAAAGGTATTCTCATCTGTTCTCCTCACCTTTTTGTTTCGTATCAGTTGTCATTGTGGACAACTTGTCGAAATCTTCAGCTCAGTGTGTAGCGGTGGCCAACAACGCTAAACAGAATGTTAGGAACCATTAGGAAAGGGATAGAGATTAAGACAAAGAATGAGTATTGTGTGCATCTAAAAAAAAACCCCAAAACAACATTATAATGGAATTGGAAAAGGTACAAAGAAAGGTGACCAACCAGCTTATAATCGAAAGTAATCGCCGGCTATTTCCCGACACAAATCGGGATATGGCCGGCGATTTCGCAAAAGCGGCGAATAGCATATATTCGAAAGCTACATTTGTGATAGCTTCGCCGCTTTCCCTTCGCCTCACCGGCGAAAGTTCAAAGGAGCGTGTTGGCGGCAAAGGTAAGACGGGACATGGGCAGGCTTGGGCGTGGCTACCAGATGGCCGGCTTTCGCGGATAATGGAAAAATAAAACCCGGCGATAAGCAGTATTTCGCCGGGTTTACTTGGTCCTTTTATTTTCACGACCAAGCCTCAAAAAGGTGCCCCAACTGACCAGATGACCACCGGAGGGAATGGGGGATGACCTCCCCTTACTCCCCCAGTGGTCGCCAACCCCCTCCCACACTAAAATTATTAAAATACAAACCTTTTTTGCCAGCCTGTATACCAGCCTCAAATGTCATACCCAGCACCCAGACAGCAGTATGCAGGTCCCTGGAACAGTTGTTGTTGGTTGCAGTGGACTGCAGAAAGGCAGAGCCAGGCCCATCCCCCCCCCACCTGTTCCACTTGTGGTGGGTAATGTTGAGCCCTCCCAAACCCCCCAAAACCCACTGTACCCACATGTAGGTGCCCCCCTTCAACCCTTAGGGCTAGGGTAATGGTGCACACTTGTGGGCAGTGGGTTTTGGGGGGGATTTGAGGGACTCAGCACACAAGGGAAGGGTGCTATGCACCTGGAAGCTAATTTGGTTGTTTATAAAAGATGTTTGAAGTGCCCCCTAGGGTGCCCGGTTGGTGTCCTGGCATATGAGGGGGACCATTGCACTACAAATGCTGGCTCCTCCCACGGCCAAATGCCTTGGATTTCGCCGGGTTTGAGATCGCCGGCAGTTTTTTCCATTATTGCGGAAAAACAAAAGTGGCGATCTCAAACCCGGCGAAATCCAAGGCATTTCGCCGGCCCACACCGTATTATCAAAAAAAAAGATGGCCGGCCGTCTTTTTTGAAAATACGGTTCCGGCCAGCTGTTGCGCCGCCGCCAAAATAGATCGCCGGCGACCTATTTCGCCGGCGACGTTCGATTATTCCCCTCCAAATGATTAAGGGGACGGGAAGACTCTCATGTAAGGTAAGGCTAACAAGGTTAGGGCTCTTCATCTTGGTGAAGAGACAGCTGGTAGAGGTCTATAAAATCCTGAAAGAGTGGAACAGTTAAGCGTGAATCGATTGTTTACTCATCAGAAAGTACTAAGACTAGGGACACTCCATGAAGTAAGTAATACGTTTAATATAACCCAAGATACAACTTTTGACCCTACTAGTCAGTTCCAGAGCCCTTGGTCCTTTTGAGCATTTTCCTTACTCCTAGGGGAATTTACACAGAATTCCCCACCCTCACAGGATGTGTAGAATTAGGTGAAGGTACCTGCTTTGAGTGTCTCTTTCCCCCTCCCCCTCTCCCGCAGAGATTGGACAGCAAGTGAACTGCTACTGCAAGGTGGATGTGCCATGGGGGGGGGGGGGGGGGGGGAGAAGGAAAGAACAAAGTAAGGTGACAGTGTGCCATGGGGATGAGGAGGGCAAAGCAAGATGATCCTGTACGCTGGGGATTTGGGGGGGGGGGGGGCAGTGAAAGCTAAAATTGTTCCATGGGGAATGTATTTTTTTGGGAGGGGGGAGAGAGAAAACCGAGAGTGCAGAGAAAGTTAAGATTGTGCCTTGGAGCTGGGAGCAGGACAAGCTGAAAGTATGTCACTGGTGTGGGGGGAGATCAAGCTTGAGGATGTGCCATGGGAAGTGTTTTTAATGTCCCTCTCTACGACCCGGGGAGACCCATTTCTATGGAGACGTAGAGAGGGTTTGCGCCTCCACAGTCTGCTTGAACGCCTCCCTGAATTCCAGTGGTATCCCTCCCCAAGGGAATTGGCGTTGAGGAGGCATCAGAAGGCTCAGTTCTAACCTTATTCCCATCACCACAACTTTCTGTCCATTAGGATCAAAGTAAATCTTTATCCTTTTATTTTCCCACATATATTATATTGAAAATCAACCCAAATTAGTTCAGGGAATCAGTATTATTGGTGTGTGGATTACTTGGTAGATCAAGTGATAAGTAGAAGGTAAATAGAAATATAGAAATGAAGACAAAGATAGTTTCCAGAGATAAAGTATTTATTCTCACCAATATAAGGTCTTCAGGTCAGTACATTCATCAAACAGATTCTGAGTTCTACTGGACAGAGTTCTGCTGTCGGTCAAGTGTTGGAGGAAACTTCCCACTTTCTGTCTAAATCTCATCTCCTTTTATAGGCGAAGATCTCTATGCAAGTCAATGGCAAGACCCTTTTTTTTCTTATTATTGCCCAACCTCTGAGTCAATTTTCCGGCAGGTGTCCATCTGTACCATCTAGTTTCCGTTCTAGCTATTACAAGATTTCCGCTATTGTCAATAACATGTTTTTTTCTTATTACAAAAATATCTTGCACCTGTTTCCGCTTTTGTAAACATCTTATTTTTCTCTTCTTGATACAAAATTAACCTATTATTGACATCTCAGTTTCATATCAGCTTTCATAACATCTTATGATCTGAGTACCATCTCATAGAAGCACAGACTTCATTTTGAAAACCAGATTTTATCCATTTTAGTCCATTATTCAATCATCATATGTGCTATATTCAATTTGTAAGGTGTACCAAGTTTTATTAAGACTCATCATATAGTCCTGCTTTTGCAGGTTCTCAACTGTAATGCCATTAGTGGGTTATCAGGCCTAGTCAAGGCTTCTCAGCTGACCAAAGTCCTGTAACTTGGCCCACCACCATTCCAGTGGATAGGCCTTAAGCTACAACACATATTAACAGAAGGGTGGGAGAGATACAATGATAGCTGGACAGAGGAAGAGAAAGAATGAGGGGTGTGCTTGGGGGGAGGGGGAATGAGAGGTAGGGGTGGCTTCCTGGGGGGAAGGAGAATGAGGTGGGTGTGTTTGCCTGGGGGGAGGGAGGACAAGAGGTGGAGGTATTGCACGCGGGGGCAGAAGAATGAGAGGTGGGAGAGTTTGCCTGGGGGGAGGGAGGATGAGAGGTAGTAGGAGTATTGCATGCTGGAGAAGATTCTGGGGGCAGACAGAATTCGAGGTCCTGCTGGGAGTTAGAGGGAGAGAGAACTGCAATTATATTGAGAGATGGAACTGGGGAGGCTGGAGCCTGAGGAGGGAAAAGGTGGGAGGGGGAACTGTGCAAAAGCACTTAAAATAAACTATGCCGAATTCTTCCCAGAGTATTCTTTTGTACACTTCCTTCATTGCAAAATCTCCATCTTGGGCACAGAAAGCTAAGCACTGCACAGCCTCCCTCCCCCTCTCCAATCTTCGAATGCAGCATCATTTGTCACCAATCAATCAACATCTGTCTCTTCAGTCCATTAATCAACATCCAGTCTTAAGTTAATTTGGCATTCAGTCACAGTCAATCCATTGAACAGCATTTCGTATTCATTCTGCAGAAACAGTCAATGCTTAGTAAGCTCTGGAACTCATCGCTGGATCAACTGGTTAAAGCATTTAGTGTACCTGGGTTTAATAAAGGTTAAGACCAGGGACTCACAACCTAGTCCTCAGGACACATCTAGCCAGTTAGGTTTTCAGGATATCCACAATGAATATACAGGAGATAAGTTTTGCATACACTATGTATATCTATCTCAGCATGTTCACTGAGAATGTCCTGAAAACCTGGTTTGGACAAATGCCTCCAGGGAAAGCCACTGCTTGTCCCTGGGTTAAGTCGCGTGGAATTTGAAGGGAACGTCCATAAACCGCTATTGAGATAGACATGAGGGAAGCCACTACTTGCCCTGGGATTGATAGCATGGAATCTTGCTACTCTTCGGGATTGTGGCATGTTGCTACCCTTTGGGTTTCTGCCAGGTACTTGTGACCTGGATTGGTCGCTGTTGGAAACAAGATCCTGGCCTAGATGGACCCAGTATGGCTATTCTTATGTGTATTTTTGGAGTCCTGCAGGCTGACTGGAAAAGAGGGGATGGAATAGAACAACCCTGCTACTCTGGAGTCTGAAAATTAAGTGATGGAACCATGTTTTAGGCTGTTTTCCCCCTTCCCCAACCCAAAAAAAAATGAAGCCCTGATTTTGCATATAATTCTTAACTCTGTCTGGTGATTGAGTAATAGGTTTACTTGACTCTCTTTACTACTACTACTACTTAACATTTCTAGAGCGCTACTAGGGTTATGCAGCGCTGTACAGTTTAACAAAAAAGGACAGTCCCTGCTCAAAGGAGCTTACAATCTAAAGGACTTCCCCCCCCCCCCCCCCCCCAAAAAAAAAATGAAGCCCTGATTTTGCATATAATTCTTAACTCTGTCTGGTGATTGAGTAATAGGTTTACTTGACTCTCTTTAAATAACTCATAGTGCTCGGCAAAGAAACCAAGAGTCTGGAGTCCATTCCTATCCATGGTTGTCCATTCTCTTTCTGTTGTTTTCTTATTTCTGCTTTTCTTTGGTAACATATGAACATATTTACATGTTTCCCACTGTTCATGTCTAAGAGCATCCGGCTGAGTCATAATCGTTAATCGGAGAACCTCCTCTTCTTCCTTGCTCTCCTAAGAGGAATCCATGGTTGACCTCGATATCTTCACACTGCTGCTGAACCAATTTAGAGGGAAATTAGAGAATTTTGATACAGGGTTCTTCTTCATTTAATTACCAGACTCCCCATCCAAAACACTTCACTGTACAGGGTCAGTCAGAAAAGGCAGACGGTGCAAACTCTGCCTGAGCTGTTGTAGAGCTGGACTGATAGTAACATAGTAACATAGTAAATGACGGCAGAAAAAGACCTGCATGGTCCATCCAGTCTGCCCAACAAGACAAACTCATATGTGCTACTTTTTGTGTATACCCTACTTTGATTTGTACCTGTCCTCTTCAGGGCACAGACCGTATAAGTCTGTCCAGCACTATCCCCGCCTCCCAACCACCAGCCCCGCCTCCCACCACTGGCTCTGGCACAGACCGTATAATGGATCCTAAGGAGCTTAGCCAAGATTGGGTGGCAGAGCCAGCCAGTGGTGGGAGGCGAGGATAGTACTGGGCAGACTTATACGGTCTGTGCCAGAGCCGGTGGTGGGAGGCGGGGCTGGTGGTTGGGAGGCGGGGATAGTGCTGGGCAGACTTATACGGTCTGTGCCAGAGCCGGTGGTGGGAGGCGGGGCTGGTGATTGGGAGGCGGGGATGGTGCTGGGCAGACTTATACGGCCTGTGCCAGAGCTGGTGGTGGGAAGCGGGGCTGGTGGGTGGGAGGCGGGAATAGTGCTGAGCAGACTTATACGGTCTGTGCCCTGAAAAAGACAGATACAAATCAAGGTAAGGTATACACAAAAAGTAGCACATATGAGTTTGTCTTGTTGGGCAGACTGGATGGACCATGCAGGTCTTTTTCTGCCGTCATTTACTATGTTACTATGTTACTATCAGTCCGGCTCTTCCGTGGATCGCTGGTGAATGTGTATCCTGGGTGTCAAGGATAGTGTCGTTAGCTTAATTCGTTTTACCGTGGTTGTTAAAATAGTTTCATCATATGCAAGATCTTTAGGCAATGAGCCCTGCTGTCCAACAAATCACCTCAAAAAAAAAATCACCTCAAAAATTAAAAAAAAATAAAAAAAACCCCCAAGATTTGTGTTTGGAAGATTTAGTCAGGAGCATTTCACACCATTTTTGCATGATTTGCATTGACTTCCTGTTGAGGCACCATGCAACTTAAATACTTCTTGTTTTGGAAATCATTGTGCAAAGGCGTGCCATATTATCTGGCAAAGTGTGTGATGGATTACGTACCCAACCTCTCTTTAGGGTTGTGATAGCTGCCGTATGTGTCAATGGTCCACTTATACATGATGAAGTGCTTTTGGTTGTGTAGTGACCACTTTACCCCCACCTTTTGCAGTTGGGAAATTCTTGAAAGAACATAACCATTGCCATACTGAAACAGACCGAAGGTCCATCAAGCGCAGTATCCTGTTTCCAACAGTGGCAAATCCAGGTGACAAGTACCTGGCAAGATCCCAAAACAGTACAATACATTTTATGCTGCTTATCCTAGAAATAAAGCAGTGGATTGTCCCAAGTCCATCTTAATAATGACTTATGAACTTTTCTTTTAGGAAGCAATCCAAACCTTTTTTAAACCCCGCTAAGCTAAATGTTTTTACCACATTGAATGTATAAGCTTTCTGCCTTAGAGTTCAGTTCTTGAGTCCAGTGCCTACAGTCTCCAGTCTAGCTTCAGTCTCGGAGACTTCTAGCCGGTTCGGTTTCACCAGAGGGTTTAGTTCCAAAGGTTTTGCTCCAAGTCCGCCGGGCTTGTTTGTCTCTGCTTGTCTGAATCAACGACTGCTCCTGTCCCTTCATAGCAAATGGGTTGTGCCTCTCTTGAGTGTCTGGAAGCTGCCTATGATAACGTAAAGGCCTGGCCTGGTCTTGGACCGGTGCCCTGGAGATTTGGACTCCACTTCCTCAGGGGACGCTGTTTAATGCTTGGATCTGCGGTTGGGCTCTTTTTTGACCATTCATGGCATGTCACTCCTGGAAATAATTTCTTCTTTTAGTGGGTTACATCAAATATATATAATAGAATGTATTGTCATTACACATATAGATAAAACATAAAAGAACAGCAGTGAAAATGTTTAGCCGTAGAAATATTGTAAGGCTATACAGATCTATTACTTCCAATCTAATATTCATAATTGTCACAAATGGTCTTTTAATTTCTCACAATATATAATAAAATCAGGCTTCTCCATAAATGAGCTCATATCACTGGCCCTGCCCTGAAAGAGTTCTTGCCCTAATTACTGAGCAGCCTTACCTCATTGTGGGTTGGAAACCTGAAGAACCTTCTAGCTTCAGAGCACAAGGATCTGCCAGGAATATACATTTATCAGACCTTGCAAGTAGCCTGAGCCAATCCATGTATTTCGCTTAATAGCAACAAAAGAACCTTAAGTTTCACCCGGCTCCTAGTCAGAAGCCAAGGAAGCTCATGAAGATGAGCGATACGATGACAATATCTCCAGTCGGTGATGAGCCTTCCAGCTGCATATTATAAAAGCAGTAGAGCTTTCTTTGAAGTAGCAGGTAATCCCATAAAAACAGCATTACAGTCATCTGCTCCAGGTGAAACTAGTGCTTGTAAAACATTCTGAAGATCATGGAATGCCAAACGATGATGTCATGTTTGCAACAACAAAAAAGAACCATCCACAGCTTATCACCTTATCAAAAACCTCCAGAACACATGGAGAGTGATACCCCCCTCCCCCGTCTCCTTAAAGAGATTTCCCAGCAATTCCTTGTGTGGTCCATCCAGTCTGCCCAGCGAGGTGTCTACAGTTGCGTCTGCACTGTGCAAGTACCAGCATTGTAAGCAGGGCAGTCGGCAACTTGCCTTGCCAATCTCATATGGACAGTTCTTTGATCCAATGTTGAACACAACACCATTGCTTTCAACCCTAAGAATATCTTCCCCTCCCCCACTGCCGAGCTTTATGATTCTACCCCTCCCCCATAGAGTACGTAGCACTTTCAATCAGATCATATCGCAAGCTCTTCCTGCTCGATGAGGTGCCTAGCTTTAGATCCTAACGCCCAAATGAGGGTATTTAGCACCTAACTGCAAAGGGGTGGGGTATGTGGGCGGAGCATGGACAGGTCACACATTTAGGTACCAAACATAGAATATTGTAAATTGTGTGTCTAGGTGCCACTATTTACCCTTTACATGATGTAAGTGTTAAGATGTGAAGCGTCTGTTCACGCTTTCCAAAAATACTAGGACTAGGGGGCATGCGATGAAGCTACAATGTAGTAAATTTAAAATGAATTGGAGAAAATGTTTCTTCACTCAACGTGTAATTAAACTCTGGAATTCATTGCTAGAGAATGTGGTAAAGGCGGTTAGCTTAGCAGAGTTTTAACAAGGTTTGGACGGCTTCCTCCAGGAAAAGTCCATAGACCGTTATTAAATAGACTTGGGGAAAAATCCACAATTTCTGGGATAAGCAGTATAAAATGTTTTGTACATTTTTGGGATCTTGCCAGGTATTTGTGACCTGGATTGGCCACTGTTGGAAACAGGATGCTGGGCTCGATGGACCTTTGGTCTTTCCCAGTATGGTAATACTTTTGTACCTATTATGTAAACTTGGAGGCTGAATACCAAATTAGGCTGTGTTCTAGAACAGAATCTGGAGGCCCTGAAGCTCTTACAGAATACTACCTTAGCACGGATTTTGGGCCCCTAATTTTTAGCGCCCTGTTAAAGCACAGTATGCCACTTACAATGTCAACACAATACACATTACTTTAAATGTTCTCATTGAAAGACACAAAGAAACAACAAGACAGCAAAGCACACTTTTGTTTTCCTCCACAAACTTGCTTACCACCTTTAACAAAACCCCCTTCCTGTTACCCCTCCCCCACCAATAAACCCACACCCCAACCAGTGTGAATTAGGTAAAAGAGGAAGCAAAAAATGACTACAGGGTCTTGACCCCATAGTACCTAATCATAGTCATGGAACACTGGCTCTACCCTTACCCCTATCCACCCTCCCCCCCCCCCCCCCCCAAGATAGCACTGTTGAGGACCTGACCTCGTGCTTTAGGAGAGATGGATTGGAGGTACACCTCACATATAGAGAGAAAGACCCTTTGTCATTTAGGGTGGTACTGTGCCCCGCGTAATTCTCAGAGCATCTGAGGATGGAGCCTGTTACGATGAAGCCAATGATTATGGATTCATTTTTTACCAACCACAGAGGCCTTGCGTAGACACTGCCTTATCCCACGTTCCTGAACCCCATAGTGGCTCTGTACATTTGCAAATTTCAATGTGGAGCCCCAAATCTGTTGTAAATAATGTAAAACCCTGATTCTTCTACTCAGTTCGATTCGGTCGAAGAGTGATTTAAATTTGAATACGAATAATCCGGGGCTCTACTTTCCTAAGTCCTACTGAAATAAACACTTGATGTCTGGTTTCACATTGCTTCTTTTATTATTTGTTATGCTACAGGTTGGCCAAATAATATTTTTCATTATTCGTATTCGGACATTTAGAGTGGAGGAGTGGCCTAGTGGTTAGGGTGGTGGACTTTGGTCCTGAGGAAGTGAGTTCGATTCCCGGCACAGGCAGCTCCTTGTGACTCTGGGCAAGTCACTTAACCCTCCATTGCTCCATGTAAGCCGCATTGAGCCTGCCATGAGTGGGAAAGTGCAGGGTACAAATGTAACAAAAATAAAATATACTATTCGGTAGAGCTGTATTAATACATGCTTTAAGTTTACAGGGTGGGGGCTCTATAATGAAATTTATTTGTTGCATTTGTACCCCACATTTTCCCACCTATTTGCAGGCTCAATGTGGCTTACATAGTACCGTCAAAGGCGTTTGCCCAGTCGGCTGATAACAAATACATAGTTGTATAGTGATCGAATGAGGTATAAGTGGAGGGTCGGAAGGGGTGAAGATTGCGTGTTGTCCTGTTTGGTCATAGTTATGCTGTGTTGGTAGGTGAAGAGGGTTAAGTGGAGTTGTTGGGGTGACAAGGAGGAGGGCAGGAGGGGAGGCACTGGTGGTTGTGAATTGAAATAATTTATATGTAAAATGTGCTTATCTTGTAAACTTCAGAACTGATTGCTGAAGACACAATGTCAGCAGGTGTACTGGGATAGTGTATTTATGAGAATATGGGAAAACGTCACTTTCTGACATAAGCATCCTAAATGTTTTTCTAAGAGCAGTATATGCTGCTTCACAACTGGTAAAGTTTAAAAATCATATTTTCCTTTCTTATCCCATGTAGGAGATTGCTGGTGACCCTCAGTTCATTGTTGATGGAGCAACAAGGACAGACATCTGTCAGGGAGCGCTGGGTGAGTAATGAGTATGATGCCTGGATTTTGGAGTCTCAGTCCTTCCTTTCGTCAATCTGCTATCAGAGGTGCAGTCCCTGGGGTTGGGTCTCAAACCTCACTTTAGTGATGATTTAGGAGCAGGTATAAATCAGGGGGCACTAGACAAGGTAGAGTGTGTGGCCCCAGTGGCAGGATCTCAGTCCTTCTCTTAGTAATACTGCAGGAGCAGATATCAGTCAGAGGACACTGGGTGATGGACAGGGATGGAGAACAATCCAAATGAAGAAAATAGCCACTAGCAAATTAGATGATCGAAGGGCACTCAGGGACGACAGGGTCATCGCAGAAAGACTAAATTAATTCTTTCCTTCAGTCTTTACTAAGGAGGATGTTGGGGAGATACCTGTGCTGGACATGGCATTTAGGGGGAATTCTTTCTATAGGTATCCGGAGGCTGCTTATGAAAGAATGCTAACATAACCGGATATTATAATGAGAAAGTATCTTGAAATGAAAATGTCTTTAAGTCAGTTTTAAATTTTTGTAAGGAGCGTTCCAATATCAAACTAGAAGGAAGAGCGTTCCATAACGTAAGTCCTGTAACACTAAAAATACGTGGTCAGATGATGTCTAGACAAATATGCCTGAAGAAGGAACTCTTAGGCAGTTTTCTTAGGAAGTTTGTAATGTCCTGGAAGGAGAGTAGGGGATGAGTAGATGCGATAAGTATAGCGGGTCACCTGAATAGTCTACTTTATATACTAACCAAAGAAATTGAAGTGTTATTCTTTGTTGTATGTTCTTATAACAGAGGGGTGACATGGTCACATTGCTTTGAACCTGTAAGAAATTTTATGGCCATATTTTGAACAGTCTGCAGTCTTTGTATATTGGAACTTCTGAGACATTCAAGAGAGAATTCCAATAGTCCAGTCGACTTGTTATGAGAGGACGAAAAACAATTTTAAGGGCATTTTTCGTGAACAGCTCCCTCACTGAGTAAATCATGTGCAATTTCTAACATAGTAACATAATAGATGACAGCATATAAAGACCTGTACGATCCATCCAGTCTGCCCAACAGGATAAACTCATTACATATGGTGTTTGATACTTCATATGCATACCTGGTCTTGATTTATCCTTATATTAAACTTGGGTTCAAAATAATATATCTTTTTTTATTTTTATGTATGCACTTTAAAAAAAATACTATAAAGTGTTTTAAATTATTTTAAATGTGCTCAGACCATACCGTTTACACCCATTATATCCCCAAGAGGAATATGTGGTGGTGTCACAATGGAACCATCATTGCACATATGATGTTCCACCTCCTAATATTTGTGAATGTACATACAGCTGAGCCCAAGTAGATCTTAATCACCGGTGTATGCGTATATTTATAATACATATGTATAGGTCATAAACTACTCACATTAAATACTGTTAGACTTGAGCTCAAACCTCCGCCCATAAATTATGGTGCTTTCTTTATTACCATCTAATACATGGATAATAAAACATACCATTCAACATTTGTTTGAACCTAAAGGAGGTAAATGTTAATTCATGACACCCTGATCTCACTTCCCCACATATCTTACAAAAACCAACCCACAATGCGATATACACCCATATTCACATAATTATTTCACTTCCCTTGGGGTATATTGTGCTCGTGCTTGTGCTTCATTAAAATCACATATCATTCATCCATTCCAATCTTGCCATCAAAATAACTGCTCCCTTTAACTCTGGCCGAGTTTCAAAAGTCTTCATCAGAAAGGGAAACTAAAAATAGGAAAACACTCTTTTACAAACAACCCACTCTTACAGGGTGAAGTATACACTCACAATGCTTCAGACAAACTCAATATATTAAAACAAAATAACTCACAATACTAATCTTTTAAACCAATTTACAGGCATCATAAATCCCCCGGGTAGGATCGCCTCTGGAACCCTTCCTCACTCCAAGTATCAAAGCTCAGAGACAATTGTAAAACCACAGGGGGTCAAATTAACACCAGTCAAAGCCACTCCACCTCCCTGTTCAATCCCGAAGGGTGAACAGTGTTCCAGGAAAATATCAGACGCTGCTCCTTTTGGGCTAGAATTTCACTTAAATTGCCCCCTCTGGTCAATTCAATATGAAGCAGCACTGTATAACGTAAATCCTGAATGTGATGGTTATACTCCTGCCAGTGTCCAGATAAAGGAGCCTCAGGCTTACATGTACGAATGTTACTGACATGTTCCCCAATCCGAATCTTGATTTTTCTACGCGGGGGATTTATGATGCCTGTAAATTGGTTTAAAAGATTAGTATTGTGAGTTATTTTGTTTTAATATATTGAGTTTGTCTGAAGCATTGTGAGTGTATACTTCACCCTGTAAGAGTGGGTTGTTTGTAAAAGAGTGTTTTCCTATTTTTAGTTTCCCTTTCTGATGAAGACTTTTGAAACTCGGCCAGAGTTAAAGGGAGCAGTTATTTTGATGGCAAGATTGGAATGGATGAATGATATGTGATTTTAATGAAGCACAAGCACGAGCACAATATACCCCAAGGGAAGTGAAATAATTATGTGAATATGTGTGTATATCGCATTGTGGGTTGTTGGTTTATGTAAGATAAGTGGGGGAAGTGAGATCAGGGTGTCATGAATTAACATTTACCTCCTTTTGGTTCAAACAAATGTTGAATTGTATGTTTTATTATCCATGTATCAGATGGTAATATGGAATGCACCATAATTTATGGGCGGAGGTTTGAGCTCAAGTCTAACAGTATTTAATGTGAGTAGTTTATGACCTATACATATGTATTATAGATATACGCATACACCGGTGATTAAGATCTACTTGGGCTCAGCTGTATGTACACACACAAATATTAGGAGGTGGAACATCATATGTGCAATGATGGTTCCATTGTGACACTACCACATATTCCTCTTGGGGATATAATGGGTGTAAACGGTATGGTCTGAGCACATTTAAAATAATTTAAAACACTTTATAGTATTTTTTTTAAGTGCATACATAAAAATAAAAAAAGATAAATTATTTTAAACCCAAGTTTAATATAGTGAGTTTAAGGTTTAACTTGGTTTGTGGATTTGTTCTTCCTGATTTTTTGTGACTTGATTTATCCTTGCCAATTTCAGGGCATAGACCGTAGAAGTCTGCCCAGCACTGTCCTTGTTCTAAAATTTCTGAAGTTAAAGCCGAAGTCCTGAACAGCTCCACTCCATCCCATCCAAATCTATTCAGCCACGATGAGGACACAGACCTTAGAAGTCTGCCCAGTGCTGGCTTTGCTTCCCAATTACCAGTTTTGATTACCTGATCTCCGCTAAGCTTCTTTGGATCCATTCCTTCTAAACAGGATTCCTTTATATTTATCCCATGCTTTTTTGAATTCCATTACCATTTTAATTTCCACCACCTCCTGCAGGAGGGCATTCCAGGTATCTACCACTCTCTCTGTGAAAAAAATACTTCCTGACATTATTCCTGAGTCTGCCCCCTTTCAACCTCAATTCATTTCCTCTTGTTCTAGTGCCTTCCTGTCTCTGGAAAAGGCTTGTTTGTGGATTAGTACCTTTCAGCTATTTGAACATCTGTATCATAAGCAGTTCTGGACAACTTTCAAATTATATAAATGAAAGTTTAGTGATTGATCTAGTACTAATCCCAGGATCTTAACCAAAGAAACAGTAAGTATAGTACAGTTTGCCAATTGGAAAGGAATGATAGGGGTCATGGCATCTTTCCAAGAAAGAAGCATTGCCCAAGATTTTGGAAGATTTAAATGGAATATGTGAAGCCTTAACCAATCTGCAATCCTAGGGAGCTTATCGTTGAATAAAGATATAGCAGGGGACATTCGCAGTTGAGAGTGCCAAGGATCTGAATGTCGTCCGCATAGACAAAGGGGTTAGGCCTAAGGTTTAAATATGTCCTAGGAGCGGTGCCATGAATATATTGAAGAGAATAGGGGCTAAGATAGGCCCTTGAGGTACCCCACAATAAGAGGGGTGTGTGTCTAAGTGGTTATCTCACTAGAGGACTACGATATTACAGTTTGTCAAGTAGGAACCTAACACCATCCCTTGAATACCTATATCATGAAGTCTATTAAGGAGAAGTGTGTGATAGTATGAAGAAAATCATAACAACAATCAAAGATAATCGATAGCTGGATGTCAAAGAATTAAATGAAGAAGCTTTGGGCCCATAGAAGTAAACTTGTTATCAAGGCATTTGGTGAGATGAGGGATGAGTGTTAACAACACAGACACAAGATATTTCAGATATTGTAGCTTTAAGGATGACGTTGTAGGAATGTATTTGTTAGCGGATTCCATTTGTCTCAGTTGTGCATGTTGTTGTTATTTAACGAGTGTTAATGTTGTTATCCGCCTAGAACGTTTGAATTGTTGCGGAATATACATTTTTAAATAAATAAAGATAAATATATTGTAAACTTTCTGATCTTCCTGATGAAAAATGATTTATCAGCTAGTAGTGTACTTTATTCACTTTTTGTAACACAAATCACAGTGTGGCATTTTAACGCAGTGGTGAGACGGAGAAAGTGCTTGGACCTTCATGGGTTGAGGAGGTTGTCCTTATGAGTCATTGACAGCATTTTCTGTATGTTTATTTTATTTTATTTTTATTACATTTGTACCCCGCGCTTTCCCACTCATGGCAGGCTCAATGCGGCTTACATGGGGCAATGGAGGGTTAAGTGACTTTGCCCAGAGTCACAAGGAGCTGCCTGTGCCTGAAGTGGGAATCAGTATTGAGCTATGAAAGAGTTGACTGCTTCTGAGGTGTAGAGTCAAAACATGTGCTGTGCTGAAGGTGCCCTTATGCTGAGACTAGCACAGCCTGGAGGTGGTAGAAGTTTGAAATTAGATACAGCTTGAGTAGAGAAGGGATTTCACCTCCAAAGGCTTGCAAGGCATTCTGTTGGGTGAGAGACAGCAAAGTGTCCTTTCCTTTATTTTGTGTTGTAGCCCTGTGTCCACCTATTTGGACTGGTCTACTCCCCCCACTCTCTTACCCATCAATAGTCCCACTTTCTTACCTCTGCATCTGTTATGCCCCCTTCCCCTTCCTTGCCTATTCTTGTCTCTTACCATTTTCTCTTATTGCATTTGTCATTTTTAATTCTCCTATGTAAGCCACATTGTGCCTGCGTGTGTGGGAAAATGTGAGGTAGAAATGTACTATAAATAAATAAATTAATTAATTAAAGGTGTGGCATGCACCTGTAAGAGGTTTGCATGGGGAGCCAGTGACAACTATAAAACCACAGCACAGGCTTACCAGGATGTTCCCTCTAAGCTGTGGGGGAGTCCTCCATCTACGGTCCTGCCAGTTGGGGGGGGGGGGCCCTGTTTCACTATCACATTTTCAATATTGAGGGACAGGCAAGCTCTGCAGAACTCAAGGGTGCCTGCCTGTCCGTAGTGACTGAAAGCAGTTGGAGGACCCCCGCACAGCTTAGAGGGACCAGTGATCTTATTTTATTTATTTATATTTGTGGCATTTATACCCCGCTCTTTCCCGCTCGATAGCAGGTTCAATGCGACTTACAAGGTATGGTACAAAGTATCACAGAGATAATACAGTATGGAACAAAGTATCAGAGATGACATAATTACATAGAGTAGTACAATAGTGGGAGATGTGGGGAAGGGTTGGAGTTTGGATAGTACTAATGGTGTGAGTTAGGTTCGAGAGTTAGGATGGTTCATTTGGATAGGCTTGTTTGAAGAGGTAAGTCTTCAGCAGTTTTCGGAAGGGTAGGTGTTCATTGGTTTTTCCGGATGTGTCGAGGTACGGCGTTCCAGAGTTGGCTGCATAACGTGGCTTTGTTGTTGGTCCGAGGTTTCATTGAGGAAACTGGGAGTGGCAGCCATCAGCTCAGTAGATGGTGAGATTGAGTGGTGCCATAGTCCTTACCCAGACTATTACAGTCTGCATTCTTGGCGTGTTTCTGAAATCAGCACTGGAAGACACAGTTGCAGTGGCAAAGCCATGGGTGGGCCTGGGCCCACTCAAACTTCTGGCACCTTTTGTTATAGTTGGTGGGGACTCCCAAGCCCAACCAGCTGGAAGAGGTCCTCCGATGACCAGGACAGGTCATTCTCCTACTTGCAGCAGCCGTCAGCATTGTCCACGCATTGCTGCCTCGCTGTCTGTTCTCCCCTCCCCGGCGCATACTAAGTTTTTTCTCATGCACTGGCTGCAGCAGATAGGGGAGTGTCCTGGTCTGGCCGCCGGAAGACCTCTTTCAGCTTGTGGGGCATGTGGGATCTCTGTCAGCTCAGATATTTATTTTATTTGTCAGGAGGTCACTGATGAAGGGGCAGGCGTGGGGGCAAAAAGCACGGGGGGGGGGGGGGGGTGAGGAATTGTGTGCCTATCCACTTTCGGCTCAGGCCCACCCAAATATCATGTCTGTTTACGCCTCTGCACAGTTAGAGGATATTTGGGCCTTTAGTACTGAGTGCTGTGGAGGCGCTAGCAAGGACGTCAGACTCACAGAAACAGAAGCGTGCGCAGCCGAGTTGCTGATCTGCAAGGGCAGACTTCTACATGGAATGTTGCTAGTGGAATAGCAACATTCCATGTAGAATCTCAAATAGTAGCAACATTCCATGTAGAATCTCAAATAGGGAAAGGGAAATGGAAAAGGGACTTGATATACTGCCTTTCTGAGGTTTTTGCAACTCCATTCAAAGCGGTTTACATATATTCAGGTACTTATTTTGTACCAGGGGCAATGGAGGGTTAAGTGACTTGCCCAGAGTCACAAGGAGCTGCAGTGGGAATTGAACTCAGTTCCCCAGGATCAAAGTCCACTGCACTAACCACTAGGCTACTCCTCCACTCATTCCACCAATAAGAGCCAACCTCATCAGTGATGTCACAATGGCTTGATTGCCCGATACTTGGTTCGCTTCTGATATTGTGATGTCATAAGGGAAAGGGGGAAGGGAAATGGGACTTGATATACTGCCTTTCTGAGGTTTTTGCAACTACATTCCAAGCAGTTTACATATATTCAGGTATTATTTTGTACCAGGGGCAATGGAGGGTTAAGTGACTTGCCCAGAGTCACAAGGAGCTGCAGTGGGAATTGAACTCAGTTCCCCAGGATCAAAGTCCACTGCACTAACCACTAGGCTACTCCTCCACTCATTCCACCAATAAGAGCCAACCTCATCAGTGATGTCACAATGGCTTGATTGCCCGATACTTGGTTCGCTTCTGATATTGTGATGTCATAAGGGAAAGGGGGAAGGGAAATGGGACTTGATATACTGCCTTTCTGAGGTTTTTGCAACTACATTCCAAGCAGTTTACATATATTCAGGTATTATTTGTACCAGGGGCAATGGAGGGTTAAGTGACTTGCCCAGAGTCACAAGGAGCTGCAGTGGGAATTGAACTCAGTTCCCCAGGATCAAAGTCCACTGCACTAACCACTAGGCTACTCCTCCACTCATTCCACCAATAAGAGCCAACCTCATCAGTGATGTCACAATGGCTTGATTGCCCGATACTTGGTTCGCTTCTGATATTGTGATGTCATAAGGGAAAGGGGGAAGGGAAATGGGACTTGATATACTGCCTTTCTGAGGTTTTTGCAACTACATTCCAAGCAGTTTACATATATTCAGGTATTATTTTGTACCAGGGGCAATGGAGGGTTAAGTGACTTGCCCAGAGTCACAAGGAGCTGCAGTGGGAATTGAACTCAGTTCCCCAGGATCAAAGTCCACTGCACTAACCACTAGGCTACTCCTCCACTCATTCCACCAATAAGAGCCAACCTCATCAGTGATGTCACAATGGCTTGATTGCCCGATACTTGGTTCGCTTCTGATATTGTGATGTCATAAGGGAAAGGGGGAAGGGAAATGGGACTTGATATACTGCCTTTCTGAGGTTTTTGCAACTACATTCCAAGCAGTTTACATATATTCAGGTATTATTTTGTACCAGGGGCAATGGAGGGTTAAGTGACTTGCCCAGAGTCACAAGGAGCTGCAGTGGGAATTGAACTCAGTTCCCCAGGATCAAAGTCCACTGCACTAACCACTAGGCTACTCCTCCACTCATTCCACCAATAAGAGCCAACCTCATCAGTGATGTCACAATGGCTTGATTGCCCGATACTTGGTTCGCTTCTGATATTGTGATGTCATAAGGGAAAGGGGGAAGGGAAATGGGACTTGATATACTGCCTTTCTGAGGTTTTTGCAACTACATTCCAAGCAGTTTACATATATTCAGGTATTATTTGTACCAGGGGCAATGGAGGGTTAAGTGACTTGCCCAGAGTCACAAGGAGCTGCAGTGGGAATTGAACTCAGTTCCCCAGGATCAAAGTCCACTGCACTAACCACTAGGCTACTCCTCCACTCATTCCACCAATAAGAGCCAACCTCATCAGTGATGTCACAATGGCTTGATTGCCCGATACTTGGTTCGCTTCTGATATTGTGATGTCATAAGGGAAAGGGGGAAGGGAAATGGGACTTGATATACTGCCTTTCTGAGGTTTTTGCAACTACATTCCAAGCAGTTTACATATATTCAGGTATTATTTTGTACCAGGGGCAATGGAGGGTTAAGTGACTTGCCCAGAGTCACAAGGAGCTGCAGTGGGAATTGAACTCAGTTCCCCAGGATCAAAGTCCACTGCACTAACCACTAGGCTACTCCTCCACTCATTCCACCAATAAGAGCCAACCTCATCAGTGATGTCACAATGGCTTGATTGCCCGATACTTGGTTCGCTTCTGATATTGTGATGTCATAAGGGAAAGGGGGAAGGGAAATGGGACTTGATATACTGCCTTTCTGAGGTTTTTGCAACTACATTCCAAGCAGTTTACATATATTCAGGTATTATTTTGTACCAGGGGCAATGGAGGGTTAAGTGACTTGCCCAGAGTCACAAGGAGCTGCAGTGGGAATTGAACTCAGTTCCCCAGGATCAAAGTCCACTGCACTAACCACTAGGCTACTCCTCCACTCATTCCACCAATAAGAGCCAACCTCATCAGTGATGTCACAATGGCTTGATTGCCCGATACTTGGTTCGCTTCTGATATTGTGATGTCATAAGGGAAAGGGGGAAGGGAAATGGGACTTGATATACTGCCTTTCTGAGGTTTTTTGCAACTACATTCCAAGCAGTTTACATATATTCAGGTATTATTTTGTACCAGGGGCAATGGAGGGTTAAGTGACTTGCCCAGAGTCACAAGGAGCTGCAGTGGGAATTGAACTCAGTTCCCCAGGATCAAAGTCCACTGCACTAACCACTAGGCTACTCCTCCACTCATTCCACCAATAAGAGCCAACCTCATCAGTGATGTCACAATGGCTTGATTGCCCGATACTTGGTTCGCTTCTGATATTGTGATGTCATAAGGGAAAGGGGGAAGGGAAATGGGACTTGATATACTGCCTTTCTGAGGTTTTTGCAACTACATTCCAAGCAGTTTACATATATTCAGGTATTATTTTGTACCAGGGGCAATGGAGGGTTAAGTGACTTGCCCAGAGTCACAAGGAGCTGCAGTGGGAATTGAACTCAGTTCCCCAGGATCAAAGTCCACTGCACTAACCACTAGGCTACTCCTCCACTCATTCCACCAATAAGAGCCAACCTCATCAGTGATGTCACAATGGCTTGATTGCCCGATACTTGGTTCGCTTCTGATATTGTGATGTCATAAGGGAAAGGGGGAAGGGAAATGGGACTTGATATACTGCCTTTCTGAGGTTTTTGCAACTACATTCCAAGCAGTTTACATATATTCAGGTATTATTTTGTACCAGGGGCAATGGAGGGTTAAGTGACTTGCCCAGAGTCACAAGGAGCTGCAGTGGGAATTGAACTCAGTTCCCCAGGATCAAAGTCCACTGCACTAACCACTAGGCTACTCCTCCACTCATTCCACCAATAAGAGCCAACCTCATCAGTGATGTCACAATGGCTTGATTGCCCGATACTTGGTTCGCTTCTGATATTGTGATGTCATAAGGGAAAGGGGGAAGGGAAATGGGACTTGATATACTGCCTTTCTGAGGTTTTTGCAACTACATTCCAAGCAGTTTACATATATTCAGGTATTATTTTGTACCAGGGGCAATGGAGGGTTAAGTGACTTGCCCAGAGTCACAAGGAGCTGCAGTGGGAATTGAACTCAGTTCCCCAGGATCAAAGTCCACTGCACTAACCACTAGGCTACTCCTCCACTCATTCCACCAATAAGAGCCAACCTCATCAGTGATGTCACAATGGCTTGATTGCCCGATACTTGGTTCGCTTCTGATATTGTGATGTCATAAGGGAAAGGGGGAAGGGAAATGGGACTTGATATACTGCCTTTCTGAGGTTTTTGCAACTACATTCCAAGCAGTTTACATATATTCAGGTATTATTTTGTACCAGGGGCAATGGAGGGTTAAGTGACTTGCCCAGAGTCACAAGGAGCTGCAGTGGGAATTGAACTCAGTTCCCCAGGATCAAAGTCCACTGCACTAACCACTAGGCTACTCCTCCACTCATTCCACCAATAAGAGCCAACCTCATCAGTGATGTCACAATGGCTTGATTGCCCGATACTTGGTTCGCTTCTGATATTGTGATGTCATAAGGGAAAGGGGGAAGGGAAATGGGACTTGATATACTGCCTTTCTGAGGTTTTTGCAACTACATTCCAAGCAGTTTACATATATTCAGGTATTATTTTGTACCAGGGGCAATGGAGGGTTAAGTGACTTGCCCAGAGTCACAAGGAGCTGCAGTGGGAATTGAACTCAGTTCCCCAGGATCAAAGTCCACTGCACTAACCACTAGGCTACTCCTCCACTCATTCCACCAATAAGAGCCAACCTCATCAGTGATGTCACAATGGCTTGATTGCCCGATACTTGGTTCGCTTCTGATATTGTGATGTCATAAGGGAAAGGGGGAAGGGAAATGGGACTTGATATACTGCCTTTCTGAGGTTTTTGCAACTACATTCCAAGCAGTTTACATATATTCAGGTATTATTTTGTACCAGGGGCAATGGAGGGTTAAGTGACTTGCCCAGAGTCACAAGGAGCTGCAGTGGGAATTGAACTCAGTTCCCCAGGATCAAAGTCCACTGCACTAACCACTAGGCTACTCCTCCACTCATTCCACCAATAAGAGCCAACCTCATCAGTGATGTCACAATGGCTTGATTGCCCGATACTTGGTTCGCTTCTGATATTGTGATGTCATAAGGGAAAGGGGGAAGGGAAATGGGACTTGATATACTGCCTTTCTGAGGTTTTTGCAACTACATTCCAAGCAGTTTACATATATTCAGGTATTATTTTGTACCAGGGGCAATGGAGGGTTAAGTGACTTGCCCAGAGTCACAAGGAGCTGCAGTGGGAATTGAACTCAGTTCCCCAGGATCAAAGTCCACTGCACTAACCACTAGGCTACTCCTCCACTCATTCCACCAATAAGAGCCAACCTCATCAGTGATGTCACAATGGCTTGATTGCCCGATACTTGGTTCGCTTCTGATATTGTGATGTCATAAGGGAAAGGGGGAAGGGAAATGGGACTTGATATACTGCCTTTCTGAGGTTTTTGCAACTACATTCCAAGCAGTTTACATATATTCAGGTATTATTTTGTACCAGGGGCAATGGAGGGTTAAGTGACTTGCCCAGAGTCACAAGGAGCTGCAGTGGGAATTGAACTCAGTTCCCCAGGATCAAAGTCCACTGCACTAACCACTAGGCTACTCCTCCACTCATTCCACCAATAAGAGCCAACCTCATCAGTGATGTCACAATGGCTTGATTGCCCGATACTTGGTTCGCTTCTGATATTGTGATGTCATAAGGGAAAGGGGGAAGGGAAATGGGACTTGATATACTGCCTTTCTGAGGTTTTTGCAACTACATTCCAAGCAGTTTACATATATTCAGGTATTATTTTGTACCAGGGGCAATGGAGGGTTAAGTGACTTGCCCAGAGTCACAAGGAGCTGCAGTGGGAATTGAACTCAGTTCCCCAGGATCAAAGTCCACTGCACTAACCACTAGGCTACTCCTCCACTCATTCCACCAATAAGAGCCAACCTCATCAGTGATGTCACAATGGCTTGATTGCCCGATACTTGGTTCGCTTCTGATATTGTGATGTCATAAGGGAAAGGGGGAAGGGAAATGGGACTTGATATACTGCCTTTCTGAGGTTTTTGCAACTACATTCCAAGCAGTTTACATATATTCAGGTATTATTTTGTACCAGGGGCAATGGAGGGTTAAGTGACTTGCCCAGAGTCACAAGGAGCTGCAGTGGGAATTGAACTCAGTTCCCCAGGATCAAAGTCCACTGCACTAACCACTAGGCTACTCCTCCACTCATTCCACCAATAAGAGCCAACCTCATCAGTGATGTCACAATGGCTTGATTGCCCGATACTTGGTTCGCTTCTGATATTGTGATGTCATAAGGGAAAGGGGAAGGGAAATGGGACTTGATATACTGCCTTTCTGAGGTTTTTGCAACTACATTCCAAGCAGTTTACATATATTCAGGTATTATTTTGTACCAGGGGCAATGGAGGGTTAAGTGACTTGCCCAGAGTCACAAGGAGCTGCAGTGGGAATTGAACTCAGTTCCCCAGGATCAAAGTCCACTGCACTAACCACTAGGCTACTCCTCCACTCATTCCACCAATAAGAGCCAACCTCATCAGTGATGTCACAATGGCTTGATTGCCCGATACTTGGTTCGCTTCTGATATTGTGATGTCATAAGGGAAAGGGGGAAGGGAAATGGGACTTGATATACTGCCTTTCTGAGGTTTTTGCAACTACATTCCAAGCAGTTTACATATATTCAGGTATTATTTTGTACCAGGGGCAATGGAGGGTTAAGTGACTTGCCCAGAGTCACAAGGAGCTGCAGTGGGAATTGAACTCAGTTCCCCAGGATCAAAGTCCACTGCACTAACCACTAGGCTACTCCTCCACTCATTCCACCAATAAGAGCCAACCTCATCAGTGATGTCACAATGGCTTGATTGCCCGATACTTGGTTCGCTTCTGATATTGTGATGTCATAAGGGAAAGGGGGAAGGGAAATGGGACTTGATATACTGCCTTTCTGAGGTTTTTGCAACTACATTCCAAGCAGTTTACATATATTCAGGTATTATTTTGTACCAGGGGCAATGGAGGGTTAAGTGACTTGCCCAGAGTCACAAGGAGCTGCAGTGGGAATTGAACTCAGTTCCCCAGGATCAAAGTCCACTGCACTAACCACTAGGCTACTCCTCCACTCATTCCACCAATAAGAGCCAACCTCATCAGTGATGTCACAATGGCTTGATTGCCCGATACTTGGTTCGCTTCTGATATTGTGATGTCATAAGGGAAAGGGGGAAGGGAAATGGGACTTGATATACTGCCTTTCTGAGGTTTTTGCAACTACATTCCAAGCAGTTTACATATATTCAGGTATTATTTTGTACCAGGGGCAATGGAGGGTTAAGTGACTTGCCCAGAGTCACAAGGAGCTGCAGTGGGAATTGAACTCAGTTCCCCAGGATCAAAGTCCACTGCACTAACCACTAGGCTACTCCTCCACTCATTCCACCAATAAGAGCCAACCTCATCAGTGATGTCACAATGGCTTGATTGCCCGATACTTGGTTCGCTTCTGATATTGTGATGTCATAAGGGAAAGGGGGAAGGGAAATGGGACTTGATATACTGCCTTTCTGAGGTTTTTGCAACTACATTCCAAGCAGTTTACATATATTCAGGTATTATTTTGTACCAGGGGCAATGGAGGGTTAAGTGACTTGCCCAGAGTCACAAGGAGCTGCAGTGGGAATTGAACTCAGTTCCCCAGGATCAAAGTCCACTGCACTAACCACTAGGCTACTCCTCCACTCATTCCACCAATAAGAGCCAACCTCATCAGTGATGTCACAATGGCTTGATTGCCCGATACTTGGTTCGCTTCTGATATTGTGATGTCATAAGGGAAAGGGGGAAGGGAAATGGGACTTGATATACTGCCTTTCTGAGGTTTTTGCAACTACATTCCAAGCAGTTTACATATATTCAGGTATTATTTTGTACCGGGGCAATGGAGGGTTAAGTGACTTGCCCAGAGTCACAAGGAGCTGCAGTGGGAATTGAACTCAGTTCCCCAGGATCAAAGTCCACTGCACTAACCACTAGGCTACTCCTCCACTCATTCCACCAATAAGAGCCAACCTCATCAGTGATGTCACAATGGCTTGATTGCCCGATACTTGGTTCGCTTCTGATATTGTGATGTCATAAGGGAAAGGGGGAAGGGAAATGGGACTTGATATACTGCCTTTCTGAGGTTTTTGCAACTACATTCCAAGCAGTTTACATATATTCAGGTATTATTTTGTACCAGGGGCAATGGAGGGTTAAGTGACTTGCCCAGAGTCACAAGGAGCTGCAGTGGGAATTGAACTCAGTTCCCCAGGATCAAAGTCCACTGCACTAACCACTAGGCTACTCCTCCACTCATTCCACCAATAAGAGCCAACCTCATCAGTGATGTCACAATGGCTTGATTGCCCGATACTTGGTTCGCTTCTGATATTGTGATGTCATAAGGGAAAGGGGGAAGGGAAATGGGACTTGATATACTGCCTTTCTGAGGTTTTTGCAACTACATTCCAAGCAGTTACATATATTCAGGTATTATTTTGTACCAGGGGCAATGGAGGGTTAAGTGACTTGCCCAGAGTCACAAGGAGCTGCAGTGGGAATTGAACTCAGTTCCCCAGGATCAAAGTCCACTGCACTAACCACTAGGCTACTCCTCCACTCATTCCACCAATAAGAGCCAACCTCATCAGTGATGTCACAATGGCTTGATTGCCCGATACTTGGTTCGCTTCTGATATTGTGATGTCATAAGGGAAAGGGGGAAGGGAAATGGGACTTGATATACTGCCTTTCTGAGGTTTTTGCAACTACATTCCAAGCAGTTTACATATATTCAGGTATTATTTTGTACCAGGGGCAATGGAGGGTTAAGTGACTTGCCCAGAGTCACAAGGAGCTGCAGTGGGAATTGAACTCAGTTCCCCAGGATCAAAGTCCACTGCACTAACCACTAGGCTACTCCTCCACTCATTCCACCAATAAGAGCCAACCTCATCAGTGATGTCACAATGGCTTGATTGCCCGATACTTGGTTCGCTTCTGATATTGTGATGTCATAAGGGAAAGGGGGAAGGGAAATGGGACTTGATATACTGCCTTTCTGAGGTTTTTGCAACTACATTCCAAGCAGTTTACATATATTCAGGTATTATTTTGTACCAGGGGCAATGGAGGGTTAAGTGACTTGCCCAGAGTCACAAGGAGCTGCAGTGGGAATTGAACTCAGTTCCCCAGGATCAAAGTCCACTGCACTAACCACTAGGCTACTCCTCCACTCATTCCACCAATAAGAGCCAACCTCATCAGTGATGTCACAATGGCTTGATTGCCCGATACGTGGTTCGCTTCTGATATTGTGATGTCATAAGGGAAAGGGGGAAGGGAAATGGGACTTGATATACTGCCTTTCTGAGGTTTTTGCAACTACATTCCAAGCAGTTTACATATATTCAGGTATTATTTTGTACCAGGGGCAATGGAGGGTTAAGTGACTTGCCCAGAGTCACAAGGAGCTGCAGTGGGAATTGAACTCAGTTCCCCAGGATCAAAGTCCACTGCACTAACCACTAGGCTACTCCTCCACTCATTCCACCAATAAGAGCCAACCTCATCAGTGATGTCACAATGGCTTGATTGCCCGATACTTGGTTCGCTTCTGATATTGTGATGTCATAAGGGAAAGGGGGAAGGGAAATGGGACTTGATATACTGCCTTTCTGAGGTTTTTGCAACTACATTCCAAGCAGTTTACATATATTCAGGTATTATTTTGTACCAGGGGCAATGGAGGGTTAAGTGACTTGCCCAGAGTCACAAGGAGCTGCAGTGGGAATTGAACTCAGTTCCCCAGGATCAAAGTCCACTGCACTAACCACTAGGCTACTCCTCCACTCATTCCACCAATAAGAGCCAACCTCATCAGTGATGTCACAATGGCTTGATTGCCCGATACTTGGTTCGCTTCTGATATTGTGATGTCATAAGGGAAAGGGGGAAGGGAAATGGGACTTGATATACTGCCTTTCTGAGGATTTTGCAACTACATTCAAAGCGATTTACATATATTCAGTTACTTATTTTGTACCAGGGGCAATGGAGGGTTAAGTGACTTGCCCAGAGTCACAAGGAGCTGCAGTGGGAATCGAACTCAGTTCCCCAGGATCAAAGTCCACTGCCCTAACCACTAGGCTACTCCTCCAAGAGCAGCGGTGATGTTCATTAATCTTGCTCTTTTCAGTGGCATACCAAGGGGGGGGGGGCGGTGGGGGCGGTTCGCCCCGGTTGCAAGCCGCTGGGGGGGTGCCACACGCGCCTGTCCTTCATTCCTTCCATGCTCCCTCTGCCCCGGAACAGGTTACTTCCTGTTCCGGGGCAGAGGGAGCATGGCAGAAACGAAGGACAAGCACACGCGGCACCCCCTCCAGCGGCGTGCACCCGGGGGAGGGGTCTTTCATGGGGGGGGGGTCACGCTGCATCCAGGGGGCGGGCGCATCGGCGATCCACCCCGGGTGTCAGCCCCCCTAGGAACGCCACTGGCTCTTTTGATTGCTATTTGTCCTAGGCAGCTCTTTCACTCATACATTCCCACTTATTAAATCTATGAAATAGTTGTATATTCTACAGCATTATTTTAAGCAAGCAGTATGTTACATTTGTTGTGAATGAAGCTCTACATTTGTGTGGTACAGAACACGCATACTCGATCCTGATTTGTCTGTGCCATTGTCATGATGCAGATCGTAGAAGTCTGCCTGGATGCCTAAAATCGTGGGATTGAAAGCAAGCAGTGAGTGCAGCAGCTCAAAGCAACAGTGAAAAGACTTTCCACTTGCTCATACAGCAATGGTCAGGGGAAGGGAGGGAGGGAGGAAAATACAGAGAGTGGCAGTTGTTTACATCCTTCACCGCGTTACTAAATGGGCTGTTTTGGTCTTTATGTGCAGTTTTCCTCTGTTGCAGGGTGATGGAGGTGAGACATTGAGAAATTCGTAACTGTGACAAGTTACCTGCAGAGGGCTTTTCAAGGTTCAGTGGGTGGGTTGGGCACAGGGGATTCTGTGCACTCTAGGACCTCCTGACGTTTCCACGGGCCCTTTCTTTCCGTGGCTGTGCTTCATGGCCCTTTGTGTTTCTGTCTCTCTTCTGCAGGTGACTGTTGGTTGTTGGCTGCCATCGGCTCCCTCACCCTTAATGAGGATCTCCTGCACAGGGTGGTGCCACATGGACAGAGTTTCCAGGAGGACTATGCCGGTATCTTCCATTTCCAGGTAGAGTTGCTTCTTCTCCAGGCCTGGCTCTGTCAGTCTGGGATATTCCCAGGGGCAGAGGAGCACCCCTTTGACTGAAGGGAGCAAACAAACCAATGCCCAGCTCCTCCTCCAAGCTTTCCCTCTTGCCAATGTTGTTCCACGGCCCCAGTGACCCAGCCCATTCTCCTTTTACAGTATATTCCAGTCTGCAGTTTGATTGTCCACTTTCCAAGGAGGCAAAATCTATCTCCTTCTACTGCAAGCGTCAAGTATCCCTGACGCTTGCAGTAGAAAATGACCGCATGTGTACTGTTGTGGTTTTGGGGATTTTCAGCTTATTTATTTATTAGGATTTATTTACCGCCTTTTTGAAGGAATTCACTTAAGGTGGCGTACAGCAAGAATAAATCAAGCATAAGTAATAGACATTTACAGCATTAAAAATATTCAGACAACAATACAAAGCATGGCATAGTAAGCTGCATCAGCTTTGCTTCCTATAATACAGAATGTTATCTTAGAAAATCACTATGG
Source organism: Microcaecilia unicolor (assembly GCF_901765095.1). Classification (NCBI taxonomy): domain Eukaryota; kingdom Metazoa; phylum Chordata; class Amphibia; order Gymnophiona; family Siphonopidae; genus Microcaecilia; species Microcaecilia unicolor. The sequence continues at coordinate 8,078,678 of NC_044033.1, forward strand.
GGCTCATTTTTGAAAGGGGAAAGGGAAATGGGACTTGATATACCGCCTTTCTGAGGTTTTTGCAACTACATTCAAAGCAGTTTACATATATTCAGGTACTTATTTTGTACCTGGGGCAATGGAGGGTTAAGTGACTTGCCCAGAGTCACAAGGAGCTGCAGTGGGAATCGAACTCAGTTCCCCAGGATCAAAGTCAACTGCACTAACCACTAGGCTACTCCTCCACTCATTCCACCAATAAGAGCCAACCTCATCAGTGATGTCACAATGGCTTGATTGCCCCAATACTTGCTCACTTCTGATATTGTGATGTCATAAGGGAAAGGGGGAAAGGAAAATGGGACTTGATATACCGTCTTTCTGTGGTTTTTGCAACTACATTTAAAGCGGTTTACATAGTATATACAGGTACTTATTTGGATCTGGGGCAATGGAGGGTTAAGTGACTTGCCCAGGCTCACAAGGTGCTACTACTACTACTACTATTTAGCATTTCTCTAGCGCTACAAGGCGTATGCAGCGCTGCACAAACATAGAAGAAAGACAGTCCCTGCTCAAAGAGCTTACAATCTAATAGACAAAAAATAAAGTAATCAAATCAATTAATGTGTACAGGAAGGAGGAGAGGAGGGTAGGTGGAGACTCAGTCCACCAATAAGAGCCAACCTCATCAGTGATGTCACAATGGCTTGATTGCCTGATACTTGGCTCACTTCTGATATTGTGATGTCATAAGGGAAAGGGGGAAAGGGAAATGGGACTTGATATACCGTCTTTCTGTGGTATTTTGCAACTACATTCAAAGCGGTTTATTATTATTACATTTGTACCCCACATTTTCCCACCTATTTACAGGCTCAATGTGGCTTACAGAGTGTTGTTATGACAGAGTCATGACAAGATATTGGATACAATCAAAAGTAAGCAGAAGATGGATGAGGAGTTAGAGAAGATGGTGTTAGAATAGGATAGTTTAGGAGGTGATTTGTGTCTTTAAGGGGTCTTTTTGTAGGCTCTATTAAAGAGATGTGTCTTCAGAGATTTGCGAAAGTTGCTTAGATTGTCCATAGTTTTTAGGGCTGGGGGTAACCCATTCCATATCTGTGTACTTCTGTAGCTGCAGTGGGAATTGAACCCAGTTCCCCAGAATCAGAGTCCGCTGCACTAACCACTAGCCTGCTCCTCCACTAGCAACATTCCATGTAGAAGCCTGCCCTTGTAGATCAGCAACACGGCCGCGCAGGCTTCTGTTTCTGTGAATCTGACATCCTGTACGTACAGGACGTCAGACTCACAGAAACAGAAGCCTACACGGCTGCGTTGCTAATCTGCAAGGGTTCTACATGGAATGTTGCTGCTAGTGGAATAGCAACATTAATATTCCATGTAGAATCTCAAATAGTAGCAACATTCCACGTAGAATCTCAAATAAGGAAAGGGAACTGGGACTTGATATACTGCCTTTCTGAGGTTTTTGCAACTACATTCAAAGTGGTTTACATATATTCAGGTACTTATTTTGCACCAGGGGCAATGGAGGGTTAAGTGACTTACCCAGAGTCACAAGGAGCTGCAGTGGGAATTGAAGTCAGTTCCTCAGGATCAAAGTCCACTGCACTAACCGCTAGGCAACTCCTCCACTCAGAAAAACATCCAAAAAGTGTTATAAAGAGGTATTTCTTCTCTAAACGTCCAAATCACTATTTTCAAAACCTATTTTGCAGAGGTTTATCTATGCAGTTTGGGGGAATGTTGGGGGCAGGATTAGGGCGTCCTGAAACTTGGACGTTTTGCAGCCCATAATGGAACAAAATGAAAACATCCAGGACTACAATTTCAATATTTTGGTCTAGCACAAAAAGGTTCTCTAAATAACCAGACGACCACTGGAGGGATTTGGCCATGGTCCCCTTTACTCCCTCAGTGGTTACGGCCTCCTCCCACCCCACAAAAATGTGAAAGAAACAGTACCTGCGAGCCACTATAATGGCTTCAGAATTTATGGACAGTCCTATTGGAGCAGAAAGCAGGTCCCTGGAGTAGCCTAGTGGCACTGTAGACAAGGAAACCCAGGCCGATATCCCACTGTAACTGTTACACTTGTGGTGGAAAGTGTGAGCCCTCCCATACTCACCAAAAACCTACTGTGCCCACATATAGGTGACCCTGTCAGCTATAAGGGCTATTGTAGTGGTGTAGTTGGGTACAGTAGGTTTTGGAGGGCTCACCATACAATATAAGGAGGTAACAGTGAAGTGTACTACAGTGTCCCCTAGGGTGCCCCACTGCTTTCTTGGGATGTCTGGGTGGCCAGTCTATGAAGAATGTCCCCCCCCCCCCCCCCCCCCCCACACACACACACCTCATACATCCCAATGGCTTGTTTTTGTGCGTTTTTCACTTGGACTATTTTTTTCCCCCCGAAAATGGTCCTCAAAGATAAACGCATTGAGAACAAAAACAAGCATGTAGCCATTTTAGAACAAAAAAACAAAAAGAAAAGATAAGGCATTTTGCTGTTTTGAAAATGGCCATGTTTCCTATTTGAATTTGGGACGTTTACAGCAAAACGTCAAAGTTGGACATAGACGTAATATCGAAAATGTCCCGCCAAGTCTGTCTGTCTAGCCTCATTATAATTTTTAAAGTGTTCATCCAGTTTAGACTTCCGAAGTAGAAGGTAGAATACCCACTAACCGGCACCTCACACCTTTTATGTGTCGTTAATATCCAGTGTGCCCGGAACTTGCTTCACAAAGGTGTTGCTTCTGTGCTGGGTCTGTAGGGAGCCAGACTCATCCAGCTCATGTGATACCTCAGGTCACATTGTGATGTCATCAAGCATTTTTAAAGCTGCACTGTCATTGGTTAGTGCCTACGATCACCAGGAAAACTCCATTTCTTACCTTGTTTCTGATGGTCATGTTACACAACATCTGCATAATGATCCTGGTCATATCCAAGTACAAAGTTCTGCATCAAAGGAGAAAATGAGGCATTGAAGAATACTCATGCAGTTCCTTGATATTTCCTCAGGGCTTTGACATACAGTTTATTTATTTATTCATACTTGTATCCCACAATTATCCAAAACCGAGTTTTGGTTCAATGTAGGGTTACCATATGTCTTGTTTTACCCAGACATGTCCTCTTTTTGAGCGTAAGTAGTTTTCAAGGCTTTTGGTAATGCGTTCCACAGTTGTGTGCTTATGTAGGAAAAGCTGGATGCATAAGTTGATTTGTATTTGAGTCCTTTGCAGCTTGGGTAGTGGAGATTTAGGTACGTTCGTGTTGATTTGGATGTGTTTTCTAGTTGGTAGGTCGATCAGGTCTGTCATATATCTCGGGGCTTCACCAGAGTGCAGATTTTGAAAGCAATGCGTTCTTTGATTGGGAGCCAGTGTAGTTTATCGCGAAGGGGTTTTGCACTTTCAAATCGCATTTTTCTGAAGATAAGCCTAGCTGCCATGTTTTGAGCGGTCAGAAGTTTCTTTAAGGTTTGTTCTTTGCATCCCGCATAAATTCCATTGCAGTAGTCTATATGGCTTAGTACCATTGTTTGTACCAGGTTGTGAAATGTTTCACCCGTTCGAGTTTCCACATTGAGTGGGAAGAAATCCGTCCGAAGGCGGAGAACTCAGAACGCCCCACAGAAAAACAACAGTCTTCATGCTTCAATAAACTTCTTTTATCAACATACATCTTCCAGTCTTTGGTATCCTTGGTCACTCTCCCACTTTTTCTGTTGTACTATCCACATTGAGTGGAACATTTTCTTTGTTGTGAATGTCACTTGGCTCTCTAGTGTTAGGTTGCGGTCCATTGTAACGCCGAGGATTTTCAGGCTGTCTGAGATAGGGAGGGTGTAATCTGGAGTGTTGATAATTGTGGGGTTGTCTGTGCTGTGTTATTTTATTTTTGTTACATTTGTACCCCGCGCTTTCCCACTCATGGCAGGCTCAATGCGGTGGGCAATGGAGGGTTAAGTGACTTGCCCAGAGTCACAAGGAGCTGCCTGTGCCGGGAATCGAACTCAGTTCCTCAGGACCAAAGTCCACCACCCTAACCACTAGACCACTCCTCCATGGGATGAGAGGATGAGACAGTGTGTTTTTTCTTTATTTTTAGTTGAAATGCATTTGCCCAAGAGTCCATGATGTTATAAGGGACACAGTCCATAAAAGTCTGTCCAGCACTGGCTTCACTTCCCCACTGCTGGAGCTGCCGTTTAAGCAGCAGTCCTGCTCATCATGAATGACCTTATAGCTGTTGATCTGCTAAGTTCTGTTTTGATACTATCCTATTTCTATTTAGGGATTTTTTTTGTGTCTGTCCCTTACATTTTTGAATTCTGTCCCTGTTTTCCGGCAGGACATTCAGGCATCCATCACCCTCTGGATTCACTGTAGCTAAGCAAAGAGACCTAGATTTATTCTAAAGATTCCCTCTGTGAGGGTCAGAAAGTCCCAAGGCAATCTGGAGAAAGATTAAGCCCTGAATACGGTGAAGGTGCTGTTTGGCTTTTGTCCACCATGTGCTTTCCTCCTCCCTCTTTAAGGCTTAGTCAATGATTCTGTATTGCAGGGTTATAAAACCAGGAGGAACAAAGCACAGCATTTCATCAATATCCCCTTACTGACTCTAAAGTAATCACATTGCCATGATTTGATCAAATCATTAAAAGGCAATTATTTCTAAAAGGTTCTCCAAACAATCCCGTCTGTGCCTCTCTTTTTTTTTTTACGGGCAGCAGCTACTTAAAGGGCCCTTGTTCTGAAGTTTCCGATATCCTGGCCTTTTTTATATGTTGGTTCTTGCCTCATCTTTTTCTCTTTGGGGGTCTATATGTGTGTCTCTCCCTTTCTCTTCTAAGCGTGTATCTATCTTTTTATTGTTCATCTGTCTTAGGACACAATAACTGTCAGGCTGGGTGTGAGCCCTTGAGCCTAGGCCGAGGCCTAATACAGCTTTTAGGCCAGGGCCTAGGATGGACCGAACAGGTACTATACACCACCCCAGCTACCAAGCCCTACACACACACACGCGACTGACTTGCACTATCAGAAAGGGGAAGATAGGGCATTTAGGCGGGCCTCACGGCCTAACGGGAACCCACTTGCTCAGAATACAGTCATTCGGGCCTCACGGCCTAACCGGAACCGACTCAAACCCAGGGAAGGGAGAAGGAAAAAAACGAGGGGTCCCCACGGGGTCTAGAGGACCAACACACTAAGTGTTCACTAAGGACACAAGGGAAAAATGAACTAAGAGAGGTAACTACAGGAAACACATCATGCTGTGCCTCACAGCACACAAAGAATTATGGATACAGAGAGCAGAGACCCCCAACAGACAGGAGAGGGAAAAGCCAGCAAAAAATAGAGAGCTGGGCCAGGGACGCATCCCGCTCAGAAAGGGCAGCACACAGTAATAGCGAGGGTAGTGACAGCAAAAAAAAGAATTAAAACAGTCACAAGGGAAAGACTGCTCCAAACACTCAGCTGCCAGAGGCAGGCAAAATACCAAGCTCTGAACACACAGCTGCCAGAGGCAGGAACACTGCGGACAAGGGTAACGTAAACACAGGGAAGAACAACCAAACAACTTCCACGGAAAGAAACAAAAGGTCCCGTGTCTGCCACAAAGACAAGAAGCACGACAAAATACAAACACAGCCCAAAGGGTAACGCCAAGGGAAACAAAGCAAACAACCTGGAACAGAATGATAAACGAGCTTACCACAAAGCACCAGAATCAAACAGAAGAAATCACAGGTGAGGGAAGAGGGGTAATCGGACACACCCTGGAAGCAGCAAGCACACTGAGACAGAGCTACAGAGGGCTACAGCAAGGAAGGAGAAAACAAACTCCACAATACAGAGATCAAAAGCTCAAACAGCGCAAGGAAAGGGTTCAGCAATAAACGAAGGGCAACGCCAAAGCAAGGGTCGTTGGGAAGGGTAAGCTTACGTAGATCAGACTGACGTCAGCTCAGCCCAGATGGGCCAATCAGGAACGTTGCCAGGCATTCCCCTGTCTGACTAGCAGAGTTAAACAGAATCATAACAATAACTCATCTGTCCACACACAAACACCCTTCTGTTCACACACCCCTGTAGCCACCCACCCACCCCCTCTCTCCATACACATCCACCTATCCATACACACACCCCTCTATCCACCCACCCCCACGCACATATACATCTCTGTCCACCCACCCACACACACTCTGTCCACACACACACTCCTCTGTTCACCCACCCATTCACACCTACACACACTTCTGTCCACACAACCCCCCTCTATTTATCCACCCACACCCCCCCCCCTCTATACTCCTATGCACAGACACAGCTCTATCCACTCACCCACCTCTACAAATACATCTCTCTAGCCACCAACCCACACCCCCCCCTGTCCACTCACCCCCCCCCCCCCCCAGTCCATTCCCACACTCCCCCACACACACCCCCTCTCGGGCACACACCCCTTTATCCATCCACCCACATCCACACATATCTCTGTGCACACACACCCCTGTATCCCGCCCCCGCCCCCCCCACACACACACACCCTTGTATCCACCCACCCATACACACACGGATATTCAAAGCAATTTAACCAGCCAGACAATGCCATTAACTGGTTAAATAGAATATTGCCATCTAACTGCTAATACTCCTCGGGAGATAACGGTTATCTCTGCTGAATATGGCCAGTTAGCGCCTAGCGTATAACCGGATATATCTTGCAACTTGTCCAGTTAGATGCCAATATTCAGCGCCTAACCGGATAAGTTTAGCACTGAAATAGGACTGTATAAATAGCTGTCCTAACTTCTGCTGCTAAAAAGTTAACCGGTTAATGCTGAAAATTGGCATAACTGGTTAACTTTTTAGCAGTTAAATAAAAAAACCCAGGTATTTAGTACCAGTTGCCGGAAACGGCCCGGCATTGAATATGATGCGCTATAGCACTTGTAGTCTGCCAACTCCCAAAATATGGTTCAAAGCTAATTTAATGCCAGCAGCGGACAGCAAAAACGCTGCTCTCTGCCAGCTAAATATCAGGCCCAATGGGGAGAGGGACCTTGGGGTGATGGTGTCCAAGGACCTTAAAACAAAAGACCAGTGTGACAAAGCAGGTCCGTAGCTAGAAGGATGTTAGGTTGCATCGAGAGAGGAGTAACCAGCAGAAGAAAGGAGGTGTTGACGCCTCTGTACAAGTCGTTGATGAGGCCCCACCTGGAGTATTGTGTTCAGTTTTGGAGGCCATATTTTGCTAAGGATATAAAAAGACTAGAAGCGGTCCAGAGGAAGGTGACAAAAATGATATGAGGCCTGCGTCATAAGACACATGGGAAGAGCCTGGAAGACCTGAATATGTGTAGTCTAGAGCAAAGAAGGGACAGGAGAGATATGATACAGATGTTTAAGTACTTGAAAGGTATTAATATAGAAACAAATCTCTTCCAGAGAAGAGGAAATGGTAAAACTAGAGGACATGAGCTGAGGTTGCGGGGTGGTAGACTTAGGAGTAATGTCAGGAAATTCTTTTTCACGGAGAGGGTGGTCGATGCTCGGAATGCCCTCCTGAGGGAGGTGGTGGAAAAAAGCTGTGGTGGAATTCAAAAAGGTGTGGGATGAACACAGAGGAACCCAATTTAGAAAATAGATGGTAGAAAACAAAAATAAATTAAAAACCTTAAATGGGTGCAGGAGGCGGATGTGTGAGTGACAATTGGACAACTACTCCGGCTGTGGCAGACTTTGTAGGGCTGTGTCTGTATATTATTATATGGCAATCCAATTTAGGATAGGCTGGAGAGGGGTTCAATGGCAACTTCAGTATCTGGAACCGAGGACAGTGCTGGGCAGATTTTTGTGGTCTGGATTTGGATAGGATGGAGTGAGCTTTGAAGGTAACTCCAGTAGGTGGGACATAAGGATAGAGCTGGGCGGACTTCTACGGTCTATGTCCCAGAAACAGCAAAGAAAGACTTGTGATAAAGTATATACTATCATATTCATTGTTGATTTAATCATGATTTGATAATGAGTATGACTGCTGGGGCGGAGTGGATGGACCGTTCAGGTCTTTATCTGCCGTCAGTTACTATGTTACTATAAATAATATGAAACCACTTAAATCTCCACACTACAGAATCTTTGGTAAATATAATCACGCTCTTCACAAATCCAAAGATAAGAACTTATCTTTGGAACTATAAATAATATTACAATAATCCAAATGACCCAGTGTAAGTGTCTGTATTATCAGGCTGAAGACATCTATTTTGAAATATGATCTTATATGTCTCAGCTTCCGTAATAAACTAAACACCTTGATGGATAACATGTGGACATGAGGCTCAAGAGAGAGTACAGAAGTATAAGTAATGCCACACTGGGAAAAGACCAAGGGTCCATCGAGCCCAGCATCCTGTCCACGACAGCGGCCAATCCAGGCCAAGGGCACCTGGCGAGCTTCCCAAACGTACAAACATTCTATACAATCAAGCCATTGTGACATCACTAATGAGGTTGGCTCTTATTGGTGGAATGAGCCACTATGACATCACAATAGGTTAAATCACTGCTCTATGTAATAAAAGTGAGCCAGTAGAGGACATAAGTACATAAGTAATGCCACACTGGGAAAAGACCAAGGGTCCATCGAGCCCAGCATCCTGTCCACGACAGCGGCCAATCCAGGCCAAGGGCACCTGGTGAGCTTCCCAAACGTACAAACATTCTATACATGTTATTCCTGGAATTGTGGATTTTTCCCAAGTCCAATTAGTAGTGGTTTATGGACTTGTCCTTTAGGAAACCGTCTAACCCCTTTTTAAACTCTACCAAGCTAACCGCCTTCACCACGTTCTCCGGCAATGAATTCCAGAGTTTAATTATGCGTTGGGTGAAGAAAACTTTTCTCCGATTTGTTTTAAATTTACTACACTGTAGTTTCATCGCATGCCCCCTAGTCCTAGTATTTTTGGAAAGCGTGAACAGACGCTTCACATCCACCTGTTCCACTCCACTCATTATTTTATATACCTCTATCATGTCTCCCCTCAGCCATCTCTTCTCCAAGCTGAAAAGCCCTAGCCTCCTTAGTCTTTCTTCATAGGGAAATCGTCCCATCCCCGCTATCATTTTAGTCGCCCTTCTCTGCACCTTTTCCAATTCTACTATATCTTTCTTGAGATGCGGCGACCAGAATTGAACACAATACTCAAGGTGCGGTCGCACCATGGTGCGATACAACGGCATTATAATATCCTCACACCTGTTTTCCATACCTTTCCTAATAATACCCAACATTCTATTCGCTTTCCTAGCCGCAGCAGCACAATGAGCAGAAGGTTTCAGTGTATTATCGACAACGACACCCAGATCCCTTTCTTGGTCCGTAACTCCTAACGTGGAACCTTGCATGACGTAGCTATAATTCGGGTTCTTTTTTCCCACATGCATCACCTTGCACTTGCTCACATTAAACGTCATCTGCCATTTAGCCGCCCAGTCTCCCAGTCTCGTAAGGTCCTCTTGTAATTTTTCACAATCCTGTCGCGATTTAACAACTTTGAATAACTTTGTGTCATCAGCAAATTTAATTATCTCGCTAGTTACTCCCAACTCTAAATCATTTATAAATATATTAAAAAGCAGCGGTCCTAGCACAGACCCCTGAGGAACCCCACTAACTACCCTTCTCCATTGTGAATACTGCCCATTTAACCCCACTCTCTGTTTCCTATCCTTCAACCAGTTTTTAATCCACAATAGGACATTTCCTCTTATCCCATGACCCTCCAATTTCCTCTGTAGCCTTTCATGAGGTACCTTGTCAAACGCCTTTTGGAAATCCAGATACACAATATCAACCGGTTCCCCTTTGTCCACATGTTTGTTTACTCCTTCAAAGAATTGAAGTAAATTGGTCAGGCAAGATTTCCCCACACAAAAGCCGTGCTGACTCGGTCTCAGTAATCCATGTCCTCAGATGTGCTCTGTAATTTTGTTTTTAATAATAGCCTCTACCATTTCCCCGGCACCGACGTCAGACTCACCGGTCTATAATTTCCCGGATCTCCCCTGGAGCCTTTTTTAAAAATGGGCGTTACATTGGCCACCCTCCAATCTTCCGGTACCACGCTCGATTTTAAGGATAAGTTGCATATCACTAGCAGTAGCTCCGCAAGCTCATTTTCAGTTCTATCAGTACTCTAGGGATGAATACCATCCGGTCCAGGAGATTTGCTACTCTTCAGTTGCCGAACTGCCCCATTACGTCCTCCAGGTTTACCGTGAAGTCAGTAAGTTTCTCCGACTCGTCCGCTTGAAATACCATTTCCGACACAGTATCCCACCCAAATTTTCCTCGGTTGAAGACCGAAGCAAAGAATTCATTCAGTCTCTGCGCTACGTCTTTGTCTTCCTTGATCGCCCCTTTTACCCCTCGGTCATCCAGCGGCCCAACCGATTCTTTTGCCGGCTTCCTGCTTTTAATATACCGAAAAAATTTTTTACTATGTTTTTTTGCCTCTAATGCTATCTTTTTTTCGTAATCCCTCTTGGCCTTCTTTATCTGCGCCTTGCATTTGCATTGACACTCCTTATGCTGCTTCTTGTTATTTTCAGATGGTTCCTTCTTCCATTTTCTGAAGGCGTTTCTTTTAGCCCTAATAGCTTCCTTCACCTCACTTTCCAACCAGGCCGGCTGTCTTTTGGACTTCCGTCTTTCTTTTCTAATTCATGGAATATGTATGGCCTGGGCCTCCAGGATGGTAATTTTGAACAGCGTCCACACCTGTTGTACTGTTTTTACTCTCTCAGTTGCCCCCCTAAGTTTTTTTTTTTTTAACCGTTCTTCTCATTTATCATAGTCTTCTTTTTTAAAGTTAAACGCTAACGTATTTGACTTTCTGTGTACAGTTACTTCAAGGTCGATATCAAAACTGATCATATTATGGTCACTGTTATCAAGCGGCCCCAGTACCATAACGTCCCTCACCAGATCATGCGCTCCACTAAGGACCAAGTCTAGAATTTTTCCTTCTCTCGTCGGCTCCTGCACCAGTTGCTCCATAAAGCTGTCCTTGATTTCATCAAGGAATTGTATCTCTGTAGCGTGTCCCGATGTTACATTTACCCAGTCTATATTTGGATAATTGAAGTCACCCATTATTATCACATTGCCCATTTTGTTTGCGTCTCTGATTTCTTTTATCATTTCTGCGTCTACCTGCTCGTCCTGGCGAGGCGGACGGTAGTACACTCCTATCACCGTTTTTTTCCCTTTTATACATGGAATTTCAACCCACAATGATTCAAAGGTGTGACTTGTGTCATGCTGAATTTGTAATCTATCTGAGTCAAGGCTCTCGTTAATATACAATGCATGACGCAGGATGCAGGATGACTTGACTTTTCTGCATGAGTCTGTATCGAAGGGAAAAAGAGTTCCCAATGTTGAATCCATCTCCAGTTTCACAGTGACTCTTGACCAGTGTTGAGAAGTTCATAAGTACATAAGTATTGCCATACTGGGAAAGACCAAAGGTCCATCAAGCCCAGCATCCTGTTTCCAACAGTGGCCAATCCAGATCACAAATACCCAACAAGATCCCAAAAAGTACAAAACATTTTATACTGCTTATCCCAGAAATAGTGGATTTTCCCCAAGTCCATTTAATAATGGTCTATGGACGTTTCCTTTAGAACTCCGCTAAGCTAACCGCCTTTACCACATTCTCTGGCAACGAATTCCAGAGTTTAATTACACATTGAGTGAATAAAAAGTTTCTCCAATTCATTTTAAATTAACTACATTGTAGCTTCATCGCATGCCCCCTAGTCCTAGTATTTTTGGAAAGCGTGAACAGACGTTTCACATCTACCTGTTCCACTCCACTCATTATTTTATAGACCTCTATCATATCTTCCCTCAGCCGCCTTTTCTCCAAGCTGAAGAGCCCTAGCCACTTTAGCCTTTCCTCATAGGGCAGTCGTCCCATCCCTTTATCATTTTCGTTGCCCTTCTCTGCACCTTTTCTCATTCCACTATATCTTTTTTTAGATGCGGCGACCAGAACTGAACACAATATTCGAGGTGCGGTCGCACCATGGAGCGATACAAAGGCATTATAACATCCTCATTTTGTTTTCCATTCCTTTCCTAATAATACCTAACATTCTATTTGCTTTCTTAGCCGCAGCAGCACACTGAGCAGAAGGTTTCAACGTATCATCAACGACGACACCTAGATCCCTTTCTTGGTGTATCAGAACCAAGTTCATCTTGGTCCTAATACACATTCCTGTAAATCAGCTGAAATAAATGTGCTTTCTGACCTTCTCTTGTTCTTCTCGTGCTTTTTCACAGATGTGGCAGTTTGGAGAGTGGGTGGATGTGGTTATTGATGACCGATTACCAGTCAAGGATGGGGAGCTGGTGTTTGTCCACTCGAAGGAGTGCAGTGAATTTTGGAGCGCCCTCCTGGAGAAGGCCTATGCCAAGTGAGTCCAATGTATTCGTCACACAATTCGTTCACGGCTGTAAACTGCCCGTGTGTGTATGACCTGTTCTGTGTGCATTTCTATTTGCGTAAAGTCTGTGCCACCTGGACTTCTGATGTGGCCTGTGGTGGCCAGTCCCCAATGCTTGATTTCCACCTGATCTGTAATGGTCAGTCCCTGTGTGACGTGCTGCTGTGATAGTTTACTTGCCTTTCAATAGTTCCCCAATGTGATCACCCACATAATCTCCTGTGGTCTCTGCCTGAGGAGGGTAACCCCAATGATCACACATGTAATTTGCCATGGTAATTGGCCATGTCATATGCAGTGGTGTAGCCACAGGGGGATGGGCCCCCTCACTTTGGGTTCAGGACCCCAAAATTGCAGCACTGTCTACTACTATGTCTGACAGGGGTCTCCAAGCCCTGCTACAAAACAGGTCCTCCACCAGTGGCCTGGCAGTCGGCACTTTCTGTGGGCTGCCACCACGCTGGCCCCCCTCCCTCTTGCATACTCTGATAGTGTGCATTGTGAGAAAACATTGCATGCGCTCAGGGGGCCTGGCACATCAACGACCCACTGAATGTCCTGCCAACTGCCAGGCTGCTGGTGGAGGACCTGTTTTACAGGCAGGGCTTGGGGATCCCCGCCAGCTCAGGTATTTGGAGGTCAGGTGGGGGAGGGAAGGGAAACTTTGTGCCTCCCCACAATTGAAGATCTGGCTACACAACTGGTCATGTGATGTTATGTTCCTGTGATCACCCATGTCCTTACTGTGATCACCCAAAATAATGTCCAGATGTGCCCAGGTGACAGCAATATAGCTTCTTATATGACTCAGCCCTTTAAAGTTTCCTTTTCTTAGTCCTGGTTTGTCACAGTGAACGTAGGAAACTGCAGTCCTGCTTCCTCTCTAAGCATGGCCAAGCCTTTCTCTGGTGCCCGGGTCACCTCTCATCTCCTCTTACTGCCGTTATAATGTGCTGGTTCTCACCTTTCACCTCCAGGTTGAACGGCTCCTACGAGGCGCTGTCGGGGGGCAGCACGACAGAAGGGTTTGAGGACTTCACAGGTGGAGTGGCTGAGTCGTACGAGCTGAGACGTGCTCCAAAGGACCTGCACAGGATCATTCGCCGAGCCTTGGAGAGGGGCTCTCTGCTGGGCTGCTCAATTGATGTAAGTGGTGCCCCTAGAATAGCTTAGCATACATCACCAAGGGACCCAGTGCAAGGAACACTGGGATTTGTAGTCCTTATAATCTGTATTGTCCAAAGCATGCTTTTAGACAAGAGTGGGAAAACCCAGGCCGGGCTCAGTGCAGGGTTACAGTGTTGCTTAGACTGGACATGGAAGTATTTTATTATGGACTGTAGTGCATGCTACCCTTTCTTGTCACTGTCAGGGGCCAAGCGACCATGCAGGAAGGAGCTGTGGCTAGTACAGCACTGCAGTGTTAGTCAGGGCAGCTTAAATGGCCATTTTTGGAGGGTGCAAAGTGGAGTGCCTCAGGGATCTGTACTGGGACCGGTGCTATTTAGCAGATTTATAAATGATCTGGAAAACAGAATGACGAGTGAGGTGATTAAATTTGCAGATAACACTAAACTTTTCACAGCTGTCAAAACACATGCGGACTGTGAAAAAGGTGTTACTATGAGTGTTTTTCTTCATCTTTTACCTAAATCCAACTTGATTGAATCTTATCTTCCCTATCCCAATACAACATTTTGTAACTATCCTGTACCGGATTTGGCAAACGCCTTCACAATATTATGTAAGCCACATTGAGCCTGCAAATATGTGGGAAAATGTGGGATACAAATGTAACAAATAAAATAAAACAAACCTATTTTATCAGTGCTTTGCATTTAGCTTGACACTGCTTATATTACATAAGTACATAAGTAATGCCACACTGGGAAAAGACCAAGGGTCCATCGAGCCCAGCATCTTGTCCACGACAGCGGCCAATCCTGGCCAAGGGCACCTGGCGAGCTTCCCAAACGTACAAACATTCTATACAATCAAGCCATTGTGACATCACTAATGAGGTTGGCTCTTAATGGTGGAATGAGCCACTATGACATCACAATAGGTTAAATCACTGCTCTATGTAATAAAAGTGAGCCAAGTAGAGGACATAAGTACATAAGTAATGCCACACTGGGAAAGACCAAGGGTCCATCAAGCCCAGCATCCTGTCCACGACAGCGGCCAATCCAGGCCAAGGGCACCTGGCGAGCTTCCCAAACGTACAAACATTCTATACAATCAAGCCATTGTGACATCACTAATGAGGTTGGCTCTTAATGGTGGAATGAGCCACTATGACATCACAATAGGTTAAATCACTGCTCTATGTAATAAAAGTGAGCCAAGTAGAGGACATAAGTACATAAGTAATGCCACACTGGGAAAAGACCAAGGGTCCATCGAGCCCAGCATCCTGTCCACGACAGCGGCCAATCCAGGCCAAGGGCACCTGGTGAGCTTCCCAAACGTACAAACATTCTATACATGTTATTCCTGGAATTGTGGATTTTTCCCAAGTCCATTTAGTAGCGGTTTATGGACTTGTCCTTTAGGAAACCGTCCAACCCCCTTTTAAACTCTGCTAAGCTAACTGCCTTCACCACTTTCTCCGGCAACGAATTCCAGAGTTTAATTACGCGTTGGGTGAAGAAACATTTTCTCCGATTTGTTTTAAATTTACTACACTGTAGTTTAATCGCATGCCCCCTAGTCCTAGTATTTTTGGAAAGCGTGAACAGACGCTTCACATCCACCTGTTCCACTCCACTCATTATTTTATAGACCTCTATCATGTCTCCCCTCAGTCGTCTCTTCTCCAAGCTGAAAAGCCCTAGCCTCCTTAGTCTGTCTTCATAGGGAAGTCGTCCCATTGCCGCTATCATTTTAGTCGCCCTTCGCTGCACCTTTTCCAATTCTACTATATCTTTCTTGAGATGCGGCGACCAGAATTGAACACAATACTCAAGGTGCGGTCGCACCATGGAGCGATACAACGGCATTATAACATCCTCACACCTGTTTTCCATACCTTTCCTAATAATACCCAACATTCTATTTGCTTTCCTAGTCGCAGCAGCACACTGAGCAGAAGGTTTCAGCGTATTATCGACGACACCCAGATCACTTTTTTGGTCCGTAACTCCTAACGTGGAACCTTGCATGACGTAGCTATAATTCGGGTTCTTTTTTCCCACATGCATCACCTTGCACTTGCTCACATTAAACGTCATCTGCCATTTAGCCGCCCAGTCTCCCAGTCTCGTAAGGTCCTCTTGTAATTTTTCACAATCCTGTCACGATTTAGTAGCGGTTTATGGACTTAGCCTCCTTAGTCTTTCTTCATAGGGAAGTCGTCCCATCCCCGCTATCATTTTAGTCGCCCTTCGCTGCGCCTTTTCCAATTCCACTATATCTTTCTTGAGATGCGGCGACCAGAATTGAACACAATACTCAAGGTGCGGTCGCACCATGGAGCGATACAACGGCATTATAACATCCTCACACCTGTTTTCCATACCTTTCCTGATAATACCCAACATTCTATTCGCTTTCCGAGCTGCAGCTCTTTTGGCTCTATTAGCCTCTTTCATTTCACCTTTTAACCATGCTGGCTGTGTCGTTTGTTCTTCTTTCCACCTTTGTTAATATGTGGAATACATCTGGTCTGGGCTTCCACAATGCTATTTAATGCTATTTTTAAACAACGTCCATGCCCTATTTAAAGCTCTAAGCTTTGCGGCCGACCCTTTCAGCTTCTTTTTAATCATTTTCCTCATTTTTGTCATAGTCACCCTTTTGAAAATTAAATGCTGCTAGAGTACATTTCTTTAGTGACTTCACTCTAAATATTAGCTCAAATTGATCATGTTATGATCACTGCTTCCCATCAAATCCAACACCGTTACCTCTCGTACCATGCCCTGCATTCCACTAAGGGCTAGATCCAAAATAGCGCCCTCTCTTGTCAGTTCCTGGACCAGTTGCTCCAAGAAGCAGTCCTTTATTACATTTTACCTCCCTAACACTCCCTGATGTAGCATTTATCCAGTAAATATTGGAGTAATTGAAATCGCCCATTATTATAATGTTTCTCAATTTGTCAGGTTTCCTAATTTCTGTAAACATTTCTTCATCTGTCCGTTCTGTCCTGGTGGCTGGTAGTACATTCCTACCGGCATACTCTTTCCCTTCACAAATGAAATTTCTATCCATAATGATTCCACACTGCTATCTGTGTCATGTAGAATATTTATTTTGTTCGACCCAATTCCCTCTTTAACATGTAGTGCAACCCCCTCTCCAGTTTGATCCACTCTATCATCGAGATATAATTTGTACCCTGATAACACAGTGTCCCATTGCTTGTCTTTCTTCCACCAGGTATATCTACCTCATCATTTAGTGCTATATACTCCAACTCTGGGATAAGCAGTATGAAATGTTTTGTACTTTTTTGGGATCTTGCTAGGTATTTGTGACCTGGATTGGCCACTGTTGGAAACAGGATGGTGGGCTTGATGGACCTTTGGTCTGTCCCAGTGTGGCAACACTTATGTGCTTGGGATTCTGAATGGAATCTTTCTACTCTTTGGGGTTCCACATGGAATGTTGCTACACTTTGAAATTCCGCATGGAATCTTGTTATTCTTTAGAATTCTAGAATCTTGCTACTCTTTGGGGTTCTACATGGAATGTTGCTACTATTGGGTACTTGTGACCTGGATTGGCCACTGTTGGAAACAGGATGCTGGGCTTGATGGACCTCTGGTCTGTCCCAGTGTGGCAACACTTACATGCTTGGGATTCTGAATGGAATCTTTCTACTCTTTGGGGTTCCACATGGAATGTTGCTACTATTTGGATTTCTGTCAGGTACTTGTGACCTGGATTGGCCACTGTTGGAAACAGGATGCTGGGCTTGAAGGACCTTTGGCCTGTCCCAGTGTGGCAACACTTAAGTGCTTGGGATTCTGAATGGAATCTTTCTACTCTTTGGGGTTCCACGTGGAATGTTGCTACACTTTGAAATTCTGCATGGAATCTTGTTATTCTTTAGAATTCTAGAATCTTGCTACTCTTTGGGGTTCTACATGGAATGTTGCTACTATTGGGTACTTGTGACCTGGATTGGCCACTGTTGGAAACAGGATGCTGGACTTGATGGACCTTTGGTCTTTCCCAGTATGGCAACACTTATGTACTTATGTGCTTGGGATTCTGAATGGAATCTTTCTACTCTTTAGGGTTCTAAATGGAATGTTGCTACTATTGGGTACTTGTGACCTGGATTGGCCACTGTTGGAAACAGGATGCTGGACTTGATGGACCTTTGGTCTTTCCCAGTATGGCAACACTTATGTACTTATGTGCTTGGGATTCTGAATGGAATCTTTCTACTCTTTGGGGTTCCACGTGGAATGTTGCTACACTTTGAAATTCTGCATGGAATCTTGTTATTCTTTAGAATTCTAGAATCTTGCTACTCTTTGGGGTTCTACATGGAATGTTGCTACTATTGGGTACTTGTGATCTGGATTGGCCACTGTTGGAAACAGGATGCTGGGCTTGATGGACCTTTGGTCTGTTCCAGTGTGGCAATACTTATGCTCTTATGTACTTACGAACTCTCCTATCTTATTTATAGGCTTCAAGCATTTGTGTATAGACACTTCAAATTGTGTTTTTTCCTAGTATCTACAAGCTGCTTTGAAGTTGACTGGGATAATTTGTCATCTTTTACTCTGCTATCCCATTAAACACTCCTGGCTTTCTTTCACCATTATTGAACCCCCTCTACTGAGATTCCCTAAAGATTCTGTTTCAGTAGTATCCTTCGAGGATACTCCACATCGAACCATGCGCTCCTACGCAACTGTCTGCTTTCCTCCCATTTTAGTTTAAAAGCTGCACCATCTCCTGGTTCCACCCCGGTTAATCCTTTTGGGACAGGCTCCCCCTTCCCCTGAATGTTGTCCAGTTCCTAGCAAATATAAATCCCATTGTCACAATCACACATTGAGACCGCGGAGCTCTGCCTTATCAATCCTGCTGTCTACAGAAAACACCTCCTACACGTGAGCAATATTGCTTTACCCACAGACAGGGTGGGCAGTAGTGAAAGAGTCTGTTTCTGCAGTTGAGATGCTGTGATACTCGGAGAAATGCCTTTGCCTTTTGCCTTATTCCAGACTTGTCCTGACTCGGTGTCCTCCTGGGTTGAGAGGTGATGGGCACGAGAACTCAGCAATGTCAGGAAGGGGCAGCAGTACTTCTGCTGAAGGGAAATACAGTACATATGATTGGTGACATAGCTAGGAAGCGAGAATGACACGGGCGAGGGAGCAGGGAGGCTGGAAACCCAGTACTGGACTGGCTAACAATCCCATCTGTTGTTACTCTATCCAGATAACCAGTGCCTTTGATATGGAATCTGTGACCTTCAAAAAGCTGGTGAAAGGCCATGCCTACTCGGTGACTGCACTGAAAGAGGTGAGTGGGGGAGGTGAACCTCTGGCTGCAAGGTGATGGCTGCTGATACCAGCTCTGTATCACTTTCACGCTGCTTCTTCACAGGTGAATTACCGGGGTCGTCAGGAGGTGCTGATTCGCATACGGAATCCTTGGGGTGAAGTGGAATGGACTGGGGCATGGAGTGATAAGTAAGTAGCAAAGACATCTGCACCAGGCTTTACTGTACTGCTGACAGCATCAGTAACGTTCTTGCAGGGACGCAAAGAGTTCTTAAAACATAAGTATTAAACAATGCTCAGACCACAATCAATAAATTGCTATGGGGCCCTGGCAGGTTGGAGGCACTGCTGTGGGGAAGCTCACTTCACTGGGGCCCTGGTAGGTTGGGGGCACTGCTGTGGGGAAGATTACCTTGGTAGGGCCCTGGCAGGTCGGGGGCACTGCTGTGGGGAAGCTCACTTCACTGGGGCTCTGGCAGGTCGGGGGCACTGCTGTGAGGAAGCTCACTTTACTGGGGCCCTGGCAGGTTGGGGGCACTGCTGTGGGGAAGATTGCCTTGCTGGGGCCCTGGCAGGTCGGGGGCACTGCTGTGGGGAACATTAACTTGCTGGGGCCCTGGCACGTCGGGGGCACTGCTGTGAGGAAGCTCACTTTACTGGGGCCCTGGCAGGTTGGGGGCACTGCTGTGGGGAAGATTGCCTTGGTAGGGCCCTGGCAGGTCAGGGGCACTGCTGTGGGGAAGCTCACTTCACTGGGGCCCTGGTAGGTTGGGGGCACTGCTGTGGGGAAGATTACCTTTGCTGGGGCCCTGGCAGGTCGGGGGCACTGCTGTGGGGAAGCTCAGTTCACTGGGGCTCTGGTAGGTTGGGGGCACTGCTGTGGGGAAGATTACCTTGGTAGGGCCCTGGCAGGTCGGGGGCACTGCTGTGGGGAAGCTCAGTTCACTGGGGCTCTGGTAGGTTGGGGGCACTGCTGTGGGGAAGATTACCTTGGTAGAGCCCTGGCACGTCGGGGGCACTGCTGTGAGGAAGCTCACTTCACTGGGGCCCTGGCAGGTTGGGGGCACTGCTGTGAGGAAGCTCACTTCACTGGGGGCCCTGGCAGGTCAGGGGCACTGCTGTGGGGAAGCTCACTTCACTGGGGCCCTGGTAGGTTGGGGGCACTGCTGTGGGGAAGATTACCTTGGTAGGGCCCTGGCAGGTCGGGGGCACTGCTGTGAGGAAGCTCACTTCACTGGGGCCCTGGCAGGTCGGGGGCACTGCTGTGAGGAAGCTCACTTCACTGGGGCCCTGGCAGGTCGGGGGCACTGCTGTGAGGAAGCTCACTTCACTGGGGCCCTGGCAGATCGGGGGCACTGCTGTGAGGAAGCTCACTTCACTGGGGCCCTGGCAGGTCGGGGGCATTGCTGTGAGGAAGCTCACTTCACTGGGGCCCTGGCAGGTCGGGGCACTGCTGTGAGGAAGCTCACTTCACTGGGGCCCTGGCAGATTGGGGGCACTGCTGTGGGGAAGCTCACTTCACTGGGGCCCTGGCAGGTCGGGGGCACTGCTCTGAGGAAATTCACTTCACTAGGGTGTTGGAAGCTTGGTTCCCTATGGTTTCTGATCCCGATAGCCTCATACGGTTTCTGGATCTGGAGAGCTTTCTCCCTCACGACCTCCTCCTTTTCTGAATTCTTTCCTACTGCTTTTAGCAAAATGGAGCTCTTTTCCCCGCTATTGAGTATTTTTGATTTGTACCCCGCTTTGATGGTATTGCCTTAAGCGGTAATCAAATGACACAACCGTGAAGCTTGACTCGCTGCCTCTGTTCTATAATGACAGCTCTCCGGAGTGGAATGAAGTGGATCCATCGGAACAGGAAGATCTGCGCCTTAAGATGGAAGACGGGGAATTCTGGTAAGCAAACTGTCAAAATATTCAAAAAGCATCAGGGCAGGCCACGCACCATATAGTGTTAAAGATGCAGTGCTGGGGGGGGGGAAGTTCAGTTTAGGAGCAGAAGGGTATTTCCAGTGTATTTGTAATCAGTAAGATTTATACATATGCAGAGTATGGCATTGTTTGCAAATGGCTCCTGAATTCACATCCATGATTCATAGTTCTTAAACACGGGTGCTGTTGTCAGGTTGGGAGGGACGTACAACGTGCAGGACGTCAGACTAGAACGAAGCCTTGCGCGGGATTGGGAAGAAGAGGACCTCGGCTCGGCTGGAGGGGGTTGGGGTCCCCCGCCAGCAAAGGTAGGCGATGGCGGGTTGGCGGCGGGAGGGGGGGGGGGTCGAGAGGGTCGTCAGCAGGGTGGTCCAGGGGCAAATCTATGGGGGGGGGCCTAGGCCCCCGTGGCCCCATACTGGCCATGCAATATGTCCACCTAGTATAACTAAGTAACTGCTGTCAGTATAAGATGGGCTGGGTTTGGGGCAGAGCAGACAGCCAGCACAGGATCACACTATGCATTTATTCAGTGCCACTCCTGTACGGATGACAGCACTGAATTCAGAGATTAATTTAAGCACCATTGTTAAATACAACTGTTAATTTAAGGGCTGGCTGAAAATTGACCCCCCCCCCCCCCCCCCCCCCCAGTTTTGTCCCTTTGGCCTGCTTTTTCCATGTCATTCCAGTAAAAGATCTCCCAACTACGTACCCACAGGAGCAGTCACTCCCACAGCCTCTGTGCACTGAGTGGCCAAAAAGCAGGGGGGTGGGGAGTGGGCTGCAGGGTAGGAGTGAGGTGCAGTAATAGAGCTGGATGTGAGGGTCTCAGTACAGGAATAGCTGAAGGCTGCAAGGCAGGAATCAGGTGTATTGGCAGAGCTGTATATGTCAGGGTCTCAATACTGGACTAGCAGGAAGTGTTGCTTGGCAGGAATGAGGTGCATTACCTGAGTCCTGTGTGCATCTTGTTTCCTATCCATGGATTCTCTAGGATGTCCTTCCAAGAATTTCTCAGACAGTTTTCCCGGCTGGAGATTTGTAACCTGACCCCTGATGCCCTGAATAAGGATGATGTCGGTAAATGGCACACCACAGTGTATGAAGGCACCTGGAGACGGGGCAGCACAGCTGGGGGCTGCAGGAACAATCCTGGTAAGAACTAGTACTCTCTGTCTGCATCTACTCACTCACTATGATTCCTTCCTCACCTTCTGTCAGCACCCGCTTACCTCCCCACCTTCTGTTAGCAGTTGCTCACCATAATACTCCCTTCACCTTCTGTCAGCATGCGCTCACCATGATTCCCTCCTCACCCTCTGTCAGCACGCACTCACCATGCTCTCCCCTCACCTTCTGTCAGCGCTTGCTCACCATGAATTTAGCCTCATCCTGAGTCAGCACCTGTTCACCATAACTCCCTCCATGCCCTCTGTCAGCACCCACTCACCAGGACTCCCTTCACCCTCTGTCAGCACTAGCTCACCATGACTCTCCCCTCACCTTCTGTCAGCACCACTCACCAGGACTCCCTTCTCACTCTCTCACTCTCTATCAGCAGTTGCACCCGTTCACCATGACTCCCTCCACCCTCTGTCCGCACCAGCTCACCAGGACTCTCCCTTCACCTTCGTTCAGCACCCACTCAGGTGGTTGTGTAAGGTATTATCTCTTATTCTGATCGAGGTGATTTCCAGCTGTGTTATGGATTCCTCAATGGGTTCCACTTTTTTCCCATTTCTAATCCAGTGTAGGATTTTGTAACCTGGAATGCAATGGTCTAGGATTATAGGGTCTTCTTTGTCATGGATCCAAGCTTTGTTAAGAAATACCAGTCCGAGGTCTTCATCTGATATCCAGTCTTTGATCAATTCAGTCTTGTTGACCGCTGATCTGGCATTGATATATCCCACCGGTATCGGAAGATGGGAGTCTTCTGTTGTCGAGGTTGTGTTGATTTTCACTAGTTGACGCTTGATTGGATTTTTATCTTGGTTGGTTCCCTTCTTCGCTGTTTGTTGTGTTTCGGTTGTTGGGCGTGTCTCTTCAGCTGTGTTTGTAGTTAAGTTAGTCCGTCTGTTTGAAGGGATTCTATTTTGTTGAGGAACTGTGTTTTTTGTTGTTGTGTGAATTGAAATACAAAGTATTGGTATTTTGTTATTGTTTCTTAGTGTAAGGGCTCCTGTGTTGGATAACAGGGTTAGGATAAAAATGCCTACTAGGAATTTTGTTATGTTCATTTTGTAACTGTCGGGTTGTTGGAGGGTTGATAATTGCTTTGGTGCTTGCATTTGGATCCTAAGTCAGCTTAGTTTAGTTTCCAGGCTGTGAAACCTAGATTCCTCTGTAGGATTCCTCAGACTCGTTCTCTCTAGCTGTGCTGTTGCGCCGTCCTGTTCCTCACTGTGGTCAGCAAGGTCATGGGTGCCTGCCCAGGTCACACGCATCTGCTCAAATTTAAATTTTTTTTTTTTTTTAATTTCTTGTGATCTGATCTGCCCTTTTACTGAGGCTCAGGCACTGCTCTTAAAAATCTCTTTCAGTTCTTGGTTGATTGAAGTAGTGGAGAAGTGTAAGGCGAGGGAACCATGTTGTGGTGCCCCAGGTTCCCGAGGGAAACTTGTATCTCTTTGCTTCTGCAGAGCTGTGTCCACCGCTTCCCTCGTGTTTTGACCGCAGTAGTGTGGAGCAGCACTTGCCACTGCTGCTTGTGTCCGTGCCCCTCGCTGCCACTCTTGTCCGAGCCCGCACCGTCGCTCATCGGTTGTGCCTGCCACTTGCATTTGCCTTGACGTCACTTCTCACAGCTGTGCCGGGTCAGTCACTGCTCGCTGCTGCGCCGGGTCAGCCACAGCTCATTGTATGCAGCTTCCCGTGTGTGGCTGAAGTCCGGCCTCTGGATCCAGATCGCAATGCCGGAATTGCTGTCCTCAGGGCTCTGAGCTGCACCGATGCCGTTCGAGGAGAAGGGGGTGGTAAGATCTGGCTGCTCCAGGCCGAGGAACGGATTCACTTGGCCAAAGAAACCCGGTATTGCCATGACTCTCCCCTCACCTTCTGTCACCACTCGCTCACCATGATTCCCTCCTTAACCTCTGTCAGCACCCGCTCACCATGACTGTCTCCTGTGCATGTCTCTTTGTGTGTCTCTGTGTGATTACCTGAGTTCCTGTATCTTCTGTGTATGTCTCTGTGAGGTTACCTGAGTTCCTGTATCTCCTGTGCATGTGTCTTTGTGTGTCTATGTGCGATTACCGGAGTTCCTATGTCTTCTGCGTGTGTCTCTGTGAGGTTATCTGAGTTCCTCTATCTTCTGTGTCTTTTCTGGTCCCCCTTAATGTCTCTGTTTGTGGTTCTGTTCAAGCCTACATCTGCACTTCCGGTGTCTGGGCTGTTCCTGACCTCAGTCTGTCTTCTCTTGGTCCTTTCTGCAGCTACCTTCTGGATCAACCCGCAGTTTAAGATCACGCTCCTGGAGGAGGATGATGACCCTGAGGATAATGAACTGGCCTGCTCTTGCCTTGTGGCTCTCATGCAGAAGAATCGGCGGCAGGAGCGGAGAACGGGGGGTGACCTCCATACAATTGGATTTGCTGTCTATGAGGTATCACTTTCAGAAGCCCTTCGTTCCTCTTTCTTCCTCCTGTCTCCTTTTTCTTCTCTCTCTCTTTCTTTACATTACATTACGTAAACCTTTATATTTCTCAATGCACCAAAACATTTCTCTGAGGCTTCCAGAATAGTTTCCTGGGCAAAAAAACCAATACAATAAATAAAATTACACAACACTCATCAGATCAATGTCTCAATAGACTTAAAAGCTTACATCTAAATATTTTTTTAAAGAAAATGCTTTCAAAACCTTTCAGAATGCTACATAATTCTGATCTGTGGAAGGAGAGAATTCCACACAAAGGAAGGTAAGGAAAACTCAATGAAAATACGCTCTTATAACGTAGACACTTAGGGTCAGGAAAATGCAATAGCATAGTGCTTTACAGCGTTTTTAACTTAAACATATTAAACTCGTCATATAAGACGGAGCCCTTCCATAAATTATTCTAACTACCATTCTGCACAGTTTGGATTGGATGCTCACCTCTATCGATAACCAATGAAGACCTCTAAGCAATGGAGTTACTCTATCATATCTATAAGTACATAAGTAATGCCACACTGGGAAAAGACCAAGGGTCCATCGAGCCCAGCATCCTGTCCACGACAGCGGCCAATCCAGGCCAAGGGCACCTGGCGAGCTTCCCAAACGTACAAACATTCTATACAATCAAGCCATTGTGACATCACTAATGAGGTTGGCTCTTATTGGTGGAATGAGCCACTATGACATCACAATAGGTTAAATCACTGCTCTATGTAATAAAAGTGAGCCAAGTAGAGGACATAAGTACATAAGTAATGCCACACTGGGAAAAGACCAAGGGTCCATCGAGCCCAGCATCCTGTCCACGACAGCGGCCAATCCAGGCCAAGGGCACCTGGCGAGCTTCCCAAACGTACAAACATTCTATACTTGTTATTCCCGGAATTGTGGATTTTTCCCAAGTCCATTTAGTAGTGGTCTGTGGACTTGTCCTTTAGAAAACCGTCCAACCCCTATGGGCAGAATAAATCAGGTGAGAACCGTGTAGTTTTTTCTAAAGAAATTTATGACAACCAGTGCAAATAACGTTGCAGTAATCCAGCTGCCAAAGAAGCAAACTTTGCACTAGTAGTGGAAAAACTGATGTTACACAATCACGAATTCTCCTCAGTTTTCTTAATATTAAATCAAACAAAATAAAACATGGAAAAGAAAATAAGATGATACCTTTTTTATTGGACATAACTTAATACATTTCTTGATTAGCTTTCGAAGGTTGCCCTTCTTCCTCAGATCGGAAATAAGCAAATGTGCTAGCTGACAGTGTATATAAGTGAAAACATTCAAGCATTACTATGACAGTCTGACAGGGTGGGAGGATGGGGTTCAAGCATTACTATGACAGTAAAATAGATACTATTGGAGATTCTACATGGAATGTTGCTACTATTGGAGATTCTACATGGAATGTTGCTAGTCCACTAGCAACATTCCATGTAGAAGGCTGCGCAGGCTTCTGTTTCTGTGAGTCTGACGTCCTGCACGTACGTGCAGGACGTCAGACTCACAGAAGCAGAAGCCTGCGCGGCCACATTGGTGATCTACAAGGGCCGACTTCTACATGGAATGTTGCTAGTGGAATAGCAACATTCCATGTAGAATCTATAGAAATCAAACAAAATAAAACATGGAAAAGAAAATAAGATGATACCTTTTTTATTGGACATAACTTAATACATTTCTTGATTAGCTTTCGAAGGTTGCCCTTCTTCCTCAGATCGGAAAAGAGATCTGATCCGATCTGAGGAAGAAGGGCAACCTTCGAAAGCTAATCAAGAAATGTATTATGTCCAATAAAAAAGGTATCATCTTATTTTCTTTTCCATGTTTTATTTTGTTTGATTTCTATTGATAACCTTAAGAGTGGACTAACACGGCTACCACACTCCTCTACTTAATATTAAAAAAAGACTTCTTTACAAGTGCATTTAATTGCAGCTGTGCTATCAGCGAACTATCCCCAAAACCTTTATATTAGACTCAAATTTAAAACTGGGATTCCCCAGTTTAAGTATGTTGTCGTTCCAGATGTTTTCAGACTGAGGTGCAGAGAAGGGCGACTAAAATGATAGTGGGGATGGGACGACTTCCCTATGAAGAAAGACTAAGATAGAGGTATATAAAATATTGAGTGGAGTGGAACAGGTGGATGTGAATCTTCTGTTTACGCTTTCCAAAAATACTAGGACTAGGGGGCATGCGATGAAAATACAGTGTAGTAAATTTAAAACAAATGGAGAAACCTTTTCTTCACCCAACGCATAATTAAACTCTGGAATTCGCTGCCGGAGAAAGTGGTGAAGGCGGTTAGCTTAGCAGAGTTTAAAAAGGGGTTAGACGGTTTCCTAAAGGACAAGTCCATAAACCACTACTAAATGGACTTGGGAAAAATCCACAATTCCAGGAATAACATGTATAGAATGTTTGTACGTTTGGGAAGCTCGCCAGGTGCCCTTGGCCTGGATTGGCCGCTGTCGTGGACAGGATGCTGGGCTCGATGGACCCTTGGTCTTTTCCCAGTGTGGCATTACTTATGTACTTATGACCTATTAAGAGAAATTTGATTTAATCTTCAGCTTCAAAGTATGGACGAAAATCAAATGTTCTATCAGATATAAGTAGTCTTTAATTGATACATTCCTGTGAAGAGTGTAATTCTCTTTGCTCTCTGTCTTTCTGCTCTTTATTCTGTTTGCTCTTCTCTCTTCTCTCTTTTCTGTCTCCTCCTCCTCTCTTTTTCTGCTGTTTCTTCTCTCCCCCAGTTTCCTCACTTCTCTTTTTCCCTCCTTTCTTACCACTCTTTCTCTTCTCTTCCCCACTCTCCTCTTTGAAATACAGAAATTTTAATTGATTTGACAGTTTGTACATGTTATACAAGTCCTTTTTAGTAAAATGTTACAGAGTACAGAGAGGATGGCAATAAGGATAATAAGGTTCATATGGTCCCTGGTCAGGTCACATTTCGGGTCCAGTGGCAGGATACAACATGTTTTGCTGCTCCAGCTGCAGTTTCTCCTCTTTCCCCCCGGGATTATACAGTTTGCCCTGCTCGTTCTTTGATTTTCTCTCTCAGTTTGGAAATGTGCGTCTCTGAATTCTTTCTTTCCAGCACTCACAAATCCAAGATGCAGATCCCTTCCTGTCACGCTCGTCACACTGAGAGGTGAGCCCCTGTACTCGATGAGGGAAACCCCTCACCAAGCTGTCGGCCAAAACCCTGAGTACCCCCCGGTGTCAACCACCGTTCCCCAGGGGTTGAGCCCCTGAGTGCAAGTAGCCAACAGCGGAGAGAACAAAGTCCAGCACAAAGTCCACAGGGTAAGACCAGGCAGCGAGGAACGAAGATCCAGGGACAGGCAAAGGCCAAAACCAGGCAGCGGTCAATAGCAGGTCCAGAGGCAGGCTAGGGTCAAAACCAGGCAGCAGTCAATAGCAGATCCAGGAACCGGCAGAGCAACTATCCAGCGAGCTGAGTAGAAGCCAAAGCACCGAAGAACTGAGAACAGGGCCTAAAATAGTGTGAGCATTAGAGCTAAGCTTGCACAGCTGAATACAAGATGGCTGCCCCCATCGGAGACACCCTGTGCCCAAATATGGGCTTCCTTCCTGAAGCTGCCCCACTCCAAGATGGCTGCCCCCACCACAGCCGCCCCTACCAAAGATTGCCACCAGAACCTGGAAAAAGCCCCAAACAAAGATGGCTGACAATCCTCCGGTGCCCTGCACTGCAGAGACAGGGACATGACACTTCCCTTGGTACTTGAATCTCTGAAATATCAGGTCCCCTGGTCCCAGGCAGTCCAACTCAGAACACTGCTCTGCAACACACAGGGCTGGCCCAACCATTAGGTAAGACAATAGCTCAAAGAGCCATCAGCACATCCTTAACCTGCAGCAAGGGGGCAGCAAAGAGCATCTGCATTTTCAGCACTTCCTTGTCATACCAGACCAGTCCAGACTTAATGGGTTACGTCCATCATCCACAGAGAAAAATAGTTCTTCTGATTCGCCCCATAAGGTCATTGTGTAGCCCAGAGTGTTCAGCTCCTCTGTGGTCCTTTTCAGCCAGCTCCTGCCCCAGGTCTCCTGGGTATCAGTTGAGGAGGGGGTTTTCTCTTGGAGGATGTTTGCTCCTTTTCTCTCAAAAACTATGGTTGGAGCTGGGTGACGCTAGTGGTGCCAGGTCCCTCCCCCTCTCCTCCCCCCCTCCATCACTATTCAGTGGTTGTGTGGCTGATTTCTTTTGCTGCAAATAGGATTACCTACAGATAAGTTATTTTAACAGGATTTTCTTCTCTCCCGATAAGTATTTTTGCCAGTTCCTTTTACCATGTGAGTTCTAATGAACTCAGTTCACAGCAGGAAAAGCCTCGTAGTTTTTTTCTGTCTGTTTCTTCTTCTCATGCTGCTCTTCATTCTCGTTTTCCTATGTGCAAACCGGTGTTTTATTCTCCAGGGGACTTTCCCTTTCGGCTTATGTCTGTCAGTAGTGCATGGCTGTGAGCTCAGCCTTGGTTGGGATAGAAACAGGCTGCTGGCACTAATGTTTAAAGGGAAAGGGAAATGGGACTTGATATACCGCCTTTCTGTGCTTTTTGCAACTGCATTCAAAGCGGTTTACATAGTATATACAGGTCCTTATTTGTACCTGGGGCAATGGAGGGTTAAGTGACTTGCCCAGAGTCACAAGGAGCTGCAGTGGGAATTGAACCCAGTTCCTAAGGATCAAAGTCCACTGCACTAACCACTAGGCTACTCCTCCAAGAGCAACATTCCATGTAGAATCTCAAATAGTAGCAACATTCCAGAATCTCAAATCACTCCTTGAGATTCCAGAATCTTGCTATTCTTTGGGGTTCTACATGGAATGTTGCTATTGTGTATGGAATCTTGGAAATGGGACTTGATATACCCCCTTTCTGAGGTTTTTGCAACTACATTCAAAGCGGTTTACATATATTCAGGTACTTATTTTGTACCAGGGGCAATGGAGGGTTAAGTGACTTGCCCAGAGTCACAAGGAGCTGCCTGTGCTGGGAATCGAACTCACGTCCTCAGTTCCCCAGGACCAAAGTCCACCACCATAACCACTAGGGCACTCCTTCACTCCTAATGTTGCTACTCTTTGAGATTGTGTATGGAATCTTGGAACTGGGACTTGATATACTGCCTTTCTGTGGTTTTTGCAACTACATTCAAAGCAGTTTACATAGTATATACAGGTACTTATTTTGTACCTGAGGCAATGGAGGGTTAAGTGGCTTGCCCAGAGTCACAAGAAGCTGCAATGGGAATTGAACCCAGTTCCCCAAGATCAAAGTCCGCTGCAATAACCACTAGGCTACTCCTCCACTTTTATTGAAAGAGCAACTTTTAAATTAGAACTGGGGGGGGGGGGGGGGGGGGGGGGGGAGCTGACTGTCACTCAGGAGCGCATGGTTTACAGTGAGGCATCCTTGAAGGATCCTATTATAACAGGAGGTTTAGAGAATCCCAATAGAGAGGTTTCTATAAAGGTGAAAGAAAGCCAGGAGTGTTTAAGGTAGAACACAGCAAAGGTTGCAAACTATCCCTGTCAAATTCTAAGCAGCTTTTAGATGTAAGGAAAAAACACACTTTGAAGTGTCTGTATTCAAATGCTAGAAGTCTAAACAATAAGTTAGGAGAGTCTATGGATTACTCTATCCATTTATGGATCAGCAGCATTGTGGGCATCACTTAGGAATATCCTTCCAAGCAGCGTTTTCCGACATCTGTATTTTGCTTGCACCTTGTTAGGCAGGTTTTGACAACCGATTTGCCTCCAGCCTGCTTGTCTTTCTAGTCGTGTTACCTGACTGCAGTGTTTCTTCCCCTGCCAGGCCCCTGCTTGCTAAGCATCTTTGTATGCGCCATTCCTTCTAGGTATGGCCTGATTTGTTTCTCTTCACTTTTTAGCTGGTCTGCTTGGTTACCGTCACAGCTGGTCTACGTTTGTTAGGTATATTTACCTGTTCTGTAGCTCACTTTTGTGTGTAGAGCACAGATCCACCTCCAGGTGTACCCTGCAGCTCCATCTCTCTGTGTGCAGCAAAGCTTCATCTCTCGAAGTTGCATGTTAATCTAACTCTGGAAGTAGAACATGCATCCGTCTCTAGGAGTGTTCCACGGTTCCATCTCTTGAGGTGGTGGTCAACTCTTTCTCTAGATGTAGAGGGCGGCTCCACCCTTAGATGTGGAATACAGTTTAATCCCTGGCCCTGAAGGCCAGTTCTGTTTCTAAGTATGGAGAGTACTCGTATCTTTGCAGACTGAGCACTGCTCCATTTCAGACTGCCAGATTTGGCTTGTCTTCTCATTTCCATCTCTATGTCAGTAGGTAAAGCACAGCTGTTCATTTGTCTGTGGAAAGTGGCTTGATCTGTCTTCAATTCGCAGCTCAGTTTATCTATAGGGCACTGCTCACGGCTCCCTCCTATTGTCAGAGGCCACTCTGTCTTCCACTAAGACACTACCTCATCTTAACTCTGGAGCACTCTTGTGTCTTATGATGTTGATCCATATCTCCATGTCTGCACGTCCAGTGGGATTCCATATCTGGACGTGACACGACACCCTATTTCTGCACAGGGATTCCAGCTTCTCTAAATGTGGTTCAGCTCCATTTCTGCATATTGAGCATGACGCCATCTCTCCGTAAACGGCATGGTTCTATCTTTGGATGAAGGGCGCACATCTATCCCTTTCTGTAATGGCTGACTGTGGCTCCATTATGGGATTTTCATCCAGGAATACCCTCAGGTTCTTCGGTCTTCTTCACTATCTCCGATGGGGAGTTTTCTCCAAATTCCTGCTTCTCCTTGGGCCTTGGTGTAATATGATGGAGCCTTCCTTGGCTTGCCGAACTTTGCATCCCTACTTCTATTCTGGGATGTGTGTGTGTGTGTGTGTGTAGATATATATAATTTATTTGTATTTTATTTTTGTTACATTTGTACCCTGCGCTTTCCCACTCATGGCAGGCTCAATGCGGCTTACATGGGGCAATGGAGGGTTAAGTGACTTGCCCAGAGTCACAAGGAGCTACCTGTGCCTGAAGTGGGAATCAGTTCCCCAGGACCAAAGTCCACCACCCTAACCACTAGGCCACTCCTCCACTGTTGCTACTATTTGAGATTCTACATGGAATGTTGCTATTCCACTAGCAACATTCCATGTAGAAGTCAGCCCTTGCAGATCACCAATGTGGCCGTGCAGGCTTCTGCTTCTGTGAGTGTGACGTCCTGCACAGCCTTCTACATGGAATTTTGCTAGTGGAATAGCAACATTCTATGTAGAATCTCCAATAGTAGCAACATTCCATGTAGAATCTCCAATAGTATCTATTTTATTTTTGTTACATTTGTACCCTGCGCTTTCCCACTCATGACAGGCTCATTGCGGCTTACATGGGGCAATGGAGGGTTAAGTGACTTTCCCAGAGTCACAAGGAGCTGCCTGTGCCTGAAGTGGGAATTGAACTCAGTTCCTCAGTTCCCCAGGACCAAAGTCCACCACCCTAACCACTAGGCCACTCCTCTACTCCATCTTATGTCCTTTCTTGGACATTGGAGCGACATGTTTCTATTCCCTTTATCAGCTCAAGATATTCTCTAGCAGTTCTGTTACAAACTGTTTGAGGTACTACAGTATTAATGGCATCATTACAGGGCTCTTTCCTCTATTTGTTTCCAAATTTTGAGGGTGAGCACCCCAGACTTCTCTAGTTTCCTGTCCTTATGGGGTGTCTCCTTAATTTCCCTTCAGAGACCCACTCTGGTGGCTTCTCCTGGGCTCACGGACCCTTAGTTTTACCCTCCTTTCACGTGGATGTTGTCATGAGGGGAATCTTGCTTCTTCCTTCCTCGTTTAGTTGGTCCAGTCCAGCTAACAAGAGTCCTTCCAAGGTTTCATTGTCTATTCAAGTTACATTATTCAGCTCCTTCATCTGTTTATTCTTCTATGACACCTTCCCCGGTTAGGTCAGTGTTCCTCAATTCCTGATCTAACAGAGTCTGTAGGAGTGTCTTGCATCGATCTGTTGATAGGTGTGCTCCATATTCTCATATGACGACCTGGCAGGTTTTTTTTGTTGCCTGTTCTTCATAGGACATGTTCTGACGCTCGAGTTGAATCCTGTTCTCCTCCTTTGGATGTCAGTACTATGTTGAACATGGGAATGGTTCCTCTTTTGAGTCTTTTTTTTTTTCTGCCGTGTTTCCCAGTGGCGCTACTTATGGGTTCTCCGATAGTCTCTTAGGCTATCTGGGCTAAGACTATAAGCATTTCTCTTTATTTGTGCTCTCAAGGTTTGGCCACCTTATATATCTCACTGGGGCACTGGGACTGCTTTGCTACATCCCATTAGTCTGGACTGGTGTGGTATTATGACAAGGAAGGTAAAATTATGTCTTATCTGTCAATAAGACCAGTCCAGAAACCCACCCGACTCTTTTCTTTGTTTTTTTTTCTTTCTGGCATGCAGTTTCTTTCTCACTTTCTGTTTTGAACTCTCCATTTTATTTTCAGATATTGTCTCCCGCATGTCCTGCTTCAGTGACACATCTGTATGCCAATGGCCTCCTTTTTTCATGGTCTTCTTGGCTGAATGGGACAAATAGTCTCGAGTTCTCAATCATGACTGGCAAATATAGTCAGAAGAACCACTGCTTGGCTAATCGAAATACTGAACATTCCAGGCTACACAATATCCTTAAAGGTTGAATCACAGGAATTATTTTCCTCTGTCTCCTTCCGTTGTTTGATGGACATAACCCATTAATTAGCCTGGACTGGTTTAGTAAGACTAAAGGAAAGAAAATTATCAGGTAAAACATAATTTTACCATCTAGTTAAATGCCACTGGCTAGTTAAATCGTTTTGAAAATTGGTCCCATTGAATTTAATTATCAAAATCTTGGGGTGGGGGGAGGAATTGGCTACAAGCTGGGATCCTGAAAGTTAATGA
Source organism: Microcaecilia unicolor (assembly GCF_901765095.1). Classification (NCBI taxonomy): domain Eukaryota; kingdom Metazoa; phylum Chordata; class Amphibia; order Gymnophiona; family Siphonopidae; genus Microcaecilia; species Microcaecilia unicolor. The sequence goes on from NC_044033.1 coordinate 8,112,290, forward strand.
GGGGAAGACGTAATGCTGAAAGTCCACCTGTGGCACCCACTACCCTTGTACTGAATCCAGCCACACTGTCATCGGTTGTTACAGCTGGGTGTCCTCAGACTCGAGACAACAGACAGGAAGGAACAGTAGAAGGATTTATTATTTATTTATTTATTTATTTGTTACATTTATATCCCACATTTTCCCACCTATTTGTAGGCTCAATGTGGCTTCCATAGTACCGGAGAGGCGTTACAGACTCTGGTGTAAACAAATACAAAGTGATGTTGTGGTAAGATAAAGTTCATGTGGCACAGCCACATTAGGGAATCGTACAACGGAAGAGTTGTGTTATGTCCATTGTGTACTTTAGTTTTGTTGTGTTGCAAATATCAGGCATTTATGTTGGATCGGCCGGGTATGCCCTTTTAAACAGGTTAGTTTTTAGTGTTTTCCGGAAGTTTAGGTGGTCGTTCGTAGTTTTCAAGGCTTTTGGTAATGCGTTCCACAGTTGTGTGCTTATGTAGGAAAAACTGGACGCGTAGGTTGATTTGTTGCCAGACAGATGGAGAAGAAGAGAGAAAGGATGGAAACCAAGAAGGGGAGAAGCCCAGTAGAAATCTCACTCCTCCAGTTCTGTGTCCATGAAAACTCTTGCCACAATGGTTGCTGCAGACGTAGGATGCTTTCCTTCTCCACTAACCATGCAAAAAGGATGTTCAGATTCTGCGGTCATCTCCCTCCTCCATCACCAGATAAAGTGAAACAACTGAAAACGCTGTAAAAAATGGATTCCACACATACGTAGCAAACCTGCCCTATCAAACCAACATTAATACCCGGAAGGGCTTAAAATGGAGGGGGAAATAAAGGCTGATGGATTGGATATACCGCCATTCTCTGCTACAACCAAAACAGTTTACATGCACGCAGGTACTTTTTCTGCCCCTAGTGGGTTCACAATCTAACAGCTGATACCTAACATATGAAAAACAGACAAATGAAAACACCTACTATATGCCCTAGTCCTGTTGAGAGAACTGCACAACACTTGCACAGAATCCCTGGCCAGAAAGCACAGACAGACCGTTGCCCACTTCCCCTCTCCCTCCACTCATCATCCCCGTCTCATCTGCCCGCAACCTCGGAGTCATCTTCGACTCCTCCCTCTCCTTCTCTGCGCATATCCAATAGACTGCCAAGACCTGTCGCTTCTTCCTCTACAACATTAGCAAAATTCGCCCCTTCCTCTCCAAGCACACCACCCGAACTCTCATCCACTCTCTCATTACCTCTTGCCTTGACTACTGCAACCTACTCCTCACCGGCCTCCCACTTAGCCACCTATCCCCCCTTCAGTCCATCCAGAACTCTGCCGCATGTCTTATCTTCCGCCTTGACCGATATACTCATATCACCCCTCTCCTCAACTCACTTCACTGGCTTCCGATCAGATACTGCATACAGTTCAAGCTTCTCCTACTAACCTACAAATGCACTCAATCTGCAGCCCCTCCTTACCTCTCTACCCTCAACCTCCGCTCTCAAGACAAATCCCTCCTCTCAGTACCCTTCTCCACCACCGCCAACTCCAGGCTCCGCCCTTTCTGCCTCGCCTCACCCTATGCTTGGAATAAACTCCCTGAGCCCATACGCCAGGCCCCCTCCCTGTCCATCTTCAAAGCCTTGCTCAAAGCCCACATCTTCAATGTCGCCTTCGGCACTTAACCACCATACCTCTACTCAAGAAATCTAGACTGCATCAACTTGACATTTCGTCCTTTAGATTGTAAGCTCCTTCGAGCAGGGACTGTCCTTCTTTGTTAAACTGTACAGCGCTGCGTAACCCTAGTAGCGCTCTAGAAATGTTAAGTAGTGGTAGTAGGGAATAAATGACCACTGACTAGAAATAGAAACATGCAGACAAAAAACTGAACTGGAAACTCCATGAACCAGACTCTGCATGCAATGCAGTGCCAGAGAAATTTTAAACAGAAATGCATTTCCTCCTGTACTCTGCAAGATGTGGGAATTTAAATCCTAATTCTTGTCCTTTTGATGATGCTCCTGGGATTTGTGAATAAAATAAATACGCTCCCAGCTTTGTGCACATGTGCTCCCTCTGGTGGTAGCAGATCAGAACCGCAGATGAGTTGAGTGTTTTCCTTGACTTGGCCAGTGGAGGGCGGTCACCGTACCTTGTACGCACAGCCACACCCTTTAGAATCTAAGACTGCTGGGCTCCTGAATTTCCGCCCAGTGGGATCCCATGAGGACATCTCCAGGTTGTAGCTTACGTAGTGTCTCTGCCTGTCGCAGTTTGGAATGAATAAAATGTTTGCTGTTCAGCCTCCCTGACTGCGCCTTGTGATTGATTTGTACCTTTCTCTGTCTCCTCTCTGCAGGTCCCTGACGAGGTATGTTTCTGCCTGGATCTCACAAAATCCCCTCCCCAGGGAGGAAAAGCAAGGTGTCACTTTGAAGGAATGTCCTAACAGGCAGGAGAAGCAGCCCCATCCCCCCTCCCTATCATTTACTGAAAATAGTACTTGAAAAGCAAAACACAGCTAGGTGTATGTAGCCTTATGTCAGGAGGAAACCTCTTCAGAATAGGAGGGGAGGGCAGGAGGGGCAGGTGAGGCTAGAACAGGAGCGGAGGAGGGAAGAAACCAGCCTGAAAGTTCTGCGTGAGTCGGGCTCGGTCCTAAGGATCAGACAGATTCAATCAGGACTGTTAACGGAGCCAGTGACAGAAATGCCAAAAGTCAGGTAAGAAAACTAACCGGTACAGGGCTGGGGACTGAGGAATAAGCTGAGCGGCAGAGTCCAGAGCGTGGTGATCAGTGGAATCCACTCTTATGGGCTGGGGTAGAGTGACCAGTGGATTACCCCAGGGATTGGTGCTAATGACATAGTTGAGGGACTGCAGAAACAAGGCATCTGTTTGCAGATGACTCAGGGCAACCAAAACCATTTTCTTCAGTTTCAGCCGAAACCGAATCTGTGGCCGAAATTCGTCACTCAGTTTTGGCCAAAATCAAAACTGGTCACTAGGGCCCGGCCCAGCCTAGCCCCCCACTCTTTTCTCTCCCGCTCCACCCCCACCCCACACAGAATGAGACCCTATCCCCTCCCTCTCTCCCCATGAACAATGAAACCCCCCTCCCCAGCCAGACTCACCTGACCTCCTTGTACATTCCCTGATGGTCTAGTGGCTAGTTGGAGCAGCGGTGATTCCCCAGACACTCCTGTCTATGCCAGCTCCAATCTCAAAATGGCTGCTATGACTTTGCATCACATGGGTTGGAAATGACTAGGGATTGCTCCTATCCTGACTAGCTACTAGACCACCAGGGGATGTACGGTAAGCCCAGAGAGGGGGACCTATGAATGGGTCTGGGAAGGGGCTCATTCTGTTCAGGGGAGGGGGGTAGAGAGATGGGCTTCTACTGTTTTAGGTGGAGGGGGGGGGAGAGCTAGAGGACCCAGCATAAAGTTTTCAGTTCCCGCTGAAAATGCATCTGCGTTTTTGGCCGAAACTGAAACAAAATCGAACACGAATGTTGGGTTGGTTTTGGCAGAGAAACTCAAATTCAGAACTCCCTGATAGATAGAAACACACTGGGAGAGGTGTAAGTATTGAGAGAGTATTGGGCAAAACCCTAGAAAAATGGGCAAGATTTTAGAAGTTGAAAAGTGAAAAATGCTGCAGGTGGGGGGGTCTCTTAGAGCGGCTGCTCTGTGTCTCTTATTTCCCTCTCTCTGCTCCAGTTTAAGGGCTGCCAGAATGTGCACCTGAAGAAAGATTTCTTCCTGCGACACCAGTCGTGCGCTCGCTCCGAGACCTTCATCAACCTACGCGAGGTCAGCACACAGGTCCGCTTGCCTCCGGGAGAGTACATCGTGGTGCCCTCCACCTTCGAAGCCCACAAGGAAGGAGACTTCATCCTGCGCGTCTTCAGCGAGAAGCACTCAGAAACTGAGTGAGTGACACTAGGGCAGTAGCCAGACCTTGAGGTGGGAGGGGGCACATTTTGGGCCACCATCCCGCTGCCACCCCCTCCACCGCCTCACCACCCTGTCGCTCCCCACCCACTGCCGCTGCTTTACATCTTGGCTGACGGGGGTCCCCAACCCCCGCCGTCTAAATACTTCATCCATGCTCAGTTTTACTAAAAGGAGCGCGCGCTGGTCGTGAGGGGAAGAGAGAGCAGGGCAGGCAGTCCTTCACTAAACCAAAAAAGGACGTCCCTGATGAGCAGGACAGGCTTTTCTTCAAGGGTGCTCGATTATGCCCCTCCTCCAGGTCTCTTCTCAGCCAATCACAGCGCGTTTAGCTGTCACTGGTGTCAGCTAAACGCGCTTTGATTGGCTGAGAGGCCGTGGGAGGGCCTCACAATCATCCATTAGCCCTCTCTTCAGCTGCTGATCAGGAAGGGAAAAATGTCTCAAAGGAAGATTTAAAACAGAAGAGCGAGAGTAAAAATTAAGAAGTACGATGTCCTTTTTTGTTGTTGTTGTTTTGAGTGAAGGATGTCCATAAAGGACGTCCCGGACGAGCAATTGGACGGTTCTTTCCCCCGATTGGTTTTTGGTTAAATTTAATTAAGAAGTACGACGTCCTTTTTTTGTTGTTTTGAGTGAAGGACGTCCAAAAAGGACGTCCCTGACAACATTTTATTCTTCTGATTTGTCCCAACGAGAGGTGTAGACCTCCCGTTAGGTTTTCCACGGTAAGGGGATCGGAAAACGGTAGTGCATCTCATTATAATAGCCTTTGAATCATCTGCATTCCGTTTTCGTTAGCTGCTACCGTGATCGGAAAATGGCTTGGAGAAGCCTTTTGTGCATGCCACGGTTTACTACTTGCTCGTTAGGTTTAGTGCATCTGGCCCTAAGCGAGATTATTATGTAGCCAAACAGCTACTTCCTGGAGACAGTTCTACAAGGGAGAAAGGTCATTAGAGTCCTTAGAAGTGTAGTGAATCAAAAGAAAGTCATCTGCTTATGCTAATACCAAGTGTTTGAATTAATAAGGCTAGTGGGCTAACAAAAAGATTCAAGAGCAAACTGATCCATTGCCGTGAGCCCTCAATCACTTTTGCTGAGGGTTTTTTCCCCTGCTACATCATACCCAATCCAGCCACTAGGTGTCGCCCTTCAGCAGTTGCAGACTTCTCCACTCCCCCAGGGGACATCAACTCTGCATCCACAGCAACCCAGTGGGCCCAAGCATGAGACTGAACCTTGGGCCTTCCTGAGAGCTGTGCTGAGCTGGTTTCCCCTGCCTAAGGTTACCACATGTCCTCTTTTTCAGGACACGGGGGACGTCAGGGTGGGTTTTTCAAGCCTGCCCGTTGTCCGGGTCTGCGGGCAGGCTGAGGCTGGTGCTGGTGGGCCTCAGGATGTCCTCCCTTCCCCTACCTTATCGTGCCCTGGTGGTCTAGCGGCCTCTTCGGGGCAGGAAAGGACCCCACTCTTTCCTGGCTGGCGATGCTGCTTCCACTCGCTGCCGGCGCCGCTTCAAAATTGCTACCGGACTTCAAGCGATGCCGGCAGGGAGCTGGAGCGGCATCGCCGGCCAGGAAAGAGTGGGTCCTTTCCTGCCCTGGAGGCCACTAGACCACCAGGGCACGATAAGTTAGGGGAGGGGAGGTGGATCATGGATGGAATGTGGGTAGGGGGTGAGGGGAGGATCAAGTTGACTATGCGGCATGGGGGTGGGGAGGGGTTGTGACGGGCACGATGGGGTGGGGAGGGGGCATGGCTATTGGTGTCCTCTTTTTTTTTTTTTTTGTCAAGGCAAATAATGGTAACCCTACCCCTGCCACTGTGATTTGCACTATGGCCTGTCTTCTAGCCCTTGGTTAGCCTTCCCCTTATGTCATTCACATCTCTGTCTCTCTTGTGTTCCCAGGGAACTGGATGATGAAATCTCTGCTGATTTACCTGATGAGGTAAGAGTCGGTCAGGCCATTGGATGTGTAATATTGCATTCCGTACGGCTTTCATCTTACCCAGCTCACTCCATGCATGTACCTGGGACTAGTCACTGGTCCCCACAGGCTGGTGGGAGGAAAAGGGATCACAGCAGTCTGCGGGGCTGGGGTGAGGGGTGGCAGCCACCGGCTCAGTTTTCTACCAATCAGCTTTTAAAGTTCACTTAAACTCAGTGCGGTACATACTTGTGCGTTTGAATTAATTTCCTGGGTTAATTCATGTGCGCATGCATCTGTTGTCAGAAGTGTGTCCAGAAATTTGCAACCTCTTCCCGAACCCACCCACGAGAAACGTTTGAACCCAATGTATGCAATCGTTCACCTGGAAAAGGCCGTATGTGCTTAGGTTTATCCACATTTGGACTGGAGATATTCCAGAAGGTCTTTTCTGTGGGTAAAGAAAGGTTTTTGAAAATCACCCCTTGCCCCCAGGGTATGAGAGAGTAAATGTTGGAGGTTTAATGAGAGCGTGTTGTTGTGTTACCAGGAACTCAAGATTTAGATTAAAAAGTTGATGCCCCGATGCTCAGAAGCAAATGCCATTAGCGCCGGACTAGTACCCGGGTTTGATAGCACATAATGGTCAGAAAGCCTTCACTGCGGCAAGAGCACGCCAGCGATCAGCGCTAATTAAAATGAGGTCATCTTGCATTTCCCCCAGTGCACAGGAAACAGTGCCCTGAAGGGTGTCCTCACTACACAAAACCCAACGTCGGCTCAGAGCAGACGTCACTCACTTGGCCAGCAAGGTGACGGAGTGAAAGTCCCCTTCCTTCCCATGTCGCCAGTCTTTTTTCTGTACACAGGGACATGTCAGATGGAGATGCAGAGTTTTTGAGGCGTTTTGAAGGAGAGAGTTTTTAAGGAGGCAAGGGAATCCTCTTCCCAACCGAAGCTGGCGTGCTGTGGGAATGCGAGGAGGCTGCGGGGAGGCCATGGGAGAGGAGTGAGGATGCGCAGTCTCCAGCTACTGTTGCACTGTCCCTTGCTCTGGGGCCTGGTTCCCTCTGCCTTTGCACTGTCCCTTGCCCTTCGGTCCGGTTCCCTCCGCCTTTGCACTGTCCCTTGCTCTGGGGCCCGGTTCCCTCTGCCTTTGCACTGCCCCTTGCTCTGGGGCCCGGTTCCCTCCGCCTTTGCACTGTCCCTTGCCCTTCGGTCCGGTTCCCTCTGCCTTTGCACTGTCCCTTGCTCTGGGGCCTGGTTCCCTCTGCCTTTGCACTGTCCCTTGCCCTTCGGTCCGGTTCCCTCCGCCTTTGCACTGTCCCTTGCCCTTCGGTCCGGTTCCTTCTGCCTTTGCACTGCCCCTTGCTCTGGGGCCCGGTTCCCTCTGCCTTTGCACTTCCCCTTGCCCTTCGGTCCGGTTCCCTCCGCCTTTGCACTGTCCCTTGCCCTTCGGTCCGGTTCCCTCTGCCTTTGCACTGCCCCTTGCTCTGGGGCCCGGTTCCCTCTGCCTTTGCACTGCCCCTTGCTCTGGGGCCCGGTTCCCTCCGCCTTTGCACTTCCCCTTGCCCTTCGGTCCGGTTCCCTCTGCCTTTGCACTGTCCCTTGCTCTGGGGCCCGGTTCCCTCCGCCTTTGCACTTCCCCTTGCCCTTCGGTCCGGTTCCTTCTGCCTTTGCACTGTCCCTTGCCCTTCGGTCCGGTTCCCTCTGCCTTTGCACTGTCCCTTGCTCTGGGGCCCGGTTCCCTCTGCCTTTGCACTGCCCCTTGCTCTGGGGCCCGGTTCCCTCTGCCTTTGCACTGTCCCTTGCTCTGGGGCCCGGTTCCCTCTGCCTTTGCACTGCCCCTTGCTCTGGGGCCCGGTTCCCTCTGCCTTTGCACTGTCCCTTGCTCTGGGGCCCGCTTCCCTCTGCTTTTGCCGCACTGAATCTTCCCCCTGTTGGACTGGTTGTGAGCACAGAAACTTTGCTTACACACAGCCCTTCTGTTCATGCCCCTGGAACAAACCTGCCGCTTAACTTCCTAATGCTCAATGCTAACAGTACGCATATCATTTGCATACTATTAGCACTGAGCATTAGGGAGTTATTTTTGGGTGCTACTGTGGCGAATTTTAAGCATCTGGGCCTCAGCAGAGCCAGTGACAGAGCTGGGATTAGAACTGAGGGGGCAGGGAGACAGACAGACTCATCCCAAGGCCACATTGAATCAGTTTTTGAAATTTGAGGTCTTTGAAATCTGGTTTAAGCTTGCTCCGTCTTGTGTTTTGCTGCTGCAGGCGGGACTCACGGACGAGGATGTGGAGGATTCCTTTAAGAACCTGTTCCAGCAGCTGGCGGGAGAGGTGAGTTGCTCTGGGTCCCTCTATCCTGTGCTGTGCATTTCGGATTGCCCATACTGGACTTCCTGCTGTGGAGCGGATCAGGCTCTCAGAGATTAAACATTGCGCCTTTTTGTCCTCAGTGTGCAATGAAAACTTGCTGCAGATTTGAAAAGCAGCAGCATTAATTCAAAAGACAACAATTCCCATCACGTCTAGAGAGCGCTCCGTGGTGAGAAATTATCCTGGCACTCTGCCCCTCTCCCGGTCAAGGATATAAATAAAAGAAATATACACAGCTTATAATAACATTATTATAAGGGGGAAGAAATATAGAAAAGGAAACAGGTAAACAATTTTAAGGAAGGACACACAAAGAAGACAAAAATTTATAGTAATACATTCAGATATGAAAGCTGTAAGGTATGTATCCTGTTAAGCTACCATTACGTAGAGTGAGAATATGCGCATGAAATTAAGTATTGTATTGTATAATATTACTTTATACTGAAACACCCAAGGGAGGCAGGGAAGTTAACAAGAAAGGATAAAACAGTGGCCAAATGAACAGGGACATAATGCTAGTTAGAGAGACCGCCTTAGTCAGAGAGCGAGTCAATATATCTGGGCAGCTGATGGAAAGGCCTGTCTGAAGTAAGAGGTTTTCAAAGCAATTCCTACAGAAAGAGCCTTCCGTAAAGTTGGTGCGATGAATGCAAAACAAGACTGCCTGGTAAAGATCCAAGCGAATCTGGCGATGGGTGGGCACAGTTAACTGCTTTTCAGAAGATGGAAATTTGTGGAAAGCCACATGGGAATCAGTGTTAAAGACTAAAACCAGCTCTCCTCTTCTCCCCCAGGACATGGAGATTAGCATAGCTGAACTGAAGACCATCCTGAACCGAGTAGTCAGCAGGCGTAAGTACCAGGCGTGTAACTCCTGAACAGGCTTGGGGGGGGGGGGGTATTGTCAGGGCCGTGCCAACACAGTAAGCGGGATAAGCACCGCAGGGGGGTGCCTGCCTTCAAGGGCGCTGCCTGCCCCCACCCGCAAGTTGCAGGCTTCCCCGCTCCCCAGCCAGGTCGTCAATTATCTCCCAGCTGCCCGATAGCCCTTGTTTCCTTCCTGCCCTCGCCCTACCTTAAAATATTGTAATTTTCATCGAGCGGGCAGCGCCAGCATTGCAAACAGCAGCAGGCTCCAGCCTTCCCTCGCATGGCTCCGCCCTCTTCTGATGTATTTCCTGTTTCCGCGAGGGCAGAGAACCATGCGAGGGAAGGCTGGAGCCTGCTGCTGTTTGCAATGTTGGCGCTGCCCGCTCGATGAAAATTACAATATTTTAAGGTAGGGCAAGGGCAGGAAGGAAACAAGGGCTATCGGGCAGCTGAGGGCAGATGGGAGATGATTGACGACCTGGGGAGCAGGGGATCGGGGACTTGCTCAGAGTCACAAGGAGCTGCAAAATTTGTCGTCTAAGTCCCTTCTTCCTTTTGGTTCTGTTGGTTGGTTGGGGGGGAGGGGGCGTGCCAACTGATACTCTGCAGGGGGGCACCAGAGACCCTAAGCACGGCCCTGGGTATTGTCTCCTTTCCTCTCATTCTCACATATGGAGCAGGCTGTGTCCCTCCCTTTCACTCCCAGAGCCCCCTGTGGGCAGAGGGCTGGCTTCAGCCTACCCACCCCCTTTCTCCCATATTCATGCCTCCTGTAGCACTCCTGAGAGAAGCCCTCACTACCCCTCGCCCTAGGTGGGATTAAGACTCCTGGTTGGCTACATTTAATCCTAGCATGCATGAAGATGGTGTTCCAGGCTGACCTCAGGAGTAGGCCTAGTGGTTAGAGCAGAGGGGCTGGGGTTCAAATCCCACTTACACTTCTTTGGTTTGGGGCAAGTCATTTACCCCTCCCTCCGTTACCACAGGCACAAACTTAGATTGTGAGCCCTCTAGGGACAAGGGGGTACCTGTTGTACCTCAAAATAACTTACCTTGAAACTAAACACTGAAGTTCTGTCTTCTGTTTGCATAATAAAGAGATTTAATCATAAAATGAGTTTCTCTTCTCCCATTTGTACCCAAGACAAATGGAGGGTGAAGCGTTATATTCAAAGCGATTTAAACTGGCCAGAAATGGCTCCTGGCTGGTTATATCGCCTGTTCGGGGCTAATTGTGGAGTGGAGGAGTGGAGCGGCCTAGTTGTTAGAGCACCAGTCTTACCATCCAGAGATATCCAGAGATGGCCAGTTAAATTCCCTTCTGCTCCCTTGTGATCTCAAGTCTCCATTGCCTCAGGTACAAACTTAAATTGTGAGGTCTCCAAGGACAGGGAAATATCTAACTGTACCTGAATGTAACTCACCTTGAGCTGCCAGTAATTTTCAGCAACACTTAACTGGTTAGCACTGAACTGAACCAATTGGCTGTTTTGGGGGATGTTCTGGGGAACAGTTGGCCAAGATAACCGTATAGTACTACTAATCATTTCTATGGTGCTACTGGACGTACGCAGCACTGTACACATTATAGGCGGGTATTTTCTCTGTCCCTAGAGGGCTCACGATTTAAGTTTTTGTACCTGGGGCAAGGAGGATTAAGTGACTTGCCCAAGGTCACAAGAAGCTGCAGTGCGAATCGAACCCACTAACCATTACACCACTCCTATCTTTATGTAGTGCCCCGTAGCTGGTTAACCGCTTAATATCGCACTTAACCGACTCTGCGTTAACCATCTGCAGAAGCCTGGCATTGAATTTCCAGGTTTAACACCGGTGGGGGGGTCAGCAAAACACTGGTCGCTGCCAGCTGACAATCAGAACCTTTGTTTTATGGAGATTTGACTAATGTCCTTTGAAATTCTTCAGTGTTGTAGATACAGTACGATCATCTGCCCCAGCAAAACGTTCCGTCACGTCATCCTGAATACAGATCCCCAATTTCAGCGGATGTCCCATGTTTGATGTCCAGAAGGGAGTTGTTGCTATATTTGTTTTTTACGATGAGAACGTATTTTTGCACATTGCGTCCTAGTATGAGCTAACACAATCCATCTTCCCTTAGACAAAGATCTGAAAACGGACGGCTTCAGCACGGAGGCCTGCCGACAGATGGTTAACCTCATGGACGTATCCTTAAGTGAGGGGGGGAGGGGTTGCTGTGGCCAGGGTTCTCTTACATTGCGCTTGCCCCCTCTGTATTCTCCTTAACCCAATACCCTACAGAAAGATGGCAGTGCCAAGCTGGGCATGGTGGAGTTCCAGATTCTGTGGAACAAGATTAGGAAATGGCTGGTAAGGATGAAAACCTGAGCTCAGTCTCTGATCACAGTCCTCAGACTCGGTTATGACTAAGCAATGACAGGAGTAACGATGATTCATTTCAGGCAGGTGCTCACTTTCATTGGGAGTTTGCCGCATCAAGAATGGATTGTTGATAAATGGAAGACGCTGTATAATAAGTTAGAATATTATGTTGTAAGAAACGTTATCTTGCATTGATGGGTACAAAGAATGACCATTCTGGATGTACTGTGGCAGACCGATGGTCTATCTAGCCCAGTATCCTGCTTCCAGAGCCATAGCGAGGGGAGCTGACATCCGGGATGGGTCGCCGTTGCGCACCCCCCCCCCCCCCCCCCGGGTGCAGCACGGCGCACTCTTCTCCCGCTGGAGCGTACCCCCCCCTCCCCGGAGTGCATACCTCCCCCCCTCCCGGAGCGCATACCTGCGGCGAGGGACGGGCGGGAGGGCCGATCCGCCCCGACTGCACGTTGCTGGGGTGTGTCGGCTCCGCGCTGATTCACTGCTCTCTCTGTCCCGGAACAGGAAGTAACCTGTTCCGGGGCAGAGAGGGCAGTGCACCAGTGCGAAGCCGACACCCCCCCCAGCGGCGTGCACCCGGGGCAGACCGCCCCCCCCTTCCTACGCCACTGCCTGCTTCCAACACTGATCAATCCAGGTCACAAGTACCTGGCAGAATCCCAAATAGTAGGGACAGCAGTTGCTTCCCCCATGTCTAGCTCAATAGCAGACTATGGACTTTTCCTCCAGGAACTTGTGACTTTTCCTCCAGGAATTTGTCTGAACCTTTTTTTAAACCCAGGTACACTAACCACTGATTCCACATCCTCTGGTAATGAGTTCCAGTGCTTAACTATTCATTCAGTGAAAAAATATTTCCTCTGGTTCTTTTATCCTCCAGAGTGCCAGCAAGGTCTGGTGCCCACAGGCATTTTATTTATTTGGATGCATCTGGTGACTGGGAGCATCCTGGGGTACGCTGTGGGTATATAACATAGTTTTAATGTAGGTCACTGGCTTACATCATTATTGCTGATGTGCTGCTGGTAGTAACTGTGATAGGAGGCACCTCGAATATTGTGTTCAACTCTGGTCGCCGCATCTCAAAAAAGATATAGTGGAATTAGAAAAGGTGCAGAGAAGGGCGACGAAAATGATAAGGGGATGGGACGACTTCCCTATGAGGAAAGGCTAAAGCGGCTAGGGCTCTTCAGCTTGGAGAAAGGCGGCTGAGGGGAGATATGATAGAGGTCTATAAAATAATGAGTGGAGTTGAACGGGTAGATGTGAAGCGTCTGTTCACGCTTTCCAAAAGTACTAGGACTAGGGGGCATGCGATGAAGCTACAATGTAGTAAATTTAAAACGAATCGGAGAAACGTTTTCTTCACTCAACGTGTAATTAAACTCTGGAATTCATTGCCAGAGAATGTGGTAAAGGCGGTTAGCTTAGCGGAGTTTAAAAAAGGTTTGGACGGCTTCCTAAAGGAAAAGTCCATAGACCATTATTAAATGGACTTGGGGAAAATCCACTATTTCTGGGATAAGCAGTATAAAATGTTTTGTACATTTTTGGGATCTTGCCGGGTATTTGTGACCTGGATTGGCCACTGTTTGAAACAGGATGCTGGGCTTGATGGACCTTGGTCTTTCCCAGTATGGCAAAAAAAAAAGAAAGAGATTTGACCTGCCCTTCCACAACAGCTTCGATTGTTGTGTAATGTTTGTCGTTATATTGACAGAAAACATCTCGCTGTATTAGTTCAGGCTCTCGCATTTATCCCACTTAGATTACTGTAACAGTCTGTATTCGTCTATCACTTTTAAATTATGAACTAAATTGCAGATCCTACAGAACTCTGCTGCCAGACTTACTCCAGTTAAAGAAGCACGATGGTATCACCGGCCCTGATTTCCCTACACTGTACAACCCGTATCTCATTTAAAACCAGCTTGTTTAATGGACCGAGTCCAGAATATCTGTCAAACTTGGTGGTCCTTCCTTACAAGAGATCCTTTTCTCTTACTCTTTCCCTCAATTGCTGGCATTAAGTTTAAGAAAACTCTAGAAAAATCTTTTGGTTGCCAAACTGTTCAATTCTGGCTCTCATTACCTGAGGACCTGTGTTGTGTTACCTCTTACACTGCTTTTCATAAGGATTTAAAAACGTACTTCCTTAGGAAATATTATACCTGAATTCTGTAGAATTTATTGAATTTTTTTTCTTGGTTTAATATATGATTAGTCTGTTACCCGCTTTGAACCACCATTTGGTTTGGGATTTAGTGGGATATAGGCGCTATGTCATGTCATATGTCATATATCATATATATCATATCATAGCATCAAAGCAGTGGTGGATGAATGGTGGAGGAACACTGTTGCCGATGGTAATGAATAGAATGATGAAGTGATGCTGGGAGTAAGGATGAAAATTACAAGGTGAGGTGAGTCTGAGTGATGATGGATGGATGGTAGAAGATTATTATCAGGTAGCTTTAGAAGTGATAAACCGTGGTAATGGCGATGACAGGCATAATGGTGATGGGGCTGCTGGAGAGAATCATTAGGATGACGTGATTATCAGGTTGTGATGATAATGGTGATGGATGGTGTTATCGAACAGTTATCACAGAGGTGATCGTTCTAGGGAGGCTGCTGGTAGGAGGGATGAGATTGATGAGAACAGCTGAAGTCTTTCTGAAGGCTACAGTAAGGAAGGCGGGATAGCGATGAACTTATGACTCTGAACTTTTTACCTGTCAGGGCATTTTCCGGCAGCATGACATGGACAAATCGGGTACCATGAGTTCCTACGAGATGCGACTGGCTCTGGAAGCAGCAGGTGAGCGAGAATGAGAGTGGTCCCTAATACAGCGATATCAGTTGGCTTGAACTAAGCCAGTGGCGTTCCTAGGGGGGCTGACACCCGGGGCGGATCACCGATGCGCCCCCCCCCGGGTGCAACGTGACCCTCCCCCCCCCCCCGGCGAAACGCGACTATCCCCCCTCCCCTTACTCTGCTATCCCAATCCCTGGTGGTCTAGAGGTACCTCTTCGGGGCAGGAAAGAGCCCCCTCTTTCCTCCCCGGAGCTGCTAGCTGCCCTGCATCCTCCTGTCCTGACTTGAAACGCCGAGAGCCGGACTCACCACAGGACAGGAGGGCAGCTCCGGGCAGGAAAGAGGGGGCTCTTTCCTGCCCCAAAGAGGTACCTCTAGACCACCAGGGATTGGGATAGCAGAGTAAGGGGAGGGGAGGGGGAGGAGAGATGACAGGGGGGAGGTGAGGGTGTGGAAGGGGCGGGACAGGGGACGAGAAAGGGGCAGCTCCCCCCAGCGAAACGACACCCCCCCCCCCCCCCCCCCGGTGCATCTTTACCTGGTGGGGGTGGCGGCGCGCATCTGTCAGCAACGCTCGTTCCTTGCTCACTCTGCCCCGTTACAGGAAATAACCCGTTCCGGGGCCAGAGGGAGCAGAGAACGAGAGTTGCCGACAGACGCGCGGCACCCCCCCAGCGGCGTGCACCCGGGCGGACCGCCCCCACCGCCCCCCCCTTAGTATGCCACTGAACTAAGCAGAAACTTGTAAAACTAATGGAAGACAAGCGATCTTTGATGGTAGAATTGTTTCCTGAATGACCCTGGGGATCACATCCCCAGCTCTTGCCTTGAGCTTTTAGCAAACACCTTTAGTGTGCAGCTGTAAACCCCAGAGCTTTGATTCACAAGTGAGGAAACCTAAAATTCAAGTTAGAAGCAGGGCCCCATAGGCGCAGTGATAGAAGGAAAGGAAAGCGGGACATGGGTAGTAGAGAAGCAAAAGAGAAGGAATATGAAGGAGTAGGGGGACGTGAGAAGCCACAGGAGGAAGAGAAAGCTGAGAAGGAAGTGGATTGTGTGTCTTTCAGGGGCGGACTGACAGTGATCATTCTGGGCCCCCGGGTAGTAAAGGTCATTCGACCACTCACAACTGCTGCCCGACACCCCCCTTTCACACACTACAGCCTCAGTGGTCCCTTCCCAATCCTACCTTGAAGGTCCCTGGTGGTCTAGTGGCTTCTTCGGGGGAGGAAAGAACCCAACTCTTTCCTACCCACTACCGCTATTCTGCCGTGGTTTCAAAAATGGGTGCCGAGACTGCCACAGAGAGTCTTGGCAGCCATTTTTAAAACATGGCGGTGCCAGACAGAAGAGTGGCAGCAGACAGGAAAAAGCGTTGTTCTTTTCTGCCTCCGCAGAGGCCACTAGACCACCATGGCTCTTCAATGTGGGATGAGGGAGGGCCCACTGAGACTCAGGGGGAGAGCCTCTGGGCCCGGTTGCCCAAATGGTCAGTCCGCCCCTGATGTCTTATGATCTGAGACTTAATCGTCTGCTCTCTGTTCTGTTCTAGGTTTCAAATTAAGTAATAAACTGCTGCAGGTCTTGGTGGCCCGCTACTCTGACACAGACATGGGGGTGGATTTTGATAACTTCGTCTGCTGCCTGGTGAAGCTGGAGTCCATGTTCAGTAAGTGTGATAGGCCGCATCCTTTAACTTCCTCCTTCTGCCATGCCTCTTCCTCCTTTGATGCTCTCCTTTCTCCGTCCTTCACTTTCTACTACTACTACTTAACATTTCTAAAGCGCTACTAGGGTTACGCAGCGCTGTACAATTTAACATGGAAGGACAGTCCCTGCTCAAGGAGCTTACAATCTAAAGACAGGTGTACAATCTAAAGACAAGTGTGGAGTCCGTCTGATAGGGAATACTATATTTCACGAAAGGTTAGGTGCCGAAAGCAGCATTGAAGAGGTGAGTTTTAAGCAGAGATTTGAAGATGGGTAGGGAGGGGGCTTGGCGTAGGGGTTGAGGAAGAGTGTTCCAGGCATAGGGTGAGGCAAGGCAGAATGAGCAGAGCCTGGAGTTGGCAGTGGTGGAGAAGGGTACTGAAAGAAGGGATTTGTCCTGTGAGCGGAGGTTACGGGCGGGAACATAGGGGGAGATGAGGGTAGAGAGGTAGTGAGGAGCCGCAGACCGGGTGCATTTGTAGGTTAGTAGGAGAAGCTTGAACTGTATGCGGTATCTGATCGGAAGCCAGTGAAGTGACTTGAGGAGAGGGGTGATATGAGTATATTGGTTCTGGCGGAATATAAGACGTGCGGCAGCATTCTGAACGGATTGAAGGGGGGATAGATGGCTAAGTGGGAGGCCGGTGAGGAGTAAGTTGCAGTAATCAAGGCGAGAGCTAATGAGAGCGTGGACGAGAGTTCTGGTGGTGTGCTCAGAGAGGAAAGGGCGAATTTTGCTGATGTTGAAGAGGAAGAAGCGACAGGTCTTGGCTATCTGTTGGATATGCGCAGAGAAGGAGAGGGAGGAATCGAAGATGACTCCGAGGTTGCGGGCAGATGGGACGGGGAGCATGAGGGTGTTATCAACTGAGATAGAGAGTGGAGGAAGAGGAGAAATGGGTTTAGGTGGAAAGACGAGGAGCTCGGTCTTGGACATGTTCAGCTTTCTATCCATCAGCTGCTTTAGGAGAGAGCTCCACCCTCCTCCCCATTCCTCCGAGTACATCTGTCTTAGATAACTGCCCTCTTGCTTCAGACTTCATACAGGATATGAGGCGCTGGGTATGTCCCGCCTCCCCTCACCCTGTATTTTTTGCCTGTCTCTTTCCTTCCCTCTTCTACTTGCCTGTCACCTTCTGCCTTGCTCCCTCCATCTTTGTCTTCCACGGTCCCCTTCCCTTATCTGTCACCACCCACCTTATTTATTTATTTGAAGTAACTTTATGAACCACAACACACAAAGACACTGAGAATAATTTACAGTGTAGGAAGACACCACAAGTAACTATTTGCATGTACTTAATCCATGCAATATGTGTGAAGGTGAATAGGGGTCAAATCTTTGTATTAGTTATTAAATAATGTAACATAATATAGCTGAAATACCGATGAGCGATGATATATGTGCAGAATATAGTTAACATGGGGGCAATAATTACATTAAAGACACAACATAATTATCCAGTTTCTTCCATTTCCTCACAGCATTACTTCAGAAGCAGGTGGAAATGTTCAGATATATATTCTAAAGTACCAGCTTCATGTTCTGCTCAGTGTGCTGCTGCGGCTAAGAAAGCGAATAGAATGTTGGGTATTATTAGGAAAGGTATGGAAAAAAGGTGTGAGGATGTTATAATGCCGTTGTATCGCTCCATGGTGCGACCGCACCTTGAGTATTGTGTTCAATTCTGGTTGCCACATCTCAAGAAAGATATAGTAGAATTGGAAAAGGTGCAGCGAAGGGAGACTAAAATGATAGCGGGGATGGGACGACTTCCCTATGAAGAAAGACTAAGGAGGCTAGGGCTATACAGCTTGGAGAAGAGACGGCTGAGGGGAGACATGATAGAGGTATATAAAATAATGAGTGGAGTGGAACAGGTGGATGTGAAGCGTCTGTTCACGCTTTCCAAAAATACTAGGACTAGGGGGCATGCGATGAACTACAGTGTAGTAAATTTAAAACAAATCGGAGAAAATGTTTCTTCACCCAACGCATAATTAAACTCTGGAATTCGTTGCTGGAGAACGTGGTGAAAGCAGAGTTTAAAAAGGGGTTAGACGGTTTCCTAAAGGACACGTCCATAAACCAGTACTAAATGGACTTGGGAAAAATCTACAATTCCAGGAATAACATGTATAGAATGTTTGTACGTTTGGGAAGCTCGCCAGGTGCCCTTGGCCTGGATTGGCCGCTGTCGTGGACAGGATGCTGGGCTCGATGGACCTTTGGTCTTTTCCCAGTGTGGCATTACTTATGTACTTATTCAAAGTGATTTAACTGGCGAGAAACAGCTGCTAAGCAGTTAAATCGCGTGTTCGGGGCTATCTGTTCATTTTCAGTGGCACTTAAGCAGTTATCGTCTAAGTGAAAGCCGACTATTTGAGGGGCGTTCTGGGGGCAGAGTTGGCACTTGGCCAGTTTAAGAGCCAATGTTAAGCAGTTAACTAGCCATGGTGACCGAAGACACAGTCTATCTTTTTGCGGTAACTCATAGCTGCTTAAGTTCTGAATATCGACTTTACTGGTATGTGTTAGCCGGAGCCACATAAACGAGATGGTCCAGCCGAAGCTCGGACGTGACCCGGTATTGAATATCTGGGAATAACACCGGCAACGATCAGTAAAATGCTTGCCGTTGACGGCTGAATATTGACCCCTTGTACACAAATCTCAGCTTTGCTCGTGTTCCCAAACACACCTCCATATTTTTTATTTTATTTTATTTATTTGTTACATTTGTATCCCACATTTTTCCACCTATTTGTAGGCTCAATGTGGCTTACATAGTACCGGAGAGGCCTTTGCAGGCTCCGGTGTGAACCAGGGGCGTAACTGCGTGGGCCACAGGGGCCTGGGCCCCCGCAGATTTCGCCCTGGCCCCCCTCCCCGCCAGCCGAGGTCCGACCCGAAGTCTTCATATTTCGTCTTCCTCCGTGGCCATGCTGCAAGGAAGTAACGCTGCAGTGCTAATTCGTTGAATCCAGTTCGGAGTCTGACGTCGCAGCACATTGTACGCGCGTACAACGTGCTGCGACGTCAGACTCCGAACTGGATTCAACGAATCAGCACTGCAGCGTTACTTCCTTGCAGCATGGCCACGGAGGAGTCGGAGGAAGACGAAATATGAAGACTGCGGGTCGGACCTTGGCTGGCGGGGGTTGGGGCCCCCCGCCAGCAAAAGTAAGCAGCGGGGGAGGGTTGACGGCGGGGAGCGGGGTGGAGAGAGGCGGGGGGGGGGGGGAAGGGAGGCAAAAATGTGCCCCCCCTCTCTGGCTCTGGCCCCCCCTACCGCCGGATTCCAGATACGCCCCTGGTGTGAACAAATACAGGGTGATGTTGTGGTAAGATCAAGTTCACGGGGCACAGCCACGTTAGGGAATCGGAGAACGGAAGAGTTGTGTTATGTCCATTACGTGCTTTAGTTTGGTTGTGTTGCAGAGATCAGGCATTTATGTTGGATCGGTAGGGTATGCCTTTTAAACAGGTTGGTTTTTAGTGATTTCCGGAAGTTTAGGTGGTCGTACGTTGTTTTCAAGGCTTTTGGTAATGCGTTCCACAGTTGTGTGCTTATGTAGGAAAAACTAGATGCGTAAGTTGTTTTGTATTTAAGTCCTTTGCAGCTTGGGTAGTGCAGATTTAGGTACGTCCATGTTGATTCGGATGTATTTCTAATTGGTAAGTCGATCAAGTCTGTCATGTAACATCGGGGCTTCTTCATAGATGATTTTGTGAACCAAGGTTCAGATTTTGAAGGCGATGCGTTCTTTGATTGGGAGCCAGTGTAGTTTTTCACGGAGGGGTTTTGCGCTTTCAAATCACGTTTTACCAAATATAAGCCTGGCTGCCGTGTTTTCAGTGGTCTGAAGTTTCTTTAAGGTTTGTATCAGGTTGCAAAATGTTTCCCTCGGGAAGAATTGCTTCACGCGTTTGAGTTCGCAGAAAAGTATACGACTCTCTGGTGGGGCCTTTTCCATGCTAAGACTCCTAAGTGGCACTTCCGACGGCACATGGTAAGAGCCCGCTCTGCATTGGAGCCTGGTGTCTATTATAATGCGACATCAGCATGCCTGACATTCTAGACGCTTCCACTTATGCCAGCACCTAAATGAGGCAGGATCATGCGTAACTTAAGTGCCCTGTCCCAAAAGTGTTCACTGCCCCCTGCAGATACCACTGTACAAGACAGGCACATATTCCTCTGGGTTCTATATTTGGCATTCAAAATTGAAATGAGTAACTAGCCCATTAGCGCCAGTAATTGGCTGCTATCAATTACTGATGTTAATTGGCAATTTAGATTTACGTGTCATTTTTCCTAAGCGCTATTTTATAAAAATGCATGCATAAATCTTTGTGTGCAACTGAAAAGGGGGTGTGGCCATGTGAGGGGCCTAGGCAGGTCAGGGGTGTTCACTAAAGAATACCAGGCATCTGCACCAGGTTGGTGTCAATCCTCACGCCCAGATTTGGGTACAGATCATAAGTACATAAGTGTTGCCATACTGGGACAGAACAAAGGTCCATCAAGCCCAGCATCCTGTTTCCAACAGTGGCCAATCCAGGTCACAAGTACCTGACAAGATCCCAAAACATCACAACACATTTTATGCTGCTTATTCTAGAAATAAGCAGTGGATTTTCCCCAAGTCCATCTTTATTAATGGCTTTTGAACTTTTCTTTTATGAAGATATCCAAACCTTTTTTAAACCCGCTAAGCTAACTGCTTTTACTACATTCTCTGGCAACGAATTCCAGAACATTTTTGTGCCTGGATTCCGATAAATGCACGCATCCCGCTTCGGCATTTATTAGCTCTAGAATTACCACCGAAATCCAAGTAACAGAGGAAGCGATCAAAGGAGCTATGAGCGATTTAATGAGCCATTTTGAGGTTTCTCTGTACCGGCCGTGTGTACTTTTCTGGACAGAGTGTATGGTGACACACGCGAGCGTGAAGCATACATGCATCCGGATGTGGGTATTCCAGGGGAGAAGGTTGGACGGAGCTTGCACAGATTTGATAAATTACATGCATACTTTTACACCTGCCTTGGCACAAATGTAAATGTGTGCCTTGGGATTTGCACACTATTGAGGCAGGTTCTGGGTGGCTCTTTTATCAAAGTTACATAGGTTTCCTAGGTTGTCGTTCTTGAATCACAAGGGAGCGAGGGTATAAGGTTCCTCGGAAGAGCAAGAGATGTACAAAGAGGAGTGAATGAATTAATAGGACTGTATGAAAGTCTTTAGCAATACATAAATCTAAGAGACCCCACCATGGCCAAACATGTAACGTCACTATAAAGAAAAAGCACTGTCTAGGTGCGGCAGATGGATTAAAGCACTGAAAGCCATCTCTTCCTTCAGAATCCACAATCCTGCAGCAAGTCTGTGACATGCTGTCTTCAGCAGCTGTGGAAAAAGCGGTTTCAGATGCTGAATTTTTATGGCCAGTTTGCAGGCAAGGCACCAAACACGGTAGAAATAGCAACCCAGAAACAGGGAAAAGAAAGATGGATCGTACAATAAATATTTCACATTTCCTTTCACTAAGCCCCAATAAGTCGGTCCATAGGATACTTGGGAAGTGAGCCAAGCTCATGACAACGGTCTTCTGAGGCAGGACCAGAACCTTGTAACAGATTCAGACCCATTCCCCTCTAGAGCAGCCAATGATAGCCCAGGCTACTGGCTTCTAAACCAATAACCAATACGTAACCTTAAAATACTCACAATCATAATGGAAACGCCACCACTTTGAGCCCAGGCAAAGGAGAACTTCTCAGCTGCCAAGTATCTATGAACACTACAAAGGCCAGGAGCTTATGACTTGATCATTTGAGAGTTTGCAAGATGGAGGAAGTTTTGCCAGGGCAAAATAAGATTCACAGTGCACACCAAAGCCTCTGTTTCACCACAAGTATTGTCTGGAGGACAGGTAGAATGACTTCTGACAGTGATCAACTTGGAATTAATGTCCCTATTAAGATCTTCCAAGTCGCTGGATTGACCACTTTCAGAGCTTGGGATACTGGGTTGATTGGACCCTAGGCCTTGGCCCAGTCTTCCCACTCCTTTCCTTTCCCCTCCTTCTGTCAGAGATAAAAACAACAGACAGATGTTATAGGAAGGCAAAGAGCCTTTACTGAAATCCAAAAGCTCCTAGAGATTTAAACATCTGGGAGTTTTGGGATTTTAATAAAGACTCTTTGCCGCCTTCTGCCTCTTGATTTTTATCCTCCATGTTGGATTTGGTGGACCGTTTGCCTTGTTCCTTTTCTCTTTGTCACACCGCTTTCCTTAACCTGTGCTACCTTGATGTTTTCGGCAGGGTTCTTCTATGCCATGGAAAGTGAAGGCAGTGGAACGGCAATGCTGGATCTTACTCAGGTGAGTGACCGGTAATCCATTAAATTGAGTGGTGCTCTGTAAGTAAAGGAGCCTTCTGCATGTGAGTATACTAAGGGGTAAGGGTAATGGGCCTTGTGTTCATACCTGATGGAATGCTGTGCATTTAGGGCAGGGGCGTAGCCAGACACCCAAGTTTGGGTACGCCTGGACCCAAGGTGGGTGGGCAAAACTCCGCCTTGTCCTACAAGTGATTTGGTTTCTCCCTCTCTCATATGGTCTTTCAAACATCCCCTCTCCCCCATATACCTTTTAAATAGCAGATTTTCACCGGCAGCAAACAGTTGTTGGGAGTTTTGGGCTAGTGGGGCTTGGGGTCCCTGCCAGCCACATTATAGGTGTGCTGCTACTTGGTGGGCCTGAATCTAAAGTGGGTGGGCCTGGGCCCACCCCAGCCCACCCTTGGCTACGCCACTGATATAGGGCTCCAGGTGGGTACGTATATTTTTTATTTTATTTGTTACATTTGTATCCCACATTTTCCCACCTATTTGCAGGCTCAATGTGACTTACATAGTACCGTGAAGGCGTTCGCCAACTCTGGTAGAGAAACAAATACAAGTGATGTTGTAGGCTAATAAGGTTCATAAGTTACAGACACATTGGGAATAGTAGAGAAGAAGAGTTATATAGTGTTCATTATGAGCTTTGGTTACTTTGTGTCGCAGGGTTCAGGCACTTAAGTTGGGTCGGTAGGGTATGCCTTTTCGAATAGGTTGGTCTTTAGTGATTTCCGAAAGTTAAGATGGTCGTACGTTGTTTTCACGGCTTTTGGTAATGCATTCCACAATTATGTACTTATGTAGCAGAAGCTCGATGCATAAATTGATTTATATTTGAGTCCTTTACAGCTTGGGTAGTGGAGATTTAAGTATGTTCATGTTGATCTGACTGCGTTTCTGGTTGGTAGGTGTATGAGGTCGGTCATGTATCCCGGGGCTTCGCCATAGATAATTTTATGGGCTGGGTGCAGATTTTGAAAGCTATGCATTCTTTGATTGGAAGCCAGTGCAGTTTTTCTTGGAGGGGTTTTGGCGCTTTCGAATCGCGTTTTTCCAAATATAAGTCTGGCTGCTGTGTTTTGAGCGGTCTGAAGTTTCTTTATGAGTTGTTCTTAAAGCTTGTATTTTAGTTGAGTTCAAACCGAAATAAAGTGAATCACAAAAGTCCAATCGCAGAAGTACCAAGTTTTTTGCAGTACTATATGAAAAACATATTCTGGTAACATACCTTCAACTTAATCCTCGTAGTTGGGGGAAAAAGCAGTAGAAATGACATGATCTATTTGAGCTTACGTATTCAATTCAAAATCTAACATCACACCCAAATATGACCATCTCTGGGAAAAGATGGTTTTAAGGAATTCTGTTAGAGCAAATAGTTTGTAACACAACAGTCTAAACCCCATCCGTTTACGTGAAAAGATAAAGTTACAGAAGTTGAAGCATGTAACGTTTTCAGAAAAATCAGCCACTTTCGACATTTTGGATCCACTACTTTAGTCATATTTTCCCAGAGACGGTCATAGATTTGCACAACTGAGTTTGAGCCTCCTGTTCCACATAAGAGCCCAAAAGCGTCCGCTTTGGTCTTAATCCAAAAAGTGAGTGTGAACTGCTAACGGTTAGGCTGGGTTAGGTTGTTTATTCAGCGATGCCACGTGGAAAAGAATTTTCAGAGGACCAGTGAAGTGGTTTCTGCTTCTCCGTCTTGACGGCGTTACAAAAGTTCCATCCATCCACTGTCAGATAGGACAGGAGGACATCTTAAAAAATGTTCACATGTAATTCTGTTACCCGGAAATGGCAAGCGCCATTACGGCAAATGTAAGCCACATTGAGTCTGCAAATTGGTGGGAAAATGTGGGATATAAATGCAACAAATTTCACAAAGCTGCTGTTTGCATGCACAGATGCTTGGGTGCACTGGGGCCATGGTTTGGAAAGGGGATGACAAACATATTATTATTTAGTACATTTGTACCCCGCGCTTTCCCACACATAGCAGGCTCAATGCGGCTTACATAATACTAAAAACAAACATTAAAACAACAATTAATTCATTATCCTCAAAACCCCACTACTACTGTGTTTACTACAACTTGTAACATTCTCCTTCAAGACTTACAAAGTCTTGAAGGAGAATGTTACAAGTTGTAGTAAACCTAGTAGTAGTGGGGTTTTGAGGATAATTAATTAATAATTGTTGTTTTAATGTTTGTTTTTAGTATTATGTACGTTATGCTGTTGGCCGCTTAGGTTTAAGCGGGGTACAATCTCTTCCTCTCCATCCTTCCTACTCCTTACCCCTTCCAATCTCTTCTCCTTTTCCTCATCCTATCTTTGTTTACCTCTCCATGCTCAATTTACATATCCTCAAAACCCTGCATGGAAGGCATGAGTCCATCTCACACTTGAGGATGATCTGATTTGTGGAATCCCGGTGAGGGGTGGAGCTGATGACCTGGATATATAAGGAAGGGCAGTGCTGTAGCATTCATAACCCTGGCCAAGTGACCCGTTGGTGCGAAAGAGAACCCTGATAGTAGAACAGGATCAGGGTCATTGCTGTTAATCTCCTGAGCCATTTAGAGGAGCCAACCTGCAGGCTGAGATTGGGCTCAAGGGTAGGTCGCCGTCTGCCCTCAGCTGGTGATTGCTTTCAAGGTAAACCCCTGAAAGACTTGGACAGTCGATGCTGGATCCAGAAGATCTCCGTTGGTACTGGTACTGCATCGGAGAAAGTGAGTGCAGGGTGCCATCTGTCTACAGGTCAGGCGTAAGGGGTTTTGCACATAAGGAAAGATTGCACGTTCTTGTGACTTTGTATTAACATCTTAACCAGGGGTGGCTGACCATTAGGCCACCTGAGGTGGGGGCTTCAGGCAGCAAGGGGCGGCATCTCCCCCTTCGTGGCATTTTACCTCATCACATTCCAAACCCAGCAGCGGTGGTGATTCTTGTACTCTGCCCTGCTGCTGGTACCCGCCTCTTCCCTTTACTGCGGCCGCCTCTCTGATGTAACTTCCTGTTTCGTCAGAGGCTCAGGCAGCCACAGTAAAGGGAAGAGGTGGGTGCTGGCGGCAGGACAGTTTATAGGAATTGCTGCCAGGTTTAGAATGTGTCTCGGGCAGCATCTTGTGTTGGGCCGGCCCTGATCTTGATTATACGCTGAGGACTTTTCTGACAATCAATGCTAAATATAAAGTTCAGTTCATTTTCTTTGACTCTCCTGACTACTGTGTTGTTCCTGTGTGAGATCCGAAGGGGACCTGAAGTGAGTAGTTGTACCTCCCGGACCTAAGAGAGAAACGGGTTACATGCACACTGGAGAACTCTGTGTATATGGAGGGGGAGGGGCAGGCTGTGCATACCGGGGGGGGGGGGGGGGGGGACTGTGCACACAAGAAGACTGTCCTTTTTTCCAGTACAAAGGAATAATTGATACCTGTCTTGGTTTTTGTCTTTTCAGTGGCTGCTGCTGACTATGTGTGGTTAATAAAAGAAGCCCGTCGGGGTCTCTCCTATCATCCTGCAAGTGCCTCCCCCCTCCTCAAACAAACCCAAGTATCCTCCTCTCTCACTATCCCTGAATGATAGACAGAACACTTCAGCCTTCTGCTGCTTCCCCTAGAATCGGCAGCAGGGGACAACCCGGGCATGCAAACCCGTCTCTCCTCTCTGCTAGTCCCCAGTGGTGGGTGAAGAATGATGACGTGAGACGGGTTAGAGAAAGAGCCGGACACTCACTCCACCAAGCAAGAATCTGCTTAAAATGTGCATGTGCGGCAAGACCCATTGGGGGTGGGGGTGGGGGGGGAGGAGACAGCCTTAAAAAGATGCCAATGAAGTGATCCTTTGAATTACATTCAAGGTGTAATCTCTAACCAGATTCACATTTTTGCCCCCAAGCCCAGAACCCAGCCCAGTGGTCCTTCCCTGAAGAGCCAGGACAAGGCCGTCAGTTTAAGGGCTACATTTCACTCTCCTTCAGTACCTTTTGGTGCTGTCATAGAATAAATACTTGTATATATTTGCCAAATTCTAATGGAGACAGCCATCTCTCATCGCTTCCCCTCCCCCACAGCAATATCCGTCTATGTGGTCAGGACATAAGCCTAACACAGATACAACCAAATCTAGATACTGGTAATGCACTCCTTCCCCCTCCAATTCTACTTAATCCCACCCGGCTTTGTAACTTTACCAATCATCCACCTTCTTTGTAAAAATGATTGTGCACCGAGCAGCCAAGAGAGGTTGTCAGCTTGGGAAGAACCCCCCCCCCCCCCCCTCCCCTCACGTGCTCAGCATGTGCTCAGCTCCCTGTGGCTGGCTTGTGACACTGTACCCGGACCACACTACAAAAGGGCTAGAAGTGACAGTTTTAAGCAATGGAGAGCCATCTGTGCCTGCCGCTCTCCATCCTCAGCTCTTTCCTTCTGCACATCAAGCCTCGCTGCCTTTCACTTAGACCATTAATTGCAGCTCTTTCTGATTTACAGTGCGTTGTCTTAACTCCATCATACCCGTATCCTAGAAGTCACCACTGGTTTAATTCTGTGATGAAGTGTGCACTGGGTGTGAGACATAACCACTGAGCCTTGCAGCCCTCCAGCCCAGTGCACAGACAAGCCACTCCACCCCCCACCCCCTTTTTCTTTTTTTTTCTTTTACAGGGTCTACGTAGAAACAGACCTCATGCTCGGACTTTTCACTTGGGAAATGCCACTTGCCTTCTAGTCTTAGCTACTATTTAACATATGCAGTGGTTCAGGAGCAGCCGAGACATTGCATTACCTGTGGGAACTGTTACATCACCATGAGTTACTCTCCTGTTCCACGGACACATTCTCCAGAAAAACTGTAGAAATTTAAATAAAACCATTAGAGACGGATTTAGTCTTTGTTTCTGCATGAAGTGCAAATGCAGTTTCTGTGATCAGTGCCACTGTACCATTGGAGAGATTGAAAGCACGGCATACCTGGCCCTGTGCCCTAACAGTGACTATTGGAATAGCAAAGAGGCACTGAGTGTCTTGCAACGACAGAAGAAAAAAAGCAGGAAGCAGACATTGAAAGTCCACACGGTTTCTTTATTCGTACCAGGGGTGTAGCTAGACTTCGGCAGGAGGGGGCTCCAAAGCCCACATTTTAGGCCCCCCCTGGTGCCGCCGACCCCCCCCTGCCAATTTTGACCCGCCGCCACCACCATCTTTGAACTCCCTGCTGCCGACCCTATCGACCCCCCCTCCCGCAGGTAACCCTCCCCTGCCGCTGCCTTCACCTACCTTTGCTGCCGGGGAACCCCAACCTCCGCCAGCCAAGGTCCTCTTCTTCCGGTGTAAGGCTTTGTTCTGTTTCTGTGAGTCTGACGTCGTGCAGGACGTCAGACTCACAGAAACAGAATGAAGCCTTGCACTGGAAGAAGAGAACCTCGGCTGGCGGGGGTTGTACGTGCAGGACGTCAGACTCACAGAAACAGAACGAAGCCTTGCACTGGAAGAAGAGGACCTCGGCTGGCGGGGGTTGTACGTGCAGGACGTCAGACTCAGAAACAGAACGAAGCCTTGCGCCGGAAGAAGAGGACCTCGGCTGGCGGGGGTTGTACGTGCAGGACGTCAGACTCAGAAACAGAACGAAGCCTTGCGCTGGAAGAAGAGGACCTCGGCTGGTGGGGGTTGGGTCCCCCGCCAGCAAAGGTAGCAGACGGCGATGGCAGTGGGGGGGAGTCCATGGCCAAATCCACGGGGGCCCAGGCCCCCATGGCCCCACGTAGCTACGCCCCTGATTCGTACAGACCCAATGTGGCCACGTTTCACCAATAAGGCTGCACCAGGGGTAGTAACATAAAACAGCTAACCAAGGACAAAGAAAGGCTTAGCCCAGATAGCATAACTGATCATCCAAGATGACTTCAGCAGTGGGTTTCTTCACAGAAGCGGCGCATATACGAATAAAGAAACTGTTTGCACTTCGGTGTCTGCTCTCTGTTTTTCTCTTACAGTGACTGACACACCAGTGCACACAGCCCTGTATCCTCACAGAGATTATACTGTTTACTTTTATAGTTCATTTCTATTTTTTAAAATCATGTCTTACAATTTAAACATTAGCAAAAGCATAAATTTAAAAGACAGATGGCTGAGGGAATAAGGTGTAATGTACCGGGTCCACTGCTATTTAACATTATCAGAGATCAGAACGGCTGTGTCGTCATGTTCGCAGATAACACCAAACTCTGTCATACTGTAAACCCTTTAAAAACAAAGTCAGAATGTCCTGAACTAATTGTGAAATCAAAATTCCAAACTAAATTAATATGTGAGACAATGTATCCAAAGCCGTGTAGGTGCCTGTGCACATCAATTCGGAGTAACCACCCAGCTACCGCGTGGCCTGTGCGGTAATTTCATTTTTGACGTGCGTCTGCTACAGGCACCAGAAAATATATTTTATTTTCTGGCCCGTGGCGAAAATCGGGTGGTAACTCCGACTTGATGCGCGTAGGTGATTACCGCACGGTTAACGTGAGAGACCTTACCGCTAAGTCTAGTGGCTGGCGGTAAGGTCTCAGACCCAAAATGGACGCGCGCCAATTTTGATTTAGCTGCACGTCCAATTTTGGCAAAAAAAATTTTTTTAAAAGGCCTTGTCTACAGGTGCGCTGAAAAATGGATCTGTGCGCATCCGTAACATGCGCCTATGCTTCCACAGCCCATTTTTCAGCACAACTTTGTAAAAGGACCCCCATAATGAGGGTGATTTCCAGCAGTGGCAAGCTGGGTTTAAATATGATGTACTAGTTAAAAAAGGCCTGATTATGACACGAATGAAACGGGCACTAGCAAGGTTTTCCTCACAGTGTGTATGTTTGAGAGAGTGTGTGTGAGAGAGAGAGAGTGAATGTGCGAGTGTGTGTGTGTGACAGAGAGAGAGAGTGTGTGTGATTCTCCCCTGCCCCCCTCCAGCCACCCAGCGACTCTCCTCTCTCCCCTGCCCCCCTCCAGCCACCCAGCGATTCTCTTTGCTCCCCTGATCTCCGCCGAAACGGCCGCGTTATTGAAAGCCATGCCCAGCTCTAGCCTTCCCTTTGAGTTCGTTCCATCAGAGTCCCGCCCTCACAGAAAGATGAAATTACGTCAGAAGGCGGGACTTAAGGGAACGAACTCGAAGGGAAGGCTGGAGACGGGCAGGGCTTTCAGTGACGCGGCCACTTCGATGGAGGTAATCAGGGGAGCGAGGAGAATCGCTGGGTGGCTCGGGAGAGACCTGTGAACTGATGCATGCACGGCACGTCGGTCACAGCTCATTTATATAGTAGGATATTCAGCAGTGCTTTATAGGAAGTCAGGGCATGAAATGAAATTGAAGGGGGGCAGACTCAAGAAGAATGTCAGGAAGTATTTTTTCACGGAGAGGGTGGTGGATGCTTGGAATGCCCTCCCGTGGGAGGTGGTGGAGATGAAAACAGTAACGGAATTCAAACATGCGTGGGATAAACATAAAGGAATCCTGTGCAAAAGGAAGAGATCCTCAGGAGCTTAGCCTAGAATGGGTGGCAGAGCTGGTGGTTGGGAGGCGGGGCTAGTGCTGGGCAGACTTATACGGTCTGTGCCGGGGCTGGTGGTTGGGCGGCGGGGATAGTGCTGGGCAGACTTATACGGTCTGTGGTGGGAGACAGGGATAGTGCTGGGCAGACTTATATGGTCTGTGCCAGAGCTGGTGGTGGGAGGCGGGACTGGTAGTTGGGAGGCGGGGATAGTGCTGGGCAGACTTATAGGGTCTGTGCCAGAGCTGGTGGTTGGGAGGCGGGGTTGGTGGTTGGGAGGCGGGGATAGGGCTGGCCAGACTTATACAGTCTGTGCCCTGAAGAGGACAGTACAAATAAAGTAGCACATATGAATTTATCTTCTTGGGCAGGCTGGATGGACCGTGCAGGTCTTTTTCTGCCGTCATCTACTATGTTACTATATAGTAGGATATTCAGCAGTGCTTTATAGGAAGTCAGCAGCACGAAATACCATGTGTTATACAGCGACAGCCGTCATTGTACATATCCTTTACGCCTTATCCAGATTGTTACTCAGACTTACAGTGTTACAAGATTCACATTAAAATATGAAAATGCAGCACCCTTGACTAAAAAAACATCAATTCCATACCAAATCAAACAATAATAATCCACCATAAAATCAAATACATAAATATTGTGGATATAATGTGCTCAGTTCACCAGTGGGATCCCCTGTGCTTATGTAGCGTGAATACTGGACTGGGAACCATCAACGCACATCGTGTTCCAGAAATACCTTCAAATAAAACAACCAAGGCAACTCCTCTGGATTAACACCTGCTACCAAACGGTTCACCCTAAACCATTATGACAGTGACCATAGTCGCATCAACCCTTTGATAAAGAACCTGGAAAATCTAGTTTGTTTGTTTTTTTGTCCAAGTATCTTTATTAACTTTGAACAGTACAAAGTACAAAAAAAATGTGCACAACAAAATACTCAAAGAATTCAATGAGACCAAGCAGAAGAAAGAAAAACAATTTGTCAGGTGAATTGCTGGATGTGAAAATAAAGAAAGTCATCACCTTTCAAGTACAGTATCTAGAAAATATTAGAAACATATATCAAAGCTGTTAAGTAAGTATTTAAGTATTAGACATATAGGAGTCCAAACTAGACCATACTTTAAATGCCAGTGGAGAAAGATCTTTCTTATCTATTACTGAGACTTCAAATTGATGAGGTTGCAATACAGATTGCCACCAGAAATGAATATTTAGAAGAGAGTTATCTTTCCAATTGGATAGTAGGAATTTTACAGCAACTGGTAATCAAATGTTGAGCAATTTAAAGTCATGTTTATCCAGAGAGGTGTCCAATGCCTGGTAGTTGGGAGGCGGGGATAGTGCTGGGCAGACTTATAGGTTCTGTGCCAGAGCCGGTGGTGGGAGGCAGGGATAGTGCTGGGTAGACTTATATGGTCTGTGCCAGAGCTGGTGGTGGGAGGCGGGACTGGTAGTTGGGAGGCGGGAATGGTGCTGGGCAGACTTATACGGTCTGTGCCAGAGCCGGTGGTGGGAGGCAGGGATAGTGCTGGGCAGACTTATACGGTCTGTGCCAGAGCCGGTGGTGGGAGGCAGGGATGGTGCTGGGCAGACTTATACGGTCTGTGCCAGAGCCAGTGGTGGGAGGCAGGGATAGTGCTGGGCAGACTTATACGGTCTGTGCCAGAGCTGGTGGTGGGAGGCGGGACTGGTAGTTGGGAGGCGGGGATAGTGCTGGGCAGACTTATAGGGTCTGTGCCGGAGCTGGTGGTTTGGAGGCAGGGATAGTGCTGGCCAGACTTATACGGTCTGTGCACTGAAGAGGACAGATACAAATAAAAAGTAGCACATATGAATTTATCTTCTTGGGCAGACTGGATGGACCGTGCAGGTCTTTTTCTGCCGTCATCTACTATGTCACTATGTAACCAGAAATAATCATTTTCCAGGAGATTGGTTGTTGACTATGTAGAATTTTGGAAATAATGGTCCATGTCTTTTCCCAAAAGGCATGAGTGAGATTGCATTCAAAAAGAAGATGTTTCAGAGTTCCAAGATATGTCTTACATGACCAACATAGATTTTGAGGTAGTAGACCTGCAACTGCTAGGTTTTGTGGAGTCCAGATGGCTTTGTGATGCAAAACGAAAAGCGACTGCTACTACTACTACTACTATTTAGCATTTCTATAGCGCTACAAGGCATACGCAGCGCTGCACAAACATAGAAGAAAGACAGTCCCTGCTCAAAGAGCTTACAATCTAATAGACAAATAGACTGGATCATGTTAGTTGAGGTTACTGGTCGTCCAAGAAATTTCCAGAAGTCTTTCCATTGTTCTGATGTTAGTTTGTGTTCCAGATCTAGTTCCCATGAATGCATGAGGCCAGATTTTGAAAATAATTCTTTTGATCTCAAAAATTTGTATGTATTAGAGTCCATATGACCAATACTAAATAGTTTCTCAACAAAGGAAATCATAGTCGATTGTAGTGAAGAAAGTGTGTTAATATTTTCATTTCTGGTAAGGCAATGCTGCAATTGCAATTAAAGGGTATTAGATATTTACTCCGCAATAAAAAGGAATGCAGTGTTCCATTGGATAATAATTGATCTATATAATATATGCCTTTGTTATACCAAGTTAGCCAGAATATATATGATTTGTTGATTTTAATAATGGGATTACCCCAAATTATGGTGTGTAATCCATTCTCACTAGGGGTTTCCATATATTTATCTAGTTCAAACAAGCATTTATGAGATGAAACAATAACAGAATTATCTTGTAAGTGTTTCAGTATACAGAAAGGAATATGTTGTGGATGTACGTATTGAGACCATAGTTCTTTTTCAATTTTCAACCATAGAGGTTCATAACTGGAATGTGTAGCAATCCAATAAACATGCTCGTTGTGTTATGAATGTTTTATGATATGTCCAGAAATCTGGAGGTGGGGGATAAGGAAAGGAAGGGGAGATGGACACCTGAAAAGTGGGAGAGGGGTTGGGAAGGGAAGGAGCCATGCTGGAAACCTGAGTGGGAGAGAGGGGAGATAAGGAAAGGAAAGCGAGATGTTGGACACCAGAAACATGGGAGAAGGATTGGGAAGGGAATAAGCCATGCTGGAAATCTGAGATGAGGGAGGAAGGGGTTAAAGGAAAGGAAGGTGAGACGTTGGACACCTGAAAAGTGGGAGAGGGGTTGGGAATGGAAGGAACCATGCTGGAAACCTGAGGTAGGGGGTAGACTTGGACTACCTGGACCTAATCCCTGGTGGATGCCCAGCTGACCGTATCTGGTCAACATTCACTCTCCTCACCACTGAATCAGTTACAAAAATGACTGATAGGTTTGCCAACACCCACTGCAAACTGGACATATGTCCCAGTCATCTACTCAAATCCGCCCCTGACTGCTTCATAGCAGACCTCACATCCCACCTAAACTTCATGTTACAACAAGGTCTCTTCCCCGAGGAATATGGCAACATCCTACTCACCCCAATACCAAAAGACACCAAGAAAAACACAAACGATCTTACCAATTACCGCCCAGTTGCGTCTATCCCACTAGTAGTCAAAATGATGGAGAGTTTGGTGACCAAACAACTTACGGAATACATGGACAAGTTCTCAATACTACACGACTCACAGGATTCCGCCCCCACCACAGTACTGAAACTGTCCTAGTCACGCTCCTGGCCAAATTCAAGCAAGAAATAGCCACAGGTAACAGTATACTTCTCCAATTTGACATATCGAGCGCATTCGACATGGTAAACCACAACATACTACTAAGACTCCTTGGCCACTTTGGGATTGTTGGAAACGTACTTAACTGGATAAAGGGTTTTCTAACCACCAGAACTTACCAAGTAAAATCAAACTCAAACATATCACCACCGTGGAAAGCTACCTGCGGAATACCTCAAGGATCACCATTATCACCAATACTCTTCAACATGATGATGATCCCACTAGCAAAGTCCCTAGCCAACCGAGGCCTCAACCCGTTCATCTATGCAGATGACATCACAATCTACATTCCCTTCAGTCATGAATTGACAGAAATAACCAATGAAATCAATGACGGCCTGAACATCATGGACTCCTGGGCAAATTCATTCCAATTGAAACTGAACACTGAAAAAACACACTGCCTCATCCTCTCATCTCAACATAACAAGTACAAACCCACAACCATAACCACCCTAGAACACACCCTCCCTACCTCAAACACCCTAAAGATACTCGGCGTCACAATTGACCGCAACCTTACCCTTGAGAGCCAAGTAAACTCTGAAATAAAGAAAATGTTCTATTCAATGTGGAAACTTAAACGAATAAAACCTTTCGTCCTGAGTGAAACCTTTCGCAACCTAATACAATCAATGGTCCTAAGCCATCTATGTGGGATGTAAAGAACAACTCGCAAAAAAACTCCAGACCGCCCAAAACACAGCTGCCAGGCTGATATTTGGTACATCACGCTTCGAAAGTGCTAAACCCCTCCAAGAAAAGCTGCACTGGCTCCCAATCAAAGAACGGATCATCTTCAAAATCTGCACCTTTGTCCACAAAATCATCTACGGCGTAGTCCCAGGATACATGACAGATCTCATAGATCTACCAACCAGAAACAGAATCGGATCATCACGATTATACCTAAACTTACATTACCCAAATTGCAAAGGACTTAAATACAAAACAACGTACGCATTCAGCTTCTCCTACGTAAGCGCACAAATATGGAATTGACTCCCAAAAGCTGTAAAAATAATCCATAACTATCTAAACTTCAGAAAATCATTAAAAACCAACCTCTTCAAAAAGGCTTACCCCATCAATCCAACGTAAATCCCTACACCCAGCAACAGAGCACAACCAATGATCGAACTGGACAATATATAATCTTCATTCCCTTCGACCATCACGGTGCCTGACACGCACCTACCTCATTCAACCACAACACAACCTTGTATTTGTTATCAACTGACTGGCAAATGCCTTTGCGGTATTGTGTGAGCCACATTGAGCCTGCAAATAGGTGGGAAAATGTGGGGTACAAATGTAACAAATACAATACAAAAAAATAAGATAATGAAAGGAAGGGGAGATGTTGGACTAAGGAAGATGCTGACAGAGATGAAGGGTCTTGAGCCACTCCTGAGCAAGAGGGGGAGGGGCACATGGCTGAAGGTTCACTTAGGGTGTCAAATACATAGGAGCCGACGCTGTGGGTGCTTGAGCACCCCCAATATTGAGAAAATTCCTTGTATTTCCAGGGAGAGGTTATTTCCATTGGGCTTAGCACCCCCAATAATGTTTTCAACTTTTCAAGGCTCCTATGGTCAGATATCCTTGTGCCAGCCCTGTGTTCCTATTCTGTTAATGAGGTTTGAAACATTCTTTTCGTTATACAGATACAAATTAAGTTCAATCACAGAGAAAGTGGAGTGGAGGAGTGGCCTAGTGGTTAGGGTGGTGGACTTTGGTCCTGGGGAACTGAGGAACTGAGTTCGATTCCTGGCACAGGCAGCTCCTTGTGACTCTGGGCAAGTCACTTAACCCTCCATTGTCCCATGTAAGCCGCTTTGAGCCTGCCATGAGTGGGAAAGTGCGGGGTACAAATGTAACAAAAAAAAAAAAAAAAACCTGATGAAAATATCTTTCAGACCAGAAAGGTAAATGATCCCCCCCCCCCCCCATCTGCTGTGCTTGTCTAGGGACAAATTCCCCCTGTGAACTCAGGAACTGGCATGATGTTTCTTTCAGATGTCTGGTAGTGTTTGAAGGGTGCAGTCCTGGACATCCATCTTCCTCAAGAAATATCCTACAGGGATGAGAACATAAAAGATTGTTCAAACAGGTTCTTTAAGTTAGAGAAAACATTTAAAAGGGGATTTAATTACACCATATAAACCCACCCACAATGAGGGGGCATCCTCTGAGATTAGGGGTAATAGACCACTTCTTCCCTAGGCTAAGACTCTTTACTCAGACTGCTAACATAGGGGACATTTTCCTAGCAGAGAGGTAGTTATGGCCACAACGATGAGCCTATTAAAAAAAGAAACGGGACAAGATTTTGGAGGAAAAGGGTATTAGTGGCTGTGATGACACAGATTCACGTGTGTGTGTGTGGGGGGGGGGGGGTCTGATCACAAAATTTGGGGTCAGGAAGGTAGGGGTACTACTACTTAACATTTCTAAAGCGCTACTAGGGTTACGCAGCGCTGTACAGTTTAACATAGGACAGTCCCTGCTCGAAGGAGCTTACAATCTAAAATACAAAATGTCAAGTTGGGGCAGAAAAGAGGTAAAGTGGTTAGGAGCTGAAGGCGACATTGAAGAGGTGGGCTTTGAGCAAGGATTTGAAGATGGGTAGGGAGGGGGCTTGGCGTAAGGGCTCAGGAAGTTTATTCCAAGCATAGGGTGAGGCGAGGCAGAAAGGGCGGAGCCTGGAGTTGGCGGTGGTGGAGGGTAGGGGCGGTAAAGGCCTGAGTGAGCGAGGGGCAGTGGTGGTGGCTAAGCTGCGTCCCACGTTGGGAGTGGGGGCGATGGCCCGTGCCCAGCGCTATCTCTCGGCAGCCCTGTTCTTTGACAGCAACTGGGGGTGAAGTTTCAGCAGGGCTGCTGTGTGGCACAGATCATGACCAGCATCACATGCACAGAGGAGACAGATGGAAGGAACCCCTGCCAGGTAGGTGTCAATGAAGAGAAATCCAACCTCCTATAACAGGGCAGCATCTCACTCGCAGAACAAGCAAAAGGTGGCACAAGGGACACCCTGTTTCCCGAATACAGCTGCATCTAGGAAGGAGGATAGCTCCGGGGCTTTTTTTGAGGGGGTACTGAGTACCGGCACCTTTTCCAGTGTCTGCTAAAATTGACCCATGGACCCCAAGTTTTAATGAAAGAGCTCAGGCCCTACACACCAATTCTGCCTTGTCATAGATTCTGTGACTGGTTGTAGGGGGCCTCAGTGATCACCCCACCCCTGAAGGGTGTCCTGGCATTTGAGTACCGGCACCTTTTTTGCTAGAAAAATTGCACTGGATAGATCCATTCCCCGGTTCCTGTTCTCATCCTCGCCACTGATTTGAAGCACTTTATCAGTGAATCAGGACTGTTTGCCCAGGTTCTTGCTTTAGATTTTTAACCCAGTTACAAAATGGGACCAGTTCAGTGGTCCAGTATTTCCAGGTTGCAGAGCGAGGACGATGATCAGCGCTGTACTGTCTAAAGAAAAATCCAGCAATGCGGAGAAGTGACCAGGACTAGTCTTCAGACTTAGGGGTTCCTGACCTGGTGGCCCTCTGCCCTGCATCCGCCTCTTCCCAAATCTCTTACGAGTTCAGAGCAATCAGAGTTGGTGTCAGTTTATCTATGTTATTATGTCTTTACTAGTTAAAAAGGCCCGTTTCTGTAAGAAATGAAACGGCCGCTCGCAAGGTTTTCCTTTGAGTGTGTATATTTGACAGAGTGTGTTTTGACAGTGACTGTGTGTGTGTGAGTGAGTGAGAGAGAGATAGACTGTGACAGAGTGTGTGTGTGTGGGAGAAAGACAGAATGTGGATTGATTGTGTGTCAATGCTCAGGTCAGTGTTAAATGTTCACTGGGAGAAAGAACCACCTAGAAAATGCCCTTATTAATCAACGAATCAGGATGCAAGGATAGGCTTCCCTATCTCTGTCAGTATCCATATAGGCATAACCTTCCTATTTTTTTTGTCCAAGCTCTAAATATCAAATTAAATTAAGAATTGAAACGTACGACGACGGCAGCAGCAGCAGCATCGGTAAATGGCGTACAGGCTCGGGACGTCTCTGTCTCTCAGCTCTGGTCCCGCCCTCATTTCCTGTTTCTGCAAGGGCGGGACCAGAGCTGAGAGACAGAGACGGGCCGAGCCTGTACGCCATTTACCGATGCTGTTGCTGACGGTGCCGCCGTCCGCCGTAACCCTGACTGGATAACTGAGACTTCAAAAATTCGTAAGGAGGGGGGGGGGGCTGGCAGTGGATGGGAAGGAGGGAGGAAGGGAGGGAGGCATGATGACCCTGGAACTGTGAGCGAGGGGGGATCCTGGAACTGGGAGGAAAGGAGGGAGGGGGGATCCTGGAAGTGGGAGGGAGACCGTTAAACTCGGGGATCTGGGAGGGAGACCGTGACATATGTGTGGGGGAGGGAGTGGTGTTTGATGTGCTTGGGGGGGAGGGTGTTTGATGTGCCGGGGGGGGGGGGGGCTTGGGTGATGTGCCTGGGGTTGGATTTCTGTGGTGCCGCACCGCTCCCTGCCACTTGCTCCGATGTGGCAGGAAGCGGCGCACTGACAGCTGATTCCCAGGCAGGGGGAGGAGTACCTACTCCTCCCCCTGCCTGGAAATCAGCTGTTAGTGACGTCATCCTGGCTACGGAGCCTAGCTCAGCAACTCCAGGAGCCACGGACACAGGCAGTCACTCATTAGAACGTTGGTGGTGAGAATTATTATATAGGATGAGCATTTATTTACCACCTTTTTGAAGGAATTCACTCAAGGTGGGGTACAGTAAGAATAAATCAAACATGAGCAATAGTACAGCAGTAAAAATATTCAAATAACAATACAAAGTATGGCGTGGAGGGGCATAATCGAACGCAAATGCCTATCTCCATGGGCGTCTATGTCCAAAAATGGGTACGTGAAGAGGCAGGACAGACCGTATTTTCGAAAAAAATGGACGTCCATCTTTTTTTTTCGATAATACGATTTGTGCCGGCCAAATGCATCGGATTTGTGCGGATTTGAGCTGGGCGGTATCGTTTTTCAGCGATAATGAAAACCGAAGGCACCCAGCTCAAAAACGACCAAATTCAAGGCATTGGATCGTGGGAGGGGCCAGGATTCGTAGTGCACTGGTCCCCCTCATATGCCAGGACAGCAACCGGGCACCCTAGGAGGCACTTGTAAAACGTAAAAAACAAAAGTAAAATACCTCCCAAGTCCATAGCTCCCTTCCTTTGGGTGCTGAGCCCCTCAAATCCCCCCCCCAAACCCACTGCCCACAACTCTACACCATTACCATAGCCCTAAGTGGTGAAGGGGGGCACCTACATGTGGGTACAGTAGGTCTTGGGGGCAGTTTGGAGGGCTCCCATTTACCAGCACAAGTGTAACAGGTAGGGGGGGATGGGCCTGGGCCCACCTGGGTGAACTCCACTTCACCCACTAACAACTGCTCCAGGGACCTGCATACTGCTGTCATGGAGCTGGGTATGACATTTGAGGCTGCCATACAGGCTGGAAAAAAAGGTTTTTCAAGTTCTTTTTTTTTTTGGTGGGAGGGGGTTAGTGACCACTGGGGGAGTCCGGGGAGGTCATCCCCGATTCCCTCCGGTGGTCAACAGGGCAGTTGGGGCACTTTTTGGGGACTTGTTTGTGAAAAAAAGGGTCAAAAAAAGTGACCCAAAATCGCGGTAAACCCGCCCTTTTTTTCGATTATTGGCCAAAGGCGGCCATCTCTCCTCGCCCGATAACCACACCCCAGTCCCGCCTCCGACACGCCCCGTCAACTTTAGTCATTCCTGCGACGGAGTGCAGTTGAAGACGACCAAAATCGGCATTCGATTATACCGATTTGGTCGCCCACGGGAGAAAGACGCCCATCTCCCGATTTGGGTCGAAATATGGGCGTCTTTCTCTTCCGAAAATAAGGCTGATAGTATACAGATGGCAAAGAGATGCCCAACAGTATAGTATTGTGTATCTGGATTTCCAAAAGGCGTTTGACAAGGTACCTCATGAAAGGCTACAGAGGAAATTGGAGGGTCATGGGATAGGAGGAAATGTCCTATTGTGGATTAAAAACTGGTTGAAGGATAGGAAACAGAGAGTGGGGTTAAATGGGCAGTATTCACAATGGAGAAGAGTAGTTAGTGGGGTTCCTCAGGGGTCTGTGCTAGGACCGCTGCTTTTTAATATATTTATAAATGATTTAGAGATGGGAGTAACTAGCGAGGTAATTAAATTTGCTGATGACACAAAGTTATTAAAAGTCGTTAACTCGCGACAGGATTGTGAAAAATTACAGAAGGACCTTACGAGACTGGGAGACTGGGCGGCTAAATGGCAGATGAGGTTTAATGTGAACAAGTGCAAGGTGATGCATGTGGGGAAAAAAGAACCCAAATTATAGCTACGTCATGCAAGGTTTCACGTTAGGAGTCACCGACCAAGAAAGGGATCTGGGTGTCGTCGTCGATAATACACTGAAACCTTCTGCTCAGTGTGCTGCTGCAGCTCGAAAAGCGAATAGAATGTTGGG
Source organism: Microcaecilia unicolor (assembly GCF_901765095.1). Taxonomy (NCBI): domain Eukaryota; kingdom Metazoa; phylum Chordata; class Amphibia; order Gymnophiona; family Siphonopidae; genus Microcaecilia; species Microcaecilia unicolor. The sequence goes on from NC_044033.1 coordinate 8,152,657, forward strand.
TATTATTAGGAAAGGTATGGAAAACAGGTGTGAGGATGTTATAATGCCATTATATCGCTCCATGGTGCGACCGCACCTTGAGTTTAGTGTTCAATTCTGGTCGCCGCATCTCAAGAAAGATATAGTGGAATTGGAAAAGGTGCAGCGAAGGGCGACTAAAATGATAGCGGGGATGGGACGACTTCCCTATGAAGAAAGACTAAGGAGGCTAGGGCTTTTCAGCTTGGAGAAGAGACGACTGAGGGGAGACATGATAGAGGTATATAAAATAATGAGTGGAGTGGAACAGGTGGATGTGAAGCGTCTGTTCACGCTTTCCAAAAATACTAGGACTAGAGGGCATACGATAAAACTACAGTGTAATAAATTTAAAATAAATCGGAGAAAATTTTTCTTCACCCAACGGGTAATTAAACTCTGGAATTCGTTGCCGAAGAACGTGGTGAAGGCAGTTAGCTTGGCAGAGTTTAAAAGGGGGTTAGATGGTTTCCTAAAGGACAAGTCCATAAACCGCTACTAAATGGACTTGGGAAAAATCCACAATTCCGGGAATAACATGTATAGAATGTTTGTACGTTTGGGAAGCTCGTCAGGTGCCCTTGGCCTGGATTGGCCGCTGTCGTGGACAGGATACTGGGCTCGATGGACTCTTGGTCTTTTCCCAGTGTGGCATTACTTATGTACTTATGTAAGTCGAAGGTTACGACTAAACCCCTTACAAAATGGTCTGCTCTGAAAGATTGTGTCTAAACTTCCTTAATATTTTTTTTAGCTAATTCATCTGTTTTCTTAAGTGTATAATATAATTAGCCACAATTTTGTTATATATGTTGTATCATACTTTTTCTTTGTAATGTTTACTTTAAATTTCAATAAAAATAGTAAGACTAAGGGTGGAAAAAGAACTGAGGCAGAGAGAGATGCAGGGACTTGCTCCCAGGTCACGCACAGAATGACAGAGCTGGGATTAGAACTGAGGCGCAGAGAGATAAAGTGACTCCTTGTAAGGTCTCAGAGGTGTGAGTGGCAGAAGCCATGTGTCCTCTCATCGTATTAAAATTTGTATTATTTTAAAAAGCAGGCAGGAAGAACTCCTGGACCAACCTCTCTAAAACATGTCATGCCCCCCCCCCCCCCCTCCCAAGATTGCCAGTATAGGAATCCCTTGTGCCTGAGCTACTTTGTGTCCTCTCCTTTCCCTCCCCCATGATTTTTTTTTTTGGGGGGGGGGAACTATGCTTAAAGCACAGCTGTGCAGAGGCTTTGAGGGCACAATACCCATATTGTACAGTCAGACCACAGGAAGCAGAGCAGCTGATCTGAGCTTAACTCAGAGCACAGACAGCCCCCTCCCCAGGAGACCACAGAGCTCCCCCCTCACAGGCATCAGAAAGCACAGGAGATGAAGGAGGGATGAAAGCCCCCCCACCAACCTCTTCCCCTTCTACCCCCTTGGTTAATTCATTACCATTGGCTCCCAGTAAAATACAGGATACAGTTTACACTATGGCTTCTCACACGAGAAACATTGCATTGGCTACCAATAAAAGAACGTATCACTTTCAAAATCTGTACGACAGTTCATAAAATTATTTAGGGCAAGGCACCAGGATACATGGCAGACCTCATTGACCTGCCAACCAGAAACACAAAATCTGCACGATCATACCTAAACCTCCACTACCCAAGCAGCAAAGGACTCAAATACAAATCCACCTAGGCAACCAGCTTTTCCTACTTAAGCGCACAACTATGGAACGCACTGCCAAAACCAGTAAAAACTACGCTTGACCACCTAAATTTTCGGAAAAGCACTAAAGACAGACCTGTTCAGAAGAGCTTACCCCACCAACCCAACATAAAAATACCTGGACACTTGCGATACAATGTAACCAAAGATTGCAACAGACATTACCTGACTCTTTTCCCCCCTTTCCCTCTCTAAGTTCCCCCCCCCCCCAACTGTTTCCTACCATACATAAACCTCATTATACCACAATATCACTTTGTATTCATTCATACTATGTATTTGTTCAAACCGTAATTGGCTAACACCGTTAACGGTTATATGTAAGCCAGGGGCATAGCCAGACTTCGGCAGGTCCAGAGCCCGAGGTGAGGGGACACATTTTAGCCCCCCCCCCCCCCCCGCAACCGCCGACCCCCCCCCCCCCCCCCGGCGCCATTGCTGAACCCCCGCCGCCATTGCTACCCTCCCTGCCAACGACCCCCCTCCCGCCGCCGCCTACCTTTGCTGGCTGGGGACTCCAACCCTTGCTAGCCGAGCCGAGGTCCTCTTCTTCCCAATCCCGCGCAGGGAGGATGAGAGTGTTATCCACAGAGATAGAAAATGGGGGAAGAGGAGAGGTTGGTTTAGGGGGAAAGATAAGAAGCTCAGTCTTGGTCATGTTCAGTTGCAATGTCATACAGGCAAGCTGATACTTTGGCCTGGATTTCTGTTGAGATTTCTGGTGTGGAGAGGTAGATCTGGGAGTCATCAACGTAAAGATGATACTGAAAACCATGGGATGAAATCAGAGTACCAAGGGAAGAAGTATAGATGGAGAAAAGAAGAGGTCCCAGGACAGAACCCTGAGGTACACCAACTGATAGTGGGATAGAAGTGGAGGAAGATCAACCAGAGTATACACTAAAAGTACGATGGGAGAGATAAGAAGAAAACCAGGAAAGAACAGAGCTCTGAAAGCCAGATTGAAGTGGATCAAGAATAGCTTGAGATGAAAGAAAGTCAAGACAACGGCGGTGAACAGCACTTTCAAGTATCTTGGATAGGAAAGGAAGGAGGGAAATGGGGCGATAGTTGGAGGGACAGGTAGGGTCCAATGAAGGTTTTTTGAGGAGTGGTGTGACTACGGCATATTTGAAGGCAGACCACAAACACAAATAGGAATGGAGGGATGGAGTCACTGAACAATTTTCAGAGGACTGTGTTCGTGAGTAATTAGCTAAACTGAAGGTAGACAAAGCAATGGAGCTGGATGGCATACATTCAAGGGTACTGAGGGAAGTTCTAGTGGTTCTGCTAACTAACCTTTTCCATGCTTCTCTAGAGTTGGGAGTGGTCCTGGAGGACTGGAGAAGAGCAGACGTGATCCTTCTCATAAAAGCAGGAGTAAGGAAGAGGTTGGGAACTAAAGGCCGGTAAGTCTGACTTCTATCGTAAGTAAATTAATGGAAATGCTTTTAAAACACAGAATAGTAAAGTTTTTGGAATCCAATGGATTACAGGACCCAAGGCAACATGGTTTCACGAGGCAGGTCTTGTCAGACAAATCTGATTAATTTCTTTAACTGCGTGACCAGATAGTTGGATTGAGGGAGAGTGCTAGATGTGTTTGTATTTAGATTTTAGCAAATCCTTTGACATGGTTCTGCATAGATGACTAATAGTCTGTTATTGAGATTGATATGGGGGAAGCCATTGCTTGCCCCAGGATTGGGTAGCATGGGATGCTGCTATTAATTGGGTTTCTGCCAGGTACTTGTGACCTGGATTGGCCACTGTTGGAAGTAGAATACTGGGGTAGATGGACCATTGGTCTGACCCAGTATGGCTATTCCTATCTTCTTAAATAAACTGAATGCTCTTGGTATGGGCCCTAAAGTGACTGACTGGGTTAGGAACTGGTTGAGTGGAAAGTAACAGAGGAAAAGGATGTTACCAGTGGTATGCTGCAAGGTTCGTTCTTTTTAACATTTTGTAAACAATATTGCTAAAGGGCTGTCTGGTAAGGTTTTCCTCTTTGCGGATGATACCAAAATCTGCAATAGGGTAGACACCCCTGAAGGACCTGGCAAAGCTAGAGGAATGGTCTGGAATTTGGCAGCTAAGATTATCAATAGAAATCAAACAAAATAAAACGTGGAAAAGAAAATAAGATGATACCTTTTTTATTGGACATAACGTAATACATTTCTTGATTAGCTTTCGAAGGTCGCCCTTCTTCGTCAGATCGGAAATAAGCAAATGTGCTAGCTGACAGTGTGTATAAGTGAAAACATTCAAGCATTACTATGACAGTAAAATAGATACCATTGGAGATTCTACATGGAATGTTGCTACTATTGGAGATTCTACATGGAATGTTGCTATTCCACTAGCAACATTCCATGTAGAAGGCTGCGCAGGCTTCTGCTTCTGCTTCTGTGAGTCTGGCAGGACGTCAGACTCACAGAAGCAGAAGCCTGCGCGGCCACATTGGTGATCTGCAAGGGCCGACTTCTACATGGAATGTTGCTAGTGGAATAGCAACATTCCATGTAGAATCTATAGAAATCAAACAAAATAAAACATGGAAAAGAAAATAAGATGATACCTTTTTTATTGGACATAACTTAATACATTTCTTGATTAGCTTTCGAAGGTTGCCCTTCTTCCTCAGATCAGAAATAAGCAAATGTGGTAGCAGATAGTATATATAAGAGAAACATCAAAGCATTACTTTGACAGTCTGACAGAGTGGGAGGGTGGGGGTATGCATGGAGACATCAAAGCATTTCATTGATATTCTAACAGAATGGGTGTTGGTAGGTGAGAGGAGGGTAATAAACAGAAATACAGCTTTATGTTTTATAATGAGTTAGAAAACCCAGATCCTTATTAAGTCCTGTCTGTTGGGTGTCAAAATATTCAATCATTCTTATTTCAAAGGTCTTACGTTCCTGTATTGTTTTAAAATTACCTTTTAGTATTCTTACTGTGAAATCACTGGTGCAGTGTTCTGGTCTTGTGACGTGTTGGCCCACAGGGGTGGGGGCCTGACTGGCACCGGCTATTTTCATGTGATGTCTGTGTAGACTGAATCTTATCTTAAGCATCTGGCCTGTTTCTCCAATATAGCACCCTTCGTTACATTTCTTACACTGAATGATATATACCACATTGGAAGATGAGCATGTAAAATAGGTGGTGAACGCTTGGAATGCCCTCCCGCGGGAGGTGGTGGAGATGAAAACGGTAACTGAATTCAAGCATGCGTGGGACAGGCATAAAGGAATCCTGTGCAGAAGGAATGGATCCACAGAAGCTTAGCTGAAATTGGGTGGCGGGGGGAAGAGGGGTTGGTGGTTGAGAGGCTAGGATGGGGGAGGGCAGACTTACAGTGGGGGAAATAAGTATTTGATCCCTTGCTGATTTTGTAAGTTTGCCCACTGACAAAGACATGAGCAGCCCATAATTGAAGGGTAGGTTATTGGTAACAGTGAGAGATAGCACATCACAAATTAAATCCGGAAAATCACATTGTGGAAAGTATATGAATTTATTTGCATTCTGCAGAGGGAAATAAGTATTTGATCCCCCACCAACCAGTAAGAGATCTGGCCCCTACAGACCAGGTAGATGCTCCAAATCAACTCGTTACCTGCATGACAGACAGCTGTCGGCAATGGTCACCTGTATGAAAGACACCTGTCCACAGACTCAGTGAATCAGTCAGACTCTAACCTCTACAAAATGGCCAAGAGCAAGGAGCTGTCTAAGGATGTCAGGGACAAGATCATACACCTGCACAAGGCTGGAATGGGCTACAAAACCATCAGTAAGACGCTGGGCGAGAAGGAGACAACTGTTGGTGCCATAGTAAGAAAATGGAAGAAGTACAAAATGACTGTCAATCGACAAAGATCTGGGGCTCCACGCAAAATCTCACCTCGTGGGGTATCCTTGATCATGAGGAAGGTTAGAAATCAGCCTACAACTACAAGGGGGGAACTTGTCAATGATCTCAAGGCAGCTGGGACCACTGTCACCACGAAAACCATTGGTAACACATTACGACATAACGGATTGCAATCCTGCAGTGCCCGCAAGGTCCCCCTGCTCCGGAAGGCACATGTGACGGCCCATCTGAAGTTTGCCAGTGAACACCTGGATGATGCCGAGAGTGATTGGGAGAAGGTGCTGTGGTCAGATGAGACAAAAATTGAGCTCTTTGGCATGAACTCAACTCGCCGTGTTTGGAGGAAGAGAAATGCTGCCTATGACCCAAAGAACACCGTCCCCACTGTCAAGCATGGAGGTGGAAATGTTATGTTTTGGGGGTGTTTCTCTGCTAAGGGCACAGGACTACTTCACCGCATCAATGGGAGAATGGATGGGGCCATGTACCGTACAATTCTGAGTGACAACCTCCTTCCCTCCGCCAGGGCCTTAAAAATGGGTCGTGGCTGGGTCTTCCAGCACGACAATGACCCAAAACATACAGCCAAGGCAACAAAGGAGTGGCTCAGGAAGAAGCACATTAGGGTCATGGAGTGGCCTAGCCAGTCACCAGACCTTAATCCCATTGAAAACTTATGGAGGGAGCTGAAGATGCGAGTTGCCAAGCGACAGCCCAGAACTCTTAATGATTTAGAGATGATCTGCAAAGAGGAGTGGACCAAAATTCCTCCTGACATGTGTGCAAACCTCATCATCAACTACAGAAGACGTCTGACCGCTGTGCTTGCCAACAAGGGTTTTGCCACCAAGTATTAGGTCTTGTTTGCCAGAGGGATTAAATACTTATTTCCCTCTGCAGAATGCAAATAAATTCATATACTTTCCACAATGTGATTTTCCGGATTTAATTTGTGATGTGCTATCTCTCACTGTTACCAATAACCTACCCTTCAATTATGGGCTGCTCATGTCTTTGTCAGTGGGCAAACTTACAAAATCAGCAAGGGATCAAATACTTATTTCCCCCACTGTATACGGGGTCTGTGCCGGAGCCGGTGATGGGAGGCGGGACTGGTGGTTGGGAGGCGGGAAATACTGCTGCACAGACTTATATGGTCTGTGCCCTGAAAAAGACAGGTACAAATCAAGGTAAGGTATACACATGAGTTTATCGTGGGCAGACTAGATGGACCGTGCAGGTCTTTTTCTGCCGTCATCTACTATGTTACTATATTTTTCCTTTGTGAATGACTGTGAGGTCTTGTGAAATGTTTTGGCATAGTTTGCAGCTGGCTGTGGACTAACACGGCTACCACACCTCTCTACTTAAGATGGCAGTTAAGATTTAAAGCAAAAAATTGCAGGGTCATGCATTTGGGCTGCAAAAACCCAAGGGAATGGTACAGATTAGAGGGTGAATAACTTTTGTGCATGAAAGATGAGTGGGACTTGTGTGTTATCATATGTAATGATCTTAAGGTGGCCAAACAGGTAGAAAAGGCAATGACGAAAGCTAGAAGGATGCCTGGGTGCATAGGGAGAGGAATGGCCAGTAGGAAAAAGGAGGCGATGATGCCCCCGTATAAGACTCTGGTGAGACCTCATTTAGAATATTGTGTACAATTCTGGAGACCAAACCTTCAAAAAGATATAAACAAGATGGAGTCGGCTATTTCCCGACACAAATCGGGATATGGCCGGCAATTTCGCAAAAGCGGCGAAAAGTGTATAATCGAAAGCTACATTTGTGATAGCTTCGCCGCTTTCCCTTCGCCTCGCCGGCGAAAGTTCAAAGGGGCGTGTTGGCGGCGAAGCGAAGGCGGGACATGGGCAGGCTTGGGCGTGGCTACCAGATGGCCGGCTTTCATGGATAATGGAAAAATAAAACCCGGCGATAAGCAGTATTTCGCCAGGTTTACTTGGTCCTTTTATTTTCACGACCAAGCCTCAAAAAGGTGCCCCAACTGACCAAATGACCACCGGAGGGAATGGGGATGACCTCCCCTTACTCCCCCAGTGGTCGCCAACCCCCTCCCACACTAAAATTATTAAAATACAAACCTTTTTTGCCAGCCTGTATGCCAGCCTCAAATGTCATACCCAGCATCCTGACAGCAGTATGCAGGTCCCTGGAACAGTTTTTGTTGGTTGCAGTGGACTGCAGAAAGGCAGAGCCAGGAGCAGGTGGGGGGAAGAGGGGGTGGTGGTTGGGAGGCGAGGATAGGGGAGGGCGTACTTATACGGTCTGTACCAGAGCCGGTGATGGGAGGCGGGACTGGTGGTTGGGAGGCGGGAAATACTGCTGGGCAGACTTATATGGTCTGTGCCCTGAAAAGGACAGGTACAAATTCAAGGTAAGGTATACACATATGAGTTTGTCTTGGGCAGACTGGATGGACCATGCAGGTCTTTTTCTGCCGTCATCTACTATGTTACTATGTAGTTCAGAGGGCGGTTACTAAAATGGTCAGTGGTCTTCGTCAGAAAGCATATAAGGACAATTAAATACCTCTGTGGCATTAATGCACAGGAGGGAAGTCTCTTTCAATTGAAAGGAAGCTCTGGAAAGAGGGGGCATAGGATGAAGGTGAAAGGGGATCTACTGGGAAGTAACCTGAGAAAATTCTTCTTCACAGAAAGGGTGATCAATTCGTGGAAACGTCCTTTCGGTGGATGTGGTGGAGATGAAAACAGTATCTGAATTCAAGAGAGTTTGGGACAAATACATAGGATCTCTAACGGAGTGATAGGGAGAGTAGATTAGTTGCCAGAGAATGTGGTAAAGGTGGTTAGCTTAGCGGAGTTTTAAAAAGGTTTGGATGGCTTCCTGAAGAAAAAGTCCACAGACCATTATTAAATGGACTTGGGGAAAATCCACTATTTCTGGGATAAGCAGCATAAAATGTTTTGTACTTTTTTGGGATCTTGCCAGGTATTTGTGACCTGGATTGGCCACTGTTGGAAACAGGATGCTGGGCTTGATGGACCTTTGGTCTTTCCCAGTATGGTAATACTTATACGTACTTATGTAGATGGCCTGGATGGGCAGACCAGATGGGCTATATAGTCTTTATCTAACTACATTTTTCAATGTTTCTATGACAAATGGAACCCTAGTAATAGGGCTACCATGATTCCGTATCAGACATATAAACATTAAATAACACTGCAAAACAATCGCTTAAGAGAAATATGATGAATGTCTTCAGAATACAAATGATACCATAATGGGCAGCATGGAAGAACATTCATGTAACAGAGATGTGATACGATGTTAGCACAATACAAATGAAACACCTTAATAGACAGGTGAGGGGGCAAATGCAGTTGACATATATAGATGGGATAAGTTGGGTACTTCAAAGTCAATTGGGATAAATAGTTGGATGGCTAAAGCAGGGGCATAGACAGACTTCGGTGGGAGGGGGGGGGTCCAGAGCCCGAGGTGAGGGGGCACATTTTAGCCCCCCTGGCGCCACCGACACCCCTCCTGCCATTTTTGACCTGCATCCACCACCAATTTTGACCCCCCCCCCTGCCGACGACCCTCTCGACCCCCCCTCCCACCACCAACCCTCCCCTGCCAGCAAAGGTAGCAGACAGCGATGGCGGCAAGGGAGGGTTGGCGGCAGGGGGGGTCGAAAGGGTCATCAGCAGAGGGGGTCCAGGGAGAAATCTACGGGGGCCCAGGCCCCCGTGGCCCCACATAGCTACGCTCCTGGGCTAAAGTGAAGGCAAATTGGAACTGTTCTAAGTTACAAGGTGTGAGCCGAGCTAGTCCAGGTGTCAGTCACCATATGTGTCAAAGGCTTGGGAGAAGAGCCAGACTTTCACCTGCTTCCTGAAGTAGAGGTAGTCTTGAGTTAGACGTAGTTCCTGTGATGGAGGGGGACCTGTAAAAATCGGAAGGGAGGGGGAAAGAGACACGTAAAGCAGAGAGTGGGAGGGGAACAATGATGTACCCCCAGCCCTTACCCCCCCCCCCCCCCCTCTCTCTGTCTTTTGAAAATCCTAGATCTGGCCATGTGTGGTGTGTATGAAAGTCAGTCAGATGTTTTCTGTGTATGGCCAGATTGTTAAAAGAGGGCAGTTGCGCTGTCCTTTTCCTAAGTAGGGAATTACTTTACAAAACCAGGCTGTCCTGTGTAAAGCATGTGCCATTCCTGAAGCCCAGCTGCCCCTGGTGCCGAGAAGGGCAGTGAACAGCTGCTCAGGCCTCTTCCTAGCCAGCTGCTGTCTCTCGGTATGCAGCCATGGCCCCTGGTGCTGTAAGAGGACCCTGCTCGGCTGTCACCCTTGCATTACTTTCTAGCAGATGTCTTGTCCCTGCCCCTCAGCTGAGGATGAGCTTAGCTAGTGCGGGTAGAATGGAAGGTAATGTTCCTGCAAGGGGGCTGGAAGGGTGGGATCAATGCAGTGGATGACACCAAATGCTTGTTCTCTGCTGAGTACAGAAAAGGATGGCCCAGGGCAGCTGCTCAGTCAGTGTCTAAGATCTGGTGTGTAAGAAGCACAAGGGAAGCAGAAGGGTCTATGACCTGTTTGCCAGGGGAGAAGAGTAGCGGCTGAAGAGAAGCAGATCTAAGGTAAGAGTCGGACTGGGCTCTGGGACCGGCCTGTTGTAGCTGTTTGTCTGCCCACCCCAGCTATGGCTGCCTCTTGTGTTTCATTAGTTACTTATCACCAGTGGTGGGAAGAAGCATGGAGCTGATCATCACAAATTACGAGATGGACACTGTTATGGGGGTGATTTTACTCTTCCTCCCACACCAGCTAACATTACACTAGAAGTTCGCACTCCCACTCAGGAGTAGGCATCACACACTCAATATCAGCACAGGTGTGCAGCAGCCTCAGCTTCCTAATCCAGATTCACACTGCAGTAACTGAATGAGGAAGAAAAGGCTATCTAAGTGTGAAACAGAGCAGTGTGTGTGCACAGGGTTCATTAGCACAGACTGACTTCTGCAATGGCAGAGGTATTACAGAAGCTGCGATGCCCTCCACAAATGTTTTTCTTTGACAAGGGCATTTGAGAAGGCAGCGGGCAGGGTGTGAGGCACAGATGATGTGAGCATTTGTAGCATCAACAGACAAGTAAGGATGCCAGCCAGTGCACTGTCTTTCCTGTGCTGAGTGGAACCGTTACGAAGGATGGGTCTGTCTTAAGCGGGCCGGCGGATCATGTGAAGAAAACCACCCCTTAGCCTTACAATTCTCTCAACAGAGATGTACAGGACAAAAAGGAACTTCAGACATGTAATTTATTAGAAAAAATTGTTACAATCAAAGGGCCATGACCAGGGGAAACAAGATTTAAAAGCAGTGGAGTGGAGGAGTGGCCTAGTGGTTAGTGCAGCGGACTCTGATTCTGGGGAACTGGGCTCAATTCCCACTGCAGCTCCTTGTGACTCTGGGCAAGTCACTTAACCCTCCATTGCCCCTGGTACAAAATAAGTACCTGAATATATGTAAACCGCTTTGAATGTAGTTGCAGAAACCTCAGAAAGGCGGAATATCAAGTCCCAGTTCCCTTTCCCTAGTTGAGATTCTAGATGGAATGTTAATGTTGCTATTCACGAGCAACATTCCATGTAGAAGTCTGCCCTTGCAGATCAGCAACGCGGCCGCGCAGGCTTCTGTTTCTGTGAGTCTGACGTCCTGCACAGAAACAGAAGCCTGCGCGGCCGCGTTGCTGATCTGCAAGTGCAGACTTCTACATGGAATATTGCCAGTGGAGGAGTAGCCCAGTGGTTAGTGCAGTGGACTTTGATCCTGGGGAACTGAGTTCAATTCCCACTGCAGCTCCTTGTGACTCTGGACAAGTCACTTAACCCTCCATTGCCCCTGGTACAAAATAAGTACCTGAATATATGTAAACTGCGTGGCAAAAACCTCAGAAAGGCGTATATCAAGTCCAATTTCCCTTTCCCTTTGGGTTTCTAAAGTGCATTTCAATAGGGCCAGAGATGGGGGCAGGACACACTGACTGACTCAGGAGATCCATTGCAGGGATGCAGTGCAGCAAGATGGGAGTCGGGGGTTGGCAGTGGAGGAGAAGGGTAACCATCAGAGCTGTTTACTTGATCAACAGAGTTCTTGGGGAGGGTTGTAGGGAGATGAGAGGAGAAACAGAGAGGGAGCCAATGAAGTGACTTGAAAAGTCACATAGTTAGAACTGTCTTATAATATCTGCTTGTTATACTACTATCATGATTGTTCATTATCATATTGCCAAAGATCCTTCTGTAACACTAAATGTCTATTTTCTAATATATTTCCACCACTCACGATGTAAGCCACATTGAGCCTGCAAAGAGGTGGGAAAATGTAGGATACAAATGCAATAAATAAATAAATAAAAGAGGACTTATGTGAGGGTAGAGACACCAGTGGAAGGACATGTTGTGTGGGAGAATTTTTAATGCATTAAAATGGAGAGAGATGGTTCAGTCAGAGACCTGTGCGGACTGCGGAGCAGTAGCTGGGTGTGTTGGGAAAACTGTCTAATATTTCTTCTCAAGATAGTGCTGTTGAGGGATGATTGTGGCCAGAAAGTGACATTCTTGGGGGCCACCAATCTAGCCCTAATTAAGGATAATCTTGTGTTACGTATTTGGAAATATTTTTGTTTCAAGAACTTTGAAATTTGCTAATATCAGCTTGAGATGTTTAGGAGTTTTCTCCCTTAGTTTTGAAAACTGCTGAGGTTCTGCATCTATTTCCACAGCCAATACCAGGCATCGAACATTAAATTCATTTAGAAGAAGGGACGGATGATGGACGCTTTTGTCCTCTCTCTGAAATTAGGGGGTCCTTTTACTAAACCGCGGTAAAAAGTGGCCTGCGGTAGTGTAGGCGCATGTATTGGGCGTGCGCTGGGCCAGTTTTTACCACATCTACAAAAAAGATGTGTGTGTGTGATTTTTTTTAATGGGACGGGAAAAGGGCCTGCGGTAAAAATGAAACCAGCACGCGCTTAAAACCGGCCTGAGCCCTTAATGCCACCCATTGATCTAGCGGTAAAGGCTCACGCACTACACTCTCACTGACTGGGTTGGCGCGTGCCAAGTGCCGATTACCGCCGCATAGGAGGAAATAAATAATTCATCCGGGCGTTATGGGCGTGTGCCAAATCTGAAATTCCTGCCAGGAGGGTGTGCTGGCCTGGCGGGAGTCTCATTTTGGCGCATGTTGCACATGCGTAGAGCCTACCACGCAGGGGCGTAGCCAGACTTTGGCGGGAGGAGGGTCCAGAGCCCGAGGTGCACGTTTTAGCCCCCCCTCTGGTGCCGCTGACCCCCACCCCTCTGCCCCGCCCTACCCCACCATTGCTGCCGCCGCAATCAACTTTGCCCCCCCCCTGCCGACGACCTTCTCGACCCCCCCCCCCCACAGCCAACCCGCCGTCATATACCTTTGCTGGCGGGGGATCCCAACCCTCGCCAGCCGAGGTCCTCTTCTTCTCGCAAAAGGCTTCCTTCTGTTTCTGACGTCCTGCACGTTGTACGTGCAGGACATCAGACTCACAGAACGAAGCCTTGCAGATCAGCCAGCGGTTTGTTACAGTATTTGTTTAATTGGTGTTAACAGGCTTTTGTCTCTGGATATTATTTCTTGTTCGCTGCTAGAGAATGACACGCTCTGTCTCCGTGGGTTCTGTCTCTGTCCCCGCAGGCCCCATCTCCATCCCTGTCCCATCCCAGCAGGCCTTGTCTCCATCCCCTGCCCTGTCCCCACAGGTTCTGTCCCCATCCTTGCCCCATCCCCGTGGGCTCTGTCCTCATCTGCAGAAGCCTCGAACAATTATGATTTTATATTTAAATCTTTTTATTAAAGTATAAAAAGGAACAATATGCTGTGCAACTGTTGTGTATAAATTACAAATAGAGAACAATAATAACAATGAGCAGCTATAATAACCCTCCTTCCTACCACCACCCTCTACCCTTCCAACCCCAACAATAGCTGACTTCTACTGCCCCAAGGAATCCTAATCCACACTGTTAAAATGTCCAGGGATATAAAATACACAGTGCCGTAGCGAAGGCTAATGACACCCGGGGCAGATTGCCGCTGCACACCCCCCCCTGGGTGCAGCACAGCGCAACACCCCCCCCCTCCCCGGACCGCATTCTTACCTGCGGGAGGGCCGATCCGCCCCGAATGCAAGTCACTTGGAGCTGCGTCGGCCCCGCTGGTTCCCTGCTCTCTCTGCCCCGGAACAGGAAGTAACCTGTTCCGGGGCAGAGGGAGCATGGAACCAGCGGGGCCGGCACCCCCCGAGCGCGTGCACCCGGGGCGGACCGCCCCTCCCGCCCCCCCTTCCTACGCCACTGAAAATACAACACGTTCTGTATGCCTTAGAGGGGAAAAGAATATGCCCTATGAAGCACTGCTATGATTTTTTAATCTGTGGACGAATAAGAAGTCATCAACAATCTCAGGATTCAGTCTGGCTCTCCTGTCTTCCACAGTCCTTCTTGGAATAGAAGATGTCTTCTTAGCAGGATGTACAGGATCCCCCGTGCAAATTTTTAAGCCCAGATACACTAACCACTATTACCGCATCCTCCGGAAACTGGGGGAGGGGGAGTATCAGAACAAGTCACTCAGGGGAGCAGTGGAGGGATCGCAGGACTTGGCTACAGAAATTGTAAAGGCAGGGAAAAGGGAAGTAGTGTAGAGGCAGGATGTCCCGGAGAGAAGAGCAGGCGGTGGAGGGATAGCAGGGCTGGGGTCACAAAAAGCATGAGGGGAAATGGAAGTGCAGGACAGAAGGAGAGATGGGGAAATGGATTGGAAGCTGTGGATAGAAAATACCTCCATGGCTCTGCACTTTTCTGGTTTCTGAACAGGGTGTGGGTGGTATTCAGGGAGACGCTGATGGGCTGATGATCAGAAGCAAACGCGGACGCTAGAGGCTGTTAGCGCCATACTTGCGCCTGTGTTTGCTATCGCCCCATGATCAGAGCCCCCGAGCGCGTGAAACAACGCACTCATGGGCTCTGAACGCAACTAGCATGCAAATGCATGCTAAACAGGGCTCCCTTATATGGTGTGAAGCCCCGCCTAGCACATCCCAGGATGCACGGAATAGGCTGGGCGTCGCCATTTTCAAGGCGGCACTGCTGGAAGAGAAGGGAGTGTACCTCCCTTCTCCAACAAAGGTACAGGGTGCAGGAAAGACGGCCGCTAGACCACCAGGTTTGGGGGGGGGATTGATTTGCGGCCCACTGGGTTTTGGGGAGCGATGCGAGGAAGGGTTAGGGGGGCTAGAGACCCACCAGATCTGCAGCCCTCCTGAACTTGGGTCTGGGGGACTGGAAGTCCACCAGACCTCCAGCCTCCATGTCGCTGGTTGGGGGTGGGGGTTCAGTAGGGGCACAGGGCCATGTTATTGGGGTCTGGTGGTCCCACAGACCTCCAGCCCCTGTGTTTGACAGGTCTGGGCATTTGACAGCCTGGACCTCTCAACAAAGTGCTCATGCAAATCCTCCCTCACTTTACCCTATGATCAGAAATAATAGAGCACATAAATTTGCATGCTATTATCTCTGATCATAAGGGCGGTAAAGCTCCGCGCTCTTCCAGTTCTATTTTAGAGCGCTATTTGGAACAGCGCAGGGCTTTTGATCATCTGGGCATCAGAGAGATGTCACAGAGATGAAAGGAGAAATCCCTGCGCACTGTGAAGCCCCGTTTGCAGCTGCTGCTTCTGATCATACGTGTACAAACTGACATACAATCACATGGAGGAGTGGCCTAGTGGTTAGGGTGGTGGACTTTGGTCCTGGGGAACTGAGGAACTGAGTTTAATTCCCACTTCAGGCACAGGCAGCTCCTTGTGACTCTGGGCAAGTCACTTAACCTTCCATTGCCCCATGTAAGCCGCATTGAGCCTGCCATGAGTGGGAAAGCGCAGGGTACAAATGTAACAAAAATAAAATAGATACTATTGGACATTCTACATGGAATGTTGCTACTATTGGAGGTTCTACATGGAATGTTGCTACTATTGGAGATTCTACATGGAATGTTGCTATTCCACTAGTGACATTCCATGTAGAAGGCTGCGCAGGCTTCTGTTTCTGTGAGTCTGACGTCCTGCACGTATGTGCAGGATGTCAGACTCACAGAAGCAGAAGCCTGCGTGGCCACATTGGTGATCTGCAAGGGCCGACTTCTAGTGGAATAGCAACATTCCATGTAGAATCTCAAATAGTAGCAACAGTGGAGGAGGAGTGGCCTAGTGGTTAGGGTGGTGGATTCTGTTCCTGGGGAACTGAGGAACTGAGTTCAATTCCCACTTCAGACACAGGCAGCTCCTTGTGACTCTGGGCAAGTCACTTAACCCTCCATTGCCCCATGTAAGCCGCATTGAGCCTGCCATGAGTGGGAAAGCGCGGAGTACAAATGTAACAAAAATAAAATAGATACTATTGGAGATTCTACATGGAATGTTGCTACTATTGGAGATTCTACATGGAATGTTGCTACTATTGGAGATTCTACATGGAATGTTGCTATTCCACTAGCAACATTCCATGTAGAAGGCTGACAAGGCTTCTGTTTCTGTGAGTCTGAGGACGTCAGACTCACAGAAGCAGAAGCCTGCGCGGCCACATTGGTGATCTACTACTACTACTACTACTAAACATTTCTAAAGCGCTACTAGGGTTACGCAGCGCTGTACAATTTAACATGGACAGTCCCTGCTCAAGGAGCTTACAATCTAAAAGACAGGTGTACAATCTAGAGACAGGTGTACAATCTAGAGACAAGTGTACAATCTAAAAGACAAGTGTAGAGTCATTGGTGATCTGCAAGGGCCGACTTCTACATGGAATGTTGCTAGTGGAATAGCAACATTCCATGTAGAATCTCAAATAGTAGCAACAGTGGAGGAGTGGCCTAGTGGTTAGGGTGGTGGACTTTGGTCCTGGGGAACTGAGTTCAATTCCCACTTCAGGCACAGGCAGCTCCTTGTGACTCTGGGCAAGTCACTTAACCCTCCATTGCCCCATGTAAGTCGCATTGAGCCTGCCATGAGTGGGAAAGCGCAGGGTACAAATGTAACAAAAATAAAATATCTACTATTAGAGATTCTACATGGAATGTTGCTACTATTGGAGATTCTACATGGAATGTTGCTATTCCACTAGCAACATTCCATATAGAAGGCTGCGCAGGCTTCTGTTTCTGTGAGTCTGACGTCCTGCACGTATGCACAGAAGCAGAAGCCAGCGCGGCCACATTGGTGATCTGCAAGGGCCGACTACTACATGGAATGTTGCTAGTGGCTAGTGGAATAGCAACATTCCATGTAGAATCTCAAATAGTAGCAACAGTGGAGGAGTGGCCTAGTGGTTAAGGTGGTGGACTTTGGTCCTGAGGAACTGAGTTCGAGTCCCACTTCAGGCACAGGCAGCTCCTTGTGACTCTGGGCAAGTCACTTAACCCTCCATTGCCCCATGTAAGCCACATTGAGCCTGCCATGAGTGGGAAATCGCGGGGTACAAATATAACCAAAATAAAATAGAAACTATTGGAGATTCTACATGGAATGTTGCTACTATTGGAGATTCCACATGGAATGTTGCTACTATTGGAGATTCTACATGGAATGTTGCTACTATTGAGATTCTGTTGCTACTATTGGAGATTCTACATGGAATGTTGCTACTATTGGAGATTCTACATGGAATGTTGCTATTCCACTAGCAACATTCCATGTAGAAGGCTGCGCAGGCTTCTGTTTCTGTGAGTCTGACGTCCTGCACGTCAGACTCACAGAAGCAGAAGCCTGCGCGGCCACATTGGTGATCTGCAAGGGCCGACTTCTACATGGAATGTTGCTAGTGGAATAGCAGAATCTCAAATAGTAGCAAAAGTGGAGGAGTGGCCTAGTGGTTAGGGTGGTGGACTTTGGTCCTGGGGAACTGGGTTCAATTCCCACTTCAGGCACAGGCAGCTCCTTGTGACTCTGGGCAAGTCACTTAACCCTCCATTGCCCCAGGTACAAATAAGTACCTGTATAAAATATGTAAGCCGCATTGAGCCTGCCATGAGTGGGAATGCGCGGGGTACAAATGTAACAAAAAAAATAAATAAATGTACATGCAAACACGATACATACAGAGACGATACATAGCTAAATACACACATCAGATGCACACACTCTGACATAGATACATGGTGGATACATGGTGGAAATGAAAACAGTAACGGAATTCAAACATGTGTGGGATAAACATAAAGGAATCCTGCTCAGAAGGAATGGATCCTAAGGAGCTTAGACAAGATTGGGTGGCAAAGCCGGTGGCGGGAGACGGAGATGGTGCTGGGCAGACTTATACAGTCTGTGCCAGAGCCGGTGGTTGGGAGGCAGGGCTGGTGGTTGGGAGGTGAGGATAGTGCAGGGCAGACTTATACGGTCTGTGCCAGAGCCGGTGGTGGGAGGCAGGACTGGTGGTTTGGAGGCGGGGATAGTGCTGGGCAGACTTATACGGTCTGTGCCAGAACCGGTGGTGGGAGGCGGGGCTGGTGGTTGGGAGACGGGTGGGAGACGGGGATAGTGCTGGGCAGACTTATACGATCTGTGCCCGGAAAAGGACAGGTACAAATCAAAGTAAGGTATACACAAAAAGTAGCACATGTGAGTTTATCTTGTTGGGCAGACTGGATGGACCGTGCAGGTCTTTTTCTGCCGTCATCTACTATGTTACTATGTACATACACATATGTTCCCTGCACTAGAGGGGCCACTGGAAGGGGGGAGCGTGATGAGCTCATTCTGCCTGTGTGGGACCTCCCTGCACTCTCAGCTCTGGGATGCGATCCAGCCTTTCCTGCTGTTTTATTTCTGCCTCTGTGTTTCCTCTCTGCAGAGCTGAGTGAGGGGTCTCTGGACAGGCTGTGGCCGCAGCATGCCTGCACTCCTGCTTCTGCTCCGTACCCTCCTGATCCGGCTGCTGGGCAGCAGACTCGCCGTGTCCGGGGTTCAGCTCATCTCTCGGGGACTGCGCTGGGCAGGACCCCGACTCACCCTCCTCCTTCGCCACATCTGGAGACGGGTGACTTCCGAAGAATCCCAGCAAGCAGTGCTCAACTGCCTTCTCTGCATCCTGAACCTGCGCAAGAGGGTGGACAACTGAGCAAGCAGGTGATGCCCCAAAACCTGTCTCCCCCTAACAATTGAATGAGGAAAACCTACGGTACCTCTGAATGAGGAGTGATACCCAAATCCTGTAATAAATACACCCTGACCAATCAAGGAAAAATATCCCAGAACCTATAATATTCCCACCCTGACTGAGGGGAACACCGCACCCCAGAAACATCCCACCATTCAACACCTGTGCCTGAGGGTGGACAATTTGTGGAGAGATCAACAAATATTACCTCACCCTCCAGCTTACCTGCAGCATCCTCATAAACCCCCACCCCCAAAACACAGCACTCTCCTAATACTATGGAAGCTCCAGGATAGGGATGATGTGGCTGCACCCCGAAAACCCCCTGTAGCTCCTCTTCCTCTTCCTTCCCTCTTGGCCTCTGATTTTGTGTGTTTTTCCTTGACAGCAGGGACAGGAGCTGCTGCCCTGGGTGCACTGAGTCCAGCATGGCTCATGCCTGGTCACTGCAGACGGACGGACCCTGTGATCTTTTTAGGCTGCCGCTGACTTCACAGTAATGCCAGAAAATGAAGTAAGGCAAGCGCAGCCCTTTATCATCAACACCAAACTCTCCCCACTGAAGTGCAGGGCTGCTGAGGAGACCTGCTCCCTACACCAGAACCTGAGTGATCACGTGTCTTTTTACCCGGTCCAGGCCCAGGTGGCCCCTGTCCCCCAGCGCTCCTTTCTTGTGGCCAGTCTCGGGTGTTACAGAGACCACACCCTGGAAGAGAACAGCGGACTTGATCAGGTTACACCGGTGCGCACCATTACGAAGATCACATTATCCAACAGTCACTGGGAGCCCAGGGCCAGGCGAAATTGGGGGAGCTGGAAAGGGGGCCCCAGACACCCCATAAGAGTCTGAATAACAATAACAGCTGCAGAAGCACAGGGATGGAGCCTCCGTCTATCACTGGTGTCACTTATGAGACCAGACCCAAGGCTCAGGTCAAGGTAAGAGGTTACGACCTTACTCCAAGGCTTAAAGAGTCCCGTATAGATTGGGTAGAAGCAGACATGCTGACACAACAGGGTGTAACTATCAGAGCTGCATTTAAACTTTAGGTCTCCATAGGAATTAGGGGGTGACTTCTGTACCCAGTCCTCGGAATACACCCAGCCAGTCAGGTTTTCAGGATATCCACAATGAATACGCATGAGATACATTTTGCATAGACTGGAGGCCCGACTGGCTTGGTATGTCTCAAGGACTAGATACAAAACCCCTGGTGTATAAACAAACCACCCACTCCTGCCCAAGTAGATTCTGATTGGAAGCCGTAGAAAGAGGAATTTTGTAAAAGGTCACCTGGATATGAGGCCCAGGATGGTCATTCTAAAATGAAGCTTTTGTGAGCTAAATGCCACTGTATACATTTTAGACCTGTTCGGGGGTTGCTAGATATGTGTGCACGTAGCACGTGAATGAAGTACTAACTCCTCCCCTGAACACGCCTACACTAGTAGCAGAAAAGGAGGCGCTTTCTCCGCTCTTACTGGAAACGCGTAACCCCTGGGGTCATTTTACAAAACCTCTTTTTCAACAAGTAGACTAGTGTTTAACCATGTTTATGAAATGATCCCCTTAGAGTCTTCAGAAAGGTGTTAAAAATATGAAATTGGATGGAATGGCCTCTTTCTGAAAAGACTCCACAGATTAGGGGAGGGGTCCCTAGCTCAGAAAGGAGACAAGTGAGATGAGACACGTGGGAAGCTCAAATATGAGTGCAGAGAACAAACTGATGATAGGGAACAATGAATTACGACCCTTCATAAAACTAGTAGCGGACTTAAATTATTTTTTTTTCAGTCATTGCAAATTTGAACTACAGAATTTTCTGCCAGAGAATGTGATCAAGGCTAATCGAATTTAAACCAGTTTAGAGATGCTTCTCGAAGACAGTTCTATTAACCATTAACAGGCAGAGTAAGCTAAGATGTCTCCAGCTCATCCTTCTAGGAATGAACAACATGAGCTGCACGTTCCTATTTGGGACCTCCTGGGGACATCCAAAGTCAGAGAGAAGATGCTGGACTTGATGGACCGCTAGTCTGAGTCAGTATGATTCCTAATAGAAAATCTCACCTGTGCTTCATGCTATATAAACTGACCAATAGAAAACATCACCTCTGCTCCCTGCCATCTAAACTAACCAATAGAAGAGCTCTCCCAGTGCCTGTGCTCCCTTCCCTTCCATCTAACCAATAGAAGAGCTCTCCCAGTGCCTGTGCTCCCTTCCCTTCCATCTAACCAATAGAAGAGCTCTCCCAGTGCCTGTGCTCCCTTCCCTTCCATCTAACCAATAGAAGAGCTCTCCCAGCTGCTGTGCTCCTTACCATATGATCTAACCTGTAGACTAGCACTCACAGCGCCTATGCTCCCTTCCCTTCCATCTAACCAATAGAAGAGCTCTCCCAGTGCCTGTGCTCCCTTCCCTTCCATCTAACCAATAGAAGAGCTCTCCCAGCTGCTGTGCTCCCTTCCCTTCCATCTAACCAATAGAAGAGCTCTCCCAGCTGCTGTACTCCTTACCATATGATCTAACCTGTAGACTAGCTCTCACAGCGCCTATGCTCCCTTCCGTACCACCCAAGAATAGAAGAATTCTCCCAGAATTTGTGTTCTCTTCTTTATCATCTTACCAGGTTTGTTTGGGTCTAAATGTCTTTAAACGACTTTGTAAAAAAAAAAAAAAAGGTTTAGTTCTGGGAAGCCATAGCAGGTACCTGTGGAAAGTGAAGGCTTCTTTAGTCCATTCAGTGACAGAAACATAGGGGGCAGTATTGAGCCCGCACCGGTCCGTGTCTTTGTAAGCGCTGACCGACTTGGCCAATATTCAGCTCCATATCCAGTCAGCTAACAACGTATGGTTAGAACAGAATTATATGTGGCCTAACATGCCCAATTAGCTATCCAGATACTGACACTGAAAATTTGTGATGTTCGAAGAACTCGCAGCTCCACCCTGGCTCTAACCACATAGTGCCATCATTCAGCAGCACTATCTGGTGATGGGGGCACTTGGTATTTATTTATTTGTTGCACTTGTATCCCACCTTTTCCCACCTATTTGCAGGCTTAAAGTGGCTTACAAAGTACCGTGATGGCGATCGCCAGTTCCGGTCTGGCACATACATAGTGATATCATGGTAGAAGTCGTGTGTGACAGACACATTATGGAATAAGAAAGAAGGAAGAGTTATGTTATGTCCATTTCGAGTATTAGAGTCGTTGTGATGCAGGACTCGGGCATTTAAGTTGGATCATTCGGGTATGCCTTTTTGAATAGGTAAGTTTTTAGTGACTTTTGGAAGTTTAATAGGTCTTGTGTTGTTTTCACTGCGTTTGGTAGTGCGTTCCATAGTTGAGTGCTTATATAGGAGAAGCTGGATGCATAGGTTACATAAGTACATAAGTATTGCCATACTAGGAAAGACCAAACATCCATCGAGCCCAGCATCCTGTCTCCAACAGTGGCCAATCCAGGTCACAAATACCTGGCAAGATCCCAAAAATGTAAAAAACATTTTGATTTGTATTTGAGTCCTTTGCAACTTGGGTGGTGGAGATTTAGGTATGTCCGTGTTGATCTTGTTGTGTTTCTAGTTGGTAGGTCAATGAGGTCTGTCATGTATCTTGGAGTATCGCCAAAGATGATTTTATGAACCAGAGTGCAGATTTTGAACGCAATCTGTTCTTTGATTGGGAGCCAGGTAAGTTTTTCTCGTAGGGGGTTGGTGCTTTTGAGTCTCATTTTTCCAAATATAAGCCTGGCTGCAGAGTGTTTTGAGCAGTTTGGAGTTTCTTTATGATTAGTTCTTTCCATCCCACGTAGATTCCGTTACAGTAGTCTAGGTGGCTTAGTACCATTGATTGTACCAAGTTGCGGAATATTTCCCTCGGGAAGAAAGGTTTAATTTCTTTTGAGTTTCCACATTGAGTGGAACATTTTCTTTGTTGTAGATTTTGCTTGGCTTTCGAGTGTGAGGTTTTGGTCAATTGTAACTCCTAGAATTTTCAGGCTGTCTGAAACGGGAAGGGTATAGTCTAGAGTGTTTATATAGGTGGGTTTGTTCGTGTTGTATTGGGATGAGAGGATGAGACATTGTGTTTTATCTGCGTTGTTTTAATTGGAATGCATCCGCCCATGAGTTCATGATTTTTAGGCTGAGTTTAATTTCATTAGTGATTTCTGTTAGGTCATGTTTGTAAGGGATGTATATCGTGACATCATCTGCGTAGATGTGAGGGTTGAGGTCTTGTTTGGCTAGGGATTTGGCTAGTGGGGTCATTAGGTTGAAAAGGATCGATGATAGTGGTGATCCTTGGGGTACTCCACAGTCTGTTTTCCATGGTGATGATATGTTCGAGTGCAATTTCACTTGATATGTTCTAGTGGTTAAGAAACCCTTAATCCAGCTAAGTACACTTCCACCAATCCCCAAGTATTCTAGGATGTATAGTAGTATTTTATGGTTTACCATGTCGAACATACTAGACTTATTGAATTACCGGATGCTTTAGCTGCACTATATGGTGTTTCTTTGCTGGCCTCTCCCATATGGAAGGATATCTCTACCTTTCTCTCGACCTTTCAGGTCTCTAATTCTCTGCTCACTACTCCTTCAGATTTTGTTGCCCTCTGTCTCAGTATTGTAGATGGTAAGAAAAAAGCATCTGTCCTTTATAAAAAACTTCAGGATTCGTGTGTTGATGCTGTTGCTCCATTATGGCTGTCTTGGGAAAGGGATCTCAGTCTTGATGCGTCTGATTTTGACTGGTACACTTTTTGGGTCCATTCGATGCGTCCAACTAAATCAGCAGCAATTTCCCAATCCTCCTATTTTCTTTTTCACAGGGCTTATTGGACACCTGCTAGAGTGGCCAGGATCACTAAAAGTCTTGATTACAAATGCTGGTCCTGTCAAGAATCAGATGGATCCCTTTCCCATATGGTTTTTTACTGTAAGAATGTAAGAGCATACTGGCGACTCATTTGGGCTAAGTTGCGCCTTATTTTTCAGTTGCCTGCATTAACCGTGATCTCTTATGATATTGTGCTTTTAAGAGCCTCTTCTCCTAACCTCTCTCTTTTAGAATCCGATAAGAAATTGTTTAACATTTTGTTAGCGGTTGCTTTACATTTAATTGTTTTAAATTGGAAAAATAATGTACATCTCAATTATAATGAATGGTGGAGTAACGTGCAGGGGCGTAGCTACGGGTGGGCCTGGGTGGGCCCAGGCCCACCCAAACTATACTCGGGCCCACCCAGTTGTCCTGATAGGATCGGATCATCGGATGTGCGCTCTGGCGCCTTTCTGACCCTCCACGACGTGCAGCGTTTCGGTAGCCGGCAGCGCTGCAGTCTTCCTCCTATCAGACAACTTATTTTTTCTTATTTCGCGCCCCCTTTCCTGATGTAGACCTGGCCAGTCTAGCGCTGTGCTGCACTCCCACGACGCTACTCCCACGACACTACGAGGTCTGACTGTATCTTCACTCTGGACTCTGCTGCTTTGGCTTGCTCCTCCCCCCCCCCCCCCCCCCCCCCCCCCCCCCGTGTGCACGCTGGTGCCACAGTGCAGCAGGGGAAAATCTACCGGCTGCCATCAGTGTTGTGGCTCTTCTACTGTGTACTACTGTGGCTTCGTTACAGCAATATCAGCCTTTTCTTGACCTCCCCCCTCCCCGGCCACCCTCAGCACTCCCCTGCAGCCCCAGAACAGGCATAGGAGACAGCACACACAGAATGGAGCATGGTGCTTGAGTCTACACCGCCTGCCTGCCACCACATGCAAGCCAGCAAGGTAAAATAAATAAAATGTTTTAATTTTAATGTGTACAGTGTAATGTTGGCTGGTGGTGGCTTCCTGGTGGGGGTAGGCTGTTCACTGCCTAGGGCAAAAAAAGGTATGTGTAATAATTAATATACCTTTTTTTTTTCCTAGACAGTGAAGAGTCCAAAATATACCTTTATTTTGCCCTAGACAGTGAAGAGCCCACCCCTCATCCAGAAACCCACCAACAATAAATTTTAGTAGTGTCCAAGTTAAAGTTTTAAAAAGGTTGTAAATGTTGGTGGGTTTTTGGGTGAGATTGGTATCTGCATTGCCCAGGTTAATGTTCTAAATTTAATATAGGCAGGTCTCTGGGTGGAGGTGGGCTCTGCAGGGACCAGGACATTAAAAAAAAAAAAAAATATATATATATATATATATATTTAGTGCTGGTGTCCTTTGGGGGAGGGGGAAGGAGATGACAGACTATGGGGGATGGATAGGGGGTAGGACAGGGCTGACACTAGGCTACAGGGAGGAGTGGGAGAGGGGGTAAGGTAGCGCTGATGCCTAGCTATGGGCTGGATGGTGGGGATGGGCTGATACTGGGCTATGGGGATGGATGGGTAGGAGAGGGTAAGGTACAGAAGGGAAGGGCTGATGCTAGCTAAGGATGGAGTTATGTCTGGTCAAGTTTGATATGGCATAATATAACTATATTTAAAAATATTGTTTTTTCCATTAAATATGTTTGGGGTTTATGTTGATGCAGGGCAGCTGTTGGGTAGAGAAATCCATCATCAATTGCGTTCTAAGGCATTATTTTGTAGTATGCCAAGAAACACTACTCATGCTTATATACATAGTGCCCGCCCATATTAGCTCTGGGCCCACCCAAAATGTCAGGTCTGGCTACGCCACTGGTAACGTGTGTGTGATTAGGAAATATGAAACTATACTAGCCCATAGGCACCGTTGTGTTCAATCTGTCTTGAAGACCTGGGCTCGTTTGGATTCATTTTGTCAGACTCCTAATAGCACTACCTGATAATTGTATAATTGCTGATTTGCTATGGGTATTGTCATGGTATGTTGTTCTGCCTTTTTATTTTTGGTTATTAACTTTGCCATGGATTATTGTTACTGTTTCTTTTTGGTTGTTTTGTGTTATACTTGTAAAACCTTAATAAAAATATGAAAAAAAAAAAAAAGACTTATTGAATTTCAGGAGAAGTATGCTTTTGCCTTTTGCAATTTCTTGTTTAAATTTGGTTAGGAGGGTGACTAGTACTGTTTAGGTGCTATGGTTGGAGCGAAATCCTGATTGTGATTCGTGTAGTATAGAGAATTTATTTAGGTAGTTGGTGAGTTGTTTGGTTACCATACTTTCCGTCAGTTTAACTACCAGTGAGATAGATGCGACTGGGCGGTAGTTGGTGATTTTGTTTGATTTTTTTCTTTGTATCCTTTGGTATTGGGGTGAGTAGGATGTTGCCATTTTCTTTAGGGAAGAGTCCATGTTGAAGCATATAGTTGAGGTGGGATGTGAGGTCTGTCATGAAGCGTTTAGGAGCGGATTTTATTAGGTAATTGGGACAGGTGTCCAGTTTACAGTGAGTTTTGGCGGACTTGTTAATCGCTTGGGTGATTATTTCGGCGGTAAATTTGAAATTTGTCCAGATTCTGTCTGCTGGGTTTGGACTGCCAGCAGAAGTCAAATCATTTGTGAATATCAACCTCATAGAGTTTAATATCCTTTCCGTTCATTTTGTAGGTATTCTGTACAGGTTTCGGCTCAGGCTGGTTTCCTATCGCCAGATGGTAGATTAGTTCAAACCTGCAGCTGGAATGTCACCATGATGTAGGACGGAGGACACAGAATTGTCTCAATATTGCCATGAATAATTAAACTCTTAAGAGTACATTCCTTACACACCCTTCTCACCCAATCGGGCTGGAAACCAGTTTTGTCCCTGTTTCAATACGATCTGCAAAACTGTTTTCATGCCAGCAATAATATTATTATACCAGTTAAAGGACTGGGACCAGATATGCACATAACATAGTAGATGACGGCAGAGAAAGACCTGTACGGTTCATCCAGTCTGCCCAACAAGATAAACTCATACGTGCTACTTTATGTGTATACCTGATCTTGATTTGCATCTGCCATTTTCAGGGCACAGACCATAGAAGTCTGCCCAGCACTAGCCCTGCCTCCCAACCACTAGCCCCGCCTCCCCCCATCGGCTCTGCCACCCAATCTCCACTAAGCTTCTGAGGATCCATTCCTTCTCAACAGGATTCCTTTATGTTTATCCCACGCAATTTTTAATTCTGTTACAGTTTTCATCTCCACCACCTCCCGCGGGATATATGTTCACATGATTTAGCTGAGCGTATGAATGATTGCTGACTGTTTCCCCCTGGACTATAGGTGCTGGTCAGGAAGGAAAGAGAAGAGGACAGTGAGGTGAGAGAAAGAAAGCAACCACCAGCTCCTCAAATGAATTTGGTCCACTATCCATCCATCAAAGGCTTCACCTTCCACAGAGTGAGTTCCACAATGCCAACTGTTCCTGCCCTACAGTGACTGGTTTGCTGAATGTTTCCTAGGTCAGGTGATCTCAACCCAGTCCTTGGAGTGCACCTAGCCTGTCAGGTTTTCAGGATTCCCCCCATAAATATGCATGAAATAGATTTGCATATAATGGAGGCAGTGCGTACGAATCACTCTCATGCATATTTATAACAGATCTCCTGAAAACCTGACTGGCTGGGTGTACCCTGAGGGCTGGGTTAAGAACCATTGTCCTAAAGTGTGGTAATTCCCCCTCCCAATTCTAATTCTGGGTCAAGGTCTTCAAATCGCTTTGTGTGTTGCATGGCAGAAATGGAACTTCACTCCTATGCCAGGCTATGGGTCCAATTTCAATCTCTATGATTAGCGATTCATTCTGCTGCATCTTTTGGTGTTAGCAAAGTGATATGGAATTGATGTTGAGTTGGAAAATGACATGAACTGTAGTCTCCTCCTTCCCAGCTATTACCAGTATCACCTAATGGACTTGATGTGTATACAAATAATACCACCAGCCCCCCTTTCTAGATAAGAGGAGTGACAAGTCTCCCAACATGCTCCTTGTGACCCTGGGCAAGTCACTTAACCCTCCATTGCCCCTGGTACAAAATAAGTACCTGAATATAGGTAAACCGCTTTGAATGTAGTTGCAAAAAACCCTCAGGCAGTATATCAAGTCCCAGTTCCCTTTCCCTATTTGAGATTCTACATGGAATGTTAATGTTGCTATTCCACTAGCAACATTCCATGTAAAAGCCTGCCCTTGTAGATCAGCAACACGGCCGCGCAGGCTTCTGTTTCTGTGAGTCTGACGTCCACAGTGAGTCCGACGTCCTGCACGTGCAGGACGTCAGACTCACAGAAACAGAAGCCTGCGCGGCCGTGTTGCTGATCTACAAGGGCAGGCTTTTACATGGAATGTTGCTAGTGGAGGAGTAGCCTAGTGGTTAGTGGAGCGGACTCTGATTCTGGGGAACTGGGTTCAATTACCACTGTAGCTCATTGTGACCCTGGGCAAGTCACTTAACCCTCCATTGCCCCTGGTACAAAATAAGTTCCTGAATGTATGTAAACTGCTTTGAATGTAGTTGCAAAAACCTCAGAAGGGTGGTATATCAAGTCCCATTTCCCTTTCCCATCTTTATGCAAATGCTGCCAGTTTTTCTGAAAGGCAGAGATTATTCTACCCTACTGCCAGTGAGCCATGATCCCAGCATCTTATTTCACTTACATCCCACAATTATCCAAACAATGTTCAGTTCAGTGTGGCTCACGTTTGAAATAAAATACTATTTAAAAAAGCCTTTCAGTTACATAGCAATAAAAACAATTTCAAAAGGTTTTCAGACACAGTAAAGGATAAGAAAAATGGATCATATAAACAAATACATGTTACATTGATCCCATGTTAATTCCTGAGCCCATGGGGATCATAGTAATTAATTTTTCTAGTAATTAGAAATTACTTTAAAAGATAGGACTTGAGCATTTTGCAAAAAAATAGGTAATTATTTAGATTTTGCTCACACCTTTTTCAGTAGTAGCTCAAGGTGAGTTACTTTCAGCTACTCTGGATATTTCTCTGTCCCACAATCTAAGTTTGTATCTGAGGCAATGGAGGGTTAAGTGACTTGCCCAAGATCACAAGGAGCAGCAGTGGGATTTGAACTGGCCACCTCTGGATTACAAGACTGGTGCTCTAACCACTAGGCCACTCCTCCACCACTAGGCCACTCCTCCACTAGCAACATTCCATCTAGAATCTCAAATACAGGTAGTAGCAACAGAATTTTAAATAGTAGCAACATTCCATGTAGAATCTCAGATAATATCAACATTCCATGTAGAATTCCATGTAGAATCTCAAATAGTAGCAACATTCCATGTAAAATCTTAGATAGTAGCAACAGAATCTCAAATAATTTATTTGGATTTTTGCTCACCTTTTTTCAGTAGTAGCTCAAGATGAGTTACATTCAGGTACTCTGGATATTTCTCTGTCCCACAATCTAAGTTTGTATATGAGGCAATGGAGGGTTAAGTGACTTGCCCAAGATCACAAGGAGCAGCAGTAGGATTTGAACTGGCCACCTCTGGATTGCAAGACCAGTGCTCTAACCACTAGGCCACTCCTCATCTAATTCATCTCTTTTGGCAGTGAATTCCACAGTTTTGTTGCAGGATAAGAAAACCCCATAACATTTGTACTCCCTTACAGCTAGGAAAATGAAGTAGTTGGAAATCTGGAGCCCCCATCAGGTGCTTAACGGGAGATCCAATAGAAGAACACTCAGGTTCCTTAACAGGAGATCCAATAGAACACTCAAATAATCAGGGGCCAAGCCATACAATATTTGAAACACAAAAGCTAAGATTTTTGAATGGACCCTGGCTGTCACAGGAAGCCGGTGCAATGCAACGTCAGGCGTGCTGCAGTACTTTGAGCAGGCTAATTTTTTTAGACTCTTATTTTATCGTCAGTAGAATACTAGACTCTTTAAACAAGCTAATAATTATAATTTTTAATGAAATCGAACAAATTCTCAATTCTCCTATAGCTCAAGGTTTAAGTCATTGAATCTTCCAGCAAAGTAATGTTCACTTACCCAGAGAGGCTTCCTCTGCTCTCAGAACTTCTTCATTTGCTGGGGCACTTTGCGGGGCTGAGGGCAGTTATAGAAGAGGTAGTTTGAAGGGCTGAGAACAATTTTCAAATTGATGGGGCAGTTGTGGGTGGGTAGTTGTTGGGGTTGAAAGCAGTTTACATAGTGTAGAGCTATTGCAGCAGGGGTAACATAACATAGTAACATAGTAGATGACGGCAGAAAGAAACCTGCACTGTCCATCCAGTCTGCCCAACAAGATAACTCATATGTGCTACTTTTTGTGTATACCCTACCTTGATTTGTACCTGTCCTCTTCAGGGCACAGACCGTATAAATCTGCCCAGCACTATCCCCGCCTCCCACCATCGGCTCTGGCACAGACCGTATAAGTCTGCCCAGCACTATCCCCGCCTCCCAACCACCAGCCCCACCTCCCACCACCGGCTCTGGCACAGACCGTATAAGTCTGCCCAGCACTATCCCCGCCTCCCAACCACCAGCCCCACCTCCCACCACCGGCTCTGGCACAGACCGTATAAATCTGCCCAGCACTATCCCCGCCTCCCACCACCGGCTCTGGCACAGACCGTATAAGTCTGCCCAGCACTATCCCCGCCTCCCAACCACCAGCCCCACCTCCCACCACCGGCTCTGGCACAGACCGTATAAGTCTGCCCAGCACTATCCCAGCCTCCCAACCACCAGCCCCGCCTCCCACCACCGGCTCTGCCACCCAATCTCGGCTAAGCTCCTGCAGTGGGGTAAGGTGGCGGGGGGGGGGGGGAGGGGTGGAACAGTTGCAGGATATAATGTTTGAGGTACTGTTTGTGTCTGGTGGGGACCATTGAAAGGGGTAGTTCTTTGAGCTGGAGCAGTTTGCAGGTTGGTAGGGCATTTGCAAGGGGTAGTTTTTGTAGTTGAAAGTTTGCAGAATGGTGGAGGAGTTGTATTTGGAGTAATTTGGTGGGTGGAGAATTTTTCAGGGTCATGGAACAGTTATGGGATAGTTTTTAGGGAGTGGCAGTATATGAGGTGGTAGGGCAGTTGCAGGGGAGAGTTTTTAGTTGGGATAGTTTGCAGGTGTTTTTTAGGAGCAAATACAGGGAGTTAATGGGGAGTGGGAAGTTGCAGGAGGCTATTTTTGGAATGGGGCAGTTGCAGGGGTAGTTTTTGGCACTGGAGCAGTTTATGAGGAGAGGGGCAGTTGCAGGAAATTATTTTGGGGGGGTTGGGGCAGTTTATGGGGAGGGGCAGTTGCAGGAGGTTATTGTTTTGGGTGGGGCAGTTGCAGAGGGTAGTTTATAGGGTTGGGGTAGTTTGCAGAATGGTGGAGCAGTTACAAGTGGTAGTTTTTTGAGTTGGGGCAGTTTGCGGGGTGGCGGGGGCAATTGTGGGAAGTAATTTTTGGGAGTGGGACAGTTGAAGAGTGTAGATTTTAAGGATGGGGAAGTTTGTGAGGGTTAGACCATTTCCAGGAAGTAGTTTATGGCGGTGACGCAGTTGGGGGGGGGGGGGTGTAGTTTTGCAGGGGTACACAGAGTGAAAGGAGAGCTGCAGTATCTGGAACACATTCTCCCATAGAAATGCATTGGCACTTTTTTTTTGAGGGGAGGGGGAGGTTCTTATTTCTTTGGAAGCCTGGTTTGAGTTGATCCATTTTGAACGTGATGTGTCTTTTAATTAATTCTTCTATACCAAGTTTCATCCCGTTCTGCTGCATTTCCAGAGAGTTATTTTGTCCTCAGACAAATACAAATAGATATTCACGAATTCTTTTCCATTGAGTTGAAAAGAATAAAAAGGAGAGTGCCTGGGAAATGTTTAGATCAGGGGAGTGAAATATGTACATTAGAAAGGCATTTTCAAATCTGACATTTGGAAGGATAGGACAAGTGCAGTGTCTCCGGTGGAATCACTGGACATGTTTCCTTCTGCTTCTTGGCCATAGGTGGAGGAGCATCCGATGAGCAAAGAAAACCCAGGCGCAGACTCTGTGAAGAAGCAGATTCAGGCCGTGAAGGACCAATGGCAGCTCCTGAAGGAAACAGCAAACGGTCAAGGCGGAGGGCTGGAGGGTGCCTGGAACTTGCAGGAGTTTCACAAGATGGCAGATCAGCTGGAAGCCTGGATAAGAGGGAAGGTGAGACCGGCATTATAGGAGACCGAGTGCTCTGGGGTATTTCCTCTGCTGGAGCAAAGTTTAGCTAAAGGGTTCGGGGCAGGCACTCCACACCTTATACCTCTAGGACCATGTTGAGGGGGGGGGGGAAGACACTCATTCAGAGCTCTAACTTTAGCACTCTTATCACAGTGTCCCAGGTCAGCACTTATACCAAGGAAATCTTGGTCTAGGCAGGTCTGATTGTTGAAAAACATGTACTGAACAATTTTGTAGCAGCTCCAGTAGAATAGTACACAGAGAAAAACACAGTTTCTGGTCAGCTCAAACTAGGCTTTGGTAAAGATAATGGAAATCAACTAGCTGGACCTGGAATCAGATGCTGGACGTAGGTTGTGGAGGGGTAGAAACTGACTCCTCTTCTTGGAGGACTGAAAGGACATCTGGTTGGGTGGACACTCAGCTCCTCTCCTGTAGGCTAGTTGCTAGCTCTCCTCTGGTTGACCATTTTTCTCACCACTTTCTTCTCTTCTTGCACTTACGGAGTCACTCCTTCCTCCTTACAGCTATTGTAGAACAAGTTTTAAAATTCAACACACACATGATAATTCTCTCTCCCGAGCCTCTCTGGCCGAGGGACTCACTCCCTAGACCCCAGGTACTAGGCAAGAGGTTTTGACGGGCCCTCTAAAGGATGTATTTAATAGTTCTATGAAGACTGGAGAAGTACCACAGGATGTGGTCCCTCTTCACAAAGATGGTAACAGAGAAGTTGAGTTTTCAGGGATCTTGCCGGGTATTTGTGACCTAGATTGGCCACTGTTGGAAACAGGATGCTGGGCTTGATGGACCTTTGGTCTGTCCCAGTGTGGCAACACTTATGTACTTATGTGCTTGGGATTCTGAATGGAATCTTGCTACTTTTGGGAGTTCTACATGGAATGTTGCTACACTTTGAAATTCTGCATGGAATCTTGTTATTCTTTAGAATTCTAGAATCTTGCTATTCTTTGGGGTTCTACATGGAATGTTGCTACTATTGGGTACTTGTGACCTGGATTGGCCACTGTTGGAAACAGGATGCTGGGCTTGATGGACCTTTGGTCTGTCCCAGTGTGGAATACTTATAAGAGGTAGGAAACTACAGATCGGAGAGCCTTACTTCGGGGGTAGGAAAGGCAATAGAAATACTGCTGAAGGAAAGGATAGACAGCCTTCTATAATCCAATGAGTTACAAGATCCAAGACAACATGGCAAATCCAAGGCAAATCATGTCAAATGAATCTGACTGATTTCTTAGATTGGGAGACAAAAACATTGGATGAAGGGCATGTACTAGATGTGGTTTACTTAGATTTCAGCAAAGCCATTGATACTGTTCCTTATAGGAGACTCATAAATAAATTGAGCAGCTTGAGCATGGGACTGAAGGTGGTAAACTGGTTCGGAAATTGGTTGACTGATAGGTGAGCAGAGGAGTGTCTTAGGGATCAGTACTGGGATGTAGTGATATGGGATTCAGGAGACAGTGAAGCTGGGATACTAGAGATGGTAATATGAGGAATGGGGATATGGGCGATGCTGATCCTGGGATACAGGGCATGGTGATACGGGATAAGAGAGAGGCTGATCCTAGGACATGGGACATGACGATACTGGACTATAGAAGTCGAGCAGACTCAATAATGTTTGTGCTTACTGATTCACTTGATGTACTAATCTCTCTTTAATTCCCTTTTCCTCCAATCTTGTTATTACTAATTTCTTAGCATTTATTACAAAATATTTTTTACTGATGTATTTTATTGTAAATCACTTTGGGTTGAATTCATTCAAAGAAAGACAATCAGTAATTATAACATAACATCTCTTCCTCCTTCCTTTCTTTGCATCTCTGCCTCCTTCACTTTCCTTTCATTTTTTTTCCCGTCCTCTCCTCTTTATCTCTTTTCTTATGCCTTTCTCCTCTCTTTCCATCCTCAATCTCTCCTCTTCCCCTGTCTCTTTCTCTCATGTGCTTCCACCTTCATCCATCTCGTGTGGCGTTCTCCCTCCCTGCTTTCTCCCTTACACTGCATGTCCTTTTCCCCATCTGTCCTCTAATTCCTTCCCCTTCTTTTCTTGCTTCTCCTCATTCTCTCTTGCCTCCCCTCCTCCTCTCTTTCCATCCTCAATCTCTCCTCATGTGCTTCCACCTTCATCCATCTCGTGTGGTGTTCTCCCTCCCTGCTTCCTCCCTTACACTGCTTGTCCTTTTCCCCATCTCTCTTCTTTTCCTCCTATCTGTCCTCTAATTCCTTCCCCTTCTTTTCTTGCTTCTCCTCATTCTCTCTTGCCTCCCCTCCTCCTCTCTTTCTTCTCATCTGGTCTTCCTCCACCTTTCAATCGTCATCTTCCTCCTGTTTTCTCTTTCTTCTTCCTTTCCATCATCCCTCTTTTTCTTCTTGCTCAAGTCTCCTCCTTCTCTCATTCCTCTTCCTCCCTCACTTTAATTCTTCGCTGCCTCCTCTACTTCTCTCCTTGTTTCTCATCTCCCCTCCCATTCTCTCCTGCTTCCTTGTGCCCTTCCTTCCCTCCTCCTTTCTCCTTTCCATGTTTCTCCTCGTTTCATGCTCCTTTCCTTACCCTTCTGCTCTTTTCATATTTTCCTTCTTTCCTTTTTTGGCTCTCTCTTCTGTTACTCTCCTTCTCCTTTTCGCGATCTGTCTCCTGTATCCTTCTTTCCCTGTCTCCTCTTCTTCCTCACTCGCCTCCTTGTTAGGAAGAGAAGCCCTCACTGGCTGGTCTCTTGGAAGAGAGCAGTGATAAAATGTACTTAACCCGGCGTATCCTGGATCTAAAGCAGGTGGGTGTTTTTTCTTTTCTAGGCAGGAGCAGAGGTTGCTCCTAGGACAGGAACCTTAGTCCTTATAGCTGTAGGATTACAATTACTAAGCAAGAAAGACAGGAATCTCACCCCTCAAACAGCATCTGCGGGCATTCCTCATTCGCCCCACAGTAAGGGGGAATTTTCCTAAGCCTCATCCTGGCAAGACCCTTGGGTAATTTGCTTCCTTCAAAACTTGCCAGAAATCACTCAGGTGGATTGTAGCGAAAGGTTTCCCAGGTTGTGCAGGTACTGAAGTGCTGTGTTACCTTGCCCTTTTTATTTCTGTGCTTAGGATTATGGGGAAAAGCTGGGTGCATTTCTTTAGAACTTCAGTTCTACATATGTAATGTACTCTCTTGTTTCAAACACCCTAAATTCCTGCTTTACAAGTGGCTACATGTGTGAAACTAGCTGTTAGATTTATCTGCACAACACGAGTCAATGTTCAAACAAGGGATCTAAGTGCCAACTGTGCCCTTGAGAGGATAAAGCTTTTCTGAAAATCAGCTTCCATGGGCACTCTCCATGTAGCATACCTACGAATTATGGGCACTCCCTATGTCCCATATACTCACTGATCACGGTCACTGCTCATATACTACAGACTACATATACTACATACCTACAGACTATGAGCACAAAACCAATGACAGTAGGCATTCCCTATATCCCATACATTCATTGATCACAGGCACTGTCTATATACATAGTAACATAGTAGATGACAGCAGAGAAAGACCTGTACGGTCCATCCAGTCTGTCCAACAAGATAAACTCATATGTGCTACTTTATGTGTATACCTGACTTTGATTTGTATCTGCCATTTTCAGGGCACAGACCGTAGAAGTCTGCCCAGCACTAGCCCCGCCTCCCACCACTGGCTCTGTCACCCAATCTCCGCTAAGCCTCTATATCTAGAGGCCAGGGTCACACACCCAATGACCATGGGCTTGCTTCATATACCATAGCCACGAACCTGGGGATTCCCCAGTGCTGCATATTAAGAGGGTAATTTCCAAAGCACTTCTGTGGGTAAAGCTGTGCTTCGTGTGTGACAATGCACTATTCACAACTGAGCAAAATTGTTTCTGGAGACAGGGTTGGGAAGGGATTGCATTTGTGCATCTAATTAGGCTATAAAATTTGTGCATGTCATAAAGCAGTCATACAGATAAGTGCATGAGTTCTGTGGGGTAAATTTCAATTTGAAAATTTGCTGAAGCCTGCACAGGGAGAAGTATATGTGCACTTTTTATGCGTGTTTGCAGGTACTTCTCATATCCTTCCCTCAGGGTCCATGAACGCTCTTTCCATGCAGCAAACCTGATAGTGATCATAGGCACACAGAGACTCTGGGCTCTCCCCACATGTCACACATTAAGGGGAAATGGGACTTGATATACTGCCTTTCTGAGGTTTTTGCAACTACATTCAAAGCGGTTTACATATATTCAGGTACTTATTTTGTACCAGGGGCAAAGGAGGGTTAAGTGACTTGCCCAGAGTCACAAGGAGCTGCAGTGGGAATTGAAGTCAGTTCCCCAGGATCAGAGTCCGCTGCACTAACCACTAGGCTACTCCTCGACTAGCAACATTCCATGTAGAAGCCTGCCCTTGCAGATCAACAATGCGGCTGCACAGGTTTCTGTTTCTGTGAGTCAGGACGTCACACCCACAGAAACAGAAGCCTGCATGGCCCCATTGCTGATCTGTAAGGGCAGGCTTTTACATGGAATGTTGCTAGTGGAATAGCAACATTAACATTTCATGTAGAATCTCAAATAGGGAAAGGGAACTGGGACTTTCTGAGGTTTTTGCAACTACATTCAAAGTGGTTTACATATATTCAGGTACTTATTTTGTACCAGGGGCAATGGAGGGTAAAGTGACTTGCCCAGAGTCACAAGGAGCTGCAGTAGGAATCGAATCCAGTTCCCCAGAATCAGAGTCCACTGCACTAACCTCTAGGCTATATTATCCATTTCCCCAGTGACTGTGGATACTCCCCATATACCACACTCAGGGTCCCTTTTACAAAGGTGCCTATATGTGTCCAACACACATCAAATTGGCACTACCCACCCGGCTACTGCGTGGCCCAGACTGTAATTCCATTTTTGGCGCCCGGCAGTTGGTGCGTGCTGCTTACCGCCCGAGACCTTACCGCTAAGTCAATAGGTGGTGGTAAGGTCTCAGGCCGAAAATGGATGTGCGCTGGTTTTCATTTTGCTGCACGTCCATTTTCTGGCACATTAAAAAAATCCCCTTTTTTCCAGGCGCGCTCAGGAAATGGACCAGCGCGCATCCAAAACACGCAACTACACCAGCGAGGGCAACTTTTAGGCACGTTTTAGTGAAAGGGCCCCTCAACGACTGTGGACATTCACTGTGCGCCATATCCAGTGACCCTCAGCATTGCCCACTGGCCACATTAAGTGATCGTGAGCTCTCCACTGGTTCCAAATGAAGGCCACATCTTGTAAGTGCTTAGCCCTCTCTCAGATCCAGCACCTCTCCCTTGATGAAAGCAGTGAGGGCCAGCAAGGGCCCAATCCCAGTTTAGGTCCATGTGAACGACAGAAGCACAGAAATCCAATCCAGCTTTGAATGGGTCTGAATCCATTGCATATTCTAGGGAGCAACCAATCAAGTTCAGGATTTCTTCAGTAGCGTCAGGGTCTTCTGCACCCATGGCCCATTTCAAATGATCTTCTATTTCACAACAAGAAAATGTACTTTGAGATTGTTACAGAAAGGAATCCCTGACCTCCTTGTCTAGCTATAGCTGGATTATCTAGAAAAGTTCCAGGTCCCAGCCTGATCAACAGTGGTAGTGTTGGAAGCTCCAGGGTGAAAGTGACCCTTCCTTATAAGAAATCTCACTGAATCATCTCAGGAATCCAACCTCTAACCTGTATCCTAACTTCATATATTCTGCAGGAACATCAACAGTTCAGACACCTCCATGAACACATGAACAACCTGGCCCAGAAACTGGAGAAGCAAGGAAAGATTGACAGCAAGGGAACCTCTGCCCGCAGGAAATACATCAATAAAATGTGA
Organism: Microcaecilia unicolor; assembly: GCF_901765095.1. Lineage (NCBI taxonomy): Eukaryota > Metazoa > Chordata > Amphibia > Gymnophiona > Siphonopidae > Microcaecilia > Microcaecilia unicolor. The sequence goes on from NC_044033.1 coordinate 8,190,542, forward strand.
GAAGGGAGGAGAGAGGGAGCAAAGGCAGTGGGACCACAAGGGGACCTCTGCCCAGAGGAAGCACATCAGTAAAATATGAGAGAGAGAGAGCAGAGACAGTGGGACTTCAAGAGGACCTGTGCCTCCAGGAAGCATGCTGAGAAAATGTAAGAAGGGAGGAGAGGGGAAACATAGGAAATGGGATCACAAGGATACCTTTACCTAGCAAGGAAATGTGAGGTGGGCAAGAGAGAGACAGCAGAGAACCTCCACCTGTAGGAAGCACATGAGAAAATGTACATAATTATTGCCACACTGGGATAGACCAAAGGTCCATCAAGCCCAGCGTCCTGTTTCCAACAGTGGCCAATCCAGGTCACAAGTACCTGGCAAGATCCCAAAAAAGTTCAATACATGTTATGCTGCTTATCCTAGAAATAAGCAGTGGATTTTCCCCAAGTCAATTTAATAATGATCTATGCACTTTTCCTTTAGGAAGCTGTCCAGACCTTTTTTAAATCCCGCTATGCTAACCGCCTTTGGCACATTCTCTGGCAATGAATTCCAGAGTTTAATTACATGTTGAATAAAGAAACATTTTCTTTGATTTGTATTAATTAAATTTACTACTTTCTAGCTTCATCGCACGCCCCCTAGTCCTAGTATTTTTGGAGAGAGTAAACGATTCACGTCTACCCGTTCCACTCCACTCATTATTTGGTGCCACACACTAGTCCCTACGGTTCTCCTTGTCTGCTACATTCATCAATTTTGATTTAGATTAGCTGTTCCATTTCTGTTTCATTCTACCAGGCACTCTGGTTTCTTTTTCTTAGCTCCAATACTTTGGAATCAGCTTCCCCTAGCTCTCCATCTTGAAGCTACCTACACGAAGTTCAGACCCATGTTAAAACCCACTGTTTTACCCAGGCCTTTGGGGTTTCCTAAATCATAAAGATCTCCAGTTAAGGATTGGCTACCTGCCTTCCTCTTCTCCCGTTGACTGTCTGGCACCCTTCTTCCTCTCTAGCTTATCGTCTTCTTCCTTCCTCTCCTATCATCTTACATAGTAACATAGTAGATGACGGCAGAAAACGACCTGCACGGTCCATCCAGTCTGCCCAACAAGATAAACTCATATGTGCTAGTTTTTTGTGTATACCTTACCTTGATTTGTACCTGTCTTTTTCAGGGCACAGACCGTTTAAGTCTGCCCAGCACTATCTCCGCCTCCCAACCACCAGTCCCGCCTCCCACCACCGGCTCTGGCACAGACCGTATAAGTCCGCCCAGCACCATCCCCACCTCCCGCCTCCCACCACCGGCTCTAGCACAGACCGTAGAAGTCTGCCCAGCACTATCTCCGCCTCCCAACCACCAGTCCCGCCTCCCACCACCGGCTCTGGCACAGACCGTATAAGTCCGCCCAGCACCATCCCCACCTCCCGCCTCCCACCACCGGCTCTAGCACAGACCGTAGAAGTCTGCCCAGCACTATCTCCGCCTCCCAACCACCAGTCCCGCCTCCCACCACCGGCTCTGGCACAGACCGTATAAGTCCGCCCAGCACCATCCCCACCTCCCGCCTCCCACCACCGGCTCTAGCACAGACCGTAGAAGTCTGCCCAGCACTATCTCCGCCTCCCAACCACCAGTCCCGCCTCCCACCACCGGCTCTGGCACAGACCGTATAAGTCCGCCCAGCACCATCCCCACCTCCCGCCTCCCACCACCGGCTCTGGCACAGACCGTATAAGTCCGCCCAGCACCATCCCCACCTCCCGCCTCCCACCACCGGCTCTAGCACAGACCGTAGAAGTCTGCCCAGCACTATCTCCGCCTCCCAACCACCAGTCCCGCCTCCCACCACCGGCTCTAGCACAGACCGTAGAAGTCTGCCCAGCACTATCTCCGCCTCCCAACCACCAGTCCCGCCTCCCACCACCGGCTCTAGCACAGACCGTAGAAGTCTGCCCAGCACTATCCCCGCCTCCCGGTGTTCCTTTCATTTCTCTTATTTATTTTTTTGCTTTGTGAGCTATTTTGATATATTCACACATGAAAGGTGGTATATTAAATCACAATAAACATGGAACCCTTTGTGATAATGTGAGCGAGGGTTAAGGGTGGGCCTTCATATTATACAGCCAGACAAGGTTACAAAAGTAAAACAAACTCTTTATTAACTCGACACTTTCTCGATCAATTCTCTTGTTAAGAAAGATGTTTTTCTAAATGAGGAAACTTATGTCGTATTTGCAAATATTTTGATGAAGTTCATTTTCAGTTATTGATGCAATTAGATTATTGGAACATTATTTTTATGGATTGTTCTAGGATCATATTTTTAAAAACGTCAGACATTCAGAACACAGCAATCCATTTGATTGATTGCGTTTCTTGTTTTTTTGTACGTCTTCAGTGGCTTCCAGGAGAGGCCAAGAGTATTATTTATTGTTTTCTTTTCAAGATTCTACGAGGCCCCTGTCTATTTGACCTTTATAATTTTGCTGTAAGTACAAAGACACGGTTGTTAAGGGATGTAAGTCCTTTTCAATTTCCAAATTCAAATGGGAGAAAAAAAAATCAACCAAATTACTCAATTCCTCCTTTTCTTTTCAGGCTGCGAAACTGTGGAAGACTCTCCCAAAACATCTTAGAGATACTTCCGATTATAGAAAGTTTAGAAAGGGTCTAAACTTTTTCTATTAAAAAAATGTGTTAAATATTAAGAATGTAGCATTTAATATTTCTTCTAATTGAAACGCCATGTTGTAATTCTTGAGTACAAACTCTCAGTTTCCTTTTCTGTGATCTGAATTGAACCTACAATCTGGGTATAAGTGGAATAGAAGAGTAAATGTTACAGTGGCGTTCCTAGGGGGGGGGGGGGGGGTCCGCCCTGGGTGCACGCCACTGGGGGGTTGCCGCGCGTGCCTGTCCATCGTTCGTTCCATGCTCCCTCTGCCCCGGAACAGGTTTGTTCCGGGGCAGAGGGAGCATGGAACGAACGACGGACAGGCGCGCGCAGCACCACCCCCCCCAGCGGCGTGCACCCAAGCGGGGGGTTCTTTCGTGGGGGGGGTGTCCTTTCGTCGGGGGGGGGGGTCGCGCTGCATCCAGGGGGCAGGGCGCATCGGCGATCCGCCCTGGGTGTCAGCCCCCCTAGGAACGCCACTGAAATATTATGCTATGCTGTGCTATGTTACATAGGCCTCTGGCTGACAGGCCTCAAAACATAGCTTATACAGTCTCTCTCTCAGGTTTTCACCATTGCTGGTCTGGCTCCAACCAGGCCTCAAGAACAGGATTCTCACAATGATTCAAGGTTAGGTTTGCCTTACCTGAGCCAGTTTATGATAACTACATATAGGTAGTGAAAGTAGGGTTACCATATGTCCGGATTTCCCCGGACATGTCCTCTTTTTAAGGACATGTCCGGGACGGGCGGGCGGGCGGCGCCGTGGGTCTCCCCTATCCTCCCCTTCCCTTACTTACTATCTGCCCTGGTGGTCTAGTGACCTCTTTGGGGCAGGAAAGAGCCCCCTCTTTCCTGCCCGGAGCGCTGCCAGCCCTTGCCCTGCATCCTTCTGTCTCGGCTCGGGATTCAAAATGGCTGCTGAGAGTTGAAGCGGCCTTGTGAGACTTCAACTCTCGGCGGCCATTTTGAATCCCGAGCAGAGACCGAGAAGGATGCAGGGCAAGGCAGCGCTCTGGGCAGGAAAGAGGGGCCTCTTTCCTGCCCCGAAGAGGTCACTAGACCACCAGGGCAGTAGATAGTAAGTAAGGGGAGGGGAGGGGAATATGTGACAAGGGGGAGGGGAGGTGACGGGGGGGGGGGGGGCAGGGGAGGGGAATATGTGACCCGGAGGAGGGGAGGTGATGGGGGAGGGGAATATGTGACAGGGGGAGGGGAATATGTGACAGGGGTCGGAGTGTAGGCGGGACAGTGGCGGGCCGTGGGCGGAACATGTGTCCTCTTTTTAAGAGGACAAAATATGGTAACCCTAAATGAAAGCATACGCTATGGGCCCGCTTCTCCCTTCTCTGGGCCTCCTTAACACAACTCTGGCCCTGTCATTTGCGCTTCCTGACAGGTGTCCTCCTGGCTCGACCCCTCCCATGTCACTTCTTCTTTGGATGGGACTATGAGGCTTAAGGTGGTCTTGACTCCGTGAAGGCATATTCTTAAGGGACAAGGGCAATGTCCTAAAGACACCTTCACATCTTGTCTCATTTCTGTTTTCTTGTTTGACCCCTTGAGGTACAACTGATTCTTTATAGCATCTTTTTTTTTTATCAAGCTGCCAAATCTTGGAATTAATATTATGGTGTTCCACAGCACACATATGTTTACGTGGTAACATAGTAGATAATGGCAGAGAAAGACGTGCACGGTCCATCCAGTCTGCCCAACAAGATAACTCATATGTGCTACTTTTTGTGTATACCTGGCCTTGATTTGTATTTGCCATTTTCAGGACACAGACCATAGACATCTGCCCAGCACTAGCCCCGCCTCCCAACCACCAGCCCCGCCTCCCACCACCGGCTCTGCCACCCAATCTTGGCTAAGTTTACCCACAGGGAGCTGAAGATATTTCTGGGGCAGAGATGGTTTGGGCAAGGAATAATCAAAATGACATGCTCGCCTTCACCAAAATGAAAATCTGTGTGCAGGTTTTACCTTTGGTGATAATTAAAGCAGATCTACTAGCTTAGTTTTCCTTGGATTTTTACAGCAAAACCCTGCAGGGAATTAGTATCCATGGGGTCGACTTTCCAATGGGTAGTATGACTATTGAGTACTTACTCTGCATTGCATAACATAAATCCTCAAAGTGGTTTACAATGACTTTGCCAACATGTGTCTAAACTGTAACAGTAGGAAAGTTTCTTGAATTGAAGGGGCAGGAGAAATATTAATGAAATATTATGGGGGGGGGAGGGGGAGCAGGGAGGAGAGTGATAGTGATTACTGCCCACAGGAAACACCAAGATAATGGATTGGAGGATAGATAACAAGGGAGCTGATGCAAGGTTTCCCTTCCCATTCTGTCTCACCCTTGTGCTATCTCTCCTGCAGGTGGCTGAGGGTGCAAGGAACCCTGAAGGAACACCAAGAGATCCTACAGCTGGCCCTGGAGGCCTCGTCCTTCTACCAACAGGCAGACACCCTTCTGCAAGCCATGGACTCTAAGGTAAGAGGCATCCAGGCAACTGCTCTTCCTGTACCTCTCTACCTGTACATGCATGCTAGTGCTGCTCAGTTTATTCTTAAAGCGCTCTCTCTCTCTCTCTCTCTCTCTCTCTCTCTCTCTCTCTCTCTCTGTCACACACACACACTTTCCATTATTAGTTTGTGAACTGAAACAAGAGAGTCTTTGGTGGGATTTGCTTTGCCTGCCACCCTGCATCTCCTTTACCTTACAAAGCTGGTTTTTTTTTTTGTAGAGGAACTTCATCTGTGGGCTGAGAATCCAGGGAGATCCAGAGAGCTGCGGAGACCAAGACTTGAGGGATGTTGCCGGTCAGGTCATGGTAAGTGTAGGAGAAGGAAATGTGCAGTCAATGCCAGCCAGGTCATGGTACTGAGGGGGTGGGGAATGAGATGTGTGGTCACTGGTAGTCTCATCATGGCACTAGGAGGGGAGTGAGATGTGAACAAAAGAACATAAGAGTAGCCATAGTGGGTCAGACCAATGGTCCATCAAGCCCAGTATCCTGTTTCCAAACAGTGGCCAAGCCATCTCACAAGTACATGGCAGAAACCCAAATCGTGGCAATATTCCATGCTACAAATCCCAGGGCAAGCAGTTGCGTCCCCATGTCTGTCTCAATAGCAGACTATGGACTTTTCCTCCAGGAACTTCTCCAAACATTTTTTAAACCCAGATACGCTAACCATTTTTACCACATCCTCTGGCAAAGAGTTCCAGAGCTTAACTATTCGTTGAGTGAAAAAATATTTCCTCATATTTGTTTTAAAAGTATTTCCATGTAACTTCTTTCAGTGTCCTCTAGTCTTGTACTTTTGGAATCAGTAAAAAATTGATTTACTTCTACTTGTTCTACACCACTCAGGGTCTTGTAGACCTCAATCATATCTCCCCTCATCCGTCTCTTTTCCAAGCTGAAGGGCCCTAACCTCTTTAGCCTTTCCTCATACGAGAGGAGTTCCATCCCCTTTATCATTTTGGTCGCTCTTCTTTGAACCTTTTCTAATTCCACTATATCTTTTTTGAGATAAGGCGACCAGAACTGAACGCAGTACTCAAGGTGCGGTCACACCATGGAGCGATAACAGAAGCATTATATTATTTTTGGTCTTATTCACCATCCTTTTCCTAACAATTCCTAGCATCCTGTTTGCTGTTTTGGCCATCGCCGAACACTGAGCAGAAGATTTCAGCGTATTATCTACAATGACACCTAGATCTTTTCTTGAATGCTGACCCCCCCCCCCCCCCCCCAAGCAGGGCCAGTCTTAGGAATTGTGGGAACCTGTGCAGACCATTTTGGTGGGGTCCCCCGCCCCACCTAGCCCCTCTCCTTGTTGACAAGATGCATTTTAAACATTGTTTTAATTTCAAATAAAGATAAATCAAGCAAAACAGAAAAACTAATTCAAATATGCACAATGCTATCATAGGAAACCTTTGGGTTTAAAAAGCAAAACCATGTGCATGTAAGGACTGGATAAATGAATTAAAACGAATCCCTGTAATATGTAATACTTGGTAGCAATAATGAAACAGTGATTGAATATTCACATAGCAAGCAGCCTGGGGCAACAGATTTATTTTCCACTGAACATAATTAACTTTGTATGAACTTGGCTGCTAATAGTGTGCTGAACTGGACAATGCAGGCACATTTAGACTGACTCATTAATCAATATCTTCTCTGTGAAACAGTAATAATAATAAAAGCACTTGCATTTTTATAATATACCACTGCATTCCACAAAGCAAAAGGAGCAAGTTCCCACATGCCATCTTTTTTTCTTTTGATGTAGGCACAGGAAAAAAAAAAACGATTTTAAATGCTCCCAGGTTTCAATCTAAGTAATTCATGTTTAATGTGGGATAAAATGCCATAAATAAATAGATAGAAACTCTGAATGTTGAGCATTTAATTCTCATTACATGATGTCTGTTTAGTGGTCCTTTACCAGGAGAAAAAAAAATCTCCGCACGAATATAATACTATGAGAGTGTCCCTTTAACCAGCCCCTCCAAACGATACAGATATTACCTTGATTTTTTTTTTTACGGTATCCTCCTCACCCACCTACCCAACTACCTATTCCACACCTCCTCCCCGCTCCCCCGAGTTGCAGGGTTTCCTCAAGGCATCTACCTGAAGCCACCCTGGTGGTCTAGTGGAGTCTTCAGGGCAGGAAAGATCCCCAGTCTTTTCTACCCGCTGCCAGCGCCGATATTCTTGCTGCTGCATCTTCTTTAAAATGGCTGCCAAGACTTCCAACGATGGCTTCACAAGACTTCAGCGGACGTCTCACAAGGCCCTGCTGGAAATCTCGGCAGCCATTTTTAAAGAGCGATGCGGCAACAAGGCGTCAGTGCTGGCAGCGGGCAGAAAAGACTGGGGATCTTTCCTGCCTCAAAGACTCCACTGCACCACCAGGGTGGCCTCGGGTATGTGCCAGGAGGGCATCCTGTGGCTTGGGGGAGGCAAGGAGTCAGTTCGCGGCAGTGGCGGGGAGCTAGTGGGAGTGCTTCGGGGCCCTTGGAGGCACGGGGCCCTCTGCGACTGCTCCTCTCACCTCTGCCTAAGACCGGCCCGGCCCCCAAAGTGGACCATAGCATCAGGTAATTATGATTCGAATTAATGTTTCCAATGTGCATCACCTTGCATTTATCCACATTAAATTTCATCTGCCATTTGGATAGCTAGTCTTCCAATTTCCTAAGGTCTTCCTGCAATATTTCACAGTCCACATGTGTTTTAACAACCTTGAATAGTTTGTGTCATCTGCAAATTTAATCACCTCACCCGTCGTTCCAATTTCCATATTATTTATAAATATGTTAAATAGCACCGGTCCCAGTACAGATCCCTGCGGCACTCCATTGTTCACCCTCCTCCATTGAGAGAAATAACCATTTAACCCTACCCTCTGTTTTCTGTCCAACAACCAATTCCCAATCCACACCACAACCCTGCCCTCCTATCCCAGGACATTTTAATTTTCTCAGTAGTCTCTCATGAGGAACTTTATCAAAAACTTTCTGAAAATCTAGATACACTACATCAACCGGCTCACCTTCATCCGCATGTTTATTCACGCCTTCAAAGAAATGAAGCAGATTGGTGAGGCAAGACTTGCCTCGGATGAACCCACGCTGACTCTGTCCCATTAAACCATGTTTGTCTATGTGTTCTGTAATTTTATTTTTTATAATAGTTTCCACTATTTTCCCCAGCACTGACATCAGGCTTACCAGTCTGTAATTTCACAGATCACCCCTAGAACCCTTTTTAAATTGGCATCACATTGGCCATCCTCCAATCTTCAGGTACTACAGACAATTTTAATGACAGGTTACATGTTACTAATAGCAGATCAGCAATTTCATGTTTGAGTTCTTTGAGTACCCTTGGGTGTATGCCATCCAGTCCAGGTGATTTACTACTCTTTAATTTGTCAGTTTGGCTCATTACATCTTCCAGGTTCAGCTCAGTTCCTCTGCATCATCACCCTTGAAAATCATTTCAGGTACAGGCAGATCTCTTACATCTTCTTCCATAAAGACCGAAGCAAAGAATTCATTCAGTTCCTCCACTATGGCCTTGTCCTCCGTGTGTGCCCCTTTTGCTCCTTCGTGATCTAACTGTCCTACAGATTCCCTCGCAGGTTTTCTGCTTCTAACGTATCTGAAAAAGTTGTAACTCTGCTTTTAACCTCTACGGCAAGTTTCTCTTCATATTCTCTTTTAGCCTTCTTTATTAATGCTTTGCATCTGATTTGCCAGTGCTTATGTTGCTTCTTATTTTCTTCATTTGGGTCCTTTTTCCATTCTTTGAAGGACAATCTTTTGGCTGTAATGGACTCTTTTACTTCACCTTTTAACCATGCTGGCTGTCATTGTCTCTTCTTTCCACCTTTGCAAATACATCTGGTGGAATGCATCTGGTCTGGGCTTCCAAGACAGTATTTTTGAATAATGTCTACGCCTGATTTAGTGTCCTAACCTTAGCAGCCAATCCTTTTAGCTTCTTTTTAACCATTTTCCTAATTTTATTATAGTTGCCCTTTCGAAAATTAAATTCAGCCACAGTAGATTTCCTTTGCGGGTTCATCCCAGATAGTAGATCAAACTTGATCATGTTATGAGGTACCCGGACAAAATAACCCTGACACTTATGTGCACATCTGGAGGGAAACTTGATAATAGCTTATTTCTGAACTTAATATACCTCTTTACATATAGAAATGCCTTTTAAAATTACCCTAATAGAGGATTGACAGGGGGTGCATCTATGATGCCCTTGAACAATAACTTCAACAGATGATGACAAAACTATCAAGTGATCTGAGATATCTCAGCGCCATCTGAAACTAAACATGACCAAGAATGAGCTTCTCATCTTTCCCCCTAAACCAACCTCTCCTCCTCCCCCATTCTTTATTTCTGTGGATAACACTCTCATCCTTCCTGTCTCATCAGCTCGTAACCTTGGGGTCATCTTCGACTCCTCCCTCTCCTTCTCTGCACATATTCAGCAGACTGCTAAAACCTGTCGTTTCTTTCTCTATAATATCAGCAAAATTCACCCTTTCCTTTCTGAGCACACTACCAGAACCCTCATCCACACTCTTATCACCTCTCGCTTAGACTATTGCAACTTGCTTCTCACAGGTCTCCCACTTAGCCATCAATCTGTTCAAAATTCTGCTGCACGACTAATATTCCGCCAGTGTCGTTATGCTCATATTAGCCTTCTCCTCAAGTCACTTCACTGGCTTTCTATCCATTTCCGCATACAGTTCAAACTCCTCTTACTGACCTATATGTGCATTCACTCTGCAGCTCCTCAGTACCTCTCCACTCTCATCTCTCCCTACGTTCCTCCCTGGGAACTCCGTTCACTGGGTAAATCTCTCTTATCTGCACCCTTCTCCTCCACTGCTAACTCCAGACTCTGTTCCTTTTATCTTGCTGCACCATATGCCTGGAATAGACTTCCTGAGCCGGTACGTCAAGCTCCATCTCTGACCGTCTTCAAATCTAAGTTAAAAGCTCACCTTTTTGATGCTGCTTTTAACTCCTAACCCTTATTCACTTGTTCAGAACCCTTATTTTATCATCCTCACTTTAATATTCCCTTATCTCTTGTTTATCCTGTTTGTCTGTCCTACGTAGATTGTAAGCTCTGTCGAACAGGGACTGTCTCTTCATGTTCAAGTGTACATCGCTGCATACGTCTAGTAGCGCTTTAGAAATGATAAGTAGTAGTAGTCTTTGGGATTCCGGAATCTTGTTACTCTTTGGGATTCTGGAATCTTGCTATTCTTTGAGATTCTGCATGGAATCTTGTTACTCTTTGAGATTCCGGAATCTTGCTACTCTTTGGGATTCCGGAATCTTGCTACGCTTTGGGATTCTGGAATCTTGCTACTCTTGTCCTTATCCCTTATTTGTCCTGTTTGTCTGTCCTAATTAGATTGTAAGCTCTGTCGAGCAGGGACTGTCTCTTCATGTTCAAGTGTACAGCGTTGCGTACGTCTAGTAGCGCTTTAGAAATGTTAAGTAGTAGTAGTAGTATCTGAGAAGCAGAGACATGACCCAATAGGACAAGAACAGAGAGGATTAAAGAATGCAGAAAGAACATGCTTTGCGGAGGGGCACACTTGGAAAAACCGATGACCTTACAAAGACAGCACGGAAACAGCTAATTGAAGGTCATTCTGCCCCTCCCCCCCCCCAAAAAAAAGTCATGTTTGACTATTCCATGAGGAAAACTGAATAAATATAAATATATAAAATCTGTACTCGATAGGTCAAAGAACAGAAATAGGATCTCATGGCACTTTTTGTGAGCGGAGATACTTCTCTTTGTGTGACTCCAGAGCAGGGAGGAGCCCTGGCATTCCAAGGGTAAAGCCTCTATTATGCTCCCTGGAAGAAAGTGAATTGTGTGGTTAGTATTGACCGGGTCATGGCACTATGAGGGGATTGAAATGTGGGGTCAGTATTGACCAGGTCATGGTACTAAGAGGGACGTGAGATGTGGGGTCAGTAATGACCAGGTCATGGTACTAAGAGGGACGTGAGATGTGGGGTTAGTATTGACCGGGTCATGACACTATGAGGGGATTGAGATGTGGGATCAGTATTGACCAGGTCATGACACTATGAGGGGATTGAGATGTGGGGTCAGTAATGACCAGGTCATGGTACTAAGAGGGACGTGAGATGTGGGGTCAGTATTCACCAGGTCATGGCACTATGAGGGGATTGAGATGTGGGGTCAGTAATGACCAGGTCATGGTACTAAGAGGGATGTGGGGTCAGTATTGACCAGGTCATGGCACTATGAGGGGATTGAGATGTGGGGTCAGTAATGACCAGGTCATGGTACTAAGAGGGACGTGAGATGTGGGGTCAGTATTGACCAGGTCATGGCACTATGAGGGGATTGAGATGTGGGGTCAGTAATGACCAGGTCATGGTACTAAGAGGGATGTGGGGTCAGTATTGACCAGGTCATGGCACTATGAGGGGATTGAGATGTGGGGTCAGTAATGACCAGGTCATGGTACTAAGAGGGATGTGAGATGTGGGGTCAGTATTGACCAGGTCATGGCACTATGAGGGGATTGAGGTGTGGGGTCAGTAATGACCAGGTCATGGTACTAAGAGGGACGTGAGATGTGGAGTCAGTATTGACCAGGTCATGACACTATGAGGGGATTGAGATGTGGGGTCAGTAATGACCAGGTCATGGTACTAAGAGGGACGTGAGATGTGGGGTCAGTATTGACCAGGTCATGACACTATGAGGGGATTGAGATGTGGGGTCAGTAATGACCAGGTCATGGCACTATGAGGGGATTGAGATGTGGGGTCAGTAATGACCAGGTCATGGTACTAAGAGGGATGTGGGGTCAGTATTGACCACGTCATGGTACTAAGAGGGACGTGAGATGTGGGGTCAGTGTTATAAATAGCCCCCAGATAACCTGAGAACGTACACAAAAATTGGACTCATGAAATCAGATTGATGAACCAAAGCTTAATTAAGCAATTTATTGTTTAAGAATAAAATCATTCTTGCAAGGATGAGGTGTGTGTTCCATCAGCTCTAACTTGGAGCTTGCCTCTATACACACACACATTTCTATAAGATTCCACAGATTTTATAGTTACATTTAAGTGTCTGCCCCTAAGTTTTTCTCATTGGTCGATGGTTCCCTGCCTGTCTGCTAGAGTTCTGTGTAACAGCAGCTGGGACTTCTCACTCTCTTCCGCTCTGTAGTTTCTTTGTTCATAGTTATCTTGCAGATGTCCAGATCCCGGCTCCTGACCTTCATGCAACAGTTTGTACAAGCCTCCCCTCCCCCCCCCCCCCCCCCCCCACTTCTCCTGCTTATTACAGATTCCTTTGTGCAATGAGTCAAACAGCTAAGATAGTAACATAGTAGATGACGGCAGAAAAACACCTGTACGGTCCCTCCAGTCTGCCCAACAAGATAAACTCATATGTGCTACTTCTTGTGTATACCTTACCTTGATTTGTATCTGCCATTTTCAGGACACAGACCGTAGAAGTCTTGCCCAGAATTAGCCCCATTTTCAGGACACAGACCGTAGATGTCTTGCCCAGAACTAGCCCCACCACCCAAACACCAGCCCCGCCTCCAAATCTCGGCTAAGATACAGTGAAATGCTTTCTTTTCGAGACCACTTTAGCTAGGGCCTATTGCCACTATGTTAAATGAAAATGCCATACCTTTATACATTTCTTACAGTCAGTATTGACAAGGTCATGGTACTAAGAGGGATGTGAGATGTGGGGTCAGTAACTGCAGAAGCAGGGGAACACAGGATGTATGACAAAGGTGCAGGTGCAGACACAGTGGGAGTTAGGGCATATTTGGGGGGAATCCAGGCCTGGCCATTGCAGCTGAGCTTACTTTCCTTCTTCCTTCCTTCTGGTCTCTCTGCTTTAGATGCTGGATGTGATGGTGTCCCAGCTCAGCAGTATCCACCCCAGCCTGGCAGCAAGAGTTTTCCTCAGACACCAAAAGGTCCGGGAGGGCTGGACGCAGCTGCAGGAGGCCGTCAGGTAACTGCACGTATCTCCCCATGACATCCCAACACAGGCACATAACACTCACATCCACGCACCGTTCACTGTGCTTGTGTCAAAGATTCTCACACCAGTGAGCCCCGCACCCAAAGACAAGTGCTTTGCGTATGACTGGGAGCGCACAGGAGACTCCTGCTGTGTGTCAGCAGAACCTCCTCCTCGACACCAGGGACAGTGCCAGGCTGTGGGCTCTGAGGAAGTGCAGGGCAGTGTCACTTTAACTTCTCCGCATGCCACAGTCCAATGGAGGGAAGCGTCAGCCCAGAGAACCTACTGCTGAATCTCTGTACCCCAATTTACCTCTCACAACGGTAAACCTTTCTCATTGGCAGTGAACTGGAAACATAGACGGAGTTAATTCGGAGGTGGAAACAGCGTGTTCTTATCACGTCTACTCTTGTGTTCATTTTTCTCTGCCATCACAATTTCCACACATTCTCCCCGCTCCTCTTTCTTGCACCCTGTTCCATCTCCTGGCCTTTCCTAGGAGTAATAAATCGTCGCTCAAGGCCTCCCGTGGCGATGGGAGTATGATCCACTCACCGACCAGTAAGAGAGCAGAAGAGACGGATACAGGAAAGCAGCTGCAAGAGACCATGGGACGGGACCTACAGACGGTGCTAAGGCTCAGCCCAGTAAACCTGGTATGTACCATGACCGTCTGGATCTGGGAGGATGAATTTGAATTCTACAGCAATTTGTTACAACTTAAGTGGCAAAGGGCAATTAAGAAGTCAGTTTAGTTTAGCAGGAAGTCAAAATGATATCAGATGACGGCAGATAAAAATCGGCATTGTTCATCTGGTCTGCCCAACAAGATAAACTCGTAGCAAATGATATGATGCGATATGGCATACTTACTTAATCTTGATCTGTCCTAGTCATTTTTGGTGAAGGGAGCGTTTCTCGCTTTTCTGACACCAGAAACTGTGTATTCTCTTGTGAGTATTAGGGGGAAGAGTCCTATTTCTGCTCTGCAGCCTTTATTGGGGGTATTTCTGAGAGGTGTAAAGTGCCTGCTGCAGCTCTGTCCTTTTCTGTGTAGTTTGGGGTTAGTGACAGACCCCCAGGCCTCAATCGTGTATGAGAGGATTGGTCGAATGATGCTGTGAAATAATGTTATTAGTACTTTTACTGGAGGGAGGGAGATTCATTATTTCATCTAGGCAGTGTGTTTTTTTTCTAGCGAAAAAGTTGCCGGTACTCAAATGCCAGGCCACCCTTCAGGGGTGGGATGACCACTGAGGGACCCTCCCCACAATAGCCAGGCCCCCTGCAACCAGTCACAGAACCTATGACAAGGCAGCTAGCTGACAGTGTATATAAGTGAAAACATTCAAGCATTACTATGACAGTCTGACAGGGTGGGAGGATGGGGGTGGGTAGGAGGTATGCATGGGGACATCAAAGCATTTCATTGATATTCTAACAGGATGGGTGTTGGTAGGTGAGAGGAGGGTAATAAACAGAGAAATACAGCTTTATGTTTTATAAAGAGTTAGAAAACCCAGATCCTTATTAAGTCCTGTTTGTTGGGTGTCAAAATATTCAATCATTCTTATTTCAAAGGTCTTACGTTCCTGTATTGTTTTAAAATTACCTTTCAGTATTCTTACTGTGAAATCACTGGTGCAGTGTTCTGGTCTTGTGAAGTGTTGGCCCACAGGGGTGGGGGCTTGACTGGCACCGGCTATTTTCATGTGATGTCTGTGCAGATTGAATCTAGTCTTAAGCATCTGGCCTGTTTCTTATTTCCGATCTGAGGAAGAAGGGCAACCTTCGAAAGCTAATCAAGAAATGTATTAAGTTATGTCCAATAAAAAAGGTATCATCTTATTTTCTTTTCCATGTTTTATTTTGTTTGATTTCTATTGATAACCTTAAGAGTGGATAAACACGGCTACCACACTCCTTCACTGGAGGCTGTAAGGGCTGGTCAGACACACATCTGTATGTCTGAGCTCAGCTTTCTGGAAGCAGTGGATGTTATCTGATGGCCCCTCACAATCTCCCCAGCCATCTGCTCTTTAACTGTGATGTTTTGCAGGTCCAGAGAGGCTCTGTAATTTGCTGTGAATTAATTGAGGGCAAAGAGCACTCCGTAGCCCGAAACATTCAAGAACCAGGAAGTGATGTCATAAGCGAGGACCACACCAACCTGACAAGGTAAGTGAGTGCGCATGGCCAAATCACACAAGTGGCTCCAAGGAGAGTTTGTACCTCCCTATTATGCCCTGAGGTTACATTTACCCAGTCAATATTGGGGTAATTGAAATCACCCATTATTATTGTGTTCCCCGGTTTGTTTGTGTCCCTAATTTATACATCTGTCTGTTCATGATTCCTAATGAGTAGGAATAAATCAAACATAAGCAATAGACCATTACAGCAGTAAAAATATTCAACTAACAATACAAAGTATGGCATAGTATACTGCTTGCAATGTCAACATAATACGTAATAGAACATTTTAATAGACAGCATAGGGTATAAGCAAAGATGGAACATATAGATACTGTAGGTAAGAGAGTAAGAAGAGTTAGAAAGTAAGGTGACTGATTTAAAGAAAGTTGCACACAAGGTCAGAGAGATGGTTAAATATCATCTCAGCTAGGGTAGGAGTGGATAAACGTGTCCTTCTGCAGTATGTGCAGCCCGTGTCACTCCTTCTGTGTGAGCCCTTGGCCCAGAGATGGCCATGTGAGAATCACTCAACCACCTCTGAGTAGACCGAGTCCCCTCAGAACTAAGAGTACTCCCAAGAACTGGACTGGACCACAATAGGATAGATGAACTGAGGCAGCTTTATTAGTAGCAAAAAACACAAAGCTTAAAAGGGTAGCCAAATGGCACAGAAAGGAAAACAGGCAGCCTAGCTATACAGTCTAACCTAACTTGAAGCATGGCAAACCTAATACATAAAATAAGGTAAAGTAGAACAGCCTAGCTGTAAAGGGAAATCAAACATAAGCAGCCTAGCTGCGCATCTCAATACTTGCAGAGCAATGCAAACATATGGCATACAAAAGAACACAATAGGCTAGGCAAAGGGCCCGCCCTAGCGGGACAAAGACAAACAGGCAATACTTGGCTGCAGTGCCGTAGCTACGTGGGGCCTGGGCCCCTCTAGATTTGGCCCTGGACCCCCTTGCCGACGACCCTCTCGACCCCCCCCCCCCCCGCCACCAATCCGCCGTCGCCTACCTTTGCTGGCGGGGGACCCCAAAACCCACCAGCCGAGGTCGTCTTCTTCCTGCAAAAGGCTTCCTCCTTCTGTTTGTGAGACTCACAGAACGAAGCCTTGCAGATCAGCTGCAGGACGTCAGAAACAGAAGGAGGAAGCCTTTTGCAGGAAGAAGATGACCTCAGCTGGCGGTGGTTGGGGTCCCCTGCCAGCAAAGGTAGGGGATGGCAGGTTGGCGGTGGGAGGGGGGGTCGAGAGGGTCGTAGGCAGGAGGGGGCAAAGTTGGTGGTGGTAGGGGGTGGGTGTCGGCGGCGCCGGGGGGGGGGGGCTAAAATGTGCCCCCTCACCTCGGGCTCTGGACCCCCATCCCGCCGAAGTCTGGCTATGCCCATGCTTGGCTGACAGAGGTAACGCTGCTAGTGGTTAAGAAAAGGGTTCATTCTGTCAGTACACTCAGATAAGCCGCTGAACAACCGTGGCAAGCTCCCTCAAAACTAGAGTGGAGCAGAAGCAAAACAAAGGGAAAAGAAAGAGTCTCTTAAGGACCTGCACCGCAGGTAGAGGCAAGAGCGGGACACTCCACTTCCAGAAGACTAGGAATGTCACCTAAGACAAGCCAACAGTCACCGAGGTGCCCAAGCTGAATGCTCCCAAGGCAGGCAAGATCAAGCAACAAAGTCTGAGCCGACTGCTCCCAAGGCAAGCAAGGTGAAGAAGCCAAACCTGAGGCGAAGCTCCCAAGGCAGAAGACTAAACGGCCCTGCAGAGCACCCAAGTGTCAGAAACAGCCCATGCAGACCCCTCCACGCTCCAAGCACCGCTCCCTCATCCAGAGATGTCTCGAGACGTGGCCTCAGCCACTGCACCTGCAGCACTCCCCGTCATCCAGACCACAAAGTCCCAAACACTGCTCAAAGCCACTCTCTGCATACAGCAACCAGGGACTCACTGTGGGCGATAGGAAACTCAGCCGAGGCACGGAAGGCTCTGGACTCACAGGCTTCACTGGACCAAAGCAAAGGTGAAAGCTGAAGGCAAAGCTTTTACTCCTCAGGACTACCTGGCTTGGAAGCAGACTTCCACTGGAACACAGCATAAGGAGAAAGCTGTAGGCAAAGCTTGAGGCCACCGCCTCGCAAAGAAACAGAAGTTGGATCTAGCAGAGCCCCAGGCAGGCCTGGGCTTAATCAAGGATAATTGCCAGAACACTGAGCACACTCAGAACAGAAGCCAGCTTAAGAAGTGCTCAGTGCTGATGACATCACCAGCTTGGCTTCCACCACTCTACAGTGACCCCACAGGTCACTGACTGGAACTGCAGGTAATTTCAGTAGGTTTAGAAGGAGGTACAGGGCACTGAGGAGCAAGGAACGGACGTCGGCGACAATGACCGTGACACCTTGTGTGTGTGAGTGAGACCAGTGTTGCCAGGTGGGCAGTTTTACCGCCCAATTGGGCGGTTTTCCGTGACCCGCCGCGGGTAATTTTTGCCTGCGGCGGGTCGCGGTTTTTTGGGCTTCTTTTTTTTCTTTTCCGCGGTTTTCAGGCGGTTTTTTCGGCCGCGGGGGCGGGGTTAGTGACGTTTTGGGCGGGGTTAGTGACGTTCTGGGCGGGGCGATGACGGGGAGGCGGGGCCAATGACGGGGTGGTGGGGCCGATGATGGCGGGGGCGGGGTTGATGACGGCGGGGGCGGGGGGTGATGACGCGGGGGGGGGGGGTGTCAGGGGCGGGGTTTGAGTTTGGGCGGGTTTTGGGCTGTTTTTAGGCTGGATTGGGTGGGAAAAAAATTTTCCACCTGGCAACCCTGAGTGAGACTAACAAGTTAGTTACTTCTTCCATTAAATGCCTGGTTGAAGAGCCAAGCTTTTACCTGCTTCCTGAAGTGAATGTCGGGAGTTTTGAGAGTACTTTATGACGAAAATGTGTGAATTTCTTTAAATCAGTGTTGAAAAAAGTGCTGTTTGTGTGGTTTGACAGGACTAATGGTTATAGGCCATGTTGAACAAATTTCTTGGTAATTTTTGTAGTATTCAAAAGTTAAGTTAGGTTCCATGCTTCAAAACATTCTATGTTCTGAGGCCTTATTGGCTAGTGGAGGCCTGCTGATGCAATCAGAGTCACTGTCTCCAGCCCCTGGCAGTTGAGAGAGGGGCTGAAGACACCGAAGAGTGAGGACATGTGTGAGAGAGCTCTGACTATGTGATAGATTTATAAGCCAAAAAAGTGTTTGAAAGTTAGTTTTCCCTCAAAGGATTAAGTATTGAGTAAAGGTAAAGTGAGCTGGAAGTGAAATATGTGGGTTTTTCTTTAGAAAAATCTGGAAACTGATTTCTTATTACCTGTGTGCTGATTGAAAGTTTTGTAATTAGGACTGATGGCAAGGAAACGATAATGTGTGTGAAACTGATTTATTTATGCGTATTAGCCCCAGTTAAATCCCAAGGGAAACTGGCCTTGAAGGCCTAAGGTTTGGCCTGCAGTAAAACAGCTTGTGTGTTACGCATGATTGCTAGTATTACAGTGTGGGGGCTTGCACCCTTTTGGAGAGACCTAGTTGCTGTGAGCAATGTGACTGCACTATTCAAAGAAGATTGCCCTTCTTTAGTTAGGGTATAAAGTGAAAAGTATAGGTGAATTATTTAGGATTGCAAAATCAACATTTATTTTCTCAGCTAAAAGCCCCAGTAATCCCGATGCACCAGCCAGGGCAGTTCTTGGTGTTAGACAGGAAAAAAGTTTTTCTTATTGATTTGTTTTAAAGTGCAAGGTAGTAGGTTTTAAAGCTGCTGGAAAAGAACTTGAGCTCCAATGGTCAAGCAAGGTGAAGAAAAGAAGCCCCAAGAGAGAGACCAAAGCACAGATAAATCTGTACCGCCACATACAGCAAAACAAAGCATATTGAGAAGTCATTTCGTTTAGTAAAACTTACCTTTTCTGGAGACTGGTTCCGGGTATCTGCACCTGAAAAACATAAAACAGATCACAAGGAATCAATTCTTAAGACACACACTACAAAAGGAAGTGATCGTTACAGAGTGAAAAGAGATAACTTGGTCAATACTTTTCTGATGGGTCATGCCGTTCCAGAACAGTATTGTTGTACCTGTCAAAGAAATTTGAATTGTTAGCTAAATTGCTCTACCAGAAGAAATGTTTGAATATATGTTTATGCAAAAAAAAAAAAACCAAAAAAAATTGTTAACTTGACTACCACATTTTCTATACCCCAAATTGGGTTTTAAATAAAGAAGTAATTTATAAGTAATGCCATACTGGGAAAAGACCAAGGGTCCATCGGGCCCAGCATCCAGTCCACGACAGCGGCCAATCCAGGCCAAGGGCACCTGGCAAGCTTCCCAAACATACAAACATTCTATACAATCAAGCCATTGTGACATCACTAATGAGGTTGGCTCTTATTGGTGGAATGAGCCACTATGACATCACAATAGGTTAAATCACTGCGCTATGTAATAAAAGTGAGCCAAGTAGAGGACTTAAGTACATAAGTAATGCCACACTGGGAAAAGACCAAGGGTCCATTGAGCCCAGCATCTTGTCCATGACAGCGGCCAATCCAGGCCAAGGGCACCTGGCAAGCTTCCCAAACTTACAAACATTCTATACATGTTACTCCTGGAATTGTGGATTTTTCCCAAGTCCATTTAGTAGCGATTTATGGACTTGTCCTTTAGGAAACCGTCCAACCCCTTTTTAAACTCTGCTAAGCTAACCGCCTTCACCACTTTCTCCGGCAACGAATTCCAGAGTTTAATTATACGTTGGGTGAAGAAAAATTTTCTCCGATTTGTTTTAAATTTATACTTATCATCTGCCTGGTTACTGGGTCTCAAAATCCTTTTAGATAACATTCCTCTCTCTATTGGTTAGAACTTTGGAGACCAGTTAGTTTAATTGTCTCTGAGCTCAGGGGTGAGCTGTGAGGTTCAGGCAATAGTAAAGTTCGCAGGGCCCTCTGAAACTCAGCAGCTACATTCCAATGGCCTTTCTCCTTTTCTGTCTCCCAGGAAGAAGTCCTCTCTGGACACGGAAGCCCAGGACAGAGTGCAGCAGGAAAAACAGCTGTACAACTTCTGCCAGGCTGCAGCTTCGGTAAGGCACCACAGGAGCAGGAGATTGGGGCACAGGATAAACCAGCACCGCTGACTTAGTAATGGATGTCACAGGGGCTCTTACACTAACAGACAGCCAGTAGAGGGGTCTGGGAGAGGCTGCACTGATTCATAGTGCTTAAACCAAACAATACGTCACATACACTCATTCTGCTACCTTGCTACACACACTGTAACTTAAGTTCCTTATATCTTGATTAACTGTACAGTGAACCAGTGGCGATCCTAGGTCGGCTGCCACCCGGGGCGGATCGCCACTGTGCACCCCCCCCCCCCCCGGGTACAGCATGACACACCCCCCCCTGGTGCATCAAGCCACCCTCCCCCCCCCCCCCCCGGGTGCATTCTTGGCTGCTGGAGGGTGCAGAGAGCAGCCGCGCGCCTGTTGGTTCCACTGGCTCCCTGCTCCCTCTGCCCCGGAACAGGAAGTAACCTGTACCGGGCAGAGGGAGCAGGGAACCAGCAGAGCCAACAGGCACGCGGCTGCTCTCTGCACCCTCCAGCAGCGTGCACCCGGGGCGGACCACCCCCACCGCCACGCCCTTGCTACGCCACTGCAAAGAACTTGCCTTGAGTTTATTCACCCTTCTATTTATACCAACTGAATTTGTACCACCCATCTTGTCCCCATCCATATATCTGCACTTGGCCCCTCAGCCACATGGTAAGCTGTATTAGTATTATGCTGACATCGTATTACATCTATGCTAATGAATGTTCTTCTGTTTGTATTGAACTGACATTTGTCGTATCTCTATTATATGATTGTTCTGCAGTGCTGTTAAATGTGTATATTTCTGATACTGTTAATGGTAGTCTTATTATTAGGTTTCAATTTGCTGTTTCCAAGTTTATCTCAGTTACTATATTTATGTTTACGTTTGATCATCTTACTATTGTTATGCTGTTAACAAAATTGTAGGTTTTATGTTAAACTGTACCTACTGTACACCACCTTGGGTAAATCTCTTCATAAAGGCGGTTAATAAATCCCAATAAAATAAATAAATTTATACGGTTTAGAGAAATCCCTGCCACAGACAGCTTCGTAATCTCATTGGATTCCAGAAGCAGCTGGAGAAAAAGGGGCAATTCTATTTTGATACGTTGATGCTGTGCAGTGAAAGCCTATCCTGTAATGGCATTTGGGCACCAAGGTCTGTTACAGAATACTAATGTAACTCGATATCGGCATTCCATACATTTACACACCTGACCTTACAACAGCCATAGACCTGGCCTAACTTACAGGATTCTATAAGTTAACCCATGTGAGCAGGAGCCCTGCCCATGTCCTGTCCAAGTTCCAGGAAGCAGGAGGTAAGTCTCCACAAGACAAACCAACGAAGAGACAATGGTGACCATCAAAAGAAGAGATGAAAAAGAATGGTACTGACCTGACACGGCCACGTTTCGGCATATTGCCCGCATCGGGGGTTTGTGACTTTCAGAATCTTGCTTATATACTAGCGTCAAATCTCTGTCATTCTGGAACGTTCTTTTGCCAAAACTGAAGCGTAGCTGCTGCTACCAAAACAATGGCATCTTTCACAGCAATGACAATGACACAGCAATGACAATGACACGCACAGGTTCTGAAAGTCACAGACCCATGATGCAGGTAATATATGCCGAAATGCGTCTATGTCAGGTTAGTGCCATTCCTTCAATACATTGTATTTATACTGAATTGGACTGCTTGACTTTTTCATCTCTTCTTTTGATGGTCGCCAACTGTGTCTTCGTTGGCTTTCCAAGTTCCACCCATTTCAATGATTCCCTTCCATTTATGTGCAACGCCACTTACACGTGCCCTTACTGAATTGGAGGTGGTCTTCTGGCAATTGCCGTTTACCTATATATCACCCAACCAGCTGCACAAGATAGGCTAGATGTTCCCATTTTTTCATTCAGTTAAATTAGATAAGTACCGGAAATCTCTTTTGTATTGCGGATCCAAAATTATGGAACACTTTGCCTAATAATTTGCAATCCATCAAAAGTCTCTTATTTCAGCAAGTTTTTTGATGGTATTTAATATGCTCACATGGATGATGGTAACAGTATTTTGAAGTTAGCTTGCAAAATCTTTGATGTTATTTGATATTTTTATCACATTTTATGATATCTTAGTTTTATATTGTTTGTTGTTTTGGTTGGTTTATTATTATTGTGTATGTTATTGCTTGTATCCCCCCTATAATTTTTGAGATAGAGCAGGCAATACATTTTTAAATGAATAAATACAATTTCCAATGTAAGTGTAAGCTTATATGGATAAGTGATAGTATTCTATATATTACTGTGTACAAGGGGTGTGTAAATGCAACTTGATAGACTGCTTACCCACCGCAGCATCCTAAGCGGTTTACAATAAAAATTTAAGTATAATCTCAAAGAAGGAACTCCATTAGATATAGAAAAACACAATCAACCAAGACATCCATCCATCCAATAAAACCATTCGCACAAATAATTTTGCTTCAGTTTTAAATTTTAACTATTATATTTTCATCTACCAACCAGGTTAACCATTAGAAATCGAGGCCGCAAAAGCCTGCTGAAAAAATTAAGCTTTAACTAATGACTGCACCTCCTGAAGCTCTTGTGGAAAGTATTCCACAACCTAAGTGCTAAACAAAAAACGCCCCCTTGTTTATTTTTATTGCATTTGTATCCCCCATTTTCCCACCTATTTGCAGGCTCACTGTAGCTTACATAGTATTGTTAACATAGTTATTCCAGTATATTAGGTATAGTTAGTATTGTGTAGAGGTTATTTAGGGGAAGAAAGAAGAAGGAAGGGATTTATAAGGGTATTTATAGAAGGTGGGCTTTCATAACTGAATGGGTTGGTGAAGTGGATTCGTGAGGCTATAGGTTCTCGTTGTAGGCCTTGTTGAAGAAATATGTCGAGATTTGAGAAAGATGGTTGTGTCGTCGATTGTTTTCAGGTCTGTGGGTAATGCATTCCATAACTGCGTGCTCATGTAAGAGAAGGTAGAGGTATGCATCAGCTTGTATTTTAGTTCTTTACAGCTGGGGTAGTGCAGGTTGAGAAATTTGTGGGATGATCTTGTGGCATTTCTGGGAGGTAGGTCTATGAGGTTTAGCATGTAGATTGGGGCGTCTGCGTGGATGTTTTTGAGGTGTATTTTCAAAGCACTTGGACTTTGTTTATTTACACCTTATATGTGTGTAAACAAAGAAACTGACACCTATTATAAAGAAGAATAATCAATAATTTTTATTTTTTCAACTGTCCTCCCTTGGACAGAGGCAGTATGAGAACATCATACTGGAAGCAAAGTATACTCACAATATATATATTCAGCAGTAATACAGAGATATATGTTTGCTTTGCTTAAGATACATTTATTCTCCTCAGTTTATATACACTTACTTTCGTACTACACCCAATGCCTGCACGTCAGCAACCCTTTCCTTTGAAGCCTGCCTGTTCTTTCTTATCTAAAAAATGTCTGCAGCAGTCCTTCTACCCTAGCACAGACTGTTTCTGCTTCACACAAGGCTACCCAGCTCAAGGCTGATTCTATGACTCCCTTATTATTTTCACAGGTGTGTGACTCATAGCTCTTTTGCCTTAATACTGACCATAGGAACTTTCTTTTTTCCTCATTATATTTAACAACTTACAAAGTTCCAAAGAAACCTATGGAACTTTGTAAGTCTAAGTGCTTTGAAAATTAGCCCCTTTGTGTACAATCGTGCAGATCTTGAATGCAATGAGTTCCTTAAGTGGGAGCCAGTGAAGTTTCTCTCTTAAGGGTTTTGCACTTTCATATTTAATTTTTCCATATAGGTCTGGCGGCTGTATTCTGTGTATTATGTGTAGCATCTAAGCGGGAGCATTTCAGCAACAATCCAGACCCTAAACGCAGGTCATAACCTGGTATATATGGCACCAATAAAGCCGGCAAAAAGTAGATGGGACCCCTATATAAAATACCTTATGGGTTACAATTAACATTTTAAACAGCACCCTATAGTACATTGGCAACCAACGATGAAGCACAGATAAAGGGGTTACATGATCATACTTGTGCACACTCCCCAAAAGGCAAAATTGCCATATTTTGCAATGTCTACAATTTAAGCAAATTCCCCCTGAGTTAATCCAGTCAACACAGCATTTGTATCACCTAACTGGGTCATGAACAAACCATGCAAGAGAATCAAAACTGAATCTCAATCCACCAGACTATGCACAACCCGTAACTTCCTGAGTGTCAGAGAACCTCGACGCACGAGTCCGTCCACATGAGCAGAAGTACATAAGTAATGCCACACTGGGAAAAGACCAAGGGTCCATCGAGCCCCGCATCCTGTGCACGACAGCGGCCAATCCAGGCCAAGGGCACCTGGCAAGCTTCCCAAACGTACAAACATTCTATACATGTTATTCCTGGAATTGTGGATTTTTCCCAAGTCCATTTAGTAGTGGTTTATGGACTTGTCCTTTAGGAAACCGTCTAACCCCTTTTTAAAGTCTGCTAAGCTAACCGCCTTCACCACGTTCTCTGGCAACGAATTCCAGAGTTTAATTATGCGTTGGGTGAAGAAAGATTTTCTCCGATTTGTTTTAAATTTACTACACTGTAGTTTCATTGCATGCCCCCTAGTCCTAGTATTTTGGAAAGCGTGAACAGACACTTCTCATCCACCTGTTCCACTCCACTCATTATTTTATACTAGTAAGAAAGGCCCGTTTCTGTTTGAAAGGAAACGGGCGCTAGCAAGGTTTTCCTCTGAGTGTGTATGTTTGTGAGAGAGGCTTCTGTTCCTGCTGCTGTGCATTCCTCGTGTTGTGCTGATTCGCTGCTCCCTGTATCGTGGCTCCACCCCTCTCCCTTCTACTGGCCAGTCTGGTGTGGGTTGTGTGATATCACTATTATCTACTCCAACATGATCCACGGTTCCAGGCAGCCTCAGAATGTTGGAGGTGAGAATTATTATATAGGATACCTCTATCATGTCTCCCCTCAGCCGTCTCTTCTCCAAGCTGTATAGCCCTAGCCTCCTTAGTCTTTCTTCATAGGGAAGTCGTCCCATCCCCGCTATCATTTTAGTTGCCCTTCGCTGCAGAAAATGATAACGTATCATCGATCAACACACCCAAATATTTAAAAGATCGCACCACTTGCAAGGACTTACCCCAGGGTACACAGAGTATGTGTCGTAGTTGGGGATTAGAACTGATGTCTCGCTTGAGGGAGAGGGTTTCTCTGATTTTTTTTTTTTTTGTGAGGAGTCCTGTGTTTATTTCCTACCCCTCAGCTGCTTTCCTGTTTGCGAGAGAACATCTGTTTGATCATACGCTGGAGCGAGACAGAGAATGCAGAAAACCTAGAGGACGTTCGGAGGCAGCACGAGGCCTTGAGGCAGGCAATCTCTTGCAACCAGAGCAGAATGCAGATGGTCATACAAGTGAGTCCAGCCTGGGGCATAACCAGAAGTCAACAAAAAATATATATCTCTTTCTACCTTATATACAATCTGTTTGCAAGCAACTATGGCTGCCCCTGGGCAATGCAATTTCCAACAATCACAAAATGTGGAGAAAAAAAGGCATCAGGTATTACAGCGACACCTCTTTGTCAAAGGACAAGCCTTTTGTATAATGAGGGAACTGTGTCAATCATGTGTCTTCAAAAAAAAACTCCACAACACTCTTTTGCCACTGGCTTAACCATGTGCTATACAAACATTTGTAAAGGAGACTTAAATAATCAAATCTAAATTCAAAAGGCTTGGAAAGAGTACTTATCTTGGCTGAAGAATTATCCTGCTTTATGAACCCAGCCGCGCATCCACTGTACTCCACGCTTGAATAAAGTCCCGACAGGGTTGCCCTGTTTCGCTACAATATAGCTGCCTCAGGGGAATATTCGTATATATAAAAAAAATCCAAGCTTCTAACGTCTCGCCGTCTCCACTTTACTCTGGTTCAAAACATGGCGGCGAGACGTTAGAAGCTTGGATATTTGAGCTTAAGACTGTCATACCCAGGGGTTTAAATGTAGCTATCGAGTAGTCCGGGTGATTGGAGCATTCTCGGGTGACGTCAGACGCTGAGTATATGAACAGATTGGGAAAGCGGAGAGACCGTCCGCCATGTTTTGAACCAGAGTAAAGTGGAGACGGCGAGACGTTAGAAGCTTGGATATTTGAGCTTAAGACTGTCATACCCAGGGGTTTAAATGTAGCTATCGAGTAGTCCGGGTGATTGGAGCATTCTCGGGTGACGTCAGACGCTGAGTATATGAACAGATTGGGAAAGCGGAGAGACCGTCCGCCATGTTTTGAACCAGAGTAAAGTGGAGACGGCGAGACGTTAGAAGCTTGGATATTTGAGCTTAAGACTGTCATACCCAGGGGTTTAAATGTAGCTATCGAGTAGTCCGGGTGATTGGAGCATTCTCGGGTGACGTCAGACGCTGAGTATATGAACAGATTGGGAAAGCGGAGAGACCGTCCGCCATGTTTTGAACCAGAGTAAAGTGGAGACGGCGAGACGTTAGAAGCTTGGATATTTGAGCTTAAGACTGTCATACCAGGGGTTTAAATGTAGCTATTGAGTAGTCCGGGTGATTGGAGCATTCTCGGGTGACGTCAGACGCTGAGTATATGAACAGATTGGGAAAGCGGAGAGACCGTCCGCCATGTTTGAACCAGAGTAAAGTGGAGACGGCGAGACGTTAGAAGCTTGGATATTTGAGCTTAAGACTGTCATACCCAGGGGTTTAAATGTAGCTATCGAGTAGTCCGGGTGATTGGAGCATTCTCGGGTGACGTCAGACGCTGAGTATATGAACAGATTGGGAAAGCGGAGAGACCGTCCGCCATGTTTTGAACCAGAGTAAAGTGGAGACGGCGAGACGTTAGAAGCTTGGATATTTGAGCTTAAGACTGTCATACCCAGGGGTTTAAATGTAGCTATCGAGTAGTCCGGGTGATTGGAGCATTCTCGGGTGACGTCAGACGCTGAGTATATGAACAGATTGGGAAAGCGGAGAGACTGTCCGCCATGTTTTGAACCAGAGTAAAGTGGAGACGGCGAGACGTTAGAAGCTTGGATATTTGAGCTTAAGACTGTCATACCCAGGGGTTTAAATGTAGCTATCGAGTAGTCCGGGTGATTGGAGCATTCTCGGGTGACGTCAGACGCTGAGTATATGAACAGATTGGGAAAGCGGAGAGACCGTCCGCCATGTTTTGAACCAGAGTAAAGTGGAGACGGCGAGACGTTAGAAGCTTGGATATTTGAGCTTAAGACTGTCATACCCAGGGGTTTAAATGTAGCTATTGAGTAGTCCGGGTGATTGGAGCATTCTCGGGTGACGTCAGACGCTGAGTATATGAACAGATTGGGAAAGCGGAGAGACCGTCCGCCATGTTTTGAACCAGAGTAAAGTGGAGACGGCGAGACGTTAGAAGCTTGGATATTTGAGCTTAAGACTGTCATACCCAGGGGTTTAAATGTAGCTATCGAGTAGTCCGGGTGATTGGAGCATTCTCGGGTGACGTCAGACGCTGAGTATATGAACAGATTGGGAAAGCGGAGGGACCGTCCGCCATGTTTTGAACCAGAGTAAAGTGGAGACGGCGAGACGTTAGAAGCTTGGATATTTGAGCTTAAGACTGTCATACCCAGGGGTTTAAATGTAGCTATCGAGTAGTCCGGGTGATTGGAGCATTCTCGGGTGACGTCAGACGCTGAGTATATGAACAGATTGGGAAAGCGGAGAGACCATCCGCCATGTTTTGAACCAGAGTAAAGTGGAGACGGCGAGACGTTAGAAGCTTGGATATTTGAGCTTAAGACTGTCATACCCAGGGGTTTAAATGTAGCTATCAAGTAGTCCGGGTGATTGGAGCATTCTCGGGTGACGTCAGACGCTGAGTATATGAACAGATTGGGAAAGCGGAGAGACCGTCCGCCATGTTTTGAACCAGAGTAAAGTGGAGACGGCGAGACGTTAGAAGCTTGGATTTTTTTTATATATACGAATATTCCCCTGAGGCAGCTATATTGTAGCGAAACAGGGCAACCCTGTCGGGACTTTATTCAAGCGTGGAGTACAGTGGATGCGCGGCTGGGTTCATAAAGCAGGATAATTCTTCAGCCAAGATAAGTACTCTTTCCAAGCCTTTTGAATTTAGATTTGATTATTTAAGTCTCCTTTACAAATGTTTGTATAGCACATGGTTAAGCCAGTGGCAAAAGAGTGTTGTGGAGTTTTTTTTTGAAGACACATGATTGACACAGTTCCCTCATTATACAAAAGGCTTGTCCTTTGACAAAGAGGTGTCGCTGTAATACCTGATGCCTTTTTTTCTCCACATTTTGTGATTGTTGGAAATTGCATTGCCCAGGGGCAGCCATAGTTGCTTGCAAACAGATTGTATATAAGGTAGAAAGAGATATATATTTTTTGTTGACAATAGATTCTACCTATTCCGTTGGATTAGCATAACCAGAAGTCCAATTTGGGGTGGGGGGGGCAGGGGTGGACTTGGGGTCCAAGCATTTCCTCAGCTTGTCTCTCCGCCCGTTTCCCACCAACCAAAGAGATTCGCGAGGAAGCCAGAAGGGTACTTCAGCCGTGGATACCGGCATCTGCAGATGAAGCAAAACCCGCCAGCTTCCTCTTTGGCTGGGAGGGCTTGGGCGTCCCTGCCAGTCATTCATCTGGTGCTGCAATTTTGGAGGGGCTCCCTTCTCCCATGGCTATGCCATCGGTCCAGCCAATGGGCCAGGAATCAGGACATTCAGTACCAGATTGGCCCCTAGGACACAACTGGGACGCTCGAGAAGAGGACAGAGTCTGAGGTTGTACTGGATGGGGGAGGAGGGGTTTCAGAAATTCCACCACAGTGACACCCAGAAGTGTTGGTCCCAGTGTTCACTGAAATATGGGTTATAGAGGCAGATAGGGAGAAAAACAATGTAAAAAAACTCTGCTGTTTAGAATGAAGACCAAATGGAATCTCAGCCTCCCCCAGTCATAAATAGCAGTGGTGGGGGGCTGGATCTGGTGGGCAGGAAGCTTGGGTGTGTATGAACATGACCAGGTAAACAGTGCAAGGAGAAAAGGAGTTGGAATAATTTTTTTTTTTTTTTTGGGGGGGGGGGAGGGTTAACTCATGTCGTAATATCCTGTTTCCAGTCACTGACTTGGGGGGGGGGGGGGCGGTGTACACAGAAATGACTGTGGAAGGAACTGTGGACATAGTCTGACCGCTGGGTTGTATCTCTGCAGGAGGGAAGGCGTCTTCTTAGGCTGGGCCCCCCAGCATGTGCAAAGGTGGAAAAGATCCTGAGAAACCTGGAAGTGCTGTGGGGGGAGCTGAAGAACAGACATGAGGAGAGCGAGATAGCTTTGCAAGAAACTGATGAGGTAAAGCACCTTTCACCCCACCACAGTCAGACTGAAATTATTTGAGGCCTGAAAAAGTCAAATTAAGCAGAGGCATTCATAGGGTTCAGGGGGAGGGTACCGAACAACACCTGCCCATCAGATTTACAAATGTATGTGTAGTATTTTAGCCTCCCCCACTTGTACAATGGACTAGGGTTACCATATGTCCGGATTTACCTGGACATGTCCTCTTTTTGAGGACATGACCGGGCAACCGGGCGGGTTTTGCCAATCTGCCCGATTGTCCGGATTTCTGGACAAACGGGCAGGCTGGTGGGCGGGCTGTAGAACGTCCTGCCCACCAGCCTGCCCGTTTGTCCAGAAATCTGGACAAACAGGCAGATTGCTAGCCTCCCCTCCCCTTAGTTACTACTGCCCTGGTGGTCTAGTGATCTCTTCTGCCTTTGGGCAGGAAAGAGCCCCTTCTTTCCTGCCCGGAGCGTTGCCCTGCATGCATCCTTCCTGTTGGTGATCTCGGCTCCGATTCAAAATGGCCGCCAAGAGTTGAAGTGACCTCGCGAGACTTCAACTCTCGGCAGCCATTTTGAATCAGCGCCGAGATCACCAACAGGAAGGATGCATGCAGGGCAGCGCTCCGGGCAGGAAAGAGGGAGCTCTTTCCTTCCTCGAAGAGGTCACTAGACCACCAGGGCAGTAGTAAGGTAAGGGGAGGGGGGTGACGGGGTGTGTGACAGGGGGGAGGGGAAAATGTGACAGGGGGCGGAGCAAGGGCGTAAAAGGGGGCGAGGTGGTGTGGGGCGGGGCGGGGCATGTGTCATCCTTTTTGGTGGACAAAATATGGTAACCCTACAATGGACTATTAGTTTAGAGTAATTCACGCTCATTTTCAATGAGGCGTTGACGGATGATTTGCCTCTTGAGTATTCCCCTGCAAGAAGGTGCAGAAAATGTACCTCTGTTGCAACTAATTGCAGATCATTTGAAAACTGGTTAACAGAAACATTGCAAATGATGGCAGCAAAAGCCCATACTGCCTATCCAGTCTTCCCATCCACACCAATTGCTAAACTCTACAATCTATTCCTCTCTCTTACAGATCCTCTGTGCTTGTCCCCAGCTTTCTTGAACGCAGTCCTTGACTTCCCTACCTCCACTGGGAAGTCGTCCCACGCATCCACCGCCCTTTCTGTAAAGAAATATTTTCTTAGATTACTCCTGAATAGGGTTACCAAATTTTGTCCCCCTGCCCCCACCACACACCCAGCCCCGCCCCTTTCACACCCGCCCAGCCCCCTTTCACAGAACGCCCCACCCCCTTTCACACCCTCGCCCCACCTCTGTCATATTTTCCCCTCCCCCCTGTCACATACCCCATCACCCCCCCTCCCCGTCACCCCCCTCCCCTTACCTTACTACTGCCCTGGTGGTCTAGTGACCTCTTCGGGGCAGGAACGAGCCCCCTCTTTCCTGCCCGGAGCGTTGCCCTGCATGCATCCTTCCTGTTGCTGATCCTCGGCGCAGATTCAAAATGGCCGCCGAGAGTTGAAGTCTCGCGAGGTCACTTCAACTCTCGGCGGCCATTTTGAATCGGCGCCGAGATCAGCAACAGGAAGGAAGCATGCAGAGCAGTGCTACGGGCAAGAAAGAGGGGGCTCTTTCCTGCCCCGAAGGCGGAAGAGGTCACTAGACCACCAGGGCACTAGTAAGTAAGAGGCGGGCAGGCTAGCAATCTGCCCGTTTGTCCGGATTCCTTGACAAACAGGCAGGTTGGCAAAACCTGCCCGGTTGCCCGGACATGTCCTCAAAAAGAGGATATGTCCGGATAAATCTGGACATATGGTAACCCTACTCCTGAGTCTGTCCCCTTTCACCTTCATCCTATGCCCGCTCATTCCAGAGCTTCCTTTTAATTGAGAGACTTTCCTCCTGTGCATTTATGCCGCATAAGTATTTAAATGTCTCTATCATACCTCCCCTCTCCCACCTTTCTTCCAAAGTAGGCATATTGAGATCTTTAAGTCTGTCCCCATACGCGTTATTTATTTATTTTAAAATATTTATATTCTGCGTAGTTCACAGCTTCTAGCGGATTACAATTTTAACATCCACAATCAAAGTAACAAGTAGCTGCCATCTAATTAACACGTTGAAGCATATCAAAGCATAAAACTAGAACAAAACTTGTTTATCCGTGTTTCCTCCTTGAAGGCTCAGAGGCTGCTGGAGGTGCTCACAAAAGCCGACGAATGGTTTCAGGCCCTGGCCGTGTCTCTCTCAGAGCCGGTGGCAATGCAGAGCCCGGAGCTGGTCCGGAGTAATCTGCAGGAGACCAGTACCTTGGACGCCCAGGTTCTGACCCGTGGAATTACACTGCAGATGCTAAGGGTGCAAACGAGCAGGATTGCACGTGCTGGAAACTCACTGGCTGGAACGATTCACAGGAAGCTGGAAGTAGCAGAAGAGAAGTGAGTTACCCAGACAGGAAAAGGAAGGGAAGGGGCAGAACAGTAATTCCATCACAGAGAGTGAAGTAGGGCTACAGTGTGTTGTCTGGGAGCAGTTCTAGCTGGCCAACAGTTGCTCTAGAACCCCCTCCCCCTCCAGGACCAAGGTATGTGCAACAATACAGGGCACAGAGGGGATGGGGGCACCAAAATTACCATTGCCTCCCCTACTTGACCAGATTCGCTCCTTTTTTTCCCTAAGCCCTCCCTTCCTCTCCATAGGCTCCCCCAGGCCTACCTGCATAGGCGTAGACTGGGGGGGCAAGGGGGGGCAATGCCCCCCCAAACAACGACGAGGCGCCGCCACGCCATTAGTTTAAAAAAAAAAACATTTGGGCACGCGCTCCTCTCCATCCGCTTGGCTTCCCTGCCCTCTCTGTCTGCGTCCCGCCTTCCTCTGACGTCAGAGGAAGGCGGGACGCAGACAGAGAGGGCAGGGAAGCCAAGCGGACGGAGAGGAGCGTGTCCGTCTACCCCTCTCTCTTCCTCCCTCCCTCCGGCACAGGCAGCAGTCTTTTCCAGCATTCCTGGCAGCGGTAGCGTTGTACACGCTGCCTTTGGCTCTGCCCCAAAGCCTTCTCTTCAAGTTCCTGTTCCCGCATAGGTGGGAACAGGAACTTGAAGAGAAGGCTTCTGGGGCAGACCGAAGGCAGCGTGTACATCGCTACCGCTGCCAGGAACGCTGAAAAAGCTGAAGACTGTTGCCTGCACCGGAGGGTGGGAGGAAGAGAGGGGGGTAAACGGAGTCACGATCTTGGACCTCGCGGGGGGGGGGGGGGCAGTAGAAGGAAGATGGATGGAACTGGGAGGGGTGGGGAGCAGAGGGAAGGAGCAAGAGATGGATGGGACTGGGAGGGGTGGGGAGCAGAGGAATGGACCAGGAGATGGATGGGACTGGGAGGGTGGGGAGCAGAGGGAAGGAGCAAGAGATGGATGGGACTGGGAGGGGTGGGGAGCAGAGGGATGGACCAGGAGATGGATGGGACTGGGAGGGTGGGGAGCAGAGGGAAGGAACAGAAGATGGATGGGACGGAGGGATGGTGAGCAGAGGGAAGGAACAGAAGATGGATGGGACTGGGAGGGGTGGGGAGCAGAGGGAAGGAGCAAGAGATGGATGGGACTGGGAGGGTGGGGAGCAGAGGGAAGGAGCAAGAGATGGATGGGACTGGGAGGGGTGGGGAGCAGAGGGATGGACCAGGAGATGGATGGGACTGGGAGGGTGGGGAGCAGAGGGAAGGAGCAAGAGATGGATGGGACTGGGAGGGGTGGGGAGCAGAGGGATGGACCAGGAGATGGATGGGACTGGGAGGGTGGGGAGCAGAGGGAAGGAACAGAAGATGGATGGGACGGAGGGATGGTGAGCAGAGGGAAGGAACAGAAGATGGATGGGACTGGGAGGGGTGGGGAGCAGAGGGAAGGAGCAAGAGATGGATGGGACTGGGAGGGTGGGGAGCAGAGGGATGGACCAGGAGATGGATGGGACTGGGAGGGTGGGGAGCAGAGGGAAGGAGCAAGAGATGGATGGGACTGGGAGAGGTGGGGAGCAGAGGGATGGACCAGGAGATGGATGGGACTGGGAGGGTGGGGAGCAGAGGGAAGGAACAGAAGATGGATGGGACGGAGGGATGGTGAGCAGAGGGAAGGAACAGAAGATGGATGGGACAGAGGGATGGTGAGCAGAGGGAAGGAACAGAAGATGGATGGGACTGGGAGGGGTGGGGAGCAGAGGGAAGGAGCAAGAGATGGATGGGACTGGGAGGGTGGGGAGCAGAGGGAAGCCTACTGGAAAGAAGACACTGCATAAAACAGAAGACCCTGGGACCAAAGCGAATAGAAAAACTAAATGATCAGACAACAAAGGTAGATAAAAGTATTTTATTCATAATTTATTAATTGAAATGTGTCAGCTTTTTGAAATGTGCATCTGTGATATTTTGCCTGTAAATTTCAATTCCTTCCTCCATATTAGCATATTCATTTGCATATGTATATATGCAAATGATATGCTAATATGCTCCGCCCATTCTTTGCCCCCCCAAATGAAACAGTCAAACTACGCCTATGCCTACCTGGCAGATTCGCCTTGGTGGTCTAGGGCAGTGTTCCCCAAGTCTAGTCCTGGAGTACCACTTGAATTAGGGTTACCATATCTTGTCCCCCCAAAAGGAGGACTCATGCCCCGCCCCCACCACACACCCCACCCCCTTTCACGCCCTTGCTCTGCCCCTGTCACATTTTCCCCTCTCCCCGTCACCCCTCCCCTTACCTTACTACTGCCCTGGTGGTCTAGTGACCTCTTCGGGGGAAGGAAAGAGCCCCCTTTTTCCTGTCCGGAGCGCTGCCCTGCATCCTTCCTTCCTGTTGCTGATCTCAGCACCAATTCAAAATGGCCGCCGAGAGTTGAGGTCTCGCGAGGTCATTTCAACTCTCGGCGGCCATTTTGAATCAGCGCCGAGATTAGCAACAGGAAGGAAGCATGCAGGGCAGCGCTCTGGGCAAGAAAGAGGGGGCTCTTTTCTGCCCCGAAGGCGGAAGAGGTCACTAGACCACCAGGGCAGTAGTAAGTAAGGGGAGGGGAGGCTAGCATTCTGCCCATTTGTCCAGATTTGTGGACAAACGGGCAGGCTGGTGGGCGGGATGGCCGGATGGGATCCGGACAAATGGGCAGATTGGCAAAACCCGCCCGGTTACCCGGACATGTCCTCAAAAAGAGGACGTGTCTGGGTAAATCCGGACGTATGGTAACCCTAACTTGAATATGCATGAAAGAGATTTGCATATAATGGAGGCAGTGTATGCAAATCAGGTTCGTGCATATTCATTGTGGATATCCTGAAAAGCTGACTGGGAAGGCGTAGTCCAGGACTGAACTTGGGAAACACTGGTCTAGGGTAGGGTGGGCAGCAGTGAATCCTCAGTCATTAATGCCTGTGCCAGCCGTGGGTTCAAAATGATGACAGTGACCTCTAGTGGTAGTCTTGCAGCTGCCATTATGAGCCCGCAGCCAGCATGGGCAGCAGTGACTGGACATCGCTACTTCTGGGCATCTGTCAGGTAAGCTTTGGGGGGTCTGTTGGGAGGCAGGCGGGGTCACTTTTGGAGATTATTCTTGGGGGGGGAGGCTTATGGGGAGGGGGTACAAATGCACTGGATGAGTCACAGGGTGAATTTCTATCTTTCTATGGCCCTGCCCCCTCCATTCAAATTGGCGCCCTCCGTGCCTTTAACAGTGGTGAGAGCAAGTCACTTCGCTCCTACCACTGTGCTCTCCTCCAAGCTTGACCAGCAGCACCATCCAAGGTTTAAACCTGTGGCGTGCTGGTGACTGTGCAGAAACGAGAACACAGAGGTGAAAGTAAAACACACTCTTGCCGCCATGAAGGCTCAGTCAGTGAGGTAGGCTTTTGATGCCCTGAGCCAGTGCCTCATCTGGCTCATGCCTTGATCTGGCCCTGGAGCACACTTCACATCGGCTGAAGTGTGTCTGGATTATGCCTTCCTCTGGGAACACTCTGCTCTTGCATAGCAGCGGCTCAAGCCGGAGGAGAGTATGCCTGACGATGCTCCCCTCCCATCTGTTAGTGACTCAGGCTGGGGATGTGTGTGTCTGGGTACCCTTTGCTCCCATGCAGTGACGTTTGTCTGTTCTCTGTCTTCGGCAGGTATCGGTTTGTGCGGGACTTTCTTGGGCGCAGGACATCTGAGCTCAGGGATGCTCTGGTTCTAGATGAATTTCTGCAGAACGTGCAGATGGAGGAGGGTCTGAAACATAGGAACCTGGCTCCGGTGAGTCCTCTGGGGAGAGGTGGTGTAGGGGTGGGAAGCTGTGAAACTGATGAGGAATGCATGGAGCAGGGCTCCCAGTGGAGGTGGTGGAGATGAAGATGGTACTCATCCCATGAATTCAGACCCAGGATCTTCAGTGCAGTGGCATAGCCCAATGGCTAATTGTAGATGAGCCTCAGCATAACATTTTTCTATCTGCCTCCTGCCCTCTCCGTTGCTCTCCATTCTGGTCCTCCCTCTCCATACCCTCTCTCCACCCCCTCCCCCCACGAACTTAAAACAAAAATATCTGAGGTGGTGGTGGGGGATCCTCAGCCTTGTCAACTGAAAACTCCTCCCAGCCAGAACTCTTTGAAGCTGGGTAGCCAGAAGCAGTATCCTGGAGCATCTTCCCTCCCCCCACCCCCCACTGGTTCCTCGCTCATATGTAGTTTTTGATCATGCACAAAGACTAAACATGCATAAGTAGAGTGGGTCCTGGTGGCAGCTGCTCTGGGACACTGCCACTGGCTACCCAACTTTGAAGAGTCTTTAGTGGAGGGGCTTGAGGATCCCCACCACATCAAGGGTGGACCAATCATGGTGGGTTTCAGCCCAAAGGTGGGTCTTTGCCCACCTGTGTCTACGTCACTGCTCTAGTAACATACTGTGTGTCTCCAGTCAGAGCATCACCCCGTCCCCCTGCCCCAAGTTGGTCCGGTCCTGGCTGACAGTGCAGCAGGCCCTGTGCCTCTCTATATCAGCTTAGCAGTCTGACTATCTGGTGCTCTGCAGATTTGCACTGCGCACTGGGAGAGAAGCCAATGGCAGCAAAGTGGAATCAGAGATGCACCTGGCCTGCCAAGACACTGATGGCACTCTCTCTGACTGCTGTCAGCCTGGACCTGGACAGCAGATGGAAGAGAAAAGAGACACAGGCATTAGTAGGTAATTAAGGACTCATACAACCCCCACCCGTGTAATAATCAAGATCCCCTACCCTCACCAACAATGATCCTCTTAAATTCATCACCTTGGATGAATCTCTTTATAAAGGTGGTTAATAAATCCCAATAAATAAAATAAATAAATACATCTTAAACTTTAACCCCTCATTCTACAAACTTGCGCACAATTTTACACTCGGCGCACAATGTTACATGCGGAAATTATTGAACACTGTCAGTTATATGTGTAACCTAACATAATTAGCTGCTAATTGGCAATAACAACAAATTATTGGGCTACAATTGAAGTTAATTGATACTAATTGGCACTAATTAGACTTAGGTACGTAACTGCTTTGAACTGTGCGTACAAAATCCAAAGCACGCAACTTCAGGGTCATGGGCAGATCAAGGATATGCCTTGCTCTTGCACACATGGGTTGTAGACTGCTAGCAGTTACGCACGTAAATGCGGACTGACGCTAGCGTGTGATCTCAGCGCCTAACTTTAGATGATCTATGGAGAATTGCCCCCTAAATGAATATTTTAATTTAGATTTTGGTGTCATCTCAGTAACAGCAACACAAATGCACTCTAGTTCAAACTGTCAGGTCCATTATGAAGTAATATAAAACTTAGAGCTTATAGAAAAAAATGTCTACTCATGAAACGGCAGCACTTCAAGCATTACACATGGCTCTAGAACAGCGATATATTTCTTATCGGGAAAACAGAATAAGTGTCCCTAGAGATGACTAGTGGGTTCAAAGGTTTCAATTGAAGTAGGACAAGTGTACAGTCCTTGCAGAAGTGCTGTTTCATACACTTAGCTAGACTGTCACCTAAACCATAGCACAGAACATCACTGTGAAGACTCAGAACTCTTGA
The DNA here is from genome assembly GCF_901765095.1 of Microcaecilia unicolor. Taxonomy (NCBI): domain Eukaryota; kingdom Metazoa; phylum Chordata; class Amphibia; order Gymnophiona; family Siphonopidae; genus Microcaecilia; species Microcaecilia unicolor. The sequence goes on from NC_044033.1 coordinate 8,228,686, forward strand.
ATCAAAACTTCTTTAATGCAAATCAAACAAAATAGGACTTACAGTTTGTAGTGATGCACAAGAGCCTCTGCCTTGCAGAACTGGGCGTCTGTTCTCTACCAGCTCACCCTGTAACCAGGGAAGCCAGGAAATCTCAGCACTGGCTGATGAGTAATGCTGTCAATACTTTACATGGTGAAAATTTGATGATGTTACAAGGCTTTTGAAAGGCTTAAAGCAGCAAGCATGGTGTTAGATTCAGTCCATAATAAGCATGCTGCAGACAGATTCCTATTACTCAACGGAGAGAGAATGTGCAGGCTACATCCCATCGTACACAGACAAGAAACCAGCCAATAGGAAAGTCCCACAAGGCACATGTGCTCAGGAAAAGCTGCCGAGAGTTCAAGCGGCGGCCGCAGGCACGAGGCTTCCGCAGAAGTCTTGCAAGGTCACCGCTTGAAGTCTCAGCAACCATTTTGATTCGAGAGCAAGAAAGGTCTATAGCCGCACCGGGCAGGAAAGAGGGGGCTAGACCACCAAGGCACTACAGTAAGGTACGGGAGGGGAGGGGAGGGTAGTGAACGGAGTCATGTGGGAGGTTGGAAAATTGGGGAGGGGATATACATGGGGGAAGAGAGAGGGAATCTGGGGGGGATGGTCAAAGTGACAGGGGCAGGGCGGGGTGTGAAAGGGGGTGGGGCACATGTCCTCTATGTCCTTAGGGCAAATATGGTAAGCATACCCTTTCATGCCCCTGTCCTTTACTTTTCTGTATGAGTGTACTTCTTTACTATCAATGATTGACATTCCTCCTCCCCCCCCCCCCTCTGCTCTGCCTTGGCAGCTAGAGCCGTCTATCAAGACTAAACTCAGTAGCGGTCATGTCATGGGATATCACACTGACACAGTGAGTGTGTGTCCCTTTGCTCACAGTGTGTCTTGGTAAGACACTTTCAGCAGATGTGCTCCACTGATACATAACTCTGGTTTTCACAGATGTCGTCTCACATTAGCCAGGAACAGAGGGGCAGCCACGGATGGGCAAGGAATACACGGAGCCCATCAGCTGCACACCAGATGAACTAGAAGACGCCATGCAGTTGCTGAACGAGGCGGTGCAACAGCGAGAACGAGCTGTGGCCGCAGCCACGGAGACTGAAAACCTTCTGCGTCTGGTATGCTCCGTAATGCTTCCAGAAATTAACTTCCACATACAGCCCTCTACATCTGCCAGCTTAAGTGGGTAGAAGGTGGAACAATATTAGAAAGAACTGCATGAAAATTGAAGCCGTAGCAGAAATAGCAGCTGGGTCAGTCTGGTAGGTTGCAAGACTGATAAATAGCCAGAAGTTGTGGCAGAAGCTCAGGGGCTCAAACAGTCTGATCAGATGGAGGAGGGTTGGCTGAATGTTTGCCTGTTTGCAATGTGGGGGAGAGGACTGTGTGGTTTTGTGATGGGAAAGGAGGGGTCCTGCATGTGAATCAAAGGCAGATATTGCATACTCAGCTACCTTGAAGAGTGGAAATGGTGAAGGACGAGGATAAACTTGTGCTGGACGAGAAGTGATATTGTACAAGCCTGACACATTTCTTTGCACCATCAGATAGGAAAAACTGGACAGGCCTATTTTACTGATATCAACTATCAGTAGCATAGCAAGGGCAGGGTGGGGGCGGTCCACCCCAGGTGGAGGCAGCAAGGAGGTGCATGGAGCAGTGGCTACTATTTGAGATTCTAGATGAAATGTTGCTACTATTGAGATTCTGTTGCTACTATTTGAGATTCTAGATGAAATGTTGCTACTATTGAGATTCTGTTGATTCTAGATGAAATGTTGCTACTATTGAGATTCTGTTGCTACTATTTGAGATTCTAGATGAAATGTTGCTACTATTGAGATTCTGTTGATTCTAGATGAAATGTTGCTACTATTGAGATTCTGTTGCTACTATTTGAGATTCTAGATGAAATGTTGCTACTATTGAGATTCTGTTGATTCTAGATGAAATGTTGCTACTATTGAGATTTTGTTGATTCTAGATGAAATGTTGCTACTATTGAGATTCTTTTGCTACTATTTGAGATTCTAGATGAAATGTGGCTACTATTGAGATTCTGTTGCTATTATTTGAGATTCTAGATGAAATGTTGCTACTATTGAGATTCTGTTGATTCTAGATGAAATGTTGCTACTATTGAGATTCTGTTGCTACTATTTGAGATTCTAGATGAAATGTTGCTACTATTGAGATTCTGTTGCTACTATTTGAGATTCTAGATGAAATGTTGCTACTATTGAGATTCTGTTGATTCTAGATGAAATGTTGCTACTATTGAGATTTTGTTGATTCTAGATGAAATGTTGCTACTATTGAGATTCTTTTGCTACTATTTGAGATTCTAGATGAAATGTGGCTACTATTGAGATTCTGTTGCTATTATTTGAGATTCTAGATGAAATGTTGCTACTATTGAGATTCTGTTGATTCTAGATGAAATGTTGCTACTATTGAGATTCTGTTGCTACTATTTGAGATTCTAGATGAAATGTTGCTACTATTGAGATTCTGTTGATTCTAGATGAAATGTTGCTACTATTGAGATTCTGTTGCTACTATTTGAGATTCTAGATGAAATGTTGCTACTATTGAGATTCTGTTGATTCTAGATGAAATGTTGCTACTATTGAGATTCTGTTGATTCTAGATGAAATGTTGCTACTATTGAGATTCTGTTGCTACTATTTGAGATTCTAGATGAAATGTTGCTACTATTGAGATTCTGTTGCTACTATTTGAGATTCTAGATGAAATGTTGCTACTATTGAGATTCTATTGATTCTAGATGAAATGTTGCTACTATTGAGATTCTGTTGATTCTAGATGAAATGTTGCTATTATTGAGATTCTTTTGCTACTATTTGAGATTCTAGATGAAATGTTGCTACTATTGAGATTCTGTTGATTCTAGATGAAATGTTGCTACTATTGAGATTCTGTTGCTACTATTTGAGATTCTAGATGAAATGTTGCTACTATTGAGATTCTGTTGATTCTAGATGAAATGTTGCTACTATTGAGATTCTGTTGCTACTATTTGAGATTCTAGATGAAATGTTGCTACTATTGAGATTCTGTTGATTCTAGATGAAATGTTGCTACTATTGAGATTCTTTTGCTACTATTTGAGATTCTAGATGAAATGTTGCTACTATTGAGATTCTGTTGCTACTATTTGAGATTCTAGATAAAATGTTGCTACTATTGAGATTCTGTTGCTACTATTGGAGATTCTAGATGAAATGTTGCTACTATTGAGATTCTGTTGATTCTAGATGAAATGTTGCTACTATTGAGATTCTGTTGCTACTATTTGAGATTCTAGATGAAATGTTGCTACTATTGAGATTCTGTTGATTCTAGATGAAATGTTGCTACTATTGAGATTCTGTTGCTACTATTTGAGATTCTAGATGAAATGTTGCTACTATTGAGATTCTGTTGCTACTATGTGAGATTCTAGATGAAATGTTGCTACTATTGAGATTCTGTTGATTCTAGATGAAATGTTGCTACTATTGAGATTCTGTTGCTACTATTTGAGATTCTAGATGAAATGTTGCTACTATTGAGATTCTGTTGCTACTATTTGAGATTCTAGATGAAATGTTGCTACTATTGAGATTCTGTTGATTCTAGATGAAATGTTGCTACTATTGAGATTCTGTTGCTACTATTTGAGATTCTAGATGAAATGTTGCTACTATTGAGATTCTGTTGATTCTAGATGAAATGTTGCTACTATTGAGATTCTGTTGCTACTATTTGAGATTCTAGATGAAATGTTGCTACTATTGAGATTCTGTTGCTACTATTTGAGATTCTAGATGAAATGTTGCTACTATTGAGATTCTGTTGCTACTATTGGAGATTCTAGATGGAATGTTAATGTTGCTATTCCACTAGCAACATTCCATGTAGAAGCCTGCCCTTGCAGATCAGCAACGCTGCCGCGCAGGCTTCTGTTTCTGTGAGTCTGACATCCTGCACGTACATGCAGGACGTCAGACTCACAGAAACAGAAGCCTGCCCTTGCAGATCAGCAATGCGGCCACGCAGGACGTCAGACTCACAGAAACAGAAGCCTACCCTTGCAGATCAGCAATGCAGCCACGCAGGACGATAGACTCACAGAAACAGAAGCCTGTGTGGCCGCATTGCTGATCTGCAAGAGCAGGCATCTACATGGAATGTTGCTAGTGGAGGAGTAGCCTAGTGGTTAGTGGGTTCAATTCCCACTGCAGCTCCTTGTGACTCTGGGCAAGTCACTTAACCCTTCATTGCCCCTGGTCCAAAATAAGTATCTGAATATATGTAAACTGCTTTGAATGTAGTTGCAAAAACCTCAGAAAGGCAGTATATCAAGTCCCAGTTTCCTTTCCCTATTTGAGATTCTACTTGTAGTGGAGTGTGGTAGCCATGTTAGTCCACTCTTAAGGTTATCAATAGAAATCAAACAAAATAAAACATGGAAAAGAAAATAAGATGATACCTTTTTTATTGGGCATAACTTAATACATTTCTTGATTAGCTTTCGAAGGTTGCCCTTCTTTGTCAGATCGGAAATAAGCAAATGGAATGTTAATGTTGCTATTCCATTAGCAACATTCCATGTAGAAGCCTGCCCTTGCAGATCAGCAACGCAGCCGCGCAGGATGTCAGACTCACAGAAACAGAAGCCTGCGCGGCCACATTGCTGATCTGCAAGGGCGGGCTTCTACATGGAATGTTGCTAGTGGAGGAGTAGCCTAGTGGTTAATGCAGCGGACTCTGATTCTGGGGAACTGGGTTCAATTCCAACTGCAGCTTCTTGTAATTCTGCTGCATATCACCACTTAACTTTCCAAGTGCTGATTTGGCACTGGAATGCCCCCCCCCCCCCCCCCCCCCCCACACACACACACATAGGCAGTTTTCAGTTCAGCGCTAACCAGTTAAATGCTACTGAAAATCAGCAGTTACCCTGAAAAAGCAATTTAACCAGCCAGGAGGCATTTCTGACCAGATAAATTCCGTTGAATATCGAACCCAATTCACCTATATGGCAGAATTCAGGTCATTTACTTGCATATTGGATGCCTAAATGTTGGTGCCCATTTTAAAATGATCCCAGAGTTACTCACGACAGGGTCACACAGAGAACCAGTCACAAAGCCTGTGTTACCTCCACTGCTCAAGTTGTCTGCATTGTATTTCTGAATGTCCCCAGCTTCCCAGCATCTCCACTAGGATCACATCAACACAGGGCCTTGCAGAACAGCTCAGTAAGGACATAGGACAGATCCAGAGAGAGATTGTGGATATGAAGAATAAATCCTGCCTGCATGATCTGCAGGAGCTACAAAGACAGCAGCATGACATAGAGGTGAGAACAAATGAACACTGCAGTGTGGTGTTCCTGTACTAATACACCGGATGTGGCACACTGCAATCTGGCGTTCTTGTGGTATACACTGGATGTGACACACTGCAGTCTGGTATTCCTGTGGTTACACTGGATGTGGCACACTGCAGGCTGGTGTTCCTGTGGTATACACTGGATGTAGCACACTGCAATCTGGCGTTCTTGTGGTATACACTGGATGTGACACACTGCAGTCTGGTATTCCTGTGGTATACACCGGATGTGGCACACTGCAGTCTGGTGTTCCTGTGGTATACACCGGATGTGACACACTGCAGTCTGGTGTTCCTGTGGTATACACTAGATGTGGCACACTGCAGTCTGGTATTCCTGTGGTATACACTGGATGTGACACACTGCAGTCTGGTATTCTTGTGCTAATGCACTGGATGTGACACACTGCAGTCTGGTATTCCTGTGGTATACACTGGATGTGACACACTGCAGTCTGGTATTCCTGTGGTATACACTGGATGTGACACACTGCAGTCTGGTATTCTTGTGCTAATGCACCGGATGTGACACACTGCAGTCTGGTGTTCCTGTGGTATACACTGGATGTGACACACTATAGTCTGGTGTTCCTGTGGTATACACCGGATGTGACACACTGCAGTCTGGTGTTCCTGTGGTATACACCGGATGTGACACACTGCAGTCTGGTGTTCCTGTGGTATACACCGGATGTGACACACTGCAGTCTGGTGTTCCTGTGGTATACACTAGATGTGGCACACTGCAGTCTGGTATTCCTGTGGTATACACTGGATGTGACACACTGCAGTCTGGTATTCCTGTGGTATACACTGGATGTGACACACTGCAGTCTGGTATTCTTGTGCTAATGCACCGGATGTGACACACTGCAGTCTGGTGTTCCTGTGGTATACACTGGATGTGACACACTATAGTCTGGTGTTCCTGTGGTATACACCGGATGTGACACACTGCAGTCTGGTATTCTTGTGCTAATGCACCGGATGTGACACACTGCAGTCTGGTGTTCCTGTGGTATACACCGGATGTGACACACTGCAGTCTGGTGTTCCTGTGGTATACACTGGATGTGACACACTGCAGTCTGGTGTTCCTGTGGTATACACTAGATGTGGCACACTGCAGTCTGGTATTCCTGTGGTATACACTGGATGTGACACACTGCAATCTGGTATTCCTGTGGTATACACTGGATGTGACACACTGCAGTCTGATATTCTTGTGCTAATGCACCGGATGTGACACACTGCAGTCTGGTGTTCCTGTGGTATACACTGGATGTGACACACTATAGTCTGGTGTTCCTGTGGTATACACCGGATGTGACACACTGCAGTCTGGTGTTCCTGTGGTATACACCGGATGTGACACACTGCAGTCTGGTGTTCCTGTGGTATACACTGGATGTGACACACTGCAGTCTGGTGTTCCTGTGGTATACACTAGATGTGGCACACTGCAGTCTGGTATTCCTGTGGTATACACTGGATGTGACACACTGCAGTCTGGTATTCCTGTGGTATACACTTGATGTGACACACTGCAGTCTGGTATTCTTGTGCTAATGCACCGGATGTGACACACTGCAGTCTGGTGTTCCTGTGGTATACACTGGATGTGACACACTATAGTCTGGTGTTCCTGTGGTATACACCGGATGTGACACACTGCAGTCTGGTATTCTTGTGCTAATGCACCGGATGTGACACACTGCAGTCTGGTGTTCCTGTGGTATACACTGGATGTGACACACTGCAGTCTGGTGTTCCTGTGGTATACACTAGATGTGGCACACTGCAGTCTGGTATTCCTGTGGTATACACTGGATGTGACACACTGCAGTCTGGTATTCCTGTGGTATACACTGGATGTGACACACTGCAGTCTGGTATTCCTGTGGTATACACTGGATGTGACACACTGCAGTCTGGTATTCTTGTGCTAATGCACCGGATGTGACACACTGCAGTCTGGTGTTCCTGTGGTATACACCGGATGTGACACACTATAGTCTGGTGTTCCTGTGGTATACACCGGATGTGACACACTGCAGTCTGGTGTTCCTGTGGTATACACCGGATGTGACACACTGCAGTCTGGTGTTCCTGTGGTATACACCGGATGTGACACACTGCAGTCTGGTGTTCCTGTGGTATACACTGGATGTGACACACTGCAGTCTGGTGTTCCTGTGGTATACACTAGATGTGGCACACTGCAGTCTGGTATTCCTGTGGTATACACTGGATGTGACACACTGCAGTCTGGTATTCCTGTGGTATACACTGGATGTGACACACTGCAGTCTGGTATTCTTGTGCTAATGCACTGGATGTGACACACTGCAGTCTGGTATTCCTGTGGTATACACTGGATGTGACACACTGCAGTCTGGTATTCTTGTGCTAATGCACCGGATGTGACACACTGCAGTCTGGTGTTCCTGTGGTATACACTGGATGTGACACACTATAGTCTGGTGTTCCTGTGGTATACACCGGATGTGACACACTGCAGTCTGGTGTTCCTGTGGTATACACTGGATGTGACACACTGCAATCTGGTGTTCCTGTGGTAATGCTCTGAAGTTTGTACATTCTGTCTCTGTTTCTGTGACGGTGCTTAGGTCATGGTTTCCATTTTCCCCTCAGTTTGCGCTTTCTGGTGTTCTGCACTTGGAAATGACAGCGCTGCAGAATCAGTTTGCTGTCCTGCAGGATCTCTGTCCCAGTCGGGCACAGGGATTGGAAAGGCGTATGCAGGAAAGCCTACAGACTTGGGAAAAGTTAAAGCAGCAGGTGCTGGGTAACCAGAGCCGGTTGCAGTGCGTCTCCCAGCTTCACCAGTTCTGTGGCATTCACCTGGTGATCATGTAAGTAACAAGCAGAATGTGTAAAGAGAAAGGAGATGATAGGGGAGGGGGGGAGAGGAAACAGATATGTGTACTCAGAATTCCTGCAGGTTAGACAAAGTATATAAATCACTGAAAAACAGTGGAAAGCAACATTTAACACCATTCATAAAAGCCCTTAGCGCTTTACCAGAATACACGGTTTTAACATTTATGCTGCCACAGTGATTCCAAGAACTGTTTTGTTTCCTGCAGAATTTTCAATCTATTTGATTCAAGGCCCTCTTTAATATACAGTGCTACCCCTCCACCAATTTGATCCACCCTATCACTATGATATAATTTGTACCCCGCTATGACAGTGTCCCACTGGTTATCCTCCTTCCACCAGGTCTCAGAGATGCCTATTATATCTCATTTTTCCTTTAGTGCAATATATTCTAACTCTCCCATCTTATTTCTTAGGCTTCTGGCATTCGCATATAGACATTTCAGACTATGTTTGTTGTTCCTATTTACATCATGCTCAGTACTTGACAGTATTCATTTGCAATCTTTTGTCGGATTTTTATTTAAGGACACCTGATCTACTACGGTCTCTTTTGCCACCTCACTATCGGGATACCCTATCTTCCCTGTTTTGGTGATATCTTTGAAAGATACCTTATCCCGAACCATGCGCTTTTGAGCGACTGTCGGCCTTCCCCCCCATTTCTAGTTTAAAAGCTGCTCTATCTCCTTTTTAAATGCCGACGCCAGCAGCCTGGTCCCACCCTGGTTCAGGTGGAGCCCATCCTTTCGGAATAGGCTCCCCCTTCCCCAGAATGTTGCCCAGTTCCTAGCAAATGTCAGTGGCCCTATAGGTTAAGATGACCCAGAGCTTATCTAGCAGGCATTGGGCGTGCGGGGAATAAAGAAGAGCCGGCAACCCCCTTCCTCTTTCTGTCTCAGGCCACCTTCCCCCAACTACCTTTAAAGGCAATTTTCCCCTCCCAAACACAGACAGTGTTTCACTTAATACTACCCACATCCAGTGGCATAGCTAGGTGGGGCACCAGGGGAGCGGCTGCTCCCCCAAACAGAGTTCTGCTGGCGCCTATTCTTTTCTCGTCGTGTTGCATTGACAATGTGCGCCGGCGGAAGTCCGCTGTCGCGCTGCTTTCGCTCCCCCCCCCCCCCCGCACTGTCAACCTGGCTCCGCTTCTGCCCACATCATCCCCTGCCTCTTGACTCTGCCACGCCCCTGTGGAAACAGAAAGTTATGTCAAAGGAGGGGCGGCAGAATGAAGACGAAGGAGCTGATGCAGGTAGTGTTAGATGAAACTCTGTCTATATTCAGGAGGGGGAAAACTGTGGGGTGCTCCAAACCAGACCAAAAGCTGGCTCAGGGCACCATGAGCCAGCGCTGCGTCTTTATAGAATTCTACTGTAACCAGGTATACACACGTGTATGTGCTCAGGTGGGTGTGGCTGTATGAATCTGTGTTCCGGATAGACTGTACACACATAACTTACCGTATACTTTAAGTTACATGCATGTATGCCTCAGCCACACCATGCCCAGACTCCGTTCATGTCTACGCCTACCTGCAAACTATCCGTATTGGAAATATGTGCTTACCAGATAGCACTTAACTGCATTTTCTACTTGTACACATATATGTGAACAGACACACGTGAGTATACTAGTATTCTACACATTATACATGTAAGTGGAGCGGAGGAGTAGCCTACTGGTTGGTGTAGTAACCTCAGAACCAGGGGAACTGGGTCTGATTCCCATTGCAGGCTCCTTGTCACTCTGGGCAAATCACATAACTCTCCATTGCCCCAGGAACAAAATTACCTGTATGTAATATATAAACCACTTAGAGTGTAACCACAGAAAACTAGTATATCAAATCCCACTCCCTTAAATATTAGCACCTACCAGTTACCGGAAACCCTCACCAGTGCTGTAGGAATACATTTCCTGGTGTGCAGGTCTCTCGTCTTTGTAGCATCTTTTCTTGGCGCAATACCAGACTTCTCCGGAGACAATGGTGTAGATGCTTTAGAGGTCTCACAGATCTGGAGGAAAAGTCCATAATCTGTTATTGAGATAGACAGGGGGAAGCCACTGCTTGCCCCGGGATTGGTACCATGGAACGCTGCTACTCTGGGTTTCTGCCAGCTATTTGTGACCTGGATTGGCCACTGTTGGAAGCAGGATGCTTACATAAGTACATAAGTGTTGCCATACTGGGACAGACTGGAGGTCCATCAAGTTCAGCATCCTGTTTCCAACAGTGGCCAATTCAGGTCACAAGTACCCAATAGTAGCAACATTCCATGTAGAACCCCAAAGAATAGCAAGATTCTAGAATTCTAAAGAATAACAAGATTCCATGCAGAATTTCAAAGTGTAGCAACATTCCATGTGGAACCCCAAAGAGTAGAAAGATTCCATTCAGAATCCCAAGCACATAAGTACATAAGTGTTGCCACACTGGGACAGACCAAAGGTCCATCAAGCCCAGCATCCTGTTTCCAACAGTGGCCAATCCAGGTCACAAGTTCCCAGTAGTAGCAACATTCCATGTAGAACCTCAAAGAATAGCAAGATTCTAGAATTCTAAAAAACAAGATTCCATGCAGAATTTCAAAGTGTAGCAACATTCCATGTAGAACTCCCAAAAGTAGCAAGATTCCATTCAGAATCCCAAGCACATAAGTACATAAGTGTTGCCACACTAGGACAGACCAAAGGTCCATCAAGCCCAGCATCCTGTTTCCAACAGTGGCCAATCCAGGTCACAAGTACCTGGCAAGATCCCCCCAAAATACAATACATTTTATGCTGGGCTAGATGGACCATTGGGATGACCCAATATGGCTATTCTTGTTCTTTTTCTGTTTTTGGAAATGGTCTCCAAAGGTCTTGTATAACTCTCTAGATAGGTTATGTTGGGTCCCTCACACCTGCTCTGGACCCTCACACCTCTGAGTCCATCACATTGCTTGGGGCAGAGATGCACATCAGGATTAAGGCATAGGCAAACCATGCATATGCCTAGGACCCACACATTTACGAAGGGCCTCTCAGATGTCTAATGCAGTGACCCCTAAGGCAGCTTTTCACCCCAGGAAGTCAGCTGCTAGCAAGGACCAGAGCCACTGCTGCCCACAATGATCAATCCATTCCCACCACTTCCCTGTGTATTGTTTACCAGAAGAAATAGACAAACAGAGCCTTTTATTTGCTGTTTCCTCATCTGCTGCATTTCCTCTACAGTCAGAATTGTATTATGACAGGGGGGGTCCCATGCAATTGTTTGCCTACAGCCCAAAGGATTAATCCTGCTCAGCAGAGAGGACAACCCAGAAAGCAGGAACCCAAAACCTGTACAGAAGTGTGATGAAGAGATGTAATTACAAGAAAGGCCACCTTGAATGGGTCTGAAAGGCTCTTCCCGGTATTTCCACAGGTCCTGGGTGCAAGACATGAGATCTGAGATCCTCACTGAGGAGCAGGACTTGAAAAGACTATCAATGGCTCAGAAGCAAGAGATGGCGCAGGCAATCCAGAGAAAGATTCAGCATTTTCAGGAGCTTGCAGCTGCTGGGGGAAAACTGATAGCACAAGATCACTTCCTGACTGACACAGTGAGTGGGGACCGGCATGGAAATGTACATAGGAGGGGTGGGGATGAAAGAAGGGATAGGTACAGCAAGGAAGGAGAAACCAGAGAATATCTGCATGTGTTTATGTGTGTGAAGGGGGGGGGGGGGAATAAAGAAAGACAGGACATACGGGTTATGCTGATTTAGACTAGACACACAGAGGGCCCAATGCAGTACAAGTGCAGGGGTGTAGCCAGACACCCAATTTTGGGTGGGCCTGGGCCCAAGATAAGTGGGCAGAACTCCACTCTGTCCCACGAGTGATTTGGTCTCTCCCTCTCTCGCCTGCATGCGATATGGTCTCTCAAACATCCCCCCTTCCCTGCATACCTTTTAAATTGCCTCGCTGTGTGATCTTGGGTAAGTCACTTAACCCTGCAGATTGTAAACTCTCTGGGAAGAGGGGAAATACTACAGAAACACTTTTAGAAGCGGTCAGTGATTGTCTGTTTCTTGCCCCAGATTAAGGAGAGAGTGGAGGAGGTGAGGCACCAGCTGTGCTGGGTGCTTATGCATTGGAGGAGTCTTCGGACCCAGAGAGACGAGAAGAGAACCAAAGCAGTGCTCTCCAAGTCTGCTTTAAGCATGTCTGGAGTGTTTCAGGTGAGCGACTGGGTGCAATGCCACCTGGGAGGTAATTCTATAAAGAGAGGCAGGCGTTTCTTGATGCCGAGGCACGGCCCGTGTCAGGTCCTTCGTGTCCAAGCAGCGAATAAAGCATCTTTTAAAGCACCATCTTCGGTGTTGAATTGTCCTTCGGCCAACCTCTACTCTTTTACCCTTGGACTGTTAGAGCTTCCTCCTGTCTGTTTGCTGTGCCTGTCTTACTTGACTTCATGGCTCACCCTCGCTCACATTACCACAATGAGAAATAAACAGGTCATGAATGTAGGCAAGCTTATTGGAGGCAGAGTAGACATTCCACAGGGTACATGAGAAAGGGAGAGAAGAGGAAGAAGGAAAGGAATAGGCATAAGATTGGACAGGGGTGGGATGAGAGTTCTCTTGGAGGACCAAAATATGGATTGACGTTCCCATCTAAGAGGAAGAACTGGAGGATATGGAGAAGAGAAGGGACGAAAGACAATGACAAAGATAAGATGTCTCAAGGAGAACAGAGATGGCTGAATGAGAGGAAGAAAATGTTGAATCTGAAGAGCAGGGAATGAACAGAGTGGTCTTGAGCTTTGTAGTGGCTTGGTACAGGAAATGAGATTGGAGATTTAGGAATAAGGATCCTCTCTTCAGGTTCTGTGCTGTATTTTCTTTGCATGTATTGGTCTAATGCTTGCATAGTACTTTGATGAATCTCAGTACCACAGTACTCTGATTTTCTTACGTTACAAATGGTGGAATTGACTAAGTAGGAGGCGGACTTTGGAATCGTAGATTATAATGATGGATGTAAGCCTCTTGGTCCATTCAGCCCGCCCATTTTCCCTGCCTACTGTAATCCACAGACCCTACTTGGTCTAAAGTCACATGAGAAAAAGGAAAGCACCAAGGTGAGTGAGCACACATTCTGTGAGTACAAACGGATTTTCAAAAGGAATCTCTGTATGGTTAACCTCAATCTGTATTGTACTAAAAACTATTTTTACAGAAAACCAGCAGTATATTTATGGCTGAAATGTGGATTCGGGTGGTGTTCAGTTTCTGTGCAGATAACTTCTGTATTCTTGCAGGATGGCTGTGCTGAGACACCAGGGGAACTGGAGGAGGACTTCCTCAGGGCAATATCTCCAAGTGTCTTCATGTTGAGTGATTCTTCAGGATGCCTTGGAGAACCCTGTGCTCTTGACACGATCCCCAGCACGCAGCCTCGGATAACTGAGACTGAATCAGTCAGCCCCCTGCCTCCTCGGCCTATACAAGACAGTCCTGGCAGCTGTGAGACACTGATGGAGCAGAACCAGCCAGGGGGCTCTCTCTTCTTAGGACAAGAGACCTCAGGGGAGGCTCTGACCTTGAGACCCTCAGAGATTCCAGTGGTGCTAACACCCCAGTCAATCTCTGGGAGCTTGGAGAAGACAGCGAACTTGAGTATCAGGGTCAAGAAACAACAGATGGAAATTGAGGAGAAAGCCCAAAGAGATAATGTTTTACAACAAGTAAGTGCTGCATTCAAGGGAAAAGGATTCGTAGTCGATTCCAGTGGTTTTCAGCCCAGTCCTCAGGACACAGCTAGCCAGTCAAGTTTTCAAGATACTCACAATGAATATGCATGAGATAGGTTTGCATACACTGGAGAAATTGCATGCAAGTTTTTCTCATGTATATTGATTGGGGATATAGGTTGAGAACCCCTGTTCTAGATAATCTGAGTAACTGACATAATGAGGTGGCATGGCATACCAGAAGAAATGATTTTGCACTCTCTTTAACTACCTGAAAGTGGGTAGTGTGTGTATTGAGGACAGACGTGGTTTTAACCCCTGATCCAAGCCTGATTTTGTTACTCTAGGGTGTACGAATCAGATAAAACACACAACATACTGAGATAGATGAGGCCAGTAGTGGCCCTACCATCAGGCCAACTGAGGCGGGTATCTCAGGCGGCACTTTTCTAAGGCTCCGCTCATTCTGCCTCGCCTCACCCTATGCTTGGAACAACCTTTCTGAGCCCTTACGCCAAGCCCCCTCCCTGCCCATCTTCAAGTCTTTGCTTAAAACCCACCTCTTCAATGCTGCGTTCGGCACCTAACTCTTACCGTTCAGTAAATCCAGATTGCCCCAATTTGACTGCCCCTATCGGACCGACCGTTCACTTGTCTTTTAGATTGTAAGCTCTTTGAGCAGGGACTGTCCCTCTATGTTAAATTGTACAGCACTGCGTAACCCTAGTAGCGCTTTAGAAATGTTAAGTAGTAGTAGCGGCCCTACCATCAGGCCAACTGAGGCGGATGCCTCAGGCGGCACTTTTCTAAGGTGGCATTACCCCCCCCGCCCTACCTTCCCCAACCCCAGTCCTCGAACTTACCTTTTCTTTTTTTATTTTTTTAAAAGGCGGGCGGTGACAGCAGCAGTAGCGTTTCCCATAGGCTGCTCTGCCACCGATCCCAGCCCCTTCTCTCTACCGTGGCTCGCCTCTCTCATGTAACTTCCTGTTTCCTCGGTGGCGGGCTCCAACAGTAGAGAGAAGGGGCCAGGACTGGTGGCAGGGCAGCCTATGGGAATAGCTGCAGCCGCCTCCACCTTTTGAAAAACAAGAAAAGAAAACTTAAATTTGGGGAAAAGAAAGAGGGAGATGTCAGATTGTGGCGGGGGATGGCGGCGGAGGAGCCAGGGCAGCAGATCATTCCTCGCCTCAGAGTGGCAGATTGTCTTGGGCCACCCCTGGATGAGGGAATGTTCCTAACGAGGGAAACATTTGGCAACCTGATACAATCAATGGTACTAAGCCACGTGGAGGGGCATAATCGAACGCAAACGCCTATCTCCATGGGCGTCTATGTCCGAAAACAGATACGTGAAGAGGCGGGACAGACCGTACTTTCGAAAAAATGGACGTTTTTCAGCTGGGCGTTTGTTTTTTTTAGCGATAATGGAAACTAAAAATGCTCAGCTCAAAAAGTCCTAATCCAAGCCATTTGGTCGTGGGAGGGGCCACTATTCGTAGTACACTTGCCCCCCCTGACATGCCAGGACACCCTAGAGGTCAGTGCGGTGGACTTCAGACAACGCTCCCACATGCATAGCTCCCTTACCACGGAAAAGACAAGCCAATAGAAAAAGTCCCACAACATACAGGGAACTGGACATGTGCTCTGAAAGAGCCCGTCACAGAGACCTACAGTACTTCAAGGGCACAACCTTAATTAAAGTACATAAGTACATAAGTATTGCCACACTGGGACAGACCAAAGGTCCATCAAGCCCAGCATCCTGTCTCCAACAGTGGCCAATCCAGGTCACAAGCACCTGGCAAGATCCTCAAAAAGTACAATACATTTTATGCTGCTTATCCCAGAAATTAGCAATGGAATTTCCCTAAGTCCTTTTAAATAATGGTCTATGGACTTTTCCTTTAGGAAGCCATCCAAACCTTTTTTTTAAAACCCCATTAAGCTAACAGCCTTTACCACATTCTCTGGCAATGAATTCCAGAGTTTGATTACACGTTGAGTGAAGAAAACGTTTCTCCGATTCAAAACCCCTCCTACAAAGTTTACACTGGCTACCAATTAATGCGCACATAGCCTTTAAGGTTTGCTCTATCGTATACAGAATTATCTATGGCCTTGCACCTGGTTACATGACCAAACTAATCGATCTACCAATTAGAAATACACTGGAAACAGCGAGATCATACCTAACCCTCCACTACCCTAGATGCAAGGTCCTGAAATACAAATCGTCATATGCCTCCAGCCTCTCCTTTATAGGTACTCAACTTTGGAATTCACTGCCAAAAGACTTTAACATAGTAACACAGTAAATGACGGCAGATAAAGACCTGTACGGTCCCTCCAGTCTGTCCAACAAGATAAACTCATTTTACATGGTTTGTGTTACTTTATATGTATACCTGAGGTTGATTTGTCCTTGCCATTCTCAGGGCACAGACCATAGAAGTCTGCCCAGCACTCTTCTTGCACTAAGTTCTGAAGCAAACGTCGAAGCCCCTTAAAACTTACACTCCAGCCCATCCATATCTATTTAGTCACGATCAGAGCGTAGAATGTAGAAGTCTGCCCAGCACCGGTTTTGTTTCCCAATTACCGGCGTCGCCACCTAAACTCCACTAAGATTCGGGGAATCCTTCAAAACAGGATTCCTTTGTGTTTATCCCACGCATGTTTGAATTCCATTACCGTTTTCATCTCCACCACCTTCCGCGGGAGGACATTCCACATATCCACCACCCTCTCCATGAAAAAATACTTCCTGACAGTAATCCTGAGTCTGCCCCCCTTCAACCTCAATTCATGTCCTCTAGTTCTACCGCCTTCCAGTCTCTGGAAAAGGTTTGTTTGCGGATTAATACCTTTCAAATATTTGAACGTCTGTATCATATCACCCCTGTTTCTCCTTTCCTCCAAGGTATACATGTTCAGGTCAGCAAGTCTCTCCTCGTACGGTTTGCAATGCAAATCCCATACCATTTTGTAGCTTTTCTTTGCACCACTTCCAGTCTTTTTCCATCTTTAGCAAGATACGGCCTCCAAAACTGAACACAATACTCCAAGTGGGGCCTCACCAACAACTTGTAGAAGGGCATCAACACCTCCTTTCTTCTGCTGGTTATGCCCCTCTTTATGCAGCCTAGCATCCTTCTGTCCATGGCCATCGCCTTGCCGCATTGTTTCTTCAAAGGCATTATAACGTCCTCATTTTTGTTTTCTATTCCTTTCCTAATAATACCAAACATTCTATTTGCTTTCTTAGCCACCGCAGGACACTAGGCAGAGGGTTTCAACATATTGTCAATGACGACGCCCTTTCTTTGTCGGTGACTCCTAATGTGGAACCTTGCATGACGTAGCTATAATTCGGCGTCCCCTTTCCCACATGCATCACTTTGCACTTGCTTACATTAAACGTCATCTGCCATAATAGAGCAACATTGGATGGGACTAAACAATTTGGGCTCTCTATTATGGATACCAAAGGGCCAACTACAGACATATACAGTATCAAGAGAGCCCCTCTAGTGGTGCAATACCCTTTACAGACATGGTTGGCCATAAGGAGGAAACATCTTCCTAACCGTCTTTGTTTCCACCAGATGGCAATCAAAACGGCCCCCGGTTGTCCGCTGGGGATGGATAACTTAATATATAGACAATGGGAGAAGAGAGGTTTGATCACGTTAGGCCAGCTATGGGATGAGGGACAGGTATTCTCATTCGTAGAATTACAGGAAGATTATGGGTTACCACTCTCACATTTATTTCATTACACCCGCATTAGAGACTATATAAACAAAAGAGCCAAAGCAGAACTACTTCTAGAAGAGACGGCTTTAGAAAGAGCAGTGAGAGTGGGAAGTCACAGGGGTTGTATTTCTCGCATATATGCTGCACTACTTAGTGACAAGGGGCCCATACTATATTATTTACAACGATGGGAACGAAACTTGCAGATCACCATAGATTACACACAATGGGAAAAAGCATTGGAACACTTGCTGCGGGTTTCCATATCTAGTTCAATGATTGAAAATAGTTATAAGATACTATATCAGTGGTACTACACACCACAGAGACTGGTAAAAATGTATGGGCAGGGGTCTGCACAGTGTTGGAGAAACTGTTCAATGGTGGGCGATATGCTCCACGTCTGGTGGACTTGCCCTAAAATTCAACCATACTGGACAGAACTGTTGGACCTATTTGCTACAGTGACTGGGGTAAGATACCCAACTAAACCAGAGATCTGTTTGCTACATATTCGACCCCAAGGAGTGCGGCTGTCTGTTCACAGGCTCACGACAGTTTGGCTGGTAGCTGGAAAAATCATACTGGCATCAGCGTGGAAAAGCCAGTTGGCTCCACCAGCGATAAAGGTGATGCACAAGATGGACTATCTATACCAAATGTCCAAGATGACAGCTCTACGATCGGGACATATAAAAAAATTTAATTTGCAATGGGAACAATATCGAGCCTGGCGATTACAAAATGGGATAGATTTAGATGCACCTAAATTGATTATACCAAGACTATGACTGCTATAACACAGTCTTCATATTATGATATTCCACTAGTAACAAGGGGGGGGGGGGTTGCGGTAAGGGATAGGGGGGAGGGGAGGAAGGGGGGAGACACTGCTTTCTGTTTTTGATGTTTAAACATTCTGTATGTGATATATGACTGTTATGAGGATGTTGTCAATATGCAATTGTTCAAAAACTTCAATAAAAAAAAATAAAAAAAAAACTTCATCTGCCATTTAGCCACCCAGTCTCCCAGTCTCGTAAGGTCCTCTTGTAATTTTTCACAATCCTCCCGCGATTTAACGACTTTCAATAACTTTGTGTCATCAGCAAATTTAATTACCTCACTAGTTACTCCCATCTCTAGGTCATTTATAAATATGTTAAAAAGCAGAAGTCCCAGCACAGAGCCCTGGGGAACCCCACTAACTACCCTTCTCCATTGTGAATACTGCCCATTTAACCCTACTCTCTGTTTTCTATTTTTTTAACCAGTTTTTAATCCACAATAGGACACTACCTCCTATCCCTAGACTCTCCAATTTCCTCTGGAGTCTTTCATAAGGTATTTTGTCAAACGCCTTCTGAAAATCCAGATACGCCATATCAACTGGCTCCCCTTTATCCACATTTGTTCACCCCTTCAAAGAAATGTAGTAGATTGGTGAGGCAAGATTTCCCTGCACTAAATCCATGTTTTTGTTTTTTTCTTACATTTGTACCCTGCGCTTTCCCACTCATAGCAGGTTCAATGCGGCTTACATATTATATACAGGTACTTATTTGTACCTGGGGCAATGGAAGGTTAAGTGACTTGCCCAGAGTCACAAGTAGCTGCTTTGTCTCTTTAATCCATGCTTTTGAATATGCTCTGTAATTTTGTTCTTTATAACAGTCTCTATCATTTTACCCAGCACCAACGTCAGACTCACCGGTCTATAATTTCCCGGATCTCCTATGGAACCTTTTTTTAAAAATCGATATTATATTGGCCACCCTCCAATCTTCCAGTACCACACTCGATTTAAAGATAAATTACATATTACTAACAATAGTTCTGCAAGTTCTTTTTTCAATTCTAGCAGTACTTGGGGATGAATACCATCCGGTCCAGGAGATTTGCTACTTTGTCAAATTGCCCCATTACATCCTCCAGGTTTATAGAGATTTCATTCAGTTTCTCAGACTCATCAGATTTGAATACCATTTCTGGCACCGGTATCACTCCCAAATCTTCCTCGGTGAAGACCGAAGCAAAGAATTCGTCGAATCTGTCCATTATGACTTTGTCTTCCCTGATTGCCCCTTTTACCCCTCGGTCATCTAGTAGTCCAACCGATTCTTTTTCCGGCTTCTTGCTTTTAATATACCTAAAAAAAAATTTACTACGTGGTTTTTGCCTCCAACGCAATCTTTTTTCAAAGTCCCTCTTTGCTTTCCTTTTCAGCACTTTGCATTTGACTTGCCATTCCTTATGCTGTTTCTTATTATTTTCAGTCATTTTATGAAGGATTTTGTTTTAGCTCTAATAGCTTCCTTCACCTCACTTTTTAACCATGCTGGCTGTCGTTTGGTCTTCCTTTGCACCAGGCAGGCAAGTGACCAGGTGATCCTCACACCCACCAGCCACCAGCTATCTACATGTCTAATAATCGATCGAATTACCAGCTACAACAGCTGACCTAACCCTTCCCTCCTAGGAGAAGCTCCTGAAGACACATCTCTTCAAGAAAGCCTACTCCAATGATCCAACTTAACTATTGTTGAACTATATTGTGTATCTGGATTTTCAAAAGGCGTTTGACAAGGTACCTCATGAAAGGCTACAGAGGAAATTGGAGGGTCATGGGATAGGAGGAAATGTCCTATTGTGGATTAAAAACTGGTTGAAGGATAGGAAACAGAGAGTGGGGTTAAATGGGCAGTATTCACAATGGAGAAGGGTAGTTAGTGGGGTTCCTCAGGGGTCCGTGCTAGGACCGCTGCTTTTTAATATATTTATAAATGATTTAGAGATGGGAGTAACTAGCGAGGTAATTAAATTTGCTGATGACACAAAGTTATTCAAAGTCGTTAAATCGCGACAGGATTGTGAAAAATTACAAGAGGACCTTACGAGACTGGGAGACTGGGCGGCTAAATGGCAGATGATGTTTAATGTGAGCAAGTGCAAGGTGATGCATGTGGGAAAAAAGAACCCGAATTATAGCTACGTCATGCAAGGTTCCACGTTAGGAGTTACGGATCAAGAAAGGGATCTGGGTGTCGTCGTCGATAACACACTGAAACCTTCTGCTCAGTGTGCTGCTGCGGCTAAGAAAGCGAATAGAATGTTGGGTATTATTAGGAAAGGTATGGAAAACAGGTGTGAGGATGTTATAATGCCGTTGTATCGCTCCATGGTGCGACCGCACCTTGAGTATTGTGTTCAATTCTGGTCGCCGCATCTCAAGAAAGATATAGTAGAATTGGAAAAGGTGCAGCGAAGGGCGACTAAAATGATAGCGGGAATGGGACGACTTCCCTATGAAGAAAGACTAAGGAGGCTAGGGCTATACAGCTTGGAGAAGTGACGGCTGAGGGGAGACATGATAGAGGTATATAAAATAATGAGTGGAGTGGAACAGGTGGATGTGAAGCGTCTGTTCACGCTTTCCAAAAATACTAGGACTAGGGGGCATGCGATGAAACTACAGTATAGTAAATTTAAAACAAATCTGAGAAAATTTTTCTTCACCCAACGTGTAATTAAACTCTGGAATTCGTTGCCGGAGAAAGTGGTGAAGGCGGTTAGCTTAGCAGAGTTTAAAAAGGGGTTGGACGGATTCCTAAAGGACAAGTCCATAAACCGCTACTAAACGGACTTGGAAAAATCCAAAATTCCAGGAATAACATGTATAGAATGTTTGTACGTTTGGGAAGCTTGCCAGGTGCCCTTGGCCTGGATTGGCCGCTGTCGTGGACAGGATGCTGGGCTCGATGGACCCTTGGTCTTTTCCCAGTATGGCATTACTTATGTACTTACTTATGTACTTATAACTAAAGCCCACCCACATGATTCTGTATTGACGATTGTTATACATTGACCAAGTCTCCCATTCTCCTTATGCTAACCCCTTATCTTTTCCTCTCCATCCTTCCTACGCCTACCTTCCAACGTTCATTCCCTTCTACACTCAATCCCTCCTATGCTCAATTTACTTATCCGTTAACCCCACTATTATTACGTTTACTACAATTTGTATAATCTACTGAAAGACTTTGTAATTCTTTTTTACTTGTTACTATGTAAGCCGCATTGAGCCTGCTATGTGTGGGAAAGCGCGGGGTACAAATGTAATAAATAAATAAATAAATCCCCAGTGTGAGAGGATAGTGCATCCCCTGGTGAGCAGGTCCTGGCTACAGGAGTACTTCCTACACCAGGATGATGTTCTCCGTGGCGTTCCTAGGGTGGCTGACACCCGGGGCGGATCGCTGCTGCACTCCCCCCCAGGTGCAGCCCGACCCCCCCCCCCCCGGTGAAAGGACACCCCCCCCCCCCGGGTGCATTTTTACCTGCTGGGGGGGTGCTGCACGCCTGTCGGCTTCGTTCGTTCCATGCTCCCTCTGCTCCGGAACAGGAAGTAACCTGTTCCGGGGCAGAGGGAGCACAGAACGAGCGGAGCCGACAGGCGCGTGGCACCCCCCAGCGGCGTGCACCCGGGGCGGACCGCACCCACCGCCCCCCCTTGGTACGCCACTGCTCCTTCTAGTAGACCTCCATCTTTCAAGGCAGCACAGAGAGCATCACCCTTTTGACTAGTGCCCAGGCTTTACAAATGAAGGGAAAGGGATAGGGGATTTGGGATTCTGCCTTTCTGTGGTTATAATCAAAGTGGTTTCCATATTATATACAAGTACTTATTTTATACCTGGGGCAATGGAGGGTTAAGTGACTTTTTCAGAGTCGCAAGGAGCGTCAGTGAGAATTGAAGCTGGGTCCCCTGGTTCTCAGGCCACTGCACTAAGCATCAGGCTACTCCTCCACTTCGTACTGGGATTAGAACCCACAGAACTTTGCAGTTGTCAGAAGCTAGAACCTTAGATGGCAGTGTGGCCCCCTGTAGCAAACACACACTGACGTTTCTTTCAATTTTCCCTTTTTCTTCCCCTTCCCCCAGCCCCCTAACTCTAAACCCTTGGGTGGTAGAACATTCTGGAAGAGATGCCGAGGGCTTTTAGAGAGCACTTTTGGTAGCTTAAAGAGAAAGAAAAAGAATTTACATCCAGGAGAGGTAAATGTTGGACACCGGTGCATGCTGGGAAGTTTTACTTGCATGGTGTGGTGTGTGTATTGGTGAGAGATGGGGTATTGCAGTGTATAGGGAATTTTCATATTGGAGCTTGGGGGGGAGGGGGTTGTTTGCTGTTGGGGATGTAGGTATTGTGAGCTTGGGAGGTGGGTGTGTGGGGTATAGAGAGGATTCTGCTTTACTGAAGTACAGTTTGCTTATTATTTATTTAGATTTTGCTCATCTCTTTTTCAGTAGTAGCTCACGGTGAGTTACTTTCAGGTACACTCTTTTATTACTCCGCGATACTCAACTTTATTGTCTTTATCAATATTCTGTAATCCCTATTACTATGTAAGCCGCATCGAACCTGCTTTTAGTGGGAAAGCGCGGGGTACAAATGTAGTAATAAATAAATAAAATTTTCCCTGTTGGGTTCTAAGCTTGTACCTCAGGCAATGGAGGGTTGGGTGACTTGCCCAAGATTACAAGGAGCAGTGGTGGGATTTGACCCGGCCACCTCTGGATGTGGAGACTGGTGTTTTAGCCACTAGGCCACTCCTCCACCCCTATTAGCTGTGCCACTTATAATAAGCTGCACCAACACCATTTGTGTGTCTTTCCTCCTCCCATTAAAAGTTGCAAGGCAGAAAGGACAGTTTTGCAAAACACATTCCTTTGGTAACACATGTATTATTATCATGCTAATAAAGTTATCTGAATCTGAGGGTCCTTATAGCAGGGCATTAAGTGTATCTTAATGCTTTGGTTGATGGTAGGTGTTAGGATCAGGACTGGTTCACAAGCAGTGTTGCCAATTGGGCGGTTTTCCGCGACCCGCCGCGGGAAATTTTTGCCCGCGGCGGGTTGTGTTTTTTTGGGCTACTTTTTGGTCTTTTGGGCGGTTTTTTTGGCGTTTTTTCGGCCGCGGGGGGGCGGGGTTAATGACGTTTTGGGCGGGGTTGATGACGGGGGAGGCGGGGCTGATGACGGGGGAGGCGGGGCCGATGACGGGGAGGCAGGGTCGATGACGGCGGGGGCGGGGGTGATGACGCGGGGGATGGGGTGTCAGGGGCGGGGTTTGAGTTTGGGCAGGTTTTGGGCTGGATTTAGGCTGGTTTGGGTGGGAAAAAAATTTTCCACCTGGCAACCCTGTTCACAAGTTCCTGGATGCACTGAGGCACAGGCAATTGCATATTCCTGTTACATCTTATGAACTCCAGGAGAAGCTCTGTTTAGAACAATGCAAGTACTTTGGCAAGCATTAACAGTAATCTGAAAGACTGAGATCATACTTCACATACCCTGGCTTAGGAATGAGGAGCATTACTGTTATGGTGTACAAAAAAAATAACCCTTTTGGAGACATTGGGCCTCCAGTGATTCAGGTTGTCCCTATGCAGTCATTGAATTACCTTTGGCTTTTTAAAACTTTTTTTTGGGGGGGGGGAATGCTTTCATTTTTCTTCTGCTCTTTTGGGCTTCCAGTGTATTCAGTATTGACCACGGTTGGGCTATGGCTACTTGGAGTTCCCCTCCCCCACCCCCAATTCAGTCCAGCCATCATAGAAACCGCCGTCTGACTGAGAAGCATGGACCACTGTTCCCTAGTCTGGAACCAGGTACATGTTTCACTTTGTGTCTAGCCAGTAGCTGTTGCTGTTGTGTGATGGCTAGAACTCCCTAGCCCAAATGGCCCAAGCAGCAGGAATCAGACACAGGGATCCAACTTGGATCTTTCTGAACCATCTGGCCAGACCCAGCAGTTGACTTTGCAGATCTGTTAATCATTGGGATCTACATCCTTTTTACAATTGTTCTTGTCGTACTGTTTCAGATTATACGTATGGACTCCTGATGAAGGCAACACTGCCGAAACATTGCTATGTCAAGTCCATGTGTACTTGAAGATTTGAGCACTTTGATGCAGAGGCTACATAGCCAGACCTTAATTTTGGGGGTGCCTGAGCCCAAAGTGGGGGACATATTTTGCTCCACCTCCCTGCAACCCCACATAGTGGGGCTGGAAGGGGTCTCCAAGCCTTCCTTTGGCAATACTGGCCACCGCACTGCCTGCCCTGCCTTCCCCTCTCTGGCGTGCATGCTTGGTTTGAACTCGAGTATGCACGAAGCTCGCACATGGTCAACTTCATTAAAACCAAGCATGCACGAGAGGGAGGGGAAGGCAGGGCAGGCAGCACGGTGGCAAATATTGCCACAGGAAGGCTTCTGTTGGCAGGCCTTGGGGTCCCCTGCCAGCCAAACCAGCAGACTTGGGGGCCAAAACCCAAATTGGGGAGGGCCAGGCAGTGGCGTACTAAGGGAGGGCAGTGGGTGCGGCCCGCCCCAGGTGCATGCCGCTGGGGGGGTGCTGCGCGCCGGTCAGCTTCGTTGTTTCCATGCTCCCTTTGCCCCGGAACAGGTTACTTCCTGTTCCGGGGCAGAGGGAGCATGGAAACAACGAAGCTGACCGGCGCGCGGCACCCCCACTCCCAGCGGCGTGCAACCGGGGAGGGGTTCTTTCGCTGGGGTGGGGGGGGTGACGAGGGGGTTTGCGCTGCACCGGGGGGGGCAGGGCGCTACACCCAGGGGGCGAGGTGCATCGGCGACCGCCCCGGGTGTCAGCACCCCTAGGAATGCCACTGTGGCCAGGACCCCAAGACCCTCCCCCCCCCCCGTAGCTATGCCACTGCTTTGATGTAAATAAAGGACTTATTTATGAATTAGATTACCCACTATCCTTCTGGTTTAGTCATTTCCTGACTAGAGAGTGCCATATCGGACAAAGCAGATATTCAGCATCACTGTCCAGTTAAGTATTACTGGATATCTGCCAAGAAAACAAGAAGGCAGATGATCCGCAAAATCCAACGTGGAAGCAAACAAAAGAGCAAATCACTAGGTGGTATTAAAAAGACTTTATTGGAGAAATAATCGCCTGACACAGACTGTGTTTCGCCCACAAGGGCTACGTCAGGGGCTTTCAGTTGCTGTAATCTAATATAATAAAACTCACCCTCAACGTTCTGAGGACACGGACGTCACTTCCATATATAAAACTCACCCTCAACATTCTGAGGACACGGACGTCACTTCCGTATATAAAACTCACCCTCAACGTTCTGAGGACACTGACGTCACTTCCATATATAAAACTCACCCTCAACGTTCTGAGGACACGGACGTCACTTCCGTATATAAAACTCACCCTCAACATTCTGAGGACACGGACGTCACTTCCATATATAAAACTCACCCTCAACGTTCTGAGGACACTGACGTCACTTCCATATATAAAACTCACCCTCAACGTTCTGAGGACACTGACGTCACTTCCATATATAAAACTCACCCTCAACGTTCTGAGGACACGGACGTCACTTCCGTATATAAAACTCACCCTCAACATTCTGAGGACACGGACGTCACTTCCATATATAAAACTCACCCTCAACATTCTGAGGACACGGACGTCACTTCCATATATAAAACTCACCCTCAATGTTCTGAGGACACGGACGTCACTTCTGTATATAAAACTCACCCTCAACGTTCTGAGGACACTGACGTCACTTCCATATATAAAACTCACCCTCAACGTTCTGAGGACACTGACATCACTTCCGTAATGAAGGGTTCGTGGTGGTGAAGCCACCGAAAGCACCAAGTCGCTGGGCCCCGCCCTTGCGTCAAACGTGATGACGTAGAGGGCGGAGCAATGGCATCACGCATCGAGGGCGGGGCAATGGCGTCAGTGGCTTCACAACCAAGAAGCTGATGAAGGTGCGTTCACGAGGTGCGGACCTATGGCGTCAGTGGCTTCAGAACGACGAACCGGTGGGTAGGGAGGGAGGGGGTGTTGGGGAGGAAAAACTTGCTAGCGCCCGTTTCATTTGATCCAGAAACGGGCCTTTTTTACTAGTATCAAACAAAGCAAAAGCATATAAACAGCAGGTCAGCTTCTTCCCAAGCAATATTGCGCTCAAAATCGGGACATCATATGATCAAAAAGATCTATAGTAAAAAACCGGAAGTAAGCAATGACTTCCTTTATACTAGTACAGATGTCAAAGGTCAGACTTTCAATGCTGAGAACACACAGTCTGTGTCGGGCGATTATTTCTCCAATAAAGTCTTATTAATTAATACCACCTAGTGATCTGCTCTTTTGTTTGCTTCCTTACTGGATATCTGCTCCTGGGTCAGCCACCGTGACTTAATTAGGAAGGAACCTCATTTGAGATTATGTAACAGGCAGTGGATATGAGGGTATGAGCAAGGTGCGTAATACTCTGAGGCAGCAGTTGGGTATGACAGTGAAATGTTGGCGGATTTTTTTGGCGCTGTATATAGAATCTGGCTCTGCATGGATAAGTGTTCCTGGGAGTGGAAAATGGGCAGTGGGAGACAGAACCGACACTTGTGTGATTTCGTATAGATGCCGATTCTTACTAGCTCTCATTTACACTCAGAGATACTCCTACCTTGGAGACGGGAGAGTTGTTGAAGGTAAATAGATGCATATATTGCTTTTATAAAAATCCTCCCTGAAAGCTGCTGCATCTCACTGACAACCATACCCACGGTTCCAGCCTGTTGAAGTGCAGAAATACCAAGTTACCCAGTTCCAGAATGCAGATAATGGGACAGTTGTACATTTCTGACCACCCCATCCTAGTGTGTTATGAGATTTGCTGCTAAGTTAGGACTGGCTAAAAGTCTCCAGCCTAGAACTGGGTAACTTGACTTCTCTCGAAGCTGCAGTTCTCCCGTCAGTATTCTCATGGTTTATTTTGTAACTGATCCTTTTCTGTTGACCAGGTTAACACCGATTTGCACATGAAGGACATCAAGAGAGAAGGGAGAGTTGCCGCCAACCAGAGCCTGACCATGCCACGGCCTTCTAAGAAACTGCAGTCAAAAATTTATCTCGCTCCAGCATCTGCTGGTGGAAACCGCACCCCCTTCCACACCCTCCCCAACATCAGCTCCAACGCTATGCTCGACAGACAGGAAAGAAAGGAGAAAGCTAAGACTGAGGCTCAGAGACTCACAGTCCAAAGGATCACGGGAATGAATCCAAACAGTACAAGGCCTTTGCCCAGAGACACCAAACATTACACCAGCACATGGCCTTTAAAACACAACAAGAGGAAGGGGCACAGACTACACCCAGTATCTGATGAATTCTTAGGCTACATGAAAAGTCCTCTCACCAGGCACAATGACACTGAATGTAGACCTGTCAGGCGTGTGTTAGATTTCAGTCCATCAAAGTTTAAGAGCAGAACTTTGAGTCTAGGAGAATCCAAACCAGCCCAGAAACATTTCAGCTATCAGCATCTTTCTGTGGGATCCATTCTGAACTTAATAGTCCCAGAGGACCTTAGCCAAGATGCTATTACGATCACACCGCAGGTGGTAGAAGAAAGAAAAGAAGCTGAGCTGTATTCAGGTCTTCAGCTTACTAGACCTGTACACAGAGATAATGACAATTCAACAGGAGGGGCCATGTTTGAGAGTCCTCATGTTAAGTCAAAGCAGCTTTCGGTGACAGGAGAAAGGAAAAGGATTCAAAGGGATGGGATTAGTTGTGATCCCGAGGGTAAAAGCACCTGGTTTGAAAACCTGAGCCTCAGTCCCTTTGACAACCAGTATAAGCCTCAAAGGTTTAGCATCGGAGGAGACAGTGTGATCATCCAGGACCAACACCACTCAGGAGATGATTTCCTTGACTTCAGACTACCTCGTACCAGCATTCTCCATGAGCAGGTTGGCTCTGAGTGGGACAAGTTGACAGTTTTCTTAAGCACCCCTACTAACAAAGATAGATCACTAACTGAGAAGCCAAATCATCAACAGGAAATAATCCCCAAGCAATGTGTTCCCTGTCCCTATAGGCACTCTGAACTTCATACTGACAGAACAGTGGCTGGGCCAGCTGGCGCCAGGGTCAGTGAAGATCTAGAAGGCAGATGTGATCCATTAGATCTTATTTCCTTCATCAAAGATGGGGAACACTGCTTAACAGGGATTTCTCCAGAGTCTACTTCACTGTTGCCACTGGTTAATGTGGACTTCAAAGCCTCAAACCAGCTCTCAGTGTTTGACTATGAGGTTGACCGCCAAGAAGATGCTGAGTCTAAAGCTCTTAAGCCCTCAGCAGAGCCCAATGGATGTCGCCCTCTTATGGTTTTACCAAATCCAACAAGATTAAAGCCAAAGGCCATCATTCCAGCATGTCTCGGGGTGTCTTCAGAAGTGCTGCACCAAAACCACACTCTCTTCCAGGAAGTTGAGGAAGAGCTAGAAGACATATGGAATAATGTGGAGAGACTCGGGCAGAGTTCCTGCTCAGATATAGCTCCCCAAATTGTGGAAAATAAGAGGGAGAAAGGGGCATACCAGGCCCAGACACAAGACTGTGAGCAATTAATTGTTACTTCAGCAAACGACATGGTGGTTGCCAAATTCGTACTGCCCAATTCAGCTCAGAATGAGAAGCGAGAGGGGGATAGAGGCAAGAGTTTTTGTACAAACCTGAGAGAGTGCAGTATCCAGGAAGAGCCAAAGAAGACTTTTACCTGTGAAAAAGAAACCTGTCACCAATTAATGTTCTCAGATGACTCTGCCTCAGATCTGCCTCGAACACTAGACCAACGGACACACAATTTTAAATCTCAAGAAGAGGAGGTGAACGTCCCAGACAGAGTTAAGGTGAGGCCTCTGAGATTTTTTTAATGGGTATTTATTTGCACATTACTAAACCAGGAAAAAAATCCCCAAGAAACTGTAGGACTCTCCAGGGACAGTGATTGGGGAAATCACCACAACGGGTTATGATGATTGATCCATTGCTGGGTAAGTAAATACGACCAGTGTGTGTCACAACATGAACATTACAATGATTATATTAAAAGGAACTGATGGTTACATTCATATGTCAGAGGGGAGTAATGAGAATGGTTAAATGGATGTCTGATTTTATTACTCACTATGTATTTCCAGAATCCTCGCACAGCAGAATTCCTCCTGATGGAAGGAACCTTAGAAAAGAAGCCTACATTGCAGCCGGGAGGGAAAAAGGTGGGTACAGCTCGGGACACACAGCTTGGAGCGCGCAGCTCAAGAAATGTCCTTTGTCATGTTTTTGTCTCCTTCTCAATACTGTTGTAACCCCTTCTTGCCCAGATGAAGTCCTTGCGGGGTTATTGTACCTAAATACATTAATAGCGGGTCCAAGACAGGACAAATATAACTGGGAAGAAGCCACTGGCTAATTAATCCACACTCTCCTCTCTCCACCAGCACCCAGTAACTCAGTCTAGGTCAGAAATACATCGCTATCTCACACTCCACTTCCCCAACTGCTGTGGTTTACGATACAAGATTGTTTAGTCATCAGGCTTCACCTAGCTGTGTACTAAGAGCTGGAATGCACTCCTTGAAGCATTGAGGAGCCTAGATACTTACCTGATCTTTCGTAAGTGACTCAAGGCCCACTTCAAAAAAATCCTTCCACGAATCTCCACTGTGAATCCGTTATGAATAGTCATCACTCTTACTCAGCAACGTACCTTCTGTCCCTTGCCTGGTCACGACCCCAAATTAGCTTTCCCTAATAGATCCACCTCCCCCACCCTGCCGCCCTTCCCATTTCCTCTTACCCCACTTCTCCCCCTATCCGTCTTCAAGCCACTTTGATTCTGTGTAGTTCAGATCAGGGGTCTAGCCAGACACCGTGGTGGGAGGGGGCCAGAGCCTGAGGTGGGGTGCAATTTTGATCTGCTGCCGCCCGCCTCGCTGCTCCCCTGCCTCGCCGCCGCCATGCCGCTTCCTCCCCACCCATTGCTGCAGCAAATACCTTGGCTGGTGGGGGTCCCCAACCCCCGCCAGCTGAAGCCTTCTCCGGCGCCGCCACGTTGCCTGCCCTGCTCTCTCTTCCCCCTCACGTCCTGAATGCTCCATTTAGTGAAGAGAAAGCAGGGCAGGCAACGCGGTAGCGCCAGAGACTGGACAAAGCTTCAGCTGACGGGGGTTGGGGACCTCCGCCAGGAAAACCAGAGGCCCAGAGGAAATTTGAGGGGGCCCAGGCCCCTGTGGCCCCACATAGCTACACCACTGGTTCAGATCCCCTGTCTTACTGTACTTCTTAGTTCCATGTAAGCCTCATTGAAACACTAATTGGAAAATGTGGGATAGAAATGTTGTAAATAAATAAATAAACTGGGGTTCTGAAATAGTCTTGAAGCAAAAAGGACAAAATCACAAGCGTGGTAAGACAGAGAACAAAAATAAGAGGAAAACTTAGTGTAGTTCTCCCAGGTCTCTCCACTGCCCTCATCTCTTGATCACCTTCAGATGCTGGTTTAGACCCAGCTGTAGTCGACTACTTGGCTGTTCTGTGGTAGATCCCAGGAATGTGACTGGGTTGTGTCGTCTCCTGCTTTCTCAGGACCAGAGTTCCCTGTCATTTTCTTGTTACTCCAACTCCTTAGAAGCAATGGTGTGTGGCCCTTCCCGTTTCCAGAGCAGAACGAACAGTAGACCAACACATAGAAAGGTTCAAAGCAAGGAATCATATGTGCCTGAAGTGGCCACGTTTTGCCAGAAGGCTGCATCACAGGCAGAACTGTTGGGCAGATCAACAAAACTCAAAATCATATATTACCAATCAATAAAAAAACCAAGTAACATAAATAGATACATAAATTCACTTTTTTTCTCTGCATGTTCTACATAGTTATGCATGGTTTTTAAATGTTTATCTTCTATTTATGTTACTTGTTTTTTTTATTGATTGGTAATATATGATTTTGATTTTTGTTGTTCTGCCTCTGGACGCAGCCTTCTGGTGAAACGTGGCCACGTCAGGCATATATAGTAACATAGTAAATGAAGGCAGAAAAAGACCTGCATGGTCCGTCCAGTCTGCCCAACAAGATAAACTCATATGTGCTACTTTTTGTGTATACCCTACTTTGATTTGTACCTGTCCTCTTCAGGGCACAGACCGTATAAGTCTGCCCAGCACTATCCCCGCCTCCCAACCACCAGCCCCGCCTCCCACCACCAACTCTGGCACAGACCGTATAAGTCTGCCCAGCACTATCCCCGCCTCCTGCCACCGGTTCTGCCACCCAATCTCGGCTAAGCTCCTTAGGATCCATTCCTGTCTCTTGTGTCCCCCCTTTTCAGATCACATCTCTGAGCAAGTGCAGAAGCCTAGGCAAGTCCTCTCACTTTTCACTACTTCTCTACTCCTTCTGGCACAATGGCGGACCTAACCAGCCTCCAAAGTAGTGCAGTGGCTGAGAATCAGGGCCAAAGACAAACAATTCAAACAGGGCCAGGGTTTTATACCAATTGCAGTTTCCCTCAAAAAAGGTGTCTTTCTACCATTACCACACTGGTTAGGAGAGCCCTCTGTTTCTTCTATAAACTGCGGAGGTAGTCACGTGTCAAAGTGCAATACTTTCATAGAACCATTAGAGGTCTCTACTGTCAGACTTGTGAGTTCTTGTACCAAGTAGAGCGCTGCTGAGCCCGGTACTCGGACCAGGTTCTGCTTGGCAGCTGCACAACCCCGGGTTTCACCTGCACTGACCGCCATTCCTCAGAGGTTGAGCCCCTAGGTGCGGGCGGCCTGCAGGACTTATGGGATGGAGCTGGAAGCAGGGTGATGAATGTATCGGCTAGGCAGGCAGCAGGTCAAGAGAGTAATCCAGGTACAAGCGGCAATCAGTAGGCAGGCGGCAGGCAAGAGAATAATCCAGGTGCAGGCAAATCAGTAGGCAGGCGGCGGGCAAGAGAGTAATCTAGATGTAGGCGGAAGTCAGTAAGCAGGCAGCAGGCAAGAGAGTAATCCAGGTACAGGCAAGTCAGTAGGCAGGCGGCAGGCAAGAGAGTAATCCAGATGCAGGCGAAAGTCAGTAGGCAGGCGGCAAGCAAGAGAGTAATCCAGATGCAGGCGAAAGTCAGTAGGCAGGCAGCAGGCAAGAGAGTAATCCAGGTACAGGCGAAAGTCAGTAGGCAGGCGGCAGGGAAGAGAGTAATCCAGGTACAGGCGAAAGTCAGTAGGCAGGCAGCAGGCAGAAGGGTAATCCAGGTACAGGCGAAAGTCAGTAGGCAGGCAAGAGAGTAATCCAGGTACAGGCGAAAGTCAGTAGGCAGGCGGCAGGCAGAAGGGTAATCCAGGTACAGGCAAAGTCAGCAACAAGGGACCAGTAGATAAGAAGCAGACTACAGAGTTAGAAACACCTACCAAAGTAGAAACCGAAGCATGGAGTCCAGGGAGAGCTCAGCCCTGGCAATCTTCACATTAATTTGTTAATTTGGGAGTGCCTTAACCTAGCCTTGCTAAGCTCAGTCTGAGGGGTGAGGAGATGCTGGGTATCTGGGTGTCCCTGGGAGATTGACTCAAGTGAGGCACTGGTAATACTGTGTGTGGCCAACACACAAGGGTGGAAGACGTCAAACACAATGTCCACTGGATCACGTTTTGCTGATTTTATTCATTTCAATATTTGATTGTTTTTATACACTACGTCTGGATTCTATAGTGTTAATTAATTACAGCAGACTAGTAAGGACCCCCAACAAAGGCTAGAGTGCCGAAACACAGCCCTTGTTGGCTCTGCATGGCAGCATTTCTTTGTACTGTTGGACAATAAACTTTTACCTTGTTCCAGTGGACGTTGTGTTTGGCGTCTTCCACCCACGTGTGTTGGCTGTGCTTTTTTGTGGAAGATTTGTCTTGGTTGGCCCCTGAGAAGCTAGTTCAGGAGAGATTCAGGCACAAATGACCTGTAGAGGGACTGATCCATAGCAATGATTGACCTGGATGCCTTCTAGTAGGTTGGTCTTAGTGAGCATTACCCCGAGTGTCCTCTGTTATGGCTCAATTGAGCCAAATCAAACAACACTGTGCAAGGGTTGGACAACCCCAATGCAAAGTATTCCCATTATTCCCTTGTTTTCTGTAGCCTGGACAGGCTTCTCTGTGCAGCCAATTCCGCTCACTCACTCATCTCTGCCTCTTGCAACTGGCAGGCAACCTGTCGTACCTGGAGCACAAACCATGCTGTGCTGGTGAGAAGAACCCTCTGCTTTTACCAGGACCAGAAGGATTCCATGAAGGTAGGTAACACATGGTCCTTTGACAGATGAGATCTACAGTTCAGCACTCCATTGAAGTGGCACTTCTGGGCCCCACTGGAAACTGAGCTCCAGCCTCAGCAGCCAATGACATAAGGCCCTGGAGTGATTTCACCGATCATTTCAGGTACTTGAGTCCAAAATCATACTCTTGATTTTCTCCTAATGCTGTTATTTACATTCCTAACATAAACAGGTTGTTGCCCTCACAAGGAGTCTCTCTTGATTTAATTTACTAGTTCTTTGCTTCGTTCATAACCTTGCCCTTCTTTTGATAACCCCAAGAGGTAAGCCTTCACCTTCAAGGTGGCACTCCTGAACACCCAGGACCCTGACTTTGTGTAACCCTTCTCTGCCTTAGATGCTTATACAGTAAGATGTCGATTATCCGCATGCTGATTAACTGGATGTCCAATTATCCGGACCGGCATCTCTCATTCTCCCTCTCGCTCCAAACCTGTTTTTACAGTCAGCAGCGCTACATATGCTGCTTCTCTCTAACTCGCTGCCTCCCTCTGTAGGGTAGTGTCCTTCCTGCAGGAAACAGGAAGTTCCAGCAAAGGAGGCGGGATGCTACAGAGGGAGGCTCTGGGCTAGAGACAGGTACATTGTTCAATGCTTGCTGACTGTAAAAGCAGGATTGGAAACTCACCAGAGGGAGAGAGAATGAGAGATGTCGGATTGCTGGCCATGGGGGGGGGGGGGGGGGGGGGGGGGAGAGAAGAGGGAAACAGGAGAAAGAGAGAAACTTGACCTGGAAGGGGGGCGCTACAAGACTGGAAACTGGGAGACCAGGTAATCAGCAATTTTGGGGTTTTTTTTACTGTGACAAAAATACTTTTTTACCATTCCCGCGGGACAGTAAAAACTTT
Source organism: Microcaecilia unicolor (assembly GCF_901765095.1). Lineage (NCBI taxonomy): Eukaryota > Metazoa > Chordata > Amphibia > Gymnophiona > Siphonopidae > Microcaecilia > Microcaecilia unicolor. The sequence goes on from NC_044033.1 coordinate 8,263,604, forward strand.
TTATTCCACAACAGGATGTCCATGTAGGTTTGTCCAATCATCCAGATTTATGATTATCCAGACCAGCCCCCTTCTGAGGATAGTCCAGATCATCAGCTGGAATTCTCTCTCACATATGAAGCATCCATTACTATTTCCCCTAGAATCTTTCGCTCTCATCAATAACCCCATTTATCTGAATCTAGAGGTGCAGAGACTCCGAAATCCCAGAGATACTGCTAAAATTTATTTTCTCTCCCTCCTCTTGCACAGAGTTGTGTCTCCGTCATGCCTCTGACACTGACAGGAGCTATCTGCTTCCTGGAGGTACACTACGCCAAGAAGCCCAATGTCTTCCGACTCTGGTGAGTACCAACATGCCACCCCCTTTCCAATGTGCTCAGGGGATACCTGGCTGCAGTGAGTCATATACACTCTACTCTCTGCACACTGCCATCTCGAGACACTGCCCCCAGCTGCAGGGAATGATATGAGGTACTGACTTAACAATAGTGCCCAAAGAGACTCCTGGCTACAGTCAGTAATGTGCATTATCCTCTGTACAATGCTCAGGGTCCTGCCAGGCTGCAGTACCAGCACATGTTACTCTCCAAACAATACCTGGGAGGAGACCCAGCCAAGGTCAGAAATACTTGTTACCTCCTCTGTACAACATCCAGACACCTGGCTTCCTCCATACAGTGCCCAGGAAAGAGACCCAGCTGAGGTCAGTACTGGGCATTATCCAGCGAGATATTAGCTTCTTCCGTGAAGGGCCCAGGGAGAGACCCGAGGTCAGTCCCACCTCTGTCTAGTGTCCCTAGCACCTTCCATGCTAAAGGTCAGTGAGCTAATTGGCCAATTATGATGTAAAATTTCCATAGTGTTTTTTTTAAGCATTCTTTCCACGTGTCTCGATTCCTGAGTAATCTCTGTACCACTGCAGCTGAGAAACCAACAACATCTTAGACCTCATGAGACTTCAAGAGACCATCCACCTTATAATCGAAAGAAAAAAATGACTAGATTTTGTAAAAGTGCCCCCTAGGGTGCCCGGTTGGTGTCCTGGCATGTGAGGGGGACCAGTGCACTACAAATCCTGGCCCCTCCCACGAACAAATGCCTTGGATTTGTTTGTTTTTGAGCTGGACGCTTTCATTTTCCATTATCGCTGAAAAACAAAAACGCCCAGCTCACAAATTGTCGAATAAAACATGGACGTCTATTTTTTGCGAAAATACGGTTCGGTCCGCCCCTTCACGGACCCGTTCTTGGAGATAAACGCCCATGGAGATAGACGTTTTCGTTCGATTATGCCCCTCCATGTGATGAAGCTAAAGGACCTGGATATGTATACCCTAGAGGAGAGGAGAAGCAGATGAGATATAACATAGACATATTAATCATTCATAAAAAGTCCTTTTTCCAATGGAAAGGATCCTGTAGAGCTAGTGCCGAAGAGGTAGATTTCAGCACAACAGCAGGCAATCTTTTATTCACAGAAAGGATGATGAATGGCTGGAACACAGGACCCAACCAGAGGAGCTGGAGGAGAGAAAAATGGTAACAGTATTCAAAAGGATATGGGAGAAGAATAGAGGACCCTTACTTACAGAAACAGATGTAACAGCAGAAACATGAGCTGGTGGAGTTGGCTAGGGATAAGTTGCACAGAGAAGTGGTTACAACCTCAATAGCAATAATGGAAGTACAACAGGCTTCCAAAAAGCATTGGGGTAATCTGCATGAAGTAGTGGTTACAAGCCCAACAGCAGTAACGGAACTACAACAGGCTTCCATGAAGACATTGGGGTAACCTGCATGGAGTCGTGGTTACAACCCCAATAGCAGTATTAGAATGACAACAGGCTTCCAAGAAGGCACTGGGGTAACCTACATGGAGTCGTGGATACAACCCCAATAGCAGTAACGGAACTACAACAGGCTTCCATGAAGACATTGGGGTAACCTACTTGGAGTCGTGGTTACAGCCCCAGTAGCAGTAACGGAACTACAACAGGCTTCCATGAAGACATTGGGGTAACCTACATGGAGTTGTGGTTACAACCCCAATAGCAGTAACGGAACTACAACAGGCTTCAATGAAGACTACTACTACTTAACATTTCTAGAGCACTACTAGGGTTACGCAGCACTGTACAGTTTAACAAAGAAGGACATTGGGGTAACCTACGTGGAGTCGTGGTTACAACCCCAATAGCAGTATTAGAATGACAACAGGCTTCCATGAAGACATTGGGGTAACCTACGTGGAGTCGTGGTTACAGCCCCAGTAGCAGTAGTGGAATTACAACATGCTTCTGAGAAGGTATTAAGATAACCTGCACGGAGTGACCATGGTTAAAACTCAGTGAGCATGAGTAAGCCAGGTGTTTTGGATAATGGCTTTGCTAGGTCTCATGACTGTGGGGATTACGTTAAAACTTGCTAACATTACATTTTAAACAGTTGGTGAACTCATCTATTCTAGTTTATACAACCTATCAGATGTAAAGTAAACTCCAGGCTCTAGCTGAAGTGTAAATGTCTCACATTGGTATTAATGGAAACATATTTAGGGGAAGTCAACACCTCTTTTCAACACTTGTCATAGAATTTAATCTTATCCATCTCCTATTTGCACTACAGGCTTTGTAGCAATGCTAGTAGGTAAAGATCACCTCTTTTATCTGTTCCACATAATAATGAAATGTTGGATCAGAGTTGCATCTACACATCCTTAAACCCAAGCACTGAATCCTATAAAGAGTCTGAAAATAACAAAACTTGTTCTGGGGAATTATTCCAACAGCCACTCACTGCTTGTCAGGGTATTCAGTTGAAGGTGTGAACCTGAAGCTAAGAGTGGGCACATGCAGGCTTACTTGAGTTCAGCAAGCTTGTCCTGGAGTAGCTGAAGGTCTTGTGCTTTTGCAGGCCCCCTTCCCCTTGGGTTGGGCCTTTGATAGATGGAAAGACGAACCTGAATGCAGGTATCCAAGCATGGCAATCTCACAAGAATGTGCAGGGAAGCTGGAATCAATCCAATGAGATACCGATAAAGCTGAGTCCAACTTTGAGGACAAAGGCAGAAACCAGATTCTGGAGGAGTGACCTAAATAGGTAGGAAATAAGATGATTTGCCAGCAGGAAGTGCAGGAGAAGCAAAACCACCAGAGGGTGGAAGAGGACAGCAGTGTCCCACGGAAGAACAGTCTCCAGTCTCTTCAAGAAGCAGACCCAAGGCGTCCAATGTATAAAGTATGGTTTTATTGAAAGAAGACTACGTTGGACGCCTTGGGTCTGCTTCTTGAAGAGACTGGTGCTGTTCCCACTCCTGTACCTAGCAGGAAGTACAGATCATAGACTAACAACCCACCCCAAAAAAAACCCACAGCAGCCCCTGCTGGCACAAGGCAAGAACCACCTATTTGGACCTTACAGGGACCCTCTACGATAGCTTAACGCAAAACATCAAAAAACAGGTGATGATCACAACCATAAAGAAAATAATATAAATACCAATTTTAATTTTAAAGGGAGAAAAGACCTCATATGGCAAGAGTATTGCATCACCGATGGGCAAATGCATCATGGCATATAACTGCTCAAAAACTCCCCTATTTTTATATTTGATAATGTCCAAATCTTCTTCAATCTTGAAGTCTTTTAAACAAAATAGTTCTCCACTTCCCCCAGTTTTACAGGTCAAATGTCATTTATTTATTTATTGCATTTGTATCCCACATTTTCCCACCTTTTTGCAGGCTCAATGTGGCTTACAGTATGCCGTAGTGACGATCGCCATTTCCGGATTGAGAACTACAAAGTGGTATTGCATTAAGGTCATAAATGGTGGAATAAATTATAGAGTAAGTTAGATAATCAGTTCATTTCTGGCGTGAGAAATAAGGTGGTAGTGCGTTAACATTCGTTGGTGACAGAGTGATTGAAGCAGTCAGGTATAGGGAGTTCTGTTTTGTCTAGTTATGTAAGAGTTTCGTTGTCTGGTGTTTAGGATGGATCATGGTGGTATGCCTTATTGAACAGATTGGTTTTTAGTAATTTTTCGGAAGATTATTAGGTCGTGCATTGTTTTAATGGCATTTGGTAGTGCGTTCCATAGTTGCGTGCTAATGTAGGAAAAGCTGGAGGCATATGTTGAAACCAAGCCTCAGAACAAAGCAGCACTTATCCTCCAGACTGGTCCCGATGAGGATCTCCGTTTCACCAAGACTGCTTCCTCAGGGGATAAGTCAAGAAGGCTGCTCCACTAACGTTGTTACGTCTTTGACTTTCAATGTTCAGGGTGATAAACTATTCTGTTTAAAAGATTTCAAGATTAAGGAAGATTTGGACATTATCAAATATAAAAATAGGAGAGTTTGTGACCTTTGATTATAGCTGGGCGGTTATATGCCCTGATGCATTTGTCAGTTGGTGATGCAATATTCTTGCTAGCCATATGAAGTCTTCTCCCTCAGTGTGCGGCGGCGGCCAAAAAAGCAAACAGGATGCAAGGAATTATTAGGAAAGGGATGGTGAATAAGACCAAAAATGCTATAATGCCTTTGTACTGCTCCATGGTGAGTCCGCACCTTGAGTATTGTGTTCAGTTCTGGTCGCCGTATCTCAAAAAAAGCTATAGCAGAATTAGAAAAGCTTCAAAGAACAGCGACTAAAATGATAAAGGGAATGGAACTCCTCTCGTATGAGGAAAGGTTAAAGAGGTTAGGGCTGTTCAGCTTGGAAAAGAGACAGCTGAGGGGAGATATGATTGAGGTCTACAAAATCCTGAGTGGTGTAGAATGAGTAGAAGTAAATCGATTTTTTAATTGTTCCAAAAGTACAAAGACTAGGGGACACTCAAGGAAGTTACATGGAAATACTTTTAAAAGAAATAGGAGGAAATATTTTTTCACTCAACGAATAGTTAAAGTCTGGAACTCTTTGCCGGAAGATGTGGTAACGGCGGTTAGCGTATCTGGGTTTAAAAAAGGTTTGGAAACTTCCTGGAGGAAAAGTCTGTAGTCTGCTATTGAGACAGACATGGGAAGCAATTGATTGCCCTGGGATTTGTAGTATGGAGTGTTGCCACAATTTGGGTTTCTGCCAAATTGTGACCTGGCTTGGCCACTGTTTGTAAAACAAGATACTGGGCTAGATGGACCATTGGTCTGACCCAATATGGCTACTCTTATGACCTTATGTTCTTAATTACATTATTTTCTTTGTTATGGTTTTTTTATGTTTTCCATTTTGCATTTAAATTGATTCAGTGGTTTTGCGAAACACCTACTTAGCAGGATCTCCCTTCAGGACTATAAGCTTTCCAGAGAACCAGATACTGTGCCCTCCAATGGAGGAAAACCCAAATGCAATAAATAAATAAATTATATATATATATTTATTTGTTACATTTGTATCCCACATTTTCCCACCTATTTGCAGGCTCAATGTGGTTTACATAGTACCGGAGAGGCGTTTGCAGACTCCGGTGAGAACAAATACAAAGTGATGTTGTGGTAAGATGAAGTTCATGTGGCATAGCCACATTAGGGAAACGTACATAGCTTAATCATTGTGTATCTTAGAACCTCTAATAAAAGTCTCATTTACCTAATACGAATCCAAAAGAATACACAGTAATTGTTGAGCAATCTGTTAGTGCTGAGAGAGAGAGAGAGGATAACAAAATTAGATTGTAAGCTCTGTTGAGCAGAGACTGTCTCTTACATGTTTATTGTACATTGCTGAATAGGCCTAGTAGTAGTAACAAGATGGCTGCCATCAGGAAGTGCAGATCATATAGCTGGGAGGACTAACAGTTAATCCTTTTCTGGTTTCTACTGGGAGTTAGCAGGATAGTCTTGGCTGAATTTTGACAGGATAAAGCTCCCTTCTCCATCCTCACAGTCTTTGTCTATCTCTTATTTCCAGCCTAGCAGATGGTTCGGAGTATCTCCTGCAAGCTCCATCTGCTTCTCTCGCTCAAGAGTGGGTCTCTAAAATCCAGCAAAATGCAGGTGAGAGGTGGGGAGAGTCTCTGAAAACAACTGAAAAATGTGATCCCAAATGTAATGATAACGGTGTGTGAACTCTATGAAACAGTACATGTAGCAAGCAGGAAAGAGTCAATAACTTCTATCATGGACTCCCCTTTCACCCAGTGCCACTGCTTATGGGGTCTCTGCCAGTACGCTCTGTTCCTTTAATCCCTTCTTGGGCAAGGTACTTTATATAAAATATGTTTATGTTGTTGGTGGGTTGAGGTTGGGACCAATAATTACTGGGGAACAAATGATATAACAACCCTGTAGCACATATATAGTTACTAGTAAATAAGGCCCGTTTCCGACACAAATGAAACGGGCGCTAGCAAGGTTTTCCTCGGAGTGTGTATGTTTGAGAGAGTGTGTGTGTGAGAGTGACTTTGTGAGAGAGACAGATTGAATGTGTGTGGCTGCAAGTGTGTCTGTTAGAGAGTGTGTGTGTGAGATTGACAGTGTGTTTGAGTGGGTATGTGAGCGAGAGCGAGAGTGTATGAGAGTGATAGAGTGTTTGACAGTGACTGTGTGACACATAGAGAGTGAATGTGATCGAGTGTGAGACATAGCGTGTGTTGTAGACAGTGTTAGAGAGTGAGAGAGACAGTCAGTGTGTGAGAGAGAGAGAGAGTGTGTGTGAGAGATAGTGTGTGTGACGGAGATACATCCCCCCCCTCCCTATGTTGGCTGGAAGGACCCCCCTCCGTCTGCATCTGCCACTGTGTTGTCGCAGGACCCCTCATCTCCTTGTCTGGTCAGTCTCCCCCCCTCCTTTCAGGTCTCCCTACAGCCCTTCTCTCAGGACTGTGGGTCGCCCCTCCCCCCTTCACCTGTGCTGTCAGGACCCCCTCCTCCGCCTCCATCTGTGGTCTGTGTACCTGTTCTGGCCCTCATCCTCCCCTCCTTGTGCCTGAACTGTTGCTTAGCCTGTGGCAACAGTGGAGAGAGCTGTGCAGGACCTCCTGTTCCAACCCCCTTGTCATGTTTGTAGAGAAAGAAAAGAGGGAAAAAGAGGAAAAGTGGCATAATGTTTGTAAAAAGGAAGAGGGGCACAGCAGGCAGCGACCAGCTATCAGCTGTGCAAGTGTAAACAAAAGAAAAGAAAAAGGAGTTTTGTGCTGCCTGTTCAGTGCCAGCTCGTATTCGCTGCTTGAAAGGACAGGAGGGGAGGGTGCATAGCAGAAGCTGACTTACTTTGCCAGATGCGAAGCAAAAGCTCCTGCCCTCGTTAGTTCTACATTCAGCTGCCAAGGCCACCGGAGAAAACAGAGGGAGGAGAAACGGGTGCAGAACTCCTCCAGCACATGTGCACAGCAAAGCGAGTGACGCTCCTCCCGAGTGACCCCTTCGCCTCTGACGCTCCTCCCTTCTTCTATTTGACTTCCCTGATAGGTCCCTCATTGGTGTGATGCTCCTCCCTTTTCCTGTTTCAGTTCCCTTTGATAGGTCAGAGCGGTGCAGCTGTGACGCTCCTCCCTTCTCTGATAGGTCAGGGCAGGGCAGAGATGTACTCTGATAGGTCAGGGCGGGGCAGATTCAGATCATGGCGGCGCACAGATGGACTGTGGTTAAAAGTGGTTACAGAGCTTCGAACATACGAACTTTTGAAGCCTCAAAGTGTGGTTCAGAACGTTCATGGTGCTTTTTATGTCCAGTTGGGGCGTGGCGTAGGTCGCAGATGGGGCGTGGCTGAGGGCGGTGCTGAGTAGTCCGAATAGCCAGGAGGACTACAGCAGTTCAGGACTTCACTGCCACAGTTGGAGGGAGCTTCAGAACGTTCAAGGTGGGATTTATTTATATAGATAAACCACTCAACAGTGTAGGCTAAGAAGTCCCATATTAAAAGCACTGTTTCCCAAAGCATAAGCCAAATCACAGCCTCTGCCTTTTCTGACCCTCCTTGGCTTCTTAGTCCTCTTAGCAGGTCCCTTTCTCTCTCAGGGTGGAAATGTTTCTATTTCCGGGACACCGTTCTGGACCACCCCAGATGTCCAGGGGTTTCAGTTCTCCCTTCAGGGCCCTGAGAGCCACTGGTTCAATTTCCCTTCTCTTATGACTTTAAAGTAGTCCAAACTCTAGGTTATTCAGAGTATTCAAATGAGTATGCAGATCACTGTTCAAGTCAACGTTATATGTCCACAGTTTCTCTCACAATAATAATCCGCTCCACTGCCTTTCAGGAATGGGTTAGTCTTTCCCTGCTACCGGACTACCACCACTCCAGGCAGGGTCCCAGGAGTTTACCCTATGATAGTATAGACTAAACCCAAATGATCTTCCTTTACTTAGCAGGAGATACTTTCTCTAGTCAATTAGTAGTAGTAGTAGTAGTTTAAGGGATTTATTTTCTAGTGATAGGATGTACACCTAGTCATAGAAGCAGAGAATGTTCATCTACTCCTACTCTAGCTGAGGTTATATTCATGCACTTTTCTGACTACTTGCAACCTTTTTTTGTTAGTTCCCTTATTCTACTCTGTCTATATATTTCATCAAACATATAAACGGCAAGTGACCGACTCACCTGCAAATGCGCAGTAGAGTCGGAACGCTGAGAGTGTAGAAGTCCAAGCCCCGCCTCCACCAGCAGTACAGCCCAATAGGGAGGAGGGCTTGGACATGGGCGTGGAAATCGGAGGAGGAGGGAGCAGGGAGGGAAGGAGGGGGCGGAACTGAGGGAAACAGACACTGGGGGGAGGGCAGGGGAGAGAGCAGGGTTGGTGGACGGGGGGGAGGCCATAGGAAGACAAAAAACTAGCCCATTGTTACAGGCTTAACGGCTAGTCTTTTCATATACAACAAAAAAAGGGGATTCAATTACCATGTAAAAATGAGAACACTTCTAAATACAAATGATATGGTCTACAAAAAACCTGATTTTGGATCTACCCAATAGTAGATGACGGCAGAAAAAGACCTGCACGGTCCATCCAGTCTGCCCAACAAGATAAACTCATATGTGTATACCTTACCTTGATTTGCACCTGCCCCCCTCAGGGCACAGACCGTACAAGTCTGCCCAGCAGTATTTCCCGCCTCCCAACCACCAGTCCCGCCTCCCATCACTGGCTCTGGCACAGACCGTATAAGTCTGCCCTCCACTGTCCTCGCCTCCCAACCACCAACCTCTCTTCCCCCACCTGCTCCGCCACCCAATTTTGGCTAAGCTTCTGAGGATCCATTCCTACTGCACAGGATTCCTTTATGCACATCCCACGCATGTTTGAATTCCGTTTCCATTTTCATCTCCACCACCTCCCCGCGGGAGGGCATTCCAAGCATTCCAATCTTTTTTGAGGGAGGTTTTTATAGACCAGTGATTACTTTTTCACAAACCACTTTGTGTGATCAATATAAAGAAAGTGGACATTGGTGGTCTTGGTTTTTATGAGGTCTTTTCCACCCTATTTTTCAAAATTTGGGTGTTTTCTACATACTTACCATCATTTGTATTTAGAACTCATCTTTTCATATACCCTATGCTAAATTTTAAAATGTTTTATTGCGTATTATGTTGACACAAGTAAAAAAAAAGACCCGTTTCTCAAACAAATGAAACGGGCGCTAGCAAGGTTATCATGTAAAGGTGACTATGTTTTTAAGGGAACCATTAGGGGAGAGAGAGAGAGTTCCCAGCAAAGGTTTGAAGCCTCATATTGTAGCTGACAGCAGGAATGGACCATGCTGACACCATCAAAGCTTTGCACTCAGTATTATTGGAACAGCTCTGTTAAATCTATTATCTTCTCCTCCCCTTTGCTTGTTCAACTTCCTACTTCCCCTCCCCTTTAACCCTGGAGGCTGGCTGATGTTATCAGATGTTAAAGATGTTACGAACCCAGGCAGCCAGACGGAGGTGCAAATATAGGATTATTAGTATACTATACCATATTTTGTATTGTTATTTGAATATTTTTACTGCTGTAATTGTCTATTGCTTATGTTGGACTTATTTTTGCTATACATGGCCTTGAGTGAATTCCAGCAAAAAGGTGATAAATAAATCCTAATTAATAAATAAATCCACACTCTCCCCTTTTTTACACAGTAACTCAGTCCAGGCCAGGATTTGATGTCCTGAACCTCAAGATTTACTTAAAATAGATCTGTCAATTTTTAGTTGGCACAATCGAAAAAGGAGTAGAGGATTATAACAAACGACGATCTGCCGTGGGGATGAAGTCTTCAAATCTTTATTAAAAGCACCAATGAAATGGGACCCGTGATGGGCTGTGTTTCGGTGGGCACAGCCACCTGCCTCGGGGGTCGAAAATGTAACTGGAAGCCCAATATTAGGCTAACAAAATCTATCTCTGGTGCACAAAAACAGAAAAAGCCTTACTATGGGCTCAGACCGGGGTGTCTATAGAGCAAAACACTATGCACACTGTGGCAAAACAGCAAGCAGGTCTTCTGCCATTTTTTCGCTGGTCAGGAGAGCCCTCAGCTTGTTCTGGAACTGCAGGAGTATTCACAAAGTCCAGAATTTAGTACAGCCACTAGAGGTCTCTGCTCTCCAGCTAGAGGAGAACCTTAGAGGCCTCTCACAGTCTCAATGATCTGACATATACAGGACCGAGCCATTGTTGGATAAGTGAAAAGTTGGATAATACAGAAAACAATAGTAACCCCTTTAAAAATGCATGGAAAACACTTTATGCATGAAGAACAGGGATCGGGAATCTGTATATAAAATATTGTTTATTAAACACTAATGAGCAGCAAAAAAAGGAAAGAAAAAAATTGTATAGGTCATGATTAGTGGAGAGCAGACTTATACGGTCTGTGCCAAAGCCGGTGATGGGAGGTGGGACTGGTGGTTGGGAGGCGGGAAGCACTGCTGCGCAGACTTGTACGGTCTGTGCCCTGAATAAGGCAGGTACAAATCAAGGTAAGGTTTACACATATGTTGTCTTGTTGGGCAGACTGGATGGACCGTGCAGGTCTTTTTCTGCCGTCATCTACTATGTTACTATGTTATTGTGCTTCTTGTACAGCAGGTGACTTGAAAAACAGTAACGTGATGATGTCACCGGAGGTCCTGCGGAAATGCCAGATGGTCAGATTAGCAAAGGTCGGATAACCGAGACTGTACTGTTTAGTAATATTTCATATACTGCCTCTCAAACAAAACAGTATATCAAGGCGGTTTACATGATAAAACTACTGTGTTCTAAAAAAAAAAAGAAATCCCAAGACGACACCAGACACAAAAGGGAGGATATGTGAATAACACAAAATTGATGTCCAATAAGATATGCAACATTTAACATGCAAGGACACACTAGGAAAAGAACAATACCAAAAAACAAACAAACAAACAAAAACCACCAATGCCCCGAGGCCTGATACCCCTCATAATAAAGAACACCTTTAACAATCAAAACATTGCCGGATTCCAATCCCTCATCCAAGGGGGATCTTTTACCTGTACATCTGGTTTGCCAGGACACTAACTTGCAGGCACACTGCTTTGCTGACCTGGCCATACTCCTGCTGTCCAGGCTTTTTACAACCTGTCTTCCTGCTGCCTTGGCACTGATGAGGTTTTTTTTAGGGCTTTCAGCCAGTCTAGTTGCTGTGCTTTTGCTCTTTGAGTGTTCTACCAACCACTTCGGCCTACAGTTCCAAATGAACCAACTCCAAAAATATGAAGAAACTGTGACATGGAGCTGCTACTGGCCTAACCCCATCAACTTCTCTCAAATTTCCATTTCTAGACCTGTTGTCTATCAGTTTCCTGCCACTAACATTTGCCTTTCATTTTAGGGTATGGATGTGCAAATAACCAGCCTGTGTTGGCCCTTTTTGGCTGTCCTACCAACCACTGGGATACAGTGCCAAACGACTCGAATCCAAGGAAAAGTGAACGTGGTGCTGCGGGAGGCCTTGAATTCTCACTTGGGTTCTTTTTAGATTTCTATTACCATACTTTTTGATTTTGCCCCACTCGCGGGACATTGGTTTTCTTGGTCAGTTAAAAGCGTCTTAGGAACGGAGACCTGACTTTTCTGAGCGACCGAAGTCCACTTCACAGTGTTTTCAAGTGCTCCTAGTTGAAGGTAGAGCCTGCTGTGTAGGCTTTTGGGGAGTTTTAGAGCCTTCCAGCTCATTTTGCTCCTCTGTGGCCTCTTCTGTTATTCTAGACTTTCCCAGCCAGTGCTGCCACTCCTTCCACTTCTTCCCACTGCTTTTGGGGATGTCATTAGAGCATATGCTCTGTTCTATATCTAAATGCCACAGAATCACATCCCAAGACATCTAAAAACTCTTTCCCCAACTCGGGATTCGAAAGCTAATCAAGAAATGTATTAAGTTATGTCCAATAAAAAAGGTATCATCTTATTTTCTTTTCCATGTTTTATTTTGTTTGATTTCTATTGATAACCTTAAGAGTGGACTAACACGGCTACCACACTCCTCTACCCAACTCGGGAGAATCTTCATCACAGGTTTCCATGCTTAGACAAAATGTCTTCAGAGCCATGCCTGTAACTTGCAGACACATGGTTTAGCTGACATCCCTCTACTCCCACTGCCTGGGCTCACATGGCCCATTTTGCTACAAGTGTCTTATTTATTTATGTTACATGTGTACCCCACATTTTCCCACCTATTTGCAGGCTCAATGTGGCTTACATAGTACCGTAAAGGCGTTTGCCAATTCGTTTGATAACAAATACAAGGTTATATTGTGGTCAAATGAGGTAGGTGTGAGTCAGGCATCATGAGGGTCAAAGGGAATGAAGATTTTAGATTGTCCAGTACGATCATTGGTTATGCTGTTTTGCTGGGTGTGGGGATTTACGTTGGATCGGTGGGATAGGTCTTTGCACTGCGTATGCCTTGTAGCGCTATAGAAGTGATAAGTAGAAGTAGTAGTAGGTTGGTTTTTAGTGATTTCCTGAAGTTTAGATGGTCATGGATTGTTTTCACAGCTTTCGGGAGTCCATTCCATAGTTGTGCGCTTATGTATGAGAAGCTGGATGCGTAAGTTATTTTGTATTTAAGTCCTTTGCAATTTGCGTAATGTAGGTTTAGGTATGATCGTGATGATCCGATTCTGTTTCTGGTTGGTAAATCTATGAGGTCGGTCATGTATCCTGGGACTACGGCGTAGATAATTTTGTGGACCAAAGTGCAGAATTTGAAGATGATCCGTTCATTGATTGGGAGCCAGTGCAGTTTTTCTCAAAGGGTTTAACACTTTCGAATCATGTTTTACCATATATCAGTCTGGCTGCTCTCCTAGGGCTTGTCAGCCTCTTTTGGTGCTGTGTTGGTTCTCTTAAGTTGTTTAAGGCTTTGGAGCTGTCGTAGTTGCTGTTCTGGTTCTTCTTGGGTATTTTTGGGCCTTCCAGCCTATCTTGCTATTGTGTTGGCTCTCTTTGGGTGTTTAGGGCCCTGCAGCCAAACTAGGTCCATATTATGTCTGTTTATTTAGACTTGATAAAATCGCTCTTTTTACACAGCAAGTCAGAGCGACGTACAATCCAAACAAGTATTAAAAGAACTCCATAAAATATAGGAAAGAGAACGTCATTCAAACCATACACTTATCCCAAAAAGAAAAACACATTAATAAAGTTAAATTAATAAAATTAGTATCTTACATTAGTAAAAATAATATCTTGCTGCCTGCCTTGCTAACCCGGCTGCCCCACCACAGAAACTCCCCACAAAGATGAGAATTGGTGGAGAATCATGGAGAATAGATGTGTTTTCCGAGCAATTTTAAAGTTGGTAAATGACAATTGAGATCTTAACAAGAGAGGCAAATTATTCCACAGGAAGGGAGGCAAAAACAGAAGGCACCTTTCCTAGTAATTTCCCAATGGGCCTGAAGAGGGCTAGGTAGAACAAGCCTATCTATGGTCACTCAATGAATGGAGTAGCCGAGCAGGAGAGTAGGGAATGGTTAGCCTTGCTAGATAATCTGGGAGACCAGCATGAAATGCTTTGAATGTCAGAGTCAGTACTTTATACTGGATCCGTTGTTCTATGGAGAGCCAGTGGAGCCTTCTGAAGAGAAGAGTGATATATGGTCTCTCTGTTTTGCATTACAGAGAACTCATGCTGCAGGATTCTAGAGGGTCTGAAGTATTTTAAGTTTCATTTTGAGAATTCCCGCATAGACTACATTGCAGTAGTCAAGACGTGAAAGCATGAAAGAATGTATGCAAAGATGGAGATCTAAGAAAATCTGGACAGCTGTAATTTTTACAAACAGCACAAAAAAGCAGATCGCAGTACTGAAGACATTTAAGAAGAAAAACTGAGTCTCGAGTCTAAAGTAACACCAAGATATTAGCTTTCTTCCATTCCTTCCTGCACCTTCCAACTTACATTAGTCCTGCTTTAACTCATCCACACTGCCTTGGGGTCATCCCGAGAGTGTTATTGTTGCTTTACCTCTCTGCCTTTGTCCTGGACTCTTCCTGTCAGTGTTGGTGTCTTGGAGTTCTTCTGCCCATTTTGGTGCTGATATGTCCTCTTCCACTCCCGTCTGGGGCTCCTTCTGTTCTTTGTGCCACTTTCTCCTTCTGATGGCAGTTTCTTGTAGTCTTCCTCCCACTGTCTGTGCCTCTTGCCCTTCTTCTGGTGCCGTGGGGTGTTTGTGACACTCCTGATGGCTTCTAACACAGTAACATAGTAAATGACGGCAGATAAAGACCTGAATGGTCCATCCAGTCTGCCCAACAAGATAAACTCATTTTACATGGTATGTGATACTTTATATGTATACCCAAGTTTGATTTTCCTTGCCTTTCTCAGGGCACATACGTGCAGGACGTCAGACTCACAGAAACAGAAGCCTGTGCGGCCGCGTTGCTCATCTGCAAAGGCAGGCTTCTACATGGAATGTTATTATTATTAACATTTGCATAGCGCTACCAGATGCACGCAGCGCTGAACACCTGACATAGAGAGACAGTCCCTGCTCAATAGAGCTTACAATCTAAAAATAATACAGATAGACAAGACAATTAAGGGTGAGGGAAGAACTGGGTGAGAAGGAACAAGGGGAGAGCAATTGAGTAGTGGTTAGGAGCCAAAAGCAGTGGTCAAAAGGTGGGTTTTCAGCATAGATTTGAAAACAGGTAGAGATGGAGCTAGGCGTACAGGCTCAGGAAGTCTATTCCAGGCATAAGGTGCCACGAGACAAAAGGAACGAAGCCTGGAGTTAGCAGTGGAGGAGAAGGGGGACGACAAGAGAGATTTGTCCAGTGAGCGGAGTTCACGGGGAGGAATGTAGGGAGAGATGAGAGTGGAGAGGTAATGGGGGGCTGCAGAGTGGATGCACTTAAAAGTCAGTAAGAGAAGTTTAAACTGTATGCGGAAGCGGACAGGGAGCCAGTGAAGTGTCTTGAGGAGTGGGCTAGTGTGAGTATAACGATTTTGGTGGAAAATAAGTCGTGCTGCAGAATTTTGGACAGACTGGAGAGGAGAGAGATGGCTGAGCGGAAGACCAGTGAGAAGTAAATTGCAATAATCCAAGCGAGAGGTGACAAGGGTTCTGGTAGCGTATTCAGAAAGGAAAGGGCGAATTTTGCTAATGTTGTAGATAAAGAAACGATAGGTTTTGTAGATAAAGAAATGACAGGTTTTGGCGATCTGTTGAATATGCGCAGAGAAGAAGAGAGAGGAATCAAAGATGACTCCAAGGTTATGAGCCGAGGAGACAGGGAGGATGTGAGAGCCATTAACAGACATAGAGAATGGGGGAAGAGGGGAGGTGGGTTTAGGGGGAAAATGAGAAGTTCAGTTTTAGTCATGTTTAGTTTCAGATGGCGTTGAGTTCACTTACATATGTAGAAATAAGGAGTGAGGAAATCATAGGTGAGGCTGCCCTTGGTGTTTGAGAGAGTGATCACATTTTAATAGACAAAACAAAAAAGGAGAAGTCCCTCATGCAAACGTGAGCACGGAACGACAAAGGGAGGAGAACTCAAGGAGGATGTTCGATGAGTCTTAAAAAAAAAATTTTTATGCTTGTCAGAATTAAAGACTTATCGAACATCCTCCTTGAGTTCTCCTCACTTTGTTCTTCCATGATCAAATTTTAATAAACATATTGGACTAACTTCCTATGTATGTTGATCAACTTTTGAGCCATCTTTCCATCTGACCTGCTGAAGAGAGGACAGCTCTCAAAAGTCGGTTAAGTCTGGTGAAAGATTCCACCTACAACTTGTTTGACTAAGAGTCATTCTTCCCAACGCTACCTAATTTCTCTTCTTGTTCTGTTCTCTCCTGGAAGGTGTCAGTGAAGATGATCTCTTCCCATCGGCTCTGCAGGTACCCCAGAGCAGAAGCTGCCTGGCCATGGGGTAAGTCCTGGACTAGAGCTAGTGGCTTTGGTTTTTAGGTTTTAACATATAACACTCCAAGTGCAAAAAATTAACGACAGATTGGATAAACTCAGCCAGTGTTACCACTTCTTGATGTACATCAATCTACTGATAATCTTGGACACACTTACCCTTCCCACCTCTCTCCCTGTTTTCCCGGATCCCTCTTGTTCCTCCAATTTCCTCCCCATTCTTTCTTATGTAGGATTTATCTTGTATTAGTTTAATTTACCGGATCGGCGTCAGCCTTTGCGGTACGATGTAAGCCACATTGAGCCCGATGCTTTTGGGAAAATGTGGGGTATAAATGTGATAATCCTATATAATAAAACGCACCTCCAACATTCTGAAGCTGAGTGCATGGCTGAGACATTCCTGCTCTTTGTATCCATCTCCTGAATTGACATCACGTACTTCTGGGTTCGTCACAAGCAGAAGTGACCAACCACACGAGGTTTCTCGGCTTCAAAATGTTGGAGGTGCATTCTATTAAATAGGATTGGTCAGTTCCTTGAAGCACAGCCAGAGCTCAGCGTCCTGCACAGTAACGCTCAGACACCAGAGAGAGAGAGGGGGGGCTTGACACCAGAGAGAGGGAGGGAGGGGGGCCTGACACCAGAGAGGGGGGGCAGGTATCTCTGTCACACACACACTCTCTCTCTCTCACACACACTCTCTCTCTCACAGTCAATGTATTTCTCTCTCTCACTCTCACACACTGTCTCTCACACACTCTATGTCTCACACTGTATCACATTCACTCTATGTGTCACACACTCTCTTGGTCTCATACACTCAGTCTCACAGAGAGTCTGTGTCTCGCACACACTGTATCTGTGTGAAACACTCTCTCACACTGTCACGTCTCACATATGCACTTGCACACACTCTCATTCTCACACACACACTCTCTCTCTCACAGACACACTCGCACCCAGACTCACTCTCTCACACACACACACTTGCACATTCACTTTCTCTCTCTCTCTCTCACAGTCACTCTCACATACACTCTCTCAAACATACACACTCCGAGGAAAACCTTGCTAGCGCCCGTTTCATTTGTGTCAGAAACGGGCCTTTTTTACTAGTAAATAAATAAACATTGGGAAAATACCACCTCCATCTAATGCTACTACTACTACTACTTGACATTTCTAAAGCGCTACTAGGGTTACGCAGCGCTGTACAATTTAACATAGAAGGACAGTCTCTGCTCAAAGGAGCTTACAATCTAAAGGACAAATGTACAGTCAGTCAAATAGGGGCAGTCTAGATTTCCTGAAAGGTATAAATTTTAGGTGCCGAAAGCAACATTGAAGAGGTGGGCTTTGAGCAAGGATTTGAAGATGCTCTTTCCC
This sequence comes from Microcaecilia unicolor, assembly GCF_901765095.1. Taxonomy (NCBI): domain Eukaryota; kingdom Metazoa; phylum Chordata; class Amphibia; order Gymnophiona; family Siphonopidae; genus Microcaecilia; species Microcaecilia unicolor. Next base: position 8,281,343 of record NC_044033.1, read on the forward strand.
TCCCCTGGCTTGTCTTCTACATCCACTCAGTTTTTTGTGCTTTTTCTGTGCTGATGACTCCTAAATGATAGACATGTACACTAGAAAAGGTACCCAAAGCTTAAAAACACAGGTAAACACTGAGTTTTGTATCTGCAAAGAATGCCTAACACAAGGATACCAGTGTGTGTGCTAATGTAAATGAGAAAAAAATAAAATAATAAATAAAAATTACCGGTTTTTTCCTGAGGGTTGGAGGTTTATGTAAATGGGGTGGTCCCGGTGGTCTTTTGGGTCATCCTGGGCTGCTTCGGGGTCTGGTTGGAAAAAGAGCATCAGTGAGTTACGTGTGCGGAGCCAAAGCTCAGTAACAGGGGAAAAGTTGTTTGACATAGAGCCAGATGCACTAAAGTCATCGTTAGAGCCGGTCCCTACCGAATTCCATAGCGAATCGCTAGGGAACGGCTAAGCATCAAGGAAAGGGAATGCAAATGAGCTACTCATTGTAGCTCACTTGCATTCTCTATTCCATCGTAAAACAGAGCAGCAAAGCGGTACGCTGGCTGCTCTGCGCATGCCAAATACGCGAAGACGCGGCGCCGCTCACCCCCCCCCCCCCCCGCCGCAATAATAAAAACAAAAGTGCAGCTGAGGCCGGCCATCGAAAAAAGCCGTCCATTTTCGCCGTCATTCACCTCCGCAATAATAAAAAACGTCTCTTTTGGCCGTGCTTCTACTCAGCTGAGAGACCTGGAAGTCTCTGAGCCAATCACAGCGCGTTTAGTAACTTACGTCAGACGAGGGCGGGTCAGGGAGGAAAGGAGGGAAGTCCGAAGGGAAGCGATCAGCTGTTGCTTGCTGCAGTGCCTTCACACGGAGGTAAGAGGTGCTGTGAGGGCCCAGCCCGGTGGCAGACGAAGGGGGGCATGCGGAGGGGGGGAGCGGAGGCGGTGACGACCTCAGGGGGGGCGGCGGGGGCGGTGCCTCGGGGGTGCGTAGGATGGCGGGGAGGCCGGGGCTGCAGGAAGCTGTCATTTCAATGCAGGGAGGAGTGGCGGCGATCTCGGGGGGGGGGGGGGGCGAAGGATGTCCATAAAGGACGTCCTTGGCATGCGCAGAGCAGCCAGCATAACACTTGGCTGCTCTGCGCATGCTCGACCGGCCGACTGTTTAACGATGAAATAGAGAATGCAAGTGAGCTACAACGAGCAGCTCATTTGCATTCCTATTTCTAAGGGAATCGGTAAGGGAAGGGTTTTAACGATTTTTTAGTGCATCTAAGCCCTGTTAGAGTTTATTTGTGCAATGTTTGAAGTTGTGGCATGTGCATGAGCCTGGTAGAATGAGTGATGTCACCGGGAAAGTTCAGTTGTACAAGTCAGTTAAAAGAAAAATCTGGACAGAAACAGAGGCAAGTGTGGCTGTAGTCTGGGTTTTAGGATAAATTAAGAGAAACGGGGGTTATAAGTCTCCAGTTTTAAAAATGTAGTAGTCTGGGAGATTAAGTGAGAAAGGGGAAAAGAATTTCTGTTTTTCAGGGGTTAAAAAAATCGTTGGAAACTAGAATTTGACTTAGTTGACGTCAGAGCTCTGGAAAGAGTTTGAAGAGTTGGGGATTTTTAAAGAAATAATATTCTCTTAGGGCTAGAACAGAGGATTATTAAGGACAGTTACTAATTTGATGATTTCATGTTTAAGAGAAGCTGCGGTGACTAAAGCTTCAGGCAGCTTTAGAATGTTGGGCCAGAGGGAGCTGTGCTAAAAGCATAGCTGCGTGGGGCCACGGAGGCCTGGGCCCCCGTAGATTTGGCCCTGGACCCCCCCTGCTGACGACCCTCTCGACCCCCCCCCCTCCCGCCGACGACCCTCCCCCACCGCCATCGCCAACCGCTACCTTTGCTGGCGGGGGACTCCAACCCCCGCCAGCCGAGGTCCTCTTTTTCCGGCGCAAGGCTTCGTTCTGTTTCTGTGAGTCTGACGTCCTGCACATAAAAATAATAACACTGGGTCAGACCAGTGGTACACTTAGAGGGGCATAATTGAACAAAAACATCTATCTCCATGGGCGTTTATCTCCGAGAACGGGTCCATGAAGGGGCGGACCGAACCGTATTTTCCAAAAAAATAGACGTCCATGTTTTATTCGACAATTTGTGAGCTGGGCGTTTTTGTTTTTCAGTGATAATGGAAAATGAAAGCGCCCAGCTCAAAAACGAATAAATCCAAGGCATTTGTTCGTGGGAGGGGCCAGGAGTCATAGTGCACTGGTCCCCCTCACATGCCAGGACACCAACCGGGGCACCCTAGGGGGCACTTTTACAAAAACAAAAAAAAAAAGGTAAAAGAGCTCCCAGGTGCATAGCACCCTTCCCTTGTGTGTTGAGCCCCCCCAAATCCCCCTCAAAACCCACTGCCCACAACTCTACATCATTATTATAGCCTTAAGGGGTGAAGGGAGGCACCTACATGTGGGTACAGTGGGTTTGGGGAAGTTGGACGACTAAGCATTAAGCAGCACAATTGTAACAGGTAGGGGGGGGGATGGGCCTGGGTCCACCTGCCTGAAGTCCACTGCACCCCCTAACAACTGCTCCAGGGACCTGCATACTGCTGCCAGGGAGGTGGGTATGACATTTGAGGGTGAAATAAAAAGTTGTGAAACGGCATATTTTGTGGTGGGAGGGGGTTTGTGACCACTGGGGGAGTCAGGGGAGGTCATCCCCGATTCCCTCCAGTGGTCATCTGGTCATTTAGGGCACTTTTTGGGGCCTTATTCGTGGAAAAACAGGGTCCAGGAAAAGTGCCCTAAATTCTCGCTAAAAACGCATATTTTTCTTCCATTATCGGCGAAAGGCGCCCATCTCTGATCGCCCCTTAACCACTCCCCAGTTCCGCCTTCACCACGCCTTCGACACGCCCCCATCAACTTTGTCCGCATCCGCGACGGAGTGCAGTTGAAAACGTCCAAATTCGGCTTTCGATTATACCGCTTTATTCGTTTTTGTGAGATAAACGTCTATCTCCCGATTTGGGTCGCAATATAGGCGTTTTTCTTTTTCAATTATAAGCTGGTTAGCCAGTATCCTGCTTCTAACAGTGGCTATTCCAGGTCACAAGTACCTGGTGGAAACCCAAATAGTATCAACATTGCATACTACCAATCCCAGGGACAGCAGTGGCTTCCCCCATGTTTATCTCAATAGCAGACTATGAACTTTTCCTCAAGGGACTTTGTCCAAATCTTTTTTAAACGCGTATATATTCCTAGCATCCTATTTTCTTTTTTGGCCATCGCTGCACACAGGACAGAAGATTTCAGCATATTTTCTATAATGATACCTAGATCTTTTCTTGGATGCTGAGGGGGTACTTGGGGGTACTGAGTACCGGCACCTTTTCCATTGTCTGCTAAAATTGACCCATGTTTTAATGAAAGAGTTCCAGGCTCTACACACCAATTCTGCCTTGTCTTAGATTCTGTGACTGGCTGCAGGGGGCCTGGCTATTGTGGGGTGGGTTCCTCAGTGTTTACCCCACCCCTGAAGGGTGGCCTGGCATTTGAATACCGGCACCTTTTTCACTAGAAAAAATGCACTGCCTAAGATGGACCCTAGCATCAGATAACTGTTTTGGGTTATTCTTCCCCATGTGCATTACTTTGCATTTGCCCAGATTAAATTTTATCTGCCATTTGGATGCCCTGTCTTCCAGTTTCCTAAGGTCTTCCTGCAATTTTTCACAGTCCGCATGTGCTTTGACAACTTTGAATTTTTTTGCGTCATCTGCAAATTTAATCACCTCACTTGTTGTTTCAATTTCCAGATCATATATAAATATGTTAAATAGAATCTATCCCAGTACAGATCCCTGTGGCACTCCACTATTCACCCTCCTCCATTGAGAAAAATGTCCATTTAACCCAACCCTCTGTTTTCTGTCCAACAACCAATTCCTTATCCACAGAAGGGCATTGCCTCCTATCCCAGGACACTTTAATTTTCTCAGGAGTCTCTCATGAGGAACTTTGTCAAAAGCTTTCTGAAAATCTAGATACACTACATTGCTTACCGCTCTGTAATTTCCCGGATTTCCTCTGGAACCCTTTCTAAAAATTGTGGCCACCCTCCAATCTTCAGGTACTATGGACACTAATTTATCCTATGTTCTCTCTAAGATGGGGCTTTATATGATAGCTGTATGTTTATACCTATTCTCTGTGTTCCAGCATCCTGCTTTGTGATTGAGTTACTGAGGGCTTTGGAGAAATTGGACAGGAAATGACTTTGAAAGGAGCAGAGGCAGCAGGGTGAAACCTCACAGTACTAATCGCTGACTGGACTAGAACAGTATCAGACTCTGTAATGTTTTCTCTGTCTCTGTTATCCAGAGTGGGCCACCATCAGCCAGTCCCAACACGCAGCAAAATTACCCCCAGGCTGCCACCATCCAGAGCCCAGCAACATCTGCCCCAACACCTGGAGGCAAAAGAAGGCCCAGGTCTGCAGAAAGGTGAGTCACAGGACAAAGGGATGATCTACAGGAATGATGGACAAGCCACGTGACAAAATATAGGCAGGTCCTATCCCTATCCTTTCTCTCATACCTCTTTTATCCCATTTACCCCTTGTTCAGACCTCCTTTGTTGATTCTGATACTACAGATTGTATTCTGTTGTTACTACGTAAGCCGCATTGAGCCTGCGATGAGTGGGAAAGCGCGGGATACAAATGTAATAAATAAATACATAAAGAGAATGTGAGGCGGTTCTGGCAGCTTCTCAGCACTAGAACCCTGGAGAAGAGCAGCTACATCACCAGGTTCCTGTGGTCATTGTATCATCAGAGCCAGTGACCTTGGTCAGGTAACACCGGTGGGCTTATTGCACTGTTCCTCAGTGGTGCCTCTCCACCCTCGTCCCTCTCCTCAACCAGAACTCTGTTCACAACTCCCACCCTTCAGCTACCAACCAATTAGTACCACTGCTCTGGCTATGAAAAGTAATTTGGACAGAGTCACATTTTTATTTATTTATTTATTGCATTTGTACCCCACATTATCCCACCTTTTTGCAGGCTCAATGTGGCTTACAGAGTGTTGTTATGATGTAGTCATTACAAGATCTTAAATACAATCGATGATAGGCTGAAGGATCTTAAGTACAATCGATAATAGGCTGAAAGTAAATGGGGATTTAGATGGAAAGGTGGTAGGTAAGGTAGTGTGAGAGGTGTTTTTTTGGTGTGCATGAGTGGTTTAAGGAGTGATTTGTTTCATTGAGAATTGCTTTTGTAGGCTTTGTTGAAGAGATGTGTCTTCAAAGATTTGCGGAAGTTGGTTAGATTATCCATGGTTTTCAGGACCATGGGTAACATGCAAAACACGGAGCAAAACATCCAGTACATACTATTTCCATCAACAGGAAAGGGAGAAAGGCATCTACAGGTCAACGTTACCATCATAGTAATGACTGCTTTATTCCATTTTCCTGTCCGCTGGGCACTCATTAGCATTAACGGATCAGTTCGTAGTCATGTTCCTTGCGTAAACTTTTCTAGCTAATGTAACCCCTTTGCACCTAGCTAGTCTCACGTAGAGGCACCTTGGGATAAATGGGACAGAAAGGTTCCCAATGCTCCCTGGGTTCTTCATGAATAGGGAGATAGAAGTGTCTTTTGGGACCCCAAAAGCTACCAATGGCAAATGTCCCACCTTAACAAAATACACATGACCTCAGTTTTGAAGTGTTCAAAATAATTCCTTTCTTGGGTAACCAGAAGTGAATGGGAAAAGAACACACACTGTTCCAAATTTGTTCATGGATCCCAGATCTATGTGCAATCTGATTAGTTAATGAGCCGTCGATCAGTTGGTATTAATTGGCAGCCATTTACACGTGGATCTGCCATGCTCCCTATTCTATAAACTGTGTGCCTAAATGTTATAGCATGCAATGCAAAAATGGGTGTGGCCATGGGAAGGGCTTGGGCAGGTCAGGGGTGTTCCCCAGAATTTAAGCGCGATGTTATAGGATAGAGTCATTTATGTGTCCCCCTGCCATTAGTTGCGGTCCTGCATTTCAGCTAGAATTCTGTAAAGGGTGCTCTATCCAAATCTTGTTTACAGAATAACCTCGCACTCCATCTGATCTCATGCCGATCTCTTTAAGAACGGGCACTTTGAAGTAATTCTATAACAGGGCACCTGTTCTATAACGGAAAGTAGGTGCCTATTTTTCTTTATGGAACACTAGTTTACCCGGGTATATGTGCACCTATATTGTAGGTGCCAACACCCATGCCAGCCATAGAGCTGGTGTAAGTGTCAGCCCCTCATCACCAGAGATGCACATGTATATGTCTTTATTCTAAATATTTTTGTGCATAATTGGTACATAAATTTTAGTGCACACTTTACAGAATTTGTGACCAGGGCCACTGAGAGGGGGGGACAGGGGGGACAAAATTCCCCGGGCCTCCGGGGGGGGGGGGGGGGGTCGGTGCCGCAGTCCAGCCCGCCCGCCCGCCCTCCGTCGATCCCTGGCATTGAACTTAAGCGCCTCACCTTCGAAAGCGCAGCAAGCAGCGGCAAACCACTCCTTCCTTCCGTGTCCCGCCCTCGCCTGATGTAACTTCCACGAGGGAAGGAAGGAGTAGTCTGCCGCTGCTTGCTGCACTTTCGAAGGTGAGGCGCTTAAAGTCAGTGGAGAGAGGGCCCGGTGGAGGGGGGGGGGGCCCGGCGACCTCGGGTGGGGGGGCCCGGGGGCGGCCTTGTCTCGGGCCTGGCCCAGTCTCTCTGCGGCCCTGTTTGTGACAACTCTTGTGTTAGACAGTAACAGTCTTAGAACCCTTTAGTGTCCAATGTTCCCATCAATCTGTTCCCATATGGCTTATTACAGGAACATTGGACACTAAAGGGTTAATCAGCGCCACCTCCACTGCCAACAACTTCCCTGGGTACCCATGGGCATGAGCAGCTGTGACAGTATCTTTTATGCATAGGCCTATTGATATCCAGGTATTTGTGTTCATGGACTGATACTCTAATCACAAATCTTGGATGCCTAGCATTGGTGACCGACCGTTTCTGGAATGCCACCCTTGCATAACTTTACCGTCTACTGAGCAAACATTTTTTTTTTCTTTTTGCCACATTTTAGACATCTTTCTCTTGCGAGCTGTGGGAAAGGAGCCGCCACACTGGTTGCCCACTGGTTCTTTGAGGTTAAAGACTAATGGCTGCCATGATAATGGCTGTGAACCCAGTACTGAAAAAAGGCGGTCTCACTCGTTCAGCACCGGTATGTGGAAGACACATGATGTCCCATTGGGCAGCCCCCTTAGCCCGCTGTAGGCTGACTGGATATTTTCCACAGCTTTCTGTATTGGTGCAGAGCAGCTCTGGAAGTAGCACTTCAGAGAGCTGCATCCTAGTCCTTCAGTCACATGGGTCACTGAGTAGCTCCACACTGCATGGGGTAATAGAAAGAACTAGAAGCCATACAAATGGATTCCCTGATTAGAGCCAGGTGGGAAGGTATGAGATAGTGGGGGTGCATCTTAACTCCCTGTTGACAGCATAAAGAAAGTAAGAATAGCCATACTGGGTCAGACCAATGGTCCGTCTAGCCCAGTATCCTGCTTCCAACAGTGGCCAATCCAGGTCACAAGTACCTGACAGAAACTCAATTAGTAGCAACATTCCATGTAGAACCCCAAAGAATAGCAAGATTCTGGAATCCTAAAGAGTGACAAGATTCCATGCAGAAAAAGAGTAGCAACATTCCATGTAGAACCCCAAAGAATAGCAAGATTCCGGAATCCCAAAGAGTAACAAGATTCCATGCAGAATCACAAAGAGTAGCAACATTCCATGTAGAACCCCAAAGAATAGCAAGATTCTGGAATCCCAAATAGTAGCAACATTCCATGCAGAATCTCAAAGAATAGCAAGATTCCGAAATCCCAAAGAGTAACAAGATTCCATGCAGAATCTCAAAGAGTAGCGACATTCCATGCTACCAATCCCGGGGCAAGCAGTGGCTTCCCCATGTCTATTTCAATAGCAGATCGGAAGGTGTGAGATAATTGGGGCACATCATGACTCCCTGATGAAAGTGTGAGATAGTGGAGATGCACCATGACTCCCTGATGAGAGCCAGACAGGAAGGTGTGAGATAGGAGGGGTCAGGGATACACAGTGACACCCTGATGAGGGCCAGATGGGAAGGTATGGGATAATAGGGGTGCATCCTGACTCCCTGATGAGAGTCAGAAGATAGATGTGAATGTGTGACACTGTTTCTGTTTCAGGCCCACAGCAGAAATTGGCCTCCGATTCCACATCTGAGGAATCCACCGAAGCTGGAAGCAGCACTGTTCCTACTTTGCACATCAGGGGCCGCTGCCATTCCTTGGGGGCAAATGAGGACCCTTCCCTGCAGAAGGATGTGCACAGCCGAGTCAGCAAACAGACAGCAATGGCAGGAAACCAGCAGCAAGAGAGAGACCACGTGGTCACATTGTGGGGTTACGAGCAGAACTACAAAGTCATGCCATGGGCCAAACATGAAAAGAACTACGAGGTCACACCACAGGACCAGCAAAAAACCAGGGGCCTCAAGATCAAACCCTGGGACAAGCGAGCAGGAAGGAACTGGGACCAGCAGCAGAATCCAGCACGGGCCAAGAACAGATCTGTCTTCAAGAAGTTCTTTCAGAAGAAGGATTAAAGAGACTGTTAATCCCTTCTGGGAGAGACAGCAGCAGGCGTGGGAAACCAGGTCAGGCCCATCATTTCTGTATGATGCCAAGCAAGCTGAACACTTATGTACTGAGAAAAGATATAGTGAGAATCCCCCCTTCCTACATATAATCACCCACAACCCCAGGGTCCTATGACACAGCCACAGTAACTACCCCCCCCCCCCCAATATACCTCACTCACAACCCCAGGGTCTCATGATACAGCCACCCCCACCCCACACACACACACACCATATACCTCATTCAGAACCCCAAGGTGTTACAATACAGCCACAGTAACTATCCCCCCCCCCCCAACATATACTTTACTCACAATCCCAGGGTACCACGATACAGCCACAGTAACTATCCCCCCCCCCCAATATACCTCACTCACAACCCCAGGGTCTCATAATACAGCCACTCCCCCCCCCCCCACACACACACCATATACCTCATTCAGAACCCCAAGGTGTTACAATACAGCCACAGTAACTATCCCCCCCCCCCCCCCAACATATACTTTACTCACAACCCCAGGGTCTCATGATACAGCCAAAGTAGCTATCCTTCCCCCCCACCACCACCATATACCTCATTCACAATCTCAGGGTCTCATGATACAGCCAAAGTAAATATGAACCCCCCTCATACACGTATCTCACTCACAACCCTAAGGTCTTACAATAAAGCCACAGTAACCATCCCCCCTCCCCCCCTCCCCCCATATATCTCACTCGCAACCTCTGGGTCTCAGGATACATGACAGTGAGTTTCCTTTCCTTCCCCCCCCCCCCCCCCCCCCCCCCCCCACATCGTACACCTTACACACAACCTCAGGATCTCAGAACAGCAAGACAAAGATTGCCTTACCCCTCTCCCCGCCTACTTCAGACTCTTAGCCCCGGGATTTCACTATACATTGAAAGTGACTTCCCCCCACCCCCACCCCGCATATATATCATGTTCTGGGAGACTCACCTATGTATAGCTTATCTTCCAAGGATCTCAGGATATAGTAATTGTCCCCCTCCCTGGGGTCTCAGGAGACATTGACAAGGACTGCTTCTCTTGACCCTCACACACACAACCTCAGGAAAGAGTGGCAAAGACTGCCTTCCACTCCCCCCATACTACTTGCTCCCTCCTGGGAATCTCAGGATCCCTTCTCCACCCCTTCACCTTACCTACAATCTGGAGGTCTGAGGATACAGTGACTGCCCCTCCCCTCACCCTTTACACCTACCCCTCATGGACAACCCGGAGATCTCAAAATATATAATGACTGTCCCTCTCCTTCTGCATACTCATTACGCTGCCCCGGTGGAGGGGAGGGGTTCTCAGGTTATACTTGATGTGGAATGCCTTACCATATAATCTTCTAGGACTCCTTGAAAACCAATCATGCATCTCAACTATTCTCGTACTAATACTGTAGCTCAAGTCGTCCCTTGAGCACAGCCCTGCTTTTCCTCCCATGTTTGAAAGTATTTTTATACCTAAGATATATCTGGAAATAACAAATTTGCATTGAGTGACTAGATTTAAATTAAATGTGTAATATATAAAATACATATTTTTGCTGTAGCTTTTGGTTGTTAAAGATTAGTGTGTTAAATCTTGGTTTTATGAAAATAAATGAAAACATTCTTCTTGGTTTTTCTGGGCGAGTCTCTCTTGGCTGTTGAGGGGACAGGAGCAGGAGTGGAGGGGAACATCTTTGGAGGTTGAGAGGAGCAGAGAGGAAGTTGTGTATTCGAGGGGAGGAAGTGGAGAGAGGATGGAATCTGGGGGATTTTGCACCTAGATAAGATCCCTCAGGTTTCACCAATAGTATTGCACTTTGAGAAGCATGATGACGTCACTGGTAACGAAGGAGAAGTCTATTCTGGTGATCTCAGAGATCGTGTCCTGAATAAGAGGGAGGGGTGTATTGGAGGTGTGGCCTAGTGGTTAGGGTGGTGGACTTTGGTCCTGGGGAACTGAGGAACTGAGTTGGATTCCCACTTCAGGCAGAGGCAGCTCCTTGTGACTCTGGACAAGTCACTTAACCCTCCATTGCCCCATGTAAGCCGCATTGAGCCTGCCATGAGTGGGAAAGCGCAGGGTACAAATGTAATAAAAATAAAATAGATACTATTGGAGATTCTACATGAAATGTTGCTACTATTGGAGATTCTACATGGAATGTTGCTACTATTTGAGGTTCTGTTGCTACTATTGGAGATTCTACATGGAATGTTGCTACTATTTGAGGTTCTGTTGCTACTATTTGAGATTCTACATGGAATGTTGCTATTCCACTAGCAACATTCCATGTACAAGGCTGCGCAGGCTTCTGTTTCTGTGAGTCTGACGTCCTGCACGTATGTGCAGGATGTCAGACTCACAGAAGCAGAAGCCTGCGCGGCCACATTGGTGATCTGCAAGGGCCGACTTCTAGTGGAATAGCAACATTCCATGTAGAATCTCAAATAGTAGCAACAGTGGAGGAGTGGCCTAGTGGTTAGGGTGGTGGACTTTGGTCCTGGGGAACTGAGGAACTGAGTTCGATTCCCACTTCAGGCACATGCAGCTCCTTGTGACTCTGGGCAAGTCACTTAACCCTCCATTGCCCCATGTAAGCCGCATTGAGCCTGCCATGAGTGGGAAAGCGCAGGGTACAAATGTAATAAAAATAAAATAAAATAGATACTATTGGAGATTCTACATGAAATGTTGCTACTATTGGAGATTCTACATGGAATGTTGCTATTCCACTAGCAACATTCCATGTACAAGGCTGCGCAGGCTTCTGTTTCTGTGAGTCTGACGTCCTGCACGTATGTGCAGGATGTCAGACTCACAGAAGCAGAAGCCTGCGCGGCCACATTGGTGATCTGCAAGGGCCGACTTCTAGTGGAATAGCAACATTCCATGTAGAATCTCAAATAGTAGCAACAGTGGAGGAGTGGCCTAGTGGTTAGGGTGGTGAACTTTGGTCCTGGGGAACTGAGGAACTGAGTTCAATTCCCGGCACAGGCAAGCTCCTTGTGACTTTGGGCAAGTCACCTAACCCTCCATTGCCTGCCGCATTGAGCCTGCCATGAGTGGGAAAGCGCGGGGTACAAATGTAACAAAAAATAAATAAATAAAGCACTTAGGCTTACAAAGTTACACGGAGGGGCATTTTCGATATGACGTCCAAGTCCAACTTTAGACATTTTGCAAACAACGTCCAAAATCTGAATAAAAAAGAAGTTCATTTTCCAAAAAGAAAACATCTATCTTTTGTTTTTGAAAATACTGTTTCTAACAAGGTTTTTGCTTTGGTCATTTTTTTTTTTTTGGTCCAAGCCATTGGGATGTAGGAGGGGCCAGCATTTTTAGCAGACTGATCTCCCAGACATCCCAGGAGATAAATGGGGCACCTTAGTGGACTTCAAAAACACGCTCCTGGGTACACATCTCACCATTGCTCCCTTGTCTGCTGAGCCCCCCAAAAACCCACTGCCCACAGCTGTACACAGTAGCCCTTATGGGTGAAGGGTGCACCTTTATGTGGGTACAGTGGGTTTCTGGTGAGTTTTGGAGGGCTCACAGTTTCCACCACAAATGTGACAGGTAGAGGGAGATAGGGACCAGAGTTTCCCACTCCATGGTGCACTGCACTGACCACGACACTACTCCAGGGACCTGCAGGCTGCTCTAATAGACCTGACTCTAACATCTGAGGCTGCCATATATGTTGCTAAATCATATTTCTATTCACATTGGGGGGGGGGGGGGGGGTCACACCTGATTCCTTCCAGTGGTCATCTGGTCTTTTAGGGCACCCAGGGCCGTGCCAACACAGTAAGCGAGGTAAGCACTGCAGGGGGGCACTGACCTCTGGAGGGCGCCTGAGGTCTGCTCAGTTGCAAAATCTTTTACCTGAAGTTGTGATTCTCCTCTCTCCCCTGCCCTCCCCTCTTCAAGTAGCAGTGCTCACTGAGGCAGGCAGGCTCTGCTAAAGTTGTTTGAAAGAATGCAACTAGTGCTATATATGTCTTTGGTGTGAGAAGAACTCCTTAGTCAGGGTGAGCTTGAACAACATTCAAATTCAAGAGAACAGGTTTGGAGGGAGGTGTGCAAGTGAGACTGGGGAGAAATAAAAAATAAATAGTGTAATTGTTAAAATCTGTAAGTGGTTCAAAGTTTTTCTGAGCATGTACACCGAGAGGAGGGCATGATGACTGCAACGATGTGTGCATAATTATCAGGTAACCTGAGATAGCTAGAGCTAAAAGCCATTTCATTGGCTGATGGTTCCAACAGTAGTTTCAAAGAAGTTTAGCTGACTATTTAGTGTTTGAAGAGCTGGTAAGTGAAAATCTGATTGCTTTATTTTGTGTTTGTTTTTATATAAAACATTCTCCTTGGATAGGAAGAGTAAAGAGTTTGTGATATGTGAAAATACATTTTGCTTTAATGAAATTGCTAAACTTTAGAGTCAGTGCTAGCGATCATTTTCACGGTTAAAAATCATAAAAAATTATATGCGATCAAGTATTTTGCAAGAAAGGCTTGTAAGCCTTGCCATGATTGCTATTGAGAATGATATATGTGCCCAGTTAGATATCAAAGATTTAATTACCAATTTCATGAACATGAAAGCACGAAAAGCTAAGTGGTTGTAAACCCTTTATTTGTTCAGCAATCCCACAAAGATGCACTCCATCTTTCAGCTCCTATTTCCTTTGCATCTTGTGCCACACGGGGGGGGGGGGGGGGGGGGGGGGGTGCGCCAACTGATAGTCTGCAGGGGGGCGCCAGAGACCCTTGGCACAGCCCTGAGGGCACCCTTTGGTGCCTTATTCGTTATAAAAACAGGTCTAGCTCAAAATGTCTTAGTTTTAGTCCTGGATGGTTTTGCTTTGTTGCATTATGTTAGGAACGCCCAGTTCCTGCCTTTTAACGCACCCCTGACACGCCCCCTTGTGATTTGAATGCACTTCTGATGGACTTCATAGAAAAAAACATCTAAAAATCGGTTTTGAAAATACCAGTTTGGACATTTTTGTGAGAAAAACATCCAAATGCAGATTTCTGCCATTTTCTGGACGTTTTTCTCTTTTGAAAATGAGCTCCATAGTGACCTCTGGAACTTTGTAAATCTAAGTGCTTTGAAAATAAGCCTCATTGTATCCTGTTGGTAGAAACTCTAAGCAGGGCCGCCGAGAGACTGGGTCAGGCCTGGGGCAAGGCCGCCCCTGGCCCCCTCCCCCCCCCGAGGTCATCGTCGTCGTCGCCGCCGCCCCCCTCCGTCCACCACTGGGCCGGGCCCCCCTGAATTCAAATCATAGCGCCTCACCTCGAACTCGCTCCGTGTGAAAGAAGTGCAGCAGCAGCAGTCTGCAGATCGCCTCCCTTTGGGCCTTCCCTCCCTGTGTCCCGCCCTGGTGCAAGTTACATCAGACAAGGGCGGGACACAGGGAGGGAAGGCCCGAAGGGGGGCGATCTGCAGACTGCCGTGCTTCTTTCACACGGAGCGAGGTCGAGGTGAGGCACTATGATTTGAATTCAGGGGGGCCCAGCCTGGTGGGGGGCGGGGAGGGGACTGCAGTGCCGTGCCCCCCTTGGAGGCCCGGGGAATTTTGTCCCCCCCTGCCCCACCCTCTCAGCGACCCTGACTCTAAGAACCGGAGGAGAATGAAATGTGGAGGGAAGAGTCCGAAATATGAGTTGAAGAACCGGGTTTACGCTTTGTCTCTTGGCCGTAGCCTCCCAGCTCTGAACACAGTGAAGGAGGAGCAGCTCCAGCCTTACGCCTTGAATTTACAGAGACGGCCACACAATCAAGCTAAGAGACTCCGAGAGCTATACAGCACACACAAGTGTCACCCAGACCTCTGTCCTCTAAGCCACATCACCCTGCTTCCAGACTAAAGGCGAAAGGGGGCAATCTGTGCTCTCTTTCTATTTTTATCTCTGGACATTCCGAGATATCATGTCCATCCTTGAAAATCCACGGGCCGGGAGAAAGAAGCACTTGTGGCATGAAACAGCAGGCAACCTCCTGGGAAAAGAGAAAGACCTCCCATATCCTTTGCTTTATCTGATACCAGGGCAGCCCCACCTGTCCTGAAAGTCTTGTGACCATCAGAACTGTATGGTCCAGTTGGAAGTTAAATGTTGTAAGTGGAGAAAGCTATCGGAGGAGAAAGCGAGTACTTTTCCCAGGTTCTCATATTAAAGAGGAGACAAATATGACCCTATAAGCAGCATAAATGTACCTAGTTGTGGAAACTCTGCATTAATACTGCCTCTGTTGGCCCTTGGAATTAAGTGGCTTTAAGAATTTCAGTAAAAGTTATATGGATCAGAACCCATTCCCCAGTGTTGCCTGCATCACTGAGAGAAAGAAGAGGGCAATGTGTGTGTGGTAATTGCATCTGGATCCCTGGAGCGAGCCAGTACCGGGCCCTGGTCCCAAATTAGTAAATTTATTGTGTACCGGTCAGAAAAGCTCTGACTCAGGCCTTAAGTAGGCAGCCACATAAGCAAACTACTTATTATTAATACACCCAGGTTACAAGCATATCTGGTGAGTACGAGAGAAGAGTAGCAGAGGAGGGGTACATCGAGGGGAAGGAGAGGAGAGAGCCTCTGAGGGGTAGAGGTGTGGTAGGAAGGTGTATCTGAGGAGTAGAAGAGTGATAGAAGAGGAGGGTGTTTCTGAAAGATAGGAGAGGTGCACCTGAGGGGTAGAAGTAAATTATGAGGGGTAGAAGAGGAGGGTTTATTTGAGGCATAGAAGAGGGGTAGAGGAGGGTGTATCTGAGGGGTGAAAGTGGGGTAGAAGAGGAGAGTGTGTCTGAGGGGTAGAAATGGGGTTCAAGAAGAGGGTATATCTGAGGGGTAGAACAGGAGGGTGTTTCTGAAAGGTAGAAGAGGTGTATAAGAGGTTTAGAACAGGAGAGCATCTGAGGAGTAGATGTGGATGGTTTTTCTGAGAGGAAGAAGAGGACACTGTATCTGAGGGGCAGAAGTGGGATAGGAGGGCGCACCTAAGGGGTAGAAGTGGATTATAAAATGGTAGAAGAGCCGGGTATATCTGAGGGGTAGAAGTCAACATAACATAAGAACATAAGCAATGCTATACTGGGACAGTCTGAAGGTCCACCAAGCCCAGTATCCTGTTTCCAACAGTGGACAATCCAAGTCACAAGTACCTGCCAAGATCCCAAAACAGTAAAACAGATTTTATGCTGCTTATCTTAGAAATAAATAGTAGATTTTCCCTAGTCCATCTTAATAATGAACATAAGAGTAGCCATACTGGCTCAGACCAATGGTCCATCTAGCCCAGTATCCTGTTTCCAACGGTGCCCAATCCAGGTCATTTTCCTCAACGGAGGAGGGTGAATAGTGAAATTATTAGGAAAGGAATGGTAAATAAGACCAATAATAGTATAATGTATGAGAGGAGGAGTGGTCTAGTGGTTAGAACACCAGTCTTGATATCTAGAGGTGCCCAGTTCAAATCCCACTGCTGCTCCGTGTGATCTTGGGCAAGTAATTTAACCCTTCATTGCCTCATGTACAAACTTATATTGTGAGCCCTCCTGGAACAGGGAAATACCCAGTGTACCTGAACATAACTCACCTTAAACTCTGCATGGTGCAACCTCACCTTGAGTACTGTGTTCAGTTTTGGTCACCATATCTCAAAAAAGATAGAAGAGCAACCAAAATGATAAAGGGGATGGAACGCCTCTCACATGAGGAAAGGTTAAAGAAGCTAGGGCTCTTCAGCATGGAAAAGAGACAGCTGAGGGGGGATATGATTGAGGTCTACAAAATCCTGAGTGGGGTAGAACTGAATCAATTTTTCAATCCTTCAAAAAGTACAGACCAGGAAACAATGAAATTACATGGAAATACTTTTAAAACAAATAGAAAATATTTTTTTCCCTCAAAGCATAGTTAAACTCTGGAACTCACTGCTGGAGGATGTGGTAACAGAGGTTAGCGCATCTGGGTTTTAAAAACGTTTCAACAAATTCCTGGAGGAAAAGACAATAGTCTGCTATTAAGACAGACATGTGGAAGCCATTGCCTGCCCCGGGATTGGTAGCATGGAATGTTGCTACTAATTGGGTTTCTGCCACATACTTGTGACCTGGATTGGCCACTGTTGTAAGCAGGATATTGGGCTAGATCGACCATTGGTCTGACTCAGTATTTCTATTATGTTCTTATAAGAGGGGTAGAAGAGGAGGGTTTATCTGAGGAGTAGAATTGGAGTATAAGTGGGGTTGAAGTGGAGGAGGATCCACCAGAGCATACAATACAAGTGTGGTGGGAGAGGTAAGAAGAAAACCCAAGAAGGAACAGAGCCCTGAAATCCAAGTAAGGACAGCTTATCAAGGAGTAGCTGGTGATCAACAGTGTCAAAAGCAGCAGATAGATCGAAAAAGATGAGGATGGACCTTTGGATCTGGCCAGGAACCAGGTCACTGGAGAGTTCAGCAAGGGCTGTTTCAGTTGAATGTAGAGGGGGAAAGCCAGACTGAAGTGGGTCAAGAATAACTTAATATGAAAGAAAGTCAAGACAACGATGGTGAACAGCACATTCAAGTATCTTGGATAAGAACGGGAAGAGGAAGATGGAACAATAGTTGGAAGAGCAGGTAGGGTCCAATGAAGGTTTTTTGAGGAGTAGTGAAACTATGGCATGTTTGAAGGCATCAGGAGCAGCTGCAGTTGAAAGTGAAAGATTAAGGATATGACAGATAGAAGGGATGACAGTAGGAGCGATAGTGCTGAGTAGATGGGTGGGAATAGGATCAGAGGAACAGGGGGTCCGTTTGGAGGAGGAAAGAAAGTGTGCTATTTCCTCTTCAGTGATTTCAGAAAAGAATGAAAAGGAGGTGGGGTTGAAGGAGGGTTAACAGAACCGACTGGGGGAAGGAGAGGTGGAGGTGACTTGGTTGAGAACCCAAGGTTAATCTTGTGAACCTTATCATGAAGGTACTCAGCCATAGTCTGGGGAGAAAGTGAAGGAGGGGTTGGAGGTCAAGGCACTTTGAGGAGAGAGTTCAGTGTGGCAAAGAGACGTTGAGGGTTTTAGCCAAGAGAGTTTGTCAAGTGAATATATTAGTCCTGTTTGGCAAGTGAAAGAGCAGACTGGAATGAGCAAGAATTTGAAATGTATGAAGTCAGCATGGGCAGAGGATTTCAGCCAAAGGTGTTCAGCAGATCGGTCACAGGAACTTGCCTGGGATTAATTCTCACAACTGTGTATGTGTGTGAGTTGAGGAGGGGGGGGCAATAAAGTTGTGCACATTTTATTATAGGTAGGTTCTGAGCAGTGGCGTACCAAGGGGGGTGGTGGGGGCAGTCCGCCCTGGGTGCACACCGCTGGGGGGGGGGGGGGGTGCCGCGCACGCGCGTCTGTCCTTCGTTCGTTCCATGCTACCTCTGCCCCGGAACAGGTTACTGTTCCGGGGCAGAGGGAGCATGGAACGAACGAAGGACAGGCACGCGCGGCACCCCCCCCCAGCAGCGTGCACCCAGGGGGGGTTCTTTTACGGGGGGGGGTCCGCGCTGCATCCGGGGGGCAGGGTGCATCGACGATCCGCCCCGGGTGTCAGCCCCCCTAGGAACGCCACTGGTTCTGAGTTTTGTTTTATTTATTTATTGCATTTGTATCCCACATTTTCCCACCTCTTTGTAGGCTCAATGTGGCTTACAAGTTGTCTGTGCTGTATTCCTGCTTTAGCTGTATCAGTACGATGCCTACATTAGGGTCTGATGAATAGCCACTCTTCAGCTCTTCATGATTTTCCACACCTTTTTTTTCCCATACATAAACATTTGAGGCCCCTCTTTGGCGGGTTTCCTCTTTCGCTGGTGTGATTTATTCTCTAACTGCTCATTGCAGCAGCCAGATCTCAGCCTAGGTTTGAAATTTTTACTGCTGGACTGGAGTGTCCTGGTCTGGTGGCCTCCTCTCTTGTAAATGTTTACTTTGTCTTATTTTGCTTTTGCACAGTTGTATAAAAGTAGGCAGTTAAATGGTTTATGTCATGAGTGCACTGACTCCCTGGGGTACAGGCGCGTGTGCTTACTGTGATGATAGCCCAGTGAGAAAAACAAGAGCCACTGCCAAAAGGGGAAGAATTCAGACCCTAAGCTGGGATTTACGGAGCCTGACAACACCTGAAAAGTCTAGAAAAGGAAAGCTGAGCAGGTCGTGAACAAGAATTACAAGCTCTGTCGCATCTCACAAAGAGTTTACTTCAGGTTTCTGGCAATAAACAGTACTTCAAATGGAATTAAAGCTTGTCCAACTTTGGAAAGTTTATCTAAACCAGCCTGCCCAAGGAAATTCTCCTATGCCTGGAAATGGTATAAACATCATTTCTGCACATACACAGAGAAAGCCTAGCTTTGAAGGGCGCAGGAGACAAAGAGGGGCATAATCGAACGGGGCGCCCAAGTTTTCATGAGGGCGTCCTCGCAGGACAGCCTCGCGAAGGGGCGGGAAAAAACCCATATTATCAAAACAAGATGGGCGTCCATCTTTTGTTATGATAATACGGTTGGGGATGCCCAAATTTCAACATTTAGGTCGACCTTAGAGATGGTCGTCCTTAGAGATGGTCGTCCCCGGTTTCCAGCCATAATGGAAACCGAGGACGCTCATCTCAAAAATGACCAAATCCCCAAGCCCTTTGGTCGTGGGAGGAGCCAGCATTCGTAGTGCACTGCTCCCCCTCACATGCCAGGACATCAACCAGGCACCCTAGGGAGCACTGAAGTGAACTTCACAAATTGCTCCCAGGTGCATAGCTCCCTTACCTTGGGTGCTGAGCCCCCCAAAACCCACTCCCCACAACTGTACACCACTACCATAGCCCTAAGGGGTGAAGGGGGGCACCTACATGTGGGTACAGTGGGTTTCGGGTGGGTTTTGGAGGGCTCACATTTACCACCACAAGTGTAACAGGTAGGGGGGGGATTGGGCCTCGGTCCGCCTGCCTGAAGTGCACTGCACCCACTAAAATTGCTCTGGACCTGCATACTGCTGTCATGGAGCTGGGTATGATAATTGAGACAAAAAAAACAAATGTATGGTGGGAGGGGGTTGGTGACCACTGGGGGAGTAAGGGGAGGTCATCCCCGATTCCCTCCGGTGGTCATCTAGTCAGTTCGGGCACCTTGTCATGGCTTGGTCGCAAGAAAAAAATGGACCAAGTAAAGTCGGCCAAGGGCTCGGTAGGGACGCCCTTCTTTTTTCCATTATCAGCCAACCACACTCTGAAGGGCATAATTGAACGAAAACGTCTATCTCCATGGGCGTTTATCTCCGAGAACGGGTCCGTGAAGGGGCGGACCGAACCGTATTTTGGGAAAAAATAGACGCCCATGTTTTATTCAACAATGTGTGAGCTGGGCGTTTTTGTTTTTCAGCGATAATAGAAAATGAAAGCGCCCAGCTCAAAAACGAATAAATCCAAGGCATTTGTTCGTGGGAGGGGCCAGGATTCGTAGTGCACTGGTCCCCCTCACATGCCAGGACACCAACCAGGCACCCTAGGGGGCACTTTTACAAAAACAAAAAAACAGGTAAAAGAGCTCCCAGGTGCATAGCACCCTTCCCTTGTGTGTTGAGCCCCCCAAATTCCCCTCAAAACCCACTGCCCACAAGTCTACACCATTACTATAGCCCTAAGGGGTGAAGGAGGCACCTACATGTGGGTACAGTGGGTTTGGGGGGGTTGGACGACTAAGCATTAAGCAGCACAATTGTAACAGGTAGGGGGGGGGGGGAATGGGCCTGGGTCCACCTGCCTGAAGTCCACTGCACCCCCTAACAACTGCTCCAGGGACCTGCATACTGCTGCCAGGGAGGTGGGTATGACATTTGATGGTGAAAATAAAAAGTTGTGAAACATCATTTTTTTTGTGGTGGGAGGGGGTTAGTGACCACTGGGGGAGTCAGGGGAGGTCATCCCCGATTCCCTCTGGGGGTTATCTGGTCATTTAGGGCACTTTTTGGGGCCTTATTCGTGAAAAAACAGGGTCCAGGAAAAGTGCCCTAAATTCTAGCTACAAACGCATACTTTTTTCCATTATTGGCGAAAGGCACCCATCTCTCCTCGGCCAATAACCACGCCCCAGTTCCACCTTCGCCACGCCTCTGACACGCCACCGTCAACTTTGTACGCTTCCACGATGGAGTGCAGTTGAAAACGTCCAAAATCGGCTTTCCATTATACCGATTTATTCGTTTTTGTGAGATAAACGTCTATCTCCTGATTTGGGTCGAAATCTAGGCGTTTTTCTCTTTCAATTATAAGGTGGTCTGTAAGCCACTTTGAACCTGCATATAGGTGGGAAAAGGTGGGATACAAATGCAATAAATAAATAAAATAAATAATTACCCTCAGGAATAAGAGCTTGCAGGGGAACTTTTGAAAAAAAAAATAAACCAACCTCAACCGAAAGTACTTGAGACTTGAACTGCAAAAACTATTTTCTCTTTAAGTGTGTGGAATAAGCAACATCAGGAAATAACTGCTTAATGAACTAAACTTTTAAATAAATCTTCTCAAAAGGAAATATGTTTTCATGTCAGCAAACTCTTTTTCACAGAGAGGGTGGTGGATGCCTGGAATGCCCTCCCGTGGGATGTTGTGAAGACAAAAATGGTGACGGAATTCAGGAATGCATGGGATAACCACAGAGGGTCACTATATGGAAAAAGGATGGAATTCAGTTAAAACAAAACTTAAATGACCTCAGAACTGGAGTGAACTTTGTCAACATCTTCAGAAGTTGGAAAGTAAGACCAATGCTGGGTAGACCTCTAGGGTCTGTGCCCCGAAACCGGCAGGGAGAGACAGAGATTAACCTGCTTATAATCGAACGAGAAAAACGCCCAAGTTCCGACCTAAATCGGGAGATGGACGTTTATCTCACAAAAACGAATAAAGCGGTATAATCGAAAGCCGATTTTTGGACGTTTTCAACTGCACTCCGTCGCGGATGCGGACAAAGTTGATGGGGGCGTGTCAGAGGTGTGGTGAAGGCGGAACTGGGGCGTGGTTATCTGCCGAACAAAGATGGGCGCATTTCACTGATAATGGAAAAAAAGTATGCGTTTTTAGCTAGAATTTAGGGCACTTTTCCTGGACCCTGTTTTTTCACGAATAAGGCCCCAAAAAGTGCCCTAAATGACCAGATGACCACTGGAGGGAATCGGGGATGACCTCCCCTGACTCCCCCAGTGGTCATAAACCCCCTCCCACCACAAAAAATGAAGTTTCTCAACTTTTTATTTTCACCCTCAAATGTCATACCCAGCTCCCTGGCAGCAGTATGCAGGTCACTGGAGGAGTTGTTAGGCGGTGCAGTGGACTTCAGGCAGGTGGACCCAGGCCCATCCCCCCTACCTGTTACAATTGTGCTGCTTAATGCTTATTAGTCGTCCAACCCCCCCCAAACCCACTGTACCCACATGTAGGTGCCCCCCTTCACTCCTTAGGGCTATAGTAATGGTGTAGACTTGTGGGCAGTGGGGTTTGAGGGGGATTTGGGGGGCTCAACACACAAGGGAAGGGTGCTATGCACCTGGGAGCTCTTTTACCTTTTTTTTTTTTTTTTTTTTGTAAAAGTGCCCCCTAGCGTGCCCGGTTGGTGTCCTGGCATGTGAGGGGGACCAGAGCACTACGAATCCTGGCCCCTCCCAAGAACAAATGCCTTGGATTTATTCGTTTTTGAGCTGGGCGCTTTCATTTTCCATTATCGCTGAAAAACAAAAACGCCCAGCTCACACATTGTTGAATAAAACATGGGCGTCTATTTTTTCCCAAAATACGGTTCGGTCCGCCCGTTCACGGACCCGTTCTCGGAGATAAACGCCCATGGAGATAGGCGTTTTCGTTCAATTATGCCCCTCTATGTATACCAGTGCTTAATCATGGAGAAGTGAAAGCTGCATAGAGTGCCAGATACAACTCTGGCCACCTTGCTGGGCAGTCTGGACGGACCGTTCAGGTCTTTATCTGCCAACAATCATTATGTTATTATGTAATAGTCAGGGTTCCAGAAATGGCATAGTACTGAATCAAGGTTCTGGTGGCTACGGTCACTGAAATCCATACCCAATCCAAGGAAATTGTACGATGTGATACCCACCAGCAAGCCTTCTCAGGAGTAGTCCCCACGCTCTGGAATTTACTCCCAGAGGGGCTACGTATAACTCGAGACTACCTCTACTTCAGGAAGCAGGTGAAAGTCTGACTCTTCTTCCAAGCCTTTAATACATAGGGTGACTGTAGAAGTGGGAAACTATAGACCGGTAAATCTCACTTCGCTGGTGAAAGAGTTAACTTTCTAGAAGCTGACGGGTTACAGGACCCGAGGCAACATGGCTTTACCAAAGGAAAATCCTGCCAAATGAATCTTATTGACATCTTTGACTGGGTGACCAAAGAACTGGATGAGGGACGTGCGCTAGATGTAATCTACTTGGACTTCAGCAAAGCCGTTGATACAGTCCCCCACAGAAGACTCGTGAATAAGCTGAAAGGGTTGAACTGGATAAGAAACTGGTTGACCGACAGGTGGCAGAGGGTGGTAGTAAATGGAATCCGCTCGGAGGAAAGGAAGATGAGCAGCGGAGTTCCTCAGGGGTCGGTGCTGGGGCCTATTCTGTTTAATATATTTGTGGGAGATATTGCTGAAGGATTGGAAGGAAAGGTTTGCCTTTTTGCGGATGACACGAAAATAGCTAATAGAGTGGATACCCCGGAGGGAGTAGAAACGATGAGAAGGAATCTTCGAACCTTAGAAAAATGGTCGAGGGTCTGGCAATATGCTAAATTTCGGGAAGAAACTTAAATAACTACCTGAGTCTAACTTATATTCAAAACTATACTCAGATCTTACCCAATTATCAGTCAACTCAAATTCAACACTACCTAACCTCCCACAGAGATACTTTAAATGTGCTCAGTCCGTACCCATTCCAACCATTATATCCTCAAGGGAATATGTGGCAGTGTCACAGATGGAACCATCATAGCACATTAAGTATTCCGCTATGATGGTTCCATCTGTGACACTGCCACATATTCCCTTGGGGATATAATGGTTGGAATGGGTACGGACTGAGCACATTTAAAGTATCTCTGTGGGAGGTTAGGTAGTGTTGAATTTGAGTTGACTGATAATTGGGTAAGATCTGAGTATAGTTTTGAAGTTAAAATGTAATGCCAAGAAGTGTAGAGTGATGCACTTGGGTTGCAGAAACCCGAAAGAGAAATACCGAATAGGAGGGGAGAGATTAGTAAACTCGACTCAGGAGACAGACCTTGGGGTGTTGACGTCTGAGGATCTGAAGGTGAGGAAACAATGTGACAAGGCGACAGCCATGGCCAGAAGGATGCTAGGCTGCGGAGAGAGGGGCATAACCAGCAGAAGAAAGGAGGTGTTGATGCCCCTCTACAAGTCGTTGGTGAGGCCCCACTTGGAGTATTGTGTTCAGCTTTGGAGGCCGTATGTTGCTAAAGATGGAAAAAGACTGGAAGCGGTGCTAAGAAAAGCTACAAAAATGGTATGGGATGTGCGTTGCAAACGGTACGAGGAAAGACTTGTTGACCTGAACACGTATACCTTGGAGGAAAGGAGAAACAGGGGTGATATGTTATGCTGTTAACAAATTGTTTAAGTTTTATGTTAACCTGTACCTGCTGTACACTGCATTGGGTGAAACGCTTCATAGAGGTGGTTAATAAATCCCAATTTAAAAAAATAAGTAAATACCCACCTGGATAACGACAAGGATGTCGTTCTAGTCCTTGATCTGACTACAGCTTCTTCTTACATTGCTGACTGCGCCCTGCTGCTGACTAGACTTGAGGATACTGGCCTCAAGGGGGCAGTCTTGACCTGGTTTCAGTCCTTCCATCCTTCATCTCTCTTGGAATTTATTATTTATTTATTTAGATTTTGCTCACACCTTTTTCAGTGGTAGCTGAAGGTGAGTTACATTCAGGTACACTGGATATTTCTCTGACCCTGGAGGGCTCTGAAACTTCTATTCTAGTGCCTATGCTTTTTAAGTAGGGGGGGGCTGCATTTTGATTCATTTTAATTGCGATTAAAGGTATATTTTTTTCCCCCATTGCAGCTTCTCGTGACTCTGGGCAAGTCACTTAACACTGCATTAACCAGAGTCACAAGGAGCTGCACTGGGTGGGGGAGAGAATAATATACCTTTAATCACGAAATTAATCACAATGACAACTTTTAATCAAAA
Source organism: Microcaecilia unicolor (assembly GCF_901765095.1). Taxonomy (NCBI): domain Eukaryota; kingdom Metazoa; phylum Chordata; class Amphibia; order Gymnophiona; family Siphonopidae; genus Microcaecilia; species Microcaecilia unicolor. The sequence continues at coordinate 8,306,357 of NC_044033.1, forward strand.
TGCAGCCCAAGAAAAAAATTAAAGAATAAACAGTAATAAAAGATAAGAAATACAAATTACAAATTAAAGCATCTGAAATATCAGCAGAACAGCTTTTCACAGCCTACTTCAGAACAGCAAAAGCCCATTTTTCATCTTTTTCTTTCCCCTCAGGGGCGTATCTGAAAGTCGGCGGTAGCGGGGGCCGAAGCCAGAGTGAGGGGGCACATTATAGCCCCCCCCAGCTACCGCCGCCGCCGCCATTTCCAACCCCCCTCTGCCGTCGTGGGTACCTTTGCTGGTGGGGGACCCCAACCCCCACCAGCCGAGGTCCGCTTCCTCCTGCCGCTGCGAGGTTTTTTAAGTTCTTCATCGGGATTCGTCCTCCGTCACTCTGTGCTGCTGTTCAAAGAAGCTGCTAGCTGAATGCAGTTTCAGACTGAGTCTGACGTCGCTGCTGCGCGTTGTACGTGCAGGACGTCAGACTCATGTACAACGTGCAGCAGCGACGTCAGACTCAGTCCGAAACTGCATTCAGCTAGCAGCTTCTTTGAACAGCAGCACAGAGTGACGGAGGACGAATCCCGATGAACTTAAAAAACCTCGCAGCGGCAGTAGGGGGGTCCAGGGCGAAATCTGCGGGGGCCCAGGCCCCTGTGGCCCCACGCAGATACGCCCCTGCCTCAGACCATACTTATTCAAAGCAGGGGCATAGCCGGACCTTGAGGTGGGAGGGGGCCAGACTCCAAGGTGGGGGGCACATTATGGTCACTGCCTCCCTACGCTGTCTCGCACCCCCTCCGCCGCCCACTGCTGCCACTGCTGTACATCTTGGCTGGGTCCCCAACTCCCGCCAGCTGAAGCACCGCCGCCGCAAATACCTTGGCTGGCGGGGATCCCCACCCCGCTCCAGCTGAAGACTTCATCCAGCGCTGGTGTCCGGCGCCGCCGCATCGCCTGCCCTGCTCTCTCGTCCCCTCACGTCCGGCATGCTCAATTTCACTAAAAGAAGCGTACCCAACATGAGGGGAAGAGAGAGCAGGGCACCAGCGCTGGACAAAGTTTTCACCTGGCGGGGGTTGGGGACCCCCGCCGGCCAACCAGGGGCCCAGAGCAAATTTGGGAGGGCCCAGGTCCCCGTGGCTCCACCTAGCTATGCCATTGATTCAAAGTTTGAGGTACATGTTTATTTCTACTCGGATGACATTCAACTAGTCCTCTCAGCTGACCAACTTTGAACAAGTTAAATCGGTGCTTAGATACAATAACATCTTGGCAATCAGAAGTCAGCTGTCTCATGTGTTTCTGATCTACTACTACTACTACTACTATTTAGCATTTCTATAGCACTACAAGGCATACGCAGCGCTGCACAAACATAGAAGAAAGACAGTCCCTGCTCAAAGAGCTTACAATCTAATAGACAAAAAATAAATAAAGTAAGCAAATCAAATCAATTAATGTGAACGGGAAGGAAGAGAGGAGGGTAGGTGGAGGCGAGTGGTTACGAGTCAAAAGCAATGTTAAAGAGGTGGGCTTTCAGTCTAGATTTAAAGGTGGCCAAGGATGGGGCAAGATGTAGGGGCTCAGGAAGTTTATTCCAGGCGTAGGGTGCAGCGAGACAGAAGGCGCGAAGTCTGGAGTTGGCAGTAGTGGAGAAGGGAGATGAGTTGTGATTAAGGAAATGCCACTACGTTTTTTTTTTGAATTTGATATACCTGCCTGTTGAGCCCATTTGAGCCCTTTACGTAGTATCCAAAGATCAGAGACGCAGTGGGAAGAGAAAAAAAATCAAGAAAATTGACTGAAATTACATCATCCAAACAGTATGAGAAAAGGCCAGAGAGATCAAAAAACGTTCTCCTTGATGGGCTTCTCCTTAACGATTAACTCACTTTAGGACTTCAGGTTGCTTCGCTGATCAAGAAATCCTGGTTTATGTTACTGAAGAGTCTGTGAAATCTTTTCTGGGTTCGAGCCAGCTTCAATCCCTGTCTTTATAGTCTTTTCAATAACCATTACAGTTCCTTTTATGCCTAACACTTTCTAATGCCAAAAGTATTCAACTAATACAGAAGACGGACCTGGGCCAATTCATCGTGGAGTCACCCTCTTATGAAGCAGTGTTTCTGGAGCTGTTTGTCTATAAATCTTTAGCTATAGTGTTCTACTTCAGGTATGCTGCACTATTTCCCATCCCCCACCTCTCTTTTCCTACCGCAGCCTAGTACATGTTCCTGAAGTAAGCCCCCCAGCCAGTCGGTTCCAGGATATCCACAATGAATATGTATCACTCTATTAATCACTTTTGTCAAAATCAATACTAAGTATTATTACAAACACATTACTTTATTCAAATCAAACATAATCACTGGTTAATATTTAACAAAACTACTTATACAAGGACTGTGTTCTATATTAACGCCCCTGATACTCAATATAGTTCTTCAAACTTTCATAACCTAAAAAAATATACATCGTCACAAAAGTCAGATGACTTATCTTCATTCCATGGAATGAAGATAAGATAAGTCATCTGACTTTTGTGACGATGTGTATTTGTGTTTGTAATAATACTTAGTATTGATTTTGACAAAAAGTGATTAGGTCATAATAGAGTGATAGGTGATTAGATTGACCGATAATTAAGAAATTTAACCCGTGTTAATATATTAACAATGAATATGTATGAGACAGATTTACATGCAATGAAAACAGCGTATGCTGCAAATCTCTCTCCCGTATATTTGTTATGGATATCCTGAATAGCAGAGTGGCTATGGGGGGAGGGGGAAGGGGCAGAGGTTATTTCTAGAGAAACACGAGTCTAAAGCCTGTCGTGTTCGGGATCAAATTTGAGATGTATAGCAGCCAGCTGTGTGGATGCCAGTGGTAGCTGAGTCCCTTCAGTATTGAGCAAGGGAGGGATGACTGTGTTTGGCAACCCTGATCATGTTGAAATACTGGAACTCGTGTCCTCGTGCTAATACACCAAGCATCGCATTTGGGATCTCCACGGTATCTAATGCTCCTCATAATCCTGCATAATGCGGAATTTATGCAGATTTCCACACAGGGACAAGGAGATAGCAGTCGTTGGCATCATTTCTCTCCCCCCTACCCCATTCTGTGCTGATCATGTGATTTTCTAATTGGCTGGGTCCTGCTCTCTATTTATCATTTCCTTGTGTTGGTTTTTTTTCCAGGGTCTCCTTTCTCTGCCTGTATTGTTTTGCTTAAAGACTATTTGTAAGTCAACCCCTTTGGATCAGAACCCCTATTCTGTCCTGGACTGATTTACTGTGTGCCACAGGGGTGTAGAGAATGTGGATTAATTTTGCCAACAGCCCCCTAGTGAAAAACAGTCCCAATCCCAATGTATTTTATATTTGTTTATCTATTTATTGCACTTGTATCCCACATTTTCCCACCTATTTGCAGGCTCAATGTGGCATATCTGGGCAGGAAAGGGTTATATATGTCACAGCAAGAACCTCAAACACCACACTCAGGAAAAGAAGTGGGTGTGATTCACTGACCATTTTTCTCTTGTCTCTGGTTTATTCCTGGCGAATAAATTAATCACTCAGTCCCTGTTAGTTCTATTACTTGCTTAATGGCCTCTGCACTTAGTTATCTATTGGGTGTATTTTAATCTTCTGGGATTCTGCCAGGTACTTGTGACTGTTGGAAATAGGATGCTGGGCTCGATGGCCCTTCAGTCTGTTCTTATGTACAGCCATTTGTGAAAACATCAAAGCAATTTACAGGACACTCATCAGATAGACTGTCATGGTAGGACAGTAACCAGTGACAGGACACTGTGCAGAAGAGTCCATTTTAAGATCCAAACAGTAGGGGTACAGAATAGGATCTTCAAGGTACAGGACGCCAACCCACCTCCCTCACCAAAGGCCAGGGAGAACAGCCAAGTTTTAACCCTTGCTTTCAATCTGACGTAGAAACCTTCTGTACCATGGCAAGAGGTAGGGGGAGGCAGGTACAAATCATTTTCCTGGGCGGTGACTCCTCATGTGGAACCTTGCGTCATGTAGCTATAGTTCAGGTCAGGGGTGTAGCCAGATCTCGAGGTGGGAGGGGGGCACATTTTGGTCAGCCGCCCTGCCGCCACCCCCTCTGCCTCGCTGCCCTGCCGCTCCCCACCCACTACCAAAGCGAATACCTCCTCAACCTCCACCAGCTGAAGCCTTGTCCAGCCGCACTGCCTGCCCTGCTCTGTCTTCCCCTCATGTCCTGCATGCTCCTTTTAGTGAAACTGAGCATGCTCAGTTTCACTAAAAGGAACGTGCAGGACGTGAGGGGAAGACAGAGCAGGGCAGGCAATGCGATGGCGCCGGAGACCGGCGCTGGACAAGGCGTGCAGGACGTCAGACTCACAGAAACAGAACGAAGCCTTGCGCCGGGAGAAGAGGACCTCGCTGGCTGATCTGCAAGGCTTCATTCTGTTTCTCTGAGTCTGACGTCCTGCACGTTGTATGTGTAGGATGTCAGACTCACAGAAACAGAACGAAGCCTTGCGCCGGAAGAAGAGGACCTCGCTGGCTGATTTGCAAGGCTTCGTTCTGTTTCTGTGAGTCTGACGTCCTGCACGTTGTATGTGCAGGATGTCAGACTCAGAAACAAAACAAAGGAAGAAGACTTCAGTGGCGGGGGTTGGGGTCCCCCGCCAGCAAAGGTAGCAGACAGCGACAGTGGGTTGGCGGCGGGAGGGGGGTGTTGAGAGGGTCATCGGCGGGGGGGGGAGGTCAAAGTTGTTGTCGGTGGTGCTGGCGGTAGGGGGGGTGTCGGCAATGGCTGCGGGGCTCTGGACCCCCTCCCGCCAAAGTCTGGCTACTCCCCTGGTCCATTCCCTCTGTGTAGCTCTAGTTCTGTCTCTGTCTGATAAACTGACATTACAACTCCATCGAGGCACGAGGAAGGGGGGAACCAGATCTGTCACAGTGGGCTCTGAGAGATTAGGAGCCTTTTCAATGCCATAAAAGAGCCTTGGATTTGTGCCACTGTGTGTCCGAGCTGTCGAGCAGCATTTGCCAGATGAAAGAACTGTAAGTCTATATAGGCAGGGAGATTTGGGTTACTGTTTGGCTGCAGTCCACCAGCCAAGTTCTGCTCTTGCCTTGTTGCATGAATGGATGCGTACTTGCAGGTCCATAGATGGAGTAAAATAAGATCAATACTGGATGGACCACATGCATGGATTTGCAGTTCTGATCCCCCACTGAGCTCTCGAGTACAGAGGGACTCCATCTCCCTGCATGCCTTGGGGATAAACCAGGTGAGTGCAGTGGGCTGAGAACTTGGGGAACTGGGTTTGATTCCCACTGCAGATCCTTGTGACTCTGGGCAACTCAATTAACCCTCCGTTGCCCCAGGTTCATAAACTTAGATCAGTGATCCTTGAACCTTTCCTGGAGGAATCCACCAACCAGTTGGGTTTTCAGGATATCCACAATGAATATCCATGAGAGAGATCTCTCATGAATATTCATTGTGGATATCTTGAAAACCCGACTGGCTGGGGGTTCCTCCAGGACAGGTTTGGGAACCAACTAGGGGCAGAGGGTACCTGCATATAATAAATGTAAATTGCTTTCATTGTACAACAGGTAGATGTGAAGCGTCTGTTCACGCTTTCCAAAAATACTAGGACTAGGGGGCATGCGATGAAACTACAGTGTAGTAAATTTAAAACAAATCGGAGAAAATTTTTCTTCACTCAACGCATAATTAAACTCTGAAATTCGTTGCCGGAGAACATGGTGAAGGCGGTTAGCTTAGCAGAGTTTAAAAAGGGGTTAGACGGTTTCCTAAAGGACAAGTCCATAAACCGCTACTAAATGGACTTGGGAAAAATCCACAATTCCAGGAATAACATCCTATATAATAAAACGTACCTCCAATGTTCTGAAGCCGAGAAAGTGAAGCCTTCACGCCTTGAAGCATTCCCGCAACGTTCCGGAACTACGTGTCGTCAATTGAGGAGATGGAGCCTTACAGAGCGCACGAATGCTTCAAGGCTTGAAGGCTTCACTTTCTCACACACACACACACTCACTCTCTGTCTCTCACATACACTCTCACACACAGACTCTGTCTCTCACACACTCTCTCTCACATACACTCTCACACACAGACTCTGTCTCTCTCACACACTCTCTCTGACACAAACACACACATACACACTCATTCTCTCTCACATACACACCATCTCTCACCCACACACACACACACTCTCTCTCTCTCTCTCAAACATACACACTCCGAGGAAAACCTTGCTAGCGCCTGTTTCATTTGTATCAAAAACGGGCCTGTTTTACTAGTGTATAGAATGTTTGTACGTTTGGGAAGCTCGCCAGGTGCCCTTAACCTGGATTGGCCGCTGTCATGGACAGGATGCTGGGCTCGATGAACCCTTGGTCTTTTCCCAGTGTGGCATTAATTATGTACTTATGTACAACAGAAAGGTGGTATCAAATCCATGACCCTTTACCCTTACCCTCATTTGTTTCATTGGCCCGTGATTATGTGCAGGTCTGAAATTACCAACCGTAGGGTCCATGTACAGACCTGTCTGCCAAGATGATGGTATATAAAGTTTTATGCAAAGACGAGGTACCACCGTATCCCCTTACACGCATATAGGAAAACTGTCCCTATCAGGTTTTGCGCCAGTTCAGGTGCCCCCCCCCCCCCCCCCATACCTGAGATTTAAGATTTCAAACGCAGTGTCAGTGATTTAGGGGGCAGGAGTGGTCTAATGGTCAGGGCAACAGGCTTTGATCCTGGCAACCTGAGTTAAATTTCCACCATTCAGGGCCCCTTATACCAAGCTGAGGCAAAAGGGGGCCGGCACTGGCGTTGGCGTGTGTTTTACACTTGCGCCGAGGCCCCCCTTTTACCGCAGCTGGTAAAAGGGAAGTCTGCTTTTCTACAGGAAATGGCCAGGTGGCAAGTAAAGCACTTGCCAAGCAGCCATTTCGGGGGGAGGGGGGGAGCCCTTTCTGCCACCCATTGAGGTGGTGGTAAGGATTTCCACATTAACCCTGCGGTAACCGGGTAGCACGTGGCACTGCCCGATTACCATCAGGTACACTCCGGGTACACTGGAAATGACGGTGTGCTAGGGGGTGGGAAGTACCACCAGGCTGCTGCAGTAGCCTGGAGATACTTCCTGTGTAGCGTGTGATAAGCCCGTGTTGGGTTTACCGCTACTTAGTGAAAGGAGCCCTTAGATAGTGAGCCCTCTAGGGACAGAGAAAGTACCTGCATATAATGCGTACAGCGCTGCGTACATCTAGTAGCGCTATGCAGTGGCGTAGCCACAGGTGGGCCTGGGTGGACCAGGGCCCACCCACTTTGGACTCAGGCCCACCCAAAATTGTGACATTACTACTACTACTTGTCATTTCTATAGCGCTACTAGACGTACGCAGCGCTGTACACTTGAACATGAAGAGACAGTCCCTGCTCGACAGAGCTTACAAACTAATTAGGACAGACAAACAGGAGATAAAGGAATATTAAAGTGAGGATGATAAAACAAGGGTTCTGAACAAGTGAATAAGGGTTAGGAGTTAAAAGCAGCATCAAAAAGGTGGGCTTTTAGCTTAGATTTGAAGACGGCCAGAGATGGAGCTTGACGTACCGGCTCAGGAAGTCTATTCCAGGCATATGGTGCAGCGAGATAAAAGGAACGGAGTCTGGAGTTAGCGGTGGAGGATAAAGGTGCAGATAAGAGAGATTTACCCAGTGAACGGAGTTCCCGGGGAGGAATGTAGGGAGAGATGAGAGTGGAGAGGTACTGAGGAGCTGCAGAGTGAATTCACTTATAGGTCAATAAGAGGAGTTTGAACTGTATGTGGAAATGGATAGGAAGCCAGTGAAGTGACTTGAGGAGAGGGCTAATATGAGCATAACGACCCTGCTGTGGTTGTTGGGGATCCCCAAACCTTGCCAGCTGAAGATTTTTTCTCCTTGGGCAGCCCTCGCTCTTCCAAATGTCAGCTAACAGCACTTGCCTTGAGCTGAGGGTGAGACCGGCCCCTCTGCACATGCTCAGTTTTTGCACATACAAAGCACTGAGCATGCACGGCCTGCTGGCAGCAGCATCGGTGGCTCCTCCAGAAGGAGGAGGAAATCTTCAGCTGGCAGGATTTGGGGATCCCCACCAGCTCAAGTATTTCGCCCTCTACACTCGACAGAAACAGCACTCTCTAAAGTCTGCAACGACCTGCTCCTCGCCAAATCCAGAGGACACTATTCCATCCTCATCTTCCTCGATCTATCCACTGCGTTTGACACTGTCAATCATGACTTACTTCTTGCCACATTGTCCTCTTTTGGGTTCCAAGGCTCTGTCCTCTCCTGGTTCTCCTCTTATCTCTTCCACCGCACCTTCAGAGTGCACTCTCATGGATCTTCCTCCACCCCCCATCCCCTTATCTGTTGGTGTTCCCCAGGGATCTGTCCTTGGACCCCTTCTCTTCTCAATCCACACCTCTTCCCTGGGCTCCCTGATCTCATCTCATGGTTTCCAGTATCATCTCTATGCTGATGACACCCAACTGTATCTATCCACACCTGACATCACCGCGGAGACCCAGGCAAAGGTATCGGCCTGCTTATCCGACATTGCTGCCTGGATGTCCAACCGCCACCTGAAACTGAACATGTCCAAGACCGAGCTCATCGTCTTTCCACCAAAACCCACTTCTCCTCTTCCCCCACTCTCTATCTCAGTTGATAACACCTTCATCCTCCCCGTCTCATCTGCCCGCAACCTCAGGGTCATCTTTGACTCCTCCCTCTCCTTCTCAGCACATATCCAGCAGACTGCCAAGACCTGTCGCTTCTTCCTCTTTAACATCAGCAAAATTCGCCCTTTCCTATCTGAGCACACCACCCGCACTCTCGTCCACGCTCTCATTACCTCTCGCCTTGACTACTGCAACCTACTCCTCACTGGCCTCCCACTTAGCCATCTATCCCCCCTCCAATCCATTCATAACTCTGCCGCACGTCTTATATTCCGCCAGAACCGATATACTCATATCTCCCCTCTCCTCAGGTCACTTCACTGGCTTCCGATCAGATACCGCATACAGTTCAAGCTTCTCCTTCTTACCTACAAATGCACTCAGTCTGCAGCCCCTCACTACCTCTCCACCCTCATCTCCCCTTACGTTCCCGCCCGAAACCTCCGCTCACAGGACAAATCCCTCCTCTCAGTACTCTTCTCCACCACCGCCAACTCCAGGCTCCGCCCATTCTGCCTCGCCTCACCCTATGCGTGGAATCAACTTCCTGTGGCCCTACGCCAAGCCCCCTCCCTACCCATCTTCAAATCCTTGCTCAAATCTCACCTCTTCAATGTTGCCTTCAGCAACTAACCTTAGACTGCCCCAATTTGACTGCCACTACTTGATTGTCTGTACATTTGTCCATTAGATTGTAAGCTCTTCGAGCAGGGACTGTCCTTCTATGTTATATTGTACAGCGCTGCGTAACCCTAGTAGCGCTTTAGAAATGTCAAATAGTAGTAGTAGTAGTAGTAAGTATTTAATATTTGGGGTTTGTGGGCAGGGAGGGGAGGAGAGAAGAGCAAACCGGAGGGAGGGGGGTGAATTCTATGCCCGCCCAGCTTGGGCTCAGGCCCACCCAAAATTGTCCATCTGGCTATGTCCCAGCGCTATAGGAATGATTAGTAGTAGTAGAGTGGGTACCTCTGAATCTGAGAGGCACAGGTTGGAAGCTGGGGAGGGGGTGGACAACAAGCTGGGAGATTTTGAGTGAGAAACGTTGTAGGGTACACAGAAAAAAAAAAGTCCCAGTACCTCCCTATTTACTGGCTGGGAACATCAATGGAAATCAACCAAAATAAGCCATGGATCAATAGATTTCTATTGATAACCTCTCTACTGGCTGGTTTGTAGCTGCCATTTGCTAATGTTACTGTTGTGTTGTTAATCCAAGCAAGTTGTTTAGATCAAACTCCACCTGTTGTGCCCTGCTAATTATCAGAAGGCCGTGGTAGTAGCCACAGTGCCCGCAGGCCCTTCCCAGGATCATGTGCTTCCTCTGTCACTGACTGAGCCATTGTGTCCCTGCGCCTCCTCTTCCCACCCTATCAGCTGATCGTCGCAGTCACATGCGACCCTTCCAAACGCAGCCGGCGCTAGGACCTGTCGCCTACCCGGCGCGTGCGAGAGCCCGGGGCTGCGAGTCCAGACCACTCATGTAAGCTGCTGCTGCTGCCTGTGCATTTGCTTTCTATGCGAGTTGCCTGCGACCTGTGCCGCCCTGCGCTGTGCAGCGTGTCCAATGCACCGAGAAAGGCGAAGTGAGAGGGGTGAGGGGGCAGCTGTCCGGAGCTATTTCGAGGTACGCTGGGGACACGTGAGGCTGAAGGGTACTTTGCAGGGCTCCCTTTTAAAAGCCTGGGCTGGAGGGAATAATTTGAACCCAAGTAAGTGATGAAGGGGAGCTGGAGCTTCTGTTTCCCCATAGGAGCCGGCTCAGTGGGTGCTTGAGCAACATCCCTTGTGGGGTTATTTCCATTGGGCTTTTGAAAAGTTGGCTCTGTGACCTCCAGCCCTACCTTCCACTGTGATTTTTGCAGGTCTCACTCTTAGCTTTCGGTTGTATCTGATGGAGGAATACTTAAAAGCAAACCCGGAATGTGTAGCCCTGCACTTGCTGAACATTGCATCAATTCAGGTGGGTTTCACGGGGTCCCCCCCCCCCTCCACTCTTTAAATCTGAGCTGGCTCCAGTCTTACCTGCTGAAAGGGGTCCTACAGGGTCGTAGATGTGATACAGCCAATGCGGTTTATATACATTATATACAGTCAGGAGAAAAACTGCTGCTTCCCCACATCTACCCTTGGGGCACTCCAAGTCAGGACAGGGAAAGCCAGTCCTGGTTTTACTTCCTGCTCCCCATACCCCTCATTCTATTTCTAGCTCCTTTGGTGAAGGCCATTTATAGCTTTCACTTGCAATGTCACAGTTTTCTACCTGTGTATTAGTGTCAGTGAGGACTGAGGAGCATCGGTGGGCAAAACTAAATTCCTGTCTTCAGAGTCTAATGAATTATGACTGCACACGTTCTGTTCAACCATGTCCAGTGTGCTCTGGGCTATTGAGAGGGAGAGGGTTTCCCTCTGGCTTAGCAGAGATGCCAAATTTACCCAGTTCATTGCTGAAGATTTCTGACGAGTCCTGGTTCTGAACTTAAATCCAAAAGCAGCATGGGATTTGTAGTGCCTGATCCAGCCCATTGAAATTATAAGAACATATGAATAGCCATACTGGGTTAGACCAATGGTCCATCTAGCCTAGTATCCTGTTTTTCAAAGTGGCCAAACCAGGTCACAAGTAAGAATCTCAAAAAGTAACAAGATTACATGCTACCAATCCCAGGGCAAGCAGTGGCTTCCCCATGTCTATCTCAATAACAACCTTGAATAGTTTTGTGTCATCTGCAGATTTAATCACCTCACTTGTCATTCCGATTTCCATCTCATTTATAAATATGTTAAATAGCACCAGTCTCAGTTCAGATCCCTGCGGCACTCCGTTGAGAGAAATGGCCATTTAACCTACCCTCTGTTTCCTGTCTAATAACCAATTCCTAATCCACACCGGAACCTTGCCTCTTATCCCATAACTTTAATTTTCTTAGGAGTCTCTCATGAGGAACATTGTAAAAAGCTTTCTGAAAATCCAGATACACTACATCAACTGGTTCACCTTTATCCACATGTTTATTCACACCTTCAAAGAAATGAAGCAAATTGGTAAGGCAATTTCGCTGAATCCATGCTGACTCTGTCCCGTTAAACCAGGTTTATTTATGTTTTCTGTAATTCTATTCTTTATAATCGTTTTCACTATTTTACCTGGCACTGACATCAGGCTTAGCAATCTGTACTCTTCCGGACCACCCCAGAACCCTTTAAATAAAAAATCGGCATTACATTGGCCACCCTCCAATTTTCAGGTACTACGTGGAATGCGTCTGATCTGGGCTTCCACGGTGGTAATTTTTAAACAACATCCATGCCTGATTTAAAGTCCTAACCTTTGCAGCTGATCCTTTTAGCTTCTTTTTAACCGTTTTCCTCATTTTACCATAGCTGCCCTTACGAAAATTAAATGCTGTTACAGTATATTTCCTTTGTGGCTTCACTCCAGGTATTAGCTCAGACTTGATCGTGTTACGATCACTGCTTCCCAGCGGATCCAACGCAGTTACCTCTTGTACCATGCCCTGCATTCCACTAAGGACTACATCTAAATTGGCTCCCCCTCTTGTTGGTTCCTGGACCAGGTGCTCCAACAAACAGTCATTTATTACATCTAGGAATTTTACCTGCCTAGCGCTCCCTGATGTAACATTTATCCAGTTAATATTGGGATAATTGAAATCAATGTAATTGTGCCACAATGCTACTAAATGAAACCCTGTATTGCAGGTGTTAATTCACGTATATTCATGAAAAAATGTGGAGAAAAAAAAGACTTCAGAAGCCATGGAGAAATCTCTTTACAGGAACACCTTTCAGAGTTTAGAGAACTCCTCTTCAATCACTAGTCTTCACGAAAAAAAAACCCCTCCACGCTTCTTATTCATGAAATACTTGCACACACTAGTGGCATAGCCACAGGTGGGCCTGGGTGGGCCAGGGCCCATCCACTTAGGGCTCAGGCCCACCCAACAGTAGCACATGTTTAGCGGTAGCCGCTGAAGATCCCAAGCTCTACCAGCTGAAGACTTCCCCCTGATAGTAACGAAAACGCTACTCTCCACGATACCAGCACCTGCACGCGGTCAGTTTTCAGCTCATGCCTGCTGCAGACTGCCAAGGTAGAAAGAAGCATTTTCCTGCCAGCTGAGATATCTTTTGGTGGTGGTGGGGGGGAGAACATTTGGTGCCCACCCACTTCTCGCCTAGGCCCACCCAAAATCTGTTGTCTGGCTACATCCCTGGTACACACACCTTTAACAATACAATAAGGCAGAGGCTAATTTCTACGCCATATATGCGGTGAAATACACTTTCATATATCACTTAGCTTGAGTAATCTTGGTGTCACCGGTCTGTATTCTATTCCCCAGTATCCGGTGATCATGAGCCCAACAGGAGAACCCTGTTTCGCCGCAACCGGGCTGTTTCAAGGGCTGAACAATGCTTCCAATTTCCAAGCTTCTCACATTCACCACGAGTAATGCCTCATGCCTCTTCTTGGCGTCTTTGAACATCGGAAGGCTTCTCCTTGTTATATACACATCATTTCCCCCATCGTCACTTCCGCAATGACGTCAAGAGCTACAGCAATACAACAGTAATATTGTGGAACAATTATTTTGATATATATTCCTTCACAGAAAGTTATATACCATATGACTTCATGTCTTTTATCGCCCCTAAGCTACCATTGTTTCCTTCCAAAGTTGCAATGCCTATGTTCCAATATTACATCCCTTAACGACACCTCAATTGTTTTGCTTAACCCTGCATAATATAATCCCTAACTATCTGTAACAAATTGTATTTCCAACATTCAACTCATATTGTAAGCCACACTGAACCCGCAAAAAGGTGGGAAAATGTGGGATACAAATGCAATAAATAAATAAATAAATAGTGATACTATAATCAGGAATTGCTATGGCGCAAGATTGGAAAACAGGGTTTGGCTTCCCACAAAATCAAAATGATGAAATTTTGAACATACCAGGTTTATCTTTGAATCATGCAGCATCAGAGGGAAACTGTTGTTTTGCTGTAGCTCTTTACAGAATGTTGACGTCATTGCGGAAGTGACGATGGGGGAAATGATGTGTATATAACAAGGAGAAGCCTTCCGATGCTCAAAGACGCCAAGAAGAGGCATGAGGCATTACTCGTGGTGAATGTGAGAAGCTTGGAAATTGGAAGCATTGTTCAGCCCTTGAAACAGCCCGGTTGCGGCGAAACAGGGTTCTCCTGTTGGGCTCATGATCACCGGATACTGGGGAATAGAATACAGACCGGTGACACCAAAATTACTCAAGCTAAGTGATATATGAAAGTGTATTTCACCGCATATATGGCGTAGAAATTAGCCTCTGCCTTATTGTATTGTTAAAGGTGTGTGTACCAGGGGTGTAGCCAGACAACAGATTTTGGGTGGGCCTAGGCGAGAAGTGGGTGGGCACCAAATGTTCTCCCCCCACCACCACCAAAAGATATCTCAGCTGGCAGGAAAATGCTTCTTTCTACCTTGGCAGTCTGCAGCAGGCATGAGCTGAAAACTGACCACGTGCAGGTGCTGGTATCGTGGAGAGTAGCGTTTTCGTTACTATCAGGGGGAAGTCTTCAGCTGGTAAAGCTTGGGATCTCCAGCGGCTACCGCTAAACATGTGCTACTGTTGGGTGGGCCTGAGCCCTAAGTGGATGGGCCCTGGCCCACCCAGGCCCACCTTTGGCTACGCCACTGGTGTGTGCAAGTATTTCATGAATAAGAAGCGTGGAGGGTTTTTTTTTTCGTGAAGACTAGTGTTCTCTAAACTCTGAAAGGTGTTCCTTTAAAGAGATTTCTCCATGGCTTCTGAAGTCTTTTTTTTTCTCCACATTTTTTCATGAATATACGTGAATTAACACCTGCAATACAGGGTTTCATTTAGTAGTATTGTGGAACAATTATTTTGATCTACTTATTCCTTCAACACATATTAGTGATAATTGAAATCACCCATTATTTTACTGTTCCCAATTTGCCAGTTTTCCTATTTTCTGTAAACATTTCTTCATCTTTCTGTTCCGTCCTGGTAGAGGGTAGTATGGCCCTACAATAATACTCCTTCCCTTCACACATGGAATTTCTATCCATAATGATTCCATGCTGCTATCTGTTTCATGTAGAATGCGTTGGGTTTTTTTTTTTGTGTGACTCAATTCCCACTTTAACACATAGCGCAACCCCTCTGCCCCCCAATTTGATCCACTCTTATCATTGCAATATAATTTGTACCCTGTTAACACAGTGTCCCATAACTCTCCCATCTTATTTTTTAGGCTTTTAGCATTTGTATGTAGACAAATTCTATTTTTTCCTTGCATCTACAAGCTGCTTAGAAATTGACCAGGATAATGTGCATCCTTTACTCTGCTCTTCCCTTTAAACACTCCTGGCTTTCTTTCACCATTGTTGAAACCTCTCTATTGGGATTCTCTAAATGTCCTGTTTGAATAGTATCCTTTGAGGATACTCCACACCAAACCATGCGTAACTGCTGGCTCCCCCCCCCCCCCCCCCCCCACATACTCATTTTAGTTTTAAAGCTGCTCTGTCTCCTTTTTAAAAGTTAGCGCCAGCAGCCTGGTTCCATTCCGGTTAAGGTGGAACCCATCCTTTTGGAACAGGACTCCACCTTAACCAATTTACTGCAAGTCCCATAATACACCGGGTTGGGATGGTCAGAAACCCAGGACTGTTCAAAAATCTCCAGCCGGATTTGGATAACTTGGCAGCGCTGTCTCAGGTGCTGAATTAACACCTTGTCCAGGAGTTTGTAGTTTGTCATTAGGGCTTGGGGTAATTTTAAGAAAAGTTTTTCATGTGTAAACCCTGTCTTGTATGGAAAATGGCTTTTGTAGAATTGTGCAACAGTATATACGCATATTTATTTATTTGTGACATTTATATCCCACATTATCCCAAACAAGTTTGAGTTCAATATTTATTTATTTGTGACATTTATATCCCACATTTTCCCACCTATTTGCAGGCTCAATGTGGCTTACATCGTTCTGTAATGGCGATCGCCAGTGGCGTAGGAAGGGGGGGCAGGAGGGGCGGTCCGCCCTGGGTGCACGCGCTTGGGGGGTGCCGGCCCCACTGGTTCCCTGCTCCCTCTGCCCCGGAACAGGTTACTTCCTGTTCCGGGGCAGAGAGAGAGCAGGGAACCAGCGGGGCCGACGCAGCTCCGAGTGACGTGCACTCGGGGCGGATCGGCCCTCGCGCAGGTAAGAATGCGGTCAGGGGGGTTGCGCTCCGGGGGGGGGGGATGCACTGCAGAGGGGGGGGTCGCGCCGTCCTGCACCCGGGGGGGGGGGGGCGCTACGGCACTGGCGATCGCCAATTCCGGAATGAGAAATACAAAGTGGTATTGTGTTAGAGTTCATAAGTGACAGAGTAAATTAAGCAGTCAGGTATAGAGAACAATATGGCTTATAGGATACGTAACAAAGAATAATGCATAAGAAAGTAGTTTGTTGTAAGAATCCAATTTTACAATATAGACACAGCAACAAGATGGTGCATGCTTAGAAGGTAAGGTCCGCCTTTTTGTGGACGATACCAAGATTTGTAACAGAGTGAACGCTCCGGAGGGAGTGGAAAATGTGAAAAAGGATCTGCAGAAGTTAGAAGAATGGTCGAATGTTTGGCAAATTCAATGCAAGGAAGTGCAAAATGATGCACTTAGGGAGTAGAAATCCAAGGGAGACATCTGTTCTAGGCGGTTAGAGACTGATATGCACAGACAGGGAGAGGGATCTTGGGATGATAGTATCTGAGGGCAAGGAAACAGTGTGACAAGGGGGTGGCCATAGCCAGAAGAATGCTAGGCTGTATAGAGAGAGGTGTAACCAGCAGAAGAAAGGAGGTGTTGATGCCCCTGTACAAGTCGTTGGTGAAGCCCCACCTGGAGCATTAGATTCAGTTTTGGAGGCTGTATCTTGCTAAAGATGTAAGAAGACTTGAAGTGGTCCAGAGGAAGGCGACAAGAATGATATGGGGCTTGTTCTAGAAGACATATGAGAAGAGACTGGAAGACCTGAATATGTCTACCCTAGAGCAGAGGAGGAACAGGGGAGATATGATACAGATGTTTAAATACTTAAAAGGTATTAATATGGAAACAAATATTTTCCAGAGAAGGGAAAGTGGTAAAAGTAGAGGACGTGAATTCATGTTGTGGGTTGGTAGACTTAGGAGTAATGCCAGAAAATTCTTTTTCACTGAGAGGGTTGTGGATGCCTGGAATGGCCTCCCGAGGGACGTGGTAACATAGTAAATGACGGCAGAAAAAGACCTGCATGGTCCATCCAGTCTGCCCTACAAGATAAACTCATATGTGCTACTTTTTGTGTATACCCTACCTTGATTTGTACCTGCCCTCTTCAGGGCACAGACCGTATAAGTCTGCCCAGCACTATCCCCGCCTCCCGCCACCGGCTCTGCCACCCAATCTCGGCTAAGCTCCTTAGGATCCATTCCTTCTGAACTGGATTCCTTTATGTTTATCCCACGCGTGTTTGAATTCCGTTACCGTTTTCATTTCCACCACCTCCCGCGGGAGGGCATTCCAAGCATCCACTACTCTCTCCATGAAAAAATACATCCTGACATTTTTCTTGAGTCTGCCCCCCTTCAATCTCATTTCATGTCCTCTCGTTCTACCGCCTTCGTATCTCCGGAAAAGGTTCGTTTGCGGATTAATACTTTTCGAATATTTGAACGTCTGTATCATATCACCCCTGTTTCTCCTTTCCTCCAGGGTATACATGTTCAGGTCATCAAGTC
Source organism: Microcaecilia unicolor (assembly GCF_901765095.1). Lineage (NCBI taxonomy): Eukaryota > Metazoa > Chordata > Amphibia > Gymnophiona > Siphonopidae > Microcaecilia > Microcaecilia unicolor. Next base: position 8,323,931 of record NC_044033.1, read on the forward strand.
TCTGCTCATACGTCTTGTAACGCAAATCCCTTACCATTCTCGTGGTATGAACACAGTGTGGGATGAACACAGCGGATCTCTAATTAGAAAATAAATGATATAAAAAAAAAAACAAAACTTAAAGGGTTGCATATGTGTTTGCATGTCAAGTGGTGCTTAGATGGTGACTGGTTGCATCAAATAACTAACGGAGGTTTTTTGCCTGTGATGACAGTGAGAACTCCAACTAATTTAAAGCCGTAGAGCTAGTTAAAGGAGTCTGTTGAGGCTTTTTCCTCCTAAGAAAAAACAAAGAACTTTGGGATTTGAAGACACAAGTTGTTAAGCACATTAGGATTTATTAGAGATTGCATCAACTAAGGCCAGTGCTGGGCTGGCTTGTACGGTCTGAGTCCCTCATATGGCGATCTGATTTAAGGTGGGTTGGAGAGAGCTTTGACGGAACTCTAGTGGTTTGGAACACGAGGACGGTGCCGGGCAGACTTTATGGTCTTTGTCCCACAAATGACAAGACGGGTTTGGATAGGCTGGAGTGGGCTTTGGTGGCATCTCCAGTAGTTGGGAAATAAGGACAGAGCGGGGCGGACTTCTGCGGTCTTATGTCCCAGAAATACCAAAGAAGACCATAATCAAGTAAATAATATCGCGTTCATTGTAGATTTAATCTTGAATTGATAATGAATGTGACTGTTGGGCAGACTGGATGGACCATTCAGGTCTTTATCTGCCGTCACTTACTGTGTTACTATGCTTATATGTGCATCACATGTAGGCTTTCCCAGGGGAGTAGTTTGGGTATAGTTGCAAAATATGTGTATATTTGACATTGTACATATATTTATTCCTTAGTTGGATCAAGTGTAAATGTGTGATTCAGCCAGTACACACCACTACGCCTGCCTGTCGGCCACAAAATGTAAAGTGCAGAACTCATGGCAGCTCCAAGAGGGGCAACAGCAGTGGTAAGGAAAGCCCAGAGGCAGGAGTGGCGAGCAGTGGCACCAAACCAAGACATGAAGCTACACTCATTCACTGGATTGCAGCAACAAGCCGATGCAAGAACTCCTTCTTCTAATTTCACAGCTGCTGTGCAGGGGTGCAGTGGAAGTAAAATCAGAAGATCCAAGTAGATGTGCTTCTCCTTCTGCCACAGTGAAGGGGGGGGGGGCTGCTGTGCTGTTGGGGTGGGAATGAGGGGAGGGGGAGATGATTAACTGTTGGGAGGACAGAGAGAGAGGAGATGCTTCACTATTGGCAGTGATGGGGTAGGGAGAGGGGAGTTGCTTCACTATTGGGAGGGATAGGCGTAGGAAGAGGAGAGATTGGGAGATGCTTGACTGTTGCAGAGGGGTAGAGGACAGATGTTTGACTTGTTGTGAAGGATGGGGAGAGGGAGTATGTTTGCCTGTTGGGAGGGAGGGGAGATGCTATCCTGTTTGGAGGGAAGAAGTAGGGAGAATGAAGAGATGCTTGACTACTGGAGAGGTACGGGTAGGAGAAGTGCTTGACTTTGGGGGTGGGAATGGGGAGAGGAGTTGTGCACTGTTTTTGAAGGAAGGGAAGAAAGGAGATGCTGGACTGCAGGGGTGGAAAGGGAAAGATCGATGCCAAAGTCAGATATAAGGGTGGAATGAAGGAAGACAGGAGGAGAAATGGCTAAAGAACAAACAACCCTGGAAAGAATTAAGAGAAAACAGAGAGAGCCAAGCAGAAAAGAGAAACTGGGACCAATGTGCTTGGAAAAAATAAAATGCCCAAACAACAAAAGTAGAACAAGTACTGTGTAATTCAATGTATTAATTGGAATATATCAGCTTTGGGAAATGTGCATCTCTGATATTATTATATTTGTCATATACCTTTCCGGTGATAGTTCATGACAAGTTTGTACCTGAGGCAGTGAAGTGTTAAGTGACACAAGGAGGGTTAGTAGGATTTGAACCCTAGTCTCTCTGGTTCACAACCTGCTGCAGAGTGACCTTCTTGAGGTTTTATGTTACATTTCTTTGTCTGCATATTTCTGTTTTTCATTTATGGTGCCTTGTTCTGTGATTTTGTTTGTCTGACTGAAGTCTGGTGTTTGGCTAGTGTTCCTTGCTGTAGTGAGTCTGGTGATTCCGTCATTGTGCAAGCCCAGAGTATCTTGTGGATAGTGTCTCCGCACATGCCTGTGAGATCATTCCAGTCTTCCCAGCTGCGCTCAAGTCATTTCACGCTTCTCTTGCATCTGTCATCGATTCTTCTATGTACTGCTCTGCATTTGACTGGTGCTACATTCTTGAAACGTGATCGTGTGATCTGGCTTTTAGAAAGTGGTTAAAGATGTATTTGTTCATGCAAACTTTCCCAGGGTGACCCACCCACCCACCTGCTGTGATTAGCTTAGTCGATTGCTCTGTATTATTTTGATGTTACACTGATTCGCTGCTGTTCAGGCAACCTTTTATATCATCTCCATAAATTGAGAAGGGGGCTCTGAAAAGTGGCCCCTGCTATGATAGGATCAGGGCTGGAACTACTGAACTTGCTCCTAGAGGATGTGCACCTAACTCAAGACTTACCTGTATTTGAGGAAGCAGATGTAAGCCTGGCTTTTCTCCCAAGGCTATGTGGATACTGACAGTTTACTCATTCCACGCCTGGACTATTTTGCTAAACACCCTGTAATTAAATCCAGTCAAATGCAGCATGGACTAGGCGAGGCACTGGCTCAGGGTGCCAAAAGCCTTCCTCACCTGCTCCCCTGCACTGGCCAACACCTCCATCCTTGGGTCTGGCAACCCCTCTCTCTCTCTCAGACCACCCTTCCAGTCTACCTTTTAAATGCGGTTGTCTCCTCGGGAGCAGCGTTTTCCCTAATGCTGCCTGCACCAGCTCTGGTGTCTTCTCTCTGCCGTGCTGGGCCATGTCCCACCCCATCCCACTTTGAAGTAACTTCCTGTCTCCACAGGGGCACGGCAGAGGGCAGATGCCGGAGCTGGTGTGGGTAGTCAAATGCCAGTGCTGGAGGGGGCAACCACATTTAAAAGTAGACTGGGTGGGTGGCCTGAGAGAGGAGACACCAAAGTAAAAGTTGGTTCAGGGTGCCGCAGTCCCCTTAGCCTGCCCGAGTCCAGCTGCATGTATAATTTTACCCTCAGTGTAGCCACCTGTCTGTTTACACCAATGACTTTGACTTACCATTTTGTCTGTCTATAGATCCCCTCTGCATGTGTCCCCTCTGCTGTCTTGACGGTCAGATGTTTCAGTTGTATGAATGTTTATTTGGATTGGTCTCTCGCTTTTTCAGTAATAGCTAAAGGTGAGTTACATTTGGGGCAATGGAAGGTTAAGTGATTTGCCCACAATCACGGTGGGATTTGACCCTTGTTTCCGTTATTCTTAACCTTCTGCTCTAAGCATTAGGGCTACACCACTGTATCCTATTATTGCTGTTGTTATGTTTCAATTTGCCAGTCTCCAGGTGTTCTGTGCATTAGGCTGCCATGGGCTCATTTAATAATGCTGTTAGTTCAATGGAAGCTGCCTATATCCAGCCTGGGAGGTGGGTCTCTGCATAATGGTGGTTGATCACTGTGAAAGGCGGACTATAGGACATCACTATGATGTGCCTGAACCTGGGCAGACTTCTACGGTCTACGCCCTGATCGTGACTGAATAGATAAGGATGGGCTGGAGTGTAAATTTTAGCTTCATAACTTAGTACAAGAACAGTACTGGGCAGACTTCTACTGTCTGTGCCCTGAGAAAGGCAAGGACAAATCAAGGTCAGGTATACATATAAAGTAGCGCATATGAGTTTATCTTGTTAGGCACACTGGATGGACCGTACAGGTCTTTTTCTGCCGTGACCTACTATGTTACTATGTTCACTCGGAATGTACCTCCAGGCGTTTCTGCTGCGCAAGACGGGAGGAAGAGCCCCACGATAGAGAGTGAAGCATCGCCCAGCCCAATTGGCCCAGTGGTTTCTACAGTTCTCCGAAGAATGACGATACCTGAGGCGTTGTTAGCGTCTATGGTTCTGTCCCTGTTGGCCTCTGATGGGGACAGGCTTCACCCTCTACTTCAGCACCTACTGTCATCGCCGTTTCTGGAGCGACCAAGGAAGCCCCATGAGAGAGGGGTTGGTGCTTTTCCTCCTGGCTAAACCATCAAAGGTGATTCTTGATACTATCTGGGCTGAGTTGGAGTCCATCTATAAGGTATGTTATTTCATTCCCAATGCTGGCCGAGAATTTTCATGGGGTTCAGACAGCTGAAGAAACTTTAAAAACATATGGTTGGAAGATTGAAGAGTTGACAGGCCAAGTTACTCAGGTTAAAAATTCTCAAGCTACTTTATTACAGGATAATTTGCTATTTCAAAGGGAAATTTAAAATTTTGAGAACTATACTAGGTACCTGAACTTGCCTCTGTTAAATTTTCCTCTGTTAATGACAAATGAGAGATTTTCAAAGCTGGGGCTGGGGGGTCAGAGCTGGCTGCGGCAGGAATGCCAGATGCCACGTGGGAGTGAGAGAAGGAAGGTGAGAGAGAATTACTTGAATATAAACCATCGATTTATAGTCCGGTTAACAGTGGAGGAGTAGCCTAGTGGTCAGTGCAGCAGACTTTGATTCTGGGGACCTGGGTTTGATTCCCACTGCAGCTCCTTGTGACTCTGGACAAGTCACTTAACCCTCCATTGCCCCAGGTACAAATAAGGACCTGTATATATGGAAACCGCTTTGAAACCTCAGGCAGTATATCAAGTCCCAGTTCCCTTATGACATCACAATATCAGAAGTGAGCCAAGTATCGGGCAATCAAGCCATTGTGACATCACTGATGAGGTTGGCTCTTACTGGTGGAATGAGTGGAGGAGTAGCCTAGAGGTTAGTGCAGTGGACTTTGATCCTGGGGAACTGAGTTCAATTCCCACTGCAGCTCCTTGTGACTCTGGGCAAGTCACTTAACCCTCCATTGCCCCTGGTACAAAATAAGTACCTGAATATATGTAAACCGCTTTGAATGTAGTTGCAAAAACCTCAGAAAGGCGGTATATCAAGTCCCATTTCCCTTTCCCTTATGACATCACAATATCAGAAGTGAGCCAAGTATCGGGCAATCAAGCCATTGTGACATCACTGATGAGGTTGGCTTTTATTGGTGGAATGAGTGGAGGAGTAGCCTAGTGCTTAGTGCAGTGGACTTTGATCCTGGGGAACTGAGTTCAATTCCCACTGCAGCTCCTTGTGACTCTGGGCAAGTCACTTAACCCTCCAATGCCCCAGGTACAAATAAGTACCTGTACATAATATGGAAACTGCTTTGGAGTAGCAAAATCCACAGAACGGTGGTATATCGTCCCCTTCCCATTCCCCCCCCCCCCCTTTTTTTTAGGGGAAAAATGTTATCCCGTTTTATGTGCGGATGGGTTTATATTCAAATATATACGGTATAACAAATGTGAAAAACAGACATTAATTAGTACTGTGATGCCTCCTAAAGCTCAAATTCGAAAACTGATCTCTACAATACCATTCAGGACCCTGGAAAGTGGAAAGGATTATGAGTTGGGATAGTTTGGGCTACAGCCCTGCAAGTTTTCATAGAGACAGTTCCACAGACTCTCAGGGGCCGTTTTACTAAGCCGTGTTAACTGTTTGCGCACACGGATTTGCCCGTTAAACAGTGAATGTGGAAAACAAGGTTTTGGGGGCAGGAAGGAATGAGAAGGACTGTGCCTTACAGTTAACAGAGAGGCTAGTGCTGCAAATTAATGGTTAATGCAGACTAATTATCTGCATTTAGTTGACAGGGATAGTAAATGCATGCAACCCTCTCCGAAATCACCCAGCAGTTAATATGGGGTTGTGGATTGGAGAACTGTTATGTATATGTGCAGAGAAGGGCGATGAAAATCATAAAGGGAATGGGATGACCTCCCTATGAGGAAAGGCTAAAGCGGCTAGGGCTCTTCAGCTTGGGCGGCCGAGGGAAGATATGATAGAGGTCTATAAAATAATGAGTGGAGTGGAATGGGTAGATGTGAAGCGTCTGTTTACGCTTTCCAAAAATATTAGGACTAGGAGGCATTGGATGAAGCTACAATGTAGTAAATTTAAAACGAATCAGAGAAAACGTTTCTTCACTTAACATGTAATTAAACTCTGGAATTCGTTGCCAGAGAATGTGGTAAAGGCGGTTAGCTTTGCGGAGTTTTAAAAAGGTTCGGACGGCTTCCTAAAGGAAAAGTCCATAGACCATTATTAAATGGACTTGGGGAAAATCCACTATTTCTGGGATAAGCAGTATAAAATGTTTTGTACATTTTGGGATCTTGCCAGGTATTTGTGACCTGGATTGAAAACAGGATGCTGGGCTTGATGGACCTTTGGTCTTTCCCAGTATGGCAATACTTATGTACTTATGTACTTATACTGCTTAACTGTAGTAGAGCAAAGCGTTTCACAATACAGTTACTTGCTTTGATCCAAATCTGAGCTCAGGGTGAATTACATTTCCAGCTATAGGAGTATTTCCTTGTCCAGATTGGCTTTCAGTCTGTAGTACTTGTACCCGAGACTGAAGTAATTTGCACAGGGTCACAGAGCGTCAGTGGAAGAAACAGGATTTGAATGCTGGTTTCCCAAATCTGTGATTCACTTCTCCAAGTTCTGAGCAACTCCTTCGCTCCGGTTACTTCTGTTAATTTTGCCTGTTACCTTGCAGAAATTGCAAAACGTTAGGGGTCCTTTAATAAATAGGGGCCAAGGGGGAAGTGAGGGAGTGAGAACAGGGAGAACCGTCACATTTCCGATTCAGTTCACTTTATCGACATGACAGTTTTTAATGGTGGACATTTTACAAGCACTATTCATGCTTTAAACGTGGCTCTCTCGGCACGTCGTTGTCTAAAGCACGATCTCGGAACAGGTCAGAGCGAAACGTGGACGCAGCAAAAATGTAGAAAATGGCCAGAAGCGTGTCTGAGCGGTCCGGGGCGTGTCATAGGCAGTGTGACATTCTCGGTGTCTATCATCGGTTCCAGGTAGCACATCGACTTGCAGGGAATGCAAGAAAATCATTAGGTCTAATACCACCTATAAAGGACGAATAAGTGGCACCGCAGAATGTCTTTGCGACCGCTTGGGTTGGTGCTGAGTGGAGGAGAGACGATACCAGAGTCTGTGAGCTTGACTGCTGTCTGTCTGCAGTCCCACACATACCACTAGCGCCCTCTGGAGCCCACCTCTCGCCCCTCTGCTTTCCTGCCCCCACCGACCTCTCCCCTGCTACCTGTGTGCCCCCCTCCACATCCATCCCTGCCCCAACTGAATCCCTTTCTGTCTGTGTCTGCTAAGCCACCTCTCTCTATCACCATGGGCAGCCTCTGGGTGTTGGGGGGGGGGGATGGTTTAAACTTTTCTAAATAGTTTTAGCTTTGTAGAATGTAGTTTTTAGGAAGGCATGTGGGATAACGTATTTAGGAGGAAGGGGGTGTTGTAAATAGTTTTCCGTGTTGGGAGCTTATCGATGCATGTGGGTCTGTTTTTCTAAGGGGGGGGGGGGGATTACACCTTGTACATTTTTTTGTGGTGTCTGGTGATGGGAAACTTGCTGATGTGGCCAGGTTTCTGTAGGGATGAATGAAAGGGCTCATTTGAGCCAACATGATGTGGGAGACATGTTCTATTACTGAAATGAAGAGATGATACAATGTATTAGTCCTAACAATTGACCTTATTCTGTTCCCATTCAAAACCCCAAAACGAAACCAGAGCTGTTGAGCAGATAAACCTAGGCATGGCTTACCCTGAGTACTGGAGTCCACGTTTCTCCTGTACCTACCCCCATATACTTTTGTCACAGCGGGAGGCACTAAGATGGTGGCTGCATGACGACTATGGTCATGCGGGGCCTTGGGGAGGTGACCATGGGTGTGGGGGATGGGATGAGAGTCTGGAGAGAGATACGTGCCCTGAGCTACCTCATGACTTCTGAGAGTCCATGTTTCTCAGCCCACATCCCCTCCACAGTGGTGACCAGGAGGCCCGTGATGTGGTGCTTATGCGTGAAGAGCGGAAGCAGGTCCTCGCACAGGGAGTCAAACTGCTGCCAGACTTCATGTAGCCACCCTGGCTCAGGAGCCTCATGGTTATCACCATGGGCATCTGGGTAGGGACCATTGGCTCCAGGGGGGGACGTCCGCTAGAGTGTGTCTGCTGTCCGACCCCAGTAGCTGATGTCCACCAGCCTCCCCTGCTTGCCCTTCTGTTGTAGAGATGAGCTCTAGGGCCGGCATTGGGCCCATGGCACCCACCTCCCCTACCTCCATCAACCACAGGCATTATTAGCTCTGGAGGTGGAGAAGGGCCCATGGTGTTGGTGTAGCGTCTCTGTAGACTCCTCTCAGCCTTGCCCTCCTGGTGGATGGGATGGAGCTCCCCGCCTCTCAGTGCCCCCACAAGTGCTGGTCATGCCTATGTGTAAAGGCTTGGGCTCGTGTGTATGGCACACGAGGGACAATCCTACCTATTTGGTAACGCATGGCCACTGGGTGAGGAACAGGAAGTTGGCATCAGAGGGGCGGGAACTTTAGAGCCAACCATGTGCACATGGAGTCTGCAGCCCATGACTTCTCTCTGTTGTTTTGCTGCTGCTCTACAGAAGCAGTAGCAATGGTGGGGGTGGCAGCTGGAAGAAGGTCTTATAACATACCGCCCCCCCCCCTTGCCGTGTGCCATGTGTTGAGATCCTGTGCTGTATATTTATTTTTTTATTTTGTTACATTTGTACCCCGCGCTTTCCCACTCATGGCAGGCTCAATGCGGCTTACATGGGGCAATGGAGGGTTAAGTGACTTGCCCAGAGTCACAAGGAGCTGCCGGTGCCGGGAATTGAACTCAGTTCCTCAGGACCAAAGTCCACCACTCTAACCACTAGGCCACTCCTCCACTGTTGCTACTATTCCACTAGCAACATTCCATATAGAAGTCAGCCCTTGCAGATCACCAATGTGGCCGCGCAGGCTTCTGCTTCTATGAGTCTGACGTGCAGGACGTCAGACTCACAGAAACAGAAGCCTTCTACATGGAATGTTGCTAGTGGAATAGCAACATTCCATGTAGAATGTCCAATAGTAGCAACATTCCATGTAGAAGTCGGCCCTTGCAGATCACCAATGTGGCCGCGCAGGCTTCTGCTTCTGTGAGTCTGACGTCCTGCACATACGTGCAGGACGTCAGACTCACAGAAACAGAAGCCTGCGCAGCCTTCTACATGGAATGTTGCTAGTGGAATAGCAACATTCCATGTAGAATGTCCAATAGTAGCAACATTCCATGTAGAATCTCCAATAGTATCTGTTTTATTTTTGTTACATTTGTACCCTGCGCTTTCCCACTCATGGCAGGCTCAATGCGGCTTACATGGGGCAATGGAGGGTTAAGTGACTTGCCCAGAGTCACAAGGAGCTGCCTGTGCCTGAAGTGGGAATCGAACTCAGTTCCTCAGTTCCCCAGGACCAAAGTCCGCCACCCTAACCACTAGGCCACTCCTCCACTGTTGCTACTATTTGAGATTCTACATGGAATGTTGCTATTCCACTAGAAGTCGGCCCTTGCAGATCACCAATGTGGCCACCGCGCAGGCTTCTGCTTGTCTGACGTCCTGCACGTACGTACATGCAGGACGTCAGACTCACAGAAACAGAAGCCTGCGCAGCCTTCTACATGGAATGTTGCTAGTTGCTAGTGGAATAGCAACATTCCATGTAGAATGTCCAATAGTAGCAACATTCCATGTAGAATCTCCAATAGTATCTGTTTTATTTTTGTTACAATTGTACCCTGCGCTTTCCCACTCATGGCAGGCTCCATGCGGCTTACATGGGGCAATGGAGGGTTAAGTGACTTGCCCAGAGTCACAAGGAGCTGCCTGTGCCTGAAGTGGGAATCCAACTCAGTTCCTCAGGACCAAAGTCCACCACCCTAACCACTAGGCCACTCCTCCACTCACTCTCTCCTGTGACTGAGACAAATGCAGATCGGTCCAGAAATGACTTCTTCCAGTGCTGTACCCTGAAGGATCATAAAACAGAGCTATTAGTGCAGCCCGTGATTTTGTTTTTCCCCCTCCCCTTCCAGGTCACACTGGGAACACAACTCTGTGGCCTTCCATAATTGGTTGTCATTGCAGGGATGGCCAAGTTACCCTGTTCAGGCTGGAGATTTTGGGACAATCCTGGTTTTGAACTTGCATCTCAAAGCATTCTGGGATTTGTAGTGTCTGATCTGCCCATGGAAATCAGTCCTGCAAGAACCCGGAATCCAGGACTCTCTGGAACTCTCTAACCTCTCCTCCCCCCCTGCTGTTTACAGATTGGTGTAATTCACTCCTGTGCCAAGGTTCTAGGAAAACAGCCAGAGAGTAGAATTAGCTTAAAGTTTACTGCGGCTTCTTGGCTGCTGCACTGCCTGCTTTTCATTTAAAACAGAGTGCAAAAGGTCAGGCACTCCCTCCTATTTTCTGAGTCAGTGAATCTCCTAAATGAACTGAAGCTGATAAAACCTGGACAACAGACATCGGAGCAAAGCAGTTAAGAAGACCTTCCCGCACACTCTAAATGCGTGGTATTCTATAAATGGTACCAGTGGTGTAGCCAGACCTATCATTTTGGGAGGGCTCACAGTTAGGATGGGTGGGCCTCTTAAAACTACCCCCCCCCCTTTGTCCTGCGTCTCTCTCTCCCTTTTCTCCAACCCCAGATCCAGTATTATCCCCCTGCCCATGGCCTGGCAGCCCTGCAGGTGTACCTCAGCATTTTCTCTGGCATAGCAGCAGCACGCCTTCATCGTCTGCACCGCCGCCACGATCCTGCATCTATCTCCCTATGTCTCAGCAGCAGCGGACCACCGGTAGCGATTCATGCTGCCTCCTGCTTTGTTCTAACCCGGAAGCGTCTCCTCTGCCACGCGCCTGCGTCCTGCCCCAGCAGAAACAGGAAGTTGTAATAATGGGGGCGGGACGCGGCAGAGGAGATGCTTCCAGGTTAGAACGAAGCAGGAGGCAGCAGGAGAATGCAGCACTGAATTAGCGGTGTGAGGGTGGGGTGTATACATAGTAACATAGTAGATGACGGCAGATAAAGACCTGCATGGTCCATCCAGTCTGCCCATGACAAACTCATATGTGTATACCTTACCTTGAATTTGTACCTGTCCTTTTCAGGGCACAGACCATATAAGTCTGCCCAGCAGTATTTCCCGCCTCCCAACCACCAGTCCCGCCTCCCATCACCGGCTCTGGTACAGACCGTATAAGTCTGCCCTCCCCTATCCTCGCCTCCCAACCACCACCCCCTCTTCCCCCCAACTGCTCCGCCACCCAATTTCAGCTAAGCTTCTGAGGATCCCTTCCTTCTGCACAGGATTCCTCTCTGCATATCCCACGCATGTTTGAACTCCGTTACTGTTTTCATCTCCACCACCTCCCACGGGAGGGCATTCCAAGCGTCCACCACCCTCTCCGTGAAAAAATACTTCCTGACATCTTTCCTGAGTCTGCCCCCCTTCAATCTCATTTCATGTCCTCTCGTTCTACCGCCTTCTCATCTCCGGAAAAGGTGCGTTTGCGGATTAATACCTTTCAAATATTTGAACGTCTGTATCATATCACCCCTGTTCTTCCTTTCCTCCAGGGTGTACATGTTCAGGTCAGCAAGCCTTTCTTGGGTGGGGTGTATGTGTTATATGTGTGCGTGTCTGCATTTTCTTGTATGCGAGGATGGGGTGTATGTGTTTTGTAGGTGTAGGTATGTAAGTGTGCATGTGTGTTATATGTACTTGGGTGTATGCGTTTCTGTGTGTATATATGTGTGGATTCATTTTGCACATACCATGACAGTCATGAGCCTCACTCCTAAGCCAGGGTATGTGGAGTTTGATCTCAGTCTCACCGTAGTAACTTGCATTGAGCGACGGAGACCTTCCCTCTGAAGTTCATAAGATGTAACGTGGCTAGGCAGCTTAGCCAGGTGCTCTTGAAAGTTCTTTCTGATCAAGGCTGTGGCACCCAAAACAATAGGGAAACATTTCTGTTTCACATTTTCTTGGTCTCGGACTGTATTTCTCAGTACTTGAGGCTCTTTCCTCTCTCCACGCGATTCACCGAGAGCGACACGTCTGTAATTGATTACTGTAACAGTATTTTCTTTGGCTGCAAAGCCCACATCCTGAAGAAACTTCAAACTGCCCAAAATACAGCAGCGAGACTCATCTTTGGCAAATCACGTTTTGAGAGTGCAACTCCTCTTCGTGCAAAACTACACTGGCTCCCCATCAAAGAGCGCATCAACTTCAAAGCCCAGACTTTAATCCACAAGATATTACACTTTAATCCGGACTATATGACAAATCTGGTTGACCTCCCAGCAAGAAACATGTCTGTATCTTCGCGACATTACCTCAACCTGCACTACCCCAACTGTAAAGGTCTCAAGTACAAAACTTATTTTGGATCCAATTTCTCCTTCCTGGGCAGCCAACTCTGGAATGCACTCCCTAGACCTATCCGAGCAATCCATGACCATCTACCATTCAGGAAAGCACTAAAAACCCACTTATTCAAGCAAGCCTACCCAAAAGACCCAGATCAACCTTATAAACCCATCTACCTAACACACACCGCAGAGACAACGACACTGACCATCCTTATCTCCCACCTAACCCCCTCTCCATCATCTATCTCTACCTACCCATTCATACTATCACTATGCTATACTTAGTTTCTTACCATATCTAAAAATTCAGTATTACCTACTACTGTGTAAGTCGCATTGAACCTGCTTTTAGTGGGAAAGTGCGGGATACAAGTGTAGTAAATAAATAAATAATGAAAGGGAGTGTTGATGCCCCTGTATGTCGTTGGTGAGGCCCCATCTGGAGTATTGTGTTCAGTTTTGGAGGCCGTATCTTGCTAAGGATGTAAAAAGAATCGAAGCGGTGCAAAGAAAAGCTACGAGAATGGTATGGGATTTGCGTTACAAGACGTATGAGGAGAGACTTGCTGACCTGAACATGTATACCCTGGAGGAAAGGAGAAACAGGGGTGATATGATACAGATGTTCAAATATTTGAAAGGTATTAATCCGCAAACGAACCTTTTCCGGAGATACGAAGGCGGTAGAACGAGAGGACATGAAATGAGATTGAAGGGGGGCAGACTCAAGAAAAATGTCAGGAAGTATTTCTTCACGGAGAGAGTAGTGGATGCTTGGAATGCCCTCCCGCGGGAGGTGGTGGAGAGGAAAATGGTAACGGAATTCAAACATGCATGGGATAAACATAAAGGAATCCTGTTCAGAAGGAAAGGATCCTCAGGAGCTTAACCGAGATTGGATAGCAGAGCCGGTAGTGGGAGGCGGGGCTGGAGGTTGGGAGGCAGGGATAGCGCTGGGCAGACTTATATGGTCTGTGCCAGAGCCGGTGGTTGGGAGGCGGGGCTAGTGCTGGGCAGACTTATACGGTCTGTGCCCTGAAGAGCACAGGTACAAATCAAAGTAGGGTATACACAAAAGTAGCACACATGAGTTGTCTTGTTGGGAAGGCTGGATGGACCGTGCAGGTCTTTTTCTGCCGTCATCTACTATGTTACTATGTCGACGCTACTCTAGTGTTTTTCTCTTTTTTACCACTATCTCCGGTTTTCTGGCATCCAGCTTTTAATCAGTTGGGATGGGAATGTCCCAAGTGACCATAACCTCTTCGTTTAGGGTCATGATCCCAGTGCTGTTCTGGTACACTAATGTTGTAATGTTTACAGAGTTTCCAATGAATAAGATGTACCACTTATGTGTGTTTTTGTCTGTGTACTGTGTTGACTTTGTGTTTGTCTCTACCTGGCAGAGTTAACAGGAGAGAGACAGTTTGAAAGGAACAAGTCCCTAACTGCTACTTTTCAGTGTATCAAAGTTTCTAATGCATTGGACTTTTTATTAGAGGACTTTATTTCTCTACAACCCTGGTCCAATCTGGCCTATTAAAAAAAAAATTGTGTCTTTTGAGAACGAGAGGTACAGAAGTCAAGATGTTGTTTCCTTGAGACTTACCTACGGGACGCTCTGTTTTCCATGGCGTTTCTTATCTGAGTTGCGGTCTTCTTTTCTCCCCCGACATGAGGAAAGGAAAAGACCCGGCACCTCCCTCGGCAGACTACGCTGTGGGATTATCAAACTCCTACGGTACCTGCACCGACTCCAAAAATGATCCCGCCAACGCGTTTAAGCACCAACAGCAGTGGTGACCAGGTTTCCATGAGCCCGTTCGAGCGGACATCTCCCCAGCTGAAAGTGGGCTTACTTCCTTGATTCCCTCCTCTAGGTAAGAAACCCTTTACATCTGGGACCTGAGGGTCCTCCTTTGGCCTTACCTCAAAAGGCAGAGGAAGGAGATCTTCGTTCAGTAAGGGGTCCTTTTACCAAGCTGCGGTAAAAAGGGCCCTGCGCCAGGTTAGTGTCGCGCTAAAAAAAATACGGACAGATTTTCCATAGGTCAGGAAATGGCACCCACTTTGGACTTACTGCCCCTAAGCGAGTTATCTTCTGTTTTGGGGCTGCAACAGCCCATGTTGGAGATGAGGCCTCTGGTTTGACCTCCATTAGGGAGGAGCTGAGGACACAGACTCTTAACTACATTAACTAGTTCTTCTGACTCTCAGGCACAAGTCTTGCATCACATGCCAACAGACTGCCTCCTCCAAAAACTGCCCCGTTGCAGTTGGCTAATGAATCTATTATTAGAGACAAATTATCCTCCCTACAGAAAATGGAATGTTTGGAAAATCAGTTGAGAGAGAAAAATTAGAGATTTTTGAACTTCCCTAAATCTCCTCTGATTACAGCTATACAGATGGTGAAAACGTATTTTAGGAAGTTCTTAATATACCAACGGAGGCCAATACCACCTGTAGTTTTTTTTTTTTTGTTTGTTACATTTGTACCCTGCGCTTTCCCACTCATGGCAGGCTCAATGCAGCTTACATGGGGCAATGTAGGGTTAAGTGAATGTTTTAATATATTTTTTATTTTGTTACATTTGTACCCCGCGCTTTCCCACTCATGGTAGGCTCAATGCGGCTTACAGGGGGCAATGGAGGGTTAAGTGACTTGCCCAGAGTCACAAGGAGCTGCCTGTGCCTGAAGCGGGAATCAAACTCAGTTCCTCAGGACCAAAGTCCACCACCTTAACCACTAGGCCACTCCTCCACTGTTGCTACTATTTGAGATTCTACATGGAATGTTGCTATTCCACTAGCAATGTAGAAGTCAGCCCTTGCAGATCACCAATGTGGCCGCGCAGGCTTCTGCTTCTGTGAGTCTGACGTCCTGCACGTACGTGCAGGACATCAGACTCACAGAAACAGAAGCCTGCGCAGCCTTCTACATGGAATGTTGCTAGTGGAATAGAATCTCCAATAGTAGCAACATTCCATGTAGAATCTCCAATAGTATCTATTTTATTTTTGTTACATTTGTACCCTGCGCTTTCCCACTCATGGCAGGCTCAATGTGGTTACGTGGGGCAATGGAGGGTTAAGTGACTTGCCCAGAGTCACAAGGAGCTGCCTGTGCCTGAAGTGGGAATTGAACTCAGTTCCTCAAGACCAAAGTCCACCACCCTAACCACTAGGCCACTCCTCCACTATTGCTACTATTTGAGATTCTACATGGAATGTTGCTATTCCACTAGCAATGTAGAAGTCGGCCCTTGCAGATCACCAATGTGGCCGCGCAGGCTTCTGTGAGTCTGACATCCTGCACGTACGTGCAGGACGTCAGACTCACAGAAACAGAAGCCTTAGCAGCCTTCTACATGGAATGTTGCTAGCGGAATAGCAACATTCCATGTAGAATCTCCAATAGTAGCAACATTCCATGTAGAATCTCCAGTAGTATCTATTTTATTTTTGTTACATTTGTACCCTGCGCTTTCCCACTCATGGCAGGCTCAATGCGGCTTACATGGAGCAATGGAGGGTTAAGTGACTTGCCCAGAGTCACAAGGAACTGCCTGTGCCGGGAATCGAACTCAGTTCCTCAGTTCCGCAGGACCAAAGTCCACCACCCTAACCACTCCTCCAATGTTGAGGTTCGGGGGGGGGGGGGGGGCGGCTAAAATGTGCCCCCTCACCTCGGGCTCTGGACCCCTCCCTCCTGCCGAAGTCTGGCTATGTCCCTGGTAAAAAGGGTCAAAATTTGGAAGCCCTGATGTTTGAGGAACACTTGAATCTTGTTGCTATTTGGGAGACATGGTTCAATGATTCCCATGAATGAGATGCAACCATACCGGGATGTAATCTTTTTAGGAAGGATAGGGAGGGCCGAAGAGATAGAGGAGTGGCACTGTATGTGAAAAACAATAATTGGAACATAGCTGCTGAGAGGGGGGGGGGCAGGGGGGGAAAAATTCCACGAGCCCGGGGCTCCAAGGGGGGCCTGGTGCCGCAGTCCCACCTGCCCTCCGTCGTCGACCGTTTGCCCTCTGCATTGAAATTGCAGTCTCACCTCCGTGAAAGCAGCGCTGCAGGCAGCAGAACACCTCTCTTCGGGCCTCCTTCCCTCCCTGTGTCCCGCCCTCATCTGACGCAACTTCCGCGAGGGCAGGACGCAAGGAGGGAAGGAGGGCCGAAAGGAGGCATTCTGCTGCCTGCAGCGCTGCTTTCACGGAGGTGAGACTGCAGTTTCAATGCAGGGGGCCCGGCCCGGTGGCGGACGGGGTGGGGGAGCGGCGGCGACCTCGGGGGGGGGGAGCAGTGGCTGCGGTGACCTCGGGGGGCGGGGTGGGGGAGCGGTGGCGACCTCAGGGGGGTGGAGGGGTGAGCGGCAGTGGCGACGACCTCTGGGGGGGGTATGGTGGCATGGGCGGGGCCCCGGGGGCAGCCTTGGCCCGGCTCAGTCTCTCGGCGGCCCTGAATTGGAACAGCTGAAATGCACTGAACCAGGGGCGTAGCTAGAAAACAGATTTTGGGTGGGTCTAGGCAAGAAGTGCCCCCCCCCCCCCCAAAAAAAAAAAATATATATATCTCAGCTGGCGAGAAAATGCTTCTTTCCACCTTGGCAGTCTAAAGCAGGCATGACTGATAACTGAGATTGCACACTTGCCGGTATCGTGGAGAGTAGTGTTTTCATTACCATCAGGGGAAGTCTTCAGCTGGCGGAGCTTGGGATCCCCACCAGTTACCGCTAAACATGTGCTACTGTTGGGTTGGGCCTGAGCCCTAAGTGGGTGGGCCCTGGCCCACCCAGGCTCACCTGTGGCTACGCCTCTGCACTGAACCTGGGGAAAAGAAGAAGCTATATGGATCATCCTGGAACCTGTATCCACATGGCTGTTACCTACAGACCTCTGGCACAAATGGAGAAGCTGAACACGGATCTAACTTGTGGTGACTTCTGTTTGTGGCAATATTTTTCTTCTGACTTTATTGAACTTTTCAAAAGTATAGTGGAGGAGTGGCCTAGTGGTCAGGGTGGTGGACTTTGGTCCTGAGGAACTGAGTTTGATTCCCACTTCAGGCACAGGCAGCTCCTTGTGACTCTGGGCAAGTCACTTAACCCTCCATTGCCCCATGTAAGCCGCATTAAGCCTGCCATGAGAGGGAAAGCGCAGGGTACAAACGTAACAAAAAAAATAGATACTATTGGAGATTCTACATGGAATGTTGCTACTATTGGAGATTCTACATGGAATGTTGCTATTCCACTAGCAACATTCCATGTAGAAGGCTGTGCAGGCTTCTGTTTCTGTGAGTCAGACTCACAGAAGCAGAAGCCTGCGTGGCCACATTGGTGATCTGCAAGGGCCGACTTCTACATAGAATGTTGCTAGTGGAATAGCAACATTCCATGTAGAATCTCAAATAGTAGCAACAGTGGAGGAGTGGCCTAGTGGTTAGGGTGGCGGACTTTGGTCCTGGGGAACTGGGTTCGATTCCCACTGGAGGCACAGGCAGCTCCTTGTGACTCTGGGCAAGTCACTTAACCCTCCATTGCCCCCTGTAAGCCGCATTGAGCCTGCCATGAGTGGGAAAGCGCGGGGTACAAATGTAACAAAATAAAAAATATATTAAAACGTTTTTTTTAAATTAATGTGTCTTTTCTCCAGTTTTTCTCCCACTCCAAATTTGCTCCTGTTCCATTACATTTTTGGAAAGTTAATTTGCACCAGGACAGGGAGACAGATGGACATTCTTGACCCCTTGTGTATAATTTCTTTCCAACAATCCATTGGGTTGGAAAGAATAAAAAGGCGAGGGCGGGGGAGCCAACGAAATATGAAAGAGGAAGAGGAGACAAACCTGTGAAAATAAGCAGACAAGGGGATGGGAAAAAGGCAGCACTGTGAGAAGTAAATGTTCAACCAAACTTAAGGTCTGAGCAAATCCCTCTGATCAAACAGATGAGCTGGGGAAGGGAAGCCTAGCGTCCAACACATTTTGGACTGAATCAGGGTCGTCAAAGGAATAATTCTTTTATGTGGAAGCTCATGAAAAATGTACATGAAGTTGCCACTACCTGAGAACGCTTGCTCAAAAACGCTTTAACTCCTCAATTGAGCAGCTCTGAAGAAAAACATCCTTCTTTTGATGCCAAAACAGCTCAGATTTACATGGAAAGTTTCAGTAACTAGTTGCGATCCATCATCTCCCAATACCAGGCTGGAATATTTGCACTGCTGTCTTTTCACAGGGTTGTTGGCAATTTCAGTTCTGGCAGTTAGTGCTGTTGTGCTGTGCTACATTTTCTTTCCGTGTCGCTGTAACAGCACGACCACCCCCCCTCCCCCCTCTCTCTTAGACGACCTGGATAGTGAATAAAGTGACTGAATCATCTGCGTATAGCAGATCTATGATCGCTGAATCATTTAGGGTTAATCCTGCAATTGAGGATCTTTCCAGGCCTGGAGGGGTGTTACTGATGTAGATATTAAAGGATTAGGACTGATTGGCCTGCTTCCCTCTTCCATCCTGCCTGAAGCTCTCCGTCTGTAACCTTTACAGCTGATGGATGAAAGCATAGAAGATACAGCTGGTAAAGGTCCCTAGTCTGCCCCTCCACACAAACTGCTCAGCTCCACAAGCCTTTTTCTCTCACAGATCCTCTGCGCTTGTCCTAGGCCTCCTTAATTCAGATACCGCCCTCTCCTCCATCTCGACAAGAGGCTGTCCATAAGGAAGTAGTTCCTTGGATTTCTCTTCCTTTCAGCTGAAAGATGTCTGCCTGCCTTCTGTGCATTTCTGTTAGAGAGGGATTCAGTGGCGTAGCCAAACCCAGTATTTTGGATGGGCCCAGAACTAACTTAGATGGGCCATTCCACGGCACGGCATTACATTGCCTACCCCACATCAACATCTCTCCTCCTCCGCGGCATCCTGGCATCTGACCGCCCGTCGCTGAACCCCGTCCCTCCCTGGTGTACCTTACCGGTGTTGCCGGCGCCTGCAGTGATTCAGTTATTGCTGCGCAGGCTTCCAACAGCCGGGTCCCGCCAGACAGGAAATGATGAAAGCGAGGGTGGGACCCAATCGATGGAAGTCTGCAGGGCCGGCGCAGGCAGCAATAATGGTCGCTGCAGGCACCTGGGGGCACCTGTAAGGTACACCAGGGAGGGACGGGGTTCAGTTACAAGTGGGCAGATACCGGGACGCCGCAGAGGAGAAGAAATATTGATGTGGGTGCTGCCGCAGGGTGGGCCTGAGCCAAGAATGGGTTACACTCCGGCCTTGGACAAGCTTCCCCTGTCCTGGTCCTGCTCCCAGCTGGACTCTGCTTGTCCACTTGAAGCTCTCACACCCTCTCCAGTTGCTACTTGTAGGGGCAGGCTCCCAAGGCAACAAAAGATCTCTTGTACCTCACCACAGACTCTATTAAAACCCAAATTCCACCCCTGCTGTCACTCTCCACAGGGAAACCACTTTCTTTTCGCCTCTGGTTCCTCTGGGGTACAGAATTTACCTTGTCCTAGGAATTTTGCCTTAAGGTACAGGAGTCCTAGTTGAAACTGAGCTGCTGCTGCTGCAGCTTTCTACCCTGCGGGACTCTTCCAGCGTGGGATTAAGGCCTGCACTGTTCTCCCAAGTCTTGAGAACAGTCCAGGATTTGAGGGATCAGGTTGATCACACACTGCAGCAGCCACACGGTGCAGGAAGGTCCTGGCAGCTACTGAGTTTGAAGCTGTAGCATCCAACTGCTTTGGTGCTGGTAGAGGGACAGAGAAGTTGGGGGGAGGACCAAGAGGCTAAAAAAAACTGGAACAAGAGAGCACTGGATAAGGAGAGCACTTAAGGAAGATGAGACAAGGGGTAAGGGATGTGTAGGGATGGAGGAGATGGGGTGGAGGAACAGAGATGAGTAGAAGATGAGCAGGGGAGACTTGCTGTGTGTGTGTGTGTGGGGGGGGGGGGGGGGGGGGGGGGGGGGGAGACAGAAGAAGGGAAATGGAGTGGAGGGAGTGGCTTAGTGGTTAGTGTGGTGAACTTTGGTCCTGGGGAACTGAGGTACTGAGTTTGATTCCCACTTCAGGCACAGGCAGCTCCTTGTGACTCTGCGCAAGTCACTTAACCCTCCATTGCCCCATGTAAGCCGCATTGAGCCTGCCATGAGTGGGAAAGCGCAGGGTACAAATGTAACAAAAATAAAATAGATACAATTGGAGATTCTACATGGAATGTTGGTACTATTGGAGATTCTACATGGAGATTCTACATGGAGATTCTACATGGAATGTTGCTACTATTGGAGATTCTACATGGAATGTTGCTACTATTGGTGATTCTACATGGAATGTTGCTATTCCACTAGGCTGCGCAGGCTTCTGTTTCTGTGATCTGACATCCTGCACGTACGTGCAGGACGTCAGACTCGCAGAAGTCTGCGCGGCCACATTGGTGATGTGCAAGGGCCGACTTCTACATGGAATGTTGCTAGTGGAATAGCAACATTCCATGTAGAATCTCAAATAGTAGCAACAGTGGAGGAGTGGCCTAGTGGTTAGGGTGGTGGACTTTGGTCCTAGGGAACTGAGTTGGATTCCCACTTCAGGCACAGGCAGCTCCTTGTGACTCTGGGCAAGTCACTTAACCCTCCATTGCCCCATGTAAGCCGCATTGAGCCTGCCATGAGTGGGAAAGCGCAGGGTACAAATGTAACAAAAATAAAATAGATACTATTGGAGATTCTACATGGAATGTTGCTACTATTGGAGATTCTACATGGAATGTTGCTACTATTGAGATTCTGTTGCTACTATTTGAGATTCTACATGGAATGTTGCTACTATTGAGATTCTGTTGCTACTATTGGAGATTCTACATGGAATGTTGCTACTATTGGCGATTCTACATGGAATGTTGCTATTCCACTAGGCTGCGCAGGCTTCTGTTTCTGTGATCAGACTCGCAGAAGCCTGCGCGGCCACATTGGTGATCTGCAAGGGCCGACTTCTACATGGAATGTTGCTAGTGGAATAGCAACATTCCATGTAGAATCTCAAATAGTAGCAACAGTGGAGGAGTGGCCTAGTGGTTAGCGTGGTGGAGTGGAGGAGTGGCCTAGTGGTTAGGGTTGTGGACTTTGGTCCTGGGGAACTGAGTTCGATTCCCACTTCAGGCACAGACAGCTCCTTGTGACTCTGGGCAAGTCACTTAACCCTCCATTGCCCCAGGTACAAATAAGTACCTGTATATAATATGTAAGCTGCATTGAGCCTGCCATGAGTGGGAAAGCGCAGGGTACAAATGTAACAACAACAAAAAAAAATGGGACTTGTTATACCGCCTTTCTGAGGTTTTTGCAACTACATTCAAAGCAGTTTACATATATTCAGGTACTTATTTTTTGTAGCAAGGGCAATGGAGGGTTAAGTTGTCCTTTTTTGTCCTTTAGATTGTAAGCTCCTTTGAGCAGGGACTGTCCTCCTTTGTTAAATTGTACAGCGCTGTGTAACCCTGGTAGCGCTTTAGAAATGTTAAATAGTAGTAGTAGTAGTTAAGTGACTTGCCCAGAGTCACAATGAGCTGCAGTGGGAATCGAACTCAGTTACTGAGGATGTAACACAGTGTGGGAGGAGGAGGGGAGGTGAACTGAGAGGGAGAATGTTGAGTTGGATCTGGAGGGAGACGGTGTTGAATGAGGGGGGGGGGACTGTGAGTGTATATGAAAGAGAAGTGTTGCTTAGCAGGGGCATAGCCAGGCAACAGATTTTGGGTGGGCCTAGGCAAGAAATGGGTGGGCACTAAGTGTTTTGGCCCCCCCCCCCCCCCCCCCACCAAAACAATTATCTCAGCTGGTGGAAAAATGCTTCTTTCCACCTTGGCAATTTGCAGCAGGCATGTGCTGAAAACTGAGCATGCGCAGGTACTAGTAACGTGGAGAGTAGCGTTTTCATTACCATCAGGGGGAAGTTTCAGCTGGCAGAGCTTGGGATCCCCACCAGCTAAATGTGTGCTACTGTTAGGTGGGCCTGAGCCCTAAGTGGGCGGGCCCCAGCCCACCCAGGCCCACCTTTAGCTACGCCACTGTTGCTTAGGTTTACGAGTTCTAGATTTTATGTATTTTTGGCAATCTGTGGAGCCCAAGAGGAATTGTTGACATTTGAAACAACAACAATGAATGAACAGGACTCTGTTGCTGCTCTGCCTCCAGCTCAGAGCTTCCTTGGACTCGGCGGATTGCTGAAATAAAAATAGCTGAAAGTCCGAGCTCTAGGCTACAGTGCACTGTTCCCTCGCTCCTGGAGAAGATCGGCACCTGCATCTTGAAGTAAGAACGTTTCAGCTTAGATTACTATTCATAGACAGTGGTTATTCTGGATTCGTATTACAACCCTTCCTGTCCTTTTTGGGGTCGTACCTGCCTTGCATGCTCCCCTATAGGGTACCACACCTTCCGCAGTGATTACTCTGTTGCAAATGTTGGTAGCATCCGCAAAAGGGCAAAAAAAATATTGACGTGCCGGAAGAAGACAGATTTCTGCACATGTAACTATCGTCCTTGTAGTAACTTCATTTCTTCTCAGAACCTTTTGTTGCATCCTGCTCAACCAGTTTCTTAATCAGTCCGCCCCTTTAGAACTGGTGCCAAATGATTATCATAGACGTTTGCAGTGGTTGAAAGTTGAGGCTGGGGTGCCAGAAAGAATTGGAGCAGGTGCACGGCTGCACGCCGTGCTGCTTATGTGTTTGTCAATCAGTGTCTGCATGGTACAGATAGGGCGGGTGGTTTAGTGCTTTGGGAGGAAGCAGCCTGACTTCTGTGCAGAGTTTTTGCAGCTTCTCAGGAGGTTTAGTGTTTACAAAACAGTTTGCTAATGTAACTGTTGACACAGATCTGTGTGTAATTATTTGGATTAGGGCAAGACTGCCCAAAACCTGTCCTGGTGACCCCAAAGTCAGTCAGGTTTTCACAATATCCATCATGAATAGGCATAAAAACATAAGAATAGCCATACTGAGCCAAACCAATGGTCCATCTAGCCCAGTCCTACTTCCAACAGTGGCCAATCCAGATCACAAGTACCTGGAAGAAACCCAATTATAGTAGCAGTATTCCATTCCCCGGGCATATGGACTTTTCCTCCAGGAACTTGTCAAACCTTTTAAAACTCAGATAACTGCTGTTACCACATCCTCCGTCAGAGTTGCAGAGCTTAACTATTTTTTTAAGTGAAAAAAATGTTTCCTCCTATTTGTTTTAAAAGTATTTCCATGTAATTTCATTGAGTGGCCCCCCCTGGTCTTTGTACTTTTTGAAAGAGTGAAAAAAATCGATTCACTTTTACCCATACTACTCCACTCAGGATTTAGACCTCAGTCATATTCCCCTTCGGCCGTCTCTTTTCCAAACTGAAGAGCCCTAATCTCTTTAGCCTTTCCTCATACGAGAGGAGTTCCATCCCTTAATCATTTTGGTTGTTCTTCTTTGAACCGTTTCTAATTCCACTATATCTTTTTTGAGATACGGCAACCAGAATTGATAAGGTCTACACAATATTCAGTGGGGAATGATTGATTTTTTTTTAGTCTTTCAAAAAGTACAAAGTCTTAGGGGACATTCAATGAAGTTTCATGGTACATAAGCCAAGCCAGGTCACAAGTACCTGGCAGAAACCCAAATAGTGGCAACATTCCATACTACCAATCCCAGGGTAAGCAGTGGCTTCCTCCATGTCTATCTCAATAGCAGACTGTGGACTTTTTCTCCAGGAACTTGTCCAGACCTTTTTTTAAACTACTTTTTAAATGACCAGGTGGAAATATTTTTTCCAGTCATCAAATAGTTAAGCTCTGGAACTCGTTGCTGGAGGATGTGGTATCTGTGATTAGTGTATCTGAGTTTAAAAAAGTGTTTGGATAAGTTCCTGGAGGAAAAGTCCATAGTCTTGTTGTTGAGGTAGACATGGGGGAAGCCACTGCTTGCCCCGGGATTGGTAAGATGGATTGTTGTTACTAATTGGGTTTCTGCCAGGTATTTGTGACCTGGATTGGCGGCCACTGTTGGAAACAGGATGCTGGGCTAGATGGACCATTGGTCTGATCCAGTATGGCTACTCTTATGTTCTTATGCTTGAGACCTAGTCAGCTTTAGATGAGATCTCCAGTTCTGAGACTTCTTGAGTCCCCTGGTCCCGCTTCTCTAACTCCCATAAAAATGAAAGCCCCCCCCCCCCCCCACCCCTCCAGCCAGGCCCAAGCTTTTAGCTTCCCTCCCATTATACAAAGGAGATAGTAAGAGTATGCTTTAAATATAAAACTTTATTATGCATACAAAGGCTTATAAAACTAAGTGTAAACAAGGTACAAGGACAAAATAGATGATGCCAAATAATAAACCAAGGGAACAGTGAACAAAGTCCTCAAAGATATACACTCAGTTAAACATATCACCCCCCCCCCCCCCCCCCCCCCCCCCCCAGAGCTCAGACATCAATACAGTTCATTGGGGAAAATGGTGGGCCGCTCAGCCGTTCAGAATGCGACTTCTGGCAGCAGGGGTCAGGGTGGACCAAAAGGGCCTCCCTGGAACCTGGAAAAACTCACCCGCAGGGGAGGAGAGGTCTTGAATGCGACACCAGTG
Organism: Microcaecilia unicolor; assembly: GCF_901765095.1. Classification (NCBI taxonomy): domain Eukaryota; kingdom Metazoa; phylum Chordata; class Amphibia; order Gymnophiona; family Siphonopidae; genus Microcaecilia; species Microcaecilia unicolor. Next base: position 8,349,050 of record NC_044033.1, read on the forward strand.
TTGCAAAATGATGCCCAGAAGTATCAAAACAGACCAACGATAAAAGCAGGCAAGGAGACAGGGAAATTGACATTTTCCAAATAGAAGTGGTGAAACTGGAGAGAACCCTCTACCCAAAGGGTCACTATGACTGGACATGTCCAGAACATATGTCCAAGGCAGGCCAGCCCACACCCACACTTCAGTAGACGCCTTTTTAGTGGAGACATAAAGACGCGTAGCAGTTGTGTACTGCATCTCCCAAAACGAAATGTCATTGTGTGTTTTTAGGCTCTTAAGACCAGCCACGAGCCACTCCTTAATGGACACTCCAAGGACGATGGACCAGGCCAACATTAAGGAAGTGTGGAGGAGCATAATTGAACGGGGGCACCCATCTCTAAGCACGTCCCTGTAAAGGGGCGTCTCTGACCGTATTATCGAAACAAGATGGGCGTCCATCTTTCATTTCGATAATATGGTTGGGCACGCCCAAATCTTGCCATTTACGTCAACCTTAGAGATGGGCAACCTCGGTTTTCAACGATAATGGAAACCAAAGACGTCCTTCCGAAAAAACGGCCAAATCCAAGCCATTTGGTTGTGGGAGGAGCCAGCATTGGTAGTGCACTGGTCCCCTGACATGCCAGGACACCAACCGGGCACCCTAGGGGGCACTGCAGTGGACTTCACAAATTGCTCCCAGGTGCATAGCTCCCTTACCTTGGGTGCTGAGCCCCCCAAACCCCCCCCTCCCCCGGTCCGCCTGCTTGAAGTACACTGCACCCACTACAACTGTTCCAGAGACATGTATACTGCTGCGATGGACCTGAGTATGGCATTTGAGGCTGGCATAGAGGCTGCCAAAAAAGTATTTTTAAACTTTTTTTCTATGGTGGGTGGGGGTTAGTGACCACTGGGGGAGTAAGGGGAGGTCATCTCTGATTCCCTCCGTTGGTCATCTGCTCAGTTCAGGCATCTTTTCACGGCTTGGTCATGAAAAAAAATGGACCAAATAAAGTCGGCCAAGTGCTCGTCAGGGACGCCCTTCTTTTTTCCATTATCGGCCGAGGACGCCCATATCCTAATCACGCCCCAGTCCTGCCTTCGCTACCCTGCCGACATGCCCCCATGAACTTTGGTCGTCCCCGCGATGGAAAGCAGGCGAGAATGTCAAAAAATCAGCTTTCGATTATGCCGATTTGGGCGCCCTTCTCATTCAAAAATGAGCTGGATAGTCTCTCTGCGGTGTCAGAAGATGTCGATGATGAAACCACAGTGGCATATTACATTGTGAGTTAAAAAAGTATAGGCAGTGGACAATTGCTCATATACCTCTGAGGTGAGACAGGAAGATGGCAGAGTTTGCCACATAATGGCCAAATTGCAAGTAGGCATAAGAGTCTTGAGAGGACAAGTGGAATTCCTTTTGCGGCGTTGCAAAAGATTTAATACGGCCCTCGTCCATCAGAACTCGAAATAAGTACCAGAGGCCCAAGCCTTCCCTGCAGGTAAAAGAGGGGGAATCCGTGCCAGCAAATAGGCTCCATTTTTATGCAGGGGTAACGAGGGTGTCCGCCCAGCATCCAAGCCATGAAACTTGCAGACCTACTTGCAAACACATCGCCAAGGTTGATATAGTCAAAGTCTTTGAACAAGTGATGGGGTCCGAGGAGACACAGCATGAAGTCAAGCAATAACATTTAAGAAAATGACTGTGGGGATCACGTACATAAAAGTAGCCATGGTGACAAGACAGCATATACAGCTGCAGGTATAGGGTGGGGTGCTTATGTGTTTTTAAGGAACAGGCTCAAAAGAGGTACCTTCCTGCCTTGTTAACTTGGGCACCCTGTCCTAAAATTAACCCCTTAAAGTCTAGATCACAGATTCCTACTACATTGCGTCATTGCACAGACTCAACAATCCATTTAAATCAATGTTTGATAAAAGAATTATGAGAATCCCATAGGAAAAAAAAACACTCCATGTAAGGTTACAGACCAATGCAAAGAAAACCAAATACATGACATCAGACAGTTTGAAAGTGGGCCTGCTAGTCTGTGGTGTGCAGTAGACCAGGAGAAGGAATTTAAATATCTAAGATCAATGATTTTGGCGTCAAGAGTTGCTGTGACTTTCCATATTGCAGCCATATTGGTAGCACCCAAGTGGCCTTCTCTAGTCTACAATGGTAGCTGTGGAAGAAGAGAAAAAATATCCACCAGAAGACGGAGAACTCTAGACGCCCCACGGACCAGAGGTATGTATAGGGAAAAAATCCCCCAACTAGAAGCAATACGCATCATCGAAGAAATTTTACAGCAAAGGAAAACTCACAACAGGATACCCAATCATCTAATTTTGACCTGTGCGACCATTGCCTTAACTAAAAATTATTTCCGCTTCAATGATGTATACTACCAGCAGGTTAAGGGCACTGCCATGGGCGCAAGCATGGCGCCGGATCTAGCAAACCTCTATGTGGGCAATTTTGAAAAAGTACACCTCGCTAACCACCCGTTTCTTGAAAATATAAAAATCTATCGACGCTACATAGACAATGTTTTTATTCTGTGGCAAGGAGATGAGGATACGCTTTTCTTATTCCATCAATGGTTAAATGCTAAAGATCCAAAACTTAAATTCACCATGGAATATAATAAAAATGAAATTCATTTCCTGGATATCTTAATCAGCAAAAATGAGTATTTTTTCAAAACAAATATCTACAGGAAACCTACTGATCGCAATACGTTTTTACATTACTCAAGCTACCACAACCCCAGCCTCAAGAGTAATTTACCACTAAGCCAATTTCTTCGCTTACGCCGATTATGTTCAGATTTCGATGACTTCTTCCACCAAGCACAGATTTTGAAAGACAGATTTTCATCAAGAGGATATCCATTAGAACACATTAACAAAGGATTTAATAGAGCTGCACAGACAGATCATACTGACCTGCTTTTACCAAACAAAAAAAGAAACACACCAGATATCGTCTGTACAATGAAATACTCTTTCCTGGCGAAACACATTTCGAAGTCCGTTAGAAAGCATTGGCATATTCTTGAAGGTTTGGAATGCTTCAAAAACAAGGAATTGGTCGTAGCTTACTTCAGAAATAAGAATTTGAAAGAACATCTCGTACCATCAACATTACCAGACGTTGCTACTATTTTGCCACCACTTGGACATCACAAGTGCGGCCACTGCAGTGTTTGCATTCACTGCATTGAAACCACAACTTTTTGTCATCCCGTCACCAATAAACCTTTTAAGCTAAATCATACCTCAGGCTGTACAACTGCATCGGTGATCTACATCATCATATGTCCGTGCCCAAAGCTATATGTTGGCAAAACAATCAGAGCTATTAAGACAAGAATCATCGAACACAGGAGCTGTATCAAGAGGAAAATTGACTCTGCACCGCTGGTTGAACATTGGCTTTTTGGATCTAAAGTTTTTTGTATATAAGATCTTCACCAAAAGATGGAGAGGGGGTGATATGGATAAACGTTTATTACAAGAAGAACAAGAACTTATATTTGATTTAAAAACATTGACACCTGATGGACTGAATAATGGAATTGATTACAGACCATTTTTGTGAACACATTCTACCCCCAGCAGTAACATAGTAACATAGTAGATGATGGCAGAAAAAGACCTGCATGGTCCATCCAGTCTGCCCAAGACAAACTCATATGTGTATACCTTACCTTGAATTTGTACCTGTCCTTTTCAGGGCACAGACCATATAAGTCTGCCCAGCAGTATTTTCCGCCTCCCAACCACCAGTCCCGCCTCCCATCACCGGCTCTGGTACAGACCGTACAAGTCTGCCCTCCCCTATCCTCGCCTCCCAACCACCAACCCCTCTTCCCCCCACCTGCTCCGCCACCCAATTTCAGCTAAGCAAGTAAAACATGCACTATTCATTTCCCCTTTCTCTTATTTATTTTCATTTCTATGTATTTATTTATTTATTTCTTCCCATTAAGCAGTTAATATATTATATGTTTCTCATCAATTAATTTATATTTTCATTTTCATTATTATTTTTCATTTTTCATTTTTCAGATTAATTTTAATTCTTCCCCCTTTTTTTACTCATTTTTTATTTTTTATTTTTCATTTTTTATACACTTTTTTTTAAATTTATTTCTCTAGTATATATCAATTTTCATCAAAACGTTTCACATCATTTGTTCTTCTGTTTTTAAGTCTTAGTTTCCCCTCTTTTCCTATACCGTCATCCTTGTACTAATTGTGCAATATTTCATAGTTTCTGTTTCCTTTTAGTCTATCACCGTCATCCTAGTACTCCACTTTTTTTCCTTTGAAATGCTTTTGTCATTTCCTTTCTGTTTGTCATCCTTCCTGTGGAGTTTTTTTTTTTTTCAGTTTTTGGCGCCCTTTTTGCCTTTAATGCTTAGCAGCCCTCATGAGCACTATTTGCTTATTGCAGCGTTCTATGCAAGCGTTGTGTCAGAGGAGACAACGAAGCACGCTCACCTTCACAATGGTCTTTCTAAAGGTAAATGCTTTAAGCTTTTTCTGTATCATTTTATGTGGCCACATATTCACATCAGTTTTTACCTATTTAAGCCCATTTTCTGTAAAAATCGCTCCAGTTTTTTTTCATAAGTTTCTTCTTGTTTTCAGCTTACATTTTCACCCTTAACTTTGTACCGTGCCAGTTTAAAATGTAGAGTTTGTGGATCTGTTCTGCACAGATTGCTCTTGTGCTCAGCCCTTTATCCAATTGTTTATTTTATATAATAAGTGCATATTTTGTGCGTGTTTTAATATTTCATTTGGGCACTTTGCAATATGTTTTTCAACATATTTTCCCAATCAGGGCTCCAGTTTACCACTATTTCCAGCCCTTTGATGATGAGAGAGATATATATGTGCATTACATTCACTGGCTATGTGGTCATTTTTTTTTAATCATTTTTCTAACAATCAACATAGAATTCATCTTGCTGCTTCACTCACTTTTTTTTATTATTGTTTCACCTCTTAACCAGACCTCCCTTTGTTGAGGATTTGCCTTCATCAAATAGTTCTCAAAAGCATTCGGCATTAAGGTCAGTGTTACCACACTCATTATCAATTTTTTTGAGTCTGCCTTTTATTAATTTCTTTCGTCAATTTTCTGAATCTGCCATTAATTGATCACTTTCGTTTAATTTTTATTTTTTTCAAACACATGCATATATGTGCTATAATCTTTTATGTGTTTAGACATGAGAATTCTTTGACATTTGTATTTATTCATGTGCAAATTGTATTTATATAAGCACACCATTTTATGTGTTTATATATTTATTCATTGTTTGACCCCCCCTTTTTTTAATATATGAGAGGATTCATTTAATTTTTAATGTGTATAAATTCACCTTTGAATGCATTTGGTTATCCATGTTTAACGTATCCAATCCACACTGCTCTCTTACTTTGTGTAGACATGAGAATTCATTTACATATTGTTATTTATTTATATGTACATCATTTTTATACAAGCACACCATTTTTTGTCTTTACATATTTTTAAATATGGAAGGTTTTATTTTATTTTTTGATGAATTTAAATGTTTTATTTTCTTAAAAATTTAATAATCCGTTTAAATTCATATTCATTCTTAAATGCATCTAATTTGTTATTATTATACATACTTTTTTATATAATAACATTTAAAATTATAAAATTAATTTTAAATATTTAAATGTATATATATATGTTGTCTACTTTTATATTGTTTTTATGATTTATGTATTCAAAATTTGATTATAGACTCCTGATGCAGGCCTAACGGCCGAAACACGACGTTGTGTCGAGTCTTTTACCTCAATAAACATCTTTATTATTATATATCCTTTCAGTCTTTGGAATCCTTGGTCGCCCTCCCACTTTTATTTCATTTCTAGCTGTGGAAGAAGCCCAGTGTTACACCGAAGACCGTTTTTTAATGCCGCAGTCACGCTCTTCACCAGTGTTTCCCAAATTCTTGAAACTAAGTAACCCTTAAGTCAAACTAATTTCAGCCAATTACTCCCGAGCTCCAATATGTAACAAATACAGGTCATTGCAACTGGCATACGGAACGATAATCTGCGATTTATTTTACTCTCATATCGCCTGTATGGCCCCGCGACAGGAAGTGGTGGTATATAAACCATAGTAACATAGTAGATGACAGCAGAAAAAGACCTGCACAGTCCATGCAGTCTGCCCAACAAGATACTCATATGTGCTACTTTGATTTGTATCTGCCATTTTCAGGACACAGACCGCAGAAGTCTGCCCAGCACAAGCCCCGCCTCCCACCACCGGCTCTGCCACCCAATCTCGGCTAAGCTTCTGAGGATAAGTACATAAGTAATGCCACACTGGGAAAAGACCAAGGGTCCATCAAGCCCAGCATCCTGTCCACGACAGCGGCCAATCCAGGCCAAGGGCACCTGGCAAGCTTCCCAAACGTACAAACATTCTATACATGTTATTCCTGGAATTGTGGATTTATCCCAAGTCCATTTAGTAGTGGTTTATGGACTTGTCCTTTAGGAAACCGTCTAACCCCTTTTTAAACTCTGCTAAGCTAACCGCCTTCACCACGTTCTCCGGCAACAAATTCCAGAGTTTAATTATGCGTTGGGTGAAGAAACATTTTCTCCAATTTGTTTTAAATTTACTACACTGTAGTTTCATCGCATGCCCCCTAGTCCTAGTATTTTTGGAAAGCGTGAACAGATGCTTCACATCCACCTGAACAGGATTCCTTTATGTTTATCCCACACATGTTTGAATTCCAAACCGAGTAAAAATGAGCAATGAGATTTACAGATGAGAGCCTATTTATAAAAGAACAGGAGAAAAGGAAGTGGTCCGCAAAAGTGGAGAAGTTGCCCATAGTGACCAATCGGATTCCTAGTTTTACTTTCCTAGAGAATAAAAGATTCAACTTGATTGGTCATTATGGGCAATTTCATTTTATCTCTGTAGGCCCCAATGAACCAAAACACCTTTCAGTGCACATTAGAGAATAACACGGGGACAAACTTTGTCCCCATCCCCACCCTGTCCCTGTGGGCTCTGTCGCTTTTTCTACCTGTGCATAGCCAGTTATATCGCGTAATAAAACCAGTTATCCACTAAGTGTTAACCGGCAATATTCAGCGGGAGACAAATGGCTATCTCCACCTGAATATTGTCACATAGCCAACTAAGTGCCGTTTAACTGGCCAGGAGCTGTTCCCGGCCAGTTTAATGGTTTTAAATATTGGGCGGAAAATTTGGACTGTTACCCTTTTAGTGTTCTGTTCTTAGCAAATCTATGCTATGTGATACTTTATACCCGAGTTTGATTTGTCCTTGACATTCTCAGGGCACAGACCGTAGAAGTCTGCCCAACACTCTTCTTGTACTAAGTTCTGAAGCTAACATAGAAACCCCTTAAAATTTACGCTCCAGCCCATCCCTATCTATTCAGTCGAGATCAGGGTGTAGACCGTAGAAGTCTGCCCAGGTGCAGGCGAAGCTCAGTTCAACACGTCCTTGCTGGCACATCATAGTGATGTCCTAGACCCCTGATGGCGAACCTATGACACGCGTGTCAGCACTGACACGCGTAGCCATTTTCGATGATGCGGCGCTGCCGCAGTGTGGTCCGCCCTCCCTCCTCGCTCCCGGAAACTAACCTTAAAGCCTCCTTTCACGTTGCAGCAGCAGGGCAGGCCACTCCTTCCTTCCGTGTCCCGCCCTCGCCTGACGTAACGTCCGCGAGGGCGGAGCACAGAAGGAAGGAGGAGAGTTCTGCCCTGCTGCTGCTTGCTGCAACGTGAAAGGAGGCTTTAAGGTTAGTTCCGGGCCCGGTAGCGGGTGGAGGGGGGGGGCCCGGCGACCTCGGGTGGGCAGCAATCTCGGGTAGGGGGGGGGGCCCGGGGGCAGTCCTAGTAGCAGTGATTTTTCTTGAAGTGACACACCACCCGAGTTATACTCGGTTTTTTGGTGGATTTTGACACACCAAGCTTAAAAGGTTGCCCATCACTGTCCTATACTCTGCCTTTCACAGTGATCCACCTCCCAGGCTGGACATAGGCAGCTTCCATTGAACTAACAGCATTATTAAATGAGTCCATGGCAGCCTAATGCACAGAACACCTGGAGACTGGTAAATTGAAACATAATAACAGCAATAATAGGATACAGCGGTGTAGCCCTAATGAAGGGCGTAGCCAGACAACAGATTTTGGGTGGGCCTAGGCAAGAAGTGGGTGGGCTCCAAGTTCCCCCCCCCCCCCCCCCCCCCACACCACCACCCAAAAAAATATCTCAGCTGGCGAGAAAACGCTTCTTTCCACCTTGGCAGTCTGCAGCAGGCATGAGCTGAAAACCGAGCATGCGCAAGTGATAGTATCAAGGAGAGTAGCGTTTTCATTACCATCAGGGGGAGGTCTTCAGCTGGTGGAACTGGGGATCCTCACCAGCTACCACTAAACGTGTGCTACTGTTGGGTGGGCCTGAACCCTAAGTGGGTGGGCCCTGGCCCACCCAGGCCCACCCATGGCTAAGCCACTGCCTTGGCGTAAGCCACCACAGCACCTATGGGTCTGAGTGGAGGAGTAGCCTAGTGGTTAGTGCAGTGGACTTTGATCCTGGGGAACTGAGTTTGATTCCCACTGCAACTCCTTGTGACTCTGGAACACTCCATTGCCCCTGGTACAAAAATAAGGACCTGAATATATGTAAACCGCTTTGAATGTAGTTGCAAAAACCTCAGAAAGGCAGTATATCAAGTGCCATTAACCAAGGTTCCATGCACAATCTCAAAGAGTAGCAACATTCCATGTAGAACCCCAAAGAGTAGCAAGATTCCGGAATCCCAAGGAGTGGAGGAGTAGCCTAGTGGTTGCTACTATTTGAAGATTCTACATGGAATGTTACTAGTGGAGGAGTGGCCTAGTGGTTAGTGCAGTGGGCTTTGATCCTGGGGTACTGGGTTCAATTCCCACTGCAGCTCCTTGTGACTCTGGGCAAGTCACTTAACCCTCCATTGCCTCTGGTACAAAATAAGTACCTGAATATATGTAAACCACTTTGAATGTAGTTGCAAAATACCACAGAAAGGCAGTATATCAAGTCCCATTTCCCTTTCCCTCTGCTGGTTCTAGAGCCTTGACTTGAGCTGACTTGACTTGTGGGGTACAAGCTTAAAGTGCTTTCTTAAGGTACAATTTTACTAAGCAGAGATGTACATGGCTAAAAGGGAAGAACATGCAGATGGCAAGGGGGGGGGGTGTGGGCTGGGTGAGTTTTGGGCAGGACTAGGGTGGGCCTACAAAATGAATGTTTATTTCTCATTTCAAGAAGGGGAACAAATGTCTGTGTCCCAACAGACTGACTGGATTTATACCGTCCAACTAGATGTGTAGGTTTCAGAAAAGTGAAAGGAAAAAGTCACAGCGAAGGAGACAGAAAAGATCTGGCAAAATACTTCTACTGGACTCTACAAAGTTCACAGCATAAGTTTAATTCTTAAAATGTGGACTCGACACGAGTCGTGTTTCGGCAGCTCAGGCCTGTCTCAGGAGCCCCTAAAAACAGTACATAACGTAAAAATGAAAAAGCACTCCCCTAACGTTCTATTATATTTTATTTTATTTTTGATTTTGATTGTTTAATTTTTAATTTCATATTATTTGCTTTTGGTATCATTTGCCTTTTACTAGATCTATATTTTAAGATTGTGTGAATTTGCAATAACTTTTTAGTCTTTTGCAATTAGTTTTATCATTATATGAGACATAAGTCAAATAGTATTTTATATTTTTTGTTTATGTTATGCTTTGTCATTTTTACGTTATGTACTGTTTTTAGGGACTCCAGAGGCAGGCCTGAGCAGCTGAAACAAGACTCGTGTCGAGACCACATTTTAAGAATTAAACTTACGCTGTGAACTTTGTAGAGTCCAGTAGAAGTTTTTTGGCCATCATCTTTTCTGTCTCCTTCGCTGTGACTTTTTCCTTTGGCTTGACCAGTGCGGAGGATTGTTTTTCTTCTGTTTTTGTCGCCGGTTTCAGAAAAATGAACGGCGCTCCACTTCAAGGATTAGGACAGTTTGCCCCCCACTTTGAGACCTCGAGCAAGGATGGGGAGTGGACCAGTGCAATGACGAAGCCAGACAACAGGAGTGTACACAAAAACAAATATTTAATTACTTGAATCCCTGGGCCTGTTACTTCACAGGGCCTGAGTCATAGAAACCTCTGCGTTTCCAAAACACAGTTATTAAACAGGCCTCTAGCGACAGGCCTACAACAAACATATAACAAAACCCACCAGGCATAACTCCAAGTCAAAAGCCATAAATATCAAAATTCAAACAAAACAAGATGAAATGAAAACCCAAGAAACAAAATCGTCTGCTGTGCTTCACTGTGTGTGACCTAGGCAGAGTTAAATCCAATCCCCCGAATCTAGGGGTTCAACAAAGACCACAGACTCATGCATCTAGGACATCCCTGAACTGAGACTTGACTTTTCCAATCCACCCATCAAATGTGTCGAGCAGAAAACAAGTAAAGGAACGGAAAGACTGCCAGACACCAAAACTTACTGCAGTCCAACCCAGTACCTGATCCCAAACGGCTTTTTACAGGGCTGGAAAACTGGCGTTCTCACTCCTTTCCTGAATGAAAGATAATTCACTTCCACTCTGATCTCAACAAAGAGACTCCACTGCAGCTCATGTCCAAGCTCTCAGTGACGCTTTAGGACACATCCCGAAATACAGGAACATGCAGGAGGGATCCCTGACTGGCTCTGAGGTGGATTTTGAGATTCTACCACTCCGACTCCTTCGGGGTGCTACTTGGGTCCATTTCCCATCAGAACTAGGGTTCGTGACTTAAGTGTGGTCTGGGTTTAAGAGGGAGCCAATGTCTGAAGAAGGGGAAATTTCCCTCTTATTCCAGAGGGGTAAAAAGGAAAACGGCTGATCCACTTTGCCAGCTTGTAAATAGCTGCAGATGCATATGTTGAAACATCTCCACTGCTTTCGAAATGATTCAACTTTCATTTCCTATGAAAGAGCAAACATGACATTTCAGGTTGCCCAGGATGAAACTTCTGTATATTCTTGTAGAGAACAGAATCGGTTTACATAGTTGCCCTGGTGCTTCCTGGCTCTGCAAACATTTCATTCCTTCTCCACTCCTCCTGCTTTTCTAGGCTTAGAGGTCTGGAGGATTTCCTGCCTTGTTATCGGGGTGTCTAAGGGCACTGGGTAATCCTTGATGACCCTTTTCAGCAGTTTTAGTTTCTCTGGGGTGTGGTTTTCGACTTGTCTTATATCGTTAATTGCTCAGTCCAGATGTGACTCATCAGGTCTGGTTTTGAGATTAGTTTCTTTCCCCTTGATGGCAGGAGTGTCAAAATATTATCCTTGACAGCTGCCAGGCCCATCCGGTTTTTAGGGTGTACAAACTTATGGGGTAAACCTACGATAATTAGTCCTTTTAACATTGATTCTCCATATCACTTGACTAATACAATCTATACATTTTACCAACCTATTTAATCACATATACATTACGCAATATACATTTTCATATTTATTCCAAACAACACAACTCTTTGAAATCAGCTCAAATGGTGTCCAACATTTTCTCTTTTCCTTAAGAAAGTTCCAATCACAGCTGCAATGATTATACACAGCAAACAACGTGTGTGTATAAACAACAAAAGCCTTGTAACCTCGAGTATGATTTGACGTATCCCAAACTCTCTGCATCCAGCAGTAATGTGTCCAACAGCTGAGAAATATCACCACTTCGTTCAACAATCTTGATGTTGGACATCATCTGGATAATACTTTCACACGCTCCAACAAAGGAATATTCAATCTGTCTTTGGTCCCAACACTGGCCATCTTTCCTTATCACTTCATCAGGAGACCTGATGCGACCTCACATTGCCGTTAGGCACAGCACAGGGAGCACCAGCCTCCGGTATGTTAACGTCATTTCCTGTTTCAGCGTGCTTGTCTGACATCGCTGTCTGGATGTCTCAACGCCACCTGAAATTAAATATGTCCAAAACCGAGCTTCTCATTTTCCCCCCCAAACCCACCTCCCCGCTCCCCCCGTTTTCTATTTCTGTTGATGGCTCTCTCATTCTCCCTGTCTCCTCAGCTCTAAACCTTGGGGTCATCTTTGACTTTTCTCTCTCCTTCTCTGCTCATATCCAGCAGACCGCCAAGACCTGTCGTTTCTTTCTTTACAACATCCGTAAAATCCGCCCCTTTCTTTCCGAGCACTCTACCAAAACCCTCATCCACACCCTTGTCACCTCTCGTTTAGACTACTGCAATCTGCTTCTTGCTGGCCTCCCACTTAGTCAGCTCTCCCCTCTCCAGTCGGTTCAAAACTCTGCTGCCCGTCTCATCTTCCGCCAGGGTCGCTTTACTCATACTACCCCTCTCCTCAAGACCCTTCACTGGCTCCCTATCTGTTTTCGCATCCTGTTCAAACTTCTTCTACTAACCTATAAATGTACTCACTCTGCTGCTCCCCAGTATCTCTCCACACTCGTCCTTCCCTACACCCCTTCCCGTGCACTCCGCTCCATGGATAAATCCTTCTTATCTGTTCCCTTCTCCACTACTGCCAACTCCAGACTTCGCGCCTTCTGTCCCAATGCAACTGAAGCTTTTACCTCCTCAGTGCATGTAAATGGTTTCATCCCTGTGTGGATTCTCTGATGCCATGTGAGGCTTTCTTTCCAACCAAAGCTTTTACCACATTCAAGACGTAAATGGTTTCACTCCTGTGTGTATTCTCTGGTGCACTGTGAGGTTTACCTTCTGACTAAAGCTTTTACCAGACTCTATACATGCAAATGGTTTCTCTCCCGTGTGGACTTTCTGATGCACTTTGAGATTTACATTACAACCAAAGCTTTTACCACTCTACTGTGGATTTTCTTGTGTATTTTGTACGTTTTGCATTTGGACGTGTTTTGTTCGAAAATGGACCAAAAAAAAGGACGTCCAAATCACAAGATGTCCATAGTATTTTTGAACACAAAAGATAGACGTCTGTCTTTTTCGAAAATGACCTTTCTTTCCTGTTCAGAATTTGGACGTTTTTGTAAAACGTCCAAATTCTGATTTAGATGTTCTATCAAAAATGCCCCTCCTGGTCTACTATGGTTTCTGTTGCAATCTCGCTGTCAGGATACCCATCTTACCTGTTTTGGTGATACCTTTGAAAAAACCTTGTTCCAAACCATGCGCTTTTGAATTACTGTCGGCCTTCCCCCAGGTTCTACTTTAAAAGCTGCTCTATCTCTTTTTTTCTTTTTTTTTAATGCCGATGCCAGCAGCCTGGTCCCACCCTGGTTAAGGCTCTCCCTTCCCCCAGAATGTTGCAGAGTTCCTTACAAATCTAAACCCCTCCTCCGTGCACCATCGCTTCATCCACGCATTGAGACTCCAGAGCTCTGCCTGTCTCTTGGAACGGGGAGCACGTCGGAAAATGCTACACTAGAGGTTCTGGATTTGAGCTTTCTACAGAAAAGCCTAAATTTTGCTTCCAGAACCCCTCTCCCACACTTTCCTATAATGCTACACTAGAGGTTCTGGATTTGAGCTTTCTACAGAAAAGCCTAAATTTTGCTTCCAGAACCCCTCTCCCACACTTTCCTATAATGCTACACTAGAGGTTCTGGATTTGAGCTTTCTACAGAAAAGCCTAAATTTTGCTTCTAGAACCCCTCTCCCACACTTTCCTATAATGCTACACTAGAGGTTCTGGATTTGAGCTTTCTACAGAAAAGCCTAAATTTTGCTTCCAGAACCTCTCTCCCACACTTTCCTATAATGCTACACTAGAGGTTCTGGATTTGAGCTTTCTACAGAAAAGCCTAAATTTTGCTTCCAGAACCTCTCTCCCACACTTTCCTATAATGCTACACTAGAGGTTCTGGATTTGAGCTTTCTACAGAAAAGCCTAAATTTTGCTTCCAGAACCTCTCTCCCACACTTTCCTATAATGCTACACTAGAGGTTCTGGATTTGAGCTTTCTACAGAAAAGCCTAAATTTTGCTTCCAGAACCTCTCTCCCACACTTTCCTATAATGCTACACTAGAGGTTCTGGATTTGAGCTTTCTACAGAAAAGCCTAAATTTTGCTTCCAGAACCCCTCTCCCACACTTTCCTATAATGCTACACTAGAGGTTCTGGATTTGAGCTTTCTACAGAAAAGCCTAAATTTTGCTTCCAGGACCTCTCTCCCACACTTTCCTATGTCATTGGTACCCACATGTAGCAAGACAGCCGGCTCCTCCTCAGCACTATCTAAAATCCTATCTAGGTGATGTGTGAGGTCCGCCACTTTCGCACCAGGCAGGCAAGTAACCAGGCGATCCTCATGTCCACCAGCCACCCAGCTATCTACATGCCTAATAATCAAATCACCAACTAAAGCAGCCGTCCTAACCCTTCCCTCCTGGGCAGAAGCTCCTGGAGACACATCCTCAGGGCGAGAGGATATTGTATCCCCTTGTGGGCTGGTCCTGGCTAGAGGATTACTTCCAGCTGCACCAGGGTGGTGATCTCCTTTTTCTCCCTCCTGTAAGGCAGCAAAGGGGCCTGCCAGACTGGAGGTGGGACTTCTCTACAACGCCTCTGTAGGCCTTCTTTATGTACCTCTCTGTCTCCCTCAGCTCCTCCAAGTCTGCTACTGTAGCCTGAAGAGAACGGACTCGTTCTCAGAGAGGTAGGAGCTCTTTGCATCGAGCACACACATATAACCTCTCACCAACTGGGAGATAATCATACATGTGACACTCAGTGCAAATGACTGATAGCATCCCTCTCGCTGCTGGTCTGCTGTCTACATCTTAGTATTATAGCATTGTTTAATTCAAACTTCTTAAGGTTCTAGGGATATTAGATGAATATAAAGAGCCTTTAGATTATATGTTATTTATTTAGTGTTTGCTTCTCAGAAACTAATTAAATGTAATTAAAATTCTAATGAAAACTCTCCTCTTGTTGTCCTAATTAGAATAATTGACGATAAATGAAGAGTTCGGCTACGGGTGTTGGGGGGGGGGGGGGGAGCTGGGGAGGGTGAGTGGGAATGAGGAATGAACTAGACCCTTCTAGAATCTATCTGTTAATGCTGTGGCAGAAAATTCAAGTTTTAAAACTATGCTTAAAAAAAAAATCCTCTTTTAAACCTAATCTTGAAGTTACCAAGCACATAGCAAAATAATGTCACTTAGAGAAATGTCCTCATAGATTAAGGATAGAAAATCCTTATCTAAATAAGAACATAATGATTGGACCCAATATAGGTTAAAAATGTTACCAGGGGTCAAATATAAAACCCCAAATCTGTATTATGTCTTTCTGCACAACCGCAAGACCACGGATCTGGGAAGCCACAGCGAGAGAGAGAGGGAGGGGTTCTTCTCTAAGTTACCCACAGTGCCTCACACTTCAGAGCGGGGTTGCTCTATAATTAGGCCAACTGAGGTAGAGGACTCAGGTGGCATTCTTCAAGATGTGACATCGCTGGCAGAAGAACAGTCCTAACTGAGCGGTCAGCAGAGGCAACATATAATGTATATGCCACACTTTGTTGCCCTTGTTAATCTCTTATCTCTCCTTTACTGCCAGCCGACTTCCTATCCTCCCCCCCTGCCTCTGAGCATACCCTACCCCACCCTCATCCACCACTTCACTTTTCATCTCCCCCCACCCCTCCCAGCCTGTCACTTTACTTTCATCTGTTTCCCTGCTCTGGTACAGCATCTCACCTCCCCCCTGTATACCTTTATTTGCCTTCTAAAGGGCAGGATGCAATAAGGAGAAGACGCTGAGGCTGGCGGCAGGGCAGCCTATGTGAATTGCCATTGCTGCTGGTGACCTTTAGAAGGCAAATAAGGATATATGGGTAGAGTGGAGGGTGCCGAGAGGGAGGTGTGAGAAAGAAAGAGGGAGCTGTTAAATCGTGGGGGAGAGGGGACAGGCAAAGGCAGAAAGAGATAGTGTCATGTTGGACAGCAGGAGGGAGAAGAGATGTTGCCAATAGGAGGCAGGGCAGGAGAGATGTTGAACTTGTGGCATGGAGGAAGGGAGATATGTTGGACTGGGGGTAGAATGGAAGAAAGGAGGGATGCTGGACAGTGGGACGGGGTTGGGGCAGAAAGGAGGCAGAGATGTCTGACTCAGGGAGGCACAGGGAGGGATAGGGTTGAAAGGGAGGGAGGGATGTCAGGGTGGGAGGGAGTTCAGGAAGGAGAGATAGCAGGGGGTCAGAAGGGAGGGAAGGGAGAAATGTGGGAGAGAGGGAAGGAAGGTGAAATGTCAGAAGGAAGGGGGAAATGTCCAGATGGATGGATGCAGAGATGTCAGGAGGGGGCAGAAGTGAGGGAGGGAAACATGTCTGGAGGGGGCAGAAGGGAGGGAGGGAGGGAAAGATGTCGGGAAAGGGGGTTGGAAGGGAGGGAGGGATGTCAGGAGGGGGTGGAAAGAAGGAAGGGAGGGAGAGATGTTGGGAGGGGGCAAAAGGGAAGAAGGGAGTGAAAGATGATGCACTCAGGTGCGGGGTGGGAGGGAGAGATGGGACAGAGAGATGCTCTGGGTAAAGAGAAAGAAGCAGAGAAATGTCAGGTTTCAAGGGGAAGAGGAGGAGATGCTGGGTTACAAGGGTGATGTGAGGGATAGGGAGGAGAGATTCTAGGAATTATGGAACTGTATGGTAAAGGCCATGGGAAGGCTGTCAATGAGATGAGTTGGAGGATAGTGATTGCAGAGGGCACAAATGTGGTAATGGGTGTCAGCTATCGTTGTCTAGGGTTGGTCCCGGGGTCCACTTCACAGAGGCAGTGGGTACCCAAAGAATACGCAATCCACACGGATTTGGATATATAAAGTATATTATATTTGCATATATGCATTGGCTCACAGCATTTAGTACAGGTAGCTGGTATATGCCTGTATCTGTGTGTGTTTAAGGAAGAGAGAGAAAGAAGTAGTGCATGCAGAGCCCGGTGTGCTCTGCTTGCAGGGAGAGAGGGCAGAGATGCCCCCGGACAGAGAGCAGTGCCCCAGACAGAGAAAGGGGGGGGGGGGGGCAGTAGACCCCAAGCTGAGCTCTGTGCTCTGCTGCACAGAGAAAGACAGAGAGAGAGAGCGAGAGAGAGCCCTAGTGAGCTCTGCTTTATACCTAATAAGAACTGAGAGGGAACAGGAGCAGAGAGAGATCAAAAACTTCTCTCTTTCCCAGTTATTTCCTTTACAGAACTCCAGATACTTTCTGAAGTCAGGAAAGGTGACAACTTTCACAGGTTGTCCTGTTTGAAATCCCTAGTGATGGAGCCTGACTGTCTGGCTTTGGTTGCTCTGAAGCCCTGTTCCCAGATGGAATAAAAGGTATGTTAATCAAGAGTAATTGAGAAACCAAAGGGCTATCAGGCCTCTCTGAGCACCATTTGGTCCATTTCATCTTCAATGGTTCCTGAAGGGGAGGGGAGAGAGTTTATCAGAGGTCAGAAGCTGGTTTAATATTGTTAAACTAATTTCATATTAATCCAACAATAATTTTGACCTCTTGCAATCCTGACAATGGGGAGTAGATGAAAGAGAGGCTGGGAAATGGGAGAGCTGGGGGAGAGACAATGAGATAGAAAGTTGATAGGTAGATGAAAAGGAGTAGAGTGAGAGGGTGAAATTTGAGTGAACAGAGCATCAGAAAAGGAAAAAAAAAAGGGAGGAGACCTTTAAGGGAAAGATCAATATGTCAGAGACAACTATAGTGAGGGAATGGAACAAGAGAGGAGGAGAAAGGAAAATAACAAATGGACAGTGGCTAGTGGAAACAGAATTAGCAGAAGACAGGAAAGCAGAAAAGAGAAACTGGGACTAATGATAGAAAATTAAAACAGGCCAACAAAGTGTAACCAGAAGTTAAATTTTCATGTTTTTTTTTTACCTTTGGGGGAAAATCTGGATTCCCCTGGGAGGCAGCAGAGGTGATTGCTATCATGCTGATCATGTGACCACCACAGCCATCATCCTAGGCCAGCAGGAGTTGCAGGGAGCCCGAAAATGTTGTGAAAATTTGCGCCTGCGCATTGGTGTCCACGGACACCAGCAGTGACACCTGATGTAAATAAAAATATGTTTAAAAGAGAAGAGATCTGTCCAGCAAAAATATGTGTTGGGGTCAGGAGAGATGGTGATTTGGGCTGTGCCCAAAAAGCGATAATGATTGGGATTTTTTTGGTGTGATGTTCCTGGGAGCCTCCCAGCAACATTATGCCTGGGATTAAATGTAAAGAATGAAATTTGTTTATGTGTGGAAGCTGTAGTTTTGTGGATGTTTTAGTTATGCAGCAGTTTCAGTGCTATGAGAGCAGGAATCTGATTGGCTGGGCAACGTCACACAGGGATCTGTTTTTTTATGGGGAAGATTCTGGGAATCACAAGGAGTAGAAGGTTGGGCTGAAAATTGACAGGTTGGATGAGGAGTGGCCTAGTGGTTAGTGCAGCGGACTCTGATTCTGGTGAACTGAGTTCAATTCCTACTGCAGCTCCTTGTATTCACTCTGCTGCTCCCCAGTATCTCTCCACACTCGTCCTTCCCTACACCCCTTCCCGTGCACTCCGCTCCATGGATAAATCCTTCTTATCTGTTCCCTTCTCCACTACTGCCAACTCCAGACTTCGCGCCTTCTGTCTCGCTGCACCCTACGCCTGGAATAAACTTCCTGAGCCCCTACGTCTTGCCCCATCCTTGGCCACCTTTAAATCTAGACTGAAAGCCCACCTCTTTAACATTGCTTTTGACTCGTAACCACTTGTAACCACTCGCCTCCACCTACCCTCCTCTCTTCCTTCCCGTTCACATTAATTGATTTGATTTGCTTACTTTATTTATTTTTTGTCTATTAGATTGTAAGCTCTTTGAGCAGGGACTGTCTTTCTTCTATGTTTGTGCAGCGCTGCGTATGCCTTGTAGCGCTATAGAAATGCTAAATAGTAGTAGTAGTAGTAGTGACTCTGGGAAAGTCACTTAACCCTCCATTGTCCCTGGTACAAAATAAGTACCTGAATATATGTAGACCACTTTGAATGTAGTTGCAAAAACCTCAGAAAGGCCGTATATCAAGCCCCATTTCCCTTTCCCTATTTGAGATTCTACACGGAATGTTGCTATTCCACTAGCAACATTCCATGTAGAAGCCTGCCCTTGCAGATCAGCAATGCGGCCGTGTAGGCTTCTGTTTTTGTGATTCTGACGTGCAGGACGTCAGACTCACAGAAGCCTGCGCAGCCGCATTGGTGATCTGCAAGGGCAGGCTTCTACATGGAATGTTGCTAGTGGAGGAGTAGCCTAGTGGTTAGTGCAGTGGACTTTGATCCTGGGGAACTGAGTTTGATTCCCAGTGCAGCTCCTTGTGACTGTGGGCAAGTCACTTAACCCTCCATTGCCCCTGGTACAAAATAAGTACCTGAATATACGTAAACCGCTTTGAATGTAGTTGCAAAAACCTCACAAAGGTGGTATATCAAGTCCCATTTCCCTTTCCCTGATGTATGAAACTGTAAGAACTGAAAATATTTAAAAATTGTCGTACTTGGTTAAGATTTGAGAGAAACTGTAAGAGAGGAGCGATACTAGTTTTGTTTAGGAACTAATTTTCTAAGCTGAAGTTAATGTAAAAACTGCTACAGTACAGTCTCAATTATCCAACCTTCGGTAATCCGATCATTCGGCATATCCGACAGACCCCCCTCTCCCCCCCCCCCCCAGTGACATCACTGCTGTATTTGTGCTCAAATGGCCTGATTGCCTGCTCTACAATATATATTTTTTGTTGCTGATTAGTGTTAGTGTAATCCTGTAGATTATAATATGTTTTAAAATAAAAATACCTGATAAACAGGATCAGGTCAGGAGGCAGGACCGGCAGTGGCGTTGCCGTGGTAGCAGGAAAGTCCAGTGGTCTGAACCTGTGCAGAACTGACGGTGGCATTGCCACGGTAGCAGGAAAGTCCAGTGGTCCGAACCCAGGCAGGATGTGGCACCTGAGGAGCGCATGCCTTGGGAGTGTGAGGGGCAGGCTATGTTGGGCCTGCTCAGGGTTTTTGTTCTGCATACGCGGTTTTCCTGCACCTGCGTTGATGTGGTCAGGAGTCTGGCCTGAATGGAGATGGGCCGGTTTACTACAGTCTTTCAGCACACGTGGCAAACTCAACTGCCAGCCTCTTCAGCCCTGATCATGCCCAGGTTCGGACCAACGGACCTTCCTGCTTCTTTCAGCCATGGCAGTGTCACTGCCGGTCTTGCCTCCTGACCCAGACCACCTGGACCCGATCCTGTTGGCCAGGTATTTCTATTTAAAAACGTATCCTAACCTTACAGGGTTACATTAGTAAACATTTTTCTAAGGAAACATTGTTTTTCGTATTTATGCAACTTTTCACTTATCCGACAATGGGCCTGTCCCGTTTACGTCAGATAATCGAGACTGTAATGAATTTGAGCTAGGACTTGCAAATGTTCTGCGAGAGAGGAAAACGTGATCTGGTTTTAACATTGAATACTTCAAAGAAAAGTGATTTTCAGGGAGTTCCACTGAGTGAAGCTGTGTAAATCTTGGAACTTTTCCTGAACTCTATTCTTATATTTGAAAGGGATTTAAGTGTTGCTGCACTGTAAAGGCCCTGAATGGCTTTTTATAAAAAAAAATATTGGATTGCTAAACTGTGTGTGAATCTTAGTAATTAATCCTGAAAAGGATTGAATAGGATTGTATGCAAATCTGTCATGTCCTCTGGGTTTTTTGATTGTTTTTATTATAATTTTGGTCTCAAACTGCGTCCAAACTTTTGGATTTTGACTTCTTAGTCTGTTTAAAAATACTCTCTTTTTAAAAGTCTTTTTCATTTGAACTGTTAGGTTTAATGCAGCTTTCTGAGTGCTCTAACCTCTGAGCAAAGAGGGAAGATTTATGGACACTAGTAGGTAACTAAGAAAAACAGAACAAAGTTTTAAGAGTTCTGTGAAATTTAAGGGATTGTCTTTTGTCTTTATCCAGAGTTTTTCTGACCTAAGCTTGGTTAGCTTGGAAAAAGAAAAACAGTAAAAACTAAATTTTCCTGCCAGAGTAAAAGGGCACCTCTTAAAGGAGGTCAGTTCAGAGTTTTGATTACTGTGTGTGAATAAACCTGTAAGAGGCATAGAGGCATATTTTCAAAGCACTTAGCCTCCCAAAGTTCCATAGAAACCTATGGAACTTAGCCTCCCAAAGTGCTTTGAAAATATGCCTCATATTGACTTTCTTTCTGGAAGAAGCCAGCCCAACCAGAAGAAACTGGAATAGTGAGGGAAGTAAAAGTAAAGTACAGAAAAGGAAGTCAAGGAGGGAATTAAGAATTATTACTTTACTAGTAAAAGAGGCCCGTTTCCAACAGAAAGGAAACGGGCGCTAGCAAGGTTCCAGGGCCCCCTCCCTCCCTCCGTCTTAACCCCTGTCCAGGCGGCGTCATTGGGGAACACTGAGCCTGGGCTGCCGTAGCCACGTGGCGTGCACCTCCGGCACACGCAGGCTGGGCTGTTTTGCCATTTTCTTTGGCGCTCCGCGTCACAGCTCGCCTCACACTGGCTCGGCCCCGACTCGTCCGGATTCACCGCTCCTGTCATCGCGGCTCCTCCCCTCTTCCCTCTGCTAGCCAATCTGGTGTCTCCTTTCCCTCGTCTCCTCCCTCCGGCCCTGATGCATCTGAATTCGCCACTCCTGTCTTCGCAGCTCCTCCCCTCTGGTGGCCAATCTGGTGTCTCTTTTCCTTCATAACCTCCCTCTGATTATTGGCCCAGATGAGTTCCTCTCCTTCCTCACGCCCTATGGCTTTTCTTCCTTCAGCAGCACTTTATCTACGGATCTCTCCTCCTGCACTCTGCTTCTACCTCGGTAGGTGTTTGTTTTGCCCTGTTACTTGCTTTCTATCTGCTTGATTCCTCGTTGCTGAGCTCTGCCTGGCTCTCTGACTACTCTTTGTGCCTGCTGCCTGCCTGTTGACCCAGCATGTACTCTGAGTACTGCGAACTCGTAGCGCCCGTGCTTGAGATGCGTCGCGGTTTCCCAGGCAACACGGTGACGTCACCGGAAGGCTTCAGGCATTACAAACTGGGCTTCAGCTTCCTGGCAGTCAGCTTCAGAACGTTGGAGGTGCAAATTATTATAGTAGATTTCAAGTAATCAGGTTGTCTCCCAGTGTAGCTATCCTGTGTCTTCTATAGGAACGCAAAGGCAGTGCTCACATTTACGGACAGAGCAGATCGTTACAGGTTCTTGCCTGGATTCTTCAGCATCTGGAAGAAGGGCCCCAGCGTTAACCAAGAAGAAGTAACAGAGTGGACACCTCGGAGGGAGTGGAAAACATGAAAAAGGACCTACGGAAGCTAGAAGAATGGTCTAAGGTTTGGCAATTAAAATTCAATGCGAAGAAATGCAAAGTGATGCACTTAGGGAATAGAAATCCACGGGAGACCTATGTGTTAGGTGGGGAGAGTCTGATAAGTACGGACGGGGAGAGGGATCTTGGGGTGATAGTATCTGAGGATTTGAAGGTGACGAAACAGTGTGACAAGGCGGTGGCCATAGCTAGAAGGTTGTTAGGCTGTATAGAGAGAGGTGTGACCAGCAGAAGAAAGGGGGTGTCGATGCCCCTGTATAAATCGTTGGTGGGGCCCCACCTAGAGTATTGTGTTCAGTTTTGGAGGCCGTATCTTGCTAAGAATGTAAAAAGAATTGAAGTGGTGCAAAGAAAAGCTACGAGAATGGTAAGGGATTTGTGTTACAAGACATGAGGAGAGACTTGCTGACCTGAACATGTATACTCTGGAGGAAAGGAGAAACAGGGGTGATATGATACAGACGTTCAAATATTTGAAAAGTATTAATCCGCAAACGAACCTTTTCCGGAGGTGCGAAGGAGGTAGAACGAGAGGACATGAAATGAGATTGAAGGGGGGCAGACTCAAGAAAAATGTCAGGAAGTAGTTTTTCACTGAGAGAGTAGTGGATGCTTGGAATGCCCTCCCGCGGGAGGTGGTGGAGATGAAAACGGTAACAGAATTCAAGCATGCATGGGATAAACATAAAGGAATCCTGTTCAGAACGAATGGATCTTAAGGAGCTTAGCCGAGATTGGGTGGCAGAGCTGGTGGCGGGAGGCGGGGATGGTGCTGGGCAGACTTATACGGTCTGTGGCAGAGCCAGTGGTGGGAGGAGGGACTGGTGGTCGGGAGGCGGGGATGGTGCTGGGCGGACTTATACGGTCTGTGCCCTGAAAAGAACAGGTAGAAATCAAGGTAAGGTATACACAAAAAGTAGCACACATGAGTTGTCTTGTTGGGCAGACTGGATGGACCATGCAGGTCTTTTTCTGCCATCATCTACTATGTTACTATGTTGTGAAGCTGGTGTAAAGGTGGGCTTCTATTCCATACATGTATTTATTATTTAACTCTCATTTATAGACCCCAAAGCTGAACAGAATCATTCTGTGAGCTTTACAAGTTCACATCCATATTAAAGCAATGACAACACAAATTAAGATTATACATTTACTTAAAAGGCCTGTTTCATGCTTGTTGATGGCCAAAATGGAGTTAAAATTTAAATCAATTAAATGCTTCTCTAGATAAAACAGCTTTCAACCCGTATCTAAACTGTCTTTCATCAACCTCCGCTTTCGTAACTACATGTACTGTGTTCCAGAAGTGAGGGGTCACGATGTAAAAAGCCGAGGACTGTGTTTCTCTCAATTCCAGTACTTTTTTTAAAGTTCACATTTCTTTTATTGAATTAAGCAACAGAGGGAACAATAACAAGACCGTGTGTGACAAGAGAACTGGCTGGGAAGAAATGGTGATATGAGTTCATCTATTCCTCCAAGGGAACTCATTTCAGAGATCAGCTCATCAGTGGCGCTTTTTTCTATCACTGCTAAGCACCTAATCCCGTGTTATCCTTCCAATGAGCCACAATTCATTTAATTGCTATGGAAAGAAAGATAAAACCTACCTATTAACTTTCTTTATTCAACTTGTTATTGAGCTCCCAATACTTTTAAGGACAATTGGGTTGATATTCAAAAGGATTTAATGGGACAGGAGAGGCTCCTGTCCCTTTAAACCCCGCTGAGTGAGCCACAGAGGCCCCTGTCCCTTTAAACCCCGCTGAGTGAGCCACAGAGGCCCCTGTCCCTTTAAACCCCGCTGAGTGAGCCACAGAGGCCCCTGTCCCTTTAAACCCCGCTGAGTGAGCCACAGAGGCCCCTGTCCCTTTAAACCCCGCTGAGTGAGCCACAGAGGCCCCTGTCCCTTTAAATCCCACTGAGTGAGCCACAGAGGCCCCTGTCCCTTTAAATCCCACTGAGTGAGCCACATAGGCTCCTGTCCCTTTAAATCCCGCTGAGTGAGCCACATAGGCTCCTGTCCCTTTAAATCCCGCTGAGTGAGCCCCAGAGGCCCCTGTCCCTTTAAATCCCACTGAGTGAGCCACATAGGCTCCTGTCCCTTTAAATCCCGCTGAGTGAGCCCCAGAGGCCCCTGTCCCTTTAAACCCCGCTGAGTGAGCCACAGAGGCTCCTGTCCCTTTAAATCCCGCTGAGTGAGCCACAGAGGCTCCTGTCCCTTTAAATCCCACTGAGTGAGCCACAGAGGCCCCTGTCCCTTTAAACCCCGCTGAGTGAGCCACAGAGGCCCCTGTCCCTTTAAATCCCACTGAGTGAGCCACAGAGGCCCCTGTCCCTTTAAACCCCGCTGAGTGAGCCACAGAGGCCCCTGTCCCTTTAAACCCCGCTGAGTGAGCCACAGAGGCCCCTGTCCCTTTAAATCCCACTGAGTGAGCCACAGAGGCCCCTGTCCCTTTAAACCCCGCTGAGTGAGCCACAGAGGCCCCTGTCCCTTTAAATCCCGCTGAGTGAGCCCCAGAGGCTTCTGCCTGGTTAAACCCCACTGAGTGAGCCAATGAGGCTCCTGCCCCTTTAAACCCCGCTGAGTGGCTCCTGTCCCTTTAAACCCCACTGAGTGGCTCCTGTCCCTTTAAACCCCACTGAGTGAGCCACAGAGGCCCCTGTCCCTTTAAACCCCACTGAGTGAGCCACAGAGGCTCCTGTCCCTTTAAATCCCGCTGAGTGAGCCCCAGAGGCTTCTGCCTGGTTAAACCCCACTGAGTGAGCCAATGAGGCTCCTGCCCCTTTAAACCCCGCTGAGTGGCTCCTGTCCCTTTAAACCCCGCTGAGTGAGCCACAGAGGCCCCTGTCCCTTTAAACCCCGCTGAGTGAGCCACATAGGCTCCTGTCCCTTTAAATCCCACTGAGTGAGCCCCAGAGGCTTCTGCCTGGTTAAATCCCACTGAGTGAGCCAATGAGGCTCCTGCCCCTTTAAACCCCGCTGAGTGGCTCCTGCCCCTTTAAACCCCGCTGAGTGAGCCAATGAGGCTCCTGCCCCTTTAAACCCCGCTGAGTGAGCCACAGAGGCCCCTGTCCCTTTAAACCCCACTGAGTGAGCCACAGAGGCTCCTGTCTCTTTAAATCCCACTGAGTGAGCCACAGAGGCTTCTGCCTGGTTAAACCCCACTGAGTGAGCCAATGAGGCTCCTGCCCCTTTAAACCCCGCTGAGTGGCTCCTGTCCCTTTAAACCCTGCTGAGTGAGCCACAGAGGCTTCTGCCCGGTTAAACCCCGCTGAGTGAGCCACAGAGGCTCCTGTCCCTTTAAACCCCGCTGCGTGAGCCACAGAGGCTTTTGCCCGGTTAAACCCCGCTCTAGTGAGCCACAGAGGCTCCTGTCCCTTTAAACCCCGCTGCGTGAGCCACAGAGGCTTTTGCCCGGTTAAACCCCGCTGAGTGAGCCACAGAGGCTCCTGTCCCTTTAAACCCCGCTGCGTGAGCCACAGAGGCTTTTGCCCGGTTAAACCCCGCTGAGTGAGCCACAGAGGCTCCTGTCCCTTTAAACCCCGCTGCGTGAGCCACAGAGGCTTTTGCCCGGTTAAACCCCGCTGAGTGAGCCACAGAGGCTCCTGTCCCTTTAAACCCCGCTGAGTGAGCCACAGAGGCTCCTGTCCCTTTAAACCCCGCTGCGTGAGCCACAGAGGCTTTTGCCCGGTTAAACCCCGCTGAGTGAGCCACAGAGGCTCCTGTCCCTTTAAACCCCGCTGAGTGAGCCACAGAGGCTCCTGTCACTTTAAAGGAGAGGAGGAGTGGCCTAATGGTTAGGGTGGTGGACTTTGGTCCTGGAGAACTGAGGAACTGAGTTCGATTCCCGGCACAGGCAGCTCCTTGTGACTCTGGGCAAGTCACTTAACCCTCCATTGCCCGCCGCATTGAGCGCAGGGTACAAATGTAACAAAAAAAAATAATAAACCCCCTGAGTGGCTCCTGTCCCTTTAAAACCCGCTTAGTGAGCCACAGAGGCTCCTGCCCTTTTAAACCCCGCTGAGTGAGCCACAGAGGCCCCTGTCCCTTTAAATCCCACTGAGTGAGCCACAGAGGCTCCTGTCTCTTTAAATCCCACTGAGTGAGCCACAGAGGCTTCTGCCTGGTTAAACCCCACTGAGTGAGCCAATGAGGCTCCTGCCCCTTTAAACCCCGCTGAGTGGCTCCTGTCCCTTTAAACCCTGCTGAGTGAGCCACAGAGGCTTCTGCCCGGTTAAACCCCGCTGAGTGAGCCACAGAGGCTCCTGTCCCTTTAAACCCCGCTGCGTGAGCCACAGAGGCTTTTGCCCGGTTAAACCCCGCTCTAGTGAGCCACAGAGGCTCCTGTCCCTTAAACCCCGCTGCGTGAGCCACAGAGGCTTTTGCCCGGTTAAACCCCGCTGAGTGAGCCACAGAGGCTCCTGTCCCTTTAAACCCCGCTGCGTGAGCCACAGAGGCTTTTGCCCGGTTAAACCCCGCTGAGTGAGCCACAGAGGCTCCTGTCCCTTTAAACCCCGCTGCGTGAGCCACAGAGGCTTTTGCCCGGTTAAACCCCGCTGAGTGAGCCACAGAGGCTCCTGTCCCTTTAAACCCCGCTGAGTGAGCCACAGAGGCTCCTGTCCCTTTAAACCCCGCTGCGTGAGCCACAGAGGCTTTTGCCCGGTTAAACCCCGCTGAGTGAGCCACAGAGGCTCCTGTCCCTTTAAACCCCGCTGAGTGAGCCACAGAGGCTCCTGTCACTTTAAAGGAGAGGAGGAGTGGCCTAATGGTTAGGGTGGTGGACTTTGGTCCTGGAGAACTGAGGAACTGAGTTCGATTCCCGGCACAGGCAGCTCCTTGTGACTCTGGGCAAGTCACTTAACCCTCCATTGCCCACCGCATTGAGCGCAGGGTACAAATGTAACAAAAAAAAATAATAAACCCCCTGAGTGGCTCCTGTCCCTTTAAAACCCGCTTAGTGAGCCACAGAGGCTCCTGCCCTTTTAAACCCCGCTGAGTGAGCCACAGAGGCCCCTGTCCCTTTTAGTCCCACTGAGTGAGCCACAGAGGTCCCTGTCCCTTTAAATCCCACTGAGTGAGCCACAGAGGCTCCTGCCCCTTTAAACCCCGCTGAGTGAGCCACAGAGGCTCCTGTCCCTTTAAATCCCACTGAGTGAGCCACAGAGGCCCCTGCCCCTTTAAACCCCGCTGAGTGAGCCACAGAGGCTCCTGTCCCTTTAAACCCCCGCCAGCAAAGGTAGCCCACGGCGACGGCGGGGGAGGGTTGGCGGCAGGAGCGGGGGATCGAGAGGGTCGTCGGCAGGGGGGTCCAGGACCAAATCTACGGGGGCCCAGGCCCCCATGGCCCCACGTAACTACGCCCCTGAACTGCACAGGGCTTGTAAATACCAGAGAAGTTTACGATATGCAGGGAAACCTTGAACTATGGTGGCAATTTACACCAGATTCAGCTGACAGGGTTGCTCCAGGCCTGGGTTTATCCCATTGCATGCAGGGGCATGTAGTTCTCATTCCCCAACCATATTCCCCAAGAAAAGCAAGACTATAGACCCCTGGCTGCGATGGGGTAAACCCAGGCCTGGGACAAGCCTGTCTGCTGAATCTGGAGCCAGCTGTCCACCCTACAAGAAGGTCCAGGAAAAAGTGGGGAGAGTTCTGTTCTCTGGACAAAAGAAAGAGGGGAAAGCCCAGAGGATTCTCAGTGTTTGAGAAGATTGTGTGACGCTGCCGTGGGAAGGAGGAAATGGGCCTGGAGGTCCTCGTCTGCCCTCGGTTTGTATACAGTGTGAACGTGAGTTGCGTTCTGTGGGCGAAGTCAGGTGCTGAGCAGTGGCTTTGAGTGGAACCTGTACAGCAGCTCAAGGCTTTGTTCTCTGTCTTGGCTTAAGCCGGGCCGGCGGGCTCGTGCACAGTGTACCGTGGAAGGTCGCCTGGCAACAGGATTACAGGCCGCTCCAGTAACAATGCTCCTTTCTGTGGGGGGGGGGGGAATATCTCCCTCCAGGAAGGTTTCCCCTCTTTCTGCTCTTTGTCCTGTGCTTATAACTGAGCATGGCTGCTGTGCACACACTCAGACATGGTCTCCCCCTACCAGGGTTTTTTTTTGAGGGGGTACTTGGGGGACTGAGTACCGGCACCTTTTCTATTGTCTGTTAAAATTGACCCATGGACCCCAAGTTTTAATGATAGAGCTCAGGCTCTACACACCAATTCTGTCTTGTCATAGATTCTGTGACTGGTTGCAGGGGGCCTGGCTATTATGGGGTGGGTCTCTCAGTGATCACCCCAATCCTGAAGGGTGGCCTAGCATTTGAGTACCGGCACCTTTTTTTGCTAGAAAGAACCCACTGCCCCCTACCCACATCTCGGGCTGTGAGGCCATTAATAAGTCACGTTGTGCTCCTTTCCTGTGACCTTTCCACACCTGAGGAAGCAGGTCCTGGGGAGGGGGGCAGAACTGAAGGCCATGACTGAAAGTGATGTGATGCACCCAGCCCCCCCCCCCCAACCAACACTGGAAGGAGAAGAATGCCGTCGCAAATGACACAACACACTTTCATTTAATTAGAGGCTGTGCCTCAGGTTTCACATGGTAGCACAGGATATGATCTTACATTGTAAGTAGTATTCTATGCCATACTTTTTTATTGTTATTTGAATATTTTTACTGCTCTAATTGCCTATTGCTCATGTTTGATCTATTTTTTTTTACTGTGCACCGCCTTGAGTGAGTTCCTTCAAAAAGGCGGTAAATAAATCCAAATAAATAAATAATGATGTAAAAAAAGGACCTGTTGGTCCATGCAGACCACCCAGTTACTTCGGTTCACACCGCTTGTACAATATGGACTACATTAAGTATACGTCCCTGAAATGTAGGTGCTGAGAAAAATCCGCGCTAAGCGTTATTCTATAACAGGGGCTCAGGGCTGAGTTTCTAGAATCACACGCACAGTGGATTCCAGCACCCACGAGGACTTAGCCTACTGAAGCACGGTGTGCGTCCTCATGCATGAGCGGGGTACATAACCGCCGTATTTTGAACTGAAATAAAGATCCTACACAGGAGCGACAGGGTCATCTGAGGTGAAGTTGCAACACTTAACCTTAGCCAGATTGTGATCTAAGAAAGCCCATGAGCTGCCCCAACCCAGAAACTATCTGGTCCACGGCTCCCCTAACTTGGGCACCTGGCAATGGAGGACCTAGAACAGAGTGCATCCAATGCAACTAAACTCCCCCCGTTGAGATAAATTATAGTTAGCTGGTCTGGTAAGGCATCCAGCAGTGTCCTCGCTGTCCCACACTATCTTGAAAAATGAGAAGGTCCAGCCAATAGCACTATTCCTAGGGGTCAACTCTAGACTTCGCGCCTTCTGTCTCGCTGCACCCTACGCCTGGAATAAACTTCCTGAGCCCCTACGTTTTGCCCCATCCTTGGCCGCCTTTAAATCTAGACTGAAAGCCCACCTCTTTAACATTGCTTTTGACTCGTAACCATTCGCCTCCACCTACCCTCCTCTCCTTCCTGTACACATTAATTGATTTGATTTGCTTACTTTATTTTTTGTCTATTAGATTGTAAGCTCTTTGAGCAGGGACTGTCTTTCTTCTATGTTTGTGCAGCGCTGCGTACGCCTTGTAGCGCTATAGAAATGCTAAATAATAGTAGTAGTAGCAGGGTCAGTTTGTGAAATAATGCACAGGAGGAGGACCTCTGTCACCTGAAAGGAAGCACTGGAATTAGGGGCACAAAGGGGACAGACTCAGGAGTAATCTGAGGAAGTATTTCTTTATGGAAAGAGTAGTGGATGCACGCAGCAGTCTCTCGGTGGAGTTGGTGGAGAAGAGGGCTGTATCTGAATTAAAGAAAGTGTGTGTATCCACTTCCTGCCCAGATCAGTCTGGCAGGACACGCACATAAAGAATAGTTTATTTGTTGGTGGGGCCAAGTCGAGACCACTGGGGAGCTGTTGGCAAAAGCAAACCACACACTCCACTCCGCTGGACACACTAACTCAGTCCAGTCCAAAAGCTGGAGCTCCGAACCGAGAAGGATTCACTTAAAAAGAGTCTTTAAGCGCTGGGACAAAAATGTCAACCAGTGCCATAGTACAGATAGAGGCGGAAAGCATCAAACGCTTACTTAGTCCCTTGTTTTCTCCTTCAAGATTCTCCACTCTTTAGACTCCGCTATATTTTTTGTACTCGGTTAATACTTTCAGAGCTGGTTTACCCCGAGATGGAAACTCCACTGTCGAGTCTCTTCTCTTTGCTGAGCCCAGGAATATCCTCCCTCTGTGTTGCTTTCCCACTTCTCAGAACCAGGCTCGCCTGTGGTTTCTCCTGTCTCTTCAGCTTCTCCACTCATTTCTTCTTCTCAGAAGTGGCAGCGGCTGGTTCCCCATTCCAGCTCCTACCTCCAAGCAAGCATGGAAGCCTCAGAAACCCTGTCGCTGCTCACCACTGCTCTACTTGCTATAGTACTATGGTTGAGCTAATCAAAGTCCTTGATCCTCTCCAGAACTTTGTGCAATATCCGGGTAACGGAGCCAAAGATCCTTCCCCTCAAGGAGGAGCCAAAGAGAAAGAATTCAGATGGAGCTTTGATGTTCTAAGAAATCACAGCTTCACTCCAAAAATGGATCCCTTCCTACTATTTCACTTGTCACCCTGCATTTTATAGGATGTAGTGTCTTTGAGAGGGGAGATTAACGTTAGAGATGTTTAAATATTTCCATGGCATAAATGCATAGGAGGCGAATCTCTTTCAATTAGAAGGAAGCTCTTGAATGAATGGGGCATAGAATGAAGTGAAAGGGGACAGACTCTGGTGTAACTTGGGGAAATACTTCTTCACAGAAAGGGTGGTGAATTTGTGGAACGGCTTCCCAGTGGATATGGTGGAAACAAAGACTGTATCTGAATTCAAGAAAGCTTGGAACAAGTACATAGGATCAGTGAGGGAGAGGAAGGAATAGTAAATGGCATGGAACGGCAGACTGGATAGGCCAAGTGGTCTTTCTGTCTTAATTTTTCTATGTTTCTAGGAGAGTCCTGGTCTGAAAACAATAGGGGCATTTACAGGTCAAATTGCAATATTTTAGTACAGCCACTAGATGTCATTGCTAACCACATCGAACAGAACCTCAGGTGTCTGCACATTCAACAAGAACAGAGAATCTCCAAAGAAGTGGAAGAGATTGTGGAGCTTAGTAGGTGGAGGCTCCGCTCATTCTGCCTTGCCTCACCCTATGCCTGGAATAATCTTCCTTTACCCATACGCCAGGCCCCCTCCCTACCCATCTTCAAATCTCTGCTTAAAACTCACCTCTTCAATGCTGCCTTCGGCGCCTAACCGCTTGAGAAATATAAAATACCCCAATCTATCCACCCTATCAGATTAACTGTTCACTCGTCCTCTAGATTGTTCACTTGTCCTTAGTTTGTTCTCTTGTCGTTTAGATTGTAAGCTCTTTGAGCAGGGACTGTCCTTCTATGTTTGAATTGTACAGCGCTGCGTAACCCTAGTAGCGCTTTAGAAATGATTGTTGTTGTTGTTGTTGTGTGAATGGGAAGACTGGAAGGCCACATGGTCTTTAGGCTCCATTACCATCTATCTGAAGAGAGAGAGCCCTTCCAGGTTTATAGCTCCACCTCCTGTCACCACATCCTCTACATTTTAATGATGTAGACATTCTGCTTTAGGTATACAGGGACCCGCCCCCCCCCCCCCCCCCCCCAAGCCCCTTTTCTTCCTTCCCGAGACAGATCATTGTCCTGATATGGCCATAATCTGCGTCCTGGATTTCCCTGAACACCGCCTTCTGGGCAGAAACATTGTCTAGGCCAGTAGTTCTCCACCAAGTCCTCAGAGCACACGCTGCCAGTCAGGTTTTTTGGGATATCCACAATGAATCTGCATGCACTGCCTCCTTGGTATGCAAATAAATTGTGGCTATCCTGAAAATCTGACTGGCTAGGAGTGCCCCAAGGACTGGGTTAAGAAGCACTGCTCTAGGTCACTATCAGTACCCTTTTATCCCCACCTCTTTAATTCCCTTACCTCTTAGTTGTTCTGTCTGTTTGTCTGTCCTATTTAGATTGTGAGCTCTTTGAGCAGGAACTGTCTTTTCATGTATGGTGTACAGCGCTGCGTATGCCTTGTAGCGCTATAGAAGTGATAAGTAGTAGTAGTAGTAATGTAGAAGCCTGCCCTTGCAGATCAGCAACGCGTCCGCACAGGCTTCTGTTTCTGTGAGTCTGACGTCCTGCACGTATGTGCAGGACGTCAGACTCACAGAAACAGAAGCCTGCACGGCCGCATTGCTGATGTGCAAGGGCAGGCTTCTGCATGGAATGTTGCTAGTGGAGGAGTAGCCTAGTGGTTAGTGCAGTGGAACATGGGATGTTGTTACTATTTGAGATTCTGGAATGTTGCTATTACTTGAGATTCTACATGGAATGTTGCTAGTGGAGGAGTAGCCTAGTGGTTAGTGCAGCGGAACATGGAATTTTGCTACTATCTGAGATTCTACATGGAATGTTGCTAGTGGAGGAGTAGCCTAGTGGTTAGTGCAGCGGAACATGGAATGTTGCTACTATCTGAGATTCTACATGGAATGTTGCTACTATTGGAGATTCTGTTGCTACTATTTGAGATTCTACATGGAATGTTGCTAGTGGAGGAGTAGCCTAGTGGTTAGTGCAGCGGAACATGGAATGTTGCTACTATCTGAGATTCTACATGGAATGTTGCTACTATTGCTGCTATTTAAGATTCTACATGGCATGTTGCTACTATTGGAGATTCTGTTGCTACTATTTGAGATTCTACATGGAATGTTACTATTTTTTTTAGATTGTGAGCTGTTTCAGCAGGGACTGTCTTTTTCAAGTATGGTGTACAGCGCTGCGTATGCCTTGTAGCGCTATAGAAGTGATAAGTAGTAGTAGTAGTAGCAGTAGTATCAGGGCTTGCACATCTAGGATTTTATTGCTGTGGCCAGGGGTGGGCAACCATGGTTCTCAAGGTGCACAACCCAGTCGGGTTTTCAAGATTTCCCCACTGGATACGCATGAGATTGAGTTGCACGTACAGCTTCCATTGTACGCAAATTGATCTCATGCCTATTCATTGTGGAAATCTTGAAACCCCAACTGGGTTGAGGCCCTCGAGGACTCTGGTTGCCCACTCCTGACCTAAACTGTGATCATTTCACTTTAAAAGCATTCATCTTTGCAGCCAGTCAATCCAAGTCCCTACCAGACGGTAAGTTAGCGGAGAGACTTCATTTTAACACTAATTGCTTTTAAACAGACCTTCTGAAGAGACTAACCTCTCTAAATATAATTAAACTTCAGCCAATATATGTCAAGAACATCCACGTAATTATCAATAAATGGATTTCTTCAGCAAACGAGGCTCCCGGCATCATAGAAAAATAAAAAGACCAACTGGACTTCGCAACGTACCCAGCTATTCCTGCCCACGCTGCCAAAGAAATATCATTCGCTAAACATCCCTCCTTCTCCAGCATTTCAGACTCTGTGTTATAAGGGCAGGGTTTTCTTTTCTGTCTGGTATTTTACCTCCCTTTGCATTTTATTGTTTTGGATATTCTGGTATTCTCTGGAAGATGCCTTGGGGAGATGAGCACAAAAGATCTTCTGATTATTCCACACCCAATACCCCTCCCTAGTCTCACCAATGCGTTCCTGGATGGTAGGTTCACACTATGGGCCAGATGCATGAAAGACATTGGTAATTCCCGTTCCCTACCTATTCCATAGCGAATCGGTAGGGAACGGGAATGCATCAACGATAGGGAATGCAAATGAGCTACTCGTTGTAGCTCACTTGCATTCTCTAGTCCTTCGGTACCTGAGTCGGAGAATCGGGACGTCCCTTTAGATTAGGCTCCTCTTCCTGGTCTCTTCAGCCAATCAAAGCGGGCTTAGCTGGCTGTTGTCAGCGAAACGCGCTCTGATTGGCTGAAGAGACCAGGAAGAGGAGCCTAATCTAAAGGGACGTCCCGATTCTCCGGCAACCAGGAAAATAGAAAAATTTCGCTGTGGAGGGGTAAGTGGCGCGGCGAAGACTCTCAAGAAGGGGGAAAAAAACACGCGCGCCGGCAGAACAAAAAACTGCAAAAAAAAAAAAAAAAGATGTCTCTCAGAAGCGCAGGGAGAGTACGTCCTTAAAGGACGCCCCTCACCTGCGCTCCCTGCTTTTTTTTTTTTTCTTTTTTACCTTTTTTGGGGGCCCTTTTCCTTTCCGATTCCCTCACAGGAGCCCTAACAAGAGGTCAGACATCTCGTTAGGGTTCCTATGGTAAGGGAATCGGAAAAACGGTAGTGCATCTCATTATAATGGGCTGCAACGGTACTGCAGTTCATTATAATAGCTTTTCAATCATTTGCATTCCGTTTTCATTGCCTGCTACCGTGGCAGGGAAAATGCCCTTAGTGCATGCCCGGGGTGAACTACTTGCGTTTTAAACTGGCTGGAACCAGTTTAAAACGCAAGTTGTGGGCTCGTTAGGTTTTGTGCATCTGGGCCTATATCCTTTAGATTTTGCATCCAAGTGCAGGGTGGAATTTCTACTCCAGTTTCTTCCACAACAGCACATTGGTACTGCACAGATTCCAGTACTTCAGCAGGGGGCGCCAGATCACCAAACCAGTCTCCTTCCAGCATGACAGGACAAATAAAGAAAATAAAATGAACATACTGGCCCTTCACTATATATAAAATAAAGATAGAATTAATACTAGGGACTAGACAGAAATGGTCTCTAAAGAGGTAAAGCCTGGGATAAGCACAGAAGATATTTGGCTGTGGGGGGTTAAATCTGGGATAAGCACAGATTAATTAGGGTTTTCTGACGGAAAATAGACATGTGGATGGACCAGAAGGCAGGACTGCCAGGAGACAGAGCCGCCTCTCCCCCACCCCCCCAGGCTGCTGCAGCTGCTGTCTCTGTCCTCCCCCACTCGAGCCACTGCTGCCCTCCCACTTGGGCTGCCACCACCTCTACCCCCCTACTCAGGCCGCCACCATTCTCCACCCCTTACCTTCCTGCATCTGCTCCTTTCTGGGTCTGTCACTCTCCTGTGTCCTGGGACCCAGGTTATCACATTAACGCAATCAAGTTGATCCCAACACACAGGAGCAGGAGAGAGAGAGACCCTGGCGCCGGGACCCCTTGGAGGCCGGGCCCGGGGAATCTTCCCCACCCCCCACCCTCGGCAGCCCTGCCCGGAAGGTCTCCATCTTCATTTCATTTATTGCAATTTATATACCACTCTTATCCAGTCTGATGTACAAGTTAAACACGTTAATTAAAACAATACAAAACAGAACACATCAAATGTAATAGAAACAGATTTGCCACTGTACTGTGTCCATCATCTGCCAAAATCCATTTTTAGCCTTAGGGAAAGTATCAGCAGCCTGCATTTTCGACATAGCTTTTGATAAGGTCCCTCATAGGAGATTTGTAAACAAACTCCATCCTGGGACGAGTGCCCATGGTGGTAAATTGACTGACAGACAGAGGATAGTGGTAAATGGCATTCATTCGGAAGAAAGAAAGGTGAGTAGTGGAGTGCCTCAAGGGTTGGTTCTGGGGACGATTCTGTTCAACGTCTTCATGAGTGAAGGGAACATTTGTCTTTTTGTGGATGACATGAAGATCTTTTAACAGGATAGACACCTCATATGGAGCAGGCAAAATGAGATGGGATCCGCTATTCAGATTTTGGCAGTTAACCATTAATGCAAAGAAGTGCAGAGTGATGCATTTGGGGGTGCAAACGCCTAAAGGAACTATATACAATAGGAGGGGAGAGGTTGATGAGCACAGACCAAGAAACCTTGGGGTGATAGTGTCTGAGGATCTCAAGGAGGCGAAACAACGCAACAAGGCAGAGGCTAAAGCCAGAAGGATGTTAGGATGCATCGGGAGAGGCATGATAAGCAGAAAGGAGAAGGTCACAATGCCCCTATACATGTGGGTGAGGTCTTACTTGGAGTACTGTGTTCGTGTTTTGACACTGTATCCCACTGAAGACCTAGAGATTGGAGGTGTACAGAGGAAAGTGACTAAAATGATGAGAGATCTCCGTCAGAAGACACTGGTCCTAATTATGTATATTCTACTGGGGAGGAGGATATGATACAGACTTTTAAATTAGGGCTGCATATTAATCACGGTTAACGCTGTTGGAAACAGGACGCTGGGCTTGATGGACCTTTGGTCTTTCCCAGTATGGAGATACGTATGTACTTATGATTAACATGTTAATTATTAATCGCGATTAATAATTAAATCTTCTCCCTCCTCCTCATCCGCCCACATGTCTGGCATCTCCTCCTCCCTTCCTGGACCATGGGCGGCTCTCCCCCTGTCCCCTTCCCACCTGGTTTACCCTTTGTAGGTTTCACAAAATCTTCAGTCCTGCAGCAGTGGCAGCTGTCTTGAAAAACTGCCTGCACCGGGCCTTTCCCTCTGACCCGTCCCGCCCCCTTCTGATGCATGGGCAAAGTTGCCTGTGTTGCCTGCAGGTGCAACCCGGTACCATAGGGCAGTACAAGCACCCCGGCTACCAGTCAGTGTCTATAGTACAATCGCCTCAAGTCTACCCAAACTGTCATAAAAACATAGTGGATCAGCCCTTTCCCATACCACCAACAAACCGAAACCCCACTCCTTGTCTCCACCCCTCCCCCATTTCCCAGGACTCACCTATTGAATCCCTGGTAGTCTAGTGGAAAGGGACAGGAGTGATCTCCCTCACCTTCTGCTCTGTCTATCACCGGGTGTCAAAATGACACCAGTGACACCTAGTGGTAGTCTCGTGATAGTACAGCAGGCGGGTCATCCTTCTTTTTAAGGGCAGTCGCTGTTGTCTACTGTGCAATAAAACACATGCTAGCTGCTTAATACAGCTTAGTAAAAAGGCCTTCATGCGACTATGTTAATCTGTTACATGTGACTCAGAGTCAGTGACCGCAAGAAACAAAATACGCCAGATGCAGAGATCCAACCCCCCATCCTGACATCTTCTGTAAGGTTGTATTTTAGTGCGAGTGTCTGAGAGATGCTTCACAATCCAAACACTGCCACATGTCCCTGAGCACCAGTGCACCTCCTATCAGAAGACACAGATCCAAAAACAGACTCATGCACAGAAAGAACGCACTAGTAAAACACCCAACCTCGATTACACAAGCAAAACACAGATGGGCCGTCCTCAAAAGTGACAACATAAGAACATAAGAGTAGCCATACTGGGTCAGACCAATGGTCCATCAAGCCCAGTATCCTGTTTTCCAAACAGTGGCCAAGCCAGGTCACAAGTACCTGGCAGAATCCCAAATCATGACAACATTCCATGTAGAACCCCAAAGAATAGCAAGATTCCGGAATCCTAAAGAGTGACAAGATTCCGTGCAGTATCTCAGAGAGTAGCAACATTCCATGTAGAACCCCAGACAATAGCAAGATTCTGGAATCCTAAAGAGTGACAAGATTCCAGGCAGAATCTCAAAGAGTAGCAACATTCCATGTAGAACCCCAAAGAATAGCAAGATTCTGGAATCCTAAAGAGTGACAAGATTCCAGGCAGAATCTCAAAGAGTAGCAACGTTCCATGTAGAACTCCAAACAATAGTAAGATTCCGGAATCCTAAAGAGTGACAAGATTCCGTGCAGAATCTCAGAGAGTAGCAACGTTCCATGTAGAACCCCAAACAATAGCAAGATTCCAGAATCCTAAAGAGTGACAAGATTCCGTGCAGAATCTCAAAGAGTAGCAACATTCCATGTAGAACCCCAAAGAATAGCAAGATTCCGGAATCCTAAAGAGTGACAAGATTCTGTGCAGTATCTCAGAGAGTAGCAACATTCCATGTAGAACCCCAAAGAATAGCAAGATTCTGGAATCCTAAAGAGTGACAAGATTCCATGCAGAATCTCAGAGTAGCAACATTCCATACTACAAATCCAAGGGCAAGCATTTGCTTCCCATGTCTGTCTCAATAGCAGACTATGGACTTTTCCAGACTAGAAACAGAACAATACAGACAAAAACTGGATTGGAAGCCCCAAGATGCATATTCCACGTGCAATGCAATTTTGGAGAAATGGGACCAAAAATACATTTCCTATTGTACTGTATAAAGCACAAAGAGATCAGAGATGCAGGTTCCCCAAGCTAACAGGAAAATCAAAGAATGAGCAAGAAAACGCTGCAGAATCCCGAGGGAAAGAGGAGAAGTGGAAACAGAAATGCATTTTTCCTCCCGTACTGTGTAAAATACAAAGAGATCAGAAATACACATTTCCCAAAATTACCAGAGAAAATCAAACTGAGCAGGAAAAACTCTGTATAATCCTGGGGAAAGAGCACAAACAGCAGCTGAAGCAGCAAAATATGTAATATGCTGTCACCAGGCAAGAAAAATGAACTGACTGGGGGCAGTGCAGAGCAGAACAGGATTTGGGTACCTGCACTTGTAAATGTTCTCTATT
Organism: Microcaecilia unicolor; assembly: GCF_901765095.1. Taxonomy (NCBI): domain Eukaryota; kingdom Metazoa; phylum Chordata; class Amphibia; order Gymnophiona; family Siphonopidae; genus Microcaecilia; species Microcaecilia unicolor. Next base: position 8,388,084 of record NC_044033.1, read on the forward strand.
GTTATGTAAATGTTGTTAATGATCTCACTTTTCTTTTTAACCTGTAACTTGTTAATATAGTTTGACAACACATATATAATTGTTAAACCAGTAAAGTTTTGTGAAACTCATAAGGCACCAAGTCAGTTCTGCGTCTCTGGTTTTCTTGGTTGTTTCCTGCCAACGCAGGAATGCTGTGTACGAGCAGAGCGTGGCTGGCCCTGGCACAGTTATGGAGAGAGGTGAATGGAGTTGTTCTAAAGGGGCTGGCAGGGCTTCACTGAGCGAGGCCCAAGAGTGAGCTTGAGAGGGCAAGGACAGGGCTGGGCCGTAGGAGTGGAAGAGACTGATAAAATTGTGAAGGCTAAGCAGCTCTTTTCAAGAAAGGGGGAGCCAGCAGAGCAAACACTTTGGATCAGTTTACAGCAAGCTGTCAGCAGTGCCTTGGAGCTCCTCTTCCTCACACAGAGAGATTCAGCTGCCAGCTCCAGCCCAGACAGAGAGGCATTTCAGCCTGGTAAAGCCTGTTCTGTTTAATAGGAGTGGAAATGCTCCCATTCCTGCTCTGGTTCCTTCTCTTTAGTGGACCTGAGGCTGGGAATGTTGCTGAATTAGCACTCAGAGCCTCAGCAGGAAAGTGACACAGTCCAGCTGTCCAGAGCGCAGTGTGGCAGAGGCTTAACCCTGCACTACAGGCCACGTTCACCAATATACACACGTCTCAGAGCACTTTTGAGGCTTCTATTCAGCAGGTAACACTGGACAACATGGTTTTTATTTCAATAATGAGATTGGGTGTTTCTTACAGATTTTTGGATGCTGGTCACAGAAATGACTAAAAGTTTTCTGTAATGTATGTGTTTCCAGAAATTGACAAAAAACAATTGTTAATGTCACATATTTGTCAACATGACATCACAGATAAATGAACATATTAAAATATGGTCTCTCCATAGTCGATGACCTAAAGAATGATACAACCCAATTTCGTACTCAGGAACGTTCATGTATTACCATAATTTATTCTTCCTTAACATATATATGCACACGATATATATCTATACCATGATCTGTTCACGTAGGTTGTTACATGTATGTTACCATGTATGTATGCAACTTAACACATTACCATTTGTAATTCTGTTACCCGGAAATGGCAAATGTAAGCCACGTTGAGCCTGCAAATTGTTGGGAAAATGTGGGATTCAAATGCTATAAATAAATAAATGAATACCATTCAGTTTAAATATATGATGATTTCGCTTAGCCTTAGTTTTCTAGGAAAAGTTGATGGTTATTGAATAACCTGATGGTTATTTAAACTGAAAATATTGCAGAAATGTGTTAACTCATGCTGACACTCTCTGCTACATTTGCGGTCAGTTCTGTCTGAAGACGCAAAGCTAAACCATGACTGCACTGGTGAAGAAGGCCCTGTAACTCTATTTTGCATATAACGTTGGTGATCAAGGCAAAAGCCAGGCTTTCCATTTTTGTTAAGCATCACGTGATACACTGGTGTACCTGTGCTAATACCCTGGATGTGAAACACTGCAGTCTGGGGTTCCTGTGTTAATGCGCTGAATGTGATGCAATGCAATCTGGTGTTTTCAAACTTCTTCTCAACCACAAGTTATCCAAGTCTGTCAATGAGGCTGTCTCTTCCTATAATGCTATTCTCTCCTCTGCTCTGGATCCTCTCGCTCCTCCTATTCCCCGTTCTATAAGGCGTACCAAACGCCTTGGCTGACCGCAAGAATCTGCTACCTATCTTCCTGGGCTGATCTGCCGAATGCCTTTGGGTGAAAATCCGCACCCAAATATTACAAATTCTTTCTTACCTCCTTCAAGTCTGCTCTTTCACTTGCCAAACAGGACTACTATATCCAGTTGACAAACTCTCTTGGCTCAAACCCTCGACGTCTCTTTGCCACACCGATCTCTCTCCTCAAAGTGCCTTCACCTCCAACCCCTCCCTTCACTTTCTCCCCAGTCTCTGGTTGAGTACTTTCAAGATAAGGTTCACAAGATTAACCCTGTTACCTCCACCTCCCCTTCCCCCAGTCCATTCTCTCAACTCTCCTTCAACCTCTGCCTTCTTTACTTCCTTTTCTGAAATCTCTGAAGAGGAAACTGCACATTTTCTTTCCGCCTCCAAACTGACTACCTGTTCTTCTGATCTTCCCACCCATCAACTTAGCACTATCTCTCCTACTGTCATCCCTTCCATCTGTCATATCTTCAATCTTTCTCTTTCAACTGCAACTGTTCTTGGTGCCTTCAAACATGCTGGTAAAAGAATTTTACCAATACTCACGAACACCGCGAGACCAAGTCAGGCTTAAAGCAGTTAAAGCGTCTTTATTACTCGCAAGGGGACAACATCCAGGAGATAAATCCAACACACAAGCAGGAGGTTTTTGTCTAACTCTATACGAATTCCCCCGTTATTATATACCTTCTTTCACCATTAGATCAATTCCTATCCTGTTGTCCAATTATCTATTCCCTTATATGGTCTATCTGCCCAGTTTCCCGTCTACATTTCTCCATGTCTTACCTCATCCTGCACCTGCATCATTACTTTTCATTTTCCCAGTTACCTCCTTTTGAATGAACTTCATGACCCATACGATTAGTACCTTCTTGTACTTTTATTTACATGCAGCTGTATCACACCTTCTAAGCTTGGATAAACATGTGTTATAAGTTAGCCAAAAGCATGTCTAAGAATAAACTACAGTGATTCTTGTCCAGAAGCTGCATATGTAAAAAAATGATTAACCCAATACTTTCCCTACACATGCCATACTTACACCACTCCTCAAGAAACCTTCTTTAGACCCTACCTGTCCTTCCAACTGTCGCCCCATCTCCCTCCTCCCTTTTCTATCCAAGCTGCTTGAACTTGCTGTTCACTCCCATTGTCTTGACTTTCTTTCATCTCAAGCTATTCTTGATCCACTTCAATCTGGCTTTCGCTCTCTTCACCCAACTGAAACAACCCTTGCTAAAGTCTCCAATGACCTGTTCCTGGCCAGATCCTCTATCCTCATCCTTGATCTATCTGCTGCTTTTAACACTGTTGATCACCGCCTACTCCTTGATATGGTATCCCCACTTCGATTTCAGGGCTTTGTTTTTTCCTGGTATGCCGATGACTCCCAGATCTACCTCTCCACACCAGAAATTTCAGCAGGAATCCAGGCCCAAGTCTCAGCCTGCCTGTCTGACATTGCTGCATGGATGTCTCACCGCCATCTGAATACTAGGCTGCTTTTAACTCCTAACCCCTATTCACTTGTTCAGTACTCATGTCTGTTTTATCATTAATTAGATTGTAAGCTCTGTCAAGCAGGGATTTTCTCTTCATGTTCAAGTGTACAGTGCTGCATACGTCTAGTAGCACTATAGAAATGATAAGTAGTAGTAGTAATGCTCTGGATGTGACACACTGCAGTCTGGTAGTCTGTGGTAATACTCTGGATGTGATATAGTGCACTGGTGCCTGGTGTTCCTGTGGTAATGCACTGGATGTGATACAAGCTTAAACAATATCTACTATAATAAAACTCACCCTCAGCGTTCTGAAGACAACGTTCTGAAGTCACTCAGTCACTCACTGAAGGGTTCATGGATTCATGGTGGTGAAGCCACAACACTGACCATGTCTCTCTGCCCCGCCCTCGCATGACAGACCAATCAGAAAACACACCCTCAACATTCTGAAACACAAAGGACCATCACAACACCGTTCACAGGCAACACTAGGCAACGTAAGACGGACCAATCAGAGGAAACTACGTGACAATAAGGGAGGAGCATTCCCCAGCAGAATGGCTCATTATCTGTGCAGCACGGAGAGCACAGAACCACCGCCGGAACGAGAGAAGAATATTCCTGCTGTGGGTATGTGCAAAAATAGACCGGGGGAGGGGGGGGGAGAGAAATTTTTAAATGCCTAATGCCAGTACTGAAGAGTGCCAGAGGGCCTATAGCATAGACTATATTTGGGATCGCTTGACATGGAGTCAGAGGAGCCGGAAAACAACATGCCCGTCACTATCTGGGATGTGGGCGAACAGGACAAGCTGCGGCCCAGCTGGAAGGATTACCCACGACCAAGGAAGGGGGAGGAGTTCTCCTTCCCTGCCTAGGAATTGCTGGAGACTGGCTGCCAAACTAACGAAACAACCGCACACCGACGCACCACCTCCATCATTCGAAAGGCATCCACTCTTTCTTCAACAGAAATGCAAACTAATAATACAAAACAAACAAAGAATACATGGTTTCTCAGGCGGCTGCAGGTAACTCCCCACCCCCTTCCTCTTCCCCTTTTGCCGTAGCGGCCAAGGACGTGCCCAACCATCCCCAGCCTCAGGCAAGCTGTCTCCCACCTCGGGGATTCCCCGAGCACCCGGAAAAAGACGGCGCTGATTCCTGCAGCGCATAAATGTTCCAGCATTCCCCTGCAGCCGGCCTGAAATGGAACAAACATACCGGATCACCCCCCCGACGGCCTGAGACCGTGCTCTTCTCCCTTCCGCCAACTTAAAACAACCATCCCCGTCCTCAGGCAAGCCGTCACCCACCTCCAGGATGCCCAGAACCCCAGCCCAATGGAAAAAGATGGCGCTGCTTCCAACAGCACATTTCACTTACAGCGTTCCCCTACAGCAGCCCTGAAACGGCCAAAAAATACCGACAGACAAAGAACGTGCTCCTCTACCTTCCGCCCATCTAAAACAACACTGCTGCCTCAGCACAACACAAAAAAAAAACATGGAAAAAAAAACAACACTCAACAAAGGCTGACCCCCCTACAACCACATTTACATTTCACCAACAGAAAGACCCCCCTCCACAAACCACCTTGACAGACAAAACCACACACACACACAATACAACAGAAACACACCCTCAAAGCCACACACCAATCCAACCCACTTTGCCAGCACAGCACATCCCCCAACCCCCAAGCAAAAAACAAAACAAAAAAAGACACACATCAACAACCTGCACACACACCGCACCCTCACACACTCACACACACACACACACACAATTCTGTGACACATACACACACACACAAAAAAAAAAAAACATGCTAGCGCCCGTTTCATTGGTTTCGGAAACGGGCCTTTTTTTTTACTAGTTTTTACATATTTTACAACATTTTTATGCACTTTTGTGTAACAAGTATGTCAGGTGGGAAGGAAGAAGCACTTATCTTATCATAAAGATCCCAACGCGACTGACAGGACGGGATGAAGAGCATTCACCATTATTGAAGCACTCATCGATCCCCTGATGAAGCTGAGAGTGAAACGGGTCCCTTTTGGGATCTTTATCAGAAGGTAAGTTTGCTTCTTTCCCACTTGATCAATTTCTTACATGAAAGTGTATAAAAATACTTAAAAATATTGTTTGAGTTTAAGTATCAAGAAGTGTTGCATGAATTAAAATTGGGAGGTTGTCGGCCAGTGATTTTTTTTAGCACATTGGCAGGAACAGTGAAATCTGGAATGCAATTAGATTGAAAATTGCGTAGTCACGAGCTCCTGAGGTCTTTTCCTCTTGTTTCAGAATTAAGTCGATGCGCATTATCTATTCAGTGAACACGAGTTCCACTGTGTGTGTAGCAACAGAGATGTGCGTTCATTTGCACACCTTAAAAAGTGTAGTTCACCAAGGAATTAACGCACTTCAGAATATTGTATTATGCTTTAAAAATTTGTCATTGTGTAAAATGAGCTGAAAAAACTTGGTGGAAATCAGGGGAAAAAAGTCCAAAAAGACCCCCCCCCCCCCCCCCCCCCCCCCCCCCCCTACCCCCCCCCCCCCCCCCCCCCCCCCCCCCCCCCCCCCCCCCCCCCCAAAAAAAAAAAAAAAATTCATGCCCATTCCTGGCTCACAAGGTGAGACGAGATTAAACAGAAAGCAGCAAGATTTTGTTTGGACTTTGTGTCTGCTTTTTGTTGATCTCTTTGCTGTTGCAAGCACTCAGCGCCTCTTTTGCTGTTCCAGTCACAAGGTGAGACTCCTTGCCAGAGTCAGCAGGTGATGCCATAGCAATTCTCCATTAGAAACACCAATTCAGCAAAACAACGAAAACATCTGATGGGGAAAAGTACCAGGATTCCAAAACAGTTCCCAGAAATTGCAAACATTTCCAAGTATGCCTCAATCAGAAGAAACACATCTGGAATGACTTTCTCATCTTTTTCAGTCTGCGGCTCCTCACTACCTCTCCACCTCAATCTCCCCTATGTTCCCGCCGCAACTCCGCTCACAGGACAAAGCCCTTCTCTCAGTACCCTTCTCCACCACTGCCAACTCCAGGCTCCGCTCATTCTGCCTTGCCTCACCTTATGCCTGGAATAATCTTCCTTTACCCATACGCCAGGCCCCCTCCCTACCCATCTTCAAATCTCTGCTTAAAACTCACCTCTTCAATGCTGCCTTCGGCGCCTAACCGCTTGAGAAATATAGAATGCCCCAATCTATCCACCCTATCAGATTAACTGTTCACTTGTCTTTAGATTGTTCTCTTGTCTTTTAGATTGTAAGCTCTTTGAGCAGGGACTGTCCTTCTATGTTTGAATTGTACAGCGCTGCATAACCCTAGTAGCGCTTTAGAAATGGTTGTTGTTGTTGTTGTTTCTTCAAGAAAGTGGCCGTGATCGGTGCTTGTACTGTTTTTCTCATCTCACCTCCTTCTTAGCCCATTGCATCGCTTAGGTGAAAGCACAGATATAAAAGTTAACAAAGAAAAGCAAAACTTTTATAAGGTGGTATCTTCTCACTGGATTAATGACACATGTCTTGATTAGAATTAGGCTTTATAGCCATTGTGAGCCATAAAATTCTACAGCCTGTCGCTTTCCCCCTGCCAATCTGTCCCCTCCAAACTATCATCAGAAAGCATTTTATGATAATTCCTGGTAATGTCATTTTTTGCTAATTCTCTTCTGACCTGATGAAAAGCATGATAGCTCCCAAAAACTAGTTGAAAAATCTGTTGCATTAGCCACACTGAGCCCGCAAATAGGTGGGAAAACGTGGGATACAAATGCAAATAAATAAATAAATTAATAAACATACTATTTTTTGGGTTGTTTTTATTTTGGACTTGTATTTCTGTGCATATCATGAGAACCACAGAACAAGATATAAACCATCGAATAAGCTTGTAATTCCTATACTTTCATATAGCTTTGGAACTGTAGACTGGCATTTTAAATAACTTGAGAAATTGGATATATGAGCAAGAAAACTGTATCTCTCCACACCAGACATCACCGCGGAGACCCAGGCCAAGGTATCAGCCTGCTTATCCGACATTGCTGCCTGGATGTCCAACCGCCACCTGAAACTGAACATGTCCAAGATCAAGCTTATCGTCTTTCCACCAAAACCCACTTCTCCTCTTCCTCCACTCTCTATCTCAGTTGATGGCACCCTCATCCTCCCCGTCTCATCTGCCTGCAACCTCGGAGTCATCTTTGACTCCTCCCTCTCCTTCTCTGCGCATATCCAGCAGATAGCCAAGACCTGTCGCTTCTTCCTCTTTAACATCAGCAAATTCGCCCTTTCCTCTCTGAACACACCACCCGAACTCTCATCCACGCTCTCATTACCTCTCGCCTTGACTACTGCAACTTACTCCTCACCGGCCTCCCACTTAGCCATCTATCCCCCCTTCAATCTGTTCAGAACTCTGCTGCACGTCTTATATTCTGCCAGAACCGATATACTCATATCACCCCTCTCCTCAGGTCACTTCACTGGCTTCCAATCCGATACCGCATTCAGTTCAAGCTTCTCCTTCTTACCTACAAATGCACTCAGTCTGCTGCCCCTCACTACCTTTCTACCCTCATCTCCCTTACGTTCCCGCCCGAAACCTCCGTTCACAGGACAGATCCCTCCTCTCAGTACCCTTCTCCACCACCGCCAACTCCAGGCTCCGCTCATTCTGCCTCGCCTCACCCTATGCTTGGAACAACCTTCCCGAGCCCTTACGCCAAGCCCCCTCCCTGCCCATCTTCAAGTCTTTGCTTAAAGCCCACCTCTTCAATGCTGCGTTCGGCACCTAACTCTTACCGTTCAGGAAATCCAGACTGCCCCAATTTGACTGCCCATATCGGACTGACTGTTCACTTGTCTTTTAGATTGTAAGCTTTTTGAGCAGGGACTGTCCCTCTATGTTAAATTGTACAGCGCTGCGTAACCCTAGTAGCGCTTTAGAAATGTTAAGTAGTAGTAGTAGTATATTGAGGAAATATATAGGATGTACTTTTTGTATTAAAGAAATAAATGAGCATGGATTCAGTGAAGGGAAGTCTTTCCTCGCCAATTTGCTTCATTTCTTTAAAGGTGTGAATAAACAGGTCGATAAAAGTGAGCAGGTTGATGTAATGTATCTAGATTTTCAGAACGCTTTGACAAAGTTCCTCATGAGAGTCATGGGGACAGGAGGCGATGTTCTGTTGTGGATTAGGAATTGGTTAGAGGATTAGGAATTAGGGTAGAGTTAAATAGCCATTTCTCTCAAATGGAGGAGGGTGAATAGTAGACTGCCACCGGAATCTGTACTACGACCGGTGCTATTTAACATATTTATAATGACCTGGAAATCAGAACAACGAGTGAGGTGATGGAATAGTTTTGCATCATTTGCAGATTTAAAGGTTGTTAAAATAAGGAAAGGCTAAAGAGGTTAGAGCTCTTCGGCTGAGGGGAAATATGACTGAGGTCTACAAAATCCGGAGTGGTGTAGAATGAATAGAAGTGAATGTATTTTTTACTCTTTTTTCAGAAGTACAAAGACCAAGGGACACTCAATGAAGTTACATGGAAATACTTTAGAAACAAAGACTTGAGCTCTACTATTGGGTTTGTGCCAGTGACCTGGATTGGCCACTGTTGGAATGAGCTAGATAGACCATTGGTCTTACCCAGTATGGTTATTTTTATGTTCTTATGTAACATTACAGCATCAGTGTAACAGAAAAGCTCTGGGAACATGACCCTATGAGAATTATAGAGCATGAACAGATTATGATAACTCAGGATATCCCCATTCCAACTGATTTAAAAACTAGATGCCGGGAAACTGAACATAGTTGGTAAAAGAGGAAAACAAAATACCAGAACCAGCAGGCATTGATCATACAGACAGAAAATTTGCAAGTATCAAGGAATGCAGTCAGAGACCAAGAAAATGTTGCAGAAAGATACAGAAATCTTGATTAAAAGGAATTTCCAAGCACACCTGGATAGATTGTCTATATATGTTACATGTTAGGAACTCAGAAGGAGGCTGTGTTTGGCATGATGGAAGTAGACTGAGACATGCTCCACATACCCTGGCTAGGAGAGAGATTCACGTATGTGCAAACTAACTGTTTTGGAAACATTGCCCTAAGAAAATGCCTTTGTATCATTCAGCAACAAAACTAATTTTACAACATTTCACTGGATCCTGGGCTAGCGTTAGGTCTGTTCCCTCCAACCCAATGGATTGTTAGAATACACAAAGGGTTGAGAAGGCCTCCAATTTTTCTCCAAAATCTTAGACAAATTGGTCCTTTCCCAGCGTGACACCTTTATTGAAACTACGAACGTTCGTCACCCTTTCTAAGCTGGCTTTCATCAAGATCATAGTTCCGAAACCCTTCTCTTAGGCATTCCATGACACTATGCATTCTTCATTGGATCAACACGACTGTCATTGTGGTGTCTCTAGACCTATTCTCCGCCTTTGACTTAGTTGATCACACTTCATCGTCTCCACTCTGTAGGTATCTCAGGATGTGTTTATCCTGGTCTCCAGTTACCTTTCTGAATGCACTCTTCAGCTGTCACATGCTAATTCCCTTTCTACCACCTTTCATCTGCAAACTGGTGTCCCCCAAGGCTCCATCCTTGTGTCTTCTCTTTTTAAACATTTTCCTTGCACCTCTTCTTACTATAATACAAGAACAGGGCTGTACATCTTTCTGTTATACCGATGATATCCAATGTCGAGTCACTTGATCTCTTCACATTCCTTACTACTTTGAATCCTATCTCCAGCATGTTTGTAACTGGTTAAAGGATAATCTCCTTTCTTGAATAGCTCCAAATGCAAGGCTATTATCTTCGCTAACCCTCACTCTTCTCTTTCTTTCCTCCATCCATTGATGGCCACTGTCTCTAGGAACTCCGTAAAAATTCTTGGAGGCCTTATAGATACTAAGCTCTCTTTCAAGTCAGATCGATGCAGTCCTGCACTCCTCTTTCTTTTAGCACACTTTCATATTTGCACTATCCACTCTTTCCTCTCTCCCCATCTCATCTGTTCTTTGCTCCTAGCCCTGAGCATAAGAATAGCCATACTGGGTCAGACCAATGGTCCATCTAGCTCAGTATCCTGCTTCTAACAGTGACCAATCCAGGTCACAAGTACCTGGCAGAAACCCAAATAGTAGCAACATTCCATGCAGAATCTCAAAGAATAGCAAGATTCCATACAGAATCCCAAAGAGTAGTAAGATTCCATGCCACCAATCCCAGGGCAAGCAGTGGATTCCCTCATGTCCATCCCAATAAGAGACTTCACATAAAGGGTCCCAGGTACACGTCTCACCATTACCCCCTTATACTGTATGGTGAGCCCTCCAAAACCCATCAAAAACCTACTGTACCCAACTGTACATCACTACAATAGGAGTAGCCTAGTGGTTAGTGCAGCGGACTCTGATTCTGGGGAACTGAGTTCAATTCCCACTGCAGCTCCTTGTGACTCTGGGCAAGTAACTTAACCCTCCATTGCCCCTGGTACAAAATAAGTACCTGAATATATGGAAACCGCTTTGAATGTAGTTGCAAAAACCTCAGAAAGGCTGTATATCAAGTCCCAGTTCCCTTTCCCTACATGGAATGTTGCTACTATTGGAGATTCTGCACAGTGACAATCCTAGGTCGGCTGCCACCCAGGGCGGATCGCCGATGCACCCCCCCCCCCCCCCCCCCCCGGGTGCAGCTCAACCCCTGGCACATCAACCCCCCCTCCCACTGGGTGCATCTTTACCTGTGGGGAGCAGCCGTGCAGCTCTTGGCTCCGCTGGCTCCCTGCTCCCTCTGCCCCGGAACAGGAAGTAACCTCCAGTAGCGTGGACCGCCCCCACCGCCCCACCCTTGGTACGCCACTGATTCTGCATGGAATGTTGCTACTATTGAGATTCTACATGGAATGTTAATGTTGCTATTCCACTAGCAACATTCCATGTAGAAGCCTGCCCTTGGAGATCAGCAACCGCGACCGCGCAGGCTTCTGTTTCTGTGAGTCTGACGCAGGACATCAGACTCACAGAAACAGAAGCCTGTGCGGCCGCGTTGCTGATCTGCAAGGGCAGCTTCTAAATGGAATGTTGCTAGTGGAGGAGTAGCCTAGTGGTTTAGTGCAGTGATTCTGGGGAACTGGGTTTGATTCCCACTGCAGCTCCTTGTGATTCGGGCAAGTCACTTAACCCTCCATTGCCCCAGGTACAAATAGGTACCTGAATATACAGTAAGTTTTTGTTAAGTTTTGGGAGGGCTCACACTTTCCACCACAAGTGTACCAGTTAGAGTGGGATATGGGCCTGGGTCCCCTTCTCTACAGTCCACTGCACCAACCACTAGGCTACGCCAGGGACCTGCTTGCTGGTCTAAGAAGAATGGCCATTATATCTGCCGCTGTCAAAGAGCCTGGTATGAATCCAATGTATAAAATGAGGCCTTTATTTTTAAAAATAGCCAATGTGGTCCACATTCCGCCCATGCATGGGCTGCATCAGGGGTTACAATATTAAACATGACCATACAAAAAAAGAAATGTAAAGACACAAGGATAAAATAATAGAAAACATACATCACATAAAATGCATGGGATCCTTGTGACAACCTACGTGCACAATGTACATACAAGGATACCATCTACAACGAGTTTTATGCAATCGATTCATATCGTAAGAACTAAATGCAACTTAAGACGTCAAATGGATAGACAGGTGCTGTGAAAAGCATACTGAAAAACTGATTACATAAATAATTAAATTAAAAAAAACAAATTGATAATTCAAGCATTCTGAGTGGTCTGCTCTGTATGAGTCTAAAATAGATTTTTAAGTACTGCTGGAGGGCATATTGCATGCGACATGTGCATCAAAGCGTTAGAAAAGAAGAAAGGCAAATATTTATATGTACAAGGTTCAGGGAGGAGTGCCCGGGATATACACTCCCAGTCTAAGGGGCCTCTTCTACCACCTTACAAGTGCGTCATTAAAACCTATTGTGCTCAAAAACATGGAAACTATTTAGGGTCAAAAAATAGACCAACTAAAATGTACTTTATTTTATTTTCAGCACTTGATATACTGCAAAGTGATCCCTGAGGTGGCAGGCTCATTTTCGAAAGAGAAGGACGCCCATCTTTCGACAAGATGGGCGTCCTTCTCCCAGGGTCACCCAAATCGGTATAATCGAAAGCCGATTTTGGACGTCCCCAACTGCTTTCCGTCGCAGGGACGGCCAAAGTTCAAGGGGGCGTATCGGAGGCGTAGCGAAGGCGGGACTTGGGCATGCCTAACACATGGACGTCCTCGACCCATAACAGAAAAAAAGGGCATCCCTGACAAGCACTTGGACGACTTTACTTGGTCCTGTTTTCATATGACCAAGGCACAAAAAGGTGGCCGAAATGACCACCGGAGAGAATCGAGGATGACCTCCCCTTACTCCCCCAGAGGTCACTAACCATCTCCCACCCTAAAAAACCATCTTTAAAAATATTTTGTGCCAGCCTCAGATGTCATACTCAGCTCCATCAGAGCAATATGCAGGTAACTGGAGCAGTTTTAGTGGGTGCAGTGCACTTCAGCCAGGCGGACCCAGGCCCATCCCCCTCCCTACCTGTTACATTTGTGGAGGAAACAGCGAGCCCTCCAACACACCCACCAGAAACCCACTACCCACATCTAGGTGCCCCCCTTCACCCGTAAGGGCTATGGTAGTGGTGTACAGGTGTGGGTAGTGGGTTTTAGGGAGGGGGTTGGGGAGCTCAGCAGACAAGGTAAGGGAGCTGAAGCTGAGCTAGAAGCTGGAACCAGGACTGGAAGCTGAAGCTTGTGCTGGAACCTGGAACCAGGGCTGGAACTGAAGCTTGTGCTGAAAGCTGGAACCAAGGCTGGAAGCAGACACTATGCAGGAGACTGGGAACAGGATGACCTATTGCAAGGCAAAAAGGCAGAGAGCAGTGACTGCAGAACAAGGCCCATGGTAATGATGTCAGCAAGGAGCAGACCCGAGCAGCGCCAAACCGAATCCAGCATCGCCCAAACGAGCTTGCACAGCTGTCAGCAGGCCAGAGGAGGGAGCAGCACATAAGGCAGCGGGGCACGTCACATGGGACCCCGACACGGAGGTAAGGGAGCACTAGGACAACCGTGATAGTAACTTAACAACAAAAGTGAAAATCATCTCTTGAAAGCAGTAAAAATAAAAAACAAAAACAGTGAAAAAACTTAGTAGCTTGAAGCACAACTAAGCACGGGCTGTTTTTCTTCACACCTTTTTCACACATGGTCGTTATTGAAACAGGTCTAGACAAAATTGGCCTATTTTTTTCCCCCTGGATGTTTTGTCCATGTTCCATTATCGCAGAAAAATGTCCAAATCGTAAGCCCCACCCAAAACATGCCTCCAATACACCCCCTTGTAATTTAGATGAACTGCGGAGAAAAAGTCCCAAATATGAGTTTCAAAAATTGCGATTTGGACGTTTTTCTGAGAAAAACATCCGTCTGCCACTTTATGCTGTCTTTTGGCTGTTTTCCCGTTTCGAAAATGAGCCCCATCGTGTTTCAAAAAGTAGGTGCCTGCGTTTCTTCAGAAAATAGGTGCCCTGTTGTAGCATTTCGTTCATAATGGCCCCCAAAGAATGGCCTGATGTGCTTCTGTAGGCAAAGGGGTTGTAACAGCTGCAGCATAGGAAGAGTGATACACTCCTTGCTCCAAAGTCCAAACACGGAATGGAAAGGACTCCGTGAGTCACGCTCCACATGCTTTCCCCACTTGTTCTTAGGTCAAAACTGGGTTCTAAGTTCAGCAACCACTTCTCAGCTGCACCTTGAGCCTTCACGTTAAAACAATCTGATCTAGCAGAACCTAGGTAGCTGCTGACCGGGGCGGGGAAAGCTCAGTAGGATGAAAAGCTTCTTCCCAAAGCCTGGACACCCCCTCATATCATATGTATCAGCCGCCACTAAACCACACCGATATGTCCTTTCTGTTACTGAGCACCTTTTACGCAACCTCATTAGCATGCATGACCTCATGTGCAATTGCCTTATCTTCTGGCTCCTGTTCCTGGGTCTTATCTGTGTGCTCCACCTTTGTTTTTACCCCAGGCTGTCTGTTATGATATTTTATTGCATATTGTGTTGTTAACGTAAGTAGCAGACTGTGCTGTACTCTGTACTGTTATTTCAGTTATTTTTACTGCTGTAATTGACCGTCGCCTATAAATAAATTAATTAATGTAGCTACGCAGCAGCCAGGGCATTTTCCAAACAGCAGCTCACCTCCTATTTGTAAAAATCTCTTGGAAACTTCTGCAAAGTAAAGTTTTTATATGCATAAGGAGCAGCCCGATGCAAGGGTTTTTTTTTTCTTTTTGCATTAAAACACCAAGCCTGCAGAGAGAGCTTATACTAAATCTCCCTGTATTTGTGCAACCAGAAATCTCCTGTCAAGAATTTCAATTTCCCTTAAAACCTTTTAACTACAAACATCCCCCCCCCCCCCCCCCGCCTCCTTTTACCCCAGTACTAGACCTTTCAAGTACTTCAGGTCTTCCTTGGAAAGGAAGGGAGCGGCTGTAATGGTAAGAGGTGATGATAACGCAGAGGAGGCAGGAAGTTTTTACATAACGTAGGCAGCCAAGACCCCTCGTGCCTGCCGAGTAATTGTGACGATGCAATACATTCAGGAGACAATGCGTTTATTATCATGATGCAACTTGGCCGAGCTTTATTTTCATACCATCAAAATTTGCTCTAGGTATACCCAAGCCAACCAAAACCTTCCGGCTTAACAGCCACACACGTCCGCCGCCATTAGCAAGACTGACCAATCAATACAGAGCTCCCCGCCGCCACAGCAAGGGAGCTCAACCGTAAGCGCAGCTGCCCAGCTGCCTAGCTTACTCCATCAGGCTTGGATACCCTGCAAAGCTGCGACATAAATACATGTGTTTTCCTTGTCTATAATTAGGGAGGGTGGGTGGGCGGAAGCTGATGCCCGGACGCCGAGAAACTATGGCGTCCGGGTTCGGCCCGGGGGTCGTGTCCAGGGGGGGATGGTGGCTGGGGGAGGTGGGCTAAACTGTGCCCACCCCCAGCCTCGGGCTCTGGACCCCCCCCACCCACCAAGGTCTGGCTACGCCCCTAGTCCAGGAGTGTAGCCAGCAGTTGATTTTTGGGATCCAGGGGGTGGATTGGGGAGCCACACAGTTCTCTTCCACCCCCTCAAATGCCATAAATTAGGCACCAACATTTTTGCACCAGGATTTGGCAATATGGTGTGAGATCTGCCTTTTGTAGAATACTATGTTGGCGTGGGTCTTCCCAGCGCCTAATTAAGGGCAGCATTTATAGACTCCCCTCTTGAAGTGGTTCAGAGGAAAGCGCCCGAAAATGTTATGGGGTTTGTGCCAAAAGACGTATGAGAAGAGACCTGAATAGTTTACCCTAGAGGGATAGGGGAGATGTGTCAGTACTTGATGGTATTAACACACAACGAAATCTTTTTCCGAGACAGCAAAGCGGGTAGAATTAGAGACGTGAATTGAGGTTGCAGGATGGTAGACTCAGGAGTAACATCAGGAAACACTTTTCCCACAGAGAGGGTGGTAGATGCTTGGAATGCTCTCCCGGGAGAGGTGATGAGGAATTCAAAAGTGTGAGAAAGCGCATGGAAGCAAAATGAAACGAGCTTCACACTTTGAACAGGGCATAGAGGGATGTAAAGTACACGGAGCAACACAGACACTCTGACCACAATTAGTGCAAATTGCCATTTGTCTAGACCAGTGGTTCCCAAACCCGGTCCTGGAGGCACCCCAGCCAGTCAGGTTTTCATGCACTGCCTCCTCTGTATGCAATTCTATCTCATGAATATTCATTGTGGGTAAGCCTGACTGGATGGGGTGCCTCCAGGACGGGGTTTGGGAACCACTGGTCTATCAACAAAGCTGTACCAATCGCCAGTGGAATAGTCGTCCCACATCTGCTATGGATGAGGATCAGGGTGGAGAGTGGAAGGAATAAAGGAAAAAGCATATGATAACTCCCAGACTTGGACAGAGCGAGGGGTGTGGACAGTTGAAGACTTGGTTAAGGGGCTCAGTGGTGAAACTAATGCTTTAACGACAGTCTCAGTCTTGGTTAAGCGGAAAAATGTACCCTGTGCTTTCCCACTCATGGCAGGCTCAATGCAGCTTAGGTACTTATTTGTACCTGGGGCAATGAAGGGTTAAGTGACTTGCCCAGAGTCACAAGGAGCTGCCTGTGCCTGCAGTGGGAATTGAACCCAGTTCCACAGGACCAAAGTCCACCACTCTAACCACTAGGCCACTCCTCCAAAAGTTGTTAGCTTTTGGGTGTTGTAACTGGGTGTCTCTGAGGTTAGCCCATCCAGTAATTAGGCACAGTATAACTACTACTACTTATCAGTTCTATAGCGCTACTAGACGTACGTAGCGCTGTACATTTGAACATGAAGAGACAGACCCCCAATCTAATTAGGACAGACAAACAGGACTATAAAATAATGGGTGGAGTTGAACGGATAGATGTGAAGCGTCTGTTTACGCTTTCCAAAAATACTAGGACTAGGGGGCATGCGATGAAGCTACAATGTAGTAAATTTAAAACGAATCGGAGAAAATGTTTCTTCACTCAACGTGTAATCAAACTCTGGAATTTGTTGCCAGAGAATGTGGTAAAGGCGGTTAGCTTAGCAGAGTTTAAAAAAGGTTTGGATGGCTTCCTAAAGGAAAAACCCATAGACCGTTATTAAATGGACTTGCAGAAAATCCACTATTTCTGTGATAAGCAGTGTAAAATGTTTTGTACTTTTTGGGATCTTGCCAGGTATTTGTGACCTGGATTGGCCACTGTTGGAAACAGGATGCTGGGCTTGATGGACCTTTGGTCTTTCCCAGTATGGCAATACTTATGAACTTACGTACAGGACAAACAAGAGATAAGGGAATATTAAAGTAAGGATGATAAATAAGGGTTCTGAACAAGTGAATAAGGGTTAGGAGTTAAAAGCAGCAACAAAAAGGTGGGCTTTTAGCTTAGATTTGAAGACGGCCAGAGATGGAGCTTGACGTACTGGCTCAGGAAGTCTATTCCAAGCATATGATGCAGCAAGATAAAAGGAATGGAGTCTGGAGTTAGCAGTGGAGGAGAAGGGTGCAGATAAGAGAGATTTACCCAATGAACGGAGTATAAAGGCACAATTGCATGTTGACTACACATAGCACTGGGTACATAAAAACATAAGCGTTGCCATACTAGGACAGAACAAAGGTCCATCAAACTCAGTAGCCTATTTCCACACAGTGGCCAATCCAGGTCACAAATACTTGGCAAGATCCCAGAACAGTAAAACTGATTTTATGCTGCTTATCCTAGAAATAAGCAGTAGATTTTCCCAAGTCCATCTTAATAATGGCTTATGGAATTTTAGAGATTATCCAAACTTAAAAAAAAAACCTGCTAAGCTAACTGCCTTTACTACAGTCTCTGGCAATGAATTCCAGAGTTTAATTACACATTAAATGAAGAAATAATTTCTCAGGCTTATTTTAAATTTACTACTTTGTAGCTTCATCGCATCCCTCCTAGTCCTAGTATTTTTGGAAAGCGTGAACAGACGCTTCACATCTACCCGTTCAACTCCACTCATTATTTTATAGACCTCTATCACGTCTCCCCTCAGCCGTCTCTTCTCCAAGCTGAAGAGCCCTAGCCGCTTTAGGCTTTCCTCATAGGGAAGTCGTCACATCCCCTTTATCATTTTCATCGCCCTTCTCTGCACCTTTTCTAATTCCACTATATATTTTTTGAGATGCGGTGACCAGAATTGAACACAATATTCGAGGTGCGGTCGCACCATGGAACAATACAAAGGCATTATAACATCCTCATTTCTGTTTTCCATTCCTTTCCTAATAATACCTAACATTCTATTTGCTTTCTTAGCCGCTGCTGCACACTGAGCAGAAGGTTTCAACATATCATCAACGACGACACCTAGATCCCTTTCTTGGTCCGTGACTCCTAACCTGGAGCCTTGCATGACATAGCTATAATTCAGGGTTCCTCTTTCCCACGTACATCACTTTGCACTTGCTCACATTAAACGTCATCAGCCATTTAGACGCCCAGTCTCCCAGTCTCATAAGATCCTCTTGTAATTTGATAACAGATCCCCCCCCTTTTAAAGTGGGTGATCTGGTGCATCGGCGCTATTATACGCACAAGACCTGGCGCGATCCCATCTATATTGGGCCCTTCAAGGTCGAGGCCCTTTCTGCCACCGCTGCCAAGCTTGAGGACCACTCGTCCTGGGTCCATCTTGAGGACCACTCGTCCTGGGTCCATCTGAAAGATATACGGGCTTTCCCGGATATCGATTCAGGCCTTCTTGATGTTGCCAGCTCAGCAGCCCCTGGAGAAACCAACCCCATCACAGACCCCACCACCTCCTCCACTGAGCCCGAGGCCACTAACACCGATCCCAAATCACCTTGATAATCAACCCTCTCCTGAACTCCCACTGTTGCTCGACCTCTCCGATCTTCCTGATACTTCTGAACAGAAGATTGCTGATACACCAGAATCCCCACCACCACTTTCTCCCCAAGTTGCACCAGCTCCTCGAGAGTGGTTGTCCACACCACCACCTACAAGTGTTCCAGATTTTCACCTTCCATACGTAGATCTCCGTATGGATCCGTCTCATACGCATCCGCAATTTGGCTGGAGACTTAGATTTGGATGACCACGAGTCTGCTGAATACTCCACACTGCAGAATCTGTACCGTGAAATCACTGATCTACTCGACATTTTGCACCTATATTTCCCTAAGCAGACCACCTAGATGCCACGACAGTCCAAGCAGCAGTCCAAGCCAGAAGCAATCCCTTTGCAGCAAGTTTCAAGTCCATTACCACCTCCTCTTTTCATCCAAGCTGTAATACCACCACCTCCAGTCTCCTTCCAAAGAGTTGTACTTCATAGAGAGCCAACGGCATCTGACCTTACCGACCTTGAGAACATAAAAGAACCAGACCCCGGTAAAACTGAACTATTTCCTGTTGACCACTGCAGCTCCGAGCAGTTGTCTGAAACCATCACTCAGTGGTCCAACGACGTCGAGGACACAGATGACGGAAGCATCGCATCCGAAGAGGTTACAGTGGTACACCAGTACATCCTCTTCTTTTGCTTCCCATCAGTTCGGTTGTTTGTTGTTGGACTTGTGTGTTTTATTATACTGTGCATAGGTATAGTGTTGTTCTTTTTTGCACTGTTTGGGTTCACTTCAACCAGAAACGTAAGTCTCATTGACCATTTTCGCACAGGCAGTACCTTTCCAACTGGTAACTTCACCTTATCCGTTGGAAACGTCACTGTACCAGCAACTGTTTTTATGTCCAGGCACAAGCAGTGAACATGTGCAATATGTTGGCTGCTAAAACATACGCAGTTAAGCGCAGTATTAAGCTTTTAGCTGCGTAAATTGGACTGCGTTTATGTGGCCCAATTTATCTGGTTATATGCGGTTAAGGGCTGAATATTTTCCAAATAAGTGCCAACTCTGCCCCGGAAATGCCCACAAGTTAGCCGCCTTCAGCTCAGGCGTTAATGAACATATTCAGCGGCAATAACCAGTTAGCCGTGGACACGCACTGTAAACGGCCAGGAGTCTCTCCAGGCCGGTTTGTTAGTATGTTATTGGGTAGTTAGTCTGTCTTCAGGAAGAAGGTAGAGACTTGGTTACTTCAGCAGGTACACTCAGCTGCCTAACACATAGGAGGTGAGTCCGTAACAGAGCGCCACCATCTGGGCACCATAGTACTGCAGGAAATGGGCCCTTTCTAAGTGTCCGTAGAGAATACTAGCGCAGGCCGGCATCAGTGCGCCAAAATGTAGGCCCGCAACTCTATGGTTTATGTAAATGTTAACTCCTAGATGTGACTTTTATGTGTGTAACTTACAGTATTTTGCAAGTTGTCCGCATAAATGTCAGCCCTGCCTAAGCCCCTCCCCTGTGAATCCGTGTTCCAATCATATCTGACTGCTAGAAAATATAGAGGTGCCCTTTTACAAAACATTGATAAGACCAACGCAGTTTTACCGCACGCTAACTCGGGACTACCGCTGGTCCAACGAGGCCCCGCTGGTAGCAGTTCTGGCTCGAGCATGCACCATTTGCGGCGCAAAACAATTTTTTTTCTAGCACGGCACTAACCTGACGGTAATCGAGCATTGCAGCGAGCTACCCGGTTATAACTGGGTTGCTGCAGGAGCCCTTACTGTCACCTCATTGGATGGCGGTATGTGCTCCCTGCTGCATGACCACATGGTAAGAGTTATCTTGCCGCATGGCCATTTTTTGGGAGGGGCTATTTACTCACTGCGGTAAAAACGGCCTCTGCAGCTACCACAGGGCTCTCTTTCCCGCAGCTTAGTAAAAGGCCCCCATTGTATGCTCTTAGACTCATACTCAACTACCTGGGTCCCCTCCAGGGATCTCGTTAAGCACTTCCCCTCTTCAACATCTTTATGGCTCTCCTCATGACCCTCATACAGTCCTTAGGCATTACAGCCTACATTTATGCAGATGACGTCTAGATCCTCTTTCCTTTTGATCCTACCAATGCTCAAGACATGCAAGCGTCAATGACAGATTGTCGCAAATTGTAAACTGGCTAACCGACAATAAACTGAAGCTCAATCCTGGTAAATATAAGGAAGCAGGTGAAAGCCTGGCTCTTCAGGAAAAATGTCAGGAAGTATTTTTTCACGGTGAGCGTGGTGGATGCTTGGAATGCCCTCCCACGGGAGGTGGTGGAGATGAAAACGGTAACGGAATTCAAAAACGCGTGGGATATACATAAAGGAATCCTGTTCAGAAGGAGTGGATCCTCAGAAGCTTAGCGGAGATTGGGTGGCAGCGCCGGTGGTTGGGAGGTGGGGCTAGTACTGGGCAGACTTCTATGGTTTGTGCCCTGAAAATGGTAGATACAAATCAAGGTCAGGTATACATATAAAGTAGCACATATGAGTTTATCTTGTTGGGCAGATTGGATGGACCGTACAGGTCTTTTTCTGCCGTCACCTACTAGGTTACTATGTTCTCACAAGCCTTTGAGGTGGCAGTAAGGGCTCCTTACTTATCTGGCAGTAACTGGGTAGCGCACGGCGCTGCTCGATTGCCGTACTAAAAAATACATGGAACGGGTAGATGTGACGCGTCTGTTTACTCTTTCCAAAAATATCAGGACTAGGGGGCATGCAATGAAGCTACAAAATAGTACATTTAAAACGAATTGGAGAAAATTGTTTTTCACTTGATACGTGTGCTGACTGACTATACACCACTCCACATCTGGACTAGACCAGTTACTCATATCTTGTTTAACTGTACAATGATTTTGCCTTGAGTTTAGCCACCCATCTATTTATCCCAATTGACTCTGTACTACCCATATTGTCCCCATCTATATATCTGCTCTTGACCCCTCAGTTACATCGAAAAGCATTAGCATCATATCTATACTGTTTGAATGTTCTGTTGTGTTGCTTATTACTTGTTTCATTGGTATTATGTTGAATTGTATTATAGCTATGTTATTTGAATATACTTCCATACTGTCTATTATGGTATTGTTTGTATTGTACCGACATCATATTTCTAAGTTTACCTCATTAACTCCCCTGTTTACTAAGCCGCGTGCTAATGCTGACACAGCCCATCACTTTGAATTCGCTGTGTCAGCATTGCTGCATGGCTTAGTAAACAGGGGAGTTATTGTATTTATGTTTATATTTGGTCATTTTACTATTGCTATGATGTTAAGTTGTACATTTTATGTTAAACTGGACCTGCTGTACACCGCCTTGGGTGAATCTGTTTTTAAAGGCGGTTAATAAATGCTGCTTTTAACTCCTAACCCTTATTCACTGTCCTAATTAGATTGTAAGCTCTGTCGAGCAGGGACTGTCTCTTCATGTTCAAGTGTACAGCGCTGCGTACGTCTAGTAGCGCTATAGAAATGATAAGTAATAGTAGTAGTCTTTAGGATTCCGGAATCTTGCTATTCTTTGGGTTCTGGAATGTTGCTACTCTTTAGGATTCCGGAATCTTGCTAACCTTTGTCCTTATCCCTTATTTGTCCTGTTTGTCTGTCCTAATTAGATTATAAACTCTGTCGAGCAGGGACTGTCTCTTCATGCTCAAGTGTACAGCGCTGCGTACGTCTAGTAGCGCTATAGAAATGATAAGTAGTAGTAATAAATAAATTTAAAGTGCTTCTATTTTCTGACCCAGCTGATATGGCTCTTCAATCACCGATTCTTCTTTGTGGCATCCACGTTCCCCTGGTACCTTCCTTAAGGACACTGGGAGTTACAGTAGACTGCACTTTTAGTTTTCAACGTCAAATCTCTTACATAGTTGAATGCTGTTTCTTCAAATTACACATGATAAGATCAATTAGAGCTCTGCATTCGCAATCTGATCTTGAAATTCTTATTCACTGTTTCGTACTCAGCCAAATACACTATGGTAGTGCACTATGTAAAGGCCTCAAAACAAAGGATCTGCACCATTTCCAGTTAATACAAAATACCTCCATTAAATTTGGAGCTGGGAAATGTGATCATGTTGTCCCTCTTCTAAAGGCCGTGCACTGGTCACCCCTTTCTCACAGAATCACTTACAAAATTGTTTTACTGGTCATTAAGATTCAAAGCACAGGTTTCCCCCTCTTTCTATCCTGTCTGTTGACACTGTTCTCCTCACCACGAGCACTTTGGCCATCACAACGTCACTTGGTGGTCCTCTTCAGACAAGTTAGATATGGCGGGATCGTTTATTCATTTACTAAAATTTGCTATACCGCCTTATTTGAGGCGCATGTCAAGACGGTTTACATTACTAGACAATGCTTAAGGATACATTTACCCCCGCATTCTATATATGCCGCCCAAACTTCATGCGCAAATCAATTGACTAACGAGCACTTAACTATCAATAACTGAGTGCTAACAATCAATTGTTGATGATAATTGGCACTCATAATTTGCCGCACTGAAAAATAGAGCCTTATTTTCCCCAGCATGGCAAATGGCACATAGTGGGGCTGTAGCTGCAGACTAGCACACCCCTAAGTGCAGTAAAGGTGCTGAAATGCAGACAACCTGCTACAGAACGGGGGGGGGGGGGGGGGGGGGGGCTAATGATCAGATTTGATTTGCTACATCTGTTGTTTTCAATATTGAAGGGTTGCAGATTGTTGATTTTTAAATGCTGTAGGTTTTAAGCAGGGGTGGTTGCAGAACTGCTTTTAACTCCTAACCTCTGTTCACTTGTACAGTACCCATGTGTGTTTTATCATTCCCACCTTAGCAATTCCCTTATCCCTTATTTGTCCTGTTTCTCATGATTAGATTGTAAGCTCTGTTGAGCAGGGACTGTCTGTTCATGTTCAAGTGTACAGCACTGCGTACGTCTAGTAGTGCTATAGAAGTGATAAGTAGTAGTAGTAGTGTTTGGGATTCTGAAATCTTGCTAATCTTTGGGATTCCGCACAGAAACTTGCTACTTTTTGGGATTCTGGAATCTTGCTACTCTTTGGGATTCCGAAATCTTGCTACTCTTTGGGATTCTGGAATCTTGCTACTCTTTGGGATTCTGGACAGAATCTCGCTACTCTTTGTCCTTATCCCTTATTTGTCCTGTTTGTCTGTCCTAATTAGATTATAAACTCTGTCGAGCAGGGACTGTCTCTTCATGCTCAAGTGTACAGCGCTGTGTACATCTAGTAGCGCTATAGAAATAATAACTAGTAGTAATGTTTCTGATAATGTTTTGTGAACTGAAATTGTTTTTATGTGTATCGCTGAGAGGTGCTGCGCGAGGCATTTGATAAATTTATCCATATTCTCCATTATTCAAATAAATATAATTAAAATTGACAGTTCAATGAGTGGGAATGTTTGCAATTCATGTTCATTCAGAAATCAGGAAATAAATCAGAAATAGTTATCCCATCCATATTCTCTGTTATTCAAATAAATATAATTAAAAATGACAGTGCAGTGGGTGGGAATGTTTACAATTCTTATTCTTGCGGAAATCAGGAAATAACTGAGTAATAGTTATCCCAGAGCACACAGCTCCTGAGGGATAAGAGCAGGGCAGAGAATGAGCCGGCAAATGCACTGGGAATTCAGTGGTATCCAGGCCTGTTAGAAGGGGGAGGCAGGACAGGCAGCTCCCTGCCTTTTCGAAAAAGAAATTCCAAAACATTTTTTTGTGTAAGTAAATTTGGTTTGTTTTAAAGATGACGCTATATTCTAAAAATATCTAGGTTTCCCGTTTGTTTTTTGTTTATTTTTATTCGCACAATACAGAGTGTAATCACAATTTGCTCACTGTGAAATAGAAAATACAATTAGAGACCAACATAACCGATTATAACCCCAGGATCCTACACTTTGTGAAATAACACAACCCCCTGCAAAAAGACACCCAAAACCTATACTGAAAACCTACCACACCGTAACAGCCCTAACCCATCTATGAAAAGACAGTGCTAGAAATATTACAGTGGGACCTAGAGAAGTGTTCCCCTAAGTGGTCCTGGAGTACCCCCTTGCCATTCAGGTTTTCAGGCTATCCACAATGAATCTGCATGAAAAAGATTTGCATGTAATGCAGGCAGTATATGCAAATCAATGTCATGCATATTTATTGTGGATATCCTGAAAACCTGGCAAGGGGTACTCCAGAATATATATATTACACTGGGCTCTGGAGCACCAATATATCTACTATTGGGAAACTGTTACACATTCCTACACAGATACTACATGCTGGCAGAATCCTTCACCTCAGTCACACATGCAGAACATGGACAGACCCTCATCTATATAACATAAGAGTAGCCATACTGGGTCAGACCACTAGTCCATCTAGCCCAGTATCCTGTTTCCAATGTGGCCAACCCAGGTCACAAGCACCTGGCAGAAACCCAAATTGTGACAACATTCCATGCTACCAATCTAATGCAGAATAGGGAGCCACAAAAAAAAAACCCAATAACAACAAGAATTGAAATAGAGACCCCCCCACACCCCCCGCCCAAGGAAGCCAGACTCTAAACAGTGCAATACTAGTAAAAAAAAGAGACAAATGCATTTTCTCCTGTACTTTGCAAAATAAAAGTAGAAAAAATGTACATTTTACAAAGCAGGTACATCTCAGTTCTTACAAAGTATTAAATAAGAATAATTTTTCTACCTTTGTTGTCTGGGAATTTGGCTGGTCCCAGTCTTTTTTTCCATGTTCCATGAGTCAGCCTTACAAATTCTTTTCCAGGTTGGCCTTTCCATTTCTTTGCTTGCCTCTTGTCTTCTTCCTTTCCTTCTCTACATCTGTCTCCAAGTGCACCATCCTTTTTTCCTCTGCACCACTATTTGTCCTGTCCAGCATCTCCCTTCTGTATCTCTTGTCCCTATCCTGCCCCCAAGTTCAGCATCTGCCCTTTCTGTGTCCCCATCTCCCCCCCCCCCCCCCCCCCCCGCCTTTTCACCACAAGCCTACCTGGTCTCCTCATCTCCCCCTTTCTAGCATCTGCCGTCCTGGTGTCCCCACCTCTCCCTTTTTCTAACATTGTCCTGTGTCCCCCATCTTCCCAGCATTACCCCTGTTACCATCTTCCCCCTTTTCCAGCATTACCTCTTTGTCCCCATCTCACCCCTTTTTCACCATTGGCCCCATATCCCCCTTCCAGTGGTGCCCCTCTGTGTCCCTATCTCCTCCTCCCCTTTTCAGTAGTGTCCTTATCTCCTCCCCTTTCCAGTGGTGCCCAGCTGTGTCCCTATGTCCTCCCCCTTTCCAGTAGTGCCCTCTTTGCGTCCTTATCTCCTTCCCCCCCTTTCCAGTAGTGCCCCTCTGTGTCCCTATCTCCTCCTCCCCTTTCCAGTAATGCCTTCTCTGTGTTCCTATCTCCTCCTCCCCTTTCCAATAGTGCCCGGCTGTGCCCCTATCTCCTCCCCCTTTCCAGTAGTGCCTTCTCTGTGTCCCTATCTCCTTCCCCCCCTTTCCAGTAGTGCCCCTCTGTGTCCCTATCTCCTCCTCCCCTTTCCAGTAGTGCCTTCTCTGTGTCCCTATCTCCTTCCCCCTTTCCAGTAGTGCCTTCTCTGTGTCCCTATCTCCTTCCCCCTTTCCAGTAGTGCCCCTCTGTGTCCCTATCCCCCTCCTTTTCAGTAGAGCCCCTATCTCTCCCCCTTTTCCATAGTGCCCTGTGTCCCCATTTCTTCTTTTTCTAGCATTGCCTCTTTGCGTTCCAATGTCCCTACCCTCTCCCTGTCCAGTATTGACTCTGTGTCTTTCTCCCTCCTTGTCCAGCATTTACTATATCCTTCTCTCTCCCCTTGTTAACCTTCTTCCCCGTCTCTTTCAGCGCTCCCCATCCTCCTTAGGGCCACATATCTCCCTGACCTGCTCCCACTGTCCATCCTCTGGCAGCTCCAAGGAGGTTTTAATAGACAGGAGACCAAGTGACGTCAAAATGTTAAACCAATTAGGCCAGTCTCAGTTTCCCCTCCCCCCGCGCAGCTGTCACTGCCGTACTCGCAAAAGAAAGAAAGCAAACCTATGAGTTGCTTCATCCACGTTGTCACTCTTTATTATTGGTAGCATTTGTATTTAATCTCACTTATATTTTCAAACATGTCGATTTGTGCAGCATACGGATGTACACAGAAGAAGTATAATAACAATAACTTTTCATAGGAAGAGTAGTAATCAAACATATAAACGGCGAGTGACCGTACTCACTCGCAAATGCGCAGTAGAGACTTGCCTCTCTGCCCCGCCCCCGCTTCAATATGTGATGATGGGGGCGGGACAGAGAGGCAAGTCTCTACTGGCATGCTGCAGACGTCGGAACCGCTCCCCCTCCCCCGGAGTCGCCGCCGCCCTCCATCTGGCCCGAGCACTGTGAACTTACATCACCACGCAGCAGCAGGCACAACAGCAAAGCTGCCGTCGGGCTTCCTTCTCTGCCTTTGTCCCGCCCTCGCCGACGTTGCGTCACACGAGGGCGGGACACAGGCAGAGAAGGAAGCCCGCCCCGACGGCAGCTTTGCTGATGTGCTGCCTGCCGCTGCGTGCTGATGTAAGTTTACAGTGCTGCTCGGGCCGGGTGGAGGGGCAGTGGCGGCGGCGACTCCGGGGGGGGGGGGCTCGGAAACCCCCTCCCCCCATTCCAAAAGTAGCCCGTTTTCATGGGCTCAACGGCTAGTTTGTTATAAATCGTAATCAGTGTGTCATTTGGAGGGGCTGGTTATAGGGACACTCTAGCATGTGTTATATGTAAGCCACACTGATTCCAACTTTGCTTGGGATAATGTGTGATATAAATGTTAAAAAAAAAATCCTTTATCCTCCACGTTTCAAGACACTGCGTATCCTGCTGAATAACGATGGCACAAGTAAAGCAAGTTTGGTCCAGTGAAGACTAACTCAAAATAACCTGTTTCTTAGCTTGTCCCTAGTATTACCATCTTAAAAATGCAACCATACCATGCCTCTGTGGCTATGTTCCACTAATGTTAAACAGTTAACTGGATTATATAAACGGAGGATGCATGACTAGGGGCACAAACGTACACTTATTTATTCAATATCACAATTCCTCATGTACAGCCACAAAACAACTTTTTAGGGCGGATAGTGTTCCTTTTATTATCGACCAGATAGAGAGAAGCGTTTTCAGTTTTGGCTCAGTATAAGTCATCATGAGAACAAAATATAAGAAAACCAGTGGACTGCATTAGGGGCTAATAGTCCATTTATGTTTAAACAAAAGAGATGTGCATGAAACAAAATATTTAATTTTATTTTGACGTATAAAACCGCTTGCCCCGAAACATGTTCAAAACAGAATAATCCATTTGTGTATCTAAAAGGTAAACTTCTGCAAAACAGATGACGATGCGATTCCATGTGCCCCAATGAAAGGAGACTTTAATTCTACTTCCATTTAATTTCAGTCTATTCTATCATCTTTATAACTAACATCAGGCTTCCCAAGGCAGATTACGATAACGAACGACAACGTGTATGCAGCAGATCAAGTTTGCTTCCTTTGAACCGAACGGCAACAACGGAGGGTGGAAATAGATGACCCAAATTGGCTTCACCCTCTCTTCTGCCCGTCTCTCCCGTCTGCATGGTCACTTTTTACTTCCCTGAAGCCTTCTCCCTCCTGCACCGGCGAATCGATTCACAGTCAGCCTTCTGCCAGCGTCGGGGCCTCTCCTCAGGCGCGTCCCGCCTACTCTAAGCAACTTCCTGTTTTCCGCAGAGGTGGGACGCGCCTGAGAAGAGGCCCCGACACTGGCAGAAGGCTGACTGTGAATCGCCGGTGCCGGAGAGAGAACGCTTCGGGAAGTAAAAGTGACCTCGCGGATGGGAGAGCACGGGCAGAAGAGATAGGAAAAGATTAAAGACTCGGGAGGGAGCAGAAAAAAAATATTTATTGGGTTGAGGCACATAGGCGCCATTTTTTCTAAACAGCTGTTTAGGGGAGCGACCGCTCCCCCTGCGCCCCACCTAGCTACGCCACTGACATATCTGTCATCCTTGTCCTGTATCACCTTATGAGTGTGGAAAGGTATTTGTTTATGAATTAGGATGGCTACCCTCCCCCCCCCCCCCCCCCCCCCCCCCCCCCCCCCCCCCCCCCCCCCCGTTGTCTAGAATTGTAAGCTGCATATCCTACCTCCCCCACCCACCCCCTCCTCAATTTTTGATGCTCTAGAGCTGATAGATGAGTCTCCTGAGGGTATGCAATATCAGCCCCTTCCTTTTTCAGCCACGAAAGGATCTTGGTTCTTTTGATCGGGGAGTGTATCCCGTCAACATTAAGGGTAACTATTTTCAGACTACCCATACTGAAAGCATATTTGAACTTTAGCACAAGCAAATTCAATGTTCACCTCGCTGGTCTCCCAGCATGACCCGCGAGGACCAAGAGGCATATTTTCAAAGCACTTAGCCTTCCAAAGTTCCATAGGTTTCTATGGAACTTTGGAAGGCTAAGTGCTTTGAAAATGTGCCTCCAAGTCTCCTCTCATTCATCATCCAGACACCTTATAGCACACCAACCTCTTGTTCTCATCCCCTTCCTGACCCATGCAAAAACATTATGTCCCGTGAACGTGCCCTCCCCCCTTCCCCTAACCTCCCTCTCAGCAGTGGCGTAGCCACAGGTGGGCCTGGGTGGGCCGGGGCCCACCCAATTAGGGCTCAGGCCCACCCAACAGCAGCACATGTATTAGCGGTAGCAGGTGGGGATCCCAAGCTTCGCCAGCAGAAGACTTCCCCCTGATGGTAATGAAAACGCTATTCTCCAGGATACCAGCACCTGCCATGTTCAGTTTTCAGCACGTGCCTGCCGCAGACTCCTAAGGTAGAAAGAAGCGTTTTCCCGCCAGCTGAGATTTTTTTTTTTGATGGTGGCTGAAGGGGAGAACACTTGGTGCCCACCCACTTCTTGCCTAGGCCCACCCAAAATCTGTTGTCTGGCTACGCCCCTGCCTCTCAGTCTCCCACATACATTCCTCATTCACCCAACCATTCACCCGCCAGCACCCTCCCCCCTCTCCCAGCCCTTCCCCCTCCCCCCTTCCATATCTCCTTCCCACATCCTTCACATACCCAAATCAGCCGAAAGAAGAAGAAACCCGCCCCCTCCCCCTTGCCCTAACATGATAAATCCGTAGTATTACAAGACTATTCACAGTAACAGTTAATGTCCAAGAACTTTTCTCCAGACCCCTAATTTAGGGGCTTATTTTCAAAGCACTTAGCCTCCCAAAGTTCCATAGAAACGTATGGAACTTTGGGAGGCTAAGTGCTTTGAAAATATGCCTCTAAAGGTACCAGCAACATAGGCATAAAGAAAACCTTCCAAAACAGCTGCTCTCGTGTACTTCATTGGGACATGCTCCTTTCACCACCGTGCAGTGCGTTGACCATCACTCCGGTCTCCGTAGATTTTCATAATAAAGTTAACCGCTGCACCTCCTCATGGAGTCAGGCTCTATTCCTCTTTCCACAATGCAGATAGAAAAATTACAAATACTATGCCAAACTCCTCCACTCCTGCTCCGTGGGGCCCCGTTTATTCTGGCTCTCGTTGACTCGATCCTTTCTCCTTGTTGTAGTTCTCCAAGAAAGCTCTCGCTGCTGCCACATCATTAATGATGATTGCTTTCCCATCAGACCAAATCCTCAGCTTGGCAGGGTACAGCAGAGCAAATCGCACCCCTTTTTTGTAAAGCGCAGAGCACGTAAGCCCCATGGCCTTTCTCAGAAGTGCAACTCTCGTCGAGTAGTCGTTAACAACAAGCGATGGCCCTCATATTCTAGCGCCTCTTTTGCTCTGAAAGCCTTCAGAATCCGTTCTTTTGCCTGCCAGTTCACGAAGTGAGCAATCGCCGTTCGGGGTCTGTTATTGGTCTCACCTCGTGTTCCAATGCGGTGCGCCCTGTCGCAACAGAAGAGGCCTCCCTGTTCCTCTAGGCCTAGCTGTTCCGGGAGCCACTTAACAAAACACTCGTACAGGCTCTTATCCGACACTGTTTCGGGCAGGCCTATGACCCGTAGATTGTTCCTTCGGGAACCTTTCTCTTGCTCCTCAATGCGCTCCCGCATCTCCTCGACTTCCTTTTGAATCGCGGCTATCTTCACGGCGGCGCTCTGAGCCTCCTCCTCTCTGGCGGAAAGCCGCTGCTCCACTTCTGTGAGACAAGCCGAGTGCCAATCAAATTTCTCATTGATTTCGTCTACTGTCGACTGTAATTTATTTAGTTTGTCTTCCAGGGCTGCTGAGACGGAGCGCGAGATCTCCTGTGCCCAATCTGCAGTCGGAGCTGTGAGTGCAATCGGTGAGGGTTGTGTCCCCGCCATTTTGTCCAGGCTGCTCTGCGGGGGATTTGAAGATTTTCTATGTGCTCTTGAGGGCATACCACGGGGAAACACCCTTTATTATACTCCGGGCAGAGCCAACAACCCGGACAGTACATAAGTAATGCCACACTGGGAAAAGACCAAGGGTCCATCGAGCCCAGCATCCTGTCCACGACAGCGGCCAATCCAGGCCAAGGGCACCTGGCAAGCTTCCCAAGCGTACAAACATTCTATACATGTTATTCCTGGAATTGTGGATTTTTCCCAAGTCCATTTAGTAGCGTTTTATGGACTTGCCCTTTAGGAAACCGTCCAACCCCTTTTTAAACTCTGCTAAGCTAACCGCCTTCACCACACATGCCAGAATCCTATAAGCTTGTAATAAAGCAGAAATTAGCAGGTTGAGCGCGGAGCCTCTCCTTCTAGCTGGCGCCTAGGTAGCAGGCATCACGTGACCCCCCGGTTTTCCTCTTTGTGATCCGCACAAGGCCATATTTGATCATTGGTGGAATGTAAATCTCATTTGCGTTGAGTCACGCTGTTGCCTCTTCTGTTGGAGGTTTGTACCGTCAGACTGGTTATTGGTGGGGGAGCACCGTGCCCCAGGCATCATTGGACCAGGGATGGTCCTATGGACAACTCCTCCTGGTAAAAGTTCCTCTTTTTCCTTAATGTGTCACGTCTCAAGCTGATCCAACACCGCCTCACAGCGACACCTCTCCTCAGGCTCAGGATACACCTGTAATGAGGTCTGAAGACAGCGGCACTCTGCACCTCTTTACTGCACAGCCTGGGCTGTAGAGGGAGGGTGGAGTATTCTTATTATAAGGAAGAAAAATGTCTGATCAAAACACAGATGACATGTTCCCTGCTCGGAGGTAGCAGCAGGGCATTTGTTATCACAGCTTCATCTCAGAGCTCCCAGCTGTACTTTCAACAGTGCCAGATCCCAGTTTTACCTAGAAACAGATTTATTTACTTATTGGGATTTATTGTCAAGGCAGCAAACCTGGTCCTGGCAGTCTGGTCATGTACACTGTTGAGGAGCAGTAACGCAGCCTCCCCAGTAGAGGGCAGCAACACCATGTCTACAGGGATCAGTGCCTAAGGAGAACAGCCAACCCTGGTCCTTTCTTTTCCCGGGCTCAGACTGTAAATCCCTCCCTTTGCCTCTGGAAGTCACTGGGTAACTGCACTGTATTATACTGCCATATACCTGGGAGGGTCTCAGTACTGTGGCAGGTACAGGCACAGGTGTATTGCTGGGTATGTCAGAGACCTACCTGTCCCAAAGAGCTTACAGTCTATGTAATGCTGTACACTGTGTGGTGGTGTTAAAATGAAATAACCTAATACTTTGGTGCTGTATTTCCACCTCTTACTCTCCCCCCCCACCCCCACCCCCCCGGGGGGGACTCCCACAGTAATCTGTGTGCTGCCAGAGTATTCTCCAGCCTGCACAGCACACTGTCTCTGTACAGAAATGATTCTGCTCATGAAATGACTCTGCAACCCTGAAAGCTATTGAAGCAGAGCGCATTCATGCATTTCAGGTTCTTTTCTGTCCGTGGAGGGAATCGCAACATAGTAGGTGACGACAGAAAAAGACCACAAGAAGTGACAGTTCTCTATCACTGTCTGGGGACACTCCCACAGTCTGTCACTCTTCCCAGACCCTCTGACAATGTGGCTTTCTGTCACAGGGAGGGGCCCTGCCTTAGAGAGACTTGTTCAGACTCTTTGGAAACTCACTGGTTGCCTTTATATTTCCTAAAAGCAGAAAGAGGGAGGGGAGAGAGAGAGAGGAGGAGGAGGAGGTGATGGGGGAGTGGAAACCTTCATATAGAAGCAGAAGCAGTACCAGAAGCAGCAGAATCAGTACCAGAAAGGACACGCTATCCTTGCTAGGAACTGAGAAGATCCAGGGACTCGGAGAGCAGGGACTGGCAGCATTGAAACTTCATCAGGTGATAGGACCCTGTGCATGTGCTTCCCTCTGGCCTCAGCAGTCTCCTTTGTTAAATGTCTTTCTGGATTATTGTCAGAGAGAGTCAGTGAAGCTTTACCCTCTTTCCTAGGCTAGGAAGGCTCTGTGCTGTCAGGAGTGTGATTCAGAGGGTGTCTGACCGTGAATTGAAGCTTCAGTACCCAAGGACTGGAGGGTGCCAGTGAAACACCAGCCTTTAGAAAGAGCTCGGAGCAGGAAAGTAGTAGATGTGATTCTGAATAAAAGCATTACTGGCCACGTGGTTAGACATGGACTGGGCAAAAGGAAGTTTTGCATTAACGATCTGTTGATTTTTTTGATATAGCATCTCTGGACTTTCAGAAAAGTCTTTAGGAAATTAAATTCTGCTAGGATAGAAACTGGTTAAAAGAGAAAACAGAGTGGGGACTTTTTTTTTTCCCCCACATGTAAAACTTGTTTTCCAGACAGAAAAGGATGTTTAGAAACTAACCGTGTGGTGTGCATGACAACAGTGTACAGGTATTTATTTAAAATTGATTTATGTAAAAACACAGCAGCTATCCGCAGTTCTAGGCATGTGTCACATTTCCAGGGGCAAAGTTCGGGGGGACCAGGTGCAGAGCTGCAATATATCCGTATATTTAATTAAATACCTGAGCACATGCTTGGGGTAAATTCAGCATAAGTAATGCCAAAAAAACGAGCGCTAAGCTACTTTTCTATAATGGCATACTTGCGCCAAATCTGTTTTACGTAACTAAGAAAAGTGCGCAGTTGGGCACCAAAGTTTCAACATGATCCCATGTCCATGACCTGTGGAAATGGTGGGACGGTCTATAAAGTGCGCACAAGAATAGTCAGACGACCCCTCCGCTTTAACACCCCCTTCGCATTTGTGTACAAGACGCAGTAGTGCACTGCATCTAGAATAGGGATGTAGCAAACACAACTGCTTGATAATAACTATCACAGGCGTTTATCACCAAATTAATTCCAGTTAAGGCTCGTATTTGGTCGATGGCCCAAGGGCTTCCTTGTCAGCTTCAATAGCGCAATCCCTTTTCTTTATGTATCACAGGGCTCTTTGGACGCCTAGAAAGAGTAAGTTGTCTGGGTCTTCTAGGTCTGATTTGTGTTGGTCATGTACATCTGTTGTTGGAATGTCCTAATCTTGTAATATTCTGGTCGGATGTTTGGGGAAAATTGAAAGAGATTTTTGGATTTCATGAATCTTTTTTACCCGAATATGTAATATGGAAATTCACTTGCATTTCATTTCTATCTTCAGAAAATGATAAGTTATTGTTTGACTTCTTGGTCTCAGTTACACTGAAACTGGTCATTTCGCACTGGAAAGTCAACTCCCAAGTAAATGTGGTGATTTGGTGGAACTGGATTTTACTTTACAAAAAATACGAGCAATCTGCAGTAATTTCCATTCTTAGTCATAAAACTGGTCTTCAAAAATGGAAATCTTTAGACCTTTTTTTTTTTTCAACTGTGGACTAACATTATGATTTGAACTCAGCTTTATTGTGTATTTTATTCTGTTGTGTTACCTTTTGAATTTGTTGTATAATTAAAATCTAATTAAAAAAAAGGATTTGCCCTTCATGAGGTTTTGAGGCAGTGGGGGTGTAGTCAGTACAGTGCTTCTGAGCCCACCACCCTTTGCTACCTGTGGGTCACGTCCAGGAGGAGGAAGCTGTTCGGAGGGGCTGGTGACTGAAGTGTCCTTAAAATTGGGTTGTTTCAAATTGTCTGTGGCTGCTGAGACTTGGGGAATTGGATGGTGCAGACTGTAGCTGCTCCTGGGGAGGGGGGGGGGGGGAGATGCTAGAATCGCTAGGTCATTGGGAGGGGGGAAGAATGCGGATACTGGAGTGAATAAGAAAGAAAAACAGAGGACAGATACTGGTAGAGAAGGAGGGGAGAGAGGGGCAGATGGAGAGATGAAAAAGGGAAAGGCACAAGGGGTTAAATGTTGGGGGCAGCAATGGGAAAAGGTAAGATAATGGATGCTAGGGAAAGAGGAAAAGGCAGGGAGGATGGATGCCGGGGGAGGTGGCTTGTGGATGAGGAAGGGGATAAGGCGGCAGGAGAGAGGAGTGTGGTGTTTTATAAGAGACACAAGTCTGGCCAAATTTAAATAGCTATGGAGTACGTGGAGGAGTAGTCTAGTGGCTAGTGTAGTGGGCTTTGAGCCTGGTGACCTGGGTTCAATTCCCACTGCAGCTCCTTGTGACCTTGGGCAAGTCACTTAATCCTCCATTGCCCCAGAGACAAAATCTTATATCGTGAGCCCTCTAGGGACAGAGAAAGTACCTGCATATAATGTGTACAGCGCTGCGTACATCTAGTAGCACTATAGAAATGATTAGGAGGAGGAGGAGAGCAGGTGTAGGGGAACAGGGGTACAAGGTAGGAGCGCAGGAACAGAGTTAAATACGGATGTGGGATTGGGTAGGAGAAGAGTGCAGGCTTGGGACTCAGCTGAGTATTGGGAATAGTTTTGAGACTTGGGTGAGAGAAAGATAGGGACTGAGTTTTAGGGACTTGGAGAAGGACAGTGGGGACTAGGCGATCGTGGCGGGTAAGAGTAGAAGGTGGGTGTGATCCGGGATGAGGGAAAGGGAGGAAGGGTTACCAATCAGTAGAAAGGGGTGGGGTATATGAAGAGAGAATAAACCGAATCATAGTTACCTGATGCCAGGGTCCATCTTAGGAGTCAGCACTCAAGAAAAAGATGTAGGTGTCATTGTAGACAATACACTGAAATCTTCTGCCCAATGTTCAGTGGTTGCCAAAAAAGCAAACATGATGCTAGGAATTATTAGGAAAGGGAAGTAAAATAAGACCAGGAATATTATAATGCCTCTGTATCACTTGATGGTGTGACCTCATCTTGAGTATTGTGTTCAGTTCTGTTCTCCGTATCTCAAAAAAGATACAGTGGAATTACAAAAAGGTTCAAAGAAGAGTGACCAAAATGATAAAGGGGATGGAACTCCTCCTATATGAGGGAAAGACTAAAGAGGTTAGGGCTCTTCAGCTTGGAAAAGAGATGGCTGAGGGTGAGGGATATGCTTGAGGTCTATAAAATCCTGAGTAGTGTAGAACTAATAGAAATGAATCAATTTTTTACTCTTTCAAACAAAAGTACAAAGACCAAGGGGACGCTCAATGGAATTACACAGAAATACTTTTAAGACAAATAGGAGGAAATATTTTTTCACTCAACGAATAGTTAAGCTCTGGAACTCTTTGCCAGAGGATGTAGTAACGGTGGTTAGCATATCTGGGTTTAAAAAAGGTTTGGACAAATTCCTGGAGGAGAAGTCCATAGTCTGTTATTGAGCTGGACATGAAGGAAGCCCCTGCTTGCTCTGGGATTGGTAGCATGGAATCTTGTTCCTTTGTGGGATTCCGGAATCTTGCTGTTCTTTGAGATTCTGCATGGAATCTTGTTCCTCTTTGGGATTCCGGAATCTTGCTATTCTTTGAGATTCTGCATGAAATCTTGTTCCTCTTTGGGATTCCGGAATCTTGCTGTTCTTTGAGATTCTACATGGAATCTTGTTCCTCTTTGGGATTCCGGAATCTTGCTATTCTTTGAGATTCTACATGGAATCTTGTTCCTTTGTGGGATTCCGGAATCTTGCTATTCTTTGAGATTCTGCATGGAATCTTGTTACTCTTTGGGATTCCGGAATGTTGCTGTTCTTTGAAATTCTACATGTAACTAAAAATAATGGAAACAAACTGCTAGAGTGGCTATTCTGAAAATATTTGAGAAATACAATATTTAAAATCACCAAAGCTCTGGTTAATGACGTTTTCCGCGTATACTTCCCATGGTCTCGCAGGCTGCAGAAAATTCAGTTACCCATCCCTGAGCTAGAGAGAGAGATGAATCAGTCATTCTGCCACATCTATCCCCCCCCCAATGTGTGTTAAAGCTACTAAAATGCAAACCATGCTGGGATCTAAGTTTATTATGAGTTAATGAGTTAAATTGCTTTGAGTAGCACTGATGGAGCAGAAGTGCAGTAAAGCCAAACCACTGTCTGCCTCACAGCTTCACAGACATTGTGGATCTGGGAATTACCAACTCTTCCTTCCGGGAGTGAACTATCGAGTCGGGGGCCCTTTAACAAAGGTGTGCTGAAAAATGGCCTGCAGTGGTGTAGATGTGTGTTTTAGGTGCGCGCAGAATCATTTTTCAGCGCACCTGTAAAAAAAATTCCCTTTTAAAATTTTTGCCAAAAATGGACATGCGGCTATTTTGGGTCTGAGACCTTACCACCACCCGTTGACCTAGCGGTAAGGTCTCGCATGTAAAATGCCGATTACCGCCCATACGACAGAAAATAAAACTATTTTGCGGCATGCGTAGCGGACGTGCATCAAAAATGAAATTACCACAAGGGCCATGCGGTAGCCGGGCGTTAACTCAAAATTGACGTGGATTGGCCACGCATAGAGGGCCATAATCGAATGGGGCCGGCCATCTATAAGGGCGGCCATCTCTAATGACAGCCTCGTAAAGCGGCGTACCCGACCATATAATCGAAACAAGATGGCCGGCCATCTTTCGTTTCGATAATACAGTCAGGGCCGGCCAAATCTCAACATTTGGGCTGCCCTTAGAGATCGCCAGCGTTACAGATGGCCGCCATTGGTTTTCGCCGATAATGGAAACTAATGGCAGCGATCTCAAATCCGGCCAAATCCAAGCCATTTGGTCATGGGAGGACTCAGCATTTGTAGTGCACTGGTCCCCCTGACATGCCAGGACACCAACCAGGCACCCTGGGGGCACTGCAGTGGACTTCAAAAATTGCTCCCAGGTGCATAGCTCCCTTACCTTGGGTACTGAGCCCCCCAAACCCCCCCCAAAACCCACTCCCCACAACTGTACACCACTACCATAGCCCTTAGGGATGAAGGGGGCACCTACATGTGGGTACAGTGGGTTTTGGGGGTATTTTGGAGGGCTCACATTTACCACCACAAGTGTAACAGGTAGGGGGGGGGATGGGCCTGGAGTGCACTGCACCCACAAAAAACTGCTCCAGGGACCTGCATACTGCTTTCATGGAGCTGGGTATGACATTTGAGGCTGGCAAAAAAAAAAAAAAAATTTATTTGTTTTTTTGGGTGGGAGGGAGTTGGTGACCACTGGGGAGTAAGGGGAGGTGATCCCCGATTCCCTCCAGTGGTCATCTGGTCAGTTCAGGCACCTTTTCAAGGCTTGGTCGTGAACAAAAAGGGGCCAAGTAAAGTCGACCAAATTCTCGTCAGGGCCGGCTTTCTTTTTTCCATTATCAGCCAAAGCCAGCCATCTCTTAACCACACCCCCGTCCTACCTTCGGCACACTGCCAACATGCCCCCTTGAACTTTCGCCAGCTCCACGACAGAAAGCAGTTGAAGCTGGCCAAAATCGGCTTTTGATTATACCGATTTGGCCGGCTTTAGGAGAAGGCCAGCCATCTCCCGATTTGTGTCGGAAGATGGCCGGCCTTCTCGTTCGAAATTAAGCAGGATAGGCACCCACACGGCTTAGTAAAAGGGCCCCTCAGAAAGGAGGCTGGGCTTGATGGACCCCTGCTCTGAATGTGCTTGGCATCTTTTGATGATTATAGCTGAGGTTTGTGCAGCTGTTATGACCTGTGCATTGCGTGTTCTGGAAAAGGGACTTGTAAAGAAATATTTGATTGATTGGGTTTGATGTTTGTTTTTTGCTTTGTACACAATTTTTGGGTGAATTTTTATAAACTGCAATACATATAACAAGAAGGAAGACTTTAAGGGTGTGTAAACATTTGCTACATCTTAATAAGCCATTTTTCATAAAACAAAGTTGAAAGATATATTCTAAATCATAATAATTTGCCACGTTATCAGATGGGGGTTTTAGAACATTTTCCAGGAGGTGGAGTGTTGATTGTGTTTATAAGAGACACAAGTCTGGTCAAATTTCAATAATAATAATAATAATTATAATTATTATTTATTGCATTTGTATCCCACATTTTCCCACCTATTTGCAGGTTCAGTGTGGCTTACAGAGTCCTGTTATGGCAGTGTCATTCCAGGATATCAGATACAATTAGTGATATAAAAGGTTGAGTAAGGGGAAAAGAAAGGGTTAGGCGGATTAGTTTAGAAGGTAGACTTTCCTAACTGGGGTAGGTTGGTGAGGTGATTTAGTAAGGCTATGGGTTCTCTTTGTAGGCCTTGTTGAAGAGATATGTCTTCAGAGATTTACGAAAGTTGGTTATTTCGTCAATAGTTTTCAAGGCAGTAGGTAATGCATTCCACAATTGCGTGCTCATGTAAGAGAAGGTCGTTGCGTGTATCAGCTTGTATTTTAATCCTTTACAGCTGGGGAAGGGCAGATTAAGAAATTTGCGGGATGATCTTTTGGCATTCCTGGGAGGCAGGTCCACGAGGTTTAGCATGTAGGTTGGGGCATCTGTGTAGATGATTTTGTGTACAATCGTGCAGATCTTGAACGCGATGCGTTCCTTAAGTGGGAGCCAGTGAAGTTTCTCTCTTAGGGGTTTTGCCCTTTCATATTTCGTTTTTCCAAATATGAGTCTGGTGGTGGTATTCTCTGCTGTTTGGAGTTTTTTGATATTCTGTTCTTTGCAGCCAGCGTAGAGTGCGTTGCAGTAGTCCAGGTGACTTAGTACCATTGACTGTACCAGGGTACATGGAGGTGTAGCCTAGTGGTCAGTGCAGCGGACTTTGATCCTCAGGTACTGGGTTCAATTCCCACTATAGTTCCTTGTGACTCTGGGCAAGTCACTTAACCCATGTTCAAACCAATATCTAGACACAATTTCAGCAAAACATCAGTGTATCCAACAAACTTATAAGCTTAAAATTTTGCTTTGTTTGTATATCTCTTGTATAACTGTTTCCTCCATTGTTGATTATATTTAGAGTAATTTGAGCATTATACTAAACATAGTTTACAAAGACCTCAAATATCCCAGCTTGGCAGCAAGTAGAATCTCTTAGTGCCAGCTATTCCTGGACTCAAGTCTTCTCATTGGTCTAAAAAGAAATCCTCCAAATAATAATTTTTTGAATTTTATACATGTACATGACTTCTACTACTACTACTTATCACTTCTATAGCGCTACAAGGCATACGTAGCACTGTACACCAAA
Organism: Microcaecilia unicolor; assembly: GCF_901765095.1. Classification (NCBI taxonomy): domain Eukaryota; kingdom Metazoa; phylum Chordata; class Amphibia; order Gymnophiona; family Siphonopidae; genus Microcaecilia; species Microcaecilia unicolor. The sequence goes on from NC_044033.1 coordinate 8,428,533, forward strand.
CATGAAAAGACAGTCCCTGCTCAAAGAGCTCACAATCTAAATAGGACAGACAAACAGACAGACAGACAGAACAACTAAGAGGTAAGGGAATTAAAGAGGAGGGGAAAAAAGGGTACAGGGCAAGTGAGTAGTGGTTAGGAATCAAAAGCAGCGTCAAAGAGGTGGGCTTTTAGCCTGGATTTGAAAACGGCCAAGGACAGAGCTAGACGTACAAGGTCGGGAAGTCTATTCCAGGCGTGAGGTGCTGCGAGATAAAAGGAACGGAGTCTGGAATTAACAGTAGAGGAGAAGGGGACAGACGAGAGATTTATCCACAGAACGGAGTACCCGAGGGCGTTGGCTTCCCATCAAAGCCAGAATTTTGTTTCAACGTTATTGTTTGATTGTTAAGATTCTTCAGGGAACAGTGCTTAGACTTGTTTGTCTATCAGGTTCCCACACAAAAAAAAAATTCAGTGTGTAACTATACCAGGTAGGCCTTCCCCAATGCTACAGCTTTAAAGGGAGATTCTGTATGTATGGCGCCAAAAAATCAGCCAACTAAGCGTATTCTGTAAGTGGCACCTAGATTTAGGTGCAGTATATAGAATATGCTTAGTTGATATATCCCAGCGCCTAAAACTACGCACATCCATTTACACCAATGAAAATGTGGCATAAATTCCTTGTGTGTAGATTTATGCGGACTGGGTCATATTTATTTATTTATTGCATTTGTATCCCACATTTTTGCAGGCTCAATGTGGCTTACAATACATCTTGAAAAATGGAAGACATTAGGAAATAGACATTTAGTGTTACAGAGGCATCTTGGGCAATATCTTCCTACATTACCAGTCCCGAACCCCATAACTACTACCGCTAACCTGGTGTAGTTATTTTTTAGTGAGTAGCCCATACTAAGGGGCTGCCAAGTTACAGGTTTGTCATTTGTTCTGTGCAGAAAGGCAGGCACCTAACATTGATCTCATCTCAACAATTATTAGATTGTAAGCTCTTTGAGCAGGGACTGTCTCTCTTTGTTAAATTGTACAGCGCTGCGTAACCCTAGTAGCGCTCTAGAAATGTTAAGTAGTAGTAGTAGTATTACATATAGCAGTGATTTAACCAGAGCTGAGATTGTGATGTCATAATGCCTCATTCCACCAATGCCTAAGAGCCAACCTCATCAGTGATGTCACAATGGCTTGATTGTCCTATATTTGTCTCACTCTTATCTATTACATTGTAAGCTCTTTGAGCAGGGACTCTTTGTTAAATTGTACAGCGCTGCGTAACCCCAGTAGCGCTCTAGAAATGTTAAGTAGTAGTAGTAGTAGAGTTACACCTCATCGTAAGTCAAAAGATCATTCAGTACCCAGATTGTCAGAGAATATATATACTGATTGGAAAGGATGAGCCAATTTGCCAGGACCAATATAGCTCCAAGAATCTGTTTATAGACATAGGATGGATAATGCGACTTTTCTTTAAAAATAGAAACAAAGACTTTTACGGATTAAAAATAAGAATATTACCGGACGTGACAAAAGAGACCCAAAAAAGAAGACGTCAATTTCTTTTAAGGAGACCTGGAGTACAACAGCTGGGGTGCTTCTTTCTTTTCGCATTACCCATGCAAATGCATAGTTAGACTACAATCCACTAAGTCTATATTTTTTGAACCTAAACATCTCACTGAATTTTTACTATCCAAGAGAATTGGAAGAGAAACTCAAGCGTCCTGAAAAGGAATATTTCTTGCCGCTTCACATTTTTTTCCGCTTTGTTTTTCCTTTAATTATGATGTTAATTGAGCTTTAAATCTCCAAATCTGTAAATCTTGAATCGTATTTGTGGACTTTAGTGGTTTAAATATAAATAGGGGAATGATTCCGTTCTGTATTTACTCCCCTGCTATGGATCTGTATTTAACTACTTTCTGTACAAGCGTGTTTGCTTGGATTGTAACTTTAAAAATTATAAATAAATAATAATAAAAAAAAAAAGACCTCAGCAGGGAAGTAGCCGAGTACTAGAAATACGTTACACAAGCTGATAACTCCGCAGTACCAATATAGGTTAAACCACATAACTTGTTTAATTGTTTGCTAATTACATCTATAAAACTTAACCTTTAATCGTATAATCCAGTTTGCAAGGTCCGTATTTAAACGTAATAATCCATGTAGTGATGTTGTAAACTGGTCGAGCAAGATCCACAAGTGCTTGTTACAGAGTAACCTAGTAAGTGATGACAGATAAAAACCTCAACGGTCCATCCAGTCAGCCCAACAGTTTCATTCATTCTCAATTCTAGATTAAACCAACAATAAACGTAATATTATATAGTTGATCATGTGACGGTGGATAAAGACTTGAACGGTTCATCCAGTCTGCCCAACAGTCGCATTCATTATCAATTCAAGATTAAAATCAGCAATGAATATGATGTTATATACTTTATCACAAGTCTTTCTTTGGCGTTTCTGGGACACAGGCCGTAGAAGTCTGCCCGGCTTTGTCCTTATGTTCCAACTGCTGGAGTTGCCGTCAAAGCCGACTCCATCCTATCCGAATCTATCTTGATATTTGTGGGACACAGACCGTAAAGGTCTGCCTGGCTCCGTTCTCACGTTGCAAATTACTGGAGTATCCGTTGAAGCTCTCTCCAGCCCATCCTAGCCGGATTGCTATATGCAGGACTTAGACCGTACAAGCAGCGGCGTAGCAAGGGCGGGGGGGGGTCCGCCCCGGGTGCACGCTGCTGGAGGGGTGCAGAGAGCAGCCGTGTGCCTGTCGGCTCCGCTGTTTCCCTGCTCCCTCTGCCCTGGAACAGGTTACTTCCTGTTCCGAGGCAGAGGGAGCAGGGAGCCAGCGGAGCCGAGAGTCGCACAGCTGCTCCCAGCAGCTAAGAATGCACCCGGGGGGGGGGGGGGGGTCGTGCTGCATCCGGGGGGGGGGGGGGGCGCATGAGCAATCCGCCCGGGTTGGCAGCCGACCTAGGATCGTCACTGCATACAAGCCAGCCCAGCACCGGCCTTTGTTGCCATCTAAGCATCACTTGACATACAAACATGGGAACATTGGGCACTAATGGGTTAAGCTTGTTAAGTTATCGCTTTGTGCAGAGAAGGGCGACGAAAATGATAAAAGGGATGGAACGACTTCCCTATGAGGAAAGACTGAGAAGGTTAGGGCTCTTCAGCTTGGAGAAAAGGCGGCTGAGGGGTGATATGATAGAAGTCTACAAGATAATGAGTGGAGTAGAGCGGACAGATGTGAAACGTTTGTTTACACTTTCAGACAATAATAGAACCAGGGGGCACAAGATGAAGCTAGAATATGGTAGATTTAAAACAAGCAGGAGAAAGTTTTTCTTTACTCAGCGCATAGTTGGACTCTGGAACTTGTTGCCGGAGAATGTAGTGACAGCAGCTGGAGTTTAAAGGGGGTTTGGACAGATTCCTGAGGGAAAAGTCCATTGAACATTATTTTAAAATTTTTTTTTTTTTTTTGGGGGGGGGGGGGGTTGCCGGGTTTTTGAAGCCTGGATTGGCCGATGTCGGAGACAGGATGCAGCCCTTTAAGTTTCGTCTTTTACACTTTCGTAGCCGGGGTGGAAGGAAGCGAGTGCTTCTCTAGAAAAGTGAAGAACGGCTGTAGAACCTTCCGATTGTCAGGGCGGATTTATCCATTAGGCACAATAGGCACAGTGCCTAGGGTACACGAAAAAGTTGTCTTTTCTTTTTTTTAATCAGGAAGAGTGAAAATGAAGTAGAAGTGATTTATTTTCATGCCGTTGCCTTTCACTTAAGCATTGAAAATTATACACAATAAAGGGAATAGAAATGCATAAATTACAAATTTAATATAAATAAAATATACATAGAAGTTCACTTATATATTTAGGTGGTCTTTTACTAAAGTGTGCTACCATTTTTAGCTCCCGCTGAACTCTGAGACGCCCATAGGGAATATAATGGGTGTCTCGGTATTTATCATTAACTGATTATTAGTAAAACACCCACTGAGCGTCACCAAGACAGGGACCCACAAAAGTCAGAACGCAGCTCGGCTAATTGTCCTCAGAGTAAAGCAGGAAGACTCTGGTTTTCAATTCAAATTAGGTTGGAGAAGTAGCAAAGGAAGGAATGGGGTAAAGCAGCATTTTTGTGGTGATTTAGAGAGCTTAGCTGGCAGGAGCTGTGTTGGTAAGGACATGCAGAAAAGGCTTGTGAGGCTTCTGTGCTGCTGATACGCACCGTCTCCTGTGCCTAAATCTCAAATGAACTTAAAAACTTCTGTGGTACAAGCCTACAGCAAAGTATCGGAAACAGAGCAGCAGGTACAACCCTGAATCAAGACAGAGAGGGTGTAACCTTCAGGAAATGTCAGATATGGGGACAAAGTTTGTCCCTGTCCCCGTGGGTTCTGTCTCCATCCCCACACCGTCCCCGCAGGTTCTGTCTCCATCCCTGCCCCATCCCTACGGGCTCTGTCCTCATCTGCAGAAGCCCCGAACCAGTGGCGTAGCCAAAAGGTAATTTTTGGGTGGGCCAACAGCTTGCATGGATGGGCACCATGCTCTGCTCTGCCCTTCTCCGCCTCTCTCTCTCCTCCACCCCTGCAAAAAAAAAACCAAAATGAAAAATGTGCGCGGGGCTGTAACCCTTCATGCTACCTTCGGTCCCTGCAGCATTCTTTTCTTCGCCCGTCGCCGGCAGCGCTGCCCTTCATTCACACAGGCGGATCCGCTCCCCTTTGCCACGTCCATCCGGCCCTCTCTGACGCACTTCCTGTTTACTTAGGTCCAGATGGACGCGGCAGAGGGGAGCGGAGCTGCCTGTGTGAATGAAGGGTAGCGCTGCCGGCGACGGGCGAAGAAAAGAATAATGCGGGGACCGAGGCAGCGCCGGCGGGGAGGACGTGCGAGGGGATGTTGGGTGGGCGGGCCTGGAGGGAAAGTGGCTGGGCCTGGGCCCGTCCAGGCCCACCCGTGGCTACGCCCCTGCCCCAAACACTTATGATTTTAAAGTATAAAAAGGAATAATATGCTGTACAACAGTTGTGTATAAATTACAAACAGAAAACAAAAATAACAATGAGCAGCTATAATAACCCTCCTTCCCACCACCACCCTCTACCCTTCCAACCCCAACAAAAGCTGATTTCTAGTACATCAAGGAATCCTAATTCACACTTTTAAAATGTCCAGGGGTATAAAATACAACCCATTCTGTATGCCGTAGAGGGGCAAAATATACCCTATGAAGTACTGTTATGATTTTTTAATCTGTGGACGAATAAGAAATCAACAATCTCAGGTTTCAGTCTAGCTCTCCTGTCTTCCACTGTCCTTCCTGGAATAGAAGTTGTCTTCTTAGAAGATGTGTTGGTAGCAGGATGTACAGGATCCCCCATGCAAATTTCGCTAGTTGTGGCCAGTACGTTTGCTTGTTTTTCCAAAAAATCAAAATATCTTTGTAGGCATCACTCAAACATAAATAACAGTCCAGTTCGTTAACAGGCTTCAAAGCAGAAAATGACACGGGGACAAAGTTTGTCCCCATCTCCGTGGTTAATGCGGGTCCCCGTGTCATTTTCTAATTCAGCCCTACACAAAGGAGGAGTGAGGAATGTGGTGTAGCCACTGGGTGGGCTTGAGCCAAGAATGGGTGGGCCTGCACCCACCCGTAGCTATATCACCGAGACAGATGATGTAACCTGCATGAAGCCTAAACAGGAGGCATGGGGGCGTGGGTGGTAACCTCCGTGGAGCGCAGTTAGAAACCCGAACACCTTGCTTTTCAGACTGGATGGCCCCATCTTACTGTGAATGTGAACAGGGCAGGTTCCAAGCCCAGAGACTGCCCAGAAACTAACCACAGCCAAAACTCTGATGTGGCAGACAAAGGTAAATATGGGACCAGATCCCAGACAAAATTGAAGTAATGCATCAGACATGTCGCAGGATAAAGAATGAACTGCCTTCTATTGCAGACATTTTAAGAGAATTTTTAAATGAAGCGTGAGCCTGCAAATGCTCTGGCACCAATATCTGGCCCTCTTTCAGCAGACGAGACTGGGTTCAGAAGGGCAGGGCTCATCAAAACAAGCGAACAAAGTGCCATTCCCAAGAAACTGCAGGAACGCAGACTCTGATCCCACTGGAATAACTGAGAGAGGTGCTTTTAGAACCCACAAAGGAAGTAAATCATGTAGTAGCTTATCTAAGCAGCAGGGGGAGCTCTACTGTATACAGTGTTCAAGTTCGGTACCAGACACACTTTTGGGTGTTGTATCTGTTTTCTTACCTTGCTGGCTGTGCAGGGTGGGTGCTGGAGTAGATAATGAAGATCCATTAAAATCTTCTGGCCTCACCTATTGTGCTCCAGTATCCTCCCTGAGCCAAACTAGAAAGACACAGGACATGTACTTTAAGAAGTTAGCAAATAGATCCAAAAATGTTTTCCAAGCAAAACTGATGCAACCCTGCAAATCTTGAAGTGGGTAACCTTCAAAGCCATTTACCATGGGTGTAGTTTGACAGTTTCATGTGTGTGTGTGTGTGGGGGGGGGGGGGGGCAAAGGGTGGGGCGTGTCTCTTTCCTTCCACCCCCTCGGCCACTCCCCCCCTGCAGCCGCCCACCACACCACCACCACCGCACTGGAGTCTTCCAGTGGCACCCCTGTCTTCCAATCCCCCAAGCCAGCGGCAGCCTCAGCGAAAGCAGCACGCATGCCGCTTTAGACCTGCCCCCGAGGCCCTTCTCTCTCCTACAGCTTCCTGCACGGGAACAGGAAGTTGAAGGAGAAAGAAAGGCTTCCGGAGGCAGGTCTAAAGCAGCCTGCGTGCTGCTTTCTCACAGAGGCTGCCGGCGGCTCATTTGGGGGGGCAGTGCCCACCCACCAAACTATGCCCATGCCATTTACCCAGGTAAATTGTTTGCCTGAAAAGTTGTACCCCCCCCCCCCCCGAACATGAGTATGTGACCTTTTTAGTACATTTGAGGTAGCAGTGGCAGCGAGTGGGGGGGGGGGGGGGGGCAAACAAGGTATGAAAGTGACATTTCTGTACATCGCGCCCAGCACCGCATCACATCCTCTGCCTTTTCAATTAGCGAAACGAAACAGTACAAGAAAAAGTCCCCAGGGCTTTCACTGTGTAAGAACCCGTAGCAACCACCCAGTAAAACCATCATAGCTGAAGCATTCATATGAAGTCCGGATTTTATACAGGGTTGGACAGAATATCAATATAAAACATGCCTTTCCTGTTCTGTAACACGCGACCCGCTTTCCTCAATAGTACAGCTGAGATGATTCCCGTTACAACTGCCCGTGTAAAAAAATATTCAAATGAGGGTGTTGTTTCAAGATGAATAACACAGTCTGCCAGACACTTTGTGAAATAGCAGAAAACCATGCAAAAAGACACTTGGAACCCATACAGCAAACTTACGATATCAGTACATCCCTAATTCCCAGGAATCAAACTGCAAACAATCCTACCTGAGTGGAGGAGTGGCCTAGTGGTTAGGGTGGTGGACTTTGGTCCTGGGGAACTGAGGAACTTGAGTTCGATTCCCACTTCAGGCACAGGCAGCTCCTTGTGACTCTGGGCAAGTCACTTAACCCTCCATTGCCCCATGTAAGCCGCATTGAGCCTGCCATGAGTGGGAAAGCGCAGGGTACAAATGTAACAAAAATAAAATAGATACTATTGGAGATTCTACGTGGAATGTTGCTATTCCACTAGCAACATTCCATGTAGAAGGCTGCGCAGGCTTCTGTTTTTACGTGCAGGACGTCAGACTCACAGAAGCAGAAGCCTGCGCGGCCACATTGGTGATCTGCAAGGGCCGACTTCTACATGGAATGTTGCTAGTGGAATAGTGGAGTCCATGTAGACTCTCAAATAGTAGCAACAGTGGAGGAGGAGTGGCCTAGTGGTTAGGGTGGTGGACTTTGGTCCTGGGGAACTGAGGAACCGAGTTCGATTCCCATTTCCTGTCTCTTTACACACTCCCTCTGAACCTCTCCCGTGCCCCTCTGCAGTGCATATCTCAAAGGGGTTCAGTTGGGTCACTAATGTGTTGTAGGAAATCTTAACGAATGTTTCTTACTGTAGGTGCCAGAAAGTTGTATGTACTGCTGCGTGACTGTTGAAACATTTATTAAAGCAAAGAGTCCTGGCTTTGTTAAAATAGAGGTGGGCAGACTCCGGCCTGCTGGACGCTTTTTCTAATCAATCAGTGTCCCTGACTTTCTGCCCAGCCTAGTTAGGAGAACACATGTCCCAGATGAGTCTGCCAAACATCTGGTAACCTTCCTGTCAGGTTAATGCCCTTCCAGAACTTATTGGGGCTGGAATGGGGGCCGGGCGCTCCCACTGGGCCAGGCACAGTGTGTCCTCTGCACAGGCTGGATAGCACCAGATGGCAAGAGCTGCACATGGATAGACAGAGGCCCAGGTCTGAACTTGTAACTAGCAGGAGCTGAAAGGGAACTGGCCTCAGAGCTGGCAGTGAAACAGGTCTTACAGATTAGATAGAAACAGGCCCAAAGTCCTGGAGCTGGAGTCACAGGACCAAGACAGCTTCCTACTATCCAGCAACTGCTTGTCAAAAGTATCAGGTAGAAGTCACTCTTGAACCTGAGACCCTGGGGATAGCTGCCTTCCAGGAGGAGCTGTTCTGTTCCTTACTGAGCTCTAACCGGTCTCCTTGATACACAGGGCTTGTGCTAACAGACACACTCACGTTCTGTATGGCTTTCTCATGTCGCACATCACCAGACGATCTGCTGGTTTAGGACTCAAATCCTGAACTCCTGGGCAGGACTCAGTTCAACTCACCGTAGGAGTTTCCCCTGGCACCTGGTAAATGTAATGTGTCACGCTTAAAAGCAGTAAAGCAGTCACTAGATTCAAGAATTTCTTTTAAAATTAAATCCACAGAGGAATTTTGAAAGATACCCAACTGGGTGGAAATTCTATGACTGCTTCTACCCTCGAGGTTGATACAAGTTCTCAAAGGGAAAGTCTGTACATAGTTTTTAAGGCTGACTCTTCCATTAGACAATTTTAGGGATGCCTTCAGGGCTCTGCCCTCAATATCCGAGAACATTCCTCTGCTTCCTGCTCCAGCCCCCCCCCCCCCCCAAGCAGTGTGCAGGGAACAAGAGAGTAGGGGATGAGGCTACTGCATTGAACATAGCAGAAGAAGGAAGAGCTAGTCTACTCCTTAATCCAACCCCTTCCCTCTCCCTCTCATCCAGTGTCCAGGAAACAGGAGGGGACAGGCTGAGGCTAGAGTAGACTGAACAGAGTTGTAATCTAGCCTCTACCTTCCTGTTGTTTTCTCCTTCCCTCCTATGGAAGAGGAGGGGAGAAGGTGAGACTGGACAGTTCATGGTTTTTCTGCACATTTCTAATTATATGTCTGTGTGGCTTATTGGTGATGTCCATGTCCCCACTGACACTGAGAGATGAAGGGATGATGTAGTATCTCTGAAACTCCCCAATGGGAGGTGTCATAAACAGTAGTGTACCTAGAACCACTTTTTTTTTGGGGGGGGGGGGAAACGGGAGGCAGAGGAGTGAGGTGCCTTATGCCCACCCATTTCTTCTTCATTCCCTCCCCCCACCAAAATTAAAATTGATATAACTTGTCTGGTGGGGGTCTGCCCCAACTCAGCTAACGTGCATCAGTCAGCAGCTGCAAAATCACCGAACACACTTGTGAATGAGCACTGAGCATGCTCGCTGTGTGGCTTCAACAGGTGAACATCACCGAACGCACTTGTGAATGAGCACTGAGCATGCTCGCTGTGTGGCATCAGCAGGTGAACATCACCGAACGCTCTTGTGAATGAGCACTGAGCATGCTCGCTGTGTGGCTTCAACAGCTGAACATCACCGAACACACTTGTGAATGAGCACTGAGCATGCTCGCTGTGTGGCATCAGCAGCTCAACATCAGACCTGCCAAGTCTTCCACATTTAGCAGGTGATTCCTGTTCATCTCCCACACTCCCGCTGGGAAACGAAGAACTCTCAGCATCCTCACCGTCCATCCAGATGCCTTAATAAGACGTCATCTGCTGCCAGGGGGCCAGTCTCACCATAACAACTGCAAATTCTCGCAGCTCTTTTCGCAAGACTGGTCCCACAGCAGCAGGTATGACATTTTGTTAAGGCGTCTCCTGCTGCCTGAAGGAGAAGGTTGCTTGTTGGTGCTGGGCTGCCAAATTGAGGTCTATCAGGGGGTGAAGCCAAGAGATAGAGTATGGTGGGGCTGAGCGGAGTGGGCGGGGTTGGAACGGGGCTTTCTTGATTGGGGGCAGGCTCTGGATTTCTTCAGCTGGTGGGGCTTGAGGATCCATGCCAGCTACATGATTGGATCACCCGGCTGCTGGGCGGACCTGAGGCAAATGTGGCGGGGCCAAGGCCCACCCATAGCTACATCCCTGGTCATCCTCTGTTGGTCTTGTTTTTCTGTTGTGTCCTAGCCGTGTGCTAAGACTAAATGTAGAAGCTCCCAGGCACCGAGAGATGGGGCACTTGTAAGTCCAAGGGGATTAAGTTGGTAAAAAGGGATTTAGACTGTTATGCCTTGATTCACTAAAGTTACCTCACATGGATAAGAAATAGAGGGGGCAATATTCAATCGGCAGTGCTCAGCGATTTTGGGTTTTTTTTTTTTTTTTTTAAATCTTTAGATGTTTTTATTGAAATCCCAAAGAATAACAGTTAACCAGGTGCAACCAGCTATGTTCAAGTCATAGAAACTGGACCAAAATCTTAGTGACTGTAAACCAAAGGGGCCCCTTTAGTAAACCTTAGCATATGCTAATAGAATTAGCATGCGTTAAATAATATGAAGCCTGCTTTACACCTATGAGTGTCTTTGAATTTAGTGCATGCCAATTCCCTTAGCACGTGCTAAGCTTCAGTGAAAGGACCCCAAAATGAAAGTGCGGAACTAAGTGGTTAGGGTGGTGGACTTTGGTCCTGGGGAACTGAGTTCGATTCCCACTTCAGGCACAGGCAGCTCCTTGTGACTCTGGGCAAGTCACTTAACCCTCCATTGCCCCATGTAAGCTGCATTGAGCCTGCCATGAGTGGGAAAGCGCGGGGTACAAATGTAACAAAAATAAAATAGATACGATTGGAGATTCTACATGGAATGTTGCTACTATTGGAGATTCTACATGGAATGTTGCTACTATTTGAGGTTCTGTTGCTACTATTTGAGATTCTACATGGAATGTTGCTACTATTTGAGGTTCTGTTGCTACTATTTGAGATTCTACATGGAATGTTGCTACTATTTGAGGTTCTGTTGCTACTATTTGAGATTCTACATGGAATGTTGCTACTATTGGAGATTCTACATGGAATGTTGCTATTCCACTAGCAACATTTCATGTAGAAGGCTGCGCAGAAGCAGAAGCCTGCGCGGCCACATTGGTGATCTGCAAGGGCCAACTTCTAGTGGAATAGCAACATTCCATGTAGAATCTCAAATAGTAGCAACAGTGGAGGAGTGGCCTAGTGGTTAGGATGGTGGACTTTGGTCCTGGGGAACTGAGTTCGATTCCCACTTCAGGCACAGGCAGCTCCTTGTGACTCTGGGCAAGTCACTTAACCCTCCTTTGCCCCATGTAAGCCGCATTGAGCCTGCCATGAGTGGGAAAGCACAGGGTACAAATGTAACAAAAATAAAATAGATACTATTGGAGATTCTACACGGAATGTTGCTACTATTGGAGGTTCTACATGGAATGTTGCTACTATTGGAGATTCTACATGGAATGTTGCTATTCCACTAGCAAACACTCACAGAAGGTGAGCTCTCCACAGGAAAACCAGTAAGGAAAAACAAACAGTGGATCCAACAAAAGGTCCTCTCACAATGAGTGTCTTCCTGAACAAGGTCTTTATTCACAATGGCATTTGTGCCATTGTGAATAAAGACCTTGTTCAGGAAGACACTCATTGTGAGAGGACCTTTTGTTGGATCCACTGTTTGTTTTTCCTTACTGCTATTCCACTAGCAACATTCCATGTAGAAGGCTGCGCAGGCTTCTGTTTCTGTGAGTCGCAGGACATCAGACTCACAGAAGCAGAAGCCTGCACGGCCACATTGGTGATTTGCAAGGGCCAACTTCTACATGGAATGTTGCTAGTGGGACTCTGGGCAAGTCACTTAACCCTCTATTGCCCCATGTAAGCCGCATTGAGCCTGCCATGAGTGGGAAAGCGCGGGGTACAAATGTAACTAAAATAAATTATTCAAACGAATGATCAGGATTGAACAAATGATAGTCAAAAAAACACACCCAGCTCTAATCATTTAAACAGTTTTTATGAATAATAAACCACATTCCCGAACCCACGTCTGAGAACCCCTCGCCCTACACTCATTCATTAAGCTCTAAATACAAAACAGTACGTTTGTTCGATTTTTCTAGTTAGCTGTCCAGTTAAGGGCTGAATACTGGTGCTTAACCAGATAAGTGTCAACTCCACTGTCGGATCATCTGCAAAATAACTGGCTTTTGTTTGACCGCTTAGAGGTGATATTCAGTGGCCCCATCTGGGTAAGCTCTGGCGGATATCCCCGGATAGCCAGCAGAGTGCTATTTAACCGAGTAAGAGCCTATGGTTTTATTATTTATTTATTTATTTATTTATTTATTTATTGCGCTTGTATCCCACATTTTCCCACCTATTTGCAGGCTCAATGTGGCTTACAAAGACCTGTTATGGCATCGCCATACCAGGGTAAAGAATACAATTGGTGTTACAAAGAAATCAAGTAAAACAAGAGGATCTGGTCAAGCAGTTATAGAACGAGACATTCTGAATAAAGGTGGGTAGGTGTTGTGTTTTAGTTAGTTATGGGTTATCATGGTAGGCCTTGTTAAAGAGATAAGTTTTCAGAGATTTGCGGAAGTTAGTTAATTCGTTGATCGTTTTCAAGTGTGTTGGTAGTGCCTTCCACAGCTGTGTGCTCATGTAGGAAAAGCTGGTCGCATGCGTTAGTTTGTATTTTAATCCTTTACAGCTGGGGAAGTGTAGGTTGAGAAAGGTGCGAGAAGATCTTTTAACATTTCTGGGTGGTAGGTCCGCGAGGTCTAGCATGTAGGTCGGGGCATCTCCGTAAATGATTTTGTGAACAATCGTGCAGATCTTGAACGCGATACGTTCTTTGAGTGGGAGCCAGTGTCATTTCTTTCTTAAGGGTTTTGTGCTTTCAAATTTTGTTTTTCCGAATACGAGTCTGGCTGTGGTATTCTGGGCTGTTTGAAGTTTCTTGATGATCTGTTCTTTACAGCCAGCGTAGAGTGCATTGCAGTAGTCCAGGTGACTTAAAACCATTGACTGAACCAGATTCCGAAAAATGGCCCTTGGGAAGAAAGGTTTTACTCTTTTGAGTTTCCACATGGAGTGGAACATTTTCTTAGTTTTATTCTTTGCGTGATTTTCAAGCATGAGATTTCGATCCATGGTAACTCCCAGAATTTTCAGGTTGTTTGAGACGGGGAGGGAAACGTTTGGGGTGGTTATGGTGTTGAATTTATTTGTGTTGTGTTGTGAGGTGAGTATGAGACATTATGTTTTTTCTGCGTTGAGTTTTAGCTGAAATCGGGTCCAGAGTTTCTGTTTAGAGTTGGAGAGAGGACTGGCACACAAGTGGAAATTCTACAGAGATACTGTTTAAAATGGATTTATCAGGAGCTCATCTGAAATGGTTTCAAGAGGAATACACAGTTTTACTGAGAAGAGACTGTGCTGAGCTTTACAGGTTACCAGTACTAAAAAATAAGGGTAGCACTCTCTTCCAAGAGTACCTTCACCATGGAATGGTTGGTGAAAAACCCCCTAATGTCTACAGACTTTGGATATTTGAGTTCTAGCCAAGGGATAAAACACAATAATCAGTAGAGTTCACTAACGATATTACTGTATAAAAAAAAGTGAGGGCCCCAGTATTAGGAACTGGCAGACCATAGCCAGTATAATCCAGTTAGGTTGCTGACTCACTCCAGATTTAGTTGCCATGTCCCATCAATATTAAGGGGCTTCACTGGCTGCCGTAAGGGCCTGTATAAAATTGAAACTGTCACTGTTTGTATTCAAGGCTTGAAAAAGAGACGGCTGAGGGGGGATATGATTGAGGTCTACAGAATCCTGAGTGGGTAGAACGAGTAGAAAAAATTGATTTTTTTACTCATTCCAAAAGAACAAAGACTAGGGGACACTCGAGGAAGTTACATAGTTATATAGAAATACTTTTAAAATAAATGGAAGGAAATATTTTTTCACTCAACGAATATTAAGCACTGGAACTCTTTGCCGGAGGAGGTGGTGACAGTGGTTAGCGTATCTGGGTTTAAAAAAGGTTTGGACAAGTTCCTGGAGGAAAAGTCCATAGTCTGCTATTGAGACAGACATGGGAAGCAACTGTTTGCCCTGGGATTTATAGTATGGAATGTTGGTACTCTGAGATTCCGCATGGTGATTCCGGAATCTTGCTATTCTTTATGGTTCTGTATGGAATGTTGCTACTCTGAGGTTCTGCATTGAATCTTGCTGCTCTTTAGGATTCCAGAATCTTGCTATTCTTTGGGGTTCTACATGGAATCTTGTCACTCTTTAGGATTCCGGAATCTTGCTATTCTTTATGGTTCTGTATGGAATGTTGCTATTCTGAGATTGGGATTTATTAACCGCCTTTATGAAGAGATTCACCCAAGGCAACGTACAGCAGGGACAGTTTAACATAAAACTTACATCTGTGTCAATAGCATAACAATAGTAAAATAACCAAGAATAAAGGTAAATTACAATAAACGAGGTAAACTTGAAAACAGCAAATTGAAGCCTAATAATAGGACTACCATGAAACAGGATTAAAAGAATATATACATATTTAACAGCACTGAAATTCAAATAACAGTGATATAAGATCATACACGGTGAATCCCCTGGTTACATGAGTGATATGATCGACCTCCCTGCCAGAAATAGATCTTATGTCCTCACGAACTTATCTCAACCTACACCATCACCTTCCCAACTGCAGAGGAATTAAATACAAAACCAGTTTCTCCTTTTTGGGCAGCCAGCTTTGGAATGCTCTACCAAGATCTATCCGAACATTTAACGACTACCTACCCTTTAGAAAAATGTTGAAAGCTCATTTCTTTAAGCAAGCCTACCCTAATGACCCAACTTAATCTTATCAGCCTACCCTCCCAACTCTGTTCTGACACTGATACCGACTTCATCATTGGTTATACCTACCCCACCTCTCTATCTCCCTTTACTCATCCCCAAAACCTTGTCTTCTCCATCTCTCCTTTACCATATCCCCTCCTTACCCCCCATTTCCCCAACCTATCCTATCCTGTTTACCTTCCCTTATCCTAATCATACGTTATTAAGCTTCACCATTACTACGTTTTATTACAGTTTGAAACTTTTTCTCCTTATAAGACTTTGTATTTCTAATTACTATGTAAGCCGTATTGAACTTGCTATGTGTGGGAAAGCGCGGGGTACAAATGTAGTAATAAATAAATAAATAATACAGTGTCAGCACAATACTAATGAAACTCTGGAATTCGTTGCCAGAAAATGTGGTAAAGGCGGTTAGCTTAGCGGGGTTTTAAAAAAGGTTTGGCGGTCTTCCTAAAGGAAAAGTCCATAGACCATTATTAAAATGGACTTGGGGAACCTCCACTGCTTATTTCTGGGATAAGCAGCATAAAATGTTTTGTACTTTTTGAGGATCTTGCTGGGTATTTGTGACCTGGATTGGCCACTGTTGGAAACAGGATGCTGGGCTCGATGGACCTTTGGTCTTTCCCAATATGGCAATACTTATGTACTTATGTAACACCTAATAAGCACACATTAGAACATTCAGCTAACATAGATATGATGCTAATGATTTTCTACAATTCAGCTTACCATATAGCCGAGGGGCCAAGTGCAGATATATAGATGGGGACAAGATGGGTGGTACAGAGTCAGTTGGAATAAATAGAAAGGTGGATAAACTCAAGTTCTTCGTACGGCTAAGCAAGGTATATGAAACTGGTCTAAGTTACAGTGTGTGTAGCAACCTATATAGTCAGTCACCCTGTGTATTAAAGGCTTGGGAGAAGAGCCAGGCTTTCACCTGCTTCCTGAAGCAGTAGAATTGGAAAAGGTACAGCGAAGGGCGACGAAAATGATAGTGGGGATGGGACGACTTTCCTACGAAGAGAGGCTGAGAAGGCTAGGGCTTTTCAGCTTGGAGAAGAGACGGCTGAGGGGAGATATGATAGAAGTGTATAAAATAATGAGTGGAATGGATCGGGTGGATGTGAAGCGACTGTTCACGCTATCCAAAAATACTAGGACTAGAGGGCATGAGTTGAAGCTACAGTGTGGTAAATTTAAAACGAATCGGAGAAAATTTTTCTTCACCCAACGTGTAATTAGACTCTGGAATTCGTTGCCGGAGAACGTGGTACGGGCGGTTAGCTTGACGGAGTTTAAAAGGGGTTAGATAGATTCCTAAAGGACAAGTCCATAGACCGCTATTAAATGGACTTGGAAAAATTCCGCATTTTTAGGTATAACTTGTCTGGAATGTTTTTACGTTTGGGGAGCGTGCCAGGTGCCCTTGACCTGGATTGGCCACTGTCGGTGACAGGATGCTGGGCTAGATGGACCTTTGGTCTTTCCCAGTATGGCACTACTTATGTACTTATGTACTTATGTAGTCTCAAGTTATACGTAGCCCCTCTGGGAGTAAATTCCAGAGCGTGAGGGCTACCCCTGTAAAGGCTTACTGGCAGGTATCACATCGTACAATTTCTTTTGATGAGGGGACAGATAGTGATACTCCTTGAGAGGGCCTTAGAGGTCTCAAAGATGTGGGGTAACTTATTCTTTAAAGTACTCTGGCCCATTTTGTCTGAGGACCTTGAAAATCAAACATGCCGCGCTAATGTTGACCCAGCCCCGTTCACTTTGAATGGGCTATGTCAGCGATGCTGCACAGCTTAGTAAACGGAGGGGATACAGTTTTAAATTCAGCCCTGTTTGCAGGAAGCGTGTGATGTGGTTACGCCGCTTGCAGCCTTTTATCAGTCCCTGCTGCAGCATTCTGAAGTTAGTTGGAACTGATTAGTCATTAGCTTTCTTGTCGCGGTGTGAATAGAGGTCACCTCAGCATGCAGGAAAGAGGATCTCCCTCAGACTAATCCATTGTTTCACTGTGTCCGGAAGGTTTACTTCCTATCCTGACTTATGGCAGTCAAGCAAGATAAACTGTGCCAGTCTGACAAGAACGAGGAAGGAGATTGGAGGCCTAAGGTGTAAGTAGCCTTACTCACTTGTTCAGTACCCATACTTTACAATTCCCACCTTATTAATTCCCTTATCTCTTATTTGTCCTATTTGTCTGTCCTAATTAGATTGTAAACTCTGTTGAACAGGGACTGTCTCTTCATGATCAAGTGTACAGCGCTGCGTATGTCTAGTAGCACCTATAGAAATGATAAGTAGTAGTAGTCTTTGGGATTCCTGAATCTTGCTGCTCTTTGGGATTCCGGAATTTTGCTACTCTTTATCCTTATCCCTTGCTTGTCCTGTTTGTCTATCCTGATTAGATTGTAAACTCTGTCGAGCAGGGACTGTCTCTTCATGTTCAAGTGTACAGCACTGTGTACATCTAGTAGCACCTATAGAAATGATAAGTAGTAATAGTAGTCTTTGGGATTCCGGAATCTTGTTACTCTTTGTCCTTATCTCTTATTTGTCCTGTTTGTCTGTCCTGATTTGATTGTAAACTCTGTTGAACAGGGACTGTCTCTTCAAGTTCAAGTGTACAGTGCTGCGTATGTCTAGTAGGGCTATAGAAATAATAAGTAGTAGTAGTAGTCTTTAGGATTCCGGAATCTTGCTATTCTTTGGGATTCTGGAATCTTGCTATTCTTTGGGTTCCGGAATCTTGCTACGCTTTGGGGTTCCGGAATCTTGCTACCCTTTGTCCTTATCCCTTATTTGTCCTGTTTGTCCTGATTTGATTGTAAGCTCTGTCGAGCAGGGACTGTCTCTTCATGTTCAAGTGTACAGCGCTGCGTATGTCTAGTAGCGCTATAGAAATGATAAGTAGTAGTAGTAGTAGTAGTAGTCTTTGGGATTCCGGAATCTTGCTATTCTTTGGGATTCTGGAATCTTGCTATTTTTGGGTTCCGGAATCTTGCTACGCTTTGGGGTTCTGGAATCTTGCTACCCTTTGTCCTTATCCCTTATTTGTCCTGTTTGTCTGCCCTAATTAGATTGTAAGCTCTGTCGAGCAGGGACTGTCTCGTCATGTTCAAGTGTACAGCGCTGTGTATGTCTAGTAGCGCTATAGAAATGATAAGTAGTAGTAGTAGTAGTCTGTGGAATTCCGGAATCTTGCTACTCTTTGGGTTCCGGAATCTTGCTACTCTTTTGGATTCCGGAATCTTGCTACCCTTTGTCCTTATCCCTTATTTGTCCTGTTTCTCTGTCCTAATTAGATTGTAAGCTCTGTCGAGCAGGGACTGTCTCGTCATGTTCAAGTGTACAGCGCTGTGTATGTCTAGTAGCGCTATAGAAATGATAAGTAGTAGTAGTAGTAGTCTGTGGAATTCCGGAATCTTGCTACTCTTTGGGTTCCGGAATCTTGCTACTCTTTTGGATTCCGGAATCTTGCTACCCTTTGTCCTTATCCCTTATTTGTCCTGTTTCTCTGTCCTAATTAGATTGTAAGCTCTGTCGAGCAGGGACTGTCTCGTCATGTTCAAGTGTACAGCGCTGTGTATGTCTAGTAGCGCTATAGAAATGATAAGTAGTAGTAGTAGTAGTCTGTGGAATTCCGGAATCTTGCTACTCTTTGGGTTCCGGAATCTTGCTACTCTTTTGGATTCCGGAATCTTGCTACCCTTTGTCCTTATCCCTTATTTGTCCTGTTTCTCTGTCCTAATTAGATTGTAAGCTCTGTCGAGCAGGGACTGTCTCGTCATGTTCAAGTGTACAGCGCTGTGTATGTCTAGTAGCGCTATAGAAATGATAAGTAGTAGTAGTAGTAGTCTGTGGAATTCCGGAATCTTGCTACTCTTTGGGTTCCGGAATCTTGCTACTCTTTTGGATTCCGGAATCTTGCTACCCTTTGTCCTTATCCCTTATTTGTCCTGTTTCTCTGTCCTAATTAGATTGTAAGCTCTGTCGAGCAGGGACTGTCTCTTCATGTTCAAGTGTACAGCGCTGCGTATGTCTAGTAGCGCTATAGAAATGATAAGTAGTAGTAGTAGTACTCATTATGTACTATGCTTGTATTACAAAATCAATCTAAAACACCACTCGAAAACTTATTGAACACCCACAAACTTCAAATGTTTTACAAACATCATGTAATGATAAATTTACCACATGGTGAAAGGAAGAAAGCCTTAGAACCCAGTCAAAAAAGGTTTGTCTAACTTGTACTGACATCTTGGGTATGTCACATCATCGGCAAAAAAAACCTTCCAACCTGAGTCTAGATTATTTACCAGTGAAAACACTCTTCAAAAAAATTAGCTGAAATTTAAAGAGGAACAGTCTCACTGACGTTGGCCAGCGTTTCGCTGATAAAACTGCATCAGGGGTTACAGGACCATTGCTAAATTGGCATGAAAAGCTTGTGCTCACAGGATCATTAAGGGGTCATTTTACTCAGCCCCGTAGACGCTTACTTACTACTACTACTACTATTTATCATTTCTATAGCGCTACAAGGCATACGCAGCGCTGTACACTAGACACAAAAAGACAGTCCCTGCTCAAAGAGCTTACAATCTAGATAAGACAGGTAAACAAACAGAACAATTAAGGGTAAGGGAAAAAAATAGGTGAGGATAAAGGACAGGGCAAGTGAGTAGTGGTTAGGAGGCAAAAGCATTGGTAAATTGGTGGGCTTTAAGTTTGGACTTGAAAACGGCCAAAGACGGGGCTAGACGCACAGGCTCGGGAAGTCTGTTCCAGGCATGAGGTGCAGCAAGACAAAAGGAACGGAGTCTAGAATTAGCAGTAGAGGAGAAGGGGACATATAGAGAGATTTATCTACAGAACGGAGTACCCGAGAGGGAGAGACAAGAGTGGAGAGGTACAGGGGAGTGGCAGAGTGAATGCACTTATAAGCCAACAAGAGAAGCTTGAACAGAATACGGAAACGGATAGGGAGCCAGTGAAGTGACTTAAGGAGGGTGCTAATGTGAGCATAGCGACTTTGGCGGAAAATGAGTCGCGCAGCAGAGTTTTGGACTGATTGAAGAGGAGAGAGATGGCTAAGAGGGAGGCCGGTGAGAAGCAGGTTACAATAATCAAAACGAGAGGTGATAAGAGTGTGGATAAGGGTTCTGGTAGACTGCTCAGAATGTGTCCAACATGTGTCAATTCAGAGTTATCTCCCGGCTACCGTGTGGCCTGTGCAGAAATTTCATTTTTGACTCGCATTCGCTTTGCTCGTAGGAGATTACTGCACTGTTAACATGAGAGACCTTACCGCTAAGTCAATGGCTGGCAGTAAGGTCTCAAGACCCAAAATGAATGCGCATTAATTCTTATTTTGCCGCACGCCCATTTTCGGCAAAAAGTTTAAAAAGGCCTTTTTTGCAGGTGCGCTGAAAAATGGATCTGCACACGTCCATAACACGTGCCTACTCTGCCGCAGCCCATTTTTCAGCGCGCCTTTGTTAAAAGGACCCCTGAGTGACGTTTGCAAAACATTTCAAGTTTGTAGGTACTCAAAAGGTTTCAGGTGGTGCTGTGGATTGATTTTGGTATCCTTTGCTCCACTCTTTCACGTTTTGTTTCTCAACGGCAATGCTTATATTGCCCCAATACAATTTAAATGGGAGTAAGTTTGATTCTGTTATTGCTTTTATTTGTAATCTGGGTGCTATGTTCAATCTTGGCCTATTTAGGGCCTGAGTTATGTTGTTGTTTTTTTTTTAATTCCAAGAGATTTTTTTTTTATTGAAAAAAAAGCTTTTAAAAAGTACAGTGATACTTTGGTTTTCGTCGATAATCCATCCGAAAAAAATCAGCGAAATCCGAAACCGACGAAAACTGAGGCAATTGTTTCCATATGAATAAAAACACTGGAAAGCAATGGAATTGTTTGGCTAGACGCGCGGGGTGATGCTCACACAACAAGAAACAACGCCACACTGAGCAGGAGAATGTGTTTTCGCAAAATTAGCAGCGAGGTCACGTGGGCACGCCGACGAAATCCGAGGCAACCGACGAAATCCGAGACAAATTTTTCGTGGAAAAAATCAACGAAAAGCGAAACCCACGATAACCGAAGTCAACGAAAACCAAGGTATTACTGTATAGAGAATACAGAAAACTTTACATCATAGTAAATACTGAAACATAGGCATAGAATCACAGAGTAGTACAAAATTACAGGGATTATTAGACATGTAATTATCAAAACTGGTTAAAGGGATAGGATCCACAAATCGCTAGACTATATTTTAATACAAGATCCCTGGTAAATAGTAGTGTGGTCTGAAAAACTTCCTGCCAGAGTCTTTTTGGAGGAAAATGGCCTCAAAGAGCTCATAGATATCATGTATCTGTAGAGCTTAATCGGATCTAACTGGTCCTCTCTTCATCATGGGCCGTAAAAAACCTCCAGTGAAAGAGTACTGCTATTAGTATTATTATTATTATTAATTACATTTGTACCCCGCACTTTCCCACACATAGCAGGTTCAATGCGGCTTACATAGTAAATAGAATTACAAAGTCTTGAAGGAGAATGTTACAAGTTGTAGTAAACATAGTAGTAGTGGGGTTTTGAGGATATGTAAATTGAGCATTTCCTAGTCTCTGCACATAAACATTGCAGAAGGAGCATGTCAGGGTCAGAGAGTGTGTTTACCACTAATTTACTAGGAACTAACTCATTAGTGAAGGGCAACGAAGATGGGACGACTTCCCTATGAGGAAAGGCTAAAGCTGCTACTCAAAATACTTGCTTCTATGTCAATTCTGCAGTCTCTATATGAAAAACGATTATATGTATATACTGGTTCAGGAACGGACCTTACTAACATCCGGCAAGCATTAAATAATGACGTGACACTTATCTTTTTCTTTCACGAGCCCTTCAATATTTGCTGAACTGCTACGTCTGTTACAGGTCTGTGTGCAGCATGTCCTCTGCTATCGCTTACAGCAGTGTGTACCCTCTAGCCCCAAGCCGATGGTGGCCAGCGTTTCGCTTCTGCATCAGGGTCTTGGAGACTGGCTAATGCTGAACGTAGCCGTAAACATTCATTATACGATTATCAAAACTGGGCCATGGTTTTGAGACAGAGAAAGTTCAAATTTGTGTATTTGCAGTACTGGATGTCTCCAAAAATAAGAAAAATATTGTCTTCCCAATTTAAAAGTACTGATTTCTTAGCTAAAGCTAATCAACTATGCAAGAGTTTTGTGTCTTCTTTTGATAAAACAAGAGTCCAAGGTTAAAGAACCAAACATTATGGGGTCCTTTTACTAAGGCTGGACAGATTCAGCTTCAGAAGTTGGGAAACAAGGCCAGCGCTGGGCAGACTTCTGAGGTCTGTGCCCTGAGCGTGGTTTAATCGATTTGGATGGGATGGAGTAGATCTTTTCAGGGTCTTCGATGCCAACTGCACTGGCTCCCACTTAAAGAACGTATTGCGTTCAAAATCTGCAGCCTGGTTCATAAAATTATTCACGGCGAAGCCCCGATCTACATGACAGACCTCATAGACTTACAAACCAGGAACACAAAAAGGTCAGCATGCACATTCCTGAACCTCCACTACCCCAGCTGCAAAGGACTAAAATATAAATCAACTTACGCATGCAGCTTCTCCTACATAACACGTAACTATGGAATGCACTACCAAATGTCATAAAAACAATGCACGACCTAACAAGCTTCCGAAAATCACTAAAAATCAACCTGTTCAAAAAGCCATACCACAATGATCCATCCTAAATTCCAGATAACGAAACCTATACCAGGAATGTACAAGACCGAACTCTCAATACTTGACTGCTTCACTTACTCTGTCACTAATTCAACTTTAACTCAATACCACTTGATTTCTCATTCCGGAAATGAACCTTTAATACTTGACTGCGTAATCTACTCTGTCACTTATGAACTCTCATGTAATACCACTGTACCACCCATCTTGTCCCCATCTATATATCTGCACTTGGTCCCCAAGCTATATGGTAAGGTGCATTGTAGAAAAGCGTTAGTATCATAGCAATGTTCTTTGAATGTTCTAATGCATTGCTTATTAGTAGTAGTGTAGCATTAGTATTATGCTGACATTATTGGGCTCATTTTCAAAAGAGAAGGACGTCCATCTTTCAACATAAAACGGAAGATGAATGTCCTTCTTCCAGAGACATCCAAATCGGTATAATCGAAACCCGATTTTGGGTGTCTCCAACTGCAGTCCGTCGCAAGGACGTCCAAATTTCAAGGGGGCGTAGCGAAGGCGGGACTTGGGCATGCCTAACACTTGGTCGTCTTTGACCTATAATCGAAAAAACCAAGGATGTCCCTGACGAACACTTGGACGTTTTCATCTGGACCTGTTTTTCTTACGAATAAGGTGCAAAAAGGTGCCCGAAGTGACCAGATCACCACCGGAGAGAATCGGGGATGACCTCCCGTTACTCCCCCAGTGGTCACTAACCCCCTCCCATCCTCAGAAAACGTCTTTTAAAATATGTTGTACCAGCCTCAGATGTCATATTCAGGTCCATGACAGCGCATGAAGGTCCCAGGAGCAGTTTTAGTAGCTACTGCAGTGCACTTCAGACAGGTGGACCCAGACCCATACCCCCCACTACCTGTTAAATTTGTGGAGGAAACAGCGAGCTCTCCAAAATCCACCACAAACGCACTGTACCCATATATAGGTGCCCCCTTCACCTGTAAGGGCTATGGTAGTGGTGTACAGTGGGGGGGGTAGTGGGTTTTTGGGGTTCAGCACACAAGGTAAGGGAGCTGTGTTCCTGGGAGCATTTTATGAAGACCACTGCAGTGCCCTCTAGGGTGCCCGGTTGGTGTCCTGGCATGTCAGGGGGACCAGTGCACTACAAATACTGGTTCCTCCCACGCCCAAATGGCTTGCATTTGGACGTTTTTGACATGGACGTCTTTGGTTTTGAAAATCGCCAAAAGTCAGAAACATCCATGTCTAGGAATGTTCAAATCTGATTCAGTTTTATATTAAGTCACAGACCGTCATGCGCACTGTAGAAGAAACAGAAGGTGCTCTAGAGAATGCAGCACTATGGGCTGTAATTGGACACTGTCTTGCTTCCAGTGGGACTTATCTGTTTCTAGTGCTTGATTGAACAAGAAGTACTTGTATGCAAGGCTGGGGAAACCGGAAGTCCTTGAGTGCTGCCATAGCATTTCCTAAGTGAGAGGACCATGATGGAGTCAGAAATGAAATGCATGCATGGTGATGCCTGGCCCATACCTCAAGGGTAGAGAGCCATGCGGCCCCCCCCCCCCCCCCCCCATAGGCAGTAATTCTTCTAAACACAGAAGTGCATAGCACGTGCAGTGGAGGAGCACCAGCCGTGGTCTTAGGGAGGCGCTCATTGGGGTTATTTGAGAACCCCAGGCTGAGGCGTTGTCCTTTACAATACGTACCAGGTTTTTCCTGGGATGAACATTCAAGCCAGGGCTTTGTTTTCTGCAACACATCAGTTAATATTGGAAGCAAGCACCAAGAAGTAGACAGAAACTTGCTGTCCCTCTCCCCCTCCTTCAACATGGAATTGAAGTAGAGGGTTATTTCTTCATACGACACACAGATCCAGTGTGACTGAACTGCGACACTGCAGAAGCAGTACCCCAGTGTGGTATTAGGGGTCACTCGTCCATCGGATTCAGTGAACCTGCATGGTATTAGGGGACACTGTTCCCTCCGAGCCAGTACTGATCCCAGTGAATCCGCGTGTGTTTGGGAAGGATAGTCCTGAATTGCAAGAGCTGGAGTAGAGGTCCTCACTAACGAGAGAACAACATGGCCTGTCATTGTAGCTGAGGGTGATGTTTAAGTTATTAACAGTAGTTCAGAAAGTTCTCTGGGGCTCTGAACAAGTATTTCATAGTGTATTTACCACAATGTTAAGATCTGAACACGATGTATTGTTGTCCCTATTTTTAAACGAGTCAAGCTGATGATAGTACGTGACTGAATGTTGCAAGAACTAGGGTGACGAGCTGCCATAAGTGAGATGAAAGTTCAATCATAATATTTTCAGGAAAAATAATAATAACCTGGGATTATTTTCATCGTTATGAATTTGAAATCTAAATTGCAATTTAGGACTGTAGTAGTTGGAGAAACGGAGGTTCAGAGTCACTGTTATGAATAAGCATAACGAGGGATTTATGGTTAAATTATGATTAAATGCAGTTCGGAGAGGCAGTGCTAGTTCTTAGCAATATGTATTATAATAATACTGAATATCATTCCATTTTCTTTTGTCATCGGTACCAAAACCCATTGTTAGAAGCAGAATATAAACCCTCATTCCTCTGAGCCAGTACCGATGAAGTGTCACAGCATGGTTAAGGTGGCTCAGTCCAAATGGTCAGCGGAGGAAGGCAGTAGCCTATGACTTTGGCAGATAGGAGGAGGAGAAGGGTTCTCTGCCTGCTGAGATTTGCAAGAGAGCTCTGATCTGTGCTTGCACAGGGGACCAGCCCGGTTTCTCCTAATCTGCTTTCTTCGGAGGTTTGTATTCAGTTTCCATAGTTCAACTTTGGCCAGTAACAGCGTTGTGGACATGCACTGGAATCGCTGCTCTGGCACTAGTGCTGCAACTCCAGGTTTATATCCTTGGGAAATCACTGGATTTTTTTTTTCCCTTGCCAGAATATCCTGGATCTTGTCAAACTGGTTTTAGTCCCTTTGAAGACGAGAACCTTCAGCCAGTTCTGGTGACCTAATTCCCAACCCAATGATTGCCCTGTTTCAATGTGTGCCCTTCCCAGGCCTCTGCTCACTTCCAACAACCTCTGGATTTTATCCAGTCTAAGGAGGTTGAAGAGGGAGGTTTAATCTTTCTTTGACAACAGTCTCTACATCATCCTACTTGCCGTAGGATTGGGTAATAGGACATTAACTTCCTTATATTGTACGGATTTTCAGTCTTGGGCAAAGGTTGAAGCTGGGGCCCTTACAGAAGTTTCAAGAGTGGACGTATCACCTTCAGACCTAACAGCAAGGAGCTCTGAGGAGATATTGTAGTGTAAGTGTCCGGACTTTGAGTGTATGGACAGTTTGCTTTGTTCCATCCCTGTCGTCACATGTAAGGAAGGGGCCCATGTAATCTCTAAAGTTCTCATAAGCAATTTTATTTGGACCCTACACGGTCCATGTTTCGGCTTTTAAAAAAGCCTTCATCAGGGGTCGATCAGTGAGTGCACAGTTGTATACTGATTGACAGTGGAGCATATGAATTGATCTCTCTAAATGCAAAGACGAATACTGTCTTACACCAACAGTTACGATAGGTTCTGGAAGAAGAATAAAGCCTGTGCTCTTAGAAGACAAATTTTATACGTCCTGACTTGAATGCATCAATCTCTATGTTCTGTGTGCAGTCGAGGTCACATATATGAAGGGCTTTCTTTCCACATGTGTGCAGGACATGTGGAAACTTCACCAGAAAGAGAGTGGGCCTTTTTGACAGTAGCTGGGGGATGTCAGGTAGGCTGGTAGGGGTTATGAAGTTATGTTTAGGTGATTTATTTTATTATAACTTGCTTTGTTGTGTAGATTAGTTGAGTAGCTTTGCCCATTTCTCATGAGAGTAGAGTTAGGCCTTTAAACCAATGATCTTCATTATTTGTCAAATGGAAGCCACTGTGTCAGACTGACTTCAGTGAGAGACCCAGGACTGTCGCTAGAGAAAGCATCTAGTGCCCTAGGCACAGGAGGGACCCTATCCAGTGATGTGGCCAGCTTGAGTGGAGGAGTAGCCTAGTGTTTAGTGCAGTGGACTTTGATCCTGGGGAACTGAGTTCAATTCCCACTGCAGCTCCTTGTGACTCTGGGCAAGTCACTTAACCCTCCATTGCCCCTGGTACAAAATAAGTATCTGAATATATGTAAACCGCTTTGAATGTAGTTGCAAAAACCTCAGAAAGGCGGTATATCAAGTCCCAGTTCCCTTTCCCTATTTGAGATTCTACATGGAATGTTAATGTTAATGTTGCTATTCCACTAGCAACATTCCATGTAGAAGCCTGCCCTTGCAGATCAGCAAGACGTCAGACTCACAGAAACAGAAGCCTGCGCGGCCGCATTGGTGATGTGCAAGGGCAGGCTTCTACATGGAATGTTGCTAGTGGAGGAGTAGCCTAGTGGTTAGTGCAGTGGACTTTGATCCTGGGGAACTGAGTTTGATTCCCACTGCAGCTCCTTGTGACTCTGGGCAAGTCACTTAACCCTCCATTGCCCCTGGTACAAAATAAGTACCTGAATATATGTAAACCGCTTTGAATGCAGTTGCAAAAACCTCAGAAAGGTGGTATATGAAGTCCCATTTCCCTTCCCTTCCCATGCCATGAGGGTAATTCTGTAATGAGCCACCAATTTGTAAATTCCGAATGCACCAATTTGCAGCCTCTTCTGTAAAGAAAAGCAGGCACCTACTTTACTTTATAGACTTCTAGTCAGCCAGGGCAAATATTTGCCTATATTGTAAGCCATGAACACTTACATGGTAACATAGTAGATGGCGGCAGATGGAGACCTGCATGGTCCATCCAGTCCACCTAATAAGATAAACTTCTAGTGTATGACAACACATGCACACTTGATCTTGATTGGTCCATTTTCAGGGTACAGACTGTAGAAGTGTGCTCGACACTAGCCTTACTTTCCAGCTACTGGATTTACCACTTAAGTGTGGCTAATTCCTTTTGATTCCACTCTTTCCATTTCGGAATCCTTTGTGTTTATCCCGTGCATTCTCGAATTCCATCACTGTTCCTTTTCTAACAGTACTCCTAAGTTAACCCCCTGTAACCTCAATTCACCTCCTCTAGTTCTTCCACTCTCCCTTCTCTGGAAACGATATCTTTCAAATATTTAAATGTCTGCCATGTTGATGGTTATAGACTAGTGGCCAGTATTCCACTTTTTACTAAATTGGTGGAATCTGTTGTGGCAAAGCAATTAACTACAGTAATTATTTAGATACCCATCAATTGTTGTTATCATCCCAGTTTGGTTTTAGGGCTTTATTATTATTATTATTACATTTGTACCCCGCGCTTTCCCACATAATGCAGGCTCAATGCGGCTTACATAGTAATTTGAAATACAAAGTTAATAGAATTTTAATAAAACAGTAGTTAAAACAATGTAAAGTTGGCGTTCCTGAAATACAGAAAAAGTCAAGAAGAGGAACACGGAGAGGAATACCGGATGAAACTGAAAGAAGCCAAGAGAGAGATACGTCTGGCAAAAGCTACTACTACTTATCATTTCTATAGCGCTACTAGACATACGCAGCGCTGTACACATTATATGCAGGTACTTTCTCTGTCCCTAGAGGGCTCATAATCTAAGTTTTGGTACCTGAGGAAATGGAGGGTTAAGTGACTTGCCCAGAGTCACAAGGAGCTGCAGTGGGAATCGAACCCAGTTCGCCAGGATCAAAGTCCGCTGCACTAACCGCTAGGCTACAAGCGGAAGAACAAATGGCTAGAAATGTAAGGAGGGGTGACAAAAATTTCTTCAGGTATATTAGTGGCAGGAGGAAGACTAAAAAGGGAATTGTGAGACTGAAAGATGCTGCGAACTGTAGTCAGGATTGTTGAATTTAATTATTAGTGAAGCTGTGGCAAAGTGGTTAGAGGACCAGGCTTGAAATCCAGAAATCCAGACTCTTGTGGAGTCTTTCCACCAAAGCCCACGTCTCCTCTTCCTCCACTTTCTATCTCAGTTGATAACACCCTCATCCTCCCCGTCTCATCTGCCCGCAACCTCGGAGTCATCTTTGACTCCTCCCTCTCCTTCTCTGCGCATATCCAGCAGATAGCCAAGACCTGTCGCTTCTTTAACTTCAGCAAAATTCGCCCTTTCCTCTCTGAACACACCACCCGAACTCTCGTCCACGCTCTCATTACCTCTCGCCTTGACTACTGCAACTTACTCCTCACCGGCCTCCCACTTAGCCATCTATCCCCCCTTCAATCTGTTCAGAACTCTGCTGCACGTCTTATATTCCGCCAGAACCGATATACTCATATCACCCCTCTCCTCAGGTCACTTCACTGGCTTCCAATCAGACACCACATACAGTTCAAGCTTCTCCTTCTTACCTACAAATGCACTCAGTCTGCTGCCCCTCACTATCTTTCTACCCTCATCTCCCCTTACGTTCCCGCCCGAAACCTCCGCTCACAGGACAAATCCCTCCTCTCAGTACCCTTCTCCACCACCGCCAACTCCAGGCTCTGCTCATTCTGCCTCGCCTCACCCTATGCTTGGAACAACCTTCCTGAGCCCTTACGCCAAGCCCCCTCCCTGCCCGTCTTCAAGTCTTTGCTTAAAGCCCACCTCTTCAATGCTGCGTTCGGCACCTAACCCTTACCGTTCAGTGAATCCAGACTGCCCCAATTTGACTGCCCCTATCGGACCGACCGTTCACTTGTCTATTAGATTGTAAGCTCTTTGAGCAGGGACCGTCCCTCTATGTTAAATTGTACAGCGCTGCGTAACGCTAGTAGCGCTTTAGAAATGTTAAGTAGTAGTAGTAGTAGGGAAGGCCTAGAGGCCTGAAAGATAATTGAGGAAAGGCACAAGCTGAAGGTTCTTCAGCCTTTGCACTGACCCTGCTTGGATTTTTTTAAATTGCTGCATTTAGAATATTGATATACCGTAAACTGCTTTGGGTTGTTCGCATTAAAGAGTCTGTAAGTGTAAAATAATGTAAGGAGTTCTGCAGCTCTTGTGTTTAGTCATGAGAATGTAGAAGTGAAAGCGTCACTAGAGGCGGCTGGTTCTCTCTGCAGCTGTGCATGAGGAGGGGCCCTGGGAAGTTCATGGACTAGAGGTCAGCAATGCATTCTCTTACTTGTGACAGTTATATAAAGAGAGGCCACTTGGATGACAGCCACATCCTGAGCCCCAGGGAAGGAGGGAAAGGCACCTTCATGAAGCTGTGTGGCAAATATATTCTTTATTTATTTGGATTCAGCTCACACTTTTCAGTAGTACCTCAAGGTAAGTTATGTTCAGGTATCTCTCCCTACACTCGCCGGTGGTGGGAGGCGGGACTGGTGGTTGGGAGGTGGGGATGGTGCTGGGCAGACTTATACGGTCTGTGCCAGAACTGGCGGTGGGAGGCGGGGATAGTGCTGGGCAGACTTATACGGTCTGTGCCAGAGCCGGTGGTGGGAGGCGGGACTGGTGGTTGGGAGGTGGGGATGGTGCTGGGCAGACTTATACGGTCTGTGCCAGAGCCGGTGGTGGGAGGCGGGGCTGGTGGTTGGGAGGTGGGGATAGTGCTGGGCAGACTTATACGGTCTGTGCCCTGAAAAGGACAGGTACAAATCAAGATAAGGTAGCACTTATGAGTTTATCTTGTTGGGCAGACTGGATGGACCGCGCAGGTCTTTTTCTGCCGTCATCTACTATGTATGTTACTCCTCCCCTGGAACTCCATGGGGGAAATCTCTGTTATCTGCACCCTTCTCCTCCACCGCCAACTCCAGTCTCCGTTCCTTTTTTCTTGCTGCACCGTTTGCCTGGAATAGACTTCCTGAGCCGGTACGTCAAGCTCCATCTCTGGCCGTCTTCAAATCTAGGCTAAAAGCCCACCTTTTAGAGCCTGCTTTTAACTCCTAACCCCTATTCACTTGTTCAGTACCCTTGTCTGTTTTATCATTCCCACCTTAAGTAACTCCCTTATCCCTTATTTGTCCTGTTTGCCTGTCCTGATTAAATTGTAAGCTCTATCGAGCAGCGACTGTCTCTTACATGTTCAAGTGTACAGCGCTGCGTTTTTACTACTACTACTACTTAACATTTCTAAAGCGCTACTAGGGTTACGCAGCGCTGTACAGTTTAACATAGAGGGACGGTCCCTGCTCAAAGGAGCTTACAATCTAATGGACAAAATGTGCAGACAATCAAATTGGGGCAGTCTACATTTCCTGAATAGTTAGTGTTATAGAAATGATTACTAGTAGTAGTAGTAATTCTCCTGTCCCTGGAGAGTTCACAGTCTGAGGGGCAGATTCAGAAAGCTAAGACAGAAGGAAGTGTTCAGTTAGCCAGAGGTTTGCATACAGTTTTGTGGCTGCACAATGCAGAGATGTGTTTAATGCAGAGAAAACTGTGTGAATCCATGCATAGGAGCATATTAGAGTGAATGGTAATGAGGCCTTTCGCCGTTTGGCTCCAGTGCAGACAAATGCGCAGAAGACTTTAATGCGGAGCACAAAGCTAGGACCTGAATACCAGGTCTGAGGAGGTGTAAACAGGTTAATTTCTTCTTGTGCAGTAGGGTCTGAGAGGATTCAATGCCAGTAATATAAAGCCAGTGTTTTTTGTTTTTTTTTTCATTTTTGTGATGGATTCTTGTTCTTTTCATCCCTGCGGTGAAGCGTCCTGAGCTCAAAGTTGTGGCGATATAAAAAGGCCTCTCCGGTACTATGTAAGCCACATTGAGCCTACAAATAGGTGGGAAAATATGGAATACAAATGTAACAAATAAATAAAATAAACATTAACCACAGTAGTACCAGCAACTGTAAGACAGAGCAGGAGGGAATGATTCTATAGACAGGTCCAAGCAGAAAAAAATTGCACCTGCGCATGGAAATTTTTGTAAGGTTGATATTTTTGCCCAGAATAACATTCCAGCATGTGCGCAGAAGTGCGCTGACACTTTTGTCTCACTCGCACGTGCACGCAGGCCTAGCTGCCCTCGGCGCAGAACCCTGTATGGATGTGTCACCCTGACTGGTTCACAAACTCTGCGTACTTCAAATTTGCATATGATTAGCTAACTGAAGTGGGCAAAACTTTCTTGTTAACTTTGCGTTGGACGTGGCTTCCTGTATCAACCTCTATGTTTGTAGCTGAGGCAGTGGAGGGTTTTGCCCAAGATCTCATAAAGTGGCAGTGAGGATTTGTACTGGGCTTGTATGGTTGCAGCTGCTGTTCTAACCACTAGGCTATTTGTGTATCAAACAGCACTGTGACCTGTTGTGTCCTTGGTAGCAAAGGATGGCTGAGGGCACTGGGAAAGGCTTTGTCTCTGAGTGGTAATACAAGCCTGGGAGGGGTTGGATGGTACAGGAGGGCTGGGAGTACTGGAAGGAGCTGAGGCTGGATGGTACAGGAGGGCTGGGAGTACTGGGAGGGGCTGGATGGTACAGGAGGGCTGGGAGTACTGGGAGGTACAGGAGGGCTGGGATCCATTTGGTCAGGTCACTGCTGGACAGGGCAGACAGGTTTAGCAGGCCAGAGAAGGGATGCAGTGTTGATGAGGAGGTAGTAATGACGGGGTTTGTAGCGCACTGTGCTGAAAGCTCATAAATGAGGATGACCTGGAGTCCCTCGAAATACTTCCATTTATTTATTTAGATTTTGCTCACACCTTTTTCAGTGGTAGCTGAAGGTGAGTTACATTCAGGTACACTGGATATTTCTCTGTCCCAGGAGGGCTCACAATCTAAGTTTGTACCTGAGGCAATGGCGGGTTAAGTGACTTGCCCAAGATCACAAGGAGCAGCAGCGGGATTTGAACCAGCCACCTCTGGATTGCAAGACCGGTGCTCTGACCACTAGGCCACCCAGCAAGAGACAAGGGAAAGCTGAGATGATAGTATGGATTTATTAACCCTCACATTTGCTGTTCTTCAGACAGCAAAGCGTAGCATATTTTACTCGCGCTCACCGAGCAGTAAGCGTTATCGCGCATAAACTGGCACTTACTGCCGGGTAAGCGCCACGCGGTAGAAAATAGAAAATATTTTCTACTGCATGTTTTGTACGCACGTCAAAAATTGAATTGCCACCCAGGGCACGCGGTAACCGGGCAGCAATTCCAAATTGACGCGCTTAGGGGCCTGCGCACCTTAGAAAAAGGGCCCCAAAGTGACTAATTTAAAGAAAAGTGCACATGAGGTCAGAGAGATGGTTAAATATTATCTCAGCTAGGGTAGGAGTGGATAAACATGTCCCGCTGCAGTATGTGCAGCCCAAGTCACTCCTTGTGTGTGTGTGAGTGAGACTAACAAGTTAGTTACTTCTTCCATTAAAGGCTTGGTTGAAAAGCCAAGCTTTCACCTGCTTCCTGAATACGTAACTTAGTATCAGTGCATTTTTTGTGACGGTACACGCCGGTACAGTGTACTAGCGTCTTTTTTTTTTAACCTCTCAAGCAGTGGCTTACTAAAAATCTCTGAATCGGCAGCGCAGTGCCTCACGTCTGCAAAACAAGCAGATCGCCTCGGGCCTTCCCTTACTGTGTCCCGCTCTCCTCTGATGTAACTTCCTATTTCCACGAGGACAGGACACAGTGAGGGAAGGCCCAAGGCAATCTACTTGTTTTGCAGACGCGAGGCGCTGCGCTGCCGATTCAGAGATTTTAAAAATGCAGGGGGCTGGGTGCCAGAGAGAAGGGGCTATCCAGGGAGCTGAGGGTAAGCAGATGGGGACTGGGTCGAGGGGGGCTGAAAAGGGGGGGTCTCAGATGGGAGAAGGGGGCTGGCAGGCAGCTGGAGAAGGAGGATGGACGGGTAGGAGGGAGAATCGCTGGATATGGATAGCAGGGGAGTAGGGAGGAGAGGAGAATCGCTAGACATGGATGGCAGGAGAAGATGGGGGAAGAAGAATCGCTGGACATGGATGAGAGGGGAGGACAGGGGAGAGAAAATTGCTGTACATAGAGGGGAGGGTAGGGGAGAGAGGAGAAATGCTAGAAATGGATGGAGAGGAGTGCAGGCGA
Source organism: Microcaecilia unicolor (assembly GCF_901765095.1). Taxonomy (NCBI): domain Eukaryota; kingdom Metazoa; phylum Chordata; class Amphibia; order Gymnophiona; family Siphonopidae; genus Microcaecilia; species Microcaecilia unicolor. The sequence continues at coordinate 8,462,596 of NC_044033.1, forward strand.
GAGAGGAGAATTGCTGGACATGGATGGATAGAGGGGAGGGCAGGGGAGAGAGGAGAAATGCTGGACATGGACAGAGGGGAGGAGAGAGGAGAAATGCTGGACATGGATGGAGGGGAGGAATGAGAAAAGATGATGCACATGGATGTAGATGAGGGAAAGGGAAGAGAGGAGAAAAACTGCATATGGATGGAGAAAATAGGCAAAAGCTAGAACCAGGTTATACCTCCTCCAGTCAGTTCCACGGAGGACCCAGCTTTTACTTATGGATGTAGAGCAAGAAATGAAGAAGAAAGGAGGAAAGTAAAGAAATAAATGGAAAGGAAGCCCTAGAAATGGAGTTAAGCGAACAGATAGAGAGCAGCAGAATCAGAGACTGGGACCAACATGATCAGAAAAACAAAGTCACCAGACAACAAAGGTAGAAAAAAATCATTTTATTTTCATTTTAGTGTTTTGAATATGTCCAAATTGACAATTTACATCTGCTGTCTTATTTTGCACTGGGTATACTGGAGCTGTAACAGCTTACAGAAATTATTTATAATGAAAAAAAAATCACGTTATTGTTTTCACCAATACTGGTATAAAATTTCAATGATGCCTATTTATATGCACCATGGCTGGTCTAAGGGGTGTGGCTACTGTGGTTATGGCTACCGTAGGGGGTGGAGCCTTAAATGGTGACCCCCGCCCACAATGAGTACCGGTACCTTTTTTCCTACAAAAAAAGCACTGTGTACTATGTAATGTAAGGGGGTTTCACAAGGGAGAGGAGAAGCATGAGTTGGGCCAACATTTATGCACAGAACTTACAGAATACTGTACATTTAGACATGTCCTCTTCTGCCTGCTATTGACATGGTATAAGTGGGTATGCCGAAATACAGGCGCGTAGATGCCAATTTCTAATCTTGGTGCCCGGATTCTGTTATAGAATTAGGGCTCAGCATGCAGCCTCTAGATTTTGAGGCGATCTGGGGGACAGCAGCGGCGGCGGCCCTCGGGCAGCAGCGGCCATACCCCAGGCCCGGCTCAGTCTCTCGGCGGCCCTGGTAGAAAAAAATGATAAAACAAACACGCACAGACTGTATAAAATAGTTGCACATCTAGTTGCTGGTTGTGACTTGCTGATATTAGATCAGCTGTATCCAGAAAGGCAAAATAAGGTCTCGTCTGTTGAAAAAGTGTAAATAATATAATCTCGCTGTGCCAGAAAATAATTAGAATCACAACCCAAGGAAAACAGTTGAGAGTGAAGAAGTTGTGATCACCTGGCACATTTCCAATACCACCAACTATAAAGCATTATTCAAGAAAATAATAAAAATAGCATTTCGTAATAAAGGTGATAATGCCAAGCGATTATTCATACTGTCAGGATGAAGATCCTTAATTTTGCAAGACATTTAATCAGAGTCCCAAAGGACATGGCAGAAAGCTACAGAAATATTCTGGGTTGTTTTGGAAGTCACTGGCCTGGTTGAAAAGAATTTCCAAGTTAGTACATAAGTAATGCCACACTGGGAAAAGACCAAGGGTCCATCGAGCCCAGAATCCTGTCCACGACAGCGGCCAATCTAATTGATTACGTTACTTGTTACTTATTTCTTATCACATCCTCTTAGCTCCCAAAAGAAGTGGAGTGGCCTAGTGGTTAGGGTGGTGGACTTTGGTCTTGAGGAACTGAGTTCGATTCCCAGCACAGGCAGCTCCTTGTGACTCTGGGCAAGTCACTTAACCCTCCATTGCCCCATGTAAGCCGCATTGAGCCTGCCATGAGTGGGAAAGCGCAGGGTACAAATGTAACAAAAATAAAATAGATACTATTGGAGATTCTACATGGAATGTTGCTACTATTGGAGATTCTACATGGAATGTTGCTATTCCACTAGCAACATTCCATGTAGAAGGCTGCGCGGCCACATTGGTGATCTGCAAGGGCCGACTTCTACATGGAATTTTGCTAGTGGAATAGCAACATCTCAAATAGTAGCAACAGTGGAGGAGTGGCCTAGTGGTTAGGGTGGAGGACTTTGGTCCTGAGGAACTGAGTTCGATTCCCACTTCAGGCACAGGCAGCTCCTTGTGACTCTGGGCAAGTCACTTAACCCTCCATTGCCCCATGTAAGCCGCATTGAGCCTGCCTTGAGTGGGAAAGTGCAGGGTACAAATGTAACAAAAAAAAAAGTACTTTGTGGCACAGTGCGAGTATTAAAGTGAGACTGAAATAATGCTCTGTTTACCCCTGACTTAGGAGTCAGGTTTATTGCTATTATAATATGTGCAAATGTAACACATTTGGAGACATGCCCCCTGGAAGAAATATTAGATTACGTTTTCATACCTCAATTATTCTTGATGCATATTTTGGCCACAGATCGTAAATATCTCAAGAGCTACAAGGTCTTCAGTGTTGAAGAAGTTTGGCCAAGACGTGTCAAGAGATTTTTGAAGTCTCAGAGGACACAATTCTTTCAATTGCAAATGCCAACCATTGCTTTTATGTCGATGTTTTCAGTTAACATTTTGTTCTGTATTTATATGAAAAATCAGTTTCTCTTCTTTGTTGATGTTTTTCATATGTTAATGCTATTGCATAAATGATTTCTCTCAGGGTTTTGTCTCCAAATGCATTAATTCAGTACATATCATGACAGAAATGAACCTCACCCCTACACCAGGAGAGGATCTCAGTAAGAACATAATCATTGTCATACTGAGTCAGACCGATGGTCCAACAAGCCCAGTGCCCAATCCAGTTCACAAGTACTTGGCCGTGTATCAAATCCATATGTCTTTTTAGTGCCTTTTAAAATTGGGATGGGAATCTTCAAGACAAAGTGTAGAGGGAAGTGAATTTGATAACGCAAGACTAACATAGTTTGTTTATTATTTATGCATTCTTAAATCCCACTATTTTCCAAAAGCGAGTTTCAGTTCAAAGTGGCTTACAGTTTGCCGTTAGGTGTAGTTACAGTAGTGTTTTTCGGTTAGGGTGTGTTGTAGAGCATCTGTAGTTTGTGTGGCTAGTTCTAGAACTTTTTGTATAGGTAGGTTTTCAGTTCTTTTCTGAACTGGAGATAGTTAACGATACTTCGTATGGCCTTGGATATTGAGTTCCGCCATTTGGAGCCCAGGTAGCTCAATCCTACAGTAGATGGTATTGTAGATTATGTTTCTGCATTTGGGGAGGTAGCCTCCAGTTTCTGGGTTTGTAGTTCTTGGCGATAGTTCTATCAGGTCTAGCATGTATTCTGGAGACATTCCAATCAGTATTTTGTAAATGAGAGTGCTTCTTTTGAAGAATAGTCTAGCCTTGATTGGCAACCAGTGTAACTTTTCAAGCAGTGAGGTTGCTCTCTTGTATTTTGACTTTTTGAATATCATAAGTACATAAGTAATGCCATACTGGGAAAAGACCAAGGGTCCATCGAGCCCAGCATCCTGTCCACGACAGCGGCCAATCCAGGCCAAGGGCACCTGGCAAGCTTCCCAAACGTACAAACATTCTATACATGTTATTCCTGGAATTTTGGATTTTTCCAAGTCCGTTTAGTAGCGGTTTATGGACTTGTCCTTTAGGAAACCGTCCAACCCCTTTTTAAACTCTGCTAAGCTAACCGCCTTCACCACTTTCTCCGGCAACGAATTCCAGAGTTTAATTACACGTTGGGTGAAGAAAAACTTTCTCCGATTTGTTTTAAATTTACTACACTGTAGTTTCATCGCATGCCCCCTAGTCCTAGTATTTTTGGAAAGCGTGAACAGACGCTTCACATCCACCTGTTCCACTCCACTCATTATTTTATATACCTCTATTATGTCTCCCCTCAGCCGTCTCTTCTCCAAGCTGTATAGCTGCCGTGTTTTGGACTGTTTGCATGGATTTTAATGTGGTTTCTTCGCAACCTGCCTATGCTGCCTTGCAATAGTCTAGTTTTGACTGTATCATCGATTGCACTACTAGACAGAATGATTGTCTCGGAAAGTATTCTCTAATCCTTCTCAGTTTCCATAGTGTCCTGAAACATTGTGATGTGATTGCAGATACTTGATTGTCCAGTGATAGATGTTTGTCGAGAACAATTCCCAATATTTTTAGTTGTGTCTTGATTTGGTATGTTTGGTGGTTGATTGTGAATTTTTGATAAGATGTGGGGTTGTGCGGGCTGGATAGAACCAAGAATTTGGTTTTGTCTCTGTTTAGCTTGAGTTTTAAGGTTGTGACCCAGTTTTCCATAAGGTCCAGGCCTTTTTTGACCTTGTCTAGTATTTCTGTGATTCTGTTGTTGAACAGTATGTAGATGGTGACATCGTCTGCATGTAAGAATGGATTGAAACCCAATTGTTCCAGTTTTTTTTCCAAGTGGGACCATCATAAGATTGAACAGTATGATGATATTTGCGAGCCCTATGGTACCCTGCATTCTGAAGTCCTAGAAGCTGATAGCTGGTTGGACATCATTATGATGATTGATCTGGTCCTTAAAAAACCGTTGAACCATGTTGCCACTGTGCCACCGATTCCCATGTTGTCAAGCAGGGCCATTAGTATTGTGTGGCCTATTAGGCCGAATGCGCTTGACATATCGAATTGTAGTAGTAGGAATTTCTTTCCTTGGCTTATTAGACTTCTGAAGTTTGTTATCGGGTGGTTATGACCATCTCTGTGCTGTGTTGTGGCATGAAGCCCGATTGAGACTAGTGGAGAATTGAAAATTGTGTCAGATATTCCCAGTGGCGTAGGAAGGTGGGGCGGTCTGCCCCGGGTGCACGCCGCTGGGGGGTGTCGGCGCCTCGCTGGTTCCTTGCTCTCTCTGCCCCGGAACAGGTTACTTTCTGTTCCGGGGCAGAGAGAGCAAGAAACCAGCGAGGCGCCGACACCCCCCCAGCGGCGTGCACTCGGCGGATTGGCCCTCCCGCCCGCCCCTCACCGCCTTCCATGTATGTTCTCGCGGGCGGGGGGGGTGTTGCGCTACGGAGGGGGGAGGGTGCGTCGCGCTGCACCCGGGGGGGGGGGGTGCACAGCGGCGACCCGCCCCGGGTGTCAGCTGCCCTCGCGACGCCACTGGATATTCCATTAGTTGTTGTGCTACCAGACCCTCCATCGTTTTGGTCAGTAGTGGTATTGAGGCTATTGGTCTGTAGTTTGTGATATCACCGATGTTGTTTGTGTAGCCTTGGTTAAGATGGTTTTATTACCTAAGCTACTTTATCCCTTGCAGATGATCCCACTCTGGCTGAATAGACAGGAAGATAACGTGTACCGTAGCATAATCAGTTCCTTTATTTGGCACTGTAAGAGACCCAGAGTTTCCTTTGTTAAATTGACTCATAATAGGATCTGCGGGGGGGGGGGGGGGGGGGGGGGGGGGGGGGGGGGTCATTTAACCAATTTGAGGACTTACAATGTCACTGCGCTCCTTCGCTAGATACACGAGTTTCACGCCGGGACTGGTATATTTGTTCCCATTGACTTCTGGAATAGTTGATGTGCTCCATATGATCCATTCGTAGTATTAGAGTCTCAAAGCCACCAGGGAGTGAGGGAGGTGCAGAGAAATAATTTTGTTGGTTCATTGAGGAAAGCTTGAATGTGGTGGAGAAGTCATGGTGGGGGAGGGGGCACCGAAGGGGATGAGTCCTTTTTTGACTCTGGTGGATATTCCAGATTTCCCTGCTGGTTTGAACTCTGCGGTATTCGGCCAGTGGAAGAGAGGTGGGTATCAATGTTTGGGACATGTACGGCTGTTGGACGGGGAGTGAAGGCTTCCCATCTTTTGATCATATCAAGTGTGCGTGGAATGTCCCCAACTCATCTTTTATTGCCTACCTCAAAGCGAGAGGCTTTGTCCTTGCTGCCGAATGATATGGGAAGGCTCCAGTGGCTTTCACACAGATCCGATTTTTTTACATCTGCCTCCTTCATTGAATAAGTTATCCCAATGATATCAGCCAATTTGGGACACTAGGAAAACACCATACTTAAAACTAGCTAGGGAGTGAAGTTTAGACTTGGAAGATGTATCGGAGGCTCAGTTGGGGGCGGTATTTGAGGAATTTCACACAGTAACCCCTAACGCAGTCTTACAAGATATTCAATACAGAGTTTTACACAGGGTGCATATTACTGAGCAGAGGGGTAAAGCTTTGGGTTTGTGGGATGGTGATACATGTGTGAAATGCAAGGCGTTTTCCGGTTCTTTTCTCCACTCATTTATGGAACGCCCTGCCTTATCTGCTTTTTGGTCTCAGGCTCTGGGAGTCATTGAGTCCATCTTGCAGCGCACTTTTGATTGGTCGTATTCAGCAGCGCTGCTGGGAAGCACAGCTTCACTGCGAGGGGGAGGCTTTGGTGACGCACAGTGCACATTTACTTTCTTGGCCACTTTTCTCATTAAAAAGTGCATCTTGCAGTCTTGGGCCGATGCTGCTCTCCCTTCACTTGCCACCTGACGTAACTTTATGCATGAAATGGCAGGCTGGCTGCTCACTTCTCTTAAATTTTCAACTTCTCTGGGTCATCATCAATACCGTGATTTATGGAACAGGTATGTTTCATTGTATACGGCAGTGGACAATGTTGGGAATGCGCCTTACTGAGCGTATTATGGGTGGGACAGATGGCGGGGGGGAGTTTAGGGGGGTTCTTTCTATTCTACAAAAATGGGTCAAGGGTGGGATGTTTACTGTTTGAATGAGCAGCTTTATATACTGTGCTTTACTACAACTACTACTACTTAACATTTCTAGAGCGCTACTAGGGTTACGCAGCGCTGTACAATTTAACAAAGAGAGACAGTCCCTGCTCAAAGAGCTTACAATCTAATAGACAAGTGAACGGTCGGTCCGATAGGGGCAGTCAAATTGGGGCAGTCTGGAACGGTAAGGGTTAGGTGCCGAACGCAGCATTGAAGAGGTGGGCTTTAAGCAAAGACTTGAAGACGGGCAGGGAGGGGGCTTGGCGTAAGGGCTCAGGAAGGTTGTTCCAAGCATAGGGTGAGGCGAGGCAGAATGAGCGGAGCTTGGAGTGGTGGAGAAGGGTACTGAGAGGAGGGATTTATCCTGTGAACGGAGGTTACGGGCGGGAACGTAAGGGGAGATGAGGGTAGAGAGGTAGTGAGGGGCAGCAGACTGAGTGCATTTGTAGGTAAGAAGGAGAAGCTTGAATTGAATGCGGTATCTGATCGGAAGCCAGTGAAGTGACCTGAGGAGAGGGGTGATATGAGTATATCGGTTCTGGCGGAATATGAGACGTGCAGCAGAGTTCTGAACAGATTGAACGGGGGATAGATGGCTAAGTGGGAGGCCGGTGAGGAGTAAGTTGCAGTAGTCCAGGCGAGAGGTAATGAGAGCGTGGACGAGAGTTCGGGTGGTGTGTTCAGAGAGGAGAGGGCGAATTTTGCTGATGTTAAAGAGGAAGTTTTAGGGGTTGGTTGTTATTACTGTTTGCGACAATTGCGCAGTTTGTGCTATGGAGATGTATTCTCTGCTTTTGTTGTGATCCTTACCCTGGCTCAAATAAAGATATTTTAAAAAAAATATATGCTAAGGCAGATTAATGACACCTGGGTCACAGGCACCATAGAGGCTGGATCTAGGAGCCTATTCTATGAAAACACATAAGCACCTATGTTGCCTTTATAAAAAGACTTACAATAGACACCTTTTTTACACTTCTCACATAGGCCTGTGGTTATAGAATTACCCCTGATGTGTCTGTACTCTGCTGAAAGCTGTCTCCACACCACAGATTGCATACGGGCAAATTCTCCGTGGTTTTGTTAATCTTCCCAATGTTTCAAGCAGTTTCTCACCTATTCCTGATAATTTTATTCCAGACACTTTCTCTGAAATCTCCAAGAGCTAAGCTACATAAACTACTTATGACGCCTCGAGGTTACAACCCATCTAGTCCGGCGGTTTCGCTTTTGGCCTCTGCGCTCGATCTAGGCATGGGGTGTCAAGATCTGTGGGTGCAATGGGTGAACAGCACCCTGATCATGAGCGAGTTTTTTTCACTGTGTCATGGGAAAAATAATTTTTTTTTTTTACATTTGTACCCTGCGCTTTCCCACTCATGGCAGGCTCAATGCGGCTTACATGGAGCAATGGAGGGTTAAGTGACTTGCCCAGAGTCACAAGGAGCTGCCTGTGCCTGAAGTGGGAATCGAACTCAGTTCCTCAGGACCAAAGTCCACCACCCTAACCACTAGGCCACTCCTCTACTGTTGCTACCATTTGAGATTCTACATGGAATGTTGCTATTCCACTAGCAACATTCCATGTAGAAGTCGGCCCTTGCAGATCACCAATGTGGCCGCGCTGGCTTCTGCTTCTGTGCATACGTGCAGGACGTCAGACTCACAGAAACAGAAGCCTGCGCAGCCTTCTATATGGAATGTTGCTAGTGGAATAGCAACATTCCATGTAGAATCTCCAATAGTAGCAACATTCCATGTAGAATCTCCAATAGTATCTATTTTATTTTGTTACATTTGTACCCTGTGCTTTCCCACTCATGGCAGGCTCAATGTGTCTTACATGGGGCAATGGAGGGTTAAGTGACTTGCCCAGAGTCACAAGGAGCTGCCTGTGCCTGAAGTGGGAATCCAACTCAGTTCCCCAGGACCAAAGTCCACCACCCTGACCACTAGGCCACTCCTCCACTCCACTCCGCTGTGTTTAGCACCTCCCAATCATTTTGAAAAGTTTGCTTCTATGGCTTTAGGGGAAAAGCATCTGAGAACGTTTCTGGCAAATTATATACCAGCGTGAAATGTAGCATATGCTGATTCTCTGAGCCCTGATCATCAACATTTCTAAGTATAGAGCTTTGCAGTGGAAACTTTTCTACAGTTTTTCATGACACATAAGCTATAGAAAGATCTAACATCTGCAAAGAATTACGTTCCCTGAATCACTTGGAAAAAAAAAAAAACCTATTTAGCTCTTGATTCCCTATTGGCAACAGACCCAATAAAGATGTTTTTATTTTTTTCCAGCTGGAAGATGACTCTCCTCTCTAGCCAAATCTCTTTCACTTGTACTCTTTACACTTCTGCTAACTTTAGGTTCAGTCTCGCTGATGCCAACATCTTCCACAAGTTCTGTACCACAGCTCTGGAGCTTATACAATGACGAGTGACTGCTTTCAAACATCAGCTTTAAGTATTCAGATGTTTGGATGACATTATCAAGGAAAAACTGCATGTATTATGCTTTAGTCTTTGGGTTTTTTAATAGGTCCCACATATTATTATTTTTAAATATTAGTTGTCACTATAGACTCAGGGTTGGAAAGGAAGTGAAGTCACTGGCCCATAAGACTAATATTCGGCACACCAAAATACGAAAGCGTGAAACCCTTACGAAAAAACTACACTGGCTCCCACTAAAAGAACGCGTCACGTTCAAACTTTGCACTTTAGTCCATAAAATCATCCATGGTAACGCCCCAGCCTAAATGTCAGATCTAATAGAACTACCACCCAGGAACGCAAAAAAATCTTCCCGTACACCCCTCATTCTTCATCCTCCCAAGTGTAAGGGTTTGAAATACAAATCAATGCATGCATCTACCTTTTCCTGTACGAGCACGCAGCTCTGGAATGCGCTGCCACGCAACTTGAAAACGGTCTATGAACTGACCAATTTCCGCAAACTATTAAAAACCTATCTCTTCGACAAAATATATCACAAAGATCAACATGTGTAACTGTACAATCTTTTGAACTTCTAGTACTGTCTTGTAATGTCTTTTGCTTTAACACCATCTTGTAATTCACCACCGTGTAACACAAACCCTCTGTAAACCTAATGTATATTCACTTCTATTTCCAGTACCCATGATGTATTGTAAGCCACATTGAGCCTGCAAAGAGGTGGGATAATGTGGGATACAAATGCAATAAATAAATAAGATGGGCCAGACGTTGTGGGGTGTGTAAACATTTTAGAATCCTTTCCTGCACAGTATTCCTGAAATCTGGACGTTTTCTTCATGTAAACCCTTTTAGGCAGGGCAAGCTATACGTTTAAGGGTACAGCTTTAAAGACTATCAATAAAAATCAAACAAAATAAAACATGGAAAAGAAAATAAGATGATACCTTTTTTATTGGACGTAACTTAATACATTTCTTGATTAGCTTTCGAAGGTTGCCCTTCTTCCTCAGATCGGAAATAAGCAAATGTGCTAGCTGACAGTGTATATAAGTGAAAACATTCAAGCATTACTATGACAGTAAAATAGATACCATTGGAGATTCTACATGGAATGTTGCTACTATTGGAGATTCTACATGGAATGTTGCTATTCCACTAGCAACATTCCATGTAGAAGGCTGCGCAGGCTTCTGTTTCTGTGAGTCTGACGTCCTGCACGTACGTGCAGGACGTCAGACTCACAGAAGCAGAAGCCTGCGCGGCCACATTGGTGATCTACAAGGGCCGACTTCTACATGGAATGTTGCTAGTGGAATAGCAACATTCCATGTAGAATCTATAGAAATCAAACAAAATAAAACATGGAAAAGAAAATAAGATGATACCTTTTTTATTGGACGTAACTTAATACATTTCTTGATTAGCTTTCGAAGGTTGCCCTTCTTCCTCAGATCGGAAATAAGCAAATGTGCTAGCTGACAGTGTATATAAGTGAAAACATTCAAGCATTACTATGACAGTCTGACAGGGTGGGAGGATGGGGTTCAAGCATTACTATGACAGTAAAATAGATACCATTGGAGATTCTACATGGAATGTTGCTACTATTGGAGATTCTACATGGAATGTTGCTAGTCCACTAGCAACATTCCATGTAGAAGGCTGCGCAGGCTTCTGTTTCTGTGAGTCTGACGTCCTGCACGTACGTGCAGGACGTCAGACTCACAGAAGCAGAAGCCTGCGCGGCCACATTGGTGATCTACAAGGGCCGACTTCTACATGGAATGTTGCTAGTGGAATAGCAACATTTCATGTAGAATCTATAGAAATCAAACAAAATAAAACATGGAAAAGAAAATAAGATGATACCTTTTTTATTGGACATAACTTAATACATTTCTTGATTAGCTTTCGAAGGTTGCCCTTCTTCCTCAGATCGGAAATAAGCAAATGTGCTGACAGTGTATATAAGTGAAAACATTCAAGCATTACTATGACAGTAAAATAGATACTATTGGAGATTCTACATGGAATGTTGCTACTATTGGAGATTCTACATGGAATGTTGCTATTCCACTAGCAACATTCCATGTAGAAGGCTGCGCAGGCTTCTGTTTCTTTGAGTCTGACGCAGGACGTCAGACTCACAGAAGCAGAAGCCTGCGCGGCCACATTGGTGATCTACAAGGGCCGACTTCTACATGGAATGTTGCTAGTGGAATAGCAACATTCCATGTAGAATCTATAGAAATCAAACAAAATAAAACATGGAAAAGAAAATAAGATGATACCTTTTCTATTGGACGTAACTTAATACATTTCTTGATTAGCTTTCGAAGGTCGCCCTTCTTCCTCAGATCGGAAATAAGCAAATGTGGTAGCAGATAGTATATATGAGAGAAACTTCAAAGCATTACTTTGACAGTCTGACAGAGTGGGAGGGTGGGGGTATGCATGGGGACATCATAGCATTTCATTGATATTCTAACTTTAATAAATTTAATAAATTTCATTAATATTCAGCTTTAAAGACTAAATACTGGAATCTGATTTCAGAATCTGGAACACAGGGGTGCCTTGTGATGCTCACTACCTTTTCCATTGCCTTCTAAAATACAGAGCTGCGTGAGAATGGGGATTGCGGGAATCCCATGAAACCCGCAGAAACCATGCGGGTATGACTTCCAGGATTCTAGAAATCCTGTGGGGATGGGAAAAGTCACTGTGGGTTTCCCTTGAGAGTGTACCCCAGGTGACGCCAAAACGAGGCTTGGAATGCACTAAGAGAAGCTAGTGGAGCACCTGAATGAGTCCTAGAATACTCGGATTGAAGCAATTGGAGCCCTAGAATGAGGCACTGAGAGAATCTATTGGAGGTCTTGAATGAGCCACTAAGGGGCCCTTTTACTAAGCCACGTAGGTGCCTACGCATGACCAACAAATGCCAAATTGGAGTTACCGCCCGGTTACCGCGCAGCCCTTGCGGTCATTTCAATTTTGGTGCGCGTCTGAAAAATATTTTATTTAATTTTCTGGCGCTGGCAGCTAGGCGCATCACGTGGCATTTGATGCTCGTAGACCATTACCGCCCGCTTGTTTGTCCTGTTTGTCTGGCCTAATTAGATTGTAAGCTCTGTCGAACAGGGACTGTCTCTTCATGTTCAAGTGTACAGCACTGCGTACGTCTAGTAGCGCTATAGAAATGATAAGTAGTAGTAGTAGTGGTTACCGCTAGGTCAGTGGCTTGCGGTAAGGTCTCAGACCCAAAATGGATGCTCGGCAATTTTCATTTTGCTGCACGTTCTTTTTCAGCAAAAATGTCTAAAAAGGCATTTTTTTGTAGGTGCGTTAAAACATAATTCTAAACCCGCATCTACACTACCCCAGGTCATTTTTCAGCGCACCTTAGTAAAAGGAACCCTAAGAGAGGCTATTGGAGCCCCTGAAAGAGGCTTAGAATACACTGAGAAAGGCTGTTGGCGCATCGGCTCCACTGCTGGTTAGAAATCAAGGCTTTGCCTTTCATCAGGTATAATGTACACATTTGCTTGAAGCTATCTCGGTAAAAATGTCTAGTTTGAGCCTTTAAAAACAATGGAATCCGCTCTAAAAATAAATTCCCCATCTCTGTTTTTCTTTTCATCCTTAGTTCTGAAAATAGGACAAGAGGAGTGGCCTAGTGGTCAGGGTGGTGGACTTTGGTCCTGAGGAAATGAGTTCGATTCCCACTTCAGGCACAGGCAGCTCCTTGTGACTTTGGGAAAGTCACTTAACCCTCCATTGCCCCATGTAAGCCGCATTGAGCCTGCCATGAGTGGGAAAGCGCAGGGTACAAATGTAAAAAAAAAAAAATAGATACTATTGGAGATTCTACCTGGAATGTTGCTACTATTGGAGATTCTACATGGAATGGAATGTTGCTATTCCACTAGCAACATTCCATGTAGAAGGCTGCGCAGGCTTCTGTTTCTGTGAGTCTGACGTCCTGGAGGAGTGGCCTAGTGGTTCGGGTAGTGGACTTTGGTCCTGGGGAACTGAGGAACTGAGTTCGATTCCCACTTCAGGCACAGGCAGCTCCTTGTGACTCTGGGCAAGTCACTTAACCCTCCATTGCCCCATGTAAGCCGTATTGAACCTGCCATGAGTGGGAAAGCGCAGGGTACAAATGTAACATAAAAAAAATTACCTGCAGGTATGAGTGGGGATGGGATGAATCTTAGTGGCTACGAGTGGGGATGAGATAGATTCCAGTGGGGACAGGCGGGAACGGGTGAAATTTGTACCCTGTGCAGCTCTCTGTTGTTTTATTTATTATTTATTTTATTTGTTGCATTTGTATCCCGCATTTTCCCACCTATTTGCAGGCTCAATGTGGCTTACATTATGCCGTAGTGGCGATCGCCATTATCTGAATGAGAAATGCAGAGTGGTATTGCATTAGGTTCATAAGTGACAGAGTGAATTAAGCAGTCAAGTATGGAGAATTCATTTCCGGAATGAGAGAAATAAAGTGGTAAGTGTGTTAGAGTTCATTAGTGACAAAGTAAATGAAGTAGTCCAGTATAGAGAGTTTGGTTTTGTCCAGTTCTGGTATAGGTTTCATTGTCTGGTATTTAGGATGGATCATTGTGGTATGCCTTTTTGAACAGGTTGGTTTTTAGTGATTTTCGGAAGTTTGTTAGGTCGTGCATTGTTTTTATGGCGTTGGGTAGTGTGTTCTATAGTTGCGTGCTTATGTAGGAGAAGCTGGAAGCATATGTTCTAAAGTGGACCCTGGTCCGCAGGTATTAATGAAAGAGGAGAGTAGTTTATACGGATCGTTTTATGTAGAGAGGAGACCCACCGAGGTGGAGGAACAAAGTAACATAGTAACATAGTAGATGACGGCAGAAAAAGACCTGCATGGTCCATCCAGTCTGCCCAACAAGACAAAACATATATGTAAACCTTACCTTGATTTGTACCTGCCTTATTCAGGGCATAGACCGTACAAGTCTGCCCAGCAGTATTTCCCGCCTCCCAACCACCAGTCCCACCTCCCATCACCGGCTCTGGCACAGACCGTATAAGTCTGCCCTCCACTGTCCTCGCCTCCCAACCACCAACCCCTCTTCCCCCCACCTGCTCCTCTAAGACACCACTAAGTAGAATTGAAAGCAAGAAACAGAGGAGTTAGGGTATCTGATGACACTTCCAACAATGAAACCAAGGAGCCATGGAGTCCAAACCAAATAAAAATTTATTAGATGAACAGCTCTGAGACCTGACAGGGTGCGGCGTTTCGGTATGGCCGCCTGCATCAGGAGTCTAAAAATCATGCATGCATGTAAATAAAAGATACATAAAAATAAAACAGCGTAAAACAAAGCATATAACCCAACGACTAGCTAGTTAACGGTCAATATTCAGCCCTTAACTGGAGACGTTCAACCGGACAAAGATGGAACTACGTTTTGTGTTGTCCAATTTATCCGATGAAGGGCACTTAACCAGATATGTGCCCACTCTGTCCCTGGACCACCCACAACATAGCCAGTTTCAGTGTAGGTGGTTAGTGACACTATCTGGTTAAGTGTGGCTAGCCTGGCAAAATCAATAACTCTGACAATTAGAATCATATCATGCTACAGTGGTTTTCTTGTATTTTTTAATTGATAGTTGTATTATTTTGAATCCATTATTGTCTTGTTTGACATTGTATTTTAAAAGCTATTAATAAAAGCAAAACAAATGAAATGCAAAGTAAGTGCTGCCCCACACGCAGCTGACAAACAGCCATCCATTCCTGCAGGTATTTAAGAATCGTCAGCAGATCCTTTTTCTAAAATGCTACAGGAATTTGACATGTCCCAACCTGGACGTCTCAGTTCCAGTTTCTGTGTTCTGTGTAAAATGTGTCTTGACGTGTGTGGTTATATACAATGTTTAATTTGGCTTTCTGTTATTTATATATGGAAACTGCTGATCACGGTAATAGTGTTGCGTTTACTTACAGTTTCTACTGATTCAACTCTGGCCCTCTTGTTGGGCAGACTGAATGGGCCATTCATGACTTTATCTGCTGACATTTACTCTGTTATTATGTTAGCGGTATAAGATTAGAGTAGACTGTTTCTTTACTGAGAAGCACCTGACACGCTTCTTTATTTTATCATCCTCACTTTAATATTCCCTTATCTTTTGTTTGTCCTGTTTGTCTGTCCTAATTAGATTGTAAGCTGTGTTGAGCAGGGACTGTCTCTTCATGTTCAAGTGCACAGCGCTGTGTATGTCTAGTAGCACTTTAGAAATGATAAGTAGTAGTAGTAATAGTAGTAGTCTTTGGGTTCCGGAATGTTGCTGCTCTTTAGGATTCCTCTTTAGGATTCCGGAATCTTGCTACTCTTTGGGATTCTGGAATCTTGCTACCCTTTGTCCTTATCCCTTATTTGTCCTGTTTGTCTGTCCTAATTAGATTGTAAGCTCTGTCGAGCAGGGACTGTCTCTTCATGTTCACGTGTACAGCGCTGCGTACGTCTAGTAGCGCTATAGAAATGATAAGTAGTAGTAGTCTTTGGGATTCCGGAATCTTGCTATTCTTTGGGTTCCGGAATCTTGCTACTCTTTGGGATTCTGGAATCTTGCTACCCTTTGTCCTTATCCCTTATTTGTCCTGTTTGTCTGTCCTAATTAGATTGTAAGCTCTGTCGAGCAGGGACTGTCTCTTCATGTTCACGTGTACAGCGCTGCGTACGTCTAGTAGCGCTATAGAAATGATAAGTAGTACTAGTAGTAGTTATGGATGCAAATTGCCAAAAAAAGACTTCATTTTAAATCAAGATTTAGTGATTTCTTTGTCCTTTAATCTATTTTTTTCATACATTTTTCATTTGTTCACGTGCCGTGTGCATGTGTATATCGATTCTACATATGTTCATTTGTAGGTGTACTTGCACACAAACTCACAAATCACAGCCCTGCACATCTGGCATCTCCTGTGAAGATCTTTCTTCTCTGCTGAAAATGATTCTCTGTTTTATGCAGAAAATGAAGACTTTTTTGTTTTCAAACCAAGACCTGATTGCTGAAAGAACATTTGAATGTTTCTATGGCAGGTTCTAAACTGCTGTGGGGAGGGTTCGATTAGTTCTGAAAACACGTTTAGGTATTAGGTGGGGGAGAGACACCATTTTCCTATAGGAATCTGCTCTTTCTTGATAAGATGCAGTTTGATATTGTGTGTATAATTATTGTTACATCGTAACAATAAGTATGTATGATATCTTGTTATTTCTGATAGTTTAGGGTATGTCTGTGTGTGATGTCTCACTGTTTATATATGTAGTATGTGGATATGAATTGTGTTTTCTGCTTGATTGTATATGGAGTGTGCGGATATGAATACTGATGTGTTTTTGATAAGTATGTGTGTGTGTGTGTGATGTCTCACTGTTTGTGTATAGCATGTAAATTTCAACAGTGTTATGTATGCTATTGTCTTGTTTGTTTATGTAATGTGTTGATGTGAATTGTGGTGTATTTTTGATAGTGTGTGGATGTGATTAATGTTGGAATTCTGATAGTATTGGGGGGATATTTGTGTGATGTGTTGCTGTTTGTAGGTGCATTATGCAAATGTGAATACTGTTGTGATTCTGATAGGATGGGGGGTGATGTTTGGTTATTTGTATATGTAGTGTGTGGATGTGAATAATGTTGTGATTATGATAGTATGGGTGTGTGTATGTGATGTTTGGTTGTTTGTATAAGTGTTGTCTTAGTGTGAATAGTGATATGTCTTTGATGGTGTGTGTGTGTGTGTGTGTGTGTGTGTATGTGTATGTACGTGATTTATCCCAGTTTGCATGTGCAGTGTGTCTCTGGTATGTGTGTATATGTGATTTATCCCTGTTTGTATATGTACTGTGTTTTTGATGGTATGTGTGTGTACCTTGAGTATTGTGTTCAATTCTGGTCGCCGCATCTCAAGAAAGATATAGTAGAATTGGAAAAGGTGCAGCGAAGGGCGACTAAAATGATAGCGGGGATGGGACGACTTCCCTATGAAGAAAGACTAAGGAGGCTAGGGCTATTCAGCTTGGAGAGAGACGGCTGAGGGGAGACATGATAGAGGTATATAAAATAATGAGTGGAGTGGAACAGGTGGATGTGAAGCGTCTGTTCACGCTTTCCAAAAATACTAGGACTAGGGGGGCATGCGATTAAACTACAGTGTAGTAAATTTAAAACAAATCGGAGAAAATTTTTCTTCACCCAACGTATAATTAAACTCTGGAATTCGTTGCCGGAGAAAGTGGTGAAGGCGGTTAGCTTAGCAGAGTTTAAAAAGGGGTTGGACGGTTTCCTAAAGGACAAGTCCATAAACCGCTACTAAACGGACTTGGAAAAATCCAAAATCCCAGGAATAACATGTATAGAATGTTTGTACGTTTGGGAAGCTTGCCAGGTGCCCTTGGCCTGGATTGGCCGCTGTCATGGACAGGATGCTGGGCTCGATGGACCTTTGGTCTTTTCCCAGTGTGGCATTACTTATGTACTTATGTACTATATGATTTATGCCTGTTTGTATATGTAGCATGTCTCTGATGGTATGTGTGTGTATGTGATTTATACCTGTTTGTATATGTAGGTGCTTCGTGCTCTGTACGTTTGTTGTGTGTAATTTGCTTTTCAGACAGCTCGTTTTTCACTTGTGAGGGAAAGAAGGTCAGGTGACGATTAGAGCATGGGGGGGGGGGGCAGTGGCAGAATGTTGCAAGGCCCTTTGTGATCCCTCTTTGCTCTTCCGCTCTCTGCTTCTGTCAGCACTTCTGGCAAAAGGTGGCAGAGGAGGGAGCAGAAGCCAGAGGAGATTTTCCCCTGAACCTGTGAGCATGACAGATTGCCTTTAGCTAGTTAGGCAGTGATGGGACTCCCTACCAGCCCAGTGGTAGCTACAGCGCCTCCACCTAACAGCGAGCAGTGCACTGCAGACTCTAACCACCACCCTCCCCACTGCACATATCCACAAACCAGTGTGGCTAAAGAGTTAGAGACTGAAATGTGCTGGTGAAAAAGGGCAGCGAACACAAAAATACAAGGAGGAGGAGAAAGCAATGAAGGGCACCTAATATGGAGAAATCTTAAAAACATCTAAATAAATAAATAGAACTGGGAGGGAGGGGAGGAGGTAAAATTCAAGGGAAAAAGGATGTGGAGGTCAGGACAGGTTTAACCCTTTGGTGGCCCCTAGACAAACAAGCCCATTATACTATAAATACATCATCAAACTGTCACAGAGAGAAGAGCCCTTTGTGCTTCTGACTTAACCACGGGAGGAGAAAACGGCCAGAAACTCCTGCTCACTGGAAAGTAAAGCACAAGAATTGGGGAGGATGGACAGTGGTTGTTCTGGCTCTTCTTTCTTCCAGCATCTGACTGAACAGGGTGCAAATGTACCTTGGGAGCCGTTGAATTTAGCAAATCTAAAAAATCCCCTCCTAAACCTGGGAGTCGTAAGGACATGCATAGTCTGGTCATGCCTTAATGCTGCCCTTGGAACGGTTTCCAGACAAGAACACTTAGAATGGACAGTGTAAGAAAATCAGAGAATGAAGACACGGAAACCACTGTAGGTGTATGTGTGATGTTGGGTAACGCCAAAGGCCATCGAACACAGCATCCCACACCCTGCTGTTAGTCACCGTGCTGCTGCCTGTGTAGACCTGTTCTGCGGTGGGACAGTGTGTGTGTGTGTGTGAGACTTCTGCTCTGATAATTTGTTGGTCTCTTTATTTTGGAGGGGTGAGGGCTCTGTGGCATCAATTTCCGTTCCGAGCTGAGATTTTGCACGCTAGTGAATGATATCTTAATAGTATAAAACACCCTTGTAAAAAAAAAAGGCAGAGTGCTTTTACACACCAAAATATAATAAAGTACATAAATATTGCTACACTGGGACAGACCAAAGGTCCATCAAGCCCAGCATCCTTTTTCCAATAGTGGCCAATGCAGGTCACAAGTACCTGGCAGAAACCCAAAGAGTAGCAACATTCCACATAGAACCCCAAAGAGTAGCAAGATTCTAGAATTCTAAAGAACAACAAGATTCTATGCAGAATTTCAAAGTGTAGCAACATTCCATGTGGAACCCCAAAGAGTAGAAAGATTCCATTCAGAATCCCAAGCACATAAGTACATAAGTGTTGCCACACTGGGACAGACCAGAGGTCCATCAAGCCAAGCATCCTGTTTCCAAAAGTGGCCAATCCAGGTCACAAGTACCCAATAGTAGCAACATTCCATATAGAACCCCAAAGAGTAGCAAGATTCTAGAATTCTAAAGAATAACAAGATTCCATGCAGAATTTCAAAGTGTAGCAACATTCCATGTAGAACTCCCCAAAGTAGCAAGATTTCATTCAGAATCCCAAGTACATAAGTATTGCCATACTGGGACAGACCGAAGGTCCATCAAGCCCAGCATCCTGTTTCCAACAGTGGCCAATCCAGGTCACAAGTACCCAATAGTAGCAACATTCCATGTAGAACCCCAAAGAGTAGCAAGATTCTAGAATTCTAAAGAATAACAAGATTCCATGCAGAATTTCAAAGTGTAGCAACATTCCATGTGGAACCCCAAAGAGTAAAAAAAATTCCATTCAGAATCCCAAGTACATAAGTATTGCCACACTGGGACATGCCAAAGGTCTATCAAGCCCAGCATCCTGTTTCCAACAGTGGCCAATCCATTTCACAAGTACCTGGCAAGATCCTGAAAAAGTTCAATATATTTTATGCTGCTTATTCTAGAAATAAGCAGTGGATTTTCCCCAAGTCCATTTTAATAATGGTCTATGGACTTTTTCTTTAGGAAGCCGTCCAAACCTTTTTTAAACCCCACTAAGTTAACTGCCTTTACCACATTCTCTTGTCAATAAATTCCAGAGTTTAATTACACATTGAGTGAAGAAACATTTTCTCCTATTCGTATTAAATGTACTACTTTGTACCTTCGTTGCATGCCCCCTAGTCCTAGTATTTTTGGAAAGAATAAACAAATAGTAGGCATATCCTTGACCACTAAAAAATTAACCAGTTAGTGCTGAATATCAGCATAGCCGGTTAACTTTTAGCGACCAAAATATACCCAAATATTCAATGCCAGTCGTCCGATATTGCCCGGCATTGAAAATCTGGGTTTAACACCGGTGTCGGACAGCAAACGAGCTGCCTGCCGCTGGCTGAATATCATGCCTAATGTGTTTTTCTTTTATCTTTTACATCAGGAATGATTGTTGTTGTTTTCTGTCTTGTTGATGTAGTTCTTTTCAGTTTTATGTTGCTTAGTCTGTAAACCGCTTTGACCTGCAGGTCAGTAAAAGTAGCATAGTAAGTTCCTCAATGAAGATAAAGACACTTGATCTTTGCGATTACAGGGTAAATGTTTGCTTGAGGTCCCTTCATTCCACCAAGTCCGTCTTAAAGAAAACCGAGCTCATATGTTCTCTGTTACGGGTCCTGCTATGCGGAATGTCCTTCCACTAGATCTGAGGCAGACGGATTCCCTGTTGTGGTTTAGAAAGCATGTTAAAGCTTTTTTTTGTTTATTTGTTTACTGTTTGTTTAGTGGGGAAGTAGCCTAGTGGTTAGTGCAGCGGACTTTGATCCTGGGGAACTGGGTTCAATTCCCACTGCAGCTCCTTGTGACTCTGGAGAAGTCACTTAACCCTCCATTACCCCAGGTACAAATAAGTACCTGTATATATGTAAACCGCTTTGAATGTAGTTGCAAAAGATCACAGAAAGGCGGTATATCAAGTCCCAGTTCCCTTTCCGTATTTGAGATTCTACATGGAATGTTGCTAGTATTTGAGATTCTGCATGGAATGTTGCTACTATTGGAGATTCTAGATGGAATGTTAATGTTGCTATTCCACTAGCAACATTCCATTTAGAAGCCTGCCCTTGCAGATCAGCAACGCGGCCGCGCAGGCTTCTGTTTCTGTGAGTCTGACGTCCTGCATAAGTGCAGGACGTCAGACTCACAGAAACAGAAGCCTGCGCGGCCGCATTGCTGATCTGCAAGGGCAGGCTTCTACATGGAATATTGCTAGTGGAGGAGTAGCCTAGTGGTTAGTGCAGTGGACTTTGGTCCTGGGGAACTGGGTTCAATTCCCACTGCAGCTCCTTGTGACTCTGGGCAAGTCACTTAACCCTCCATTGCCCCAGGTACAAATAAGGACCTGAATATATGTAAACCACTTTGAATGTAGTTGCAAAAACCTCAGAATGGCAGTATGTCAAGTCCCAGTTCCCTTTCCCTATTGGAGATTCTACATGGAATGTTGCTAATATTGGAGATTCTAGATGGAATGTTGCTACTATTTGAGATTCTGCATGGAATGTTAATGTTGCTATTCAACTAGCAACATTCCATTTAGAAGCCTGCCCTTGCAGATCAGCAACGCAGCCGCGCAGGATGTGAGACCCACAGAAACAGAAGGACGTCAGACTCACAGAAACAGAAGCCTGCGCGGCCGCATTGCTGATCTGCAAAGGCAGGCTTCTACATGGAATGTTGCTAGTGGAGGAGTAGCCTAGTGGTTAGTGCAGTGGACTTTGATCCTGGGGAACTGGGTTCAATTCCCACTGCAGCTTTTGGGTCCTTCAGGGAACAGTTGTCATAACTAGTTAAGTGTCTTATGCAATGTTTTCCCTGATGGTTCTATGTAAAGTGATGTGAAAAAGTCCCTGATTTCCCCAGTTGCTGCATAAACGTCACACTGAATGATTTCTGATTTTTAAACAAAATGTAATATTAGACAAAGGGAACCTGAGTAAGCACACAACACAGTTTTTAAATTAGTACTTCATTTATTCAAGAAACACCCATATCACCCATGGGAAAAAGTAACCACCCCCTAACTTTAATAACTGGTTGCACCACCTATAGCGAGTATCCTAGTGGTTAGTGCAGTGGACTTTGATCTTGGGGAACTGAGTTCGATTCACACTGCAGCTCCTTGTGACTCTGGGCACAAAACAGACTGTAGCCTAGTGGTTAATGCAGTGGACTTTGATCCTGGGGAACTGGGTTCAATTCCCACTGCAGCTCCTTGTGACTCTGGGCAAGTCACTTAACCCTCCATTGCCCCTGGTACAAAATAAGTACCTGAATATATGTAAACCGCTTTGAATGTAGTTGCAAAATACCACAGAAAGGCAGTGTATCAAGTCCCAGTTCCCTTTCCCTTTCCCCTTTAGTAGTTGGTTCTTTTGTTATCTTAGTTTTATCTGCTGTTACCCACATAAGGTTTGTTCGATAGGTGGGATATATATTTTCTAAATAAATTAATAAATATTCTCCCGTCTATCATCTCATATAACATGGAAGGTCTTGTACCAGGGGAGCAGGGCTTTCGGACACTGGGGAAGTAGCAGTGCCTGGGGCTGTGTTTTTCAGGAATGGAAGGCCTCAGATCTCACCACAGGAGATGACTGTCCTGTACCAGAGGAGTTCCGTCTGTTTGTATCGTCACTGTCTCCCAGCAGATATTCATGTGCTACTTTCAATTCAGGAACTGCACCAAATGTGACTCTCCCATCCAGCTCTTAATGGGGTACTACAAATTACCAGCCAGCCGTCCATATCCCGCCCAGTAAGAGCCTTATATTGGAAGGCCAATGGCACGTTCTTCTCTCTAAGCTGTGATATATTTTATTCCTTTGGGACACTGTGTACATTACGCTTCTTGGCAGCATTTCTCAGGCTCATGGATTCTTGGACTGTCCTGAGTTATGAACCTTGTTACTCTTTCCAACCTAACAGAAGTTAAAAAGATTTATACAGAAGGGGTTGAGAAGGACTGTTTGTTTGTCTGACCCTCTGTCTGTCTGTCTGAGAGCAAAATAACTCTCTGAAAACTGAAAAGACTGGGATGAAACTTGGCATGAGAAAAAGGGCACCATGAATTTGAAAAATGGGTCAGATTGTATTGGGGAGTTATAGAGAAATAAAGCCACCACCCAAAACAAATCTCTGCATTTCTGTGGGAAAAGGATTTCCAGCTTGTAACATATAGTAAATAACGACAGATAAAGACGTGTACGGTCCATCCAGTCTGCCCAACAAGATAAACTCATTTTACATGGTATGTGATACTTTATATGTATACCCGAATTTGATTTTCCTTGCCTTTCTCAGGGCACAGACCATAGAAGTCTGCCCAGTTCTTGTACTAAGTTCTGAAGCTAAGTTGAACTCCTTAAAATTTACACTCCAGCCATTCCTTACTATTCAGTCACAATCAGGGCGTAGACTGTAGAAGTCTGCCCAGCTCCCATTTTGTTTCAAATTACCGGCGTCGCCACCCAATCTCCGCTAAGATTCCACAGAACCATTCCTTCTAAACAGGATTCCTTTGTGTTTATCCCACGCATGTTTGAATTCCATTACCATTTTCATCTCCACCACCTCCCACGGGAGGGCATTCCACATATCCACCACCCTCTCCGTGAAGAAAATACTTCCTGACATTAGTCCTGAGTCTGCCCCCCTTTAACCTCAATTCATGTGCTCTAGTTCTACCATGTTTCCGTCTCTGGAAAAGGTTCGTATGCGGATTAATACCTTTCAAATATTTAAACGTGTGTATCATATCACCCCTGTTTCTCCTTTCCTCCAAGGTATACATGTACAGGTCAGCAAGTCTCTCCTCGTACGGTTTGCAATGCAAATCCCATACTATTTTGGTAGCTTTTCTTTGCACTGCTTCCAGTCTTTTTCCATCTTTAGCAAGATACGGCCTCCAAAACTGAACACAATACTCCAGGTGGGGCCTCACCAACGACTTGTAGAGGGGCATCAACACCTCCTTTCTTCTGCTGGTTATGCCCCTCTCTATGCATCCTAGCATCCTTCTGGCCACGACCGTCGCCTTGTCGCATTATTTCTTCACCTTCAGATTCTCTGACACCAACACCCCAAGGTCTTTCTCCCAAGTCGAGCTTACTAATCTCTCCCCTCCTATCCGGTATCTCTCTTTTGGGTTTCCGCACCCCAAGTGCATCACTCTACACTTCTTGGCATTAAATTTTAACTTTCACCCCTCTTTCACGTGTTAATCACAGCATATATAAAAAAGAAAAAAAATAAGTTAATATAAGCATTCAACAACGGTTTCTATTGCTCTTTGCTATTAGTGAACAAGCACTATCACTTCAATCCTTATGTCGAAAATGGTCTCTCCATAGTCGATGATTCATGTATGTTATAATCTAATTATCACTCAGGAACCTTCATGCAATACCATAATGTATTCTTCTTTACCATGTATGTACGCACATGGTATATATATATACCATGAACTGTTCCATGTATGTTTTGTTCCATCTATGTTACCATGTATGTATGCACCTTAACGCAACACCATTTGTAATTCTGTTACCTGGAAATGGCAACCGCCATTACGGCAAGTGTAAGCCACATTGAGCCTGCAAATTGGTGGGAAAATGTGGGATACAAATGCTACAAATAAATAAATTGCGTATATATGAAAGTATAAGTTGAAACCAGGACGTTTTTTGTTATCCCAGAGTTGTTTTACTAATTAAATTTTAACTGCCAGACCCTCGACCATTCTTCTAACGTTCGGAGATCCCTTCTCATCGTTTCTGCTCCCTCCAGGGTATCCACTCTATTGGCTATTTTCGTGTCATCAGCAGAAAAGCACACCTTTCCTTCCAATCCTTCAGCAATATCTCCCACAAATATATTAAACAGAATAGGCCCCAGCACTGACCCCTGACGAGCTCCACTGCTCACCTTCCTTTCCTCCGAGCGTATTCCATTTACCACCACCCTTTCCCACCTGTCGGTCAACCAGTTTCTTATCTAGTTCACCACTTTCGGTCCTAAGTTCAACCCTTTCAGCTTATTCACGAGTCTTCTGTGGGGGACCATATCAAAGGCTTTGCTGAAGTCCAAGTAGATTACATCTAGCGCATGTCCCTCATCCAGTTATTTGGTCACCCAGTCAAAAAGTCAATAAGATTCGTTTGATAGGATTTTCCTTTGGTAAAGCCATGTTGCTTCGGGTCCTGTAACCCGTCGGTTTCTAGAAAGTTAACTATCCTTTCTTTCAGCAGTGACTCCATTATTTTTCCTACCACCGATGTGAGACTTACCGGTCTGTAGTTTCCATGTCTCCACTTTTGTGAAGAGGGACCACATCCACTCATCTCCAATCTCGCGGAACCTCTCCCGTCTCTAAAGATCTATTAAATAAATCTTTAAGAGGTCCCGCCGGGACCTCTCTGAGCTCTTTCAGTATCCTGGGATGTATCCCATCCGGCCCCATAGCTTTGTTCACCTTCAGATTCTCCAGCTGTTTATAAACTCTTTCTTCCTTAAATGGCACAGTATCCACTCCATTCCCAGATGTTCCCTCGGCAGCCAACTGTGGTCCTCCTCCAGGATTTTCCTCCGTGAACACTGAAGAGAAATAATTGTTGAGCACGTTCGCTTTATCTTCATCACTCTCCACATAGCCATTCTCATTATCTTTCAGTCTCGTAGTTCCATTCCTATTTCTTCTCCTTTCTCCAATATATCTGAAAAAAGTCTTGTCACCTCTCTTTACATCTTTAGTCATTTTTTCTTCCACTCGCGCTTTCGCTAGCCGTATTTCCCTCTTCGCTTCTTTCAGTTTAATCCGATAATCTTTTCCGTGATCCTCTCGTTGCGTTCTTTTGTATTTCTTGATCAAAGCCTCTTTTGCTCTTATTTTTTCAGCTACTTGTTTGGAGAACCATATAGGCTTCCTGCTTCTCTTGTTTTTGTTTACTTTCCTCACAAAAAGATCAGTCGCCATATTTATAGCGGCCTTTAGCTTGGACCACTGTTTTTCCACTTCTCCTACGCCTTCCCATGCCAACAGCTCCTCCTTCAGGTATTCCCCCATTTTATCAAAATCAGTATGTCTGAAATCCAGTACTTTGAGTTTTGTGTGTCCGCACTCCACCTTTGCCCTTATATCAAACCATACGATGTGATGATCACTATTACATAGGTGGGCACCCACCTGGATATCGGAAACAGTACCTACATTAGTGAGCACTAGATCCGGCATCGACCCTTCCCTCGTGGGTTCCGTCACCATTTGTCTGAGCAAGGCACTTTGACAGACATCCACAATCTCCCTACTTCTTTCCGATTCCGCAGACAGGACGTTCCAATCCACGTCAGACAAATTGAAATCTCCCAACAGTAGCACCTCCCCTTTCATACCAATCTTTTGAATATCTTCTATCAGATCCTTGTCTAACTTCTCCGTTTGCGCAGGAGGTCTGTAGATAAACCCCCATGTGGATACAGGTTCTGTTTTCTCTTTCCAGGACGATCCATAAAGCTTCTTCTTTTCCCCAGGTTCCCCGCATTTCAGCCGCTCTGATATTCTCTCTCACATACAGAGCCACTCCTCCACCTCTTCGGCCCTCTCTATTCTTCCTAAAAGGATTATAGCCCGGTATGGTCACATCCCATTCATGAGAATCGTTGAACCGCATCTCCGTAATAGTCTCTGTGTAGCACAGAAACAAAATGTAGCTGTTAGGGAACAGGGTAAAATAGTTTAATAGGTTGAATTCCCTACCCTTCCAAACGTCCAAACTGCCCCAGAGCTCCCCCCCCCCAAAAAAAAAACAACTGCTATGCCACTCCACAGACTAACCTATCTGCAACTACCCCCCGCAATTGCCCTATCCCCATAAACTACCCCTTAAACTCTAAACCTACACCCAGCAACAGCCACATCACCCCAAATACTACCCCCACATTCAAAAACTATCCCCTGCAACTGCCACATGACCATCAAACTGCCCCACCCCAAAACTACCTCTCACAGCTACCCCACCACCTGACTGCCCCATCCCCAAAAACTAAGCCCCACAACTATTCCATCACCCACAAACTACCCCATTCCCAAACGTTACCTTACCTGCAACTGACAAAACACCCACGAAAAACTTACCCTCTGCAAGTGTCCTATCCCACAACTATCTCTACACATCATGGGTTGGGCTAGATTAAGTCATTGCCAAACTGTGTGTATACTTTGTGTCCATGTGTTTTTTTTTTTTGGGGGGGGGGGGGTCCTGTGAAATGTGCTCAGGACTCAGGAGATAGGATTGCCAACTGTCTGGTGTTTTTCAAAAATGGGAAGGAATTTACATTAATGTCCAGAAGGTAGAAGGATGGGTAATAACTCTGGATGTTCATCTGAATTTAAAACAGTCCCTCCTCCCCATAAGTGAGCTGCCCTGCCTGCTTCCTATGTAACTAGCAGCGAAGTCTGTAGGTAGGATCCAGCCAATAGGAAGGCAGTGGGGGAGGAGCACTGGAAAGTAACTCTAGTCACGGAGACCCCGATATCAGAAGCAAATCCGGGCGGTAGAGGGAATTAGCGCCAGACTAGCGTCTGCATTTGCCTTTGCCCCAGGATCAGAGACAGCAAGTATGTGAAACCGCGCTCGCTGGCTCTGACCGCTAATTGCATGTAAATGCATTCAAATGAAGGTCTCCCGCATTCCTCGCTTATGATCAGCGGCCAGCATGCCTAACAAAGGCACTGCTCCTGCTGCAAACCCTACACCAGCTCAGAGCTGGCGTTAGGGTTTCCCAGAAAGGGAGGAATGGGGGAGACCGACAGAAGAGGTGTGACAGGTCTGGAATTTTCTCCCAGACCTGTCAAACCTAAGCTCGCCCCCCCTCACCCCCCAAACACCATAACCAGTGGGACCGTTAGCCCTCCACACACACACCCCCTACGGTGTACCTCAAAGTTGGAGGAGGGAGGGACTAGCACTCCCTCCCTCCTCTGTGGGTGCCTCCTCAAAATGGAGGTGCCCTGTTTGGTGCATCCACACTTGCCCACCACACAGACAGACACAAAAAGGTACACACACATGCAGAAAGGTTGGAAAGAATTCCATGAGCTATGCTCTTCATACTTTCCCCACTCGTTTGACTATGTAAGTTCTTCTACCCCACCTATATTCAAAAACCTGGGTATTAAATCATAATTAATAATATTCAGATACGAGGAAGAGGTGAAAACCCATAGCAGTAATAAGATAGAAGGGAGGCAGAAAGCTGAAACAAATTCTTCTGTTCAGTACTTAGTAAAGGGACAGAAATTGGGCCATACGTGAAGGGGCATAATCGAACGGAAACGTCTATCTCCATGGGCGTTTATCTCCGAGAACGGGTCCATGAAGGGGCGGACCGAACTGTATTTTCGCAAAAAATAGACGTCCATGTTTTATTCGACAATTTGTGAGCTGGGCGTTTTTGTTTTTCAGCGATAACGGAAAATGAAAGCGCCCAGCTCAAAAACGAATAACTCCAAGACATTTATTCGTGGGAGGGGCCAGGATTCGTAGTGCACTGGTCCCCCTCACATGCCAGGACACCAACCAGTCACCCTAGGGGGCACTTCTACAAAAACAAAAAAAAAGGTAAAAGAGCTCCCAGGTGCATAGCACCCTTCCCTTGTGTGTTGAGCCCCCCAAATCCCCCTCAAAACACACTGCCCACAAGTCTACACCATTACTATAGCCCTAAGGGGTGAAGGGGGGCACCTACATGTGGGTACAGTGGGTTTGGGGGCGGTTTGGAGGGCTCCCATTTACCAGCACAAGTGTAACAGGTGGGGGGGGGGATGGGCCTGGGTCCACCTTGCCTGAAGTCCACTGCACCCCCCTAATAACTGCTCCAGTGACCTGCATACTGCTGCCAGGGAGGTGGGTATGACATTTGAGGGTGAAAATAAAAAGTTGTGAAACGGCATATTTTGTGGTGGGAGGGGGTTTGTGACCACTGGGGGAGTCAGGGGAGGTCATCCCCGATTCCCTCCAGTGGTCATTTGGTCATTTAGGGCACTTATTGGGGCCTTATTCGTGGGAAAACAGGGTCCAGGAAAAGTGCCCTAAATTCTCGCTACAAACGCATATTTGTTTTCCATCATCGGCGAAAGGCGCCCATCTCTGATCAGCCGATAACCACGCCCCAGTTCCGCCTTCGACACGCCCCCATCAACTTTGTCCGCATCCGCGACGGAGTGCAGTTGAAAACGTCCAAATTCGGCTTTCGATTATACCGCTTTATTCGTTTTTGTGAGATAAATGTCTATCTCCCGATTTGGGTCACAATATAGGCGTTTTTCTATTTCGATTATAAGCAGGATAGAGTCCCAAATTCTGGAAGTAACTATTCCTCGAAAACTCATCATGTAACATGACTTTGAGGACACTTGTTCAAAGCTATGTAATCCACTTTAAGCAGGGCACTCACCTGAAAAGCCAGGGTTTACCTTCAGATGCTACATCACCTGAAAGACATATTCATGGATGGGGAGTAGAAGATTTCTAACGAGAGTGAGTGATTGATCCCCTGGCCTTAGGACCTCACAACCTGGTTATTCTCCATCTAAGAATAAATGAGCACCTGACCTCAGTAGTGGGACCTGAAGCACATCACTTTATAGAGAGGCAGACCCTCACTGTCTTCACCTTTCAGCTCCCTGGAGAGCTGCAACCTCTCACTGTCTCTCCATTAGAGAGTTGCACGGGGACAGAAATCTAACCCGTCCCCGCTGGAATTCAACCCATTCCTGCTGGAAATCCATTCCATCTCTGCCCATCCCCTCTAGAAATCCAACCCACCCCGGTCCATCCCTGCAAGTAATCTCCTCCATCCCTGCCCGTTCCCATAACCTTCAGAAGTAAGTTTTGTTTTTATTGAGCGTTAATGAAAATACAAACAGAAAGTCACAAACATGTGCCAAAACAGGCATAAAACCAATACCTTCCCCCCCCCCCAATTCCCCAACCTCAAACCAAAAGGCTGACATGACCAGCAATCACCCCATGATCACGACACACACACGGCAAACCAGCCACCAGTATTACTAGCCACCGCTACCCACAGAACCTTCCAAACTAACTGAAACATCTACAACTTCTATCCATTTCCATGTTACTGTCTACTCTTCTTGCAGTGCAGTTGACAGATAACATATCAATGTAAAAGGAGATAATTTAACAACAGAAACTCCCAGTACTTCAATTAGATATTTTCTCGTCATCAGTATAGTAATCAACATTATTGATCCCCAATCCCCTCAGCATTGCATTGCTTTGCATTGCAAGCAACTCAGAACAAAAGACAGAGAGGCAACTTAAGCTAGAATGGTATGGTAGTGGTACCCACTAAATTCCAGTGGTCAGCTCCTTCTACTACTCCCCCCCCCCCACAAGTCCAATAACATAGTAACATAACATAGTAGATGACAGCAGAAAAAGACCTGCACGGTCCATCCAGTCTGCCCAACAAGATAACTCATATTTGCTGCTTTTTGTGTATACCCTACTTTGATTTGTACCTATGCTCTTCAGGGCACAGACCGTATAAGTCTGCCCAGCACTATCCCCGCCTCCCAACCACCTGCCCCTCCTCCCAACCACCAGCTCTGGCACAGACCGTATAAGTCTGCCCAGCACTATCCCCCCCTCCCAACCACCAGCCCCGTTTCCCGATCTTGACTAAGCTCCTGAAGATCCATTCCTTCGGCACAGGATTCCTTTATGCTTATCCCACGCATGTTTGAATTCCGTTACCGTTTTCATTTCCACCACCTCCCGCGGGAGGGCATTCCAAGCATCCACTACTCTCTCCGTGAAAAAATACTTCCTGACATTTTTCTTGAGTCTGCCCCCCTTCAATCTCATTTCATGTCCTCTCGTTCTACCACCTTCCCATCTCCGGAAAAGGTTCGTT
The DNA here is from genome assembly GCF_901765095.1 of Microcaecilia unicolor. Lineage (NCBI taxonomy): Eukaryota > Metazoa > Chordata > Amphibia > Gymnophiona > Siphonopidae > Microcaecilia > Microcaecilia unicolor. The sequence goes on from NC_044033.1 coordinate 8,493,580, forward strand.
TGCAGATTAATACCTTTCAAATATTTGAACGTCTGTATCATATCACCCCTGTTTCTCCTTTCCTCCAGAGTATACATGTTTAGTTCAGCAAGTCTCTCCTCATACGTCTTGTAACGCAAATCCCATACCATTCTCGTAGCTTTTCTTTGCACCGCTTCAATTCTTTTTACATCCTTAACAAGATACGGCCTCCAAAACTGAACACAATACTCCAGGTGGGGCCTCACCAACTACTTATACAGGGGCATCAACACCCCCTTTCTTCTGCTGGTCACACCTCTCTCTATACAGCCTAACAACCTTCTAGCTATGGCCACCGCCTTGTCACACTGTTTCGTCACCTTCAAATCCTCAGATACTATCACCCCAAGATCCCTCTCTCCGCCCGTACCTATCAGACTCTCTCCGCCTAACACATACGTCTCCCGTGGATTTCTATTCCCTAAGTGCATCACTTTGCATTTCTTCGCATTGAATTTTAATTGCCAAACCTTAGACCATTCTTCTAGCTTCCTCAGATCTTTTTTCATGTTTTCCACTCCCTCCGTGGTGTCCACTCTGTTACAGATCTTAGTATCATCCGCAAATAGGCAAACTTTACCTTCTAACCCTTCGGCAATGTCACTCACAATGCTGCTCCCTCCTTCCTCAAACCCCACCCACATGTCCAACGCTGCTTCCTCTCTTCTCAACCCCCTCCCCACGTCCAACACTGATCCTTCTCCTTTCCTCACCTCCCCCCCCCCACATGCAACACTGATCCCTCACCCCTCACATCCAATGATGATCCTTCTCCTTCCCTCAATCCCCTACCCATATCCAACGTTGATCCTTCTCCTTCCCTCAACCCCCCCCCCCACAAGTCCAACACTGATCCTTCTCCTTCGCTCAACCTGCCCCCCACTGCACACAAGTCCAGCACATCTCCCTCTCCTCCCCTCCCCTTCCAATCCAACATTGCTTTCTCTTTTCCCTCCTCCATCCCCTCCTCACTGTGTCAAACCTCCATTGTCTGCTGGCCCCTGAAGCATTAATAGACTGCCTGGGCCGACACCAGATCCTTCCCTCTGCCACGTCCTGGCCCTGTGACCCAACTTCCTATGTACACAGGTGTGGGACCTGACAGAGAGAAGGACCCAGCGCTGGCCCAGGCAGCCGGTTAACATTGCAGGGGCCGGCATGCACACACGTTTGAAGGACTGAGGAGGGGAGGGAAAAGAGAAAACAGTGTTGAACTTTGGGGGTGAGGGAAGGAGACAGAGAGAGCAGTGCTAGTTTTTGCAGGGGGAGAGGGGAGAAAGAGACATGCTGCATGTTCTTTTTTACAAAACACTGGTCTAAGATGAGAGTGAGGCTGGCTACACTTCCACGGGAACCCCACAGGAACTGCTTCCATTCCTGCGGGAGTCCCACGGCCCCAGAGGAGATTCCCACAGGATTCTTGCAAACCCTATTCCCGTGCAGGTCTCTACTCACCCTGCAGAGAAGCATCATCTCAATGTCTCCCCCTCTCCACACCCTGAAAACCTGCAGCTCCTTGCTGCCTCACCCTCTCAGCACCCTGGAGACTAAAACTCCTCACTGCCTCCCCTCAGTTCAATTTAGAGATGTGCCGCTTCCTGTCTTCCCCTCTCAGCATCCTTGAGAACTGCAGCCTCTCACCCTCTCTGCATCTTGGTGAGCTCCAGCCTCTCATTCTCTCCTCTCTTAGCACCATAGAAAACTGAAGCCCTTCACTGTTTTCTCCCTCTGAGCACCTTGAAGAGCAGCAGCATCTCACTGTCTTCCCCGTGGTGATGAAGAGCTCCAACTCCTCAGTTTCTCCTCCTTCCCCCCCCCCCCCCAGGCTCCATGGAGAGAAGCAGCGTCTTAATGCCTCCCCCTTTCCACACCCTGGAGACATGCAGCCCCTTGCTTTCTCACTCTTTCGACATCCTGGAGACTGTAGTTCCTCACTGCCTTCCCTCCTCAATTCCCTTTAGTCCTGCACCCCTTCCTGTCGCCCCCTGTCAGCACCCTGGAGAACTGCAGCCTCTCTCTCTCTCAGCTTCTCATTCTCTCCCCCTCTCAGCAGCCTAGAGAGCTGCAGCCCCTCACCTCCACTCTCAGGACCCTGGAAAGCTCAAGTTCTCCTCTCAGTATTCTAGAGAAATGCAGCCCCTCACTGTTTCCCCCTTTCAGCATCCTGGTGAGCTCCAGCCTCTCATTCTCTCCTCTCTTAGCACCATGGAAAACTGAAGCCCTTCACTGTATCCCCTTTGAGCACCCTGAACAGCAGCAGCATCTCACAGTCTTTTCCTGTCAACACCCTAGAGAGCTTCATCCCTTTCTCTCCACCCCCCCCCCCCCCCCCCCCCCCCCCACCAGGATTGTGGAGAGCCAGCAGCACCTCAATGCCTCCTCTCCACACCCTTGAAATCAGCACATCCTTGCTATTTCACCCTCCAGACCCTGGAGAGCAACAGCCCCTCACTGTCTCTCCCTCTCAACACCATGGAGAGCTCCAACCCTTCAATCTCTCCCCCTCTCAGTGGCTCCTCACTGTCTTTCCTCTCAGCACATTGGAGACCTTAAGCTCTTCACTGTTTCCCCCTTTCAGCACCCCGAAGAGCAGCAGCATCTCACTGCCTTTTCCTGTCAACACCCTAGAGAGCTCCATCCCTTTCTCTCCCCTGCCCCCCAAGATTCTGCAGAGCCAGCAGCACCTCAATGCCTCCTCTCCACACCCTTGAAATCAGCACATCTTTGCTATTTCATCCTCCAGACCCTGGAGAGCAACAGCCCCTCACTGTCTCTCCCTCTCAACACCATGGAGAGCTCCAACCCTTCAATCTCTCCCCCTCTCAGTGGCTCCTCACTGTCTTTCCTCTCAGCACATTGGAGACCTTAAGCTCTTCACTGTTTCCCCCTTTCAGCACCCCGAAGAGCAGCAGCATCTTACTGCCTTTTCCTGTCAACACCCTAGAGAGCTCCATCCCTTTCTCTCCCCTGGCCCCCCAAGATTCTGCAGAGCCAGCAGCACCTCAATGCCTCCTCTCCACACTCTTGAAATCAGCACATCCTTGCTATTTCACCCTCCAGACCCTGGAGAGCAACAGCCCCTCACTGTCTCTCCCTCTCAACATCATGGAGAGCTCCAACCCTTCAATCTCTCCCCCTCTCAGTGGCTCCTCACTGTCTTTCCTCTCAGCACCTTGGAGACCTTAAGCTCTTCACTGTTTCCCCCTTTCAGCACCCCGAAGAGCAGCAGCATCTCACTGTCTTTTCCTGTCAACACCCTAGAGAGCTCCATCCCTTTCTCTCCCCTGCCCCCCAGGATTCTGCAGAGCCAGCAGCACCTCAATGCCTCCTCTCCACACCCTTGAAATCAGCACATCTTTGCTATTTCATCCTCCAGACCCTGGAGAGCAACAGCCCCTGTCACCCCCTCTCAGTGGCTCCTCACGGTCTTTCCTCTCAGCACCCTGGAGAGCTTAAGTTCTTCACTGTTTCCCCCTTTCAGCACTCTGGAGAACTGCAGCCTCTCTCTCAGCTTCTCATTCTCTCCCCCTCTCAGCAGCCTAGAGAGCTGCAGCCCCTCACTTCTCCACTCTCAGGACCCTGGAAAGCTCAAGTTCTCCTCTCAGTATTCTAGAGAAATGCAGCCCCTCACTGTTTCCCCCTTTCAGCATCCTGGTGAGCTCCAGCCTCTCATTGTCTCCTCTCTTAGCACCATGGACAACTGAAGCCCTTCACTGTATCCCCCTTTCAGCACCCTGAAGAGCAGCAGCATCTCACTGCCTTTTCCTGTCAACACCCTAGAGAGCTCCATCCCTTTCTCTCCCCTGCCCCCCAAGATTCTGCAGAGCCAGCAGCACCTCAATGCCTCCTCTCCACACCCTTGAAATCAGCACATCTTTGCTATTTCATCCTCCAGACCCTGGAGAGCAACAGCCCCTCACTGTCTCTCCCTCTCAACACCATGGAGAGCTCCAACCCTTCAATCTCTCCCCCCTCAGGGCTCCTCACTGTCTTTCCTCTCAGCACATTGGAGACCTTAAGCTCTTCACTGTTTCCCCCTTTCAGCACCCCGAAGAGCAGCAGCATCTCACTGCCTTTTCCTGTCAACACCCTAGAGAGCTCCATCCCTTTCTCTCCCCTGCCCCCCAAGATTCTGCAGAGCCAGCAGCACCTCAATGCCTCCTCTCCACACCCTTGAAATCAGCACATCTTTGCTATTTCATCCTCCAGACCCTGGAGAGCAACAGCCCCTCACTGTCTCTCCCTCTCAACACCATGGAGAGCTCCAACCCTTCAATCTCTCCCCCTCTCAGTGGCTCCTCACTGTCTTTCCTCTCAGCACATTGGAGACCTTAAGCTCTTCACTGTTTCCCCCTTTCAGCACCCCGAAGAGCAGCAGCATCTCACTGCCTTTTCCTGTCAACACCCTAGAGAGCTCCATCCCTTTCTCTCCCCTGCCCCCCAAGATTCTGCAGAGCCAGCAGCACCTCAATGCCTCCTCTCCACACTCTTGAAATCAGCACATCCTTGCTATTTCACTCTCCAGACCCTGGAGAGCAACAGCCCCTCACTGTCTCTCCCTCTCAACATCATGGAGAGCTCCAACCCTTCAATCTCTCCCCCTCTCAGTGGCTCCTCACTGTCTTTCCTCTCAGCACCTTGGAGACCTTAAGCTCTTCACTGTTTCCCCCCTTTCAGCACCCCGAAGAGCAGCAGCATCTCACTGTCTTTTCCTGTCAACACCCTAGAGAGCTCCATCCCTTTCTCTCCCCTGCCCCCCAGGATTCTGCAGAGCCAGCAGCACCTCAATGCCTCCTCTCCACACCCTTGAAATCAGCACATCTTTGCTATTTCATCCTCCAGACCCTGGAGAGCAACAGCCCCTGTCGCCCCCTCTCAGTGGCTCCTCACGGTCTTTCCTCTCAGCACCCTGGAGAGCTTAAGTTCTTCACTGTTTCCCCCTTTCAGCACTCTGGAGAACTGCAGCCTCTCTCTCAGCTTCTCATTCTCTCCCCCTCTCAGCAGCCTAGAGAGCTGCAGCCCCTCACTTCTCCACTCTCAGGACCCTGGAAAGCTCAAGTTCTCCTCTCAGTATTCTAGAGAAATGCAGCCCCTCACTGTTTCCCCCTTTCAGCATCCTGGTGAGCTCCAGCTTCTCATTGTCTCCTCTCTTAGCACCATGGACAACTGAAGCCCTTCACTGTATCCCCCTTTCAGCACCCTGAACAGCAGCAGCATCTCACTGTCTTTTCCTGTCAACACCCTAGAGAGCTCCATCCCTTTCTCTCCACCCCCCCACCAGGATTCTGGAGAGCCAGCAGCACCTCAATGCCTCCACTCCACACCCTTGAAATCAGCACATCCTTGCTATTTCACCCTCCAGACCCTGGAGAGCAACAGCCCCTCACTGTCTCTCCCTCTCAACACCATGGAGAGCTCCAACCCTTCAATCTCTCCCCCTCTCAGTGGCTCCTCACTGTCTTTCCTCTCAGCACATTGGAGAGCTTAAGCTCTTCACTGTTTCCCCCTTTCAGCACCCCGAAGAGCAGCAGCATCTCACTGCCTTTTCCTGTCAACACCCTAGAGAGCTCCATCCCTTTCTCTCCCCTGCCCCCCAGGATTTGTGCAGAGCCAGCAGCACCTCAATGCCTCCTCTCCACACCCTTGAAATCAGCACATCCTTGCTATTTCATCCTCCAGACCCTGGAGAGCAACAGCCCCTCACTGTCTCCCCCTCTCAGTGGCTCCTCACTATCTTTCCTCTCAGCACCCTGGAGAGCTTAAGCTCTTCACTGTTTCCCCTTTCAGCACTCTGGAGAACTGCAGTACCTCACTGGCTTCTCCTGTCAGCACCTTGGAGAGCTGCAGTCTGCCCTGGTGTCCCCCTCTCAGCACCCTGTAGAGCTGCACCTCATGCTGTCTCCCCATTTCAGCACCCTGGAAAACTGCAATCTCTCGCTGTCTCCCTTTCTCAGTTCTCTGGAGAGCTGCATCCCCTCTCTTTCTCCCCTTATCCTCTCCCCTCCCAACAACCTGGAGAGCTGAAGCTGCTCTTTGCTTCCCCTTTTCAGCACCCTAGAAAGCTGCAACACAGAGCACCCTGGAGAATACAGCCTTCACTGCCTCCCCCTGCCCCACCTTTTATAATACTACTCCCTAGGCCTACCCTTCCAATCATACAGTGTGCCCCCACCCTTAAGGCTGAGCTGCCACATTACTGAAAATCCCTCAGTAGGGTGCTAGGGATCTCTACAGCAGAGTAGTTACTTACAGGTCAGTTTTAAAAGCAATATAGCTCCCCTAGTAAACGCGTAGGGGGTGTTTTGCTAAAGCTTAGCTCGAGTTACCTGCAGCAGCGCTCATTTTATTCCTATGGGCCCTGCTGCAGATAGCGCGAGCTAAGCTTTAGTAAAAGACCCCCTTAGCTGGCTATATCAAAGCCTTGAAAAATGATCATTCAATTAATTTTAGCCTGTCAAATTCTGAGTGGGCCAGGATGGAAAAAGGAAAGTTTAGTGGCTAGTACTGATTTTCTACATTAGCTAATTGGTAGGTTAACTCTACACGGTGCAAGAACGGGCCTGAATCTGGCTGGCCAGCCTCACTCCACCCCTCCTGAAAGTAGCTATAAAAAGGTGCCTGATCTAACAAAAAGTTAACCACATCCTCCCTCCCAGACTGTCCTGATAAAAAACAAAGTAATAGCTAACCCAACACCCTCCCATTCCACTCTTTCATCCCTCAAGTTCCAATGTAATTCAAGATGCCTAGAATTTGCCTTTTCTCCCTGTATCCCATGCCCCCCCCCCCCCCCCCCAAAAAAAAAATGCTGGAAATACCCTTAACTCTACTTTTCATACACTTGAAGAGTTCCCTCCAGCATATGAAAAGTTGGACTTACTGGCTAGAGTTGAGGGCACAGGGTTACTGTCTAAAGAGGAATCAGCTGAAAGTGCTCTGTTAAGGAAGACTTCCCCCCCCCCCCCCCCCCCCCCCCCATTCATTAAGGAAGCTGACATGATGTACCCAAACCCGATGTTGCTTCAGGAAAATACCAGTATGCCGATTGCAGTAACTAATTTTTGGACTGTCTTATGTGAGGATTGCACCAGATGTAAACATGCTCTCAGCCAAATAACTTGTCTGAATTAAGTATCCCAATAAACTCTTTTATTTCTGTCCTGATTGTGTGGGCTTTGTTTCAAGGATAGCCAAAGTCTAAGGTCGTTGGGCCTGGGATTTTTGATAGTCCCTGCATTTAATCAGGAGGAATGTGAACGATTACAGGAGGACCTTGCGAGACTGGGAGAATGGGCGTGCAAGTGGCAGATGAAGTTCAATGTTGACAAGTGCAAAGTGATGCATGTGGGTAAGAGGAACCCGAATTATAGCTACGTCTTGCAAGGTTCCGCGTTAGGAGTTACGGATCAAGAAAGGGATCTGGGTGTCGTCGTCGATGATACGCTGAAACCTTCTGCTCAGTGTGCTGCTGCGGCTAGGAAAGCGAATAGAATGTTGGGTGTTATTAGGAAGGGTATGGAGTCCAGGTGTGCGGATGTTATAATGCCGTTGTATCGCTCCATGGTGCGACCGCACCTGGAGTATTGTGTTCAGTACTGGTCTCCGTATCTCAAAAAAGATATAGTAGAATTGGAAAAGGTACAGCGAAGGGCGACGAAAATGATAGTGGGGATGGGACGACTTTCCTATGAAGAGAGGCTGAGAAGGCTAGGGCTTTTCAGCTTGGAGAAGAGACGGCTGAGGGGAGATAAGTACATAAGTACATAAGTAGTGCCATACTGGGAAAGACCAAAGGTCCATCTAGCCCAGCATCCTGTCACCGACAGTGGCCAATCCAGGTCAAGGGCACCTGGCACGCTCCCCAAACGTAAAAACATTCCAGACAAGTTATACCTAAAAATGAGGAATTTTTCCAGTCCATTTAATAGCGGTCTATGGACTTGTCCTTTAGGAATCTATCTAACCCCTTTTTAAACTCCGTCAAGCTAACCGCCCGTACCACGTTCTCCGGCAATGAATTCCAGAGTCTAATTACACGTTGGGTGAAGAAAAATTTTCTCCGATTCGTTTTAAATTTACCACACTGTAGCTTCAACTCATGCCCTCTAGTCCTAGTATTTTTGGATAGCGTGAACAGTCGCTTCACATCCACCCGATCCATTCCACTCATTATTTTATACACTTCTATCATATCTCCCCTCAGCCGTCTCTTCTCCAAGCTGAAAAGCCCTAGCCTTCTCAGCCTCTCTTCATAGGAAAGTCGTCCCATCCCCACTATCATTTTCGTCGCCCTTCGCTGTACCTTTTCCAATTCTACTATATCTTTTTTGAGATACGGAGACCAGTACTGAACACAATACTCCAGGTGCGGTCGCACCATGGAGCGATACAACGGCATTATAACATCCGCGCACCTGGACTCCATACCCTTCTTAATAACACCCAACATTCTATTCGCTTTCCTAGCCGCAGCAGCACACTGAGCAGAAGGTTTCAGCGTATCATCGACGACGACACCCAGATCCCTTTCTTGATCCGTAACTCCTAACGCGGAACCTTGCAAGACGTAGCTATAATTCGGGTTCCTCTTACCCACATGCATCACTTTGCACTTGTCAACATTGAACTTCATCTGCCACTTGCACGCCCATTCTCCCAGTCTCGCAAGGTCCTCCTGTAATCGTTCACATTCCTCCTGCGACTTGACGACCCTGAATAATTTTGTGTCATCGGCGAATTTAATTACCTCACTAGTTATTCCCATCTCTAGGTCATTTATAAATACATTAAAAAGCAACGGACCCAGCACAGACCCCTGCGGGACCCCACTAACTACCCTCCTCCACTGAGAATACTGGCCACGCAATCCTACTCTCTGCTTCCTATCTTTCAACCAGTTCTTAATCCATAATAATACCCTACCTCCGATTCCATGACTCTGCAATTTCTTCAGGAGTCTTTCGTGCGGCACTTTGTCAAACGCCTTCTGAAAATCCAGATATACAATATCAACCGGCTCCCCATTGTCCACATGTTTGCTTACCCCCTCAAAAAAATGCATTAGATTGGTGAGGCAAGACTTCCCTTCACTAAATCCGTGCTGACTTTGTCTCATCAGTCCATGTTTTTGTATATGCTCTGCAATTTTATTCTTAATAATAGCCTCCACCATCTTGCCCGGCACCGACGTCAGACTCACCGGTCTATAATTTCCCGGATCTCCTCTGGAACCTTTCTTAAAAATCGGAGTAACATTGGCTACCCTCCAGTCTTCCGGTATTACACTCGATTTTAGGGACAGATTGCATATTTCTAACAGTAGCTCCGCAAGTTCATTTTTTAGTTCTATTAATACTCTGGGATGAATACCATCAGGTCCCGGTGATTTACTACTCTTCAGCTTGCTGAACTGACCCATTACATCCTCCAAGGTTACAGAGAATTTGTTTAGTTTCTCCGACTCCCCCGCTTCAAATATTCTTTCCGGCACCGGTGTCCCCCCCAAATCCTCCTCGGTGAAGACCGAAGCAAAGAATTCATTTAATTTCTCCGCTACGGCTTTGTCCTCCTTGATCGCCCCTTTAACACCATTTTCGTCCAGCGGCCCAACCGACTCTTTGGCCGGTTTCCTGCTTTTAATGTATCTAAAAAAGTTTTTACTATGTATTTTTGCTTCCAACGCTAATTTCTTCTCAAAGTCCTTTTTTGCCCTCCTTATCTCCGCTTTGCATTTGGCTTGGCATTCCTTATGATCTATCCTGTTACTTTCAGTTGGTTCTCTTCTCCACTTTCTGAAGGATTGTTTTTTGGCTCTAATGATTTCCTTTATCTTACTGTTTAGCCACGCCGGCTAGATAGAAGTGTATAAAATAATGAGTGGAATGGATCGGGTGGATGTGAAGCGACTGTTCACGCTATCCAAAAATACTAGGACTAGAGGGCATGAGTTGAAGCTACAGTGTGGTAAATTTAAAACGAATCGGAGAAAATTTTTCTTCACCCAACGTGTAATTAGACTCTGGAATTCGTTGCCGGAGAACGTGGTACGGGCGGTTAGCTTGACGGAGTTTAAAAAGGGGTTAGATAGATTCCTAAAGGACAAGTCCATAGACCGCTATTAAATGGACTTGGAAAAATTCCGCATTTTTAGGTATAACTTGTCTGGAATGTTTTTACGTTTGGGGAGCGTGCCAGGTGCCCTTGACCTGGATTGGCCACTATCGGTGACAGGATGCTGGGCTAGATGGACCTTTGGTCTTTCCCAGTATGGCACTACTTATGTACTTATGTAATGAGGTGGACTGAGGGCTACACTTCTTATCTGAATTTTCTGTATTTTTGCCATTTTATTTTACTAGTATCATTATATATTATTCTGTTACAAGCAACAAAGCCCGTTTTGTGAAAAATGAAATGGGCCCTAGGAAGGCTCTCGTCTAAGCGATTTCTCCTCTAACCCCTGCCCTCTCCTCCATGTCCAGCGATTCTCCTCTGCCCTCCCCTCCGTGTCCCGCGATCCTGGCCTCCCCTCCATGTCCAGCGATTCTCCTCTGCCCTGGCCTCCCCTCCATGTCCAGCGATTCTCCTCTGCCCTGGCCTCCCCTCCATGTCCAGCGATTCTCCCCTCCCCTCTCCTCTCCTCCCATCCCATCCATGTCCAGCGATTCTTCCCTCCCCTCCATGGCCAGTGACTCTGTCCTTCCTGCCGCCCTGTCTTTAAACCATTCATCTTACCTCAGGTCGCAGCGGCAGAAGGCTGGGCTTGCATCGCCTCCAGCCTTCCTTTGCCTTCCCTCTCAGTGTCCCGCCCTCCTCTGACATCATTTTGTCTTTCCGCGAGGGCGAGAGACTGAGAGGAAAGGGAAGACTGGAGGCGAGCTGACATCAGCATGCTGTTACGAACTCAGCCAGCCATCCAGGGAAGTAGAGTTACCAATTATTATATAGATTCTTTTGTTTTATTTTAAAAATCAAACTGTTTTGTAGGGGCCTGTGAATGCCTTGTATTAACAGCCACAGGCCGGAAAGAGGATTTTCTGCTTTTGAAAGTTTGGAAGAGGGCCAGGAGCATCTCAGGCCCAGAGAGCCTTACAGCAGATACAGTATCACATCATACAGCACCCAAAAGACTTTCAAAAATTAAACCCCACACGCTACTTACCATTACCACTTTCCCCCACCCTTTCGTAGAATGGGAAATTTTATTCATAGTGGGGGAAGTGAATGTTTTGATTTGCTGACTTTACCTTACTTATCTGGATAAAATCAGTTGAAATGTGTTCCCCCCCCTCCCCCTCCTCCCCAGGCAACACATATATACAAATTGCCCTGCCAATAAATTTTCCTAATTTTGAATCTGTCAGTGTATTTGTCTGTAGGATAGGAGTGTTTGTCTGAGGTCTTTCTCAACAGAGAACCTTGCTGTCAGTGTGTCTCAGCTGAGGGTGATCCTGTCCCTCTAACTCAGGGGTGGGCAACCTGTTGACATATACAAAGAAAATGTCATTAACTAAAGTTTTGGCGATTTTAAATACTGTATTTCACAAATATATATATATATTTTTTTTTTTTTTACATTTGTACCCCGTGCTTTCCCACTCATGGCAGGCTCAATGCGGCTTACATGGGGCAATGGAGGGTTAAGTGACTTGCCCAGAGTCACAAGGAGCTGCCTGTGCTGGGAATTGAACTCAGTTCCTCAGGACCAAAGTCCACCACCCTAACCACTAGACCACTCCACTGTTGCTACTATTTGAGATTCTACATGGAATGTTGCTATTCCACTAGCAATATTCCATGTAGAAGTCGGCCCTTGCAGATCACCAATGTGGCCGCGCAGGCTTCTACATGGAATGTTGCTAGTGGAATAGCAACATTCCATGTAGAACCTCCAATAGTAGCAACATTCCATGTAGAATCTCCAATAGTATCTATTTTATTTTTGTTACATTTGTACCCTGCGCTTTCCCACTCATAGCAGGCTCAATGCGGCTTACATAGGGCAATGGAGGGTTAAGTGACTTGCCCAGAATCACAAGGAGCTGCCTGTGCCTGAAGTGGGAATCGAACTCAGTTCCTCAGGACCAAAGTCCACCAACCTAGCCACTAGGCCACTCCTCCACTGTTGCTACTATTTGAGATTCTACATGGAATGTTTCTATTCCACTAGCAACATTCCATGTAGAAGTCGGCCCTTGCAGATCACCAATGTGGCTGCGCAGGCTTCTGCTTCTGTGAGTCTGACGTCCTGCACGTACGTGCAGGACGTCAGACTCACAGAAACAGAAGCCTGCGCAGCCTTCTACATGGAATGTTGCTAGTGGAATAGCAACATTCCATGTAGAATCTCCAATAGTATCTATTTTATTTTTGTTACATTTGTACCCTGCACTTTCCCACTCATGGCAGGCTCAATGCGGCTTACATGGGGCAATGGGAGGGTTAAGTGACTTGCCCAGAGTCACAAGGCGCTGCCTGTGCTGGGAATCGAACTCAGTTCCTCAGTTCCCCAGGACCAAAGTCCACCACCCTAACCACTAGGCCACTCCTCCTTTTCCATCTCAAGTAGAGAGGTGTGGTAGCCGTGTTAGTCCACTTTTAAAGGTAATCAATAGAAATAAAATAAAACACAGAAAAGAAAATAAGATGATACCTTTTTTATCGGACTAACTTAATACATTTTTTGATTAGCTTTCGAAGGTTGCCCTTCTTCGTCAGATCAGAAATAAGCACATGTTGGAAAATAAGGGCTACCTTCGAAAGCTAATCAAAAAATGTATTAAGTTAGTCCAGTAAAAAAGGTATCATCTTATTTTCTTTTCTGTGTTTTATTTTATTTCTGTTGATTACAAAATACTTTCAGAATAGCCACTCGAGCGGTTTTTTTCTATCATTTTTAGTTCAAAAGTTTTTTTTTTTTTAATTTATTTATCACCGTAGTTCTATGGCGCTTTATTTTTCCTGTTTTCAGCAAAATCCATGGACCTTATTACCTTGTATTACCCTGTAAGATCTGTTGTTATCTCTGTTGTTTTATATGATACCAAAACGCTTAATAACCTACTATTACATTGTTCATTTGTACTTTCTGAACTGTAGCCTACCCTACGGTTATGTGTAAGCCACATTGAGCCTACAACTAGTGGGAAAATGTGGGGTATAGATGGATTAAATAAATACATTTCTGGTTCCAATATTACATAATGCCGTGGCCCGCTGGGGTGGTACCGACATGGCCCTAACTCTTGCTGGGATCGTTATTGGTATATTGCACTGATCCATCTGAAGTTCCTGACACCTTCTTCTTTGCGTTTCTACAGGAACTGGGTGGGATCTGAAGACCTAAGTCCAGTTGCTAACCATGACCAGTAATCCTCCTCCCGACAGGTGAGTCTGAGAGAGCTTCGGGCTCTGTTTGGGAAGGATAAGCCAGTTAGATGAGCTGGATGCGATTACAGCAGTGAGCATGTGATGAGCTTCCAGGGCTCTGCTCTCCGGGTACATGGGTGTAGAGAGAGAATCCGTAACAGCTGAATTGAGATGAACAGTGTGACAAGGTAGTGACCAGAGCTAGAAGGAGGGATGTAACCAGCAGAATAAAAAGCAGGTTGTGGGTGAAGCCTCAAACTAGAATATTTCGTTCAGGTGTTGGGGGGGGGAAGGATCTGGAAAGAGAGAAGCTAGAGGCAGCCAAAATGATGGGAGGTATTTGTCAAGACTCTTGAGGCTTGATAACGTGAGGCCCCAATATCTTGGAGTATAACCTTGGCACCCCAATCATCCGAAGTCTCTCTTATTTTATGAAGTCTCTTTTATTAAATAAATCACAGATAATTTACTCACAGATAGATGTTCAGAGGTGCTGCTCCAGGACACAGAGACTCCTTAATCTGAGAGCTGTTGGGGGTGAAGATCTGAAGAGACGTAGATATATTGCAGGGGGGAAAGGATAGTTGAACAGGTAGAAATGGTTCAAAGCTGGGTGACTGGAATGTGCGATATCTCATTAGGGAGGGGATATTTTCAAGGTAAAAAAAAAAACCAGGTTCGTTACAGGGAGTTTCAGCAGGACAGAGCTGTCTGGAATGAGATGGTACGTGCTCCATGTCTCTGGCTAGGTGGTGGGAATGCCTCATGGCTGAAGGGACAAAGAGGTGTTGAGGCTTCACGTGGGTTCAGGGAGGAGCAGATAGAGACCAATGGGGACAGAGCCTGCCATCGGGTAGCAAGGGGTGGTCCTAGAGGATGGCTCTCGATTGGAGGGAAAGGTCATACCTGGCTGACCTCCCAGGACAGAGATAGTGAGAATGACCAGGAAATGATAGCAGGAAGACGAAAGAGCCAAGCTTGGCAGAGAGAGAGGAGGTCTGGGCAGCCTCACAACCAGTGGTAACAGTTCTTACACAGCCAAGCAAGTGTGGTTGCACTGCCTGTGAACTACATTACCTATAGTGCATTGCTCATGTATCTTTGCAGTGAGAAACTGCAGCAACGATAGTCCTTAGAACTGAGAATAACAGTAAAAGCATTACACACATTTTAGGATCACGTTATAAACTAGTGCGAGCTTGTCAGAGGACAGAACAGTATGCATCAGAAGCCTTATGAGATACGACTCAGGGATCTCAGGGAAGAGAGAGGGGTATCTGAAAAGTATCAACTGTGCACAAAATACAAACCTCTTTTAGTGGAACAGAAGTTGCAGAACCAGGGGTTATGATACGAAGCTCCGAGGATTGGGGGAGGGGCACTCAGGAATGATATCTGGACATATTTTCTATTGAAAACAGTGGCATAATAAACAATGAAATAAACACCATGTACTGCGAGGTTGAAGCAGCCATTATGATGAGGCAGCTGCTAGGGGTAGGAGTGAGTGGGGTTCACTACTGCCCCCAACACCTCCACTGGACCACCATGGATCTTAGGACAGACGTGTGAGGAGAAACAGAAGCCGCTCCTCTGCCCAGAATAAGAGACTATTGTGCTATTTTGAAGATTTCTCTTCATCATTTTTCAGAAACATTCTGCGAAAGAGACTCCTGATGCAGGCCTAACGGCCGAAACACAACGTTGTGTCAAGTCTTCATATTTCAAATAAACTTTCTCATTTAATGTACATCTTCCTGTCTTTGGTATCCTTGGTCGCTTTCCCACTTTTTTTGTTGTACTGTTGTGTCTACCGTGGGGCAGTTTGAGTTCTCCGTCTTCTGTCGGATTTCTTCTTGCCATTTTCAGACCATAGACCGTACAGGTCTGCCCGGCACTGTCCTAAAACTTCTGAAGTTGTCATCGAAGCCCCTGAAAAGCTCCACTCCAGCACATTCAAATCTATTCAGCCTCAATCAGGGCATAGACCGTAGATGTCTGCTCAGCACTGGCCTTGTTCTCCAACTTCTGAAGCTGAATCCTTCTAGCCACGATCAGGGCACAGACCATAGAAGTCTGCCCAGTACTGGCTTCACTTCCCAATTACCGGTGTTGCTACCTAATCTCTGCTAAGCTTCTTTGGATCCATAGAAACATGATGTCAAATGGCCCATCCAGTCTGCCCAAACTCCGTAACCACTAACTCTTCCTTTTCCTAAGCGATCCCACGTGCTTATCCCACACTTTCTTAAATTCCAACACAGTCCTCGTCTCCACGACCACTACTGAGAAGCCATTCCACACTTCCACCACCCTCTCCGTGAACGAATACTTTCTTAGATTCCTCCTGCCTAGTTCCTCTTAACTTCATCATATGCCCCCTCATTCCAGAGTTTTCCTTCATTTGAAAAAGGCTCACTTCCTGTACTCCAGGAGCTTCGCAATCCATGGAATCCCTGCCACCGGTCTATAGTTATCTACCAAGGATAGATCAGGAATTGGAGTAAGCACTATATTTGAAACAGAATCAGGATAAACCCCTTCCGGCAAGAATGATTTCATTAACCGAATCACCAGATTCTGAGGGATAGTTCTTAACAAATAGGCAAGACAGTTGTCTAAGTGGCAAGATTTTCTTGATAAATTATTCAAACGTTTAGCAGTAGTGTCCATGCTTAACATCTGAATATGAATCCCGAGACCTATCTGCAGGGACCTCGACTATACCAAAAACAGCTGGACTAAAATGTAAATATGCATCAGACCTATAAAAGTTCGGTCTTACGTTTTTAACTTTAGACTGAAAAAAACGTAGTTAAGCAATCCGCAGAAGGTGTAATATTTGAGAAGAATGACAGACAACATTTATTTCAGTTATTTTCTCAAAAATTGAAAATAATTCCTTTGAAGAATTACCAGCCCACAATATTAGTGAGTCATAGTAGGTAACTTTAGTTAAGGTAACCACTGCCTTATACTTTCTAATTAGTTGATACGCCAAAGATTATAATATTGCTAATCCCTGTTCTTTCTCCACTTCCTTTCAAACTTTCTTCATGTCATAGTAACATAGTAGATGACGGCAGAAAAAGACCAGCACGGTCCATCCAGTCTGCCCAACAAGATAAACTCATATGTGCTACTTTTTGTGTATACCCTACCTTGATTTGTACCTGTCCTCTTCAGGGCACAGACCGTATAAGTCTGCCCAGCACTATCCCCGCCTCCCAATCAACAGCATGTAGAAACTCTGAGAACTTGTTTTAAACTCCTCCCGAGGAGCTACAATATCTGCATGAAAGATCTGAACAAAAAACAAAGTCAGACAGGGAGGGATCATGGATTCATCTGCTGTGACTAAAGGAAAGAAAATTACCAAGGTAAGAACCTAATTTTCCCTTCCTTGTCATCAACAGCAATGTCCTTTTCTGAAGAGCCAAGGCTTCTGTATACCAAGGATTATGTCTACTCTGAACCTTGACAGATTTTAGCTTAGATATCTTAGATAATGTTTCATTGACCCCTACATTCCATAAATCAATAGTAATTTTGGCAGAGCCACGGTTAGACAGATTTAATTCTCATATGAGAGTCCTTCCAGCTCATTAATCATTGTGGCCACCCTTACTTGTACCTTTTCCAGTTCCACTACATCTTTTTTGAGAAGCGGTGACCAGAATTACACACAGTATTCAAGATGAAGTCTCACCGTGGAGTGATATAGAAGCATTACGATAGTCTCTGTTTGTTTGTTTTATTTATTTATTAGGATTTATTTACCGCCCTTTTGAAGGAATTCACTCAAGGCGATGTACAGTAGGAATAGATCAAACATGAACAATAGGCAATTACAACAGTAAAAATATTCAAATAATAATACAAAGTATGGCATAGTATACTACATACAATGTCAACACAATACGTAATAGAACATTTTAATTGATAGTGAAGGGTAAAGCAAAGATGGAACATATAGATAGGTCAGAGAGTAAGAGGAGTTAGAAAATAAGGTGACTAATTTAAAGAAAGTTGCACACGAGGTCAGAGAGATGGTTAAATATCATCTCAGCTAGGGTAGGAGTGGATAAACATGTCCTTCTGCAGTATGTGCAGCCCGTGTCACTCCTTGTGTGTGTGAGTGAGACTAACAAGTTAGTTACTTCTTCCGTTAAAGGCCTGGTTGAGGAGCCAAGCTTTCACCTGCTTCCTGAAGTAGAGATAGTCTTGTGTTAAGCGGAGCCTTTCAGGCAGTGCTTTCCAGAGCGTGGGGGCTACTCCGGAGAAGACTCACTTGCGGGTATCACATCGTGTAATGTCTTTTGGAGAGGGAGTGGTTAGTGATAGTCATTGAGAGGACCTTAGAGGATCCATTCCTTCTAAACAGGATTCCTTTGTGTTTATCCCATGCATGTTTGAATTCCATTACCATTTTATTCTCCATTCCTTTCCTAATAAATTCCTAACATTCTCTTTGCTTTTTTGGCCACTGCCGCACACTGAGCAGATGATTTTCATGTATAGTCCTCGATGACACCTAAATCCTAATACTAATAGACAAGTTACAATAGTTTACAGCTATCTGGGAACTTTGAGAAATGATAAGAGGATAAATTATTTATTTATTTGAGACATTTTTTACCCCACATTTTCCCGTACAATTTTGCGTTCAATGTGTCTAAAAAGAAGTCATTACAAAATATGAAACAAAATACATTAACTCCGTATGTATCAATAAGGAAAGAATCGTAAATATATAAAGAATTCAATAACAAAGCATAATGGGGAGAATGGAAGCGGGGAGATTAGACATCAGGATCAATTGACAGAAAGTTTTTGAAAAGGAAAGATTTCAAAAGCTTACAAAAAAAACAAATAATCATGTTGGAATCTTATATTTTTGGGCAAGGAATTCCACGATTTAGTGCCTTGGTATGAAAAAATAGCTGAATATATCGATTTATAAGCTACTTTCTTACAGGTAGGAAAATGAAGATGCAGGTTAGCCTCTTGCACCAATTATAATTATACGCACTAGCATTTACCCTAAAATTCTATAAATAGTGCTTAAAATTGCATGCACAAATTTGGGAATGGCTCCTGGCTGGTTCAATAGTCTTTTATTTTTGTTACATTTGTACCCTGCACTTTCCCACTTGTGGCAGGCTCAATGCGGCTTACATGGGGCAATGGAGGGTTAAGTGACTTGCCCAGAGTCACAAGGAGCTGCCTGTGCCTGAAGTGGGAATCGAACTCAGTTCCTCAGTTCCCCAGGACCAAAGTCCACCACCCTAACCACTAGACCCATGGAGGAGTGCCTAACTGTAGATATTCAGTGGCAGATAACCAGTTATCTCCCGCTCAACATCCGCAGTTAGCAGCTAGCCGCTAACTGGCTATATTGTGCAACATAGCCAGTGAGACGCGGATATTCCGTGCCAAACCGGCCATGTTTAGCGGTTAAAATAGACCGCATAAATAGCAGTCAGAAAAAACCAAGGCAAGCGATCTGCCAAATGCAATGTGGAAGACAAAACCAAAAGGCAGACCTTGTGTTGAACCCCTGGGAGCTTTTCGTTCACCAGTAAAGACTGTGTTCTTCACAAGGTGGAGAAACAAGGTCTGCTACAAAGAGAACAGTATAGGAGCGAGGGAGCAGCAAGACCATTAGGACTCTTCCAAGAACCAAGGGAGACAGGAAAATGATGTGAAAGAAGGGTCCTTTATTGAAGTAGACTTGACACGGCACCGTGTTTCGGCAATCGTGCTTGCTTCTGGAATCTAAAAAATGTAATCACAGCAAATAAATATATACACATAAAAAGTATATACACATCGGAACAACTTCAAACCTGTCTTTTAAGAACTTATAAGATGACAGAGAGTGTGGGCTGGTGGGAAATACAGTACAAGTTTATTTTTCGCCTTCACATTTCACCGAAGAGAGCCCACTGGGCCACCTCGCGAAATACAGACAATTGCCCTAAGTGTGGGAAAGGGAGTGCACATGTTTTGGTCATGCCCTGGAATACAAAAGTTTTGAAGGGACATAGCGACACACGTATCCGATATGTGGGGAACTTAGTGGCTACTTTTCCCCAAACAGCTATTTGGTGGGTTCACCATACAAGGGCGAACAAGGACAGGCCTAAAAGCCTTTCTTCAACGTGCAACTTTGATGGGGAAAAAGGTGATTTTACAACATTGGGTTGGACCAGAGAGCCCTACGAAGGCCCATTGGCGCTTGACAATGATTTATATGTGTTCCGTGGAGCGAAGAGACATATTTGATTTAGCTGCCAAAAAAGGAGATATATTTTGTAGAACCTGGGCAGCTTTTTTGGGACACGTTAACTCCAGTGGCTCGGAGCAGAGTTATAAATTCCTGACGAGGGGAGGGGAGCGGGAGGGACAGGTAAGAGGGAGGTGGGGGTATGGGAGGGAGAAAATGAACAGAAAGTTATAATATCAAAACTGAATTATGAACTACCTTTACTGTACACTGGAAGAATAATTGTTTTGTACATGTTCTGAAGCTATTAATCTTTATTAATAAATAAGAATTAAAAAAAAAAAAAAGTATATACACATAGAAATTCTCTGAAGTTACAACCAAATCAAAAAAATATGACCAAAAGATATACATAATAAAATGTGTACACATAAAAAAAATGCATATAAAAGATGAAAATTAATGAAGGGGGAGGGAGACTGGGAGACTGGGCGGCTAAATGGCAGATGATGTTTAATGTGAGCAAGTGCAAGGTGATGCATGTGGGAAAGAGGAACCCGAATTATAGCTACGTCATGCAAGGTTCCAGGTTAGGAGTTACGGACCAAGAAAGGGATCTGGGTGTCGTCGTCGATAACACACTGAAACCTTCTGCTCAGTGTGCTGCTGCGGCTAAGAAAGCGAATAGAATGTTGGGTATTATCAGGAACGGTATGGAAAACAGGTGTGAGGATGTTATAATGCCGTTGTATCGCTCCATGGTGCGACCGCAGCTTGAGTATTGTGTTCAATTCTGGTCGCCGCATCTCAAAAAAGATATAGTAGAATTGGAAAAGGTGCAGCGAAGGGCGACTAAAATGATAGCGGGGATGGGACGACTTCCCTATGAAGAAAGACTAAGGAGGCTAGGGCTATACAGCTTGGAGAAAAGACGGCTGAGGGGAGACATGATAGAGGTATATAAAATAATGAGTGGAATGGAACAGGTGGATGTGAAGCGTCTGTTCACGCTTTCCAAAAATACTAGGACTAGGGGGCATGCGATGAAACTACAGTGTAGTAAATTTAAACAAATCGGAGAAAAATTTTCTTCACCCAACGTGTAATTAAACTTTGGAATTCGTTGCCAGAGAAAGTGGTGAAGGCGGTTAGCTTAGCAGAGTTTAAAAAGGGGTTGGACGGTTTCCTAAAGGACAAGTCCATAAACCGCTACTAAACGGACTTGGAAAACTCCAAAATTCCAGGAATAACATGTATAGAATGTTTGTACGTTTGGGAAGCTTGCCAGGTGCCCTTGGCCTGGATTGGCCGCTGTCGTGGACAGGATGCTGGGCTCGATGGACCCTTGGTCTTTTCCCAGTATGGCATTACTTACAGTATGTACTTATGTAAGAGATTTGCATTCAAAAAAATACAAAAACCACTGGCTGAAGATGGCAGGTAAAACTATCAGAAAAAGCAGGAGGAGGCCGTGTGAACAATTAGATGAGCAAACTGGAAAAATCTGCACAGTCAAAAGGAGAAGATACAATCTTCTTTAGGCATTTATCAATGGCTGATCTATTTATTATTCCCTATACTCTCCTGTTCTATTAGTGAATTTTACAGGCTACGACATTCTTCCGGCAGTAGTCAGCAGTATGTAAAGTTGGAAACAGACAACAGACAGTCTGACCCTTGTTACTCCGCAGAGAGAAACCTGTACAGTGGGTGAAGCCAGGATTGGTTAGGGTGTCTTGAATTGCTCAGTCTCTTCTGTGGTGTAACAGTGGGATTCTCCCTGCAGGTACAAAGCTGTCTGGCTCATTTTCTTCACCCTGGGCCTAGGGACTTTGCTGCCATGGAACTTCTTCATGACTGCCACCAGGGTAAGATCTCTTTTACAGTCACCTGGGATTTACATATGCCACGTGACAAGATTACCTATATATTGTCAGGACAGAAATCTGATATATATCACATTACTAAAAACATGTAAAAGCAATTTTTCATGTATTGAATGCCATTCAACTACAAATATTATATGACTGCGTATATGTGTGAGTGACTGTTTTCTGAACGTAGGCTCCTCCCCTCTCCTGGGTGAGTGGCTCCTTTCTCAGGCCTGAACATAGGCTCCTCCCCTCCCTTGGGTGAGTGGCTCCTTTCTCAGACCTGGGCACAGGCTTCTCCTCTCCCAACGGCGGGTGGCTCCCTTCCCTCTCTTGGTTGGGGCTCCTTTCTCAATTCTCATGCCTGGGTGCAGGTAGCTGTCTATTTCTGTGTGGATGGTTCTTTTCCTATGTATGCCCACAGGGCATCTCTGTCAAGGTTGGGCATGGGTTACATCTTCCTACTGGGTGGGGGTGCAAGCAGTCCTCTTCACCTAGTGAATAGCTTGTCTCTTAGGGTTGAGCATAGGATAACTTCTCTCTTCTGGGTGTGTGGTTCCTTTCTCAGGGCTGAGTATTAACTGCTCCCCTCTCTAGGGTGGATGGCTTCTCTCTCCTGGATGGGTTGATACTTTACAGAGCATCTCTCTCCCAGGTAGATGACTCGTTTATCAAGGTTGGTTAAAGAGTAACCCTCTTTCCCTGCGGGTGGCTCCTCTTTCAAGTTTGGTTGCAGGGTTGGGGATAGACTACCACTCACTATGTAAGGGTTGAGCACAAGCAGCTCCTCTGTCCTTACTGAGTGACTTTTCTGGCAGGGAACTAAAGTTTTGGTGTTAGATTCAGAGTGCTCTTTTCTTTCTGAGTGGGTGGCTCCTCTCTCATGGTTGGATGCAGAATGCTCCTGGGTGGGTGTATTCTCCAATATTCAGGTGCAGGATGCTTCTCTGTCCTGGCTGGGTATGCCTTGTAGCGCTATAGAAATGCTAAATAGTAGTAGTAGTAGTTTCTCTCAAGCGTGAGTGCAGGATGCTCTTCTGTCTTGCATGGGATGCTTCTTTCTAATGGTTAGACAGGGGATGCCGCCGTCTCCTGAATAGGCAACCTGACTCTTAGAGATGGACATGGATATGCCTCTCTCTCTATGTGGGTGGCTTCGTTCTCATTTGGAGGCAAAGGGTGGCTCCTCTGCCTTTGGTAGATGACTCCTCTCTCAAGGCTGGGTGCAGAATGTTCCTGTCTCAGGGCTAGATGCAATGTGCCTCTCTCTCCCTGGGTAAGTGACTACCTTCTTAGAGAAAAGGTACAGGGTGCTCTTCTCCCTTGGGTGGGTTCTCATTCCTGAGTGGGTGGGAGGCTCTCCTTATAGGGCTGGATATAGGGTGCACATCATTACTGGGTGGATGGCTGCTCCCTCCATGGGTGGGTAGGTCTTTCTCGAGATTGGGTGCAAAGTGCTCTTCTCACCTTGAATGGATGGTCTTTGTCTCAGGGCTGGGTTCATGTACCTCCTTGCCCACTCTTCCTTCTCTCTATCTTCTGTTGATGCAGTATTTCAACGAACGCCTAGCTGACCCCACAAATGAAACTGCCTTAGACCGGAGTGCTCTTAACATCACCACCCTAGAGCGGGTCTCCAATATCACCATCACCACCCCAAAGCAGAACCATCTTCAGGCCAAGTTCAATAATGTCATGACCCTGTGTGCCATGCTACCCCTCCTCATCTTCACCTGTCTCAACTCTTTCCTTCACCAAAGGTGAGTGAGCCCCTGCTGCTCTTGCTGTCTCATAAGCACTTCAACGTTTTGGTGGTTGAAATGTCCCGGTTTAGGGTGCATTAGAATCCGTTCTACTCTTTTCTTCTGCAGAATCTCTCAGAAGGTTCGTATCCTCGGCTCTTTGATTGCCATTCTGATTGTGTTCATGCTGACTGCAGTATTTGTGAAGATTTCCTTCGAGCCTCTTACTTTCTTCATCCTCACCATGATTAAAATAGTGTTCATCAACTGTAAGTAACTCAACCTTCTGTAATATCATGTTAAAACTGAAGTGCTGGGCTGGTAAAAAGTCTTCTACTATTGAAATTAGGGAATGATGCAGAAGCGATGCGTGTGAGAGAGCATGAGTTCCTGCAGCCCTGGCCTCTCCCAGACGTAGGTGATCAAGGCATGCATAACCTTTAGAGGGTTAGACAGTAACCTGGGTGAGGGAGTAGTAGACAGTTTCCAGTCATTTACTGATCTAAGTTTAAGATTCTGTCTTTTAATATTAAGGTTCTCTTTTTTACTAGCCAATTGTATTTGAGGGAAAGACTTTCTACTCAAATACAATTTGGCTAGTCAGAAAGAGAACCCTAACATTAAAAGACAGAATCTTAAACTTAGATCAGTAAATGACTTGAAATTGTCTACTACTCTCTCACCCAGGTTACTGTCTATTGACAAGATTACCTATATATTGTCATGACAGAAATTTGATATATATATATAGATAGATAGATAGATAGATAGATAGATAGATAGATAGATAGATAGATAGATAGCCCACCTCTTCAATGTTGCTTTCGGCACCTAACCTTTATACCTTTCAGGAAATCTAGACTGCCCCTATTTGACTGACTGCACATTTGTCCTTTAGATTGTAAGCTCCTTTGAGCAGGGACTGGCCTTCTATGTTAAATTGTACAGCGCTGCGTAACCTTAGTAGCGCTTTAGAAGTGTCAAGTAGTAGTAGTATATAGTTATCTCTATATATAAAAGGCACCACCAACGTTCTAAATGAAGCCTCCAGCCGGAAGTGTGAAGGGGGAGAGATATCCGGTTTCCCCATGAATGTCTGCCCCGCCCTCGCTCTCTCTGTAACACAAACAGTGAAGGAAAACACAGCAAAGCACGAAATCAAATCGCTCTCTCTGTAACAGTGAAGGACTCAGAGGTGGGAGGGGAGAGAGGGCAGAAGCCCTCACTATCTCTGTAACACAAACACAGCACAGCAGGAAATTTAACACTGAAGGACTCGACTCCGAGGGGGGAGGGGACAGAGAGCAGAGGGGACAGACAGCACAGGGGAAGGGAGAGAGGGCAGAGGGCAGGGACACACACACTCCCACATGCACGCAGAAGAAAACCTTGCTAGCCCCCGTTTCATTTGCATCAGAAACGGGGCTTTTTTACTAGTATATATATATATATATATATATATATATCACATTAC
The DNA here is from genome assembly GCF_901765095.1 of Microcaecilia unicolor. Taxonomy (NCBI): domain Eukaryota; kingdom Metazoa; phylum Chordata; class Amphibia; order Gymnophiona; family Siphonopidae; genus Microcaecilia; species Microcaecilia unicolor. The sequence goes on from NC_044033.1 coordinate 8,518,285, forward strand.
TAAAAAAGTATAAAAGCAATTTTTCATATACTGAATGCCATTCAACTACAAATATTATATGATTGCGTATATGTGTGGGTGACTCCTTTCTCATCATAGGCTCCTCCCCTTTCCTGGGTGGGTGGCTTCTTTCTCAGGCCTGAGCATAGGCTCCTCCCCTCCCTTGGGTGAGTGGCTGCTTTCTCAGACCTGGGCACAGGCTTCTCCTCTCTCAAGGGCGGGTGGCTCCCTTCCCTCTCCTGGTTGGGACTCCTTTCTCGTGCCTGGGTGCAGGTAGCTCTCTATTTCTGTGTAGATGGTTTTCTTCCTATTTATCCCCACAGGGTGCTTCTCTCTTCTGGAAAAATGCCCACCGGGTGCTTCTCTCTTCAGGAAAAATCTTGCCAGAATTTTTCTTTGCTCCATCTCTGCAAGATTATCTAGCCTTTAGGAAATTATGTAAGGCCTGGCTTTGCCATTTGGCATTTGTTTCAGGGCAAAGAATGATTTAGCTGATCCCCAGGTGGGTATGACTTTTTATTAGGGGCGGGCAACGATTAAAAATTTAAATTGCGAGCAATTATGCGATTAAAATTTTTAATCGTGCGCTTGGTCATGCTCACTCGCGACATGTATTTTGGGCACAATGCCTTTCCAGTTTTTTTTTTACGTTGATCCAAACATCCTTTTAAACAGATGCTCAGCGTGGCTGATTATCCTTCACAACACGCTATTCAAATAGGAGTGGGCAACGATTAAAAATTTTAATCAAAATTAAATCATATGATTAGTCTCACCTCTGGGCTGGATGGCTTGATACTGGTAAATTCCTACTGCATGGAAATTTTTAAAACTGCTGAATATAATGAAAAGTTGCAGACACACACTTACTTCTCACAGCACATTGCTCCCCCTCCCCTCCATACAGGTACCCAGTGCATTTTTTCTAGCAAAAAAGGTGCCAGTACTCAAATGCTAGGCCACCCTTCAAGGGTGGGGTGATCACTGAGGGATCCACCCCACAATAGCCAGGCCCCCTGCAACCAGTCACAGAACCTATGACAAGGCAGAATTGGTGTGTAGAGCCTGAGCTCTTTCATTAAAACTTGGGGTCCATGGGTCAATTTTGGCAGACCGGTACTCAGTACCCCCAAGTACCCCCACAAAAAAAGCCCTGCAGGTACCTACCTTTCTTCTCTCCTGCTGCATCCTTCCCCTGTACATAAAGTGTATCCCCTTCTGCTAGTAAACCTGTTACCCCTGACACAAAGACACCCATTTGTCTCCTCTCCTGCTGCTGACCCCCCCCCCCCCCCCCAGCATACAGCTCCAGCAACCCCCTGCCCCCCACACACACATTTATCTTAACATTTATCTGGCTCTTCATAGGGTCTCCAGCAGCGATTCCCACATGCTATTTGCAACTGACGCCGATGCTTTCCCTCTGCTACATTATGGCAGGGGCATAGCTACATGGGGCCACGGGGGCATGGGCCCCCACAAATTACGCCCATCGCCGGCCGTCCCCCCGCCCCGCCGCCGCATCAGGTACCTTGTTTTCTTCAGCGCCAGTCGACTCCACGCCTTCGTTGTGGGATCATCTGTTTCTGACGCCTTACGTCCTGCACCGTGCATGTAGCCCCGTGCAGGACGTAAGGCGTCAGAAACAGATGATCCCACAACAAAGGCGCCGGAGTCGACTGGCGCTGAAGAAGACTCTTTGGCTGGCGGGGATTGGGGACCCCCGCCAGCAAACAAGGTATCTGATGCGGCGGCGGGGCAGGGGGCGGGCGGGCAGTTGAGGTTGCGGCGGTGGTCCAAAGTGGCGGCAGGGGGGTTTGGGTTTGCGGCAGCAGGGGGGTCCAAAGTGGCGGGGGGGGCGGCTAAACAGTGCCCCCCCCACCTCCGGCTCTGGCCCTCCCTCCCGCCGAGGTCTGGCTACGCCCCTGCATTATGGCAAGGTGAAATAGGATAGGCAGGGGAGAGAAAGCAATGCTGAACAACAGACAAGGGTTAAAAATTTAGATCATGATTTAAAAATGTAATCGTAGTTAAAATTTTTAAAACATTTTTGCATTAATAGTGCACTGAATGCCAACCCCTACTTTTTATAGTTAGCGATGGAAGGCTGAGGCACCCTATACCAAGATTTTTCATAATAGAGCCCATGAGGGAGTCTAAAGGGCGCTGTCACTTCCCCTTGAGGATTCTCCCTCACAGTGTCAGAACCACCTTAAGATCCATAGTCCCACCCATTGGAGGGGTGGAGCCAGGAGAGCAGGAACTAGGAAGTATAAAAGCTCAGGGCACAGCTAGGTTAAGGAGGCCCAGGGGGAAGCAGCAACGCCCAACCGCATTTGCATCCACCACCTAGGTATGAACTGCAATCGCTACAGTCAGGTAGTGACTTGGAGCCTTGCACTTTGGTACCTTTGACCCAGCGGGTAGCAAGCCAGCCTCAGTGAGCTGCTAGCAATTATGCTGGTAACTCTGGGGACAAAAAGTACAGAAGACCCAAAGCTTCGCAGGGATAAAGGCGCTCCGGAGACAGCGAAGATGACTCAAAACAAGCGATGATATGATGATGCAACAAACACTTTGTAGGTGTGCGTCCAGTGATGTCATATGGAGTTTCCTTTTTATATATAACATAATATAACTCTTCCTCTCCACGATTCCCAAATGTGTCTAACACATGAACCTTATTCTACCACAACATTCACTTTATATTTGTTCTTTATCGGACTTGGCGAACGCCTTTACGATATTATGATAATAAATAAATGATGCTGTATGATCTTGAAAGTTTATTAAACAGTGACAAAGACTCGACACGGCCGTGTTTCGGTCCTATGGCCTGCCTCAGGAGTCTTCTTAAATTATGTAGCAAAATCTGTCGGTGTCACTTTCTGTAATGTAGAATTCCTAGTTTCGTTTGAAATAATAGTGTCAAAAAGGCGGGAAGCAGTGGAAATAGCCCCTTGCCCGTTCAAACAAACTCACTTGAAATGGACTCTCAGCTCATGACACCTAGTCTGTGGTTCAGAGGAACGCACTACTATTTCAAATGAAACTAGGAATTCTACATTACAGAAAGTGACACCGACAGATTTTGCTACGTAATTTAAGAAGACTCCTGAGGCAGGCCATAGGGCTGAAACACAGCCGTGTCGAGTCTTTGTCGCTGTTTAATAAACTTCCAAGATCATACAGCGTCATCGTATCATCCCTTGTTTTGAGTCATCTTCGCTGTCTCCTGAGGGTAACTCGGGGGAGTCAGAACGGAGCCCAGCAGTGTATGTTGCATACTGTGGCCCTCAGGAGCAGGCCACAGAGGAACACTCTTGTACAGAAGGACTTGTTTTTTGTTCACCTTTCTTCCCCACCTGGGAATTGAACTGGACCCCTACCTAAAATATTATTTTGTTCACCTTAGCCTGCTGTGTGGCTCCAGTTTATCCTGGCTCCAGGGCCTGCCCTCATTCACATTACCACAGAGTCCTTCTGTGCCCGCATCCTAACAGTGGAGGATTTCCAACTTACCCAGTCGATGGTTCTTCCAGCCTTCTTTTCATGGTCAACACATCCACATGGCCTTAGACAATTTGAATTACATGCATGTTATAGACTATGTGGAGTGGATTGAAAATCTTTCTTAAAAGTCCAGGAATTTCTTTTGATTCCAGTAGACTTGGAAATATCACGGTAAATGCACTTTGTCTAATCAGATAACACACCCGCATCTCTTCCTGTTTGAATATGGAAGGATTTATGTTTGTTCAAGAAATTTGCTATACCGCTGTACTATACAGATCGCAGTGGTTTACACACACAAAAAAAAGATAAAACACACCAAACAGAAAAGAATGCCATTTAAAAATAGGATAGACCTACAGTAATCAATTTTAAAAGTAGAAAAGCATTCATACAACCAAATAAAATAGTATTCAAAGAATTTCCTACAGAGAATGGTCAAAGCAGCTGTACAAACTCAGACATCTACAAGCCAAAGACATGAGTAAAATAAATATGGGGCTGATATTTAGACTACGGGAGGGAGCTTGGCTAAGTCCCGCGGTCGGTGGTCAGCCCAGATATTCAATGCCGGGCCATTTCTGGAGACTGGCATTGAAAATCCGGTTTATTTTTAGCGGTTTAAAGTTAACCAGCTAAGTCAGTATTCAGAGATAATCGGTTAACTTTAAACTGGCTAAAAATATACCAGCTATTTCAGCGACCCGATGTGGCCACTTACACAAACTTGCTATGCATTGAATATTCGGGGATAGCCGGCTATATCGCGCACGATAGCTGGTTATCTCCTAGCTACTAACCGGCTATCCTCCGCTGAATATCACCGGATATCCGGTTAAGTGCCATTTAACCAGCCAGGTGCCGTTCCTTTTCTGTTAAATGGTTTTGAATATTGGGAGGTATGTTTTCAACAGAGTCTTAAACTTTATTAAGGATGCCTCGGCCTAGGGGCGGACTGACCAGGCAACCGGGCAGTATCCAAGCGCCCAGAGGCTCTGCCCGGTTGCCCGCCACCGCACACTACAGCCCCCAAGGGGGGCCCTGGTGGTCTAGTGGCCGCTGCCGCTATTCTCCCTGGTTGCACTGCTGTATTTAATAAAATGGCTGCAGAGACTCCCACGGTAGTCTCATGAGAGGCAAGGCTACCGTGGGAAGTCTTGGCAGCCATTTTGTAAACACGGCGCCTCTCCGGGCGGAGCAGAGGCAGTGGGTGGGCAGGAATGAGGAGATTTATTTCCTGTCCCCGAAGAAGCCACAGTCACTAGAACACCAGGGCCCTTCAAGGTAGGGGGGATAGCGGTGGGAGGGAGGTAGCACGGTGGGGTTGGGGGCACTGGGCAGCAGCAGCATGGTGGGGGGGGGGGGGGGCAGAGTACTCTCGTTCCGCCTCTGCCTCGGCCCAAAGCTGAACAGGTAAATGATTCCAAGGACTTGGAATCTGCCAAAAAAGCAGTCTGATGGGTAATCTTCCAATGGATATCTCAAAAATATACACTATGGGAAAACAAACTGGACTATCGTCAATGCTACTAATCACCACCAACCTGTATAATCTATATATATAAAAGGCACCACTGAAGCCTCCAGCCGGAAGTGTGAAGCGCCAGAGATATCCGGTTTCCCCATGAGTGAAGGAAAACAGCACAGCACGAAACAGTGAAGGACTCAGAGGGGGGAGGGGAGAGAGAGAGGGCAGAGGGCAGGGACACACACACTCCCACATGCACACTCTGAAGAAAACCTTGCTAGCCCCCGTTTCATTTGCATCAGAAACGGGTTTTTTTTTTACTAGTAAGCTTATAATCTCTCACTGCTACATCAAGAGCATTTTAATCAATACATAAAAGAAACCTCAAAGCTTCCCAGCGAGGTCCTTCAATTTTGAAGTACAGTACCAGGACCGGACACACCTCGAGTGTATGTGGAGCGAGATTATATCATTGGCTTCTATAATATTTAAAGGGATAGAAAAAAAAAGAACCAATGCAAAAAAGCTCCTACTGAGGAGAAAAAGAAAGTCCCCCTAAATCTCTTTAAGATACTGTATCGGTGAGAGAACGAATATGTAGTAACTAAAAATATGCTTGATTATATTGTTGGTTATGAATGGTTGTCCATTGTTGATGTATCTTTTAGTATGGATGTTTTAGTTTGCTATGCTGCTCTATCATTAATGGATTTCCTATATGTTTTTTTTTTAACGTAATATTTTATTATAAGATGTAAACCGTTCTGTTTTGTGAATGCAATAAGAAACGGTATAGTAAATAAATAAACGATAAATGCTTTAATTCCTAAATAAAATCAAATGGCGTTTATACTCTGTTAGGCGTGCATTGAACAAACTTAATAGAGGACGGTGCACCGATAAGTACTTATCTAACAGGAGAACGGTGTAAATTTCAATCTTCTTCACCCGTATCTTCTTCTTCTAATACCTCCCAATAACTTTCAACCATGTCGCCATCCCATCTCTTCTTCTTTGTTGTGCATTACTTTGCCGTTATTAACTTATGCCAAAAAAACTCTTCAAGCAAATAATCTTCAAAATTGAAGGACCTCACTGGGAAGCTTTGAGATTTCTTTTATTTATTGATTAAAAAATTCTAAGCTTCTTATACAGACTGGTGGTGATTAGTAGCATTGACGATAGTCCAGTTTGTTTTCCCATAGTGTATATTTTTGAGATAGCCATTGGAAGATTACCCATCAGACTGCTTTTTTGGCAGATTCTAAGTCCATACTAACAGGAGGCATCATCATTATAAAATCTGTCAAAGACCATAGCAGGTACATAAGGGACTGCAGTACCTGCCACATTTTGAGGGCACATGTTAATAAGAGGCCTTATGGGCTAGCACCAATAATTTAAAATTAGGACTCCATTTTGATTAAAATTTTAATCACGAATTTAAAGGTATGGGGGGGGGGTCCCCCACCTCAGGTCCTTGTGGCTCTGGGCAAGTCATTTAACCTTCCATCGCCCGGAGTCACAAGAAAACTTCAGCGGGAAGGGGGAAAATTAACGTACATTTAATCGCGCGATTAATCGCAATTACAAATTTTGATCGAAATGCATTCCTAAATAAATTAAAGAATGAAAAGTAATGAAAAGATAAGAAATACAAAATACAGATTGAAAAAAAATTACAAATTAAAGAATCTAAAACACAATGCAGAATAGCTATAAACAGCCTTACAGTTTTCACAGAATACTATAATGCCTCTGTATCGCTCCAGAATGTTGCTACAGTTTGGGTTTCTGTCAGGTACTTGTGTCCTGGATTGGTCACTGTTGGAAACAGGACACTGGGCTAGATGGACCATTGGTCTGACCCAGTATGGCTGTTCTTATGTTCTGTTTCAGAAATGCAGCCTTACTTAAAATTTATCTGACAACGGATTGGAAAGCAGTGTCTAGTGAATCAACAAAGGTGTAACCCTATCATAATTTTTGGCACTCCTCGGAAGCCGGAAGGCAGTATTTTGCAGTGACTGCAACTTTCTTAAATTTGATGCAGACACACCCGCATAAACCATGCTAGCATAATCAATACGTGATAACAAGAAAGCATGATCGTAAAAGACGTAATACTTTTATCACTGAAGATATCTGTTCTGGAAAAGGAAGTCAACCATTAATTAATACTCCCAGATATTTAAATGTAATTAAAAGCTGCTTCCCAAGTAACATTAAATTCAGAGTTGGGAGTGTCAGAGCCATGACCTGGTTAAAATGGCTTGTTTCCGAGAAAACAGATCATTCGTCCACTGACGTTCTGCTCGTATTTTTTTATCCACTCATGAGCACTGTTATCCCATCTGTTCTTGGAGAAAGGAAAGTAGTTTATTTGTAATAGGTTTTCTCCAAAGACCACAGGTATTAGTGCAGGCAAACCTCTCCGTGGAGTTGTGTTCTCCAGGTTATAGTATATACAGTGTATTTTTTTCTAGCAAAAAAGATGCCAGTACTCAAATGCCAGGCCACCCTTTATGGATGGGGTGATCACTGAGAGATCCACCTCACAGTAGCCAGGCCCCCTGCAACTAATCACAGAATTAATGAAAAGGCAGAATTGGTGTGTAGAGTCTGAGCTCTTTCATTAAAACTTGGGGACCATGGGTCAATTTTAGCAGACAATGGAAAAGGTGCCGGTACTCAGTACTCCCAAGTACCCCCTCAAAAAAAGCCCTAAGTATATATCAAATGAGGAATCCTGTACAAATGTTGCAAGGTGTCGTATTCTGCTCCTGCTCAATACACAGTAGGTCTGAAAGCTGTGGAAACTTTGTAGTCACTGCTCCAGCCCAGGCTCCATCTGATGGTATTGCCTCTAGGTTTATGGTTTATTTAAAATTTCCTATACCTCCCTTCTTGTGAACAGGGCCGTTTACATCATACGTCAGGACTAATATATCCTGCTGTCCTCGGAGAACACGATACAGTGAAGCAACTTTACTGTTTGTACATTGTGTGCAGCCTTTCTTGGTTGCTTGTGATCCATGGATTGGATTAATCAATAAAACAAATATTGGTCTTAACTAGATTGTATGCAGGGACTGTCTCCTATATCTATCTGTTCAGTGCTGCATATGTCTACAAGTGCTTTAGTAGCAGTGGTAAAGTACAGGGACAGGAGAGAATATAAAGTGAAGGAACGGACATGTGGGAAGCAAACAGAAAGAGAATTGGGGAGAGGGGCTGCTCAAAAAAACAAAAGTCCAGGCCAATATGAAGATGTTCAAGAATAGTTAAGGAGATCTCCACTGCTGAATAACAAGGTTCTACGTGCTGCTTCAGGGGCCAGTAATAATGGTCAAGTGGTAGATGGTAGATAGGAGGTGGATGACAGTGGGAAGATGGTAGGTGATAAAGAACTAGAGAAAAGTGATAAGATGGAAGAAGGTAGAAATGAGATGATAGAGGATGTGAAGGTGAAGGGTAGATGGTAGAGGACAGTTACAGGTGGTAGGTAGTAGAGGAAAAGATAACAGAAGATTGTTAGTAGGTAGAGTTTATAGGGCAGGTGATAAGAGGATTCAGCAGCTGGCAAAGGGCATGAGGCATCTTATAGATGGTGGAGGATGGGGCAGGTGGTAGGCAATAGAGGTTGGTTGAGGAAGTAGACATTTGGTGGTAGAGAATATGGGATAGATGGTAGATGATCAGGTCGTAAAGAATGGGGCAGATGCTAGAGGGCAGGAGGCATGTGATAAAGATGGTTGAGGATGGGCATGTGGTTGGTGGCAGTGGATGGGGTGGGGTAAATGGTAGAGGGCAAGACAGGTGTTAAGTAGTAGCGAATAGTTTGGCAGATGATTGTTAGTAGGTAATAGAGGTTATGGGGCACATGATAGAGGATGTGAGGGGAAGGGTAGATGGTAGAGCATTGGGAGGGGAGTAGAGGATAGAAGGCACATGATAGATTGTTGAGGATGGGAGTGTGCGGTAGGTAGATGTGGATTGTGGTGAGAATAAATGGTAGATAATGGGGGAGGTGGTAGTAGAGGACAAGTGAGTAGGTAGTAGAAATTTTATGGCAAGGGATGTGGGGTAGACAGTAGATGGTAAAGGGTGGAGTATATGGTAGAGAATGGGAGGTGGATGGTAGATATAGAGGATGGGGCAGGTGGTAGACGATGTGGGATACACAGATGTAGAAGATGGGTGATCAGATGGCAGAGGACAGAGGAATGTGATAAGTGGTAGAGGCCCAGGTGGATGTTAGGTAGTAGCTGATGGAGTGCAGATGGTCCGTATTAGGTGGCATTTGGTAGATGGATAGGTGGAAGGGAATGGTTACAGATTTGCCAAGCAGGGAAAGATTATGCCATAAAAGAAAAGTCATGAAGTGATGCAAATTATCTCATTATCATTCTCTTTGTCTTCTGTGCCAGCGTTTGGTGCCATCCTGCAGGGAAGTCTCTTTGGCATGGCAGGACTGCTGCCTGCGAGTTACACGACGCCAATCATGAGTGGACAAGGACTGGCGGGGACCTTCGCTGCTTTTGCGATGATCTGTGCCATCACAAGTGAGTAAGACCCTTCACCACGACACCGTCACCATTGGCTGTGAGCAACTGCCCTCTGACACTGAACCTATCCTCTGAAAATAAGGCCCCCTTGCTTTGGTACTGCAAATGAGTAGCATGGTACTCACTGGTAATGACATCATTCATCCCAGCGCTGCTGCAGCCCTCCTCAGTGAACGCCCCTCGCTCTGGTACTCTTCTCATCATCAGAGGCCCCCTCTACCTCCACCACTGATTTGTCCCCTAGTAATTTCTCACTCCAGCGATACCCCTCTCCCCTGATTATATCACCCCATTGGCTTCTTTGCCCGTTCACTTACCCATTCTCTGCTTCCTGCAGGTGGATCGGAATTGGAAGAGAGTGCCTTTGGTTACTTCATTACTGCCTGTGTTGTCATTCTTCTGGCTATAGTGGCTTATATCGCTCTCCCAAAACTGGTGAGTGATCTTTACTCCCATGGAGACCTGAATGCTCACATTATTCTTCACAGGGAATCCCTGACTCTCCTGAGGGGGAAAGCAGGGTGATTGAGGGCTACAGTATAAGTTTTCCCTTGGTAATATGCAGTGCCCAAGGTTGCCAGCTTGGAATCTTTCAAAAACATTCCATGGAGAGTTTTGAGCAAGAATGAGTTTAAAAATGGTAACTCTGTTGACTGGGTTAGTCGCATATTGAGTGCTGTGCGTTTGGAAACTCAGGGGCCCTTTTACTAAGCCGCGTAGGTGTTTACGTACGTCCTACATGCGTCAGTGTGGAGTTACCGCCCGGCTACCGCATGACCCGGACGGTAATTTCGTTTCCTGCACGCGGCGGAAACCAGGCGGTAATGGTCATTCTATGTTCATAGACAATTGCCGCACGGTTACCGCGTGAGACCTTACCGCTAAGTCAATGGGTGGCGGTAAGGTCTCAGACCAAAAAATGGATGTGCACCATTTTTTATTTTGCCGCACGTCCATTTTCAGCAAAAATTTTAAATAAGGCCTTTTTTTACAGGCGCGCCGAAAAATGGATCTGCACGCGGCCAGAACACGCGCCTACACTAGCGCAGCCCATTTTTTTCAGCTCATCATAGCAAAAGGACCCCTCATTACATTGTGTTAATTCGGGTGTGTTATGGCTTTGTGCTAGTTAAATTATTTAGAGCCTGATTTTTAAAGAATTCATGATCGTAACTTTGGGAATTATTCTTATAAATTAAGCTTCTTTGAAAATTTGCTAGGGCCGAGTGCATAAATTTATACTCAAAATTTCACTAAAACTGTCAAATTTAGGAGCCTAAAAAGTAGGTGGCAATGGGGCCAGATTTTGGGTAGGGAAAAAAGTTAAAGAGCTTTCCATGTGGGGCTGCAACATTGCTGACCAGGTGTGTGTCAATGACATCCATCCCCACCAGCATGCATACACCACTACCTTCTCGTACAAGAGTACACAGCTATGGAACGCACTACCCACAGCCCTGAAAACCAGGGATGATCTAAATAACTTTCGCAAATCTTTGAAGACGCATCTCTTCAACAAAGCCTACAGAGAGAACCCTTAACGACACAAAATCACCACAACAACCCACCCAGATATCAAAATACACCTCTTACACTACCCTGTCTAACACCGTCTTCTCTAATTCCTCATCCAACCTCTGCTTATTACCGATTGTATCTAAGATCCTGTCATGACTATGTCATAACAACACTCTGTAAGCCACATTGAGCCTGCAAATAAGATCCTGTCATGACTATGTCATAACAACACTCTGTAAGCCACATTGAGCCTGCAAATAGGTGGGAAAATGTGGGGTACAAATGCAATAAATAATAATAAAACTTTTCATTGGAAAGGTAACATAGTAACATAGTAAATGACAGCAGAAAAAGACCTGCATGGTCCATCCAGTCTGCCCAACAAGATAAACTCATATGTTTATACCTTACCTTGATTTGTACCTGCCTTTTTCAGGGCACAGACCGTATAAGTCTGCCCTCCACTATCCTCGCCTCCCAACCACCAACCCCTCTTCCCCCCACCGGCTCCGCCACCCAATTTCGGCTAAGCTCCAGAGGATCCATTCCTTCTGCACAGGATTCCTTTATGCATATCCCACGCATGTTTGAATTCCGTTACCGTTTTCATCTCTACCACCTCCCGCGGGAGGGCATTCCAAGCATCCACCTCTCCTCAAGGAAGTTGGCATTTCCAAATGCATTCTCTCTGTCTATTGAGAAATGTTTTGTCCTTCAAGCTGGGCTCTTCCCTCCCCCCCCCCCCCCCCCCCACATCATTTTCCTCTTTCTGTCCTGAACTTGGGTAGAGAAGCAGAGAGTAGTAGAAAACAGAAAGACAATGGGAGCTGCCCCAGAGTTCTCCAGGGGCCACCACTGGCCCCTGGGCCTTGCATTGAAGAACACTGCAATGAGACATTGAGAAGGGGGGGGGGGGGAATCTTTCTAACTGTCTTCTGTTGACAGCTCCAGTTGTTCTTGCTTCACATTGGAAACGTCAGGAGGTTCCCTCGGAAGAGAGCAGGTGGTCAAAGATCTGGGCCATAGTTGACGATGCCACCTTTTTTGGTAGAGGGTGGAAAGAGAACGTCTGTTTGAATGATGGCATGGATGCATTTCACTGTGCCCCTGATAGAGCCCAATCCCCTGTGAAATACATAAGTCACTTGCCATGTTTGACAGCTGTGCGGAGGGAGTGGAAGCCCAGCAGGAGAGACAATACGCACTGCTCATCTGAACACAAGACATACAGCTGATTCAGCTTTTTCTGCACAGCGCAGGCAGGATGACACTTCATGTTCATATCTGGCTACCATCTCATTTCACTAATCACTAACCTCTAATTCTGAGAGGGACAGGGCTCGGTGGAGGTTTAAATCTCTCTCTCTCTCTCTCTCTCCTTCAAAAGGCTGAATTTGTTAGCAAGGTCACAGAGGCTGTGAAAGAAATTGGACCCCATCACCCACAGAGGAATGCAGTCCATTACTAAAATGTGAAATACTGAAAGTGGTAATCAGAGGCAAAATTATAAGGTGAAGCAGTCTTTTGCAAAAAAAAACCAAAACAAAACATGGCACTGCAGGGAGTGCAAGTTAGTGAGATGGATCAGGGAGCAGGAGGAGAAACCTAAGGAAGACTGCTCTGATAACACAGTGAGCTGTCCAGGGCTCTGCCCTGCCTAAAAACTATAAAAAATTGCTTAAATCAAAACAATCTCTTTACTGAGCAAACATTACTTGGGGGGGTGATTGTATCTGATGACCTTAAGGTGGCCAAACAGGTAGAAAAGGTGACATTCAAAGCCAGAAGGATGCTGGGGTGCATAAGGAGATGGATGACCAGCAGGAATAAAGAGAAGATAGTGCCCTTGTACAAGTCTCTGGTGAGGCCCCATTTAGAATATACTGTGTGCAATTCTGGAGACCACAATTATGGAAAGATATAATCAGGATGGAGTCGGTCCAGAGGGCAGCTACAAAATTAGTCAGCAGTCTCGGTAATAAAACAACAGCTCATGAACCTCTTCAACGCTGGAAGAGAGGGAATACGATAAAGACATTTAAATACCTCGGTGGCGTTAATGTACAGGAGGTGAGCCTTTTTCAATTGAAGGAAGACCCTGGAATGAGAGGGCGTAGGATGAAGTTAAGGTGAAAACGAACCTGCCGATTGAAAAGAGCTAATCCAACAGAGAATATTGTCATCAACACGGGCTTAGATAAAACTGAAACGATAAAAAAGAACAGTGATAATAACATGTAGACTCTGGAAATAATGGTCAGCCATGGATTATCACGAGCATATACTGACGATTCCATGGTGCTGATGCTTCAAAAAAATATAGACTAAATAATCCACGGATCACAACCCTCTCTTTTTAATGCTTAACAACCTACGGGGAATAACAAACATGGCTCTCGCAAATAAAGTGCCAAAGACACTGTGGAACATAAGAACATAAGAGTAGCCATACTGGGTCAGACCAGTGGTCCATCTAGCCCAGTATCCTGTTTTCCAAACAGTGGCCAAGCCAGGTCACAAGCACCTGTCAGAAACCCAAATCGTGGCAACATTCCATGTAGGAACCCCAAAGAACAGCAAGATTCTGGAATCCTAAAGAGTGACAAGGTTCCATGCAGAATCTCAAAGAGTAGCAACATTCCATTAGAACCCCAAAGAATAGCAAGATTCTGGAATCCTAAAGAGTGACAAGGTTCCATGCAGAATCTCAAAGAGTAGCAACATTCCATTAGAACCCCAAAGAATAGCAAGATTCTGGAATCCTAAAGAGTGACAAGGTTCCATGCAGAATCTCAAAGAGTAGCAACATTCCATGTAGAACCCCAAAGAATAGCAAGATTCTGGAATCCTAAAGAGTGACAAGGTTCCATGCAGAATCTCAAAGAGTAACAACATTCCATGTAGAACCCCAAAGAATCGCAAGATTCTGGAATCCTAAAGAGTGACAAGATTCCATGCAGAGTGTCAGAGTAGCAACATTCCATACTACAAATCCCAGGGCAAGCAGTTGCTTCCCATGTCTGCCTCAATAGCAGACTATGGATTTTTCCTCCAGGAATTTGTCCAAACCTTTTTTAAACCCAGATACGCTAACCGTTGTTACCACATCCTCCGGTGAAGAGTTCCAGAGCTTAACTATTCGTTGAGCGAAAAAAATATTTCCTTCTATTTGTTTTAAAAGTATTTCCATGTAACTTCCTTGAGTGTCCCCTAGTCTTTGTACTTTCGGAACGAGTAAAAAATCGATTTACTTCTACTCGTTCAACACCACTCAGGATTTTGCAGACATCTCCCCTCATCCATCTCGTTTCCAAGCTGAAGAACCCAAACCTCTTTAGCCTTTCCTCATACGAGAGGAGTTCCATCCCCCTTATCATTTTGGTTGCTCTTCTTTGAACCTTTTCTAATTCCGCTGTATCTTTTTTGAGATACAGCGACCAGAACTGAACACAATACTCAAGGTGTGGACACACCATGGAGTGATACAGAGGCATTATAGTCTTTTTGGTCTTATTCACCCAAGAGTTCTTACATATACTCTAGAGAGTTCCCTTAAAGTATAAGTACACTGTACCTGCAGCACTAACAGTTTTGAAAATCAGCTGATGAATAACTATGAGCTGAGGTGTTTGAGGACCAGACCCTGAAGCATGTTCCCAAAACAAAGACCATGTCGGTGTGGGTCTGTTTATGCTTGATTAAATCTGCTAATAAAGCTAAGTAGCTTTTACTTCTTAAAAAAATGAAAAAATTTTAAAATTATAAAAAAAGTTGGAAAACCAGTGACGATTGTTGTGAGCCTCTGGGCAGTGACCCAGTGTGAAACGAGTGACTGCTGAGATCTGTGGGATAATTTCCACAACTTTTAACAGTTTTGAACTTATTTGACAAACCAGTGCAGGGTTTTTTCTGTCGCTTGGACTGATTGCCCCCACCTACATTGATGCAACAGGGCCAACCGACACAAAAGGCCCCCAAAGCGGCAGAATCCGTACCGCCACATTGCCGCACTCCAATCTCCTGGTAGTGCCTGCCCCCAATGCACACCGTTTCCGGTGCGTCAGATTTTTTCAATTGTTTTTTTGAGCTGGGGGGCTTGGACAGCGCCATACACTGCCTGGTTACCGCCAAGCTAACACAGGAGCGCTTCCTGCTCCTAAATAGGTGGGCGGCAGGGGCTTCCCCAGGAAATGGCTGTGTGGCAAGAGTTTCACTTACCGTACGGCTATTTCTGTCCACTGTCCGGAATTTCCTTTTTCCGGGTGGCAGTAAAAGTGGCCCATAGTGCGTCATATGTCAATAGTGATGTCACGTCACTCCAAAATTAAAACCCAACCAACCTGAAAGAAAAAAAAAGAAATATTAAAGAAAAAATGCTAAAAAAAAGAGAATGTGAAAAGTAAAACAAAAAATGTTAAAAGGGAAAAAAAAAATAGAACATAGATGACGGTCCAAGGGCTAAGGGAAGAAAAGACTGATCCAACAGCAAGGAGCATCAATCAAAATGGAAGACTGAGTGATTGTAGTAGAAGCAGCGTTGGCTTATCAACTCCAGCAGAACAAAGCGAAACACTCTGAGCCCTGTTTACTAAGCCATGTTATAGGCTCGTCAGTGGCATAGCTACGTGGGGCCACAGGGGCCTGGGCCCCTGTAGATTTGGCCTTGACCCCCCTGCTGATGACCCTCTCGACCCCCCCCTCCCGCCACCAACCCGCTGTCGCCATCACCTACCTTTGCTGGCGGGGGACCCCCAACCCCCACCAGCCGAGGTCATCTTCTTCCTTCGTCCTGTTTCTGAGTCTGACGTCCTGCATGTTGTACGTGCAGGACGTCAGACTCACAAAAACAGAACGAAGCCTTGGAGATCAGCCAGCGAGGTCCTCCTCTTCCGGCGCAAGGCTTCGTCCTGTTTCTGTGAGTCTGACGTCCTGCACGTACAACATGCAGGACGTCAGACTCAGAAACAGGACGAAGGAAGAAGACGACCTCGGCTGGCGGGGGTTACAAGATTCTGGAATCCCAATTAGTAGCAACATTCCATATAGAACCCCAAAGAGTAACATAGAGGGGCATAATCGAACGGCGCCGGCCATCTATATGGCCGGCGCCGCAAACAGCAGTCCCAAACTATATTATCGAAAAAGATGGGCGGCCATCTTTCATTTTGATAATACGGTTCGGGCCGGCCAAATGTTTGAGATGGCCGGCATTGGTTTTCGCCGATAATGGAAACCGATGCCGGTCATCTCAAACCCAGCCAAATCCAAGGCATTTGGTCATGGGAGGGGCCTGCATTTGTAGTGCACTGGTCCCCCTGACAAGCCAGGACACCAGCCGGGCACCCTAGGGGGCACTGCACTGGACTTGAAAAATTGCTCCCAGGTGCATACCTCCCTTACCTTGGGTGCTGAGCCTCCCCAAAACCCACTCCCCACAACTCTACACCATTACCATAGCCCTTATGGGTGAAGGGGGGCACCTACACGTGGGTACAGTGGGTTTTGAGGGGGGGGGGGGGTTGGAGGGCTTCATAGACCTGCATACTGCTGTCAGGGAGCTGGGGATGACATTTCAGGCTGGCATAAAGGCTGACAAAAAAATATATATATCTTTTTTTTGGGGGTGAGAGGGGGTTAGTGACCACTGGGGGAGTAAGGGGAGGTGATCCCCGATTCCCTCCGGTGGTCATTTGGTCAATTGGGGCATCTTTTTGAAGCTTGGTCCTGAAAAAGAAGGGACCAAGTGAAGCCGGCGAAATGCTCGTCAAGGCCAGCTTTCTTTTTTCCATTATCGGGCGAAGCCAGCCATCTTGTACCACGCTCCCGTCCCGCCCCATCCCGCCTTCGCTACCCTACCAACACGCCCCCTTGAAGTTTGGCCGGCTCTGCGTCAGAAAGCAGTTGGCGCCGGCCAAAATCAGCCTTCGATTATACCGATTTGGCCGGGTTCAGGGGATCGCCGGCCATCTCCCGATTTGTGTCGGAAGATGGCCGGCGATCTCCTTCGTAAATAAGCTGGATAATAACATATAGTAATATAGTAAATGATGACAGATAAAGACCTGTACGGTCCATCCAGTGTGCCCAACAAGATAAACTCATTTACATGGTATGTGATACTTTATATGTATACCCGAGTTTGATTTTGTTTGTCCTTGCCATTCTCAGGGCACAGACCGTAGAAGTCTGCCCAGCACTACTGTTCTACTAAAAGTTCTGAAGATTCTGGAATCCTAAAGAGTTACAAGATTCTGGAATCCCAATTAGTAGCAACATTCCATGTAGAACCTCAAAGAGTAACATAGTAAATGACGGCAGATAAAGACCTTATGGTCCATCCAGTCTGCTCAACAAGATAAACTGATTTTACATGGTATGTGATACTTTATACCTGAGTTTGATTTGTCCTTGCCCTTCTCAGGGCACAGACCGTAGAAGTCTGCCCAGCACTGTTCTTGTACTAAGTTCTGAAGCTAACACCGAAGCCCCTTAAAATTTACACTCCAGCCCATCCTTATCTATTCAGTCACGATCAGGGCGTAGACCGTAGAAGTCTGCCCAGCTCCCGTTTTGTTTCCAATTACCGGCGTCGCCACTCAATCTCCGCTAAGATTCCACGGAACCATTCCTTCTAAACAGGATTCCTTTGTGTTTATCCCACGCATGTTTGAATTCCATTACCGTTTTCATCTCCACCACCTCCCGCGGGAGGGCATTCCAAGCATCCACTACTCTCTCCATGAAAAAATACTTCCTGACATTAGTCCTGAGTCTTCCCCCCTTCAACCTCAATTCATGTCCTCTAGTTCTACCGCCTTCCCGTCATCCGGAAAAGGTTCGTTTGCGGATTAATACCTTTCAAATATTTGAACGTCTGTATCATGTCACCCCTGTTTCTCCTTTCCTCCAGGGTGTACATGTTCAGGTCAGCAAGTCTCTCCTCGTACGTTTTGTAATGCAAACTTAATGTAAGCAAATACAAGACAAGGCATTTGACCATATATCTTAGAATGCTATATTTGCTCAGTTTTCCCTAAGATTATATTCTTTGGCTAGGAGCTTTCTGTCGAAACTTGAGAACTATGACTCTATGTGATTGAGACTAACAGGTGGTTTTTTTTTAATTTCTCATCTGAATGATTTATTGCTGCATAAACAAATTGCCTAAAAAAAAAGAGAGAAAATTGGCTCCCTGGAAAATTATTTTTCAGGGAGGAAGTATGAGATCTTTCATAGCTGAGAAATTAATTAATGCCTTTTGGCTTCCTATGACTAGTAGCAATCAACTCAACTTCTCATATCTAAAAAGAGATACTTCCTTTGGCAATAATGTGCTGGAAGTGGCTGATTGGTATCAGCGTCATTAGCTATTGTTGAAATTCCAAGAGATCGACTTCCTTCCAAATAGAAATATTATCTGTAGATCATATCCATATCAACAAATGGTCATTAAAAAGTGGGTGGGGAAGCATATTTCTCCTGGAAATTGCCCATATAGAACTTGGCAAAGCTGGGCAGCATTCTTGTGCCACTTTATAAATGTTCTTTTCTACTTGTTGGGAAATTCTATCAAAGTTTTTTTTTTTTTTTTTCAGCTAGGGACACAACGAAAAGTGTTGGGAGGATTTCTGAGCATAGGAGGGCCACACATCCGATACGTACTAGTACAATTAACGAAATCAATTGGGGAACATTGCATTCAATGCTTACTGATACCAGGATGCAAATGTTTTATCATAGTAATACCTTAATAGGGTGAATTACAAACAAACATACAAAATCATAAAACATAAAAAAAAAACCTCAAAATAAATACTACTACTATTATAAATCACTTCTATAGCGCTACCAGTCATACGCAACGCTTTACAGTTGAACATGAAGAAGACAGTCCCTGCTCAAAAGAGCTTACAATCTAAATCAGGACAAACAGACAGGACCAAAAAGGATAAGGGAAGGACAGACAGAAGGACACATAAGGATAAGATAAAAGTTACGTCAGGAGTTGAAAGCAGCATCATACAGGTAGGCCTTAGTGTAATCAACTGTAATAGACAACCAGTTAGCTCATTTTCGAAAGAGAAGGGCGCCCATCTTCCGACACAAATCGGGAGATGGGCGTCCTTCTCTCAGGGGCGGCCAAATCGGCATAATCGAAAGTCAATTTTGGCCGGCCTCAACTGCTTTCTGTCACAGGGACGGCCAAAGTTCAAGGGGATGTGTTGGCAGTGTACCAAAGGCGGGACGGGGGCGTGGTTAACAGATGGCCGTCCTCGGACGATAATGGAAAAAAGAAGGGTATCCCTGACGAGCATTTGGCCGACTTGGTCCCTTTTTGTTCATGACAAATCCTCGAAAATGTGCCCAAACTTACCAGATGACCACCGGAGGGAATCGTGGATCACCTCCCCTTACTCCCCCAGTGGTTACCAACCCCCTGCCACCCAAAAAAACTAATTAAAAAATATTTTTTCCAGCCTCTATGCCAGCCTCAAATGTCATACCCAGCTCCCTGACAGCAGTATGCAGGTTCCTGGAGCAGTTTTTAGTGGGTGCAGTGCACTTCAGGCAGGCGGACCCAGGCCCATCTCCCCCCTACTGTTACACTTGTGGTGGTAAATGTGAGCCCTCCAAAACCCACCTGAAACCCACATCTAGGTGCCCCCCTTCACCCTTTAAGGGCTATGGTAATGTTGCACAGTTGTGGGGAGTTGGTTTTGGGGGGCTCAGCACACAAGGTAAGGGAGCTATGCACCTGGGAGCAATTTGTGAAGTCCACTGCAGTGCCCCCTAGGGTGCCCGGATGGTGTCCTGGCATGTGAGAGGGACCAGTGCACTACGAATGCTGGCTCCTCCCATGACCAACGGGTTTGGATTTGACCATTTTTGAGATGGCCGTCCTCGGTTTCCATTATAGGCAAAAACCGAGGCCGGCCATCTCTTAAGGTCGACCTGAATGTTGAGATTTAGCCATCCCTGACCGTATTATCGAAATGAAATTTGGACGCCCAACTTGTTTCAATAATGCGGGTTGCCCCGCCCTTTTGCAGCACCATCCTTAGAGATGGGCGCCCTTATAGATGGGCGCCCCCTTTCGATTATGCCCCTCCAGGTCATCAGTAAACACTCAAATTCAATCATTCGTTCAATCAATCAATCACCACAGGGAGCAGTCACTCACTGTTCCCAGAAGCACTAAGCTGCATAGTCTAACAAATGCCTGCTTCAACAAATTCTTGAATGCCAGAATGTTCGTTTCTTTCCTAAGAAGTAACGGCAGTTTGTTCCACTCAAGCAGGCAAACACAGCGAAGGTGACACCAACGATGATGAAAAAGCGAAGTCCAACGGACTCCTGTAGTTTGCATCAGAAGTTTGCAATGGACTCAACCAGCATCGTGTTTCGGCCACAAAGGCCTGTCTCAGGAGTCCCTGTAGTGTGGAAGTGTTTAACTCCTCAGTGCTAAGTGGTTGGGAGGCGGGGATAGTGGTGGGCAGACTTATACGGTCTGTGCCAGACCTGGTGGTGGGAGGCGGGACTGGTGGTTTGGAGGCGGGGATTGTGCTGGGCAGACTTATACTGTCTGTGCCAGAGCCGGTGGAGGGAGGCGGGGCTGGTGGTTTGAAGGCGGGGATAGTGCTGGGCAGACTTATACGGTCTGTGCCAGAGCCGGTGGAGGGAGGCGGGGCTGGTGGTTTGAAGGCGGGGATAGTGCTGGGCAGACTTATATGGTCTGTGCCCTGAAGAGGACAGGTACAAATCAAAGTAGGGTATACACAAAAAGTAGCACATATGAGTTTATCTTGTTGGGCAGACTGGATGGACCGTGCAGGTCTTTTTCTGCCGTCATCTACTATGTTACCACGTATGCTCTATAACGTCTGAAAACAAATACAGTAATACCTCGGTTTTCGTTGACTTCGGTTATTGTCTGTTTCGATTTTCGTCTATTTTTTCCGTGAAAAATTTGTCTCAGATTTCATTGGCGAGTGCTAATACTACAGTTACATGTAAGTGATTACTGCTTATACAGTATTTGGTGTAATGTGTTTATTTTGCGTTTTTCAGTTAAATGTTCATTTATTCTTTACATTAGTCTTTTATATTCATATGGAAATAATTGCCTCGGATTTCGCCGATTGTTTTCGAACGGATTATCAACGAAAACCGAGGTATCACTGTACACCTAAACACAGATGTATCAACACAGGAGCGCTCACTTCCAAAATGGTTTTGCTCCTGTGTTGATACATCTGTGTTTAGGTGTATTTGTTTTCAGACGTTACAGAGCACTGAGGAGTTAAACACTTCCACAGGGCAGGGCCGCCGAGAGACTGGGCCAGGCCTGGGACAAGGCCGACTCCAGGCCTCCCCCCCCCCACCCAAGGTCGCCGGGCCCACCTGCCACCGGGTCCTCTCTCCGCCACCAGGCCCTCTCTCCTCCCCCGGGCCCTCTGCACTGACCTTAAGCGCCTCACCTTCGAAAGCGCAGCTACAAGCAGCTGCAGACCACTCCTTCCTTCCGTGTCCCGCCCTCGTAGAAGTTACATCAGGCGAGGGCGGGACACGGAAGGAAGGAGTGGTCTGCTGCTGCTTGCTGCGCTTTCGAAGGTGAGGCGCTTAAGTTCAATGCCAAGGAGCGACGGAAGGCAGGCGGACCAGACTGCGCCGGTGGCGCCGTGCCCCCCCCCCCCCCGGAGGCCCGGGCCCGGGGAACTTTGTCCCCCCCCTGTCCCCCCCTCTCGGCGGCCCTGCTACAGGGACTCCTGAGGCAGGCCTTTGTGGCCGAAACACGATGCTGGTTGAGTCCATTGGAAACTTTTGATGCGAACTACCGGAGTCCGTTGTATGTTTTGTTTTTCCATCATCTTTGGTGTCACCTTCGCTGTGTTTTCCTGATTGCTTTGACCTGCACAAGGGTCTTCTGTTCTTCTGTGTTTGTCAAGTTTGTTCCACTCGACAGGACCCTGCTGCTGAGAAAATCCTCCTCCTTGTAAAGTTCAGGCTGAAAGAGCTGGAAATTTGGTACTTCCAACATACAGGAGGCTTCCGAGTGAAGTGTTTGTGCAGGTTTATACCAATGCAAACAGTCAGATAGCGTGATGACTCCTGATACGGACTCTTACGAAGCGTCTGTTCACGCTTTCCAAAAATACTAGGACTAGGGGGCATGTGATGAAACTACAGTGTAGCAAATTTAAAACAAATCGGAGAAAATGTTTCTTCACCCAACGCGTAATTAAACTCTGAAATTCGTTGCCGGAGAACATGGTGAAGGCTGTTAGCTTGGCAGAGTTTAAAAAGGAGTTAGACGATTTTCTAAAGGACAAGTCCATAAACCGCTACTAAATGGACTTGGGGAAAAATCCACAATTCCAGGAATAACATGTATAGAATGTTTGTACGTTTGGGAAGCTCGCCAGGTGCCCTTAACCTGGATTGGCCGCTGTCGTGGACAGGATGCTGGGCTCGATGGAGCCTTGGTCTTTTCCCAGTGTGGCATTACTTACGTATGTACTAAAGTCAGCAGTTAAAACCGGATCCTCTCTGATACAGTCAACCACTGCAGTTTCTTATGAAAAGGCGAAATATGTTCATTCGTAGACAACCCACATAACAGACAAATTGTAGAATTTTGAACTATTTGCAAGACTGAATGCAAGTGGCTGGTAAAACCAATATACTCAATGTTGCAATAGTCGAGTCCTGTCCATACTAGACTCTGTAGTACTTGTTGAAAATCTGTTTGAGAAATTAATGAAATCCCAGACAGAGTCGATCCTCTAGTTAAAATAAAGAAGATTTTTTTTGCATGTATCTTGTCCATCTTTTCCAAAACCCTGAGCAAAATGGGCTCAAACAGCCCAGCAAGCAGGTTGAATGGTTCTGGAGGATAGCTGGGAACCAGAGAAGCCAGGGTTCAAAACCCACTGCCAGAGTTAGCTTGGCAGAGTTAGCTTGGCAGAGTTTAAAAAGGGGTTAGACGGTTTCCTAAAGGACAAGTCCATAAACCGCTACTAAATGGACTTGGGAAAAATCTACAATCCCAGGAATAACATGTATAGAATGTTTGTACGTTTGGGAAGCTGGCCAGGTGCCCTTGGCCTGGATTGGCCGCTGTCGTGGACAGGATGTTGGGCTCGATGTTGTGGCATTACTTATGTGCACCTTGTAATCTTCAGCAAGTAGCACAGGTACCTTTCTTGCAAACATAACACAGCTAATTTTGAAAATACAGGAATAAATTGTTGCTTCCCCAACATAACTCTACCTTCAAAATTCCTCCACAGCCATGCAAACAAAAGTGTCCCTGCTGGAGATGATTTGATAAGCATTTCCATGTGAAGAAAGCATTGTGGAGGCAGAAATAGCCATTCACAAAATTGCCTGGTGTATCTGCATTTCAACTCATACATATGCACCCTGTATATGCAGGGGTTGGTGTGACCCCAGCATCGCCATTGCAGGGTGCGGGATGGAGACTTGTGCTCACAGTTTATAAAATGAATACATAGAATAAAGCAGGAAATGTATGCACACTTCAGCCCAGCTGCATGTCTTTCCCATGCGGTCATAATACTAGGGAAATTATAGGCACATGTTCCCTTTTTCAAACTGGTGAAATTTTCACATGCAAATAGCCATCTGACCCGCCTGAGTAGCCATTTCTAAAGGCAAATATCTTTTGAAAAGTGTCCTGTGAGGGAGTAATTTGATAAATCATTTTCTGTGTGGAATTCCTCTCATATGAGGAAAGGCTAAAGAGGTTAGGGCGCTTCAGCTTGGGAAAGACACGGATGAGGGGAGATATGATTGAGTGGTGGAGAATGAGTAGAAGTAAATCGATTTTTTTTAGTGGTTCCAAAAGTACAAAGACTAAGGAACACTTGAGGAAGTTACATGGAAATACTTTTAAAACAAATAGGAGGAAATATTTTTTCACTCAAAGAACAGTTAAGTTCTGGAACTCATTGCCGGAGGACGTAATAACAGCGGTTAACGTATCTGGGTTTAAAAAAGGTTTGGACAAGTTCCTGGAGGAAAAGTCTATAGTCTGCTATTGAGGCGATAGTTCTCTGGCAACCTGACAGCCTGTTGAATCTTTTCTTGCAGATCCTATGTGTTCTCTTACGTCTTTTCTCCCTATCATTGTTGTATTACTGTTGTGTTACTATTTATTTGTTGTTTTCATGTATGCTGTTATTGAAATAGCAAGAAAAAGATTGAGGGAGGATATTTGCATATTTTATTGACTTTGAAAAGCTTTTGACTCTATATGGAATCCTGACCTCAACCTCCAAGTACTGTAAACTGGAATTGGGGGAAAACCTATGATATAATTAGATTAAGGAATTCATCTATCAATAAACAGATAACTTCAGCTGTGAGTGGAGGAGTGGCCTAGTGGTTAGGGTGGTGGACTTTGGTCCTGGGGAACTGAGGAACTGAGTTCGATTCCCACTTCAGGCACAGGTAGCTCCTTGTGACTCTGGGCAAGTCACTTAACCCTCCATTGCCCCATGTAAGCCGCATTGAGCCTGCCATGAGTGGGAAAGCGCGGGGTAGAAATGTAACAAAAATAAAATAGATACTATTGGAGATTCTACATGGAATGTTGCTACTATTGGAGATTCTACATGGAATGTTGCTATTCCACTAGGCTGCGCAGGCTTCTGTTTCTGTGAGTCTGACGTCCATGTAAGCCGCATTAAGCCTGCCATGAGTGGGAAAGCACAGGGTACAAATGTAACAAAAATAAAATAGATACTATTGGAGATTCTACATGGAATGTTGCTACTATTGGAGATTCTACATGGAATGTTGCTATTCCACTAGCAACATTCCATGTAGAAGGCTGCGTGGCCACATTGGTGATCTGCAAGGGCCGACTTCTACATGGAATGTTGCTAGTGGAATAGCAACATTCCATGTAGAATCTCAAATAGTAGCAATAGTGGAGGAATGGCCTAGTGGTTAGGGTGGTGGACTTTGGTCCTGGGGGGAACTGAGGAACTGAGTTCCATTCCTACTTCAGGCACAGGCAGCTCCTTGTGACTCTGGGCAAGTCACTTAACCCTCCATTGCCCCATGTAAGCCGCATTGAGCCTGCCATGAGTGGAAAAGCGCGGGGTACAAATGTAACAAAAATAAAATAGATACTATTGGAGATTCTACATGGAATGTTGCTATTCCACTAGCAACATTCCATGTAGAAGGCTGCACTGGCTTCTGTTTCTGTGAGTCTGACGTCCTGTCCTGCACGTACGTGCAGGACGTCAGACTCACAGAAGCAGAAGCCTGCGCGGCCACATTGGTGATCTGCAAGGGCCGACTTCTACATTGAATGTTGCTAGTGGAATAGCAACATTCCATGTAGAATCTCAAATAGTAGCAACAGTGGAGGAGTGGCCTAGTGGTTAGGGTGGTGGACTTTGGTCCTGGGGAACTGAGGAACTGAGTTTGATTCCCACTTTAGGCACAGGCAGCTCCTTGTGACTCTGAGAAAGTCACTTAACCTCCATTGCCCCATGTAAGCTGCATTGAGCCTGCCAAGAGTGGGAAAGCGCGGGGTACAAATGTAACAAAAAAAAAAACAAGGGATGAGACAGGGATGTAGGTTAAGCTCATCAATGATCTTCAGCCCCAGGGCTAAAACATGGGTTAATAATTTCCAAACTTGCACAGAAAATGGAGATAATTTTAGAAGTTGCCGTTGGAGGTCGTGGCAGCCATTTTGACTGTGGAGGTGGCATGGGCAGGATTGAGTGGGGATTGCTCATGCCCCCACTCACCACTAGACTACTGGGCTGGTATATAGGCCCATGGGGGGGGGGCTATGGGTGGGTACAGAAGAAGGGCTTTTTCTGTTCGGGGGGGGGAGAGAGAGGTAGTGGGAGATCTTTCAATTTGAGGGGGGAGCCATGGTGGCAGAGGAGGGAGAGGGGGGAAGGGGAGGAATGCTGGAATATAAATTCTTTCACTTAACATCCCCCCCCCCCTTTATATTTTAGGGAAAATGCTATCTTGCTTTGTATTTATATGGGTTTCTATTGGAGTATATATGGCATCTAGCAATTTCCTTTCTATGCAAAATCCGACTTTCTAGTCTGATTTTATGAAGCTCACCCCAGCACATTAGTAATGCCGTTACAGCTTTGGTGGACCATTGGCCAGTGAAAATCTTAGTGAAATGTATTTAAACTAAGATTATCTGTCACCGCATTTTGGCACTACTCTATTTTAACTTTCATGCTTCATAACATCGGCTCTCACAACTCTCCCCTGACGCACGTTTAAGTCTTTCGTCAGGCATGTACTCCATGTGCACACGTATCTTATTACCAAGTCCGTATGTACATCACAACTCCGCCCCCTGGGAAGTTTACATGTATGGCACGTAGTTGGAACGTGTGTACATTATATGTTATATAACATGTCTTATAGTCCACCACGTTCCTTATCAGTTTAAGGCGGGTTTCAGGAACAACTTTCTGGGAATTACAATAAGTACATAAGTAATGCCATACTGGGAAAAGACCAAGGGTCCATCGAGTCCAGCATCCTGTCCACGACAGCAGCCAATCCAGGCCAAGGGCACCTGGCAAGCTTCCCAAACGTACAAACATTCTATACATGTTATTCCTGGAATTGTGGATTTTTCCCCAAGTCCATTTAGTAGCGGTTTATGGACTTGTCCTTTAGGAAACCGTCTAACCCCCTTTTAAACTCTGCCAGTAACACAATACAACATATTCCTTCCTAAACCATAACTAGAATCAAGTTCATGGAACTAAAAAAAATGTTTAAACATTTTTCCTAAACAATGCATAATGTTGGCAACTTCACAAAAGTATGCGAAGTGAATTCCTTGATGAAGCCATCTGATAATAAAGTGAGGCAAAGAAACGTCTAACTTTTAAAGCAGTAGCCTTAGGAAATTGCAAGAAAAATTGGTTTCGTGTATTGGATCTACAAAGAAGATTCACAAGATGCATCATATACAAAGGAGCTGCACCTGACAGAATCTTAAATACCATTACACAGGTTTTGAATAGGATGCGTTCTTTGATTGGCAACCAATGTAATTTCAGAGAGTGTCCGCTCACTGAGTCCTAATGTGTCAGCCCATAGATTAATCTGACCGTCGTATTTTGCATGATCTGCAGTTGGTCTAAAAATAATACTCTGAACAGCCTGTTAGCGCTAAGTTACTGTAATCAAGAGGTCCTTTTCCTAAGCCATGTAGGCGCCTACACGCACCCAACGTGCGTCAATTTGGAGTTCGGTAATTTCATTTTTTACGTGCATCCTTTACGCGCACTGGCAAATAATTTTATTTTCTGCCGCACGGGGACGGTAATCAGCATTTGAACACACGCGTACACCATTACCACCCGGTTAACGCATGAGACCTTCCCGCTGAGTGAACGGGTGGTGGTAAGGTCTCAGGCCCAAAATGGACGTGCGCCAATTTTTATTTTGTCACACGTCCATTAAAGGCGGTTAGCTTAGCAGAGTTTTTGGACGGCTTCCAAGTCCATAGACCATTATTAAATGGACTTGGGGAAATCCACTATTTCTGGGATAAGCAGTATAAAATGTTTTGTACATTTTTGGGATCTGAATCAACATTAATTCAATTCTGTAAAAGTGAGAATAGCTTTTTAGGATCAGGTTCACTCCCCACTAATTTGGAATAACTACTACTACTACTAAACATTTCTAGAGCGCTACTAGGGTTACGCAGCGCTGTACAGTTTAACAAAGAAGGACAGTCCCTGCTCCAAGGAGCTTACAATCTAAAGGATGAAATGTCAAGTTGGGGCAGTCTAGAATAGAGGTGTAGTGGTTAGGTGCCGAAGGCGACATTGAAGAGGTGGGCTTTGAGCAAGGATTTGAAGATGGGCAGGGAGGGGGCCTGGCGTATGGGCTCAGGGAGTTTATTCCAAGCATGGGGTGAGGCGAGACATAAAAAGTGTGTTTCTTAACTATCAAAAGAGCTTTATAGTTATGAATCTGCTCTCTCCATGGATACCCTTGCATGGTAGCAGAAGAGCCACTTTCCATTTCTAAAACATAAGAACATAAGAATAGCCATTCTGGGTCAGATCAATGGTCCATCTAGCCCAGTATCCTGTTTCGAAGAGTGGCCAATCCAGGTCACAAGTACCTGGCAGAACCCCAAATAGTGGAAACATCCCATGTTACCAATCCTGGGGCAAGCAATGGCTTCAAATAACAGACTATGGACTCTTCCTCCAGGAACTTATCCAAACCTTTTTTTAAACCCAGATACGTTACTCTATGCATCCCCTCAGCTTGCAAACCAAGCTCCGCCCAGGGGAATGTCTTTTAACATGTTTGTTAATCAGTGTCTTGTAAGCTAAAGTTGTGACCGGTGGTGGGTAGGTGCTTTGGAAGAAACCCAGTCAGACTTCAGTGCAGAGTTACACAGTTCGTTAGGAATTTTGGTATTCCAGCACATTACAGAATAGTTTAGTGATGATACAGTTAACACAAATTCCTCTTAGTGACTTCATTAGGGGTATCCCCATGTTTGTCGACTGATGATGTGAAAAGATCGCTTCTGATATCTCCAGTTGGTGAGTGCCTTCTAGAAATGAAATAAAAGGGTTAACGCACAGCATCTTATAAATCGGAGGACGTCACCAGCCCCCCCTGTGGCATCAAGTCCATGTGCTGCTGGATATAAAGTTACTGAGGGACACAGCAAACTGTGCTTGATTTAGACAAAATTAAGAACGAGTCAACTTCTTATTCTGGCAGAGCATTTGAAAGTTACGCCCTGTCAAAGGACGGGGATTAAAATAGGCAGTCTGACAGAGCCTGGGGCTCCTCTCAGCAAAGAATGTCAGCCACAGGGCGGCAAAGCGTGACAGGTGTGTAGCATCACACCCTGCTTGGTTCACCAGGGCTGTGCTAGAAATATTCCTAACCCCATATTCAAGCAAGGTGTGTCGTTCGTGCCCAGTGCAGCTCCCTGCCAAGCCATGAAATCACTGAAAAGCAAAAGCAATCTGTGGAGTAAGTTCAAGTCTCCAGCTTCATGTTTTGGTTCTTCCTCTCAGCCAGATATTCACCCCTGGCTCCCTGACCCCCAGGCCCATCAGTTCTCTTGTCTTTCGTTTCAGCAGGGTGGTCTGGCATTTCTAGCTCTCCTTCCCCTCAGGACTCCATCTCCAGGGCTTTAACAAATACCTTTGTATCTGGAAGACCAAAGAGAATCCAGGAGTCGGCCAGGGCTGTTTTCCAGTTTCAAGTTTACTAAAAGCTTGTTATACTGTCTATAAGTAGAACTTTCTAAGCAATATACAATATGTACTTCTCAAAAGAATGAAAAGGAAAGGAACTCCATTATAGTATAGGAAAGGCATAGGCTGGAGGCAGGAGAGGAGTGAGTGGGGATCCTGCCCCCTTAAGGACCCTGCAGCTGTCAAGTAAGGTGGGAGAGATTGGGGGATAAGGCAGTAACCTGTAAGGGGGGGGGTCTACTTTACCGGCGAGTGGGTAGGACTTCATGGCCAACGATATGGATTCAAAGTAGCCATCTTTTTTTTCACAATTTAAAATCCGGGTTGCCTGGAGGGGGCATGGGCAGACATGGACCGTGGTCCACTAGGAAATTTTACAAAAGGGAAATCTTTAAAAGGCCCTACCAGTGTTCCCAGAAGACAGTAGCTAATTCTGTTCAGATATAGTCAACTTTCAAGAGTACTGCAGCTTGCCAAATATTTTCATGAGTTGTGCTACTCCATTTGCATAATAATGAGTTGTTTTGCTTACATTTGCATGCAACACAGTTCATTACTTTTTAACTTGTATTACGGTGTATGTACTTTGTTATCCACACTGGAGACATGTGTTTCTGGATTTGTGTAATGTTCTGAAATAAATGAGACAAGCAATCCCACAAAAGTCAACACAAACAAGCCAAGGAGTGGGAATTACCAGGATGTTGAACCAAGGAAGGTAGAACGAGTCTTTATTGTAAACAATTCACTTAAAAACAGCACATCATAAGGTAAACCAGGCTTCACTGAAGCATGAACTACACCTTCTGTGTTTCATCAGGAGTCCAGGCAAATAGGACCAAATATAACACACAGCAGCAGGAAAATCCAGGCATGCAATCGGTGAACCTATATATGTGGAAGCACACACATAAATACCCCAAGTCTAACAAATCAACTCATACATCTCCTTAGGCTCAAATAATATTTTTTAAATTTTCTCTTAATGCAAGTAAAAACAATTCTACAAAAAAAATTTTTGTATATCAAAATGTGCTCAGTCCGTGCCTGGTGCAACCATTATATCCCCAGGGAGAATATGTGGTCATGTCACAGTTGGAACCATCACTGCACATTCGATGTTCCACCTCCTTAAATGTATGTACATACACCCAAACCTAATGTAAGGCCTTCACCATATATAAGGTAGTATATTAAATTGAAATTATCACATTTTCATATTTGTTGACAAAACATTGCCCAACCTTCTTAGACCCTACTAACTTATTCCTACATTAAATATATGGAGGTACATGCATATTCAGTGACACTAATATAACTATCTCCACAAACAAAACAAACAGATCTGTCCAAAAGAATGCACAGCTAATATTATAATAATCACTTCCCTTAAGGATATCTCGTGCTCTTGTTGGTGCTCAAAACATACTCATACATTCGTCCATTCTTTCTCTCAATTTCAATCCATATTCCCTTTGACTCTGGCCGAGTTTCACACATCTTCATCAGAAAGGGAAATCATAACAAAACCATTATAATCCTATAACGGTCAGCAACCCCGAGTGGGTTCGTATCTGGAACAACCCCCACACACCGGGAAGAGCCGGTGAAGCCAAGTTGCTATTGTAAACAGTCAAATACTGCTGGTGCCGATCGTATTTCTAGATGGACACTTGCGAACCGAGTATCATTGTAGGGAGATACGATGATACTTGGTTTGCAAGTATGCCCGGATTTTCCCAATTCTGTGTGCTTTATTTGGTCCTATTTGCCTGGACTCCTGACGAAGGCATAGGCAGAAACACGAACAGTGTAGAGTCCATGCTTCAGTGAAGCCTTAAGACTTGTACGTTCCTCGGTTCATCACCCTGGTCATTCACACTCCTTGGCTGCCTGAAATAAATGAGTAAATGTAGCAGGACTGGATATTGAGATTCATATGGGAATTTATCTGCTCAACTATCCTCGAGTGAAGAAATTGCTTCAAGGCACACTCAATGGGCCGTTTTAGTCTTTAATTCACTGTTATTTGCTGTACCGTCTCTTCTCCTCCCATACTTCCTCCCTCAGCCCTCACTTCTGCCCCGTTCTCTCCTGTTACTGCATCCTCCGTCCAGACCTCACTTCTCTCCCATGACTGTGTCCTCCAGTTGAAGCTCCCTCCTCTCCCATTACTGCTTCCTCCACCTGGATCTCACTCCTCTCTCATTACTTTGTTTTCCCCACCTTCTACCTCACTGACTCCTCTTCCCCTGTCCTCACCACTCATCCCTTCCCCCACTATTTCCTCTGTCCCCCTTCTCTCCAGTTAAATTCCTCCTCTCTTGCCTTCACCTTTTCCCCCACACTTCTGCTCACACTCTCTACCATTTGCACCTTCTCCCATTATTCCCCTCCTCTCCCCTTCCCTGCCCTGAAGCTACTCCCATTTTCCCCCCTCTCGCTGTTTC
Source organism: Microcaecilia unicolor (assembly GCF_901765095.1). NCBI lineage: Eukaryota > Metazoa > Chordata > Amphibia > Gymnophiona > Siphonopidae > Microcaecilia > Microcaecilia unicolor. The sequence goes on from NC_044033.1 coordinate 8,550,074, forward strand.
TCATGTAACTATGCCTCTCATTACCAACATCCCTCTGTTGCAGGAATTTTTCTGCTACCACGTTACGAAAGAGAAGACTTGCCAAAGCAATGAAGCCAATGCCGAACACGAGACAAAGATAAACCTGATGAACAAAGGTGAGACAGCCATCGTGGGGAGGAGGGGCAGGCAATGTGAGACTTTTCCAGTTTTTCCTGATTGCTTAGCAGCACAACCAGGTTACCCTCCCTGACAGGTAGAGTTCTGGATGACCCACTGGCACAGATCCAGCACAGATTTGCCCTCGCAGACGCCACTCAAGGGTTTCCACCTGCACAGACCTCCCTAATGGCACAGATACGGCACAGATCTCCCTATTGGCACAGGTGTGGTGCAGGGCTCGTCCTCAATATTTATTTATTTGTAACTTGATATACCGCCTTAACTGTCGAACACAACAAAGCAGTTAACAAACGTAAAATATCAAAGAGTAAAAGAAAGGAACTGTAATATTTTGATAGAAAAAGTAATACATACATTTACAAGAGAACCCAGAAAAAATTAGCACAAGCATACCAGTTAAATAAAAAGTCATTCTTCTCACTCTCTCTCCCAGCCTTCTCATTTGCCAGTATAGGCCTGCTTAAATAACCAAGCTTTCAACAGTGATTTAAATTTCTTTATATTGACTTCACCACATAAAGACAAAGGTAGAGAATTGGCAGCCAATGATTATCCTTTGAAGCAGATGTAACATGATCTAATTTACTTAAATGATAGAGGAGGCAAATAGCTGTATTCTGCAATGTCTGAAGTCTTGTAAGCAAAGATTTAGAAATACCTAAATAGAAGCATAGAAACATGACGGCAGATAAAGGCCATATGACCCATCCAGTCAGCCCATCCTCTGTAACCCCTAACTCTTCCTTTTCCTAAGCGATCCCTCATGCTTATCCCATGAACAGTCCTCAACTCCACCACCTCCACCGGGAGGCCATTCCACACCTCCACCACCCTTCCTGTGAAATAATACTTTCTTAGGTTACTCCTAAGCCTATTCCCTCTTAACTTTGTTGTATGACCCCTCATTCCAGAGCTCTCCTTCATTTGAAAAAGGCTCTCTTCCTGTACATAAATGCCTTTGAGATATTTAAACGTTTCTATCATGTCTCCTCTCTTCCAGCACACACATAAGTACATAAGTACATAAGTACATAAGTAGTGCCATACTGGGAAAGACCAAAGGTCCATCTAGCCCAGCATCCTGTCACCGACAGTGGCCAATCCAGGTCAAGGGCACCTGGCACGCTCCCCAAACGTAAAAACATTCCAGACAAGTTATACCTAAAAATGCGGAATTTTTCCAAGTCCATTTAATAGCGGTCTATGGACTTGTCCTTTAGGAATCTATCTAACCCCTTTTTAAACTCCGTCAAGCTAACCGCCCGTACCACGTTCTCCGGCAACGAATTCCAGAGTCTAATTACATGTTGGGTGAAGAAAAATTTTCTCCGATTCGTTTTAAATTTACCACACTGTAGCTTCAACTCATGCCCTCTAGTCCTAGTATTTTTGGATAGCGTGAACAGTCGCTTCACATCCACCCGATCCATTCCACTCATTATTTTATACACTTCTATCATATCTCCCCTCAGCCGTCTCTTCTCCAAGCTGAAAAGCCCTAGCCTTCTCAGCCTCTCTTCATAGGAAAGTCGTCCCATCCCCACTATCATTTTCGTCGCCCTTCGCTGTACCTTTTCCAATTCTACTATATCTTTTTTGAGATACGGAGACCAGTACTGAACACAATACTCCAGGTGCGGTCGCACCATGGAGCGATACAACGGCATTATAACATCCGCACACCTGGACTCCATACCCTTCCTAATAACACCCAACATTCTATTCGCTTTCCTAGCCGCAGCAGCACACTGAGCAGAAGGTTTCAGCGTATCATCGACGACGACACCCAGATCCCTTTCTTGATCCGTAACTCCTAACGCGGAACCTTGCAAGACGTAGCTATAATTCGGGTTCCTCTTACCCACATGATTCGGGTTCCTCTTACCCACATGTTGAGGTTCATAAGCCTGTCCCTATAAATTTTGCATTCAAGACCACTTACTAATTTCGCAGCCGCCCTCTGGACCGACTCCATCCTGTTTATATCTTTCCGTAGGTGCGGTCTCCAGAACTGCACACAGTACTCCAAATGGGGCCTCACCAGGGACTTATACAATGACACTATCACCTCCTTTTTCCTGCTGGTCATGCCTCTTTTTATGCATCCAAGCATCCTTCTGGCTTTGACCATCGCGTTTTCTACCTGTTTGGAAGCTTTAAGCTCATCAGACACAATCACCCCCAAGTCCCACTCTTCCTTCGTACACTGAAGCACTTCACCCCCTATACTGTACCGTTCCCTCGGATGATATTACAGTAGTCCAGATGAGTCACCTAAAGAGAGAGAATTAGAGAATGAAACGTATCATGCTCAAAGAACAACTGAACTGATCTCCATTGACGCAATAGAACGAACTGTGATTTACATAAAGCAGAAACCTGTGGCTCAAATGAAAGACTAGAATCCAGAGATACACAACTAAATATCGGAAGCTTGATACCGGAGTGATTAAAGTGTCAAATAATAAAAGAGGGGTAGTAGGAGCAGGCAAATGGTCAGTCAGACGCCACCATCTTGTCACAATTTAAAACAAGATGGAGGTCTGCAAGCCACCAAGTAATAGCTTGTAAACACAACTGCAGAAGATCTAAATTTGAGGGACTGACCTTATACAATAGTAAGATATCGTTGGCATATATGTGGAAACAGATACAGAATTCTTGAATGAGGGTAGCAAGTGGGCTTAAGAAAATATTGAACAAAAGACATAAAAGTATAGAACCCTGAGGTACTCCACATATTAAGACTTTATCAGAAGAAGTGGAGCAATTAGAAGTGACGAGAAAAGAACGATCTACGATTAGAACCACTGAAAAACTACTCCCGAGATCCCTAGTGGCTGTGAAAGTAATATAGAATGATCCACCAAGTCAAAGGCCGCCGACAAGTCAAGCGAAATAGCTAAGGTGAAGTAATAAAGCATCTAAATGAGACCTCAGTTCGCTAAGAACAGATGCCAGAATAGTTTCTGTACTACAAGTCGGCCTAAATCCTGATTGCCGGGGATGTAACACTAGTTTCTGCTCTACGAATTAGCTTAACTGTAGGAAGAAAACTTTCTCCATTAATACAGATTGGGACGGGTCCAGAGTGGCCTTCTTCAAGATTGCTCAAGCAGATGCTACTTTCCAATCCGGTCCAGGCCATGTACTATTCTTCAGTTTGTCAAATTGCCCCATTATAGCTTCCAGGTTTACAGAGATTTGATTCAATTTCTTGCACTGGTAAGAGGAGTGGCCTAGTGGTTAGTGCAATGGACTTTGATCCTGGGGAACGGGGTTCAATTCCCACTGCAGCTCCTTGTGACTCTGGGCAAGTCACTTAACCCTCCATTGCCCCTGGTACAAAATAAGTACCTGAATATATGTAAACCACTTTGAATGTAGTTGCAAAAACCTCAGAAAGGTGGTATATCAAGTCCCATTTCCCTTTCTCCCTTTCCCTTATGACATCACAATATCAGAAGTCAGCCAAGTATCGGGCAATCAAGCCATTGTGAAGCCATTGTGACATCACTGATGAGGTTGACTCTTACTGGTGGAATGAGTGGAGGAGTAGCCTAGTGGTTAGTGCAGTGGACTTTGATCCTGGACTGAGTTTGATTCCCACTGCAGCTCCTTGTGACTCTGGGCAAGTCACTTAACCCTCTATTGCCCCAGGTACAAATAAGTACCTGAATATATGTAAACCGCTTTGAATGTAGTTGCAAAAACCTCAGAAAGGCGGCATATCAAGTCCCATTTCCTTTTCCCCCTTTCCCTTATGACATCACAATATCAGAAGTGAGCCAAGTATTGGGCAATCTCAAGCCATTGTGACATCACTGATGAGGTTGGCTCTTATTGTTGGAATGAGTGGAGGAGTAGCCTAGTGGTTATTGCAGTGGACTTGGATCCTGGGGAACTGAGTTCAATTCCCACTGCAGCTCCTTGTGACTCTGGGCAAGTCACTTAACTGTCCATTGCTCCAGGTACAAATAAGTACCTGTATATACTACACAAACCACTTTGAATGTAGCTGCAGAAACCACAGAAAGGCAGTATATCAAGTCCCTTTTCCCTCTTTTGAGATTCTAGATGGAATACTGCTAGTGGAGGAGTAGCCTAGTGGTTAGTGCAGTGGACTTTGATCCTAGGGAACTGGGTTCAATTCCCACTATAGCTCCTTGTGACTCTGGGCAAGTCACTTAACCCTCCATTGCCCCACGTACAAATAAGTACCTGTATATACTATGTAAACCGCTTTGAATGTAAATGCGAAAAACACAGAAAGGCAGTATATCAAGTCCTCTTCCCTATACGACGTCTTCCTTCGTGAAGACCAAAGCAAAGAATTAATTTAATCTTTCCACTATGGCCTTGTCTTCCCTGAGTGCCCTTTTTACCTCTTGCAGGCTCATTTTCGAAAGAGAAGGATGCCCATCTTTCAACACAAATCAGAAGATGAGCGTCCTTCTCACAGGGTCGCCCAAATCAGTATAATCGAAAGCCGATTTGGGCGTCCCCAACTGCTTTCCGTCGCAGAGATGACCAAAGTTCACGGGGGCGTAGCGAAGGTGGGACTTGGACGTGCCTAACACATGAACGTCCTTGACCCATAATGGAAAAAGAAGGGTGTCCCTGATGAGCACTTGGACGACTTTACCTAGCCCTGTTTTTTTTTACGATCAAGGCAGAAAAAGGTGCCCGAACTGACCAGATGACCACCCAGTAGTCACTAACCCCCTCCCACCCTCAAAACAAATCTTTCAAAATATTTTTTGCCAGCGTTTATGCCAGCCTCAGGTGCCATACTCAGCTCCATCACAACAGTATGCAGGTCCCTTGAGCAGTTTTAGTGGCTGCAGTGCACTTCAGGCAGACGGACCCAGGCCCATCCCCCCCTACCTGTTACACTTGTGGTAGTAAATGTGAGCCCTCCAAAACCCACCAGAAACCCACTGTACTCACATCTAGGTGCCCCCTTCACCCATAAGGGCTGTGGTAGTGGTGTACAGTTGTGGGTAGTGGGTTTTAGGGGGATTTGCAGGGCTCAGCACACAAGGTAAGGGAGATATGTACCTGGGAGCAATTAGTGAAGTCCACTGCAGTGCCCCCTAGGGTGCCAGGTTGGTGTCCTGGCATGTCAGGGGGACCAGTGCACTACGAATGCTGGCTCCTCCCACGAGCAAAGGGCTTGCATTTGGTCCTTTCTGAGATGGGCGTCCTTGGTTTCCATTATCGCCGAAAATCAGAAATGACCAAGTCTAGGGACGACCATCTCTAAGGACGACCTAAATTTCAGGATTTGGGCGTCCCCGACCGTATTATCAAAACAAAAGATGGACACCCATCTTGTTTCGATAATACGAGTTTCCCCTCCCCTTCACCGGGACGTTTTACGAGGACGTCCGCAGCAAAACTTGGGTGTCCCTTTCGATTATGCCCTCTTGGTCTTCTAACTGATTCTTTTATCAGCTTCTTGCTTCTAAGATACCTAAAAAAAAAAAAGTTTTTACTATGTGTTTTTGCCTCTAACAGAATCTTTTTTTCAAAGTCCCTCTTTCCCTTCCTTATTTGCATTTGACTTGACATTCCTTATGCTGTTTCTTATTATTTTCAGTTGGTTCCTTCTTCCATTTTCTGAAGGATTTTCTTTTAGCTCTAATAGCTTCCTTCACCTCACTTTTTAACCATGCTGACTCATAGGAGCCAACTTTTCAACATTATTGGGGGTGCTACGTCCAATGGAAATAACCCTTCCCTGGGCACATCCAAGGAATTTTCTTAATATTGGGGGTGCTCAAGCACTCACAGCACCCACAGAGTTGGCTCCAATGTGCTGACTGTTGCTTGGTCTTCCGTCCTCCTTTTTTAATACGCAGAATATATTTGGCCTGGGCTTCCAGGATGGTGTTTTTGAACACCATCCACGCCTGATGTAAAGTTTTGACCCTTGCAGTCACTCCTCTAAGTTTTTTTTTCACCATTCTTCTCATTTTACTATATTCTCCTTTTTGAAAGTTAAATGCTAACATATTAGATTTCCTGTGTGAACTTAGTCCAGAGATAATATCAAATCTGATCATGTTATGATCACTGTTATCAAGCGGCCCCAGCACCATTACCTTCTGCACCAGATCATGTGCTCCACTAAGGACTAGGTCTAGAATTTTTCCTTCTCTCGTCGGCTCCTGTACCAGCTGCTCCATAAAGCAGTCCTTGATTTCATCAAGGAATTTTATCTCCCTAGCGTGCCCCGATGTTACATTTACCCAGTCTATATCTGGGTAATTGAAATCACCCTTTATTATTGTGTTGCCCAGTTTGTTTGCGTCCCTAATTTCCTTTAACATTTCTACATCCGTTTGTTCATCCTGGCCAGGCGGACGGTAGTACACTCCTCTCACTATCCTTTTCCCCTTTACACACGGAATTTCCATCCATAGGGATTCCAAGATGTATTTTGTATTTCCTGCAGAATTTTGTCTGTTCAGTTCAAGGCCCTCCTTACCGTATAATGCTGCCTCTCCACCAATTCGATCCACCCTATCACTGTGATATAATTTATATCCTGGTATGACAAGTGTCCTACTGGTTATCCTCCTTCCACCAGGTCTCAGGAGATGCCTAATCTTTTCATTTAGTGCAATTATATTCTAACTCTCCCATCTTATTTCTTAGGCTTCTGGTATTTGCGTACAGACGTTTCAAACAATGTTTGTTGTTACATAGTAACATAGTAGATGACGGCAGAAAAAGACCTGCACGGTCCATCCAGTCTGCCCAACAAGATAAACTCACATGTGCTACTTTTTGTGTATACCTTACCTTGATTTGTACCTGTCCTCCGGGGTGTCCACTCTGTTACAGATCTTAGTATCATCCGCAAATAGGCAAACTTTACCTTCTAACCCTTCGGCAATGTCACTCACAAATATATTGAACAGAATCGGCCCCAGCACCGATCCCTGAGGCACTCCACTACTCACCTTTCCCTCCTCCGAGCGAATTCCATTCACCACCACCCTCTGGTGTCTGTCCGTCAACCAGTTCCTAATCTAGTTCACCACTTCGGGTCCTATCTTCAGCCCATCCAGTTTATTTAAGAGCCTCCTGTGGGGAACCGTGTCAAAAGCTTTGCTGAAATCTAAGTAGATTGCGTCCATAGCTCGTCCCTGATTCAATTCTCCTGTCACCCAATCAAAGAACTCAATGAGATTCGTTTGGCACGATTTCGCTTTGGTAAAACCATGTTGTCTCGGATCTTGCAACTTATTGGCTTCCAGGAAATTCACTATCCTTTCCTTCAGCATCGCTTCCATTACTTTTACAGTGATAATTTTGCCATCTTTAAAATCTGTGTGCTTTATATTTAAAGACATCTGGTCTACTATGGTCTCAATATTTGAAGGGTATTAATCCGCAAACAAATCTTTTCCGGAGATGGGAAGGCGGTAGAACGAGAGGACATGAAATGAGATTGAAGGGGGGCAGACTCAGGAAAGATGTCAGGAAGTATTTCTTCACAGAGAGGGTGGTGAACGCTTGGAATGCCCTCCCGCGGGAGGTGGTGGAGATGAAAACGGTAACAGAATTCAAACATGTGTGGCACAGGCATAAAGGAATCCTGTGCAGAAGGAATGGATCCACAGAAGCTTAGCTGAAATTGGGTGGCGGGGGGAAGAGGGGTTGGTGGTTGAGAGGCTAGGATGGGGGAGGGCAGACTTATACGGGGTCTGTGCCGGAGCCGGTGATGGGAGGCGGGACTGGTGGTTGGGAGGCGGGAAATACTGCTGGGCAGACTTATATGGTCTGTGCCCTGAAAAAGACAGGTACAAATCAAGGTAAGGTATACACATATGAGTTTATCGTGGGCAGACTAGATGGACCGTGCAGGTCTTTTTCTGCCGTCATCTACTATGTTACTATGTTTAACCTCGCTATCGGGATGCCCTGTCTTTCCTGTTTTGTTGACATCTTTTAAAGATACCTTGTTCTGAACCTTGTGCTTTTGAGCGACTGTCGGCCTGCACCCAGCTTCTAGTTTAAAAACTGCTCTATCTCCTTTTTAAATGCTGATGCCAGCAGCCTGTTTCCATCCTGGTTAAGTGGAGTCCATCTTTCCGGAATAAGCTTCCCCTTCTCCAGAATGTTGCCCAGTTCCTAACAAATCTAAAACCCTCCTCCCTGCACCATCGCCTTATCCACGCACTGGAGCTCTGCCTGTCTCCTGGGCCCTGCGCATGGAACGTGTAGCACTTCAGAAAATGCTACCCTAGAGGTTCTGGATTTGAGCTTTCTACCTAAGAGCCTAAATTTGGCTTGCAGAACCTCCCTCCCATATTTTCCTATGTCATTGATACCCATCACTGCTCTCCTCTTCATCATCATAAGTACATAAGTATTGCCATACTGGGAAAGACCAAAGGTCCATTGAGCCCAGCATCCTGTTTCCAACAGTGGCCAATCCAGGTCACAAATACCTGTCAAGATCCCAAAAATGTACAAAACATTTTATTCTGTTTATCCCAGGAATAGTGGATTTTCCCCAAGTCTATTTAATAACGGTCTATGGACTTTTCCTTTAGGAAGCCGTCCAAACCTTTTTAAAACTCCGCTAATCTAACCTCCTTTACCACATTCTCTGGCAATGAATTCCAGAATTTATATTTAAATCTTTTTTATTAAGAACAACAACAGTTAAACATGTTATACACTGAGAGATACTCAACCAAGTAACAATATGCTAGTTCAAATCAGCTTGTGAACATTTTCTTTATTTTCCCCCCCCCTCCCTCCCCCCGTCCCCCTCCCATCCACTCGTCCCCCCCCTTCCCCCCCTTCCCTTCCCGCTATGTTCAAGCCAGTTTCAAACAGTGCTACCATCCATAGGGCATTCGTTCAAGACATTGGGATTAAGAACATTCTTCCTCCTGAGGCAGTAGCTTATATGCACGACCTACTGCCCAGGGCTTTGTTTCTCATAGCCCTTCATCTACCATCTCCATCTTTACCACGAATCATACAGCTTTATTGTTCATATCAATATCCTTAGCAGACTAAAGCCATTCCCATATGGTCAAATGTCGGCGGTGCATGTCTCAGCATCATCCCCCCTCCTCTTCCCTCCCCCCCCCCCCCCCCCCCCCCCCCCCCCCCAGTACTTCTCCCTACTCATCATTCTCTCTTGCTCCACATTCATTCCCATTCATTCCAACTCATTCAATACCTGACTTCTAACTCTGGGCGCTACAACATTCAGGTATGCAGTCCAAATGTTTATGAAATGCTTCCTTCTTTTGGGGGTAAATCGCGCACCTCTGGCTTCCCACAGCATAAGCTCGTGCAATTTATTCCTCCAATACCAATAGGAGGGCGGTATGTCCTTTATCCAATGATTCAATATGCATTTCTTCCCCAGAATGCAAGACTTACTCAGAAATAGCTTCTCTTCTTTTGTACCCCGTGCCCATACTCTTGGCGAGCTAAACATGATTCGTTCAAAAGTGAACTGTATTCTACACTTCAGAACCCTCGACACAAACCGGGCAAGAGCTGTCCAGAAACCCCGAATTCGCTGACACTGCCATAACCCATGTGCCAAAGAAGGCAGAATTCCAGAATTTAATTACACATTGAGTGAAGAAAGATTTTCTCCGATTCATTTTAAATTTACTACATTGTAGCTTCATCGCATGCCCCCTAGTCCTAGTATTTTTGGAAAGCGTGAACAGACGCTTCACATCTACCCGTTCAATTCCACTCATTATTTTATAGACCTCTATCATATCTCCCCTCAGCCGCCTTTTCTCCAAGCTGAAGAGCCCTAGCCACTTTAGCCTTTCCTCATAGAGAAGTTGTCCCATCCCCTTTATCATTTTCGTCGCCCTTCTCTGCACCTTTTCTAATTCCACTATATCTTTTTTGAGATGTGGCGACCAGAATTGAACACAGTATTCGAGGTGCGGTCATACCATGGAGCGATACAAAGGCATTAAAACATCCTCATTTTTGTTTTCCATTCCTTTCCTATTAATACCTAACATTCTATTTGCTTTCTTAGCCGCAGCAGCACACTGAGCAGAAGGTTTCAACGTATCATCAACGACGACACCTAGATCCCTTTCTTGGTCCGTGACTCCTAACGTGGAACCTTGCATGACATAGCTATAATTCGGGTTCCTCTTTCCCACGTGCATCACTTTGCACTTGCTCACATTAAACGTCATCTGCCATTTAGACGCCCAGTCTCCCAGTCTCGTAAGGTCCTCTTGTAATTTTTCACAATCCTCCCGCGATTTAACGACTTTCAATAACTTTGTGTCATCAGTAAATTTAATTACCTCACTAGTTACTCCCATCTCTAGGTCATTTATAAATATGTTAAAAAGCAGCAGTCCGAGCACAGACCCCTGGGGAACCCCACTAACTACCCTTCTCCATTGAGAATACTGACCATTTAACCCCACTCTCTGTTTTCTGTCTTTTAACTACTACTACTACTTAACATTTCTAGAGCGCTACTAGGGTTATGCAGCGCTGTACAATTTAACAAAGAGAGACAGTCTCTGCTCAAAGAGCTTACAATCTAATAGACAAGTGAACGGTCGGTCCGATAGGGGCAGTCAAATTGGGGCAGTCTGGATTCACTGAACGGTAAAGGTTAGGTGCCGAACGCAGCATTGAAGAGGTGGGCTTTAAGCAAAGACTTGAAGACGGGCAGTTTTTAATCCACAATAGGACACTACCTCCTATCCCATGACTCTCCAATTTCCTCTGGAGTCTTTCATGAGGTACTTTGTCAAACGCCTTCTGAAAATTCTAACTGCTTTCCCTGCTTCCCTCAGCTTTTCCAGATACTCATCTCAGTCCTGCCCTTTCTGAGATCCCTTGTATGTTTGGTGAAACTTTTTGTCCGTCCTTTCAGTTACTTCTTTTGAAAACCAGACTGGTGTCCTTCTTCTGTCTTGCTGTTGGTTGCCATAGGTTGCCCTTACCAGAACACGTTTTAATTTTTCTCACTGCTATCCTACTCCGCCCATGTGCTCCCCTTTTCCAGTACCTCCCTAAAGGCCTCCCCCATTTTAATCAGGTTACTCCTCTTGAAGTCCAGTACCTGGTCCTGCGAGTGTCCTCCTCTGTCTGTGCTGTTCTGTGGAAGTCTGGGCTCAATTTTAGACGGTCACCATCCCATGCCAGGTGTAGTCGGGCCTTCAGAAATAGTCATAGTATCTTGCTCTCTCTCTGTCTACAGGGGAGGAGGAGAATCCAAATGGCAGGGAAGGAGTCTTGAGCACAACTGACAACAGTGATGGAAAGGAGCCGTCTGTAATCTTCATTTTTAAAAAGGTGAGTCTCGGTTGGACAGTTCTCCACTCCTCATCACATCTAAGTCCAGTTACTTACCATGTCTGTCAGGCGTACACAGCACTGTACAAACTGAGAGGCCGATATTCAAAGTGATTTAAGTGGGTGGGAGAGGCTCCGCCCGCTTGAATCGCTTGTCCCTGCCTACTCCCCAATATTCAAAGGCATTAAAGCGGGCAGTGCCGCTGAATATCACTTCTGACCGCCGCCAAAAAAAGGGACAGGTCAGGGGTGGTATGGAGGAGCGGCATTAGGGAGGAACCCGGGGTTATGCTCCAAAGCTGTCCTAAAGTTGCCTGGCCTAATTTACTGGGGCCCGCATGACTTTTGTTTCTTTTTTTGTAAAAAGGAAAAAAAAAAACCCAGCGCCCCCTCCCACCCACCCCCGAAAGTAGCCCTCTTTCCTTCCCTCTCTCTGCAGCCCGCAATAAGAAACCCCCCCCCCCCCCCCCCCGGAGGGGGGTTCACGGCAGCCATTTTCCTTCAGCAGCCGCAAAGGGCAGGAGTGAAGGCCTGCACTCCTCCATGGACCACCAGTGCTATAGGCCTAGGGGTAGGGCCTACCTGGATGGCTGGGGGGGGCGAGGGGCCCTCCGGAGGAGGTTCTTGCCACAGGCTGGTGGGAGAGGGGGAAAGAAAGAGAGCCATTGTTGGGGGGCAGGAGGGGGCTCAGAGGCTTTTTTTTTTTAACAAAAATGCAGCTCTGGCTGAATATCAGTCAGGCCTGCATAAATTCTGGCAGCATGCCCGCCCCAAATTATCCCACCCATGTTCAGTGCTGGTGCCCAGACATGGCCCGGCAGAGAATATTGTGGGATAAGTTAGCCGGCGACGATCAGCGTTTAAAAAAAATGCTGATTGCCGCCGGCTGAAAATCAGGAGGTTAGAATGTAGTCGAGATGCGCAGACAAAGATAAAGCATTTCAGGAAATGTATTAATTACAGTGAACGTGATTAAATTGGCAAGACTGTGATGAGGGAGAATGAGGGTGTAAGAAGTCAGTTTTCAAAAGCCAATTCCTCACATAAATACTAATGTACTCAGATGATGTGCTGTGTGACAGTTGCTCACCCTTAACCTCTGTTCCCTTTCAGCTGAGCGGGAGTCCTCCAACTGGATTCCTGCCACTAGGGGGCGGTGCTTCAATATTCTGTTTTCAATCACTGGGAACAACGAGTTCCCTGGAGTCCCGCAGAGGTTACCTAGACATCCATCTGGCAGATGAAATTTTTAATGTAGACAAATGCAAAGTGATTCAGATTGGGAAGAATAATCCAAATCATAGTTATCTGATGCTAGGGTCCACTTTAGAAGTCGGCACTCAAGAAAAAGATCTAGGTGCCGTTGTAGACAGTACTCTGAAATCTTCTGCTCAGTGTACGGCGGCAGCCAAAAAAGCAAACAGGATGCTAGGAATTAATAGGGGAGGGCTGCAAAATAAGACAGATTTTACTCAAGCCTTTGCAAAGCCTACAGAGCAGTACTTCATCATATAATCCTATTCCATGTTATTATTTCAATATTCGCTCAGTGGGTAATAAATTACATAGTAACATAGTAGATGACGGCAGAAAAAGACCTGCACGGTCCATCCAGTCTGCCCAAGATAAACTCATGTGTATACCTTACCTTGATTTGTACCTGTCTTTCTCAGGGCACAGACCGTATAAGTCTGCCCAGCAGTTTTTCCTGCCTCCCAACCACCTGTCCCGCCTTCCATCACCGGCTCTGGCACAGATCGTATAAAAGTCTGCCCTCCCCTATCCTCGCCTCCCAACCACCAACCCCTCTTCCCCCCACCTGCTCTGCCACCAAATTGATATTGATTAAGGACATCAGCCAGGATGTTTATTTTTAACGCAGTAGCGTAGCCACAGGTGGGCCTGGGTGGGCCAGGGCCCACCCACTTAGGGTTCAGGCCCACTCAACAGTAGCATACGTTTAGTGGTAGCTGGTGGAGATTTCAAGCTCTATCAGCTGAAGACTTCCCTTTGATGGTAAGCCAAGGTGGAAAGAAGTGTTTTCTCGTCAGCTGAGATATTTTTGTGGTGGTGGTGGTGATGGGGGGGGGGGACACTTGGTGCCCACCCACTTCTTGCCTAGGCCCACCCAAAATCTGTTGTCTGGCTACGCCCCTGTTTTAACGGCTATTTTCTGAGGAAAATTCTCATGTTAAAGAACTTTGTCCCCCAGGTTATAGGGTCTTCTCTTTCACTTAGGAAGAATGTAAGTGTTTTCTTGATATTTGTAACTTAGAACTGAAAGGTGTTAGCAGGATATAAGCCTGGATGTAATGTAATGTATCGCTCCATGGTGCGACCACACCTCGATTACGGTGTTCAATTCTGGTCGCCATATCCCAAAAAAGATATAGCGGAATTAGAAAAGGTTCAAAGAAGAGCGACCAAAATGATAAAGGGGATGGAACTCCTCCCATATGAGGAAAAGCTAAAGAGGTTAGGGCTCTTCAGCTTGGAAAAGAGACGGATGGTGGGGTGGGGGGGGGGGGGGATATGATTGAGGTCTACAAAATACTGAGTAGTGTGGAGCAGGTGGAAGTGAATCGATTTTTCACTCATTCAAACAATACAAGGACCAGGGGTCACCCAATGAAATTGCATGGAAATATTTTTAAAATAGGAGGAAATATTTTTTCACTCAAAGAACAGTTAAGCTCATTGCCGGAGGATGTAGCAGGGGCGTAGCTACGTGGAGCCACAGGGGCCTGGGCCCCTTAGATTTGACCCTGGACCCCGCTGCCGACGACCCTCTCGGCCCCCCTCCTGCCGCCAACCCGCCGTCGCCTACCTTTGCTGGCGGGGGACCCCAACCCCCACCAGCCGAGGTCCTCTTCTTCCTTCGTTCTGTTTCTGAGTCTGATGTCATCAGACTCACAGAAACAGAACAAAGCCTTGATCGCAAGGAATGTTGCTACTAATTAGGTTTCTGCCAGGTACTTGTGACCTGGATTGTCCACTGCTGAAAACAGGATACTGGGCTAGATGGACCATTTGTGTGAGCCAGTATGGCTGTTCTTATGTTCACTATTGAAAACGTGATAAGGACTGTAGGTTGAGGACTCCCTCTCAGCATAGAGGGCTCTCAGTTTATTTATTAGTCATCTATGCAGAACTGTGTCAAAGGCTTTGCTAAAATCTACTACTACTACTACTACTTAACATTTCTAGAGCGCTACTAGGGTTACGCAGCGCTGTACAAATTAACGAATAAGGACGGTCCCTGCTCAGAAGAGCTTACAATCTAAAGGAAGAAATGTCAAGTTGAGGTAGATGAGATTTCCTGAGAAGAGATGTAGTGATTAGGTTCCGAAGGCGACATTGAAGAGGTGGGCTTTGAGCAATGATTTGAAGATGGGTAGGGAGGGGGCCCGGTGTATGGGCTCAGGGATACACCATATCTAGCGTTCTCCCTCGATCCAACTCTTTGGTTGCCCAATCAAAGAAATGAATCAGATTTGTCTGAAAAGACCTGCCTCTAGTGAAACCGTGTTGCCTTCTGTAATCCACTGGATTCCAAAAACTTTACTATTCTCAGTTTTAAAAGTGTTTGCAGTAATTTACTTACCGTTACCACAGAAGTCAGACTTAACTGGCCTGTAGTTCCCAACCTCTTCCGCTTTTGTGGAGAGAGGCCACGTTTGCTCTTCTCCAGTCCTCTGGGACCACTCCCGACTCTAGAGAAGCATTGTGGAGCCACTAGAACTTCCCTAAGGTTCTTCAGTACCCTTGGATGGATGCCATCCGGCCCCATTGCTTTGTCCACCTTTAGTTTAGCCAGCTCCTCACGAACACAGTCTTCTGAAAATCGTTCAGGGACTATCACCCCTCCGTTCCTATTTGCGTTTGTCTTCTGCAGTCCTGGTCCCAGCGCTTCAGCCGTGAACACAGAAATATTTATTAAGCAATTCCGCAGTTCCGCCTTATCAGCTTCTACATATTCCTCCCCTTCACCTTTGAGTGTCACAGTGCCACTTTTGTACTTCCTTCCATGACTAACGTATCTACAAAAAACATCTTGTCCCCCATTTTACCGTATTGGCTATTTTTTCTTCCATTTGCATCTTGGCTTTCCTGACTACTCTACCAGCTTCTCTTCGCTTTTCCAGATATTATCTCCTGTCTTTCTCTTTCTATGATCTCTTATACAGTGAAACCTCGGTTTTCATTGATAATTCGTTCGAAAATTATCGACGAAAACCGAGGCACCATGGCAGCACGAGCAGTCTTCACGTAATCCTGGCCCCTATCTCTCAATCAACGCTGCCTGTACGCAAGGAGTTCCTCTCAACGCGAAGTTGGGGTTTTGTTCACGTGTATGCAACGTGAAGGAGCGTCGGAAGTTCCCCAGATGTTGTATACTCGTCCCAACCCCTTGCTATATACAGTATATAGAAATTATTGAGGTAACGCCGACGAAATCCGAGACAAAAATTTTGCGAAACAAATCGACGATAACCGAAAACGACGAAATCCAAAGTCGACGAAAACCGAGGTTTCACTGTAGTCTATAAGGCTAACCTCTTTTCCCTTACCTTTTCAGCTACTACGATCCACAAAGATCTCTAAAGGAAAACCTTCCTCGTCCCAGTACGCTCTTAAATCCGTCCCTGTCGTAAACACATACAGTAAAGTCTCTGAATCCACGTGGGATGATGTGTGGGAACGGGTTACTTCTGTGCGCACTGTGACATGAATGAAACTCATTCCTGTATTAGGATGTGCTTACGTCTCGTCTCAGTATATCAAACTCACTGCTAATTCTTGCCTCAGCATTTGAACTGTGCCAGAGAGAGCCCCCTTCTAAAGTTCATTTGTTGTAAAATGTACGGACAACACATCACGGTGTGCTTGGAAATTCTTTTTCATGACGCCGATGGTTGCCCATTATCTTTCCATCACATTTTCTTGTTGGTATTTCTCCACACATGGCATTGAATAGTCCCTTAGGTTTTCTCTTTTGCCACAAGGTTTTTATCTGTGCAGTTAGGAATTTCCCAGGTGGTCACAGCTTCTGCCTGCTCCACAGCTCTGCCTGGGCCTTGGTCCCAGTTCTGTTCTGTATATAAATATTACAGTGTTTACACAGTTGCAGGTTGGACGAGACATTCTGCCTTACTGCACCCAGATGTGTTACTGGTTCCAGTTCAGTGCTACAGAATCCATATCTGTCTGTTTTACCGGTTTTTCCTGTGTGGCTGAACCGTCTCGTCTAGACGGACTCCACTATCCTGTTATCATTCTCTTGTGCTTAGATTTCAATTTGGACCATTCATGAATGAGGTTTTGATGTATTTTGATTACTGAAGTAACCTCTTTAACAAGTCGGACCAGCAAACAAGAAAAAACTGGCTAGAGAACAAAGATAAAGTGCTGTGGCCAGTTTTTTTTTTTCTCGTTTGCTGGTCCAGCTTGTTAAAGAGCTTTTCCTCTTGTTTTGCACATCCTGTTGCTTTAGTAGAGTTGTCCGGGTTCACAAATGAAGATGGCTGTCACTGTTTGCTTTTCTAGTTCAGTGCTCTGTGAGTGTTTAGGCCCTGCTGATGCATTGGCTGTATCCAACCCCAGGTTGATAACTCCTTCGCCCTCCTGCATGAAACTGGTGATGGAAATGGCAAAGAGGCTGGTTGCTACTCAAACACAGTTCTCCACCCCAGTCCACTGCATGAAAACAGAGCCGCCGAGAAACTGAACTGGGCCTCCTCCCTCCCCCCCCCCCCCCCCCCCACACACACACAATCGTTGCCGCTGCCCCCCCCCCCCCCCCCCCCCCCCCCAGATCGCTGCTGAAATATCTTGTTGGCTGACGGGGATCCCAAAGCCCCGCCAGCAGAAGATGTGTTCCTCCAGCGCTGCTGTCCTGCCGATTGCCTGTCCCTGCGGCTGCTTTTTCTCTCAGGGCATGCTCGGTTTCAAAACCGAGCATGCGCCCTGAGAGGATAGGCCACCACTCAGCTGGGAAGAAGAGCAGCGCTGGAGTTGCTCCTCCGGGTCCTCCCCAGCCGCCATGGGGGGCCCGGCTGCGGTGCCGGAGTTTTCTCTTTCCTCTTCTCTTAGGATGCGATCACTCGGGTCCTGGCAGGAGCAGGATAGAGAGCTGCCCTGCATGAGAAGAGAAGCTGCTAGCATTAGAGACAGAGACTCAAGTTCTGTGTGATAGTGAACTAATGAGTGAGACTTGGCATGTCTGCATTTATAGCAGCACTGGTGGACTGTTGAGCCATCTCCTGAAAGCCATTTCGCTTTAGGCCCCGGGCATGGCACTTTTCAGATTTCCAGGCGAAAAAGAAAGATGATATGCTGGTGGTATTTCATAAAGCGAAATGGCACGTGATCCAGCCACATCACCCCGTTGAGCTACTGGGGTTCAAGTTCAAGAACTGCGAGAATAACCAGGCGATCGCAATGGGCACAGATTTGTCCGAATTTGAATGAATCTTTGGATGAATATATGAATATTTGTATAAGCCAATTTATAGACCCCTGAGGAAGGCCTCTTTGGCCGAAACACGGACCGTGTAGGGTCTTGTGCAATAAATTTGGCTTTTTATATCTTTGAGTCTGGTCTTTTTGAATTCTTCCGTTCTTTTGTTTTTTCTGTTGTTTTTTACGGGAGAATTGGACTCTTTTTGTTGTTTTAGCACTGCATACTTGCACAGGTGCAGCTGGAATGAAATTGTGGGTAACAGCAGGTGTATCCCATAGCAGTTTTGTCATACCCAGTAAGCCCACGGCCATTGTGAGCAGTGGTACAGTGAAGTCCCATACAGCCTGCACCCTGCGGAATCCCAAAACCTGACCTACGCACTGACAGATGTGATGAAGAGAATTCAGTCTTAAGTTGCATATCCTTAGTTGTACAAAGGTGTCATCTGTACCCAGCTCTCTTCTGGTTTTTCTTTCCTATCTCATCAGCTCGTAACCTTGGGGTCATCTTCGACTCCTCCCTCTCCTTCTCTGCACATATTCAGCAGACTGCTAAAACCTGTCATTTCTTTCTCTATAATATCACCAAAATTCGCCCTTTCCTTTCTGAGCACACTACCAGAACCCTAATCCATACTCTTATCACCTCTCGCTTAGACTACTGCAACTTGCTTCTTACAGGTCTCCCACTTAGCCATCTCTCTCCTCTTCAATCTGTTCAAAATTCTGCTGCACGACTAATATTCTGCCAGGGTCGTTATGCTCATATTAGCCCTCTCCTCAAGTCACTTCACTGGCTTCCTATCCGTTTCCGCATACAGTTCAAACTCCTCTTATTGACCTATAAGTGCATTCACTCTGCAGCTCCTCAGTACCTCTCCACTCTCATCTCTCCCTACATTCCTCCTCGGGAACTCAGTTCACTGGGTAAATCTCTCTTATCTGCACCCTTCTCCTCCACCGCTAACTCCAGTCTCCGTTCCTTTTATCTTGCTGCACCATATGCCTGGAATAGACTTCCTGAGCCGGTACGTCAAGCTCCATCTCTGGCCGTCTTCAAATCTAAGCTAAAAGCCCACCTTTTTGATGCTGCTTTTAACTCCTAACCCTTATTCACTTGTTCAGAACCCTTATTTTATCATCCTCACTTTAATATTCCCTTATCTCTTGTTTGTCCTGTTTGTCTGTCCTAATTACAGTGCTGGAAATAAGTATTTGATCCCTTGCTGATTTTGTAAGTTTGCCCACTGACAAAGACATGAGCAGCCCATAATTGAAGGGTAGGTTATTGGTAACAGTGAGAGATAGCACATCACAAATTAAATCCGGAAAATCACATTGTGGAAAGTATATGAATTTATTTGCATTCTGCAGAGGGAAATAAGTATTTAATCCCTCTGGCAAACAAGACCTAATACTTGGTGGCAAAACCCTTGTTGGCAAGCACAGCGGTCAGACGTCTTCTGTAGTTGATGATGAGGTTTGCACACATGTCAGGAGGAATTTTGGTCCACTCCTCTTTGCAGATCATCTCTAAATCATTAAGAGTTCTGGGCTGTCGCTTGGCAACTCGCAGCTTCAGCTCCCTCCATAAGTTTTCAATGGGATTAAGGTCTGGTGACTGGCTAGGCCACTCCATGACCCTAATGTGCTTCTTCCTGAGCCACTCCTTTGTTGCCTTGGCTGTATGTTTTGGGTCATTGTCGTGCTGGAAGACCCAGCCACGACCCATTTTTAAGGCCCTGGCGGAGGGAAGGAGGTTGTCACTCAGAATTGTACGGTACATGGCCCCATCCATTCTCCCATTGATGCGGTGAAGTAGTCCTGTGCCCTTAGCAGAGAAACACCCCCAAAACATAACATTTCCACCTCCATGCTTGACAGTGGGGACGGTGTTCTTTGGGTCATAGGCAGCATTTCTCTTCCTCCAAACACGGCGAGTTGAGTTCATGCCAAAGAGCTCAATTTTTGTCTCATCTGACCACAGCACCTTCTCCCAATCACTCTCGGCATCATCCAGGTGTTCACTGGCAAACTTCAGACGGGCCGTCACATGTGCCTTCCGGAGCAGGGGGACCTTGCGGGCACTGCAGGATTGCAATCCGTTATGTCGTAATGTGTTACCAATGGTTTTCGTGGTGACAGTGGTCCCAGCTGCCTTGAGATCATTGACAAGTTCCCCCCTTGTAGTTGTAGGCTGATTTCTAACCTTCCTCATGATCAAGGATACCCCACGAGGTGAGATTTTGCGTGGAGCCCCAGATCTTTGTCGATTGACAGTCATTTTGTACTTCTTCCATTTTCTTACTATGGCACCAACAGTTGTCTCCTTCTCGCCCAGCGTCTTACTGATGGTTTTGTAGCCCATTCCAGCCTTGTGCAGGTGTATGATCTTGTCCCTGACATCCTTAGACAGCTCCTTGCTCTTGGCCATTTTGTAGAGGTTAGAGTCTGACTGATTCACTGAGTCTGTGGACAGGTGTCTTTCATACAGGTAACCATTGCCGACAGCTGTCTGTCATGCAGGTAACGAGTTGATTTGGAGCATCTACCTGGTCTGTAGGGGCCAGATCTCTTACTGGTTGGTGGGGGATCAAATACTTATTTCCCTCTGCAGAATGCAAATAAATTCATATACTTTCCACAATGTGATTTTCCGGATTTAATTTGTGATGTGCTATCTCTCACTGTTACCAATAACCTACCCTTCAATTATGGGCTGCTCATGTCTTTGTCAGTGGGCAAACTTACAAAATCAGCAAGGGATCAAATACTTATTTCCACCACTGTAGATTATAAGCTCTGTGGAGCAGGGACTGTCTCTTCATGTTCAAGTGTACAGCGCTGTGTACGTCTAGTAGCGCTTTAGAAATGATAAGTAGTAGTAGTAGTCTTTCACTGGAATTCAGCAGTTTAAACTGGTGCCTTGTTTCTGCCTTCAGCCTTTCTCACATTCTGTGTGTATGAGAGAAGGCTCAGAGTCCAGCCATAAGGTAGCACTTATGTAGCAGTACAAAGGAAACACTTCAGGGTTATTAAATTTACGGCAGTGTTCCAGCTATTAGCAGCCAGATGTTGGCCAAAATCCCAGTTTTATTTTTCTTCTGAAATGGACGTACTAATGACCCACCATGATTTGTCTCTGGGGTGTCCCCTGGTGGCAAACATCCTGCTTCAGGGACTGGTGCCTCCCTCTCCCCTCCCTCCCCCCACCTTCCTCCCCCACCCCAGGGGCAGGAAGAAAGTAGTGAGAAAGGACCTGCTTGCCAGGAGAAGACTGGAACACAATTAACCCATTATGTGCTAGGAGGTGGGAGGGCAGCTGTGGATGTTGTGGTTAGGAAAAAATCCACATGTCAGCTCTAGGTGACTGGATCTCTTCAATACACAAATCACCAGAACTGTGACAGTCTTGGATCACCTGTTTTTTTTCGTTGCCGTGATTAACAATCAGCCTTTCAATGAAAAGCTCATCAATAGAAATCAAACAAAATAAAACATGGAAAAGAAAATAAGATGATACCTTTTTTATTGGACATAACTTAATACATTTCTTGATTAGCTTTCGAAGGCTGCCCTTCTTCCTCAGATCGGAAATAAGCAAATGTGCTAGCTGACAGTGTATATAAGTGAAAAACATTGAATGTTTTTCACTTATATACACTGTCAGCTAGCACATTTGCTTATTTCCGATCTGACGAAGAAGGGCAACCTTCGAAAGCTAATCAAGAAATGTATTAAGTTATGTCCAATAAAAAAGGTATCATCTTATTTTCTTTTCCATGTTTTATTTTGTTTGATTTCTATTGATAACCTTAAGAGTGGACTAACACGGCTACCACACTCCTCTACTTAATGAAAAGCTCAAGATGTGTGCTAGTAATGATATCAGATTACAAATTGACATCAATGAACAGTAGCTATTGATGATATTAGTTACAAAGAACACATGCCTAGCTCCAGATTCCATGTTCCCTCTGCAGGAAATATGTGTGAAAAAAATTGCAAATGGGTCAGATATGAGCTGGATGGCACACTCAGGCAAGCTCATGGCTTCAGTCTCACGCAGTAATTTCTGTCTCCACATCAGTTTTAAGTTGTCCATGGGGCATGCCAGCTGATTGTCAATGAGAAATGTACTTCGGAGTCACAATTAATCCCTTCATTCTATTATCTTCTGCACAGATTTTTACGCTTCGCACACAAAATTGCAGAATCGTGCCAGTTATGCACATAAGTTAATTACCTAATTAGGTGCGAATTGACACTAACAACCAATAATCAGAAATAATTGCAGGTAATTTGCAGTTACTTGTAACTACACGTAGGTGCCATATCTAGTTCTAGGGAAGGGGGATGGGACTTGGGGGTAGATGCACTAAAACCATCGCTAAAGCCCTTCCCTTACCGATTCCTTAGCGAATCGGTAAGCAACGGGAATGCATCAAGAAAATCGCATGCAAATGAGCTGGTTGCTGCTAGCTCATTTCCATGGGATTTCCTTCCAAGTCAGTCGGCCAGCTGAGCATGCGCAGAGCAGCCAAGCTTTATGCTGGCTGCTCTGCGCATGCCAAGGATGTACTTTATGGACGTTCTTCACTGAAAGAAAAAAAAAAATTTCTCCCCATAATCGTGAAGGAGATGAAAGGGCTACGAGGAGGCTCCCGATACTGCTGGCAGCTATCGGCGGCTTCTGCTCTGGCCGCCTTTCTGTCTGCCCCGGGGTGTTAGCAGCACGTCCGATGCCCCTCCTCCAGGTCTCTCTCAGCCAATCACAGCGCATTTAGCTGTCACTGGTGTCAGCTAAACGCGCTGTGATTGGCTGAGAGAGACCTGGAGGGGCATAATCGAAAGAGACATCCGACGTCCTCGCACGTCTCTCTCCGGCGGTGGTCATTACAGAAGGACACCCATCACAGAAAAATCTGGGGGAAAACCATCTAAGTGCTCGTCAGGGACGTCCCTTTTTTGTTAGTGAAGGACGTCCATGTTAGGCACTTTAGAAGGATGGCCCTGACGAGCACTTGGACATGGCTAGGCAAAGGTTTCCGGCTGGTTGCTTTTTTTTTTGTTGTTGTTTTGAGTGAAGGACGTCCATAAAGGACATCCCTGACGAGCACTTGGACGGTTTTTTTTTTAATTAAATTTATAGAAGTTTTTAGAGGCGGATAAATCCCACGCAGCCCCAACGAGAGGTACAGACCTCCCGTTAGATTTTCCACGGTTAGGCAATCGGAAAACGGTAGTGCACATCTCATAATACGATTTATACACATTATAATACTAATTTGCACATCTGCATTCCATTTTCGTTAGCTGCTACCGTGACAGGACAATGCCCTTTTGTGCATGTCCTGGTTTACTACTTGCACGTTAAACTGGCTAGAACCAATTTAAAACCTACGTTAATGGCTCATTAAGTTTGGTGCATCTAGCCCTTGGTACCTTTCTGTTGTTACAGTCAAAGCGGTTTGCATATTATTTTTGCAAAAACTTACCTGGGGCAACGGAGGGTTGAGTGACTTTCCCAGAGTCACAGTGAGCTACAGTGGGAACTGAACCCAATTCCCCTAGTTCTCAGGTCATTGCACAGGGCCAGAGCAACGCGGTAAGCATGTCAGGAGGACGCCGACCTCTGAAGGGCGCCACAAGCCACGCTTTCCGGCAGCCACAACTCCCTGTCCGCCCAGCCCTCTTCTCAGCTGCTAGTCCAGGCCCCAGCCGCAGCCCCCAGTCTCCACCCTCAGCTCCTTCGACAATCCCCCATCTCGTTTCTGCTGCCTGTAAAAGAAGCAGCTATCTGCGGGCCTTCCCTCTTATCCCACCCTCCTCTGATGTAACTTCCTATTTCTGCAAGGGTGGGACACAGAGAGGTAAGGCCTGAAGCAAGCTGCTGCTTTCACAGACGATGGCGCTGCACTGCCGGTTCAAAAGATTTTAAATGCAGGGGCGCCGGGCGGCAGAAACGAGAAGGGAGCTGTCGAGGGAGCTATTTATCTATTTATGCATGCTTATCAGGTGCATCATTAGTATTATGCTGACATCGTGTTAAATCTGTGTTATTTGAATGTTCTAATACGTTGCTTATTAGGTGTATCACTACTACTACTACTTAACATTTCTAGAGCGCTACTAGGGTTATGCAGCGCTGTACAAATTAACAAAGAAGGACAGTCCCTGCTCAAAGGAGCTTACAATCTAAAGGACGAAATGTCAAGTTGGTGCAGTCTAGATTTCTTGAGTAGAGGTGTGGTGGTTAGGTGCCCAAGGCGACATTGAAGAGGTGGGCTTTGAGCAATGATTTGAAGATGGGCAGGGAGGGGGCCTGGCATATGTGCTCAGGGAGTTTGTTCAACGCATGCGGTGAGGTGAGGCAGAAAGGGCAGAGCCTGGAGTTGGCGGTGGTGGAGAAGGGTACTGAAAGGAGGGATTTGTCTTGAGAGCGGAGATTACGGGTAGGAATGTAAGGGGAGATGAGGGTAGAGAGGTAAGGAGGGGCTGCAGATCGCGTGCATTTGTAGGTTAGTAGGAGAAGCTTGAACTGTATGCGGTACCTGATCGGAAGCCAGTGAAGTGACTTGAGGAGAGGAGTGATATGAGTATATCGGTCCAGGCGGAAGATAAGACGTGCAGCAGAGTTCTGAATGGACTGAAGGGGGGATAGATGGCTAAGTGGGAGGCCAGTGAGGAGTAGATTGCAGTAGTCAAGGCGAGAGGTAATGAGAGAGTGGATGAGAGTTCGGGTGGTGTGCTCAGAGACAAAAGGGCAAATTTTGCTAATGTTATAGAGGAAGAAGCGACAGGTCTTGGCTATCTGCTGGATATGCGCGGAGAAGGAGAGGGAGGAGTCGAAGATGACACCAAGGTTGCGGGCAGATGAGATGGGGACGATGAGGGTGTTATCAACTGAGATAGAGAGTGGAGGGAGAGGAGAAGTGGGTTTGGGTGGGAAGACAAGAAGTTTGGTCTTGGCCATGTTCAGTTTCAGGTGGCGGTTGGACATCCAGGCAGCAATGTCGGATAAGCAGGCCGATACTTTGGTTGGGTTTCCGCAGTGATGTGTGGTGTGGAGAGATAAAGCTGGGTGTCGTCAGCATAAAGATGATAGTGGAAGCCATGAGATGAGGTCAGGGAGCCCAGGGAAGAGGTGTAGATTGAAAAAAGAAGGGGTCCAAGGACAGATCCCTGAGGGACTCCAACAGAGAGCGGGATAGGGGTGGAGGACGAACCATGAGAGTGTACTGTGAAGGTACGATGGGAGAGATAAGAGGAGAACCAGGAGAGGACAGAGTCCTTGAATCCAAAAGAGGACAGTGTGTCAAGAAGTAAGTTATGATTGACAGTGTCAAAAGCGGCGGATAGGTCGAGGAGGATGAGAATGGAGTAGTGACCTTTGGATTTGACGAGGAACAGGTCATTGCAGACCTGTTATATACACCTAATCAGCAAATAGAATGTTAGGTATTATTAGGAAAGGAATGGAAAACAAAAAAGAGGATGTTATAATGCCTTTGTATCGCTCCATGGTATGACTGCACCTCGAATATTATGTTCAATTCTGGTCGCCGTATCTCAAAAAAGATATAGTGGAATTAGAAAAGGTGCAGAGAAGGGCGACAAAAATGATAAAGGAGGTGGGACAACTTCCCTATGAGGAAAGGCTAAAGCGGCTAGGGCTCTTCAGCTTGGAGAAAAGGCGGCTGAGGGGAGATATGATACAGGTCTACAAAATAAAGACTGGAGTTGAACGGGTAGATGTGAAGCATCTGTTCACGCTTTCCAAAAATACTAGGACTAGGGGGCATGCAATGAAGCTACAATGGTAAAATTATGTATCATACCTGATAATTTTCTTTCCATTAATCATAGCTGATCAATCCATAGACTGGTGGGTTGTGTCCATCTACCAGCAGGTGGAGATAGAGAGCAAACTTTTGCCTCCCTATATGTGGTCATGTGCTGCCGGAAACTCCTCAGTATGTCGATATCAAAGCTCCATCCGCAGGACTCAGCACTTAGAGAATTACACCCACAAAGGGACACTCTGCCCAGCTCACTACCGCCGAAACGGGGGAGGGGAATTAACCCAGCTCATCCCCACACAAGTGGGGGAGGGGAATCCGTCCAGCTCATCCCCGCAGAGCGGGGGAGGGACACCACACCCGCCGATGCGGGGGGATCTGGCTTATCCTGCAACCGCAACCGCGGGAGGAGCTGACTGACCCTAGCACCGCCAAAGCGGGAGGGGTACAAAACTGCCCTACAACCGCACGAAGCGGGAGGGAGTGCCGGCAGAATTTATGTCTCAATCCAGCCCCGTAAAACGGAGGGGAGAGGAATGCAGCAGCTCACTGTAACACAAACTCGTCTCAACTCTTGAAGAATCCAAGTGAAAAAACTTGAACACGAAGTCTTCCTGAAATAACTGAAGACTAAACTTGAACCTGAAATGCAACCAGAATATAAACAGTACAGATATCTGGGCGGGGCTATGGATTGATCAGCTATGATTAATGGAAAGAAAATTATCAGGTATGATACATAATTTTACCTTCCATATCATCATGCTGATCAATCCATAGACTGGTGGGATGTACCGAAGCAGTACTCACCAGGGCGGGACATTGAAATCCCTGACCTCAACACTGAAGCCCCAAACCGGGCCTCCGCCCGTGCCGCCACAGTCAAGCGGTAATGCTTGGAGAATGTATGGGTCGATGCCCAAGTTGCCGCCTTGCATATGTCTTCCAAGGAGACGGACCCGGCCTCTGCCATCGAGGCCGCCTGAGCTCTAGTGGAGTGAGCCTTCAGCTGGATAGGCGGCACCTTCCCCGCGGCCACATAAGCCGCTGCAATGGCTTCCTTGACCCATCTTGCCACTGTAGGCTTAGCAGCCTGTAGACCCTTACGAGGACCTGCAAACAGGACAAACAGATGATCCGATTTCCGGAACTCATTGGTCACTTCCAAGTATCTGATGATGACTCGTCTCACATCCAGATATTTAAGAGCAGAGTATTCCTCTGGGTAGTCCTCCCTACGAAAGGAAGGGAGACAGAGCTGCTGATTCACATGGAAGCGAGAAACAATCTTGGGCAGGAAGGAAGGCACTGTGCGAATAGTCACTCCTGCCTCAGTGAACTGCAGAAAAGGCTCTCGACATCAGAGTGCCTGGAGCTCGGAAACTCTTCTGGCTGAAGTGATAGCCACCAAAAAGACTGCTTTCAACGTCAGGTTCAAAAGGCGGCTTCTGTAATGCTCTTAGCACCAGGTTGAGATTCCACGCAGGCACCACTGAGTGCAGAGGAGGGCGCAGGTGATTAACTCCCTTGAGAAAACGCACCACATCTGGCTGCGAAGCCAGGGAAGCACCCTTCAGGCGGCCCCTGAAGCAAGCCAGGGCCGCTACCTGGACTTTCAGGGAACTGAGCGACAGGCCTTTCTCCAGACCTTCTTGCAGGAATGCCAACACTAAAGAAATTGGAGCAGTGAATGGAGAAAATGAGCCTGCTTCACACCACGCTGCAAAGGTACGCCAAACCCTGGCGCAAGCAGTAGAAGTAGAGCGCTTCCTCGCTCTCAGCATAGTGGCGATGACCTTGTCTGAGAAGCCCTTCTTCCTCAGACGCTGCCGCTCAATAGCCAGGCCATAAGACCAAAGGGGGAGGAATCCTCCATCACCACGGGACCCTGATGTAACAGACCCTGCTCCACTGGCAGCCGCAGAGGATCGTCGACTGAGAGCCTGATCAAGTCCGCATACCAGGGACGTCTGGGCCAACCCAGACCCACCAGGATTATCCGGCCCGGATGCTTTGCCACTCGGTCTAGCACCCTGCCCAACATGGGCCAGGGCGGGAACACATAGAGAAGCTCTTGTGTTGGCCACTGTTGGAGGAGAGCATCTACTCCCAGAGATCGAGGGTCCCGTCCTCTGCTGAAAAAGCGCGGCACTTGGCAATTGGCCGATGACGCCATCAGATCTAGGCTCGGCTGGCCCCAGCGCTTCGTGATATCCAAGAACGCCTGAGCCGATAACTGCCACTCTCCGGGATCCAAGGTATGGCGACTGAGAAAGTCCGCCTTGACATTCATGACTCCGGCAATGTGGGCCGCTGACAGCTGCTCCAGGCTCGCTTCCGCCCACTGGCATAGATTCATGGCTTCCTTGGCTAGAGGGGCGCTCTTGGTACCTCCCTGGCGGTTGACATGGGCCACAGCCGTGGCATTGTCCGACAGGACCCGTACTGGCTTCAACTCCAGTACCGGGATGAACTCCAAAAGCGCCAACCGAATGGCTCTGAGTTCCAGGAGGTTGATAGACCACTTTGCCTCTGCAGGAGACCAGAGCCCCTGCGCTGTCCTTCCCAAGCAGTGGGCTCCCCAGCCCGACAAAGAGGTGTCCGTCGTGACGACAATCCACTCCACTCCGGGGTCACCAGAGGCATTCCTGCAGACAACTTGTCTGTCTGCGTCCACCAGCTCAGCGCCTTGCACACTGCTGGGTCCAAGGGAAGGCGCACAGCATAATCCTCCGACATCGGAGTCCAGCGCTGCAGCAGAGAGTGTTGTAGTGGTCTCATATGAGCCCTGGCCCAGGGCACTACTTCCATCGTGGCCGTCATAGAGCCCAACAGCTGCACATAGTCCCAAGCCCGAAGAGGAGAGGCTACTAGGAACTGGTCCACCTGAGCCTGAAGCTTGACAATCCGATTGTCTGGCAGGAACACTCTGCCCTCTTGGGTGTCGAATCGAACTCCCAGATACTCCAGGGACTGAGTTGGGCGCAGCTGGCTTTTCTCCCAGTTGATGATCCACCCCAGGGAGCTCAAAAGAGCAACCACCCGGTTCACAGCTTTGCCGCACTCTGCATAAGAGGGGGCTCGGATCAACCAGTCGTCCAGATAAGGATGGACTTGTACTCCTTCCTTCCTCAGGAAGGCCGCGATGACCACCATTACTTTGGATAAGGTCCGCGGAGCAGTAGCCAACCTGAACGGGAGGGCTCTGCACTGGAAGTGTCGGCCCAGTACTGCAAAACGCAGAAAGCGTTGATGAGGAGGCCAGATGGGAATATGCAAGTACGCTTCCTTGATGTCCAAGGATGCCAGGAACTCTCCTGCCTTCACTGCCGCTATAACAGAGCGGAGGGTCTCTATGCGAAAGTGCCGAACTTTCAAGGCCCGATTGACCCCTTTGAGGTCGAGAATAGGGCATACAGAACCTCCTTTCTTTGGTACCACAAAGTAAATGGAGTAACGTCCCTTGCCAAGCTGATTTTCTGGCACCGGAACGACCGCACCCAGGCGGATCAAATTGTCCAAGGTCTGCTGCACTGCCACAGCTTTGACCGGAGACTTGCAGGGAGAGAGTACAAACCCGTTTCTTAAGGGTCGGCAGAACTCTAGCTTGTAGCCGTCTCTGATGACTTCCAGCACCCAAGCGTCTGAAGTTATTGTGGTCCACTCGCCCAGAAACGAGGACAGGCGTCCTCCAATCTGCACTGGGGCGTGGACCAAGGCCCCGTCATTGGGTACGAGACCCTGGGGGAGGACCGGAGGGAGCACCTCCGGGACGGCGATCTCTGCGAAAGGAATGCTGCTTGGGGGAGAAGTTCCTCTTGAAGGAAGAGGGGGCAGAAGAGCCCGACCTGCCCGGGCGGTACCGACGGGCTTCCTGAAACCGTCCTCTGGAGGTACCGGGGCGAGTACTAGCCCGAGCCCTGACCTCTGGTAACTTCTTGCCCTTAGACGTGCCGAGATCGGTCACGATTTTGTCCAGCTCGACCCCAAAGAGCAGCTTGCCTTTAAAAGGCAATCTAGCCAGGCGGGATTTAGAGGCGTGGTCAGCAGACCACTGTTTCAGCCAAAGCCACCGCCGCGCAGAGATTGTCTGAGCCATGCTTTTAGCTGAGGCCCTCAAGACATCATACAGCAAGTCTGCCAAATAGGCCAAGCCCGATTCCAGGGCCGGCCAATCAGCCCTCAAGGAAGGATCCGAGGGGGAAGCCCGCTGCACCATAGTCAGGCACGCCCTGGCCACATAGGAGCCGCAAACTGAGGCCTGCAAAGTTAAAGCAGCCGCCTCAAAGGACGACCTTAAGGCCGCCTCCAATCTTCTGTCTTGGGCGTCCTTTAGGGCCGTGCCACCTTCCACCGGCAACGCCGTTTTCTTAGTCACCGCAGTGATTAAAGAATCCACGGTAGGTCACAGATAGGCCTCACGTTCACTTTCAGGCAAAGGATAGAGGCGGGACATAGCCCTAGCCACTTTAAGGCTCGCTTCCGGGACATCCCATTGAGCCGAAATTAAGGTGTGCATGGCATCATGCACGTGGAAGGTTCTAGGCGGGCGCTTCGTCCCCAGCATAATGGCAGAGCCAACAGGGGCTGAGGGAGAGACGTCCTCCGGAGAGGAAATCTTCAAAATGCCCATGGCCTGCACTAACAGGTTGGGCAAATCCTCTGAGCTAAAGAGCCGCGCTGCAGAGGGGTCATCCGCTCCATCCGAGCGGGGATCCATCTCCTCCAAGGAATTCGCAAAGGACCGTTGGGAGAACTCAGAAACGCTGCCCTCATCTACATCGGAGGAGACAAAGTCCTCCAAGGCCTGGGAATCAACCCGAGGGCGTTTACCTCCGGGGGCCTCAACCTCTTTACCAGACGAGGGAGCAGGGGCAGCGTTTTGCATAAGGAAGGCCTGATGCAGCAGCAAAACAAACTCGGGGGAGAAACCTCCCAGACTGTGCACTTCCGCCGCCTGGGCTACAGCCCTAGACGCACCCTCAACCGGCGCTCGCATGAGCGGGGGAGAGACATGCTGCGCATCCAAGATGGCTACCGGCGCGACACTCCGCGAAGGAGCCGCGCGGGAAGAACGGCGCTTAACTTTAGCCGCTTTTGTGCCGTCGCCCAAATTAAGGGCGTTCATGGCATTAACGTCTCCCACCTCAAGGGCGGCCCAAGAAGAAGCCGTCTGAGCCGCGTGGCCGGCCAAGATGGCGGAGGCGAGCAGCGGGGGATGGGCGTTTATGGCGGGAAAACCGCCACACCGGAGGAAGGACCGGGACACTCATCGGTCACGAAACTGTCACCCAACAAGGGCGAATCAGACTTTAAGACCCCCGCATCCCCTCTAGAAGCGCACAAGCGATCCGGGGAGCGACTCTTTGCGCCCTCGCCCTCCGACGCCATGGGCCACGTGGAGATCAATCGGGGAACCCCCTGCCCGCTATAAAAAGGTAAAAATTACCTGCTTTCCGCTCCGAGCTGTAACGACCTGGTGTCCCAGTGAGTAGCTGCAATAAACGTTTAAATAAACGTTGAAATAAACGCCTTTAAGGACGATCAAAAATTTTTTTTTTTTTTTTTAACGGAGACAGCGGGAGGGGGGAGAAAAGGAGGGACCTGGCGCCACCAGGTTTGCACTTGCTCAAAAAGAGCCCTCAACCCCAGGCACTCAACAAAACCTAAAAATTAGGCTTGGAGGCCTAGCCAGAGCTGCTGCTGTGTGTGACCACCACCTGCTGAGATAGAGAACATACTGAGGAGTTTCCGGCAGCACATGACCACATATAGGGAGGCAAAAGTTTGCTCTCTATCTCCACCTGCTGGTAGATGGACACAACCCACCAGTCTATGGATTGATCAGCATGATGATATGGAAGTAGTAAATTTAAAACGAATCAGAGAACATATTTCTTCACCCAACGTGTAATTAAACTCTGGAATTCGTTGGCAGAGAATGTGGTAAAAGCAGTTAGCTTAGCGGAGTTTTAAAAAGGTTTGGACGGCTTCCTAAAGGAAAAGTCCATAGACCGTTATTCAATGGACTTGGGGAAAATCCACTATTTCTGGGATAAGCAGTATAAAATGTTTTGTACTTTTTTGGGATCTTGCCAGGTATTTTTGACCTGGATTGGCCACTGTTGGAAACAGGATGCTGGGATTGATGGACCTTTGGTCTTTCCCTGTATGGCAATTCAATATATTCTTGGTATTTTGAATGGAATCTTTCTACTCGTTGGGGTTCTACATGGAATGTTGCTACACATTGGAATTCTGTATGGAATCTTGTTATTCTTTAGAATTCTAGAATGTTGCTGTCCTTTGGGGTTCTGCCAGGTACTTGTGACCTGGATTGGCCACTGTTGGAAACAGGTTGCTGGGATTGATGGACCTTTGGTCTTTCCCAGTATGGCAATTCAATATACTTGGGATTTTGAATGGAATCTTTCTACTCGTTGGGGTTCTACATGGGATGTTGCTACACATTGGAATTCTGTATGGAATCTTGTTATTCTTTAGAATTCTAGAATGTTGCTACTCTTTGGGTTTCTGCCAGGTACTTGTGACCTGGATTGGCCACTGTTGGAAACAGGATGCTGGGCTTTGGACCTTTGGTCTTTTCCAGTATGGCAATACTTATGTATTATGCTAACATTGTATTATATCTCTGATATTTGAATTCCAGTGCTCTTAAATGTGTTTATTTTTTATACTTTTTCACGGTAGTTCTATTATTAGGATTCAGTTTACTGGTTTCAGGTTTACCTCATTTATTGTATTTATGTTTATTCTTGGTTATTTTACTATTGTTATGCTGTTAACAAAATTGTAAGTTTTATGTTAAACTGCACCTGCTGTACACTGCCTTGGGTGAATCTCTTCGTAAAGACGGTTAATGAATTCCACTAAATAAATGTGTTCACATCTAAAGTTACCCACATAACTGCAGGCTTGTGCTAGTATTTTACAATGGCAGTGAAGTGCTTAATCACCGTTGGAGAATTTGCACTTAGTGTACACATTTCAGGTGTCTCATTTTAGATGACCTGTGCAGATTTACCCCCTAAGTGCATACTTTTTGCTATGTAGACTTTGCAAGATTTTCAGAGCAAAATTGTGCAAGTCTTCCCCCCACCCAGGGAAATTCTGTACTTCCACTTGCACCAGGGATTAAATTCTCAGCGTACATTTCAAATTTTAAAGTCTAGGGGTAGGTAGAAAACCCTTGCTGACCCCACCCTGGGGAATGTCTGCATAAACAGCAGGTAAACTTACGCCTGTGCGTTTATCCACATCTCTTGGAGGCTTTTCCTTAGGTGAAGCAGGCATCTGTCACAAAATTGCCTGCCTCAATCAGTTTGAAGATGTGTCCTCAAGGGCAGGAATAGGGTGGAATCGTGTCTATTTTAGCATGGAAACAGTTTGCATCCCCTGGTCAGCACATCCCTTTCCGGAATTGCTTTTGAAAGCAGAAGATCGTGCATGCATTCTGGTTTTGAAATCGAGCAGATTCCACATGGAGAAATATATTTATTTATTTACCACCTTTTTGAAGGAATTCACTCAAGGCGGTGTACAGTAAAAATAAATCAATCATGAGCAATAGGCAATTACAGCAGTAAAAATATTCAAATAATGATACAAAGTATGGCATAGAATACTACTTACAATGTCAACACAATACGTAATAGAACATTTTAATTGACAGTGTAGGGTAAATCAAAGATGTAACATATAGAAGGGTAAGAAAGTAGGAAGAGTTAGAAAGTAAGGTGACTAATTTAAAGAAAGTTGCACATGAGGTCAGAAAGATGGTTAAATATATGCACACATTTTATACCTATTCCCTTATCTCTTGTTTGTCCTGTTTGTGTGTCCTAATTAGATTGTAAGCTCTGTCGAGCAGGGACTGTCTCTTCATGTTCAAGTGTACAGCACTGCGTACGTCTAGTAGCGCTTTAGAAATGATAAGTAGTAGTAGTAATATTGTACAGCTGTAAACTAAAATTCCTCTTATAACAAACATCTAGGCAGCATAGGGTTGTAATCTAGGGCCGGAGAGGAGACAGGGAAATCCACTGCAAGACAGGAAGAAGAGAGCCCATGTTCTGTCCGTAGCGTTATCTGTACCTTCTGCTAACCGGCATTTCACTTGCTGTCTCTCCTCAGCTCTGGCCCATGGCGCTCTCTGTCTGCTTCGTGTTTACAGTCACCATTGGAGTCTTTCCTGCTGTCACTGCTGATGCAAGATCTACCATCGCAGCAGACACCAGCGCCTGGAGTAAGTACAGCATTGGGGGGGGGGGGGGAGAGGAAAGTGAAGTTACTTACCTGTAACGGGTTCTCTGTGGACAGCAGGATGAGTCAGCCACATATTCATCCAATGGGAGTCTTCAGGCGACATCATCTATATTTGACTGATGCATCCTGCTTCTTCTGGGGGGGGGGGGAGGCCTGGGAACAGATTCCACCCTAAGCAACAGTGATAGGAAATACAAATTTCAAGTGGCTTTATAGTACCCAGTTCCCCCAACTATACAATGTAGCTCAGGTCTCTCACTCTGCCACCAGCATCCTGGGCACCCTCGACCCAGGCTACATAACAAAACAGTTTCTTTCTTCTTACTTAATCACTTCGTTTTCTGAGCTGGGTGCAGACTGGGGTTGGATAAAATCTGGAAGGTCATAGGGTTTGAGCTGGTCTCTTTTACTCTGGTTTATCTTTTCAGTAGGGAGTCAATCGCTCTCTCACTCACACAATGAAAAGACTCCAGTCCGGGTCTTATGCAATCAACAGGAACTTTACTGAACTTCTCTAACAGGCAATCCAAACTTTCAAATGGAACCATTAATTTGTAACCCAACTTGATTTCTTGTAACAAGAATAAATCTAGAGCCAAACTCAAGGACAAGGTGTAAATCCTCTCGTTCAATTTGTAATTCCTACAGTATGTACATATTTACAGCTCCTTCTGTCCTTTACCCATCCCTTCTGGGCAGTGGCATAGGTATGTGGGGCCATGGGGGTCTGGCCCTCCCAGATTTCCTCTGGGACCCTGTTTTCCCTGACGGGGGTCCCCAACCCCCACCAGCCGAAGCCTTGTCTTACGCCAGTCTTCAGCGCCGCATTGCCTGCCCTGCTCTGTCTTCCCCTCACATCCGGCATGCACCTTTTAGTGAAACTGAGCATGTTCAATTTCACTAAAAGGAGTGTGCAGGACGTGAGGGGAAGACAAAGCAGGGCAGGCAAAGCTTCAGCTGACAGGGGTTGGGGATCCCCGCCAGCCAAGGTATCTGCTGTGGCAGTGGGTGGGGAGAGGCGGAGTGGCAGACCAAAATGTGCCCCCCCCACCTCGGGCTCTGGCCCCCTCTCACCGTGAGGTCTGGCTACGCCCTTGCTTCTGGCTGGAACAATCTAAGGCTGTGCCTGCAGCAATGATGAAACAAGTGATCTTCTCCCTGGACCAGACTC
Source organism: Microcaecilia unicolor (assembly GCF_901765095.1). Lineage (NCBI taxonomy): Eukaryota > Metazoa > Chordata > Amphibia > Gymnophiona > Siphonopidae > Microcaecilia > Microcaecilia unicolor. Next base: position 8,585,288 of record NC_044033.1, read on the forward strand.
CCTCATCCATTCACTCCTTCCCCCAAGGTCTACCTCTCCAGGCTACTACATTAAGCTCCATAAGACTCTGTTCTGCTCCTGCTCCTAGGCTGGGATCTCCTACTTCCTACCTAGAGCACTGCACCCCCTCACGGTTACTGCTTTGGTAGAAACCTGAACCCATCCAGGACTCCCCCTTCTCCTCAAGGGTCCTGGCAGGGGTAGAGGGAACAAAAGACCTTGTGCTTTCTCCAACCACAACACCAGTTGACGTGAAAAAAATGCACGACCTAACCAACTTTCGGAAATCACTGAAGACTTGCCTCTTCAACAAGGCATACCACAACGATCCATCATATGAACTTTAACGCAATACCACTTTATCTCTTATTCCGAATGTGATCTCTTTATACTTGATTGCTTAATCTACTATCTCACTCATGATCTTTATGTAATACCACTTGTATCTCTCACTCTGGAATGGCGATCGCCATGACGGAACAATGTAAGCCACATTGAGTTTGCAAATAGGTGGGAAAATGTGGGATAAAATGCAGCAAATAAATAAATTAACTACTGTCACTCAACAACTAGGAACGTTTCCCTTAGCACTTTCCCACAAACGCTCCCCTAGGGGGTGGGCTTCTCATAACTCCATTACTAACCAATTTCCCTCCCCTCCCAAGTGACTCTAGGGAGGGGTTACCAGCACTTAGTAATTCCCATTGTAAAGGGGGATTACAAGAATAATATCTCTACTTTCCCCACATATTAGCCCTGCCAAACCCTAATACATAAAGTCCACATCCCAAGTACATTTGCCCTCTGTACACAGCAGTGTCGTCCCCCCCCCCCCCCAATGCAATGTAGTTGATATATTGTGATATCCCCCTTCTCACTCAGGGTGACCTGGTTCTCAATATGCAGATCATATGCAAATTAGTGTGCTACCCCTTCTCGCTCAGGGTGACCTGGTTCCCACTAAGCAAATTAAACAGGTCTCACCAACTGCATATTTCTCAGGCAACTCTTTATTCCAGCACCTGGGCACACTTCTTCTAGCTTAATACTATATACTTTCATAGGTCTTCAAACTGAGCCTCCCCACACAGATACATGGGCTCAGTACTAGCTTCAATATTTTGGGGACTCCCAACCCCAGGCTTGCAGCCTGCTTCTCTCAGTACTTTGGACACACAGTCCTTCCTTTGAACACACAGTTCTTTACCAGTACTGGGGACACACAGCCCTTCCTCCTTTGAACACACAGTTCTATAAGTACTGAGGACACACAGTCCAACACTAATGCTTTAGGGACTTCTTACCCCAGGATTTTCAGCCTGCTTGTCTCCTTTGGACACACCGTCCACCACAAGTCCATAGGGTTAGCCAGTATCTTTCAGGGGGATCTCTCTTCTTCTGCTGCCAGCTCCCTTCTCTTCCTTTCACCCTCAGGTGGGGTATAAAGTGGTTAATTAGCTACACAGGACCCAGCCCATAACCTCCTACACCTGTGGACCTCCCAGGGCTCTCCCCGGTCCTAGCGACCTCCACCTATTCTCCTAGCGCCCTCTAGTGACCTACCCCGGATAGGACAGCCTCTTCCTTATCACAATATGAATATATCTTCTAATGCTGAAAGGAACAGTTGAGAGTAAAGTCATAAAGCTCTTTTAAAAATGTGTGCTACGATGCAGAGGAATTTGGATGGTTTGGGTCACTGCAGAGGCAGCGTTCAAAGCCCCTCTTGGTAAAGGAGTCATGGTTATTGCACCGAGGTGACACCTAGGGGTCCGGTAGCGCTATAGAAATGATAAGTAGTAGTAGTAGTAATTCTATAACTGAGCATCTCCATTTCGGAGCCCAGAGGGTGCAAGGAAGGAGTGTATTCTAAAACAGAATTTAGGCATCTAGATTCCATTAGAGAAATACTGCCGTACCTTGGTATCGACATACCTAACATCCTGGTCAGTCCTGAATTAACCATTTAGCAAATAAGCACATGCTTAGGGTACCAAGGGAAGGGGGACACCATGGAGGTTTTCCCCATAGCTGTCATGCCCTTACCTCTTTCACTGCCATCTGCCACAACCATTATCCAATGTGAATTTCAGTGTTTTCTAATCATTATAAATACGGTCTTGAATGCAAAAAATTATAGGGACAGGCTTATGAACCTCAACATGTATATGCTGGAAGAGAGGAGGGAGAGAGGAGACATGATAGAAACGTTTAAATATCTCAAGGGCATTTATGTACAGGAAGAGAGCCTTTTTCAAATGAAGGAGAGCTCTGGAATGAGGGGACATATGACAAAGTTAAGAGGGAATAGGCTTAGGAGTAACCTAAGGAAGTATTATTTCACAGAAAGGGTGGTGGAGGCCTGGAATGGCCTCCTGGTGGAGGTGGTGGAGTCGAGGACTGTTCCAGAATTTAAAAAGGCATGGGATAAGCATGTGGGATCGCTTAGGAAAAGGAAGAGTTAGGGGTTACAGAGGATGGGCAGACTGGATGGCTCATATTGCCTTTATCTGCCGTCATGTTTCTATGTTTCTATTCCACCAATGCATAAGAGCCAACCTCCTCAGTGATGTCACAATGGCTCAATTGTCCTATTCTTGGCTTACTTTCCCCCCTTAGTGTGTTTCAGTCTCTGGTAACCAGAGCTGATATTGTGATGTCATAATGCCTCATTCCACCAATGCCCAAGAGCCAACCTCATCAGTGATGTCACAATGGCTCAATTGTCCTATTCTTGGCTTACTTTCCCCCCTTAGTGTGTTTCAGTCTCTGGTAACCAGAGCTGATATTGTGATGATGTCATAATGCCTCATTCCACCAATGCCTAAGAGCCAACCTCATCAGTGATGTCACAATGGCTCAATTGTCCTATTATTGCCTTACTTTCCCCCCCTTAGTGTGTTTCAGTCTCTGGTAACCAGAGCTGATATTGTGATGTCATAATGCCTCATTCCACCAATGCCCAAGAGCCAACCTCATCAGTGATGTCACAATGGCTCAATTGTCCTATTCTTGGCTTACTTTCCCCCCTTAGTGTGAAGAGTTTCAGTCTCTGGTAACCAGAGCTGATATTGTGATGTCATAATGGGAATAGGTTTAGGAATAACCTAAGGAAGTATTATTTCACAGAAAGGGTGGTGGAGGCATGGAATGGCCTCCCGGTGGAGGTGGTGGAGTCGAGGACTGTTCCAGAATTTAAAAAGGCATGGGATAAGCATGTGGGATCGCTTAGGAAAAGGAAGAGTTAGGGGTTACAGAGGATGGGCAGACTGGATGGCTCATATGGCCTTTATCTGCCGTCATGTTTCTATGTTTCTATATGATGTTTTGTTTCGTACAATAATATTTCTCAGCTCTTACTGAGTCTTAATGTCTTGTCAGTTAAGCAATGGAAGGACCGATGGGCACCAGTGTTGGCCCGTGCTTAGGACGTCATGGGTGCTCACGCTTTTGCCAGACGTAGAGCCGGTGTAAACGTGAGTTGCGTTCGTGGGAGCTGAGCCCATACTGAAGCCCCGCATATTGCCCACTTTGCAAATACACGCTATGTAAATTAAGTGGGCATTCGCCGAATAACCCTTCGGCAGATGTTTGCATTGACAGATGAAGGTGTCCATTATTCTAAGCATTTACAGCAGTGGCGTAGCCATGTGGGGCCATGGGGGCCTGGGCCCCCGTATATTTCGCCCTGGACCCCCCTACAGATAACCCTCTCGACCCCTCCAATCCCGCCGCCAACCTGCCATTGCTGTCGTCTACCTTTGCTGGCGGAGGTCCCCAACCCCCGCCAGCCAAGGCCCTCCTCTTCCTGCGCAAGGCTTCGCTCTGTTTCTGACATCCTGCACATTGTACGTGCAGGACGTCAGACTCACAGAAACAGAACGAAGCCTTGCGATCAGCCAGCAAGGTCCTCTTCTTCCAGCGCAAGGCTTCATTCTGTTTCTGTGAGTCTGACGTCCTGCGCGTACAACATGCAGGACATCAGAAACAGTCAGAACGAAGCCTTGCGCGGGAAGAGGAGGCCCTCGACTGGCGGGGGTTGGGGTCCCCCGCCAGCAAAGGTAAGCGACAGCAGCGGGGTTAGGTTGGCGGCGGGAGGGGGGTCAAAGTTGTTGGTGGTGGTGGTGGTGGTGGTGGTGGTGGTGGCAGCGGCGGGGGGGGGGGGGTCGGCAATGGCCGGGGGGGGTAAAATGTGCCCCCTCACCTCAGGCTCTGGACCCCCCCTCCCGCCGAAGTCTGGCTACGCCCCTGATTTACAGGTATATTTGGGTGCCCAAGTTATAGCCCTTCCAGTGTCATGATTTTAGGGTGCTGAAGAGAACCTCAGTGCATAGCAACTGGGAGGGGGATACAGTAGGGGAATATCCCTGGTTATCAGTGAATGAAGGCTGATAAAACCAGATACCAGCCAGTGAGCTGGAAGTACAAAGGAAGCGGAGGAAACTGTGGGGTCAAAAGAAAAGAGATGCAAGAGAGCAGTGCATGATGGGAGGGTGATAATATCAGTGATATTGTTTTTAATTAGGTGGTGTATTAAAGCGTGTTGTAGGTGTCTCTTGCACAGTGCTTTGGCTGAATCTTGACTCAACATTCTAGTCTATGAATGAATAAATAAAATGAAATTATTTCCAGTGGGAAAAGGCAGTAGCCAGAGCTGAAGGGGTGCCTGGGTACCCTGGGAAAGGCACAACTAATGAAACAAGTGGGCAAAGCATGCAGAGTATGGCTCATGGAATTCTTTCCAGTACCTTTGTGTGCACATGTGTGTTTAGGTGTGTCTGTGTTGACTCTCTATGTGCCTGTGACCCAGAGGGGAGAGACAGTATGAATGGAGTGGTACCCAAATATTCCAAATAATAAACTGAAAGAAACCAAGTATGATTGTAGATCTGGCCATTATATTTGACCGCTGACCGATTTGAAAGGATGGATTTAACATTTAAACTACAGGGTGCCAGTGTACCAAGACAACAGGCGTCGCCATGTTTCCCCACCACTAGGAGGCAGTGTACAGAGGAGGCAGTTCTACAAAGGACATTAAGGGATAAATTCTATATATACTGCCAAAAACAATTGTTGCCGAAAAAAGCACTATTCTACAAAATGCATTTAAAGTTAGGTGCGATTTGTAGAATAGCGCTTATGCCCGGAAATCTCACCTAAGTTTTGACGCAGCCATTTGCAACAACTAAAACATGATGCAAATACCCGTGCATAAATTTAGGTGTGGATGCCCTTATTTCTCTAACTTAAAGGAATATTCCCAATCCACCCATGACCTTCCCATTTCCACACCCCTTTTATGCCTTTTGCGTACAATTTACCTGCACACATTTCAATTAAACCTAATTAGTGCCAATAATTGCTTGTTAGCCAATTATCGGTGTTAAATTAGCTCATTATTCAATTCAATTGCACGTTCAAATTGGGTACAAACCCAAATTTGGATGTGCAATTTTTAGCGATTTTTATAGAATTACGGGGTAAAAGACGCCCAAAATCTAGGAGCTAAGCCAGTATTATATAACAGCAAATTTGTCAGCGATTAGGCTCCACATTGTTCCCCACCATGGGCAAACCTATAATACCCCTAGTTAAATCTGTGCTTCGCTGTCACATCTCCTCCAGACCACCACACCCAGTGAATAACTAAGCCAGTTCTGCAGGGATGGGGTGTGACCAAGGAGATTGAAGAAAGCAGGAGACGGGGGGTGACGTCAAAAAGTTGAAGCCAATTTGGTTAGTCGCTGACTCTCCCATTCCCCGCACGCAGCCGTCATCTAGTACACTCAAAACAAAGCAAGCAAACCTATGAGTTGCTGCAGTCTCGTTGTCGTTCCTTATTGTTGGTAGCATTTGTATTTAATCTCACTTATATTTTCAAACATGCCGGCTTGTGCAGCATACGGATGTACCCAAAGGAAGTGTTGGTTTCATTGGTTAGCATACTAATTTCTTCTACTTTTTAAATCATTGTGTCATTTGGAGGGGCTGGTTATAGGGACACCTGTATTCCTCCAGAGAGGTTTTCACCTAGTAGAAGGAATGGATCCTAAGGAGCTTAGCCAAGATTGGATGGCAGAGCTGGTGGCGGGAGGTGGGGGTAGTGCTGGGCAGACTTATACGGTCTGTGCCAGAACCGGTGGTGGGAAGCAGGGCTGGTGGTTGGGAGGCGGGGATAGTGCTGGGCAGACTTATACGGTCTGTGCCAGAGCTGGTGGTGGGAGGCGGGGCTGGTTGGGAGGCGGAGATAGTGCTGGGCAGACTTATACGGTCTGTGCCAGAGCTGGTGGTGGGAGGCGGGACTGGTAGTTGGGAGGCGGGGATAGTGCTGGGCAGACTTATACGGTCTGTGCCAGAGCTGGTGGTGGGAGGCGGGGCTGGTGGTTGGGAGGCAGGGATAGTGCGGGGCAGACTTATACGGTCTGTGCCCTGAAAAGGACAGGTACAAATCAAGGTAAGGTATACACAAAAAGTAGCACATGTGAGTTTATCTTGTTGGGCAGACTGGATGGACCCTGCAGGTCTTTTTCTGCCATCATCTACTATGTTAGTAAAGGGCCACTATTTACAATAAAAAAAAAAAAAAAACATTAATTAGGTTGAAACTGAGAGCATTAACATCTTTTTTTCCTGTGACTACATCAAAAGGAAAAGATGACATTTGGGACCTTGCTCCTTTTTGATTTGTGGAATGCAGTGGTATATTATAAAAATGCCCTTGCTTTTTTTTTTTTTGTATTACTACTATTTCACAGATACATATTGAATAATGAGATAGGGGCTTCCTTCATGCAGAAGTTCTGTCCAGAGGCAGTCTAAATGTGCCAACACATTTCATCACACTGTTAGCCGCCAAGTTCATGCAAAGTTAATTATGTTCAATGGAAAATAAATCTCTTGGCTCAGGCTACTTGCTATGTGAATATTCCATCACTGTTTCGTTATTGATACCAAATAGTATATATTAAGGTCATTTGCTATAAATTTTGTTTTAATTCATTTATCCAGTCCTTACATTCACATAGTTTTGCTTTTTAAACCCAAAGGTGAATCCTAAGGGTGGTTGAACAATTAGGTATATACTGTGTTGTTGTTGTTGTGTTTGTTTGTTTTTTGTTTTGGGTTGTTATTTTTTTTTACTTGTTTTGGACTGCTTTGGTTCCTGCTGATCTGTACCTCTGTTGTCTGGAATTTTTGAAGATGGAAATGAGAAAATAAAAATTAAATTTTGGATGTACACTGTAGAAGTTGTTGTTTACTTTTCCAATGTGTGTATGGATGCCTGTTCTGGTGTTTGCCTGTGATAATATTTGAATAACTGTCTATACTTATGGCTATGATTTAGGTGGGATATAAAAACAGGAATAGAATAGACTAGAATATATTTACAGCAGCACAAACCCGTTGGTATTAACAGCAAGTACCACATTTTGGAAAAGATGAGAATTGAGGGGGTGACTCAGGTGAGGGTGGGGGAGAGTGGAGGAGTCTGGAGATGGGAGAGAGGAAGGGGAAGGCTCAGGGAGGGAAGGAGTGGGAGAGAGTGAACCTGTGGGTTTTGAAAAATAAGCTTTTCATTAGACTAAAGCCATTTCATAAGTACATAAGTATTGCCATACTGGGAAAGACCAAAGGTCCATTGAGCCCAGCATCCTGTTTCCAACAGTGGCCAATCCAGGTCACAGATACCCGGCAGGATCCCAAAAATGTACAAAATATTTTATACTGCTTATCCCAGAAATAGTGGCTTTTCCCCAAGTCCATTTAATAACGGTCTGTGGACTTTTCCTTTAGGAAGCCGCCCAAACCTTTTTTAAACTCCGCTAAGCTAACCACCTTTACCACATTCTCTGGCAACGAGTTCCAGAGTTGAATTACACGTTGAGTGAAGAAACATTTTCTCCGATTCGTTTTAAATTTACTACATTGTAGCTTCATCGCATGCCCCCCTAGTCCTAGTATTTCTAAAGGGCTTTTCTAGAGCTAGTCACTCCTGTATTCAGTTAGTCCAATAGGAAGGGCTCATCCGCACCCAGGGGAAAATTGAAAGCAAAACATGGTAATGAAGAAGTTCCTTTAGCTTTATGGTTGGAAGTTCTAGAGAACCCTCAGAAAGTCACCATGACTACCAGTCAACAATTCTTTACTGTAGGTGAGGGCATCAACTGAATTAACCCCTTGTAGACTGTACAGCATGACTAGACATGAAACAGGGTGATCTGAGAGACTGATAATGCTCCACATGCCCTGGCCTAGGAGTGAGGTTTATTCCTGTCATAGTACATGCAAAACTAACCCGTTTGGAGAAATTGCCCCCTGAAGCCTAGATCGGTACATTTCTTCTTGTGATGTGGCTGTTTGTAGAGATAAAGCTTACGCCTATTTGTTCGGCCATGATATTACGAGTGCAATTCTGTTTCAATAGATCAAACATCCAGTGTCTTTAATGTTTGGTGTTTTCTCTTGGTTTGACATTTCCTGTTAACATACAAACATAAGATTAGCCATACTTGGTCAGACCATCTAGCCCAGTATCCTGTTTTCCAAACAGTGGCCAAGCCGGGTCACAAGTACCTGACAGAAACCCAAATTGTGGCAACATTCCATACTACAAATCCCCAGGCAAGCAGTTGCTTCCCCTGTCTGTCTCAATAGCAGACTATGGACTTTTCCTCCAGGAATTTGTCCAAATCTTTTTTTTAAACCCAGATGAATATGCAAATGAACCTTTTCCGGAGAGGGGAAGGCGGTAGAACGAGAGGACATGAAATGAGATTGAAGAGGGGCAGGCTCAAGAAAAATGTCAGGAAGTATTTTTTCACGGAGAGAGTGGTGGATGCTTGGAATGCCCTCCCGCGGGAGGTGGTGGAGAGGAAAACGGTAACGGAATTCAAACATGCGTGGGATAAACATAAAGGAATCCTGCTCAGAAGGAAGGGATCCCCAGAAGCTTAGCCGGCGGTGGGAGGCAGGGCTGGTGGTTGGGAGGTGGGGATAGTGCTGGCCAGACTTATACGGTCTGTGCCCTGAAAAAGACAGGTACAAATCAAGGTAAGGTATACACAAAAAATGGCACATGTGAGTTTACCTTGTTGGGCAGACTGGGTGGACCGTGCAGGTCTTTTTCTGCTGTCATCTACTATGTTACTATGTTATGTTACAGATACGCTAACTGCTGTTACCACCTCCTCCGGCAAAGAGTTCCAGAGCGTAACTATTCATTGAGTGAAAAATATTTCCTCCTATTTGTAACTTCCTCGAGCGTCCCCTAGTTTTTGTACATTTGGAACGAGTAAAAAATCAATTTACTTCTACTCGTTCTACCCACTCAGGATTCTGTAGACCTCAATCATATCTCCCCTCGTCCGTCTCTTTTCGAACCCGAAGAGCCCTAATCTCTTTAGCCTTTTCTCATACGAGAGGAGTTCCATCCCCTTTATCATTTTAGTCGCTCTTCTTTAATCCTTTTCTAATTCCGCTGTATTTTTTTTTGAGATATGGCGAGCAGAACACGATACTCAAGGTGCAGACCCTCCTTTAGAATAAGAGTCAAGGCTGTGTTATCTTGAGAGGGAGCAATGGCTGACCTCTGGGGGAGTTTCAAGGGGAAACCTTCCTCTTTCTCCCCTTCCGTAACACAGTGACATTGTTAACTATTAGAAATCTTTTGAGAAGGTACCTGGAGCTTCTGTGTTTCTCTATATACTGAAAGAGCTGCCAAGGGGGCATAATTTTTTGAGATGGAGTTTTTAGTACACAACCCTAGCCTCACTCCACTCTGCTTTGGCCATGCCCCTCTCTACCTCATGGTTCCACCCCCTGGCACACCTCAGTTCCACCGCCATTCCAGAAAATACCTTATTTACACCAGTGACAGATGGGTAAAAGGAAGTGTTTCAGTGCACTCTTAACCCCCCCCCCCCCTTTCCAGCATCTGTTCTTCCCAGGGGCATAACCATGAGGCCCCCCCCCTACTTTAGACTTAAGATCCCTCCAATATTGCAGCACCGGTTGAATCACTGGTGGAGATGCCCAAGCCCCACCAATCAAAGAGGTCCACTGCCCAAGCCCCCTACCATTCTGTTTGAGCAGTGCAGAAGTTGACAGTGTGCTTCAGCTGCAAATGACAGCACCCCTGCGCATGCTCAGTTCAGGCGATTGAAAATGGAAATTAAGATGATACCTTTTTATTGGACTAGCCTAATACTTTTTTTCAATTAGCTTTCAGAGGCCAAAACCTCCTGCCTCGGATCAAGTCACGACAGTATACTGCTGATACAGTATCCTCTCCTAACCTGAGAAAGGAAATGTTGGTCTCTGAAAGCTAGTCAAAAATGTATTAAAATTAGTCCAATATAAAGGTGGCATCTTATTTTTCATTTTGTGTTTTATTAGTGTTTATTAACCTTTATTAACACAACTACCACGTTTCTTTATCCTAAGTTAAAAACAATTTTTTTTTTCTGCCTTTGTTGTCTGGTCATTTTCTTTTTCTGATTGTGTTGGTCCCAGTCTCTGGTTTCTGCTTTTCTTTGTCTTCTCTTAACACACTTGCCAGGGCTTCCTGTCCATTTGTCATTTTTCTCTCTTCTCCTTTTTCTTTCAGTTTTCTTCAATTTATTTTTCTGCCTCTGTCCACATTTAATTCTTTCGTACTATCCAGTCTTTAATTTTCATCTTTTTACTTCATCTACCTACAGCTTTTCATCTATCTCTCACCCTTGTTCTCCCCTATGCCCCTTCCTCTAATTCTCTAGATATTCACTATCTGCTCCCCCCCCCTTTCCATCCAACATCTCCTCTCTCTCTCACCACCCTTCCATCTAGTGTCTCCCCTCTCTCTCCCCATCCTACTATCCAGCATCTTCTCTCTCTATCCCTTTTCCATCCAGCATGCCCCCTCTTTCCACTCATCTTCTCTCTCTCTCTCTCTACCCTTCCCTTTCAGCATCTCCCCTCTTCTATCCATCATTTCTCCCCTTCCATTCAGCATCTTTCCTCTTCCTTCCCGGGTCTACCAGTGGTATCTTCTGTTTCCTTTGTCCGCTGTTGCTTCTCCTGATGAGCAAAAGCAGTAGCAAAACAACAAAAAGCTGGTGCAGGGCCGCAGTGTTCAAGCACGCTCTGTCGGCTATGCCCGTCCCCTGCCCCCTCTAATGTCAACTTCCTGTTTCAGGGCAAGGGACTGGCAGAGCCAACAGCACATGCCTGAAGACTGAAGCCCCGCACCGACTTCTTGTTGTTTTGATCTAAGTGACATTGTAGACAATACGCTGAAATCTTCTGCCCAGTTTGTGGCGGCAGCCCAAAAAGCAATCAGAATGCTAGGAATTATTCAGAAAGGGATGCAAAATATGACCATGAATATTATAATTCCTCTGTATCGCTCCATGGTGTGACTGCACCTTGAGTATTCCGTTCGGTTCTGGTCGCCATATCTCAAAAAAGACAGAGTGGAATTAGAAAACTTTCGAAAAAGAGCAACCAAAATGATAAAGGGGATGGAGCTCCTCCCATATGAGGAAAAGCTAAAGAGCGGAGGGTTCTTCAGCTTGGAAAAGAGACGGCTAAGGAGGGATATGATCGAGGTCTACAAAATCCTGAGTGGAGTAGAACGGGTAAAAGTGAATCGCTTTTTCACTCTTTCTAAAAGTACGAATACCAGGACACACTTGATGAAATTACATGGAAATACTTTTAAAGCAAATAGGAGGAAATATTTTTTCACTGAAAGAATAGTTAAGCTCTTGAACTCGTTGCCAGAGGATGTGATAACCGAGACTAGCATATCTGGGATTAAAATAGGTTTGGACAAGCTCCTGGAAGAAAAGTCCATGGTCTGTTATTGAGATGCGCAAACAAGCCAAACCACCACAAGGGTGGAGGTACACAAATTCCTATGAAAAGTAGAATCTGAGGAAAGGGGGAGTAGGAGGAGTAGGCTCTTGAACAACACTAGTAGGCGACGTAGATTAGGAACAATCTCTTTATTTAAATATACACTCGACTCAACACAGCCGTGTTTCGGCGCTACAGACGCCTTCTTCAGGAGTCTTGTGATATATAAATATACGAATATTAAGCTCAAAGAGAATGAAAGCAAGGCTTCTGCTACAATTGTAATCCATTGCCGATGCAGAAGTGCAATTGAATACGCTGAGCTTTTTTTCCTGCATCTGCAGTGGATTACAATTGTAGCAGAAGCCTTGCTTTCATTCTCTTTGAGCTTAATATTCGTACATTTATATATCACAAGACTCCTGAAGAAGGCGTCTGTAGCGCCGAAACACAGCTGTGTTGAGTCGAGTGTATATTTAAATAAAGAGATTGTTTTTAATCTACGTCGCCTACTAGTGTTGTTCAAGAGCCTACTCCTCCTACTCCCCCTTTCCTCAGACTGTTATTGAGATGAACATGGGGGAAGCCACTGTTTGCCCAGGGATTGATAGAATGGAATGCTGCTGCTCTTTGAGATTCTGCATGGAATCTTGTTACTCTTTGGGATTCCGGAATCTTACTATTAATGGGTTTCTGCCAGGTACTTGTGACCTGGATTGGCCACTGCTGGAAGCAGGATACTGGGCTTCACGGACCATTGGTCTGACCCAGTATGTCCATTCTTATATTTTTATGCTGCTTGTTGTTTTGACGCTGCTGCTGCTCATCGAGAAGAGCAGCGGCAGTGTGAGAGAGAGGGGAAAGGTTACCATGTGCCTATGCTGGTCAGCTGAATATCGACTACTACTACTTATCATTTCTGTAGCGCTACTAGACGTACACAGCGCTGTACACTAGACATGAAGAGACAGTCCCTGCTAGACAGAGCTTACGATCTAATTAAGACAGACAAACAGGACAAACAAGAGATAAGGACAAAGGGTAGCAAGATTCCGGAATCCCAAAGAGTAGCAGGATTCTGAGCGGAATCCTAAAGAGTAGCAACATTCCAGAATCCAAAGAATAGCAAGATTCCGGAATCCTAAAGACTACTACTACTACTTATCATTTCTATAGCGCTACTAGAAGTACGCAGCGCTGAACACTGGACATGAAGAGACAGTCCCTGCTCAACAGAGCTTACAATCTAATTAGGACAGACAAACAGGACAAACAAAAGATAAGGGAATATTAAAGTGAGGATGATAAAATAAGGGTTCTGAACAAGTGAATAAGGGTTAGGAGATAAAAGCGGCATCAAAAAGGTGGGCTTTTAGCTTAGATTTGAAGACGGCCAGAGATGGAGCTTGACGTACCGGCTCAGGAAGTCTATTCCAGGCATATGGTGCAGCAAGATAAAAGGAACGGAGTCTGGGGTTAGTGGTGGAGGAGAAGGGTGCAGATAAGAGAGAGTTACCCAGTGAACGGAGTTCCCGGGGAGGAATATAGGGAGAGATGAGAGTGGAGAGGTACTGAGGAGCTGCAGAGTGAATGCATTTATAGGTCAATAAGAGGAGTTTGAACTGTATGCGGAAATGGATAGGAAGCCAGTGAAGTGACTTGAGGAGAGGGCTAATATGAGCATAACGACACTGGTGGAATATTAGTGTGCAGCAGAATTTTGAACAAATTGAAGAGGAGAGAGATGGCTAAGAGGGAGACCTGTGAGAAGCAAGTTGCAATAGTCTAAGCGAGAGGTGATAAAACAGTGTGGATGAGGGTTCTGGTAGTGTGCTCAGAAAGGAAAGGACAAATTTTGGTGATATTATAGAGAAAGAAAACGACAGGTTTTAGCAGTCTGTTGAATATGTGCAGAGAAGGAGAGGGAGGAATCGAAGATGACCCCAAGGTTACAGGGGTGGATGAGAGTGTTATCCACAGAGATAGAGCATGAAGGAAGAGGAGAGGTAGGTTTAGGGGGAAAGATAAGAAGCTCAGTCTTGGTCATGTTTAGTTTCAGATGGCGGTGAGACATCCAGACAGCAATGTCAGACAGGCAGGCTGATACTTTGGCCTGGATTCCTGCTGAAATTTCTAGTGTGGTCAAGTGTACTGGCTCCCGGAAAACATTTATGAGAGTTATAACATATGATACATTTGCAAGGGAACTCTACATAATAAGTAGCTCCTAATTGGATAACTCCAGGTCAGAGCAAAAGAAATTGCTTCCGCCTCTTTTGATTTTCACAAGAAACATCCAGGAATACCAAATTGTTTTGTCCCACACCTCAGTGGCATATTTAATCAAAGTGCATGTGTTGCGTACGCAACCTGTCAGACCCGCCCCCCCTCCAACCACTACATCCATGCCTTAAAATCATCTCTGCTCCAGTCTTTGCTCTGGCATTTATAGGCTGCCTGCACTGGGACTTTCTCTCTGAACCATGCCCCGCCCCTTCTGATGCAACTTCCTGTTTTGTGAAGGGTGGGGATGGTTCAGAGAGAAAGTCCCCGGTGCAGGCCGCAGGCAGCCTTTTACATGGAATTACTTTTAAAACAAATAGAAGGAAATATTGTTTCACTCAAAGAGTAGCTAAGCTCTGGAACTTGTTGCTGGAGGATGTGGTAATGGTGGTTAGCTTATCTGGGTTTAAAAATGGTTTGGACATGTTCCTGGAGGAAAAGTCCACAGTTTGTTATAGAGATGGGCATGGGGAAGCCACTGCTTGCAGTGGAATTGGTAGCATGGAATCTTGCTACTAATTGGGTTTCTGCCAGATAACCTGTGACCTGGATTGGCCACTACTAGAAGCAGGATACGGGGCTAGATGGACCGCTAGTCTGACCCAGTATGGCCAGTTTTATGTTCTTATGTGTGCCGCTGCCGAAACAGAGAAGATATTCAGCTCTCTGTTCACCGTTGTTGGAGTCGAAATGTGGAACTCTCTACCTATTGCCATCAGAGCAGAAAACAGCTACCTCAGTTTCAGGAAGAGGCTAAAAACCTCTCTCTTCCCAAAGACTGCTTCATTACGATCCATTGACGTCTATCTCCTAGTATCATCCATTATCCTTTCCTTAATGTTTTTAGTCTCATACATTAATCCAATGGTCTCTAATATTTCTCAAACCTCACACTAACAATATTTGCTTTTGTCTCACCTAGAATGTAAACCGTACTGAACCCTGGAAAGGGGGTATTAGCGGTATACAAGAATTGATTTGAATTGAATTTTAAGGTACTGGAGGGGGGGTGTGGGAGATGTACACCCTGTTAAAAGTTCCTGGCTACACCACTGCCACACCTTAAACTTGAAATAAGATCTTAACGAAAAGTCTCTATCGTACTTATTATAAAATGAAACTACCAATGTCCCACTGATATTTCCTGAACTTTCCCCATCCAGGTGGATATTTCATCCCCGTCTCCTGTTTCCTGCTTTTTAACCTCTGTGACTGGGCTGGACGAAGCCTTACCGCAGTATGCATGTGGGTAAGTCTCTGGGATGTGATACGGGTGACGGGGTGCATGGGGGTCTGTCCTGCCAGGATTCTTAGGCCCCTTTGAGAAGAGGGAGCTACAGGCAGTGATCATGGTGCTGTGGTGTGCGAGGGAGCGAGTTTGTGCAGACTCAGTAGTGAATGTGAATGGGAGGGGGTGGCTAGGAGGACACCTGCAGAGGTTTCTATCCAGACGTATTTTGGAAATCTACTGATTTCTGGTTTCCTGCCCTGGAAATGGTATGTTGTGATTTGTGGTGAGGAGTGTCTGTCACCCTCCCATGAATAACATAAACAGGATCTTTGTGGGCTCTGGCCTTGCAGTGTGGCAATACTTATGTAGTTATGGCTCTTTCTTGAAAGGGGTAGGGGGTTCGTGTGACTGGGGTGCTCATGGAAGCCTCGCTGTGGCTTTCTGTGCAGCTGTGCCCAGGGTTCGGCCATCCAGCCACAGGAGGCTCTCTCCAGGGACCTCTCTAATTACCTGAACCACAGAGCTGATGGGGAACCGCCCCCCCCCCCCCTCTCCCCACAGTAATGTGTTTCCTCAGTAAATATAGAACTTGCTTTCCAAACTGCAATAACCCTGCCTCGGGCCTGAGCCCGAAACCTGCCCTGTTCCCTTCCGAGGAAAAGCATCTGATGTTTGTGCAGGAAAATTCAGGATTGGGAAACTTTATGGGTGTGACAGTTGGTATGTGTTTTGCAAAGTAATACAGGAAGGGGCTCATTTATTGAAACATTTTCTCCACGAGCAGCACGTTTTACATGTAGAAATGGGCTTGTACAGTAGTGGAGCTAAATAAGCCAAGATGGCATACTTATATGCTCACCCTGTCCAGGGGAGGGGGTAGATCAACAGTGTGGAGCACACATGTACACACATTAAGAACATGCACACATTTAACCCTTTGGAGCAGGTAGAAATTTTGCAGACTGTCGGGGTCCTCGTCCAGGCCTAGTTCTTAAAGGTACATAGATACTTTATGGACATTTACAGAGGTGCCCTGGTATGAAAGTACCCTCAGAGGATACGTATAAGTACATAAGTAAGTACATGCCACACTGGGAAAAGACCAAGGGTCCATCGAGCCCAGCATCCTGTCCACGACAGCGGCCAATCCAGGCCAAGGACACCTGGCAAGCTTCCCAAACGTACAAACATTCTATACATGTTATTCCTGGAATTGTGGATTTTTCCCAAGTCCATTTAGTAGTGGTTTATGGACTTGTCCTTTAGGAAACCGTCTAACCCCTTTTTAAACTCTGCCAAGCAACGAATTCCAGAGTTTAATTACACGTTGGGTGAAGAAAAATTTTCTCTGATTTGTTTTAAATTTACTACACTGTAGTTTCATCGCATGCCCCCTAGTCCTAATATTTTTGGAAAGCGTGAACAGACGCTTCACATCCACCTGTTCCACTCCACTCATTATTTTATATACCTCTATCATGTCTCCCCTCAGCCGTCTCTTCTCCAAGCTGTATAGCCCTAGCCTCCTTAGTCTTTCTTCATAGGGAAGTCGTCCCATCCCCGCTATCATTTTAGTCGCCCTTCGCTGCACCTTTTCCAATTCCACTATATCTTTCTTGAGATGTGGCGACCAGAATTGAACACAATACTCAAGGTGCAGTCGCACCATGGAGCGATACAACGGCATTATAACATCCTCACACCTGTTTTCCATACCTTTCCTAATAATACCCAACATTCTATTTGCTTTCCGCGAATAACGTGGCTAGATTGCTTGTTTGAAAATTCACCTCCCTCTCCCTCCCACTGTGCAGCCCAAAAGGGCATGCACTGCTTTCCAATGTGCCTGATTTTAGCCATGCCAGAAAAGAGTAGGGTGGGGGGGGGGGCGGTGAAGGATGAGGGCCCGATGATCAAAACCAAATGCTATTCAGGATAGCTCTCTCAAAGTACCGCCATTCCACTGCCGTACTAGCGCGGAACAGCAGCGCGGTCATGATCAGAGTTAACCTACGCAGATATAAACAGAGCTGTAATACACCCTCTCTAAACAGTGTGATAAAATATGCAAAGCAGCCGTGTCGCACGTGCACTAATTTCACGTGCTAAAAGAAGCCAGGAACAACGCACATGTGCATAGGTGGGGCTCACCATTGTGTGCATCCTTGCACAGTACAGCTCGTCGGTGTGTCGTAAAGTCAGCACCCTGCCGTAAAGCACCTCAAGAGATGCTGTCTGAAAATGCCGTGAAAACTTAGCTTGCCCTGTAGTTCTGTCGGTGGCCCTAGTCTTTGCATTGGTTTTGTACCTCGTTTGTCTGTGCTTGTAGGGCTTTCCTTCGGGCTTTTTTCGTCACATCACAGACCAGTTTGAGTCAGGGGCGTAGCCAGACCTCGGCGGGAGGGGGGGCCAGAGCCCGAGGTGGGGGGGGCATTTTAGCCGCCTCCCCCGCCGTCACTGCTGCAAAAAAAAAACCCACTGCCACGGCCGCCCACCCGCTCCCTGCCCCGCCGCCGCATCAGGTATCTTGTTTGCTGGCGAGTGTCCCCAATCCCCACCAGCCGAAGAGTCCTCTTCAGCGCCGGTCAACTCCAGCACCTTCAATGTGTGATCATCTGTTTCTGACACTTACGTCCTGCACGGGGCTACATGAACGGTGCAGGACGTAAGGCATCAGAAACAGATGATCACACAACGAAGGCGCCGGAGTTGACCGGCGCTGAAGAAGACTCTTCGGCTGGCGGGGATTGGGGACCCCCGCCAGCAAACAAGGTACCTGATGATGATGCGGCGGCAGGGCGGACGGCGGCAGCGGAGGGGGGTCAAATGTAGAGGGGGCAGGGCGTAATCTGTGGGGGCCGATACCCCCGTGGCCCCACATAGCTACACCCCTGGTTTGAGTTAAGTGACTAGACGTGTATTTGAGTAAACCCATCGTTTGTGTGGGAGGCTTAAAAGCAATCCTTTTTGTTTTCTGTTTTTCTGATGCCCATCCTTAAGTACATAAGTATTGCCACACTGGGAAAGACCAAAGGTCCGTCGAGCCCAGCATCCTGTTTCCAACAGTGGCCAATCCAGGTCACAAGTACCCAATAGTAGCAACATTCCATGTAGAACCCCAAAGAGTAGCAAGATTCTAGAATTCTAAAGAACAACAAGATTCCATGCAGAATTTCAAAGTGTAGCAACATTCCATGTAGAACTCCCAAAAGTAGCAAGATTCCATTCAGAGTCCCAAGCACATAAGTACGTAAGTATTGCCACACTGGGAAAGACCAAAGATCCATCGAGCCCAGCATCCTGTTTCCAACAGTGGCAAATCCAGGTCACAAGTACCCAATAGTAGCAACATTCTATGTAGAACCCCAAAGAGTAGAAAGATTCCATTCAGAATCCCAAGCACATAAGTACGTAAGTGTTGCCACACTGGGACAGACCAAAGATCCATCGAGCCCAGCATCCTGTTTCCAACAGTGGCAAATCCAGGTCACAAGTACCCAATAGTAGCAACATTCTATGTAGAACCCCAAAGAGTAGAAAGATTCCATTCAGAATCCCAAGCACATAAGTACGTAAGTGTTGCCACACTGGGACAGACCAAAGGTCCATCAAGCCCAGCATCCTGTTTCCAACAGTGACCAATCCAGGTCACAAATACCTGGTAAGATCCCAGAAAAGCTCGATTCATTTTATGCTGCTTATCCCAGAAATAAGCAGTGGAGTTTCCCCCAAGTCCATTCTAATAATGGCCTATGGACTTTTCCTTTAGGAAGCCGTCCAAACCTTTTTTTTTAAACCCCGTTAAGCTAACCGCCTTTACCACATTCTCTGGCAACGAATTCCAGAATCCTTGCTCACATTGGTGGTCCCCTTTGCCTTATATATATGTATAATTTTTTTTTTAGCACAGATGGGACATGTTTGACAGTAACTCCAGCCATGACCTGACGTTATTTTGCGGGGTTGTGTACTGTCTAACGTCATTCAAGACCTCTGTTTGTTGCGGCGCTGGTTTTTGATCATTGAGGAGAAATAGGAAATGGCCTTATTTACATGAGATTGACTACACTTACATGCTACCTGCACAAATGCCTGGTGCGCTCACTGTTTACGGCGGTAACCCCCACTGATCATCCTGCGTTTGGTGAGTGTGTGCACTAGAACGGCGTTAATGGCCTTCAGCGCTCGTGTTTACTTTTGATCATCTGCCCATAGGGTGGGGGAGGGAGAGCCCCAGCGGGCTGAGGTTTATTTTGGGGAAAAGAGCTGCAGATTTCGGAAGGGAAGCTGTATGAGAAATTCACCTTTCAAAAGGCAACCCCCGATGCCCATGTACTAACCTCATCCTCCATCCCCACCACCACACTCTCCAACTTATTTTCGAAGGAGATCGCCGGCCATCTTCCGACACAAATCGGGAGATGGCCGGCGATCTCCTGAACCTGGCCAAATCGGTATAATCGAAAGCCGATTTTGGCCGGCGCCTACTGCTTTCCGTCGCGGAGCCGGCCAAACTTCAAGGGGGCATTTCGGTAGTATAGCGAAGGCGGGTCGGGGTGGGACGGGGGCGTGGTTACGAGATGGCCGGCTTCGCCCGATAATGGAAAAAAGAAAGCCGGCCCTGACGAGCATTTCGCCGGCTACACTTGGTCCATTTATTTTTAGAACCAAGTCTCAAAAAAGTGCCCCAATTGACCAGATGACCACCGGAGGGAATCGGGGCTGAACTCCCTTTACTCCCCCAGTGGTTACTAACCCCCTCCCACCCAAAAAAAATGTTAAAATATTTTTCCAGCCTCTATGCCAGCCTCAAGTATCACACCCAGCTCCATGACAGCAGTATGCAGGTCCCTGGAGCAGTATTTAGTGGTTGCAGTGCACGTCAGGCAGGTGAACACAGGCCCATCCCCCTCCCCAGCTGTTACACTTGTGGTGGTAAATGTTGAGCCCTCCAAAAAACCCCAAAACCCACTGTACCCACATGTAGGTGCCCCCCTTCATGCCTTAGGGCTATGGTAGTGGTGTAGAGTTGTGGGGAGTGGGTTTTGGGGGGGATTTGGGGGGCTCAGCACCCAAGGTAAGGGAGTTATGCACCTGGGAGCTATTTTTGAAGTCCACTGCAGTGCCCCCTAGGGTGCTCGGTTGGTGTCCTGGCATGTGAGGGGGACCAGTGCACTACAAATGCTGGCTCCTCCCACGACCAAAAGGCTTGCATTTCACCGGGTTTGAGATGGCCGGGCCCGGTTTCCATTATGGCTAAAAACCAAAGCCGGCCATCTCTAAATTCGGCAGTCCCTAAACCCGGCAATGTCAACATTTGACCTTAAATTTTGAGATTTGACCGGCGACAACCGTATTATGGAAAGAAAAGATGGCCGGCCATCTTTTTCGATAATACGGTTGGCACCGCCCCTTTATGGCACTGGCCATATAGATGGCCAACGCCGATCGATTATGCCACTCTCTGTCACTTTCAAATTGCTGCCAAAAAAGGCAACTTTGTAAGGAATTTAGGGCGTCTTTTACTAAGGCTAAAATTGTGGGCGTGCTAAACGTTAGAGACGCCAATACGTTCCTATGGGCACTAAAAACGTAAGCACGCCTTAGTAAAAGATCCCCTTAGACAGGTATCCAAGGAGCTCACCCAGCTAGACTGGCCCCGTGGAACACTTCCCAAGTACGAACAGCTGAATTTGGTTTGGAGGGAGGGGGATAAAGGGATGAAAATACATGTGCATCGTATGCTTACCCCTTCCCCCACCCAACCACTGAATCCATTTGCCTCCCTTCCCGACAGCCTCACAGAACCCCTACTCAACCCCCAAGATGGCCATTAAGTCCCATTTCTCTCCCCCCTCCCAAGACCTCTCTCCCACCCACACCCATAATACCCTGCTCGTGGACCCTTTAACTAGCTAGAAGGTTCCTAGAAGGATTACACTGCTAAACATGGACCAGTAGGCAGGGCTGGAGCATTCCGCCAAATTTTTCCACTTCCCACCCTGCGCAGTTTGACACTTTGCAGGGCATAGGAGCAGGGCCGCCGAGAGACTGGGCCGGGCCTGGGGCCCCGCCCCTGCCGCCCCGAGGTCACCGCCGCCGCTCCCCCCCTCCACCCTCCCCAGGTCGCCACTGCTCTCCCCCCCCCCCCGAGATTGCTGCAGCCACTGCTCCCCCCTCAACCCCCCTGAGGTCGCCGCCGCTCCCCCCTCCGTCCGCCACCGGGCCGGGCCCCCTGCATTGAAATCGCAGTCTCACCTCCATGAAAGCAGCGCTGCAGGCAGCAGAACGGCTCCCTTCGGCCCTCCTTCCCTCCTTTGTCCCGCCCTCGCGGAAGTTACGTCAGACGAGGGTGGGACACAGGGAGGGAAGGAGGGCCGAAGGGAGGCGTTCTGCTGCCTGCAGCGTTGCTTTCACAGAGGTGAGACTGTGATTTCAATGCAGGGGGCAGACGGTCGACGACGGAGGGCGGGTGGCACTGCGGTGCCGGGCCCCCCCTTGGAGGCCCGGGGAATTTTGTCCCCCCTGCCCCCCCCCCTCTCGGCAGCTATACATAGGAGATGTGCAGTAACCAGTTGAGGCATCTGATTGGCTGAATTTTTCCCAGTGTCATTTACTAGAATAGAATAAAATTATGCATCTTAGCAGTAACTGAATACAAGTCTGAGCAGAGGAGGAAAAAACAGCAAGGGAAGGAAACAGGTTTACCAGGTATAGTTGAGAGCTTTTTTTAATGGACTAAACCCAGTACATCTGTGGCAGGCTTTTGCAAGCTCGGTATAATTATAGCTGAGAAGTCGAGCCCCCCCTCCCCTCCATCACACTTATACAGTACATGCAGGGGGGGGGGCGGGGTGACAGCTGTAAGCCATGTACAGGATGTGTATGTCTATCCCTCTGTCTGGGAAGGAGGGAGGACAGCATACAGCTAAGTTTTCCTGTTTGCTTGCAGGGTGTGTGGGGCCAGCTCACTTCCCTCCCCTTGGTGCGTAGGCAGGGGTGTGCTGGAAAATGTTAACAACAGGCTCTTTCTCCAGGCATAGCCAGCCGTAGAGTGTGTGTGGGGGGGGGGGGGGAGAGGCCGAGGTGGATTGGAGGGCAAAGCACTCCTTACTCTCCCCGCCGCCCCCCATGCGAGCATGCAAGGCATACCTTTGCTGGCAGAGATGCCGACTATCTTTCTCTTTTGATCTAGGCACAGGAAAAAAAAAAAAGATTTTAAACGCTCCCAGGTTTCAACCTAATTCATGTTTAATGCGGGAATATAAATGTCATAAATAACTTAAAATAAGTAAACCCAACTCTCTGTACCTGACTACCAAAGTCTACTCCACCACGAATGAACTTTAAAGCAATATCACTCGATCTCTAATTCCGAATATGAACGCTTTATACTTGACTGTTTAATCTATTATGTCAATCATGATCTTTAATTTAATACCGCTTGTATCTCTCACTCCGGAAATGGCGATCGCCATGACGGAACGGTGTAAGCCACGTTGAGCCTGCAAATAGGTGGGAAAATGTGGGGATACAAATGCAACGAATAATAATAATAAGTAGATAGAAACTCTGGATGTTGAGCACCTGATTCTCATAATATGATATCTGTTTTTGTGGCTCTTTCCAGGAGAAAAGAAAAATCTCTGCATGAATACAGCACGTGCTAGAGTGTCCCTATAACCAGCCCCTCCTCCAAATGACACACTAATTACGATTTATAACAATGTACTACTCTACCTGTGAAAAGCTGGCATGTTTGAACATATAAGTGAGATTAAATAAACGTGTTACCAACATTAAAGAACGACAACATGGATGCAGCAGCTCAAAGGACTGTTTGCTTTGTTTGGGACGATGGCTGCGCGGGGTAGGGGAAAGAGACAAACCTGAGGAATCTTGACTTAATATGTCTTTGAGCTGCAGCCCTGCGTTCACTGTTGCCGGCTTCCTTTCTTCTCCCGGGCCGGTACTTCGGTGGCCTGAAGCAAGAACCTTGAGCTGCGATCCTCATGCTTTTTGGCAGGCAAAACAAAAAAAAAAACAGTATGAAACCGTGGCGCTGCTGCCAGCTTCCTCCTCCTCCCTCCCCTCAGGATGTAACTTCCTGTTTTGGAGAAGGAGGAGGAAGGGAGCCGGCAGCGGCGCGTGCAGGGCTACGACCCCGCGCACGGTTTCATGCTCTTTTTTTTTGTTTTGCTGCGAGGGTCGGACTTGGAGTGAGATGTCCGGCCACAGGGCAGCTGGAGCTGACGCTGCCAGGAAGGGACCTGAGCCACCCCAGCCCAAATTTTGGGAGCCGGTTGTTAAAGTTTAACAACCGGCTCCCAAAATTCTTTAAAAAATAATAAAGGGGATGGGACGACTTCCCTATGAGGAAAGGCTAAAGCGGCTAGGGCTCTTCAGCTTGGAGAAAATGCGGCTGAGGGGAGGTATGATAGAGGTCTATAAAATAATGAGTGGAGTGGAACGGGTAGATGTGAAGCGTCTGTTTACGCTTTCCAAAAATACTAGGACTAGGGGGCATGCGATGAAGCTACAATGTAGTAAATTTAAGACGAATCGGAGAAACCTTTTCTTCACTCAACGTGTAATTAAACTCTGGAATTCGTTGCCAGAGAATGTGGTAAAGGGGGTTAGCTTAGCGGAGTTTAAAAAAGGTTTGGACGGCTTCCTAAAGGAAAAGTCCATAGACCGTTATTAAATGGACTTAGGGAAAATTCACTATTTCTGGAGTAAGCAGTATAAAATGTTTTGTTCTTTATTTGGGGATCTTGCCAGGTACTTGGTGACCTGGATTGGCCACTGTTGGAAACAGGATGCTGGGCTTGATGGACCTTTGGTCTGTCCCAGTGTGGCAATACTTATGTACTTATAAATAACAAACGGCTCTGGCGAGCTGGCTCCAGCACACCACTTTGCGTAGGCAGGAAATTATGTCTGGTTATGAGAGTTTTCTGTTCATTCTTGACTTTTTTTCAGAGTAGCTCAGAATATGCAGACCCCTCTGCATTGCTAGTGTGACAGGGTAGGCAGGTGACTTTACTGACCTAGGTGGAGGTCACTGAGGGGCCGATGCAAAAAGCCTTGCAGTAGAGCCGGCTCAGAATGCGGCTTCTATCGGGAAATCAGCATGCAAAAAATACCACGGCATGCTGTAAGCAATGAGCATGTAAATTGACGCGGTGGTAATCCATAGCTCATTGCAAAATGTCCCTGTTCCTGTCAGTGCTTGAGTGGTGATTAGTTCAGGGACATTTAAAAAAACAAAACAAAAGCCGCTTTCTGCATTGGCCCCTGGCATGAGCCTCCCCAAAACCCTGGTAGTCCAGGGGCCACCTCCTCCACCTAACCTGATGTGACCCACCCTTCCCCCCCCCCCCCCAACCTACTAAAACAATTTCCTGTTCTCTTGAAGCCTTCCTCCCTTACTCTGACCCAACCCCCTTCCCCCAACTTAAAAATATTAAATCCCTGATGTCTAGGTTACCCCCCCCCCCTACCCCCAAAGCATACTTTAACAGAGGCAGGAGTGATGCTTACTCACTCCTGCTTCCAGCGCCGCCATCTTGAAAAATGGCAGTGTTCGACCTTATGCAATGTATCCTGGGAAGCACCAGGCAGGGTCAGTCTGCCAAGTGGGATTTCTATTTTTAAACTGGGGAAAGGAGGGTTGGGTCAGGTAGAGTCAGGGGGCCACTATATACCAGGGAATTATTATTATTTTTTTTTTTTAAGTCAGGGGAAGGGGGATCAGTGGCAGGGGAGAGGGGGGTCAGTAGGTTGGGTCAGAGGGAGGGAGGGGGCCACTAGACAGCAGAGACCAATGCAGAGCATTATTGGGAGCAGGTGGTTTGGGTGGGGGGCAGGGAGGGAATTCCTCTCAACCAACCTTTCTACACTATTCTGGACCTCACGAAACGTTTTCGTATTGCGTGCGTGTGAAAAGCGTTGCTGGGGAATTGGTAATGACTGCAGTTACCCTTCATTTTAACGTAGGGTGCGGCCATGTTTACTGCACAAGTTCATAGCCAATGCTCGACCCCTTTTCGCATTGCTCAGTCAATAAGTTCCACGTAAACTCTGAGGTAACCGCCCGAAACCTCCGCTCACAGGACAGATCCCTCCTCTCAGTGACCTTCTCCACCACCGCCAACTCCAGGCTCTGCCCATTCTGCCTCGCCTCACCCTATGCTTGGAATAAACTTCCTGAGCCCTTACGCCAAGCCCCCTCCCTTACTCAGAGCCCACCTCTTCAATGTTGCTTTCGGCACCTAACCTTTATACCTTTTCAGGAAATTTTGACTGTCCCAATTTGACGACCCCTACTTGACTGACTGTACATTTAGTAACATAGTAATATAGTAGATGACGGCAGAAAAAGACCTGCACGGTCCATCCAGTCTGCCCAACAAGATAACTCATATTTGCTACTTTTTGTGTATACCTTACCTTGATTTGTACCTGTGCTTTTCAGGGCACAGACCGTATAAGTCTGCCCAGCACTATCCCCGCCTCCCAACCACCAGCCCCGCCTCCCAACCACTGGCTCTGGCACAAACCGTATAAGTCTGCCCAGCTCTATCCTCGCCTCCCAACCACCAGCCCCGCCTCCCAACCACTGGCTCTGGCACAGACCGTATAAGTCTGCCCAGCTCTATCCTCGCCTCCCAACCACCAGCCCCGCCTCCCAACCACTGGCTCTGGCACAGACCGTATAAGTCTGCCCAGCTCTATCCTCGCCTCCCAACCACCAGCCCCGCCTCCCAACCACCGGCTCTGGCACAGACCGTACAAGTCTGCCCAGCTCTATCCTCGCCTCCCAACCACCAGCTCCGCCTCCCAACTACTGGCGCCCAGCACTATCCCCGCCTCCCAACCACCAGCCCCTCCTCCCAACCACCGGCTCTGGCACAGACCGTATAAGTCTGCCCAGCTCTATCCTCGCCTCCCAACCACCAGCCCCGCCTCCCAACTACTGGCGCCCAGCACTATCCCCGCCTCCCAACCACCAGCCCCTCCTCCCAACCACCGGCTCTGGCACAGACCGTATAAGTCTGCCCAGCTCTATCCTCGCCTCCCAACCACCAGCCCCGCCTCCCAACCACTGGCTCTGGCACAGACCGTATAAGTCTGCCCAGCTCTATCCTCGCCTCCCAACCACCAGCCCCGCCTCCCAACCACCGGCTCTGGCACAGACCGTACAAGTCTGCCCAGCTCTATCTTCGCCTCCCAACCACCAGCCCCGCCTCCCAACTACTGGCGCCCAGCACTATCCCCGCCTCCCAACCACCAGCCCCTCCTCCCAACCACCGGCTCTGGCACAGACCGTATAAGTCTGCCCAGCTCTATCCTCGCCTCCCAACCACCAGCCCCGCCTCCCAACTACTGGCGCCCAGCACTATCCCCGCCTCCCAACCACCAGCCCCTCCTCCCAACCACCGGCTCTGGCACAGACCGTATAAGTCTGCCCAGCTCTATCCTCGCCTCCCAACCACCAGCCCCGCCTCCCGATCCTTTAGATTGTAAGCTCTTGGAGCAGGGATTGTCCAGTCCTTCTATGTTAAATTGTACAGCGCTGCGTAACCCTAGTAGCGCTCTAGAAATGTTAAGTAGTAGCAGTAGTAGTGGTTTGGCTGGTGGTAGCTTTCTATATCGTCCCCTCAGAGAACACAACGCTAACACCTGACTCCACAGGACCTTCTTTAGCCCAAACTGTCAACTACAGAATGACACAGGGACAAAGTTTGTCCCCGTGGGCTCTGTTCTCATCTGCAGAAGCCTCGAAACACTTATGATTTTATATTTAAATCTTTTTATTAAAGCATAAAAAGGAACAATATGCTGTGCAACTGTTGTGTATAAATTAGAAATAGAAAACAATAATAAGAACGAACTATTGGCCAGTGTAAGAAAAGAAAACATCTCCTCTGCATTTGCTGACCCCTATGCCCTCAGAAGAACCCTGAGAGCTTAACCCTCCGGACGCAGGAAGAAACCATCTATCACTTTTAATCACTTAGGCTCTGTGCCAGGCAGGGCCACCGAGAGACTAGGCCGGGCCCGGGGCAAGGGCGCCCCGCCTCCGCCCCCTCGCCACTGCCGCCCCCCCCCCCCCCGTCGCTCCCCCCACCACTGCCACCCCCTGTCGCTCCCTCCCCCCCCCCCCCCCCCCCCCCCCCGTCGCTGCAGTCCCCTGTCTCACCTGCCTGCCTCCACGGCTCCGGGCCCCCTGCATTCAAGGCGGCAGTCGCAGATCGCCTCTCTTCTGGCCTTCCCTCCCTGTGTCCCGCCCTCGTCTGATGTAACTTCCGGTTTCCGCGAGGGCAGGACACAGGGAGGGAAGGCCAGAAGAGAGGAGATCTGCGACTGTCGCTTCGAATGCAGGGGGCCCGGAGCCAAGGAGGCAGGCAGGTGAGACCGGGGACTGCAGCGCCGGCGGCCTGACCCCGGCCCTGGGCCCCCCTTGGAGGCCCGGGGAATTTTGTCCCCCCTGTGCCCCCCCCCTCTCGGCGGCCCTGGTGCCAGGAGGGCACCACTGAAATACACTGAAGTAGGCTGAAGCTCTGTGGATGGTGGCTTGAAAGGGGGAGGGGATTTGGAAGGTAAGCAGACTCAGGGGATGGGAGCTACAGGTGGACAGTATCTCCATGTGGTTTGCAACTCTGGACCAGGGGCCTGGACCCCCCTGCCGACGACCCTCTCCACCCCCATCCTGCCGCCAAGCCGCCATCGCCTATCTTTGCTGGCGGGGGACCCCAATCCCCGCCAGCTGAGGTCCTCTCTTCCATTGCAGCAAAGCTTCCTGTTCTGAGTCTGACGTCCTGCACGTACAACGTGCAGGATGTCAGACTCAGAATTTGAAACTGAAGGAAGCTTTGCTGCAACGGAAGAGAGGACCTCGGCTGGCGGGGGTTGGGCTCCTCCACCAGCAAAGGTAGGCGGCGGGGGAGGGTTGGCAGCGGGAGGGGGGGTGGAGAGGGTCGTTGGCGGGGGGGGAGGCTAAAGTGTGCCCCCTCACTCTGGCTCTGGCCCCCCCCTCCCGCCGAAGTCCAGATGCGCCTCTGCTTCTGGACCTAGGTTAGCTCTGCCTAGCACTGGAACTCAGCACTGCTTGTGCTTAAAGTCCTTTTCCCACCCCTGGTGCAACCTCCTTTTTTAGGATCCTAAATTTTGACACCCTGTGATTTTAGGCATTCAAATGTACGCACTGAAAACTCAGAAATATTCCGGCTGATATTTAAAGCGAGTTAACCGGCCAGAAACGGCTGCAGCCCGGTTAAGTGGCTTGGATGCAGCTATCCGGTTAATGTTGCTGAAGTGGCCTGTTAGCGCCAAAGTGGAAGCCAGCTACATCAGGGTCGGAGTCCTATTAGCTACCAATATTCAGGGCTATAAATATAAACAGGACCTGATAAATACCTGTCCTATCTTTAATAGCCCAAGGCCAGTGAAGTCTGAATATTGACTTCACCGATTATGCGCTAAGCGGCTTTCATGAGTTTTCTTCTTATGTGTGTTATGTTATTAGCTGCTTAGTTTTAAGCGGGGTATAAGTTTTAAAAATAAATAAATAAACGGAAATTCCATGACAAAGCCCGCACAGGGCCTGCCATTGAATTTCTGGTTTAGCGCCATTGGTGGACAAAAAAGCGCTGTCCTCCGTCGGCTGATTATCAGCTGGATTCAGTTTTCTAAACGCCTCGAAAACTGGCCCAGTAAGTTAGGCCAGTGATTCCCAAACCTGTCCTGGCTGAACTCCAGCCAGTCAGGTTTTCAGGAATTCCACAATGAATATACATGAGATAGAGATTTGCATAGCAAATGGAAGCAGCGTATGCAAATCAATCTGACAAATAGGGCAGGTTTGGGAAGCCCTGGGTTAGGCGGAGACAAGCCTAATCTTAGGTGTGCTCTGCTCCTTCAAAGGTTAGGTAAAATTTCAGTTTTTAGTGAAGATTTTTTTGTCTTTTTCCCCGGAAAATAATCATTTTGTCTTCTCCAGCTTTACTTGTAAGACTCATCTAGCAATTTAAATTCTCTTCTGAGGTAGAGAATAGAATGACCGCATCACCTGCGTATATCAAGCATTTAATTTCTGAGTCCTTGAGTTTAGGCCGTGGGGCTGAGGATCTCTGCAGGGGGTAAGGTTTCCAAATAGGATATGATTTGAGGTTGAAGGGGACAGACTCGGAAATAATGTCGGGAAGTATTTTTTCACGGAGAAGGTGGTAGATATTTGGAGTGCCCTGTCACGGGAGGTGGTGGAGATGAAAACGGTAATTAAAATTCAATGCGAAGAAATGCAAAGTGATGCACTTAGGGAATAGAAACCCTCGGGAGATGTATGTGTTAGGCGGGGAGAATCTGATATGTACGGACGGGGAGAGGGATCTTGGGGTGATAGCATCTGAGGATCTGAAAGCGATGAAACAGTGTGACAAGACGGTAGCCTTAGCTAGAAGGTTGTTAGGCTGTATAGAGAGAGAGAGGTGTGACCAGCAGAAGAAAGGGGGTGTTGATGCCCCTGTATAAGTCGTTGGTGAGACCCCACCTAGAGTATTGTGTTCAGTTTTGGAGGCCGTACCTTGCGAAGGATGTAAAAAGAATTGAAGCGGTGCAAAGAAAAGCTACGAGAATGGTAAGGGATTTGCGTTACAAGACGTATGAGGAGAGACTTGATGACCTGAACATGTATACTCTGGAAGAAAGGAGAAACGGGTGATATGATACAGACATTCAAATATTTGAAAGGTATTAATCTGCAAACGAACCTTTTCCGGAGGTGCGAAGGCGGTAGAACGAGAGGACATGAAATGAGATTGAAGGGGGGCAGACTCAAGAAAAATGTCAGGAAGTATTTTTTCACGGAGAGAGTAGTGGATGCTTGGAATGCCCTCCCGCGGGAGGTGGTGGAGAGGAAAACTGTAACAGAATTCAAACACGCGTGGGATAAACATAAAGGAATCCTATTCAGAAGGAATGGATCCTAAGGAGCTTAGCCGAGATTGGGTGCCAGAGCCAGTGGTGGGAGGCGGGGATGGTGCTGGGCAGACTTATACGGTCTGTGCCCTGAAGAGGACAGGTACAAATCAAAGTAGGGTATACACAAAAAGTAGCACATATGAGTTTGTCTTGTTGGGCAGACTGGATGGACCATGCAGGTCTTTTTGTGCCGTCATTTACTATGTTACTATGTAACAGAATTCAAAACTGCACGGGATAAACACAAAGGAATCCTGTTTGGAAGGAATGGATCCACAGTAGCTTCGTGGAGATTGGATGGCAACACCGGTAAATGGGAAGCAAAGTCAGTGCTGGACAGACTCCTACAGTCTGTGCCCTGAAAATGGCAAGGACAAATCAAGGTCAGGTATACATATAAAGTATCACATACAATGAGTTTATCTTGTTGGGCAGACTGGATGGACCATACAGGTCTTTATCTTCCATCATCTACTATGTATTTATGTTACTATGTATGTAAACGGGTTTCTTTTCCACGTATCATGACAGGAATGAACTTCATATTTATTGGGTACAGTCTGAACTCGGGGTATGAACATAAGAATTGCCATACTGGGGCAGACCAGTGGTCCATCTAGCCCAGAACCCTGCTTCCGATAGTGGCCAATCCAGATTACCTGGCAATCAATAGAAATAAAATAAAACATAGAAAAGAAAATAAGATAATACATTTTTTATTGGACTAAATACATTTTTTAATTAGCTTTTGAAGGTAGCCCTTCTTCTTCAGGTCACAAATAAGCAAGTGCTGATAAATAACCATATATATAAGTGAAACATCAAAGCATTCCAGTGACAGTCTCACAGGAAGAGGGTGGGGTGGGAAAGGTGAGAAACACGGGAGCTGGGTGGATGAGACACAAGGAGAGATGGCATGTTGATAAGAGGGTGACAAAGCAGTAGAATTTTATGGTTCACAATGGGCTAGAAAACCCAGATCTTTGTTAAGTCCTGTCAAAATAGTTAATCATTCTGACTTCAAAGATCTTACGTTCCTGGATTGACACCCACCAGATAGGACTTAAAGATCTGGGTTTTCTAGCCCATTATGAACCATAAAATTTCTACTGCTTTGTCACCCTCTTATCACCACGCATCTCTCCTTGTGTCTCATCCACCCAGCTCCCATGCGTCTCACCTTACCCACCCCACCCTCTTCCTGTAAGACTGTCATTGGAATGCTTTGGAGGGGCATAATCGAACGGGGCGCCCAAGTTTTCCTGAGGGTGTCCTCGCAGGACGTCCCCGCAAAGGGGCGGGGAAACCCGTATTATCGAAACAAGATGGGCGGCCATCTTTCATTTCGATAATACGGTCGGGGACGCCCAAATTGCAACATTTAGGTCGACCTTAGAGATGGTCGTCCCCGATTTTCGGCGATAATGGAAACCGAGGACGCCCATCTCAGAAATGACCAAATCCAAGCCATTTGGTTGTCGGAGGAGCCAGTATTCGTAGTGCACTGGTCCCCCTAACATGCCAGGACACCAACCAGGCACCCTAGGGGGCACTGCAGTGGTCTTCAGAAAAAGCTCCCAGGTGCATAGCTCCCTTACCTTGTGTGCTGAGCCCCCCAAAACCCACTCCCCACAACTGTACACCACTACCCTAGCCCTTAGGGATGAAGGGGGGCACCTAGATGTGGGTACAGTGGGTTTCGGGTGGGTTTTGAAGGGCTCACATTTACCACCACAAGTGTAACAGGTAGAGGGGGGGATGGGCCTGGATCCGCCTGCCTGAAGTGCACTGCAGTACCCACTAAAACTGCTCCAGGGTCCTGCATACTGCTGTCATGGAACTGGGTATGACATTTGAGGCTGGCAAAATATTAGAATGGGAGGGGGTTGGTGACCACTGGGGGAGTAAGGGGAAGTCATCCCCAATTCCCTCCGGTGGTCATCTGGTCAGTTTGGGCACCTTTTTGAGGCTTGGTCGTGAAAAGAAATGGGCCAAATAAAGTGGACCAAATGCTCGTCAGGGACGTCTTTCTTTTTTCCATTATCGGTCGAGGACGCCCATGTGTTAGGCACGCCACAGTCCCGCCTTCGCTACGCCTCTGACACGCCCCCGTAAACTTAGGTCGTCCCCACGAAGGAAAGCAGTTGAGGACGCCCAAAACCAGCTTTCGATTATTCCGATTTGGGCGACACTGTGAGAAGGACGCCTATCTTGCGATTTGTGTCGAAAGATGGGCGTCTTTATCTTTCAAAAATAAACCTGTTAGCTGACATCAATCTGGCACAATGCTTTAATGGGAAAGGGAACTGGGACTTGATGTACCGCCTTTCTAAGGTTTTTGCAACTACATTCAAAGCGGTTTACATATATTCAGGCACTTATTTTGTACCAGGGGCAATGGAGGGTTAAGTGACTTGCCCAGAGTCACAAGGAGCTGCAGTGGGAATTGAACCCAGTTCCCCAGAATCAGAGTCCGCTGCACTAACCACTAGGCTACTCCTCCACTCCAAAGATGGTTTAAAATAAAAGAGATATTACAGCTTAAGAGGCAGACATAAGTACATAAGTAATGCCATACTGGGAAAAGACCAAGGGTCCATCGAGCCCAGCATCCTGTCCACGACAGCGGCCAATCCAGGCCAAGGGCACCTGGCGAGCTTCCCAAACGTACAAACATTCTATTCATGTTATTCCTGGAATTGTGGATTTTTCCCAAGTCCATTTAGTAGCGGTTTATGGACTTGTCCTATTTAGGAAACCGTCCAACCCCTTTTTAAACTCTGCTAAGCTAACTGCCTTCACCACTTTCTCCGGCAACGAAGCCCTAACCTCCTTAATCTTTCTTCATAGGGAAGTCATCCCATCCCCGCTATCATTTTAGTCGCCCTTTGCTGCACCTTTTCCAATTCTACTATATCTTTCTTGAGATGCGGCGACCAGAATTGAACACAATACTCAAGGTGCGGTCGCACCATGGAGCAATACAACGGCATTATAACATCCTCACACCTGTTTTCCATACCTTTCCTAATAATACCCAACATTCTATTCGCTTTCCTAGCCGCAGCAGCACACTGAGCAGAAGGTTTCAGTGTATTATCGACGACGACACCCAGATCCCTTTCTTGGTCCGTAACTCCTAACGTGGAACCTTGCATGACGTAGCTATAATTCGGGTTCTTTTTTCCCACATGCATCACCTTGCACTTGCTCACATTAAACGTCATCTGCCATTTAGCCGCCCAGTCTCCCAGTCTCATAAGGTCCTCTTGTAATTTTTCACAATCCTGTCGCGATTTAACGACTTTGAATAACTTTGTGTCATCAGCAAATTTAATTACCTCGCTAGTTACTCCCATCTAGCACAGACCCCTGAGGAACCCCACTAACTACCCTTCTCCATTGTGAATACTACCCATTTAACCCCACTCTGTTTCCTATCCTTCAACCAGTTTTTAATCCACAATAGGACTTTTCCTTCTATCCCATGACCCTCCAATTTCCTCTGTAGCCTTTTGAAAATCCAGATACACAATATCAGACGATTACTCTGTATATAGTGCCTGAAATAGCTTTGGGCATAGGAGCCAACTTTTCAAAATTATTTGGGGTGCTAAGCCCAATAGAAATAACCCCCTCCCTGGACACATCCAAGGAATTTTCTTAATATTGGGGGTGCTAAAGCACCCACAGAGTCGGCTCCAATGGCTTTGGGCTATAGGAGATCACATAGCCGATACATTTGTCTTATGATGCCTCAAAGCTGAATTTACGTTGTAAACAGTGGCGTAGGAAGGGGGGGCGGTCCGCCCCGGGTGCACGCCGCTGGGGGGGTGTCGTCTCCGTTGGGTCCTTGCTCCCTCTGTCCCGGAACAGGTTACTTCCTGTTCCAGGGCAGAGACAGCAAGGAACCAATGGAGCCGACGCAGCTCCCAGCGACGTGGGCTCGGGGGTGGATCGGTCCTCCCGCCCGCCCTTCGCTGCCAAAGTAAGTTACAATGCACGCCGGAGGGGGGCGCCGTGCTGCACCCGGGGGGGGGGGTGCGCGGCGGCGACCCGCCCCGGGTGCCAGCCGCCCCCGCTACGGCACTGGTTGTAAAGCCTTGTTTTGAGTAGTTCCACATGATTTTCACCACTTTTGCACGTTTAGAACATTCCTCCCTATTGGTTTAATTTTTTGTTTTGCAGTGACAACTTTTCTCCCTTAGTTTTTGTGGAGAATCCCAAAAAGTAGCAAGAGACCGTGCTACTTAACCCAGGGATAAGCAGTGGCTTTCCCTAGGTCTAATAGTACTTTATAGATTCTTCCTCCAGGAACTTGTCCAAACCTTTTTTAAACCCAGATACGCTAACCGCTGTCATCACATCCTCTGGTAATGAGTTCCAGAGCTTAACTATTTGTTGAATGAGTGAAAAAAATACTTGTTTTACAAGTATTACCCATGGAGTATCCCTTAGTCTTTGTACTTTTTGAAAGAATAAACCATCGATTTACCTGTTTCACTCCACTCAGGGTTTTTTTTACAGCTCAGTCATAACCCCCTCAGCAGTCTCTTCTCCAAGCTGAAGGTCATTGATGTAAATATTGAAAAGGGTGCTCAGACTACGTCCCTGTTTCACCCCTCCCTGTCTGAAGCTCTCCCTGCAGGTTTATGGTTGGGTTTTTTTTTTTTTGTTACATTTGTACCCCGCGCTTTCCCACTCATGGCAGGCTCAATGTGGCTTACATGGGGCAATGGAGGGTTAAGTGACTTGCCCAGAGTCACAAGGAGCTGCCTGTGCCTGAAGTGGGACTCGAACTCAGTTCCTCAGGACCAAAGTCCACCACCTTAACCACTAGGCCACTCCTCCACTGTTGCTACTGTTTGAGATTCTACACGGAATGTTGCTATTCCACTAGAAGTCGGCCCTTGTTGCTATTCCACTAGAAGTCGGCCCTTGCAGATCACCAATGTGGCCGTGCAGGCTTCTGCTTCTGTGAGTCTGACGTCCTGCACATACGTGCAGGACGTCAGACTCACAGAAACAGAAGCCTGCGCAGCCTTCCATGTAGAATCTCCAATAGTAGCAACAGAACCTCAAATAGTAGCAACATTCCATGTAGAATCTCCAATAGTATCTATTTTATTTTTGTTACATTTGTACCCTGCGCTTTCCCACTCATGGCAGGCTCAATGCAGCTTACATGGGGCAATGGAGGGTTAAGTGACTTGCCCAGAGTCACAAGGAGCTGCCTGTGCCTGAAGTGGGACTCGAACTCAGTTCCTCAGGACCAAAGTCCACCACCTTAACCACTAGGCCACTCCTCCACTGTTGCTACTGTTTGAGATTCTACATGGAATGTTGCTATTCCACTAGAAGTCGGCCCTTGTTGCTATTCCACTAGAAGTCGGCCCTTGCAGATCACCAATGTGGCCGTGCAGGCTTCTGCTTCTGTGAGTCTGACGTCCTGCACGTACGTGCAGGACGTCAGACTCACAGAAGCAGAAGCCTGCGCAGCCTTCCATGTAGAATCTCCAATAGTAGCAACAGAACCTCAAATAGTAGCAACATTCCATGTAGAATCTCCAATAGTATCTATTTTATTTTTGTTACATTTGTACCCTGCGCTTTCCCACTCATGGCAGGCTCAATGCAGCTTACATGGGGCAATGGAGGGTTAAGTGACTTGCCCAGAGTCACAAGGAGCTGCCTGTGCCTGAAGTGGGAATCAAACTCAGTTCCTCAGTTCTTCTACCTTAGAGTTGAAGTATAAATGTGTGGGGTATAATTAGAGCGTAGGATTTTTCTCCAATTTTTATTAATGTCCATTTATATACCCTATCTTATTGCAACAATTCCAGCTTGCTGTTACTTGAGAGCCAGACGGTGCTGTCAAATGCAATGAAAAGCTTGACTGATAAATCATGCAAATGTTTCTCTGAGGGGGTGGGGGGTTTTACATGTGGTTGGTGCTTTGGAAAGACTTTTGCAGTTGGTTAGCAATTATGGTAGGGTAGGGAAGGACAGAAGTGTTTACTTACACTGCTGGCTCCCTGCTCTACCTTGTCTGTCTGGCAGAGCTGTCCTAGCCAGTAATGGATGCCAATCCTGTGACCGGGAGGACAGCCAGGAAGGAAGTTCACCAGCATGCCTCTTTAGGAAAGACAGTCCCTCACTTTGGTCAAAGAACAGCCTGTTTCTTACCACAGCAATTATAAAAATGTTCCTCAAAATAGCCTTTAAATGTTGGCTACCGTAGCAGAAAGCTTCCTACCATGGCAACCGACTGGTTAATGAAACCTTCGGCAGAAGCTGCTGTGCAAGAATAGTAAACCAAAGCCAGCCCAGAAGTAAGCTAAAGCACTGACCCCCCCCCCCCCCCCCCCAAAAGTGACTGAGCACGGCCAAGAAGAAGGAACCCCAGGCAGTGGCCAGAGTGAGAGAAAAGAAGCCCCGGGCAGTGAGCATAGCCAGGAAGAAGGAAACCAAAGCAGTGAGCACAGCCAGGGAGAAGGAAACCCGTATTATCGAAACAAGGTGGGCGTCCATCTTTCGTTTCGATAATACGGTCGGGGACGCCCAAATCACGAAATTTAGGTCGACCTTAGGGCAGTGAGCACAGCCAGGGAGAAGGAAACCAAGGCAGTGAGCACAGCCAGGGAGAAGGAGCCCCAGGCATTGAGCACAGTCAGGGAATTCGTTGCCAGAGAATGTGGTAAAGGTGGTTAGCTTAGTGGAGTTTTTAAAAGGTTTGGACGGCTTCCTAAAGGAAAAGTCCATAGACCGTTATTAAATGGACTTGGGGAAAATCCACTATTTCTGGGATAAGCAGTATAAAATGTTTTGTACTTTTTGGAGATCTTGCCGGGTATTTGTGACCTGGATTGGCCACTGTTGGAAACAGGATGCTGGGCTCGATGGACCTTTGGTCTCTCCCAGTATGGCAATACTTATGTACTTATGTAATAGGAAACCAAGCAGTGAGCAAAGTCAAGCAGAAGGAGCCCCAATAGCAAATATACCCAGAGAGTGAGAACCCCAACCTGTAAATACAGCCACAGCATGGAAACATCAAGCAACTAGTACCGTCCAATAATGGGAAACCAAGCAGTAAGAACCACTAATGGACGGGAGCCCTGGCTGTGCTGATCTAGGTTAAGGAATCCCAGGTAGTGAACACAATGAAATCATGGGAAACTCAGGCAGTGAACACAACCACAGAGTGGAGGAGTGGCCTAGTGGTTAGGGTTAGGGTGGTGGACTTTGGTCCTGGGGAACTAAGGAACTGAGTTCGATTCCCGGCACAGGCAGCTCCTTGTGACTCTGGGCAAGTCACTTAACCCTCCATCGCCTGCCGCATTGAGCCTGCCATGAGTGGGAAAGCGCGGGGTACAAATGTAACAAAATAAAAATAAACCACAGAGTACGAACCCCCAGCAGCGAAAAAGCCAAATCATGGGAATTCCATGCAATAAGCCCATAGATACACATACACCAAACAAGAGGCCCAGCTGAATTATGGGAACCCAAGCAGTGAGCAGAGTCCGAGAAACGGTTCCCTCGCAGTGAGTACAGACAAAGTGTGGGAACATCGAAAACTGGGCAGAACTGAGAGATGTGAGAGCCCTGTGGAGTGAGTCCAGACGGACAAAGGAGGTCAGGCAGCGAGTACAGGCAAATCAAGGGAAGCCCAGCCAAGAGCAAAGCCTTAATTGGGAATAGCCGCACACACTCAGCCTCATCACTGCCTCTGTCCCTGTCGTGCATGCTTAATCCTTTTGCTGCTACCCATCCCCCCTCCCCTTTTTCTGATTTCCCTTTCTGCTGCCATTTCTACATGATTTCTGGCTTTTTTTTTTTTTCACATCTTGGTCCCTTGTTTCTCTCTTCCTCCTGGTTGCCTCGCTCTTTCTTTCCTCCCCACAGTCACTCAGGTACGATGTGGGAACAGAGCACCGTCAGGGTTAGAAAGTGGCATTGATCGGCAGAAGAACTTGCTAGGGTCCCCTGCTAATATTATTTCCATTGCCTCTTCTGTCTCCCCCACCCCCCATCTGACCAGCCTGGGAAGGACAGCATCCTGCTGCACATTCTGGTGATAGCTCGGATCATCTTCATCCCGCTCTTCATGCTGTGTAACATCCACCCTCGTCAGTACCTGCCCGTGTTCTTCAGCCACGATTCTTACTATATCGTTGTCATGATCGTCTTCGCCTTCTCCAATGGATACCTCGCCAGCCTGTGCATGTGCTTTGGACCTAAGTAAGTACTTGATATGCGAAGGAGTTACCTCGCCTTTCTCTGTCTGTGCTGGTCTCTATAGTAAATACATGGTGTCAGGTGTGTAGCCAGATGTCAAATTTTTTTTTTGGGGGGGGGGCACATTTTGTCCCACCTTTCCGCTGTTCTTCTCCTCCTACCACAACCCTCCATTCCTGGGCTGGCGGGAATCCTCAAATCCCACCAACTGAAACCTTCCTCCAGCGCTGCTCGCTGCCATGCCCCCCCCCCCCCCGCCCTGCTTTCCCCCGTGGCATGCATGCTCAATTTCACTAAAACCGAGCATGTGTGCGGTGGGGGGGGGGGGGGGGAAGGAAAGTAGGGCAGGTAGCATGTGGCGAACAGCCCTGGAGAAAGGCTCTTGTGTTGGCGGGGCTTGGGGATCTCCACCAGCCAAACCAGACCTTTGGGGGCCCTAATCCAATTTGGGGGAGGGCCCAGGCCCCCAAGGACCCCCCATGGCTACGCCACCGCATGGTGCGTAAGAGAATTAGCTCTCCTTTCTCTGTCTTTTCTCCTCTTTGTATTAAATACAGATCCATTCCTTTTATCTCGCTGCACCTCACGCCTGGAATAGACTTCCCGAGCCTGTACGTCTAGCCCCGTCTTTGGCCGTTTTCAAATCTACTACTACTACTTAACATTTCTAAAGCGCTACTAGGGTTACGCAGCGCTGTACAATTTAACAAAGAGAGACAGTCCCTGCTCAAAGAGCTTACAATCTAATAGACAAGTAAAACGGTCGGTCCGATAGGGGCAGTCAAATTGGGGCAGTCTGGATTCACTGAACGGTAAGAGTTAGGTGCCGAACGCAGCATAGAAGAGGTGGGCTTTAAGCAAAGACTTGAAGACGGGCAGGGAGGGGGCTTGGCGTAAGGGCTCAGGAAGGTTGTTCCAAGCATAGGGTGAGGCGAGGCAGAAAGGGCGGAGCCTGGAGTTGGCGGTGGTGGAGAAGGGTACTGAGAGGAGGGATTTGTCCTGTGAGCAGAGGTTACGGGTGGGAACGTAAGGGGAGATGAGGGTAGAGAGGTAATGAGGGGCTGCAGACTGAGTGCATTTGTAGGTAAGAAAGAGAAGCTTGAATTGAATGCGGTATCTGATTGGAAGCCAGTGAAGTGACCTGAGGAGAGGGGTGATATGAGTATATCGGTTCTGGCGGAATATAAGACGTGCAGCAGAGTTCTGAACAGATTGAAGGGGGGATAGATGGCTAAATGGGAGGCCGATGAGGAGTAAGTTGCAGTAGTCCAGGCGAGAGGTAAATCCAGGTTAAAAGCCCACCTCTTTGACGCTGCTTTTGACTCCTAACCATTACTCACTTGCCCTGTACCCTTTTATCCCCACCTCGTTAATTCCCTTACCTCTTAGTTGTTCTGTCTGTTTGTCTGTCCTATTTACATTGTGAGCTCTTTGAGCAGGGTCTGTCTTTTCATGTATGGTGTACAGCACTGCGTATGCCTTGTAGCGCTATAGAAGTGATAAGTAGTAGTAATGTAGAAGCCTGCCCTTCGAGATCAGCAACGCGGCCGCACAGGCTTCTGTTTCTGTGAGTCTGACGTTCGTACGTGCAGGACTTCAGACTCACAGAAACAGAAGCCTGCGCGGCCGCATTGCTGATCTGCAAGGGCAGGCTTCTGCATGGAGTGTTGCTAGTGGAGGAGTAGCCTAGTGGTTAGGGCAGTGGAACATGGGATGTTGTTACTATTTGAGATTCTACATGGGACGGCAGTAGCTCCAGGTTAGCATGTGGTAAGCTGCGTTTGACAGCCATTTTGGTGATGTGTGAAATAAGAAACCATGTATTATTATTACTATTATATCCATCATGCACTGCTGTGTACATCCAGTCGTGCTACACGATTGATACATCTTATTAGTCGGGGATATAGTGTGGCACAGCAGCTGCAACATCGCTTGATACCAGAACTTTTCTCTCAGGACACCTGGCCCTAAGAACATAGAAGTGGAGCTTGGGAGGAATTGCTTTTTTTTTTTTTCTTTGCACTGTGATTGAAAAACAGGAAGACATGCTGTGCTTCTGTGTCTGTGTCCTCTCTGCAGGAAGGTGCTTGCACATGAAGCTGAAACAGCTGGCGCTATAATGGCATTCTTCCTCTCCCTGGGCCTGGCCCTTGGAGCTGCCTTCTCTTTCCTCTTTCGTGAACTGGTGTAACAGACTAGGAATATCGCCATAACCTCCAGGAATCGGGGGAGATGCTGACGGGGAGCTGCCGGTCTCAACAGGAACAGTCAACCGAAGTTTTTTTCATAAAGAGACTTGTAAAACTGTACACACTCTCTCCCGCGATGGAGCAGTCTCTCCAGAGAGAGATCTCTCTCTCTCTGTGCTGCTGTCCCTTGCCCTCTCACTGGTTTACACTCTTCTCCATGAAAAAACTTTCTGTTTGTCTCCTTGTGTAAAGTATTCTGCCTCCCTCAGGAACGCTCACTTTATATAGTGAGTGTAAACTTGGTCTTCCACTCCAAAGCATTCTTACTATGGCTCGTTTTCTCTCACTGTGCTGCACACTCACTCTCTCTCACCAAGCTGTGTTCTCACTGGTGTTGCCTGCTCACTCTCGTTTTCCAAGGAGCTTGTGACTTCATGTTTTTATAGGAGTAGCCTTCCAGAGCCATGTGTTTTTTTCACAAGCCCAACTCAGGACTGTCGTGCGCTCACAGGGAGAAGAAGGCAGTGTACACGTGGGGGTCATTTTTCAAACCATGTATTAACCTGCAAAGTCTATGGGAACTTTTCACATACACTAATTCTGAAAGAAAAAGTGAGCACATTTTCACTTTGAAAACTGCCCAAGGAGAAAAGCACCTCCACAAAAGTGCACCTCTGTTTTTTTTTCTGTGTGGATACATTTTTCAACTACAATATTGCACACAACTTGTGCTGTACAAATATGTAAGTACATTGAAACACCTCCCCTCTTGTGTGTGTGTGTAAAAGCGTGTGCACCTCAGCACTAGGTCACTGCTTTTACTGACATGTAGGCTGAGCACTAGACGGCCAAATTACATGGGTAAATGTTTTTTACCCGTAGAATTCACTTTGACAATTGAGTTTTTAATGAAAGCCCATCCTCTACAGCAATCTATACAACTCATATACACACTGAATAGCCACAGCTTTCAGTGTATGTTGTTTGCACATATATCACCAGCTTTCAGTGTATGCTGTGTGCATCCATGCCTCAAGCTTTCAGTGACTGCTGTGTGCACACATGCTACCAGTTTTCAGTGTATGTTGTGTGCACACCTACTGCCAGCTCATGCTGCCAGCCTTCGGTGTATGCTGTGTGCATCATGCCTCAAGCTTTCAGTGACTGCTGTGTGCACACGTCGCCAGCTTTCAGTATACATTCTGTGCATGCATGCCACCAGCTTTCAATGTATAATGTACACATGCATGCCCCCAGCCCCCCAGCCCCCCAGCTTTCAGTGTATGTTGTGTGCACATATGCTACTAGCTTTCATTGTATGTTGTGTGCACATATGCTACTAGCTTTCAGTGTATGTTGTGTGCACACATGCTACCAGCTTTCAGTGTACCTCATGTGCACATATGCTACTAGCTTTCAGTGTATGTTGTGTGCACACCTACTGCCAGCTTTCAGTGTACCTCATGTGCACATATGCTACTAGCTTTCAGTGTATGTTGTGTGCACACCTACTGCCAGCTTTCAGTGTATGTTGTGTGCACACATGCTACCAGCTTTCATTGTATGTTGTGTGCACACATGCTACTAGCTTTCAGTGTATGTTGTGTGCACACATGCTACCAGCTTTCAGTGTACCTCATGTGCACATATGCTACTAGCTTTCATTGTATGTTGTGTGCACATATGCTACTAGCTTTCAGTGTATGTTGTGTGCACACCTACTGCCAGCTTTCAGTGTATGTTGTGTGCACACATGCTACCAGCTTTCAGTGTATGTTGTGTGCACACATGCTACCAGCTTTCAGTGTACCTCATGTGCACATATGCTACTAGCTTTCAGTGTATGTTGTGTGCACACATGCTACCAGCTTTCATTGTATGTTGTGTGCACACATGCTACCAGCTTTCATTGTATGTTGTGTGCACATATGCTACTAGCTTTCAGTGTATGTTGTGTGCACACATGCTTCCAGCTTTCAATGTATGTTGTGTGCACATATGCTACTAGCTTTCAGTGTACCTCATGTGCACATATACTGCCAGCTTTCAGTGTATGTTGTGTGCACATATGCTACTAGCTTTCAGTGTATGTTGTGTGCACACATGCTTCCAGCTTTCATTGTATGTTGTGTGCACATATGCTACTAGCTTTCAATGTATGTTGTGTGCACATATGCTACTAGCTTTCAGTGTACCTCATGTGCACATATACTGCCAGCTTTCAGTGTATGTTGTGTGCACATATGCTACTAGCTTTCAGTGTATGTTGTGTGCACACATGCTACCAGCTTTCATTGTATGTTGTGTGCACATATGCTACTAGCTTTCATTGTATGTTGTGTGCACACATACTGCCAGCTTTCAGTGTATGCTGTGTGCATCCATGCCTCAAGCTTTCAGTGACTGCTGTTTGCACACGTCGCCAGCTTTCAGTATACACTCTGTGCATGTGTGCCACCAGCTTTCAATGTATAGCGTACACACGCATGCCCCCAGATT
This sequence comes from Microcaecilia unicolor, assembly GCF_901765095.1. NCBI lineage: Eukaryota > Metazoa > Chordata > Amphibia > Gymnophiona > Siphonopidae > Microcaecilia > Microcaecilia unicolor. The sequence continues at coordinate 8,628,560 of NC_044033.1, forward strand.
TCAGTGTATGCTGTGTGCACACATGCTGCCAGTTTCCACACACTGTACACTCTATGTACACGTATTGACAGCTTCAAATGTCCATTTTGCAAGCAAATGTCACAAGCTCTCGGTATGTATTATTGGGGTAAGTCTATGAAGAAGGTGCCTCCTACACAGGTAAATCACTAGACTACAGACAGCTACATGCGTATGTGTGTACATACTAGAATATAGGCAGATAAGTAAATGTGTATGTGTGCACATATTCATTAGAATACAGGCAGAAAGAATGCATATGTGTGCACTTATTCACTAGAATAGAGGCCGATACATGCATATGTGTGAACGGATTTCTAGAATGGAGGCAGGTACATGGGTATATGTCCACATACTAGAATAAAGGCAGATACATGTGTATGTGTGCACAGATATAGTAGAATATAGGCAGATAAATGCTTATGTGTGCACAGACTCATTAGAATACAAGGCAGATAAATAAACGCATATGTGTGCACATTTTCCCTAGAATACAGGCATATTCACGCCTATGTGTGCACATATGAAGGTAAACGCTGAAACTCTACTTAAGTGCTCTTTTGTAAACGCGCACATTTCTTACGTAGCGTGAATTTGACAGAGAGGTGGAGCCTGGGTGGGACTTGGGCGGGACTCACACACACTTGTAACTTGTAGAACGCTAGAAGTTTCCTGTGTATTTTCAGCCCGTGCAGCAGCTCCGTGTCCTGCATAGTTTCTTGCATTTAACTGCGTACGCATGTATTTGCCCAGTTATGCTAATTGTCTATAGAACAGGCACCACATGTTACAGTATTACCCCCTGTAGGCACGCATAGCACGTGCTTTCAGCATACACCGTTGCACTGTGCATCTGCACACCACGAGCTTTCAGTGCACACTGCACGCATGCATCTCCAAGCTTTTTAGAGAATGACTGAACTAGGACTGTTAACTTTTCACTTTACAGCGAGCTCTGAAGCAGTTCCGCAGGCGTCTCCTAAGCGGGGCTTGTGTAGTGAAAGTGAGGGTGGTGATAGCCAAACACCTCACGGACTCCAGGCCTTTGTAGTACCCCTGTTCTTGCTGCAAAATAGACTCCAGAGAGAAATTAGCAGAGGGGAGTCTGTGGAGGGAGGGCAGCATCTAGACAACCAGAAAAAAAAACCTGCAGCAGTGCCCTGGAAGACTGGCACCTATCCCCGGTCCTCATATTCAGCAGTGCCTGGAGGGGAGGGAATGACGCCTCTCGCCAAGTCTCTGAAGGGGGAGTGAACATCCAGTGTGGACAATGTCCAGCTTTAAGACAAAGAGATCCAGCCTCTGCCCACAGGAGGTGCTGTAAGGAGTGGTACAGGAGCTCAGGGTGTGGGAGTACTCTCAGTGCGTGCAGTCCCAGCCTCTCCCTGCAGGAGGCACTGTAAGGAATGGCACTGGAGTGCTGGCGTAGGGTGCTGCAAACCCAGGTTCAGGGGTGTGCTGGTAAATTGTTAACAGGGGGCTCTCTCTCGCCAGCAAAGTAAAAGAGAATTCAGGAGGGGCCCAAGCCCACATTTTGGGATCCATTTGTTAAAGTAGCCATGGAGAACCGGCTCCCAAAATTCTTAACAAACGGCTCTCGAGAGCCTGTGAGAGCCTGCTCCAGCACACCACTGCCCAGGTTCATCCTGCAGGAGCCACTGTACGGAATGGTGCAAGAGCACTGGAAGGCCAATGCAGAAAGCTGTGGGAAGCTTAGCCACGGGGTTGTATGTGCATGTGAATGGCCATGCCGTGCACAGAAGGGTTGACCGTGGGTGCTACAGATGGCCACAGATTGAATTATAATGCATGGTAACGAGGCCATTAAGTATTCCGTGGCATGCAGAGGGGGACGCAGTGGCTTTTGCCATGCGGACAACACAAGAAATTTTTTGCTAGATCTGAGGCAGTGAAGAAGACTTAGCAGAGAGGATTTAATGGCAGGTTTTAAGCCTTAACTGCCAGTTTTGTCTTCTCCAGCCGGAAGTGCCTGAGAGGAGATAGCAAGAGCGTATGTCGGAACAAAGTACAAAGTCTCAGCATCCTTCCGCATTTTTAGGTATAACTTGTCTGGAATGTTTTTACGTTTGGGGAGCGTGCCAGGTGCCCTTGACCTGGATTGGCCACTGTCGGTGACAGGATGCTGGGCTAGATGGACCTTTGGTCTTTCCCAGTATGGCACTACTTATGTACTTATGTACTTCTGCGCATCAATAGCCGCCTTGCGGAATGTTTACGTGCTGGAAGTGTTTGCGAGGCTGATATTTCTATGCAGAAGAACAGACGCTACGGTGTGCTGACGCTTCCATTTTTTGTTTTGACATGCATACAAGAAGCTACACTTACAGCAAAACCCGCCCCCTCCAATTGGCTTGCATAATATTTGCATAGACTTAGTTTCCGTGCACGCCCCTGGTAGAAAACTGACTTCCGTGCACGGCCTACCCATGGCTTTCTGCATCGGCCTCCTGGGTGCGGAGGAGTGCACTGGACCTGCAGTATCATCCTCCCACAACAGGAAGTAAAGTAGTAGATGATGGCAGATAAAGACCTGTATGGTCCATCCAGTCTGCCCAACAAGATAAACTCACATCAGCAAGGACTATGGCATCTTGGACAGCATGCCTGGAGGAACATTACTAGATGGGAATAATTGCAGTAAGGAATGGTGCAGGGTGTGGGCCAGTGGTGTAGCTACAGGGGGCCTGGGCCCCCTCCACAACCAAATACCTGTTAAATGCCTGGAGGGATGTCCAGTCCCCACCAGCCGATGAGGTCTTCTGCCCAGTGCTGCCTTGCTTCCTTTCCAGTCACCAGCACCAGCACATCATGCATGAAGAGTGCTGGCATCAGGCTGGAAAGGAGGCCACTGATTTTTTTCCCTGCTGAGGCAACTCTGGGCACTGGATCTCATCGGCTGGTGGGGACTGAGCATCCACGCCAGCAAAGGTAAAATTATTAACATGGTGGCGGGGGAGAGGGAGTAGAGGGAAAAGGTGTTGGCCCCTCCCCTTCAAAATTGAATCCTGGCTACGCCCCTGGACTGTGGGGAAAACACAGCTCCTGCAATCCCAGCAGGAGGCAGAAGGTGCAGACCCATAGGATACAGGGATTAGTAACACCCATTTTCCCATTGATTCTCCCCCCCCCCCCGGAACTGTAAAGTCTGCATGCTATGGGGCAAACCCAGACTGGATCAGTGTGTTTGGCTGACCTGGGGTGAAGTGGCAACCCTGCTACCATGAGCACTCGTGCAGAAACTGAAAGCACTGTGCCAGTGTGTTATAACTATCTCTCCCCGCCTCTTCCCCGTCCAGGAAAAAAATTTAAATGATCCCAGGTTCCAATCTAATTCACGTTTAATGTGGGATAAAATGCCATAAATAAGTAAATAAATATAAACTTTTAATGTTGAGCACCTGATTCTCAAAGGGAACATATTCCAAACACTATAATGAAAATAAAATGATTTTTTTTCTACCTTTGTTGTCCGGTGACTGTTTTTCTGATCATGCTGGCCCAGTATCCGATTCTGCTGCTATCTGTCCTCTTAACTCCGTTTCCAGGGCTTCCTTTCAATTTATTTCTTTCCTCCTTTCTTCTTCATTTCTGGTCCTCAGCTTCTGCCTATTTTCTTCATCCATGTGCAGTTTTTCTCCTCTCTTCCTTTTCCCTCATCTCATCTCCTTCCTCACTCTTCTCTCCCCTCCATCCATGTCCAGCATTTCTTCTCTCTCCCCTCCTCTCCCCTGCCCTGCATGCACTCAGATGTCCAGCAGTGACCCTTCTCTCCCCTGCATGCACCCATGTCCAGCAGTGTACCCTCCTCTGCCCTGCCCTGCATGCACCCATACCCAGCGACCCTCCTCTGCCCTGCATGCACCCAGATGTCTAGCAGTGACCCTCCTCTCCCCTGCCCTGCATGCACCCATGTCCAGCAGTGACCCTCCTTTCCCCTGCCCTGCATGCACCCATGTCCAGCAGTGTACCCTCCTCTCCCCTGCCCTGCATGCACCCATGTCCAGCAGTGACCCTCCTTTCCCCTGCCCTGCATGCACCCAGATGTCTAGCAGTGACCCTCCTCTCCCCTGCCCTGCATGCACCCATGTCCAGCAGTGTACCCTCCTCTCCCCTGCCCTGCATGCACCCATACCCAGCGACCCTCCTCTGCCCTGCCCTGCATGCACCCAGATGTCCAGCAGTGACCCTCCTCTCCCCTGCCCTGCATGCACCCATGTCCAGCAGTGACCCTCCTTTCCCCTGCCCTGCATGCACCCATGTCCAGCAGTGTACCCTCCTCTCCCCTGCCCTGCATGCACCCATACCCAGCGACCCTCCTCTGCCATGCCCTGCATGCACCCAGATGTCTAGAAGTCTCGGCGGCCATTTTTAAAGGGCGAATCGGCAAGGGAGGACAGTCAGCGCTGGAAGCAGGCAGGCAAAACTGCCTGCCCCGAAGAATTCAAAAAACAAGCGGGCGGTGAGGCGGATCCGGAGGGAGGAGAGCCAGAGCAGGCTCGCTATTTTCAACAACCGGCTCGCAAGCCGGAAGAAGATTTAACAACCGGCTCTTGCGAGCCGGTGCGAGCCAGCTCCAGCACACCACTGTGTACATATATCATTTGATAATGACTGTATAAATAATGCATTTAAGAATGGAAATAGACAGGTCTCGTTTTCACAGGGGTTGGGTTGAAAGAAGCTTTTTCTGTGTACTCACACTGGCTTGTAATGCAATATACTGTATATCTGCATATCCTCAGACGACACCCAGTTTCATCCTGGGGTTTGAGAAGTGGTTATTCGACCCTCTTCGTTTCTTTGAATGAGATACCGATGGGTTTTGGAGTTTGCCCAAACTGCTTGCCTCACCTTTATGGTACAGAAGGACACCAAAGGAACTCATATGAGGTTTTGTAGAAAGAGAGAAAATTCAGCTCGCAGCAAAGTTCTCCTCATTCCCCTATCTCTTCCCCATGAGCGCTGGTGGCCACCCACTTTAGCATTGTCAATTTTTGGAGCAGCACTCTCCGGATCTGAATTATACAGAACAAGCGGGTCCCCAGGAAGTCCCACTCCCACAGAACTTGCATAGTAACATAGTAAATGGCAGATAAAGACCTGCTCGGTCCAGCAAGGTGGCCAGAGTTAAATTGGTATACTTGGGCATTCCATATAATGTTTCATTCCAATTTTGGATGTTTCGCAGAACACATCCAAAAATCCAGTAGTACAGACCAAAGGTCCATCAAGCCCAGCATCCTGTTTCCAACAGTGGCCAATCCAGGACACAAATACCTGGTAAGATCCCCAAAAAAGCTCAATACATTTTATGCTGCTTATCCCAGAAATAAGCAGTGGAGTTTCCCCCAAGTCATTTTAATAATGGTCTATGGACTTTTCCTTTAGGAAGCCGTCTAAACCTTTCTAAAAACCCGCTAAGCTAACCGCCTTTACCACATTCTCTGGCAACCAATTCCAGAGTTTAATTACAGGTTGAGTGAAGAAAAACTTTCTCCGATTCGTGCCCATTTTCAAACCAGAAAAAAAGTCCAACATTTTGTTCTGAAAATGGCCATTGCTAGATGTTTTTGTGCTCAATGTATCTATCCCCAGTATCTCTCCACACTCATCCTTCCGTGCACTCTGTTCCCTGGATAAATCCTTCTTATCTGTTCCCTTCTCCACTACTGCCAACTCCAGATTTCACCCCTTCTGTCTCGCTGCACCCTACGCCTGGAATAGAATTCCTGAGCCCCTACGTCTTGCCCCATCCTTGGCCACCTTTAAATCTAGACTGAAAGCCCACCTCTTTAACATTGCTTTTGACTTGTAACCACTCCGCCACATTAATTGATTTGCTTGCTTTATTTCTGTCTATTAGATTGTAAGCTCTTTGAGCAGGGACTGTCTTTCTTCTGTGTTTGTGCAGCGCTGCGTACGCCTTGTAGCGCTATAGAAATGCTAAATAGTAGTAGTAGTAGTATCTTTTAGGACCATTTCTGAAAAAAACAAGTCCAAGGGAAAAACACACAAAAACAAGCCATTAGGATGGATGAGGGGCCAGTATTCATAGTAGGCTGGTCACACAGACATCCCAGCAGAGCAGTGGGGCACCGCAGTGGACGTCACATAAAAGGTCCCAGGGACATATTTCACAGTTACCCCCTTTATATTGAATGGTGAGCCTCCAAAGCCCTTCTGTACCCAACTGTACACCACTACAATAGCCCTTATATCTGCAGGTGTCACCTATATGGAAATGGGACTTGATAGGATGTGTATGATGGTTCCCTGACAAGAGCCAGGAAGTAGATGCGATCAATGTTTTTAACATAGTATGAAAGTCATAGCGTCCCTGCAGCATGTGACAGACAGGCTGGGGTTTTTTTTTTCTGAATCTGTGGGATAAATGAGAGCCAGCCCGAAGCTGTGCCAGTTCATCCAAATTCACGGGAAAGTTTAATCATAGCATGAGTGAGTAAACCCTGGTTAGCCCACAGCTGTGCTTGTCAACAAGGACCGGGGAACGCCTCTTCCCGGGAGGATAGAACTCATTTCCACAACCATTCCTGGCAGCTTTCAGCTTGTGGCATGAGAGAAGAGTGGCAGGAGTTAAGGGGTAATAAAAGAAGAAATTTTGAGCGGGGACGATGTCCTTGGTTTTTGCCTCTGACTAGGGTACCTAATGAACTCTGGTTGTCTGCAAGGAAGGAGAAGGAGGATCCTGGAACATTTACAATTGGGCAGAAATTAAAGAGCAGTTACTGTCATTCTCACAATAACTGGAGAAGATATAGTGGGATTAGAGAAGGGCAATGAAAATGATAGGGATGGGAGGACTTCCCTATGAGGAAAGCCTAAAGCGGCTAGGGCTCTTCAGCTTGGAGAAAAGGCGGCTGAGGGGAGATATGATAGAGGTCTATAAAATAATGAGGAGTTGAACCGGTAGATGTGAAGCGTCTGTTTACTCTTTCCAAAAATACTAGGACTAGGGGGCATGCGATGAAGCTACAATGTAGTAAATTTAAAACGAATCAGAGAAATGTTTTCTTCACTCAACGTGTAATTAAACTCTGGAATTCATTGCCAGAGAATGTAGTAAAAGCAGTTAGATTAGCGGGGCTTAAAACAGGTTTAGATAGCTTCCTAAAAGAAAAGTCCATTATTAAATTGGACTTGGGGAAAATCCACTATTTCTAGGATAAGCAGTATAAAATGTTTTGTACTTTGTTGGGATCTTGCCAGGTATTCGTGACCTGGATTGACCACTGTTGGAAACAGGATGCTGGGCTTGATGGACCTTCGGTCTGTCCCAGTATGGCAATACTTATGCACTTATGTAGGAATAAGAGCTCTGGAAGGATTGGGGACTCCTACTCAGGAAGGGGATGTAGAGCAGAAGAGCGTCTGCTCAAGGCCGGGGTGTGACCCAGCAAGGTGAACTCGAGGAAGGAGGACAACCCTAAAGGGGTTTGTGCCTGATGGAAGAGAAGAGATTGGGAGCAGGAGAAATAAAGCCTTTGTAAATTAACACCTGGCTACTAGGATAGGTATGGGCAGTTCCTAAACCCTGAAGGAGGAAAGAACCCAAACAGGAGTTCCAGCAAACATTATTAGTTTTGGCACTGAAGCTTTTTGAGAGTTGAATCATTTGGATTGTATTGAAGGACAGTTCAAGTTGTTAACTGCCTGTTGCAGCCAAGGTAATAAAAGTTAAGTTTGTTTATAAAACCCCCTGAAGTGCAGCATGGAGCAGAACCCTGTTTGATGAAGTGTCTCCCAAACCCCTGGATCACTATTCCGGACGACTGACCCACTCCCAGCTCAACTGGAGTTTGAGTGAAGGCTGGAGTATGGTAAGAGTGGCCTGAATGAGCAGTGATTGTTTTATGGACCCGGGCGCAGAGGTAGAGCCGGGTGAGACCCGGGCTACAAAAGAACGAGCCAGAAAACTGTGTATAATCCCAGGGAAAGAGGATAATATAGAAACAGAAATGTATTTTCGCCTGTACTGTACAAAATACAAAGAGATCAGAGATACACATTTCCCAGAACTATCAGAGAAAATCAAAGAATAAACAGTACGATATACATCCTGACGATACTCAACCACTAGATGGAGAATTTTGGGTATTTCAGCCTGCTGCACAGGGGCGTAGCCAGATATCTGCGGGACGAGGGTCCAGAGCCTGAGGTGAGGGGGCATATTTTAGCCCCCCCCCTGGCGCCGCCGCCACCACCAACAACAACTTTGATGACCCCTGCCAACGACCCTCTCGACCCCCCCTCCCACTGCCAACCCTCCCCTGCCATCGCCGTGGGCTACCTTTGCTGGCGGGGGACCCCAATCCTCGCCAGCCGAGGAGGTCCTCTTCTTCCCATGAAAGACTTTGTTCTGTTTCTGACGTCCTGCACGTTGTATGTGCAGGACATCAGACTCACAGAAACATAACGAAGCCTTGCAGATCAGCCAGCAATGCGTGAAGGACGTCAGAAACAGAACGAAGCCATCGCGGGAAGAAGAGGACCTCAGCTGGCGGGGATTGGGGTCCCCCGCTAGCAAAGGTAGCCCATGGCGGGGGAGGGTTGGCGGCGGGAGGGGGGTTGAGAGGGTCGTCAGCAGGGGGGATCCAGGGCCAAATCTACAGGGGCCCAGGCCCCTGTGGCCCCACATAGCTACGCCCCAAATGAAATGGACCAGAATAGCAGTGGTCAGTGGCCAATAAATCTATTCAGGGCTGCTGAGTGTCACATTCATAGTAGCACTGAGTATATGTATTAATTGAAACTGTGTCGCTGGCATTTAAATTACAACACTGTCCACTGCTGCTCAGTATTACCCCACAATGTACGGAAAAGACCTTAACAAAGGCAGTTCCCAGGTGCTGGTGTCTATCTGTATTGCCCCGGGGCAGGTTACATTCATTCAGATTCAAATGCTGAGGACCTCAGAGGTTGACATGGTGCTTCATGGTACCCTGACTAGCTACAGGGGTGTACCACAAATACAGAAAGTAACAAAGAAACTACAGAGACAACACAACGGGCAGTGAAATCTGTGGCTACAATGCAGCACAACCTGAAGGTGCCAGGTGCCCAGTCTTTGACACAAAGGGGGTAATTCTGTAAGGAGTCACCTAGTTCTAGGTGCAGGAATGTGTGTGCCTGACACTGCCAGGCAAAACGGTAGAGACTATTATAAAGATCAAAATTACCATGGATTAATGAGACAAGCTTGAGGCATATTTTCAAAGCACTTTGGGATGCTAAGTTCCATAGGTTTCTATGGAACTTTGGGAGGCTAAGTGCTTTGAAAATGAGCTTGAAAGCCAACATGAATTTAGTGAAGGGAAATCTTGCCTCAACAATCTACTACATTTCTTTCAAGGGGTGAACAAACATGTGGATAAAGGGGAGCTGGTTGATATTGTGCATCTGGATTTTCACAAGGCGTTTGACAAAGTACCTCATGAAAGACTCCAGAGGAAATTGGAGAGTCATGGGATAGGAGATAGTGTTTTATTGTGGATTAAAAACTGGTTAAAAGATAGAAAACAGAGCGTAGGTTTAAATGGTCAGTATCCTCAATGGAGAAGAGTAGTTAGTGGGGTTCCCCAGGGCTCTGTGCTGGGACCGCTGCTTTTTTACATATTTATAAATGACCTAGAGATGGGAATAACTAGTGAGGTAATTAAATTTGCTGATAACACAAAGTTATTCAAAGTCATTAAATCACGGGAGGATTGTGAAAAATTACAAGAGGATCTTACGAGACTGGGCATCTAAATGGCAGATGACGTTTAATGTGAGCAAGTGCAAAGTGATGCACGTGGGAAAGAGGAACCCGAATTATAGCTATGTCATGCAAGGTTCCACGTTAGGAATCACGGACCAAGAAAAGGATCTAGGTGTCGTCGTTGATGATACGTTGAAACCTTCTGCTCAGTGTGCTGCTGCGGCTAAGAAAGCAAATAGAATGTTAGGTATTATTAGGAAAGGAATGGAAAACAAAAATGAGGATGTTATAATGCCTTTGTATCGCACCATGGTGCAACCGCACCTCGAATATTGCGTTCAATTCTGGTCACCGCATCTCAAAAAAGATATAGTGGAATTAGAAAAGGTGCAGAGAAGGGCAACGAAAATGATAAAGGGGATGGGACGACTTCCCTATGAGGAAAGGCTAAAGTGGCTAGGGCTCTTCAGTTTGGAGAAAAGGCGGCTGAGGGGAGATATGATAGAGGTCTATAAAATAATGAGTGGAGTTGAACGGGTAGATGTGAATCGCTTGTTTACTCTTTCCAAAAATACAAGGACTAGGGGGCATGCAATGAAGCTACAAAGTAGTAAATTTAAAACAAATTGAAGAAAATAGTGCTCACTCAACGTGTAATTGTACTCTGGAATTCGTTGCCAGAGAATGTGGTAAAAGCAGTTAGCTTATCAGGGTTCAAAAAAGGTTTGGATATCTTCCTAAAAGAAACGTCCATAAGCCATTATTAAGATGGGAAAATCCACTGCTTATTTCTAGGATACTCACAAGTGGTAGAACATAAAAATCTCGGTGCTGGTCTGTATTGGATGGAATGGAGAAGTCTCATTCAGTCACTCAAACTGCTTAGGCTACTGTTTTTATCACCGTTCAGGTGAGCCTATATAGCGTGACGGTCTGTAATCATCTACCTCAGGGATCACAAACAAACTTTCTCTGAGAAGAAGCTGATTGGCTTGAATAATTCCTTTATGCAGTGGCGTACCAAGGGGGGGCGGTTCGCCCCGGGTGCACACCGATGGGGGGTGCCACGGCGCACGCCTGCTGCGAGAGTTCGCTAACTTCTCTCATTCGCTGCCGCTTCCTCTGCCCCGGAACAGGTTCCTGTTCCGGGGCAGAGGGAGCTGCAGCGAACGAGTAAAGTTAGTAAACTCGCAGCAGGCACGCGCTGCGGCACCCCCCCCAGCGGCATGTACCTGGGGGGGGCTCTTTCGCAGGGGGGTCTTTTGCCGGGGGGGTCCACGCTGCATCGGGGGGGCGCTGCACCCGGGGGCCGGGGCGCCACCCCGGGTGTCCGCCCTCCTAGGAACGCCACTGCCTTTATGTATGCACGTGGTTATAAAAACAAGTTAATTCACAGAGAGAACAAAAGACCAGACAACCGATCAGCAAACACCATGTGACAGGATGGATTAACTTGTTTTTATAACTACGTGCAAACATAAAGGCAGTGGCGTTCCTAGGGGGGTGGACACCCGGGGCGGCGCCCCGGCCCCCGGGTGCAGCGCCCCCCCCCCCCCGATGCAGCGTGGACCCCCCCCAGCAAAAGACCCCCCCCCCCCCCCCACAGGTTACTTCCTGTTCCGGGGCAGAGAGAGCAGGGAACCAGCGGAGCCGACGCAGCTCCGAGCGACGTGCACTCGGGGCGGATCGCCCGTCCCCCGCAAGTAAGAATGCGCCGCGGAGGGGGGGTGCATGCCGTGCTGCACCCGGGGGGGGGTGCGCAGCGGCGACCCGCCCCGGGTGTCAGGCGGCCTTGCTAAGGCACTGCTTCTTGGATTTGGTCTGTAATCATCGACAACCTCCAACCATCCATAATATCGTGAAACGTGCAACTGTGACTAGTGATCTTTTATCCAATTTAGTAATATTTTTTTGCTTCTTTTAGTTGAATTTCACACTTCATTTATAACACGCACTTCTTCACAAATCAGCACTCATGTCATCTTTGCGCTTTACATTTCCAAATGTCCCAGAGATGGCTTGCATGTCTATGCACCTCTCTTACATTCAGGTATTGTGAATTACACTCATTTCATGTTGGAGACGTGGAGCTGAGTTAATACTACTTATCTTTACACGCTCCCAGATATGGCTGTGATCCCGACAGGTGCCTGTTTCGCATTCGATGCTTTGTCAGGGGAATAACCAGCGTGTACAGATTCACTCGATCTGCATTGATCTCCTGCCGAGAATGTTGGGTATTATTAGGCAAGGTATGGAAAACAGGTGTGAGGATAATATAATGCCGTTATATTGCTCCATGGTGCGACCGCACCTTGAGTATTGTGTTCAATTCTGGTCGCCTCATCTCAAGAAAGATATAGCGGAATTGGAAAAGGTGCAGCGAAGGGCGACTAAAATGATAGCGGGGATGGGACGACTTCCCTATGAAGAAAGACTAAGGAGGCTAGGGCTATTCAGCTTGGAGAAGAGACGGCTGAGGGGAGACATGATAGAGGTATATAAAATAATGAGTGGAGTGGAACTGGTGGATGTGAAGCGTCTGTTCACGCTTTCCAAAAATACTAGGACTAGTGGGGATGCGATGAAACTACAGTGTAGTAAATTTGAAACAAATCGGAGAAAATTTTTCTTCACCCAACGCGTAATTAAACTCTGAAATTTGTTGCCGGAGAACGTGGTGAAGGCGGTTAGCTTGGCAGTGTTTAAAAAGGGGTTAGACGGTTTCCTAAAGGAGAAGTCCATAAACCACTACTAAATGGACCTGGGAAAAATCCATAATTCCAGGAATAACATGTATAGAATGTACGTTTGGGAAGCTTGCCAGGTGCCCTTTGCCTGGATTGGCCGCTGTCATGGACAGGATGCTGGGCTCAATGGACCCTTGGTCTTTTCCCAGTATGGCATTACTTATGTACTTACCCTGAAACTCTGATCGGTTTATGGCCCTCCAGGACTGTCCGTGAATTTCACTGTCCTTCATTATATCATGTCTTTATCACATCTCCTCCTACAGCCGTCCAAATAAGGGAAGTCATCTGTGTATACACCGCAGGGATAGCCTAAGAACAGTCCTCCAACAGATAGTGGGTTAAGATCTGAGGCTAAACCAGTTATCAACCCAGGCCTCGGGACACACATAGTAACATAGTAGATGACGGCAGAAAAAATACCTGCACGGTCCATCCAGTCTGCCCAACAAGATAAACTCATATGTGTTAGTTTTTTGTGTATACCTTACTTTGATTTGTACCTGTCTTTTTCAGGGCACAGACCATATAAGTCTGCCCAGCACTATCCCCTCCCCCCAACCACCAGCCCCGTCTCCCGCAACCGGCTCTGGCACAGACCGTATAAGTCTGCCCAGCACTATCCCTGCCTCCCACCACCGGCTCTGGCACAGACCGTATAAGTCTGCCCAGCACTATCCCCACCTCCCAACCACCAGCCCTACCTCCCACCACCGGCTCTGGCACAGACCGTATAAGTCTACCCAGCACTATCCCCGCCTCCCAACCACCAGCCCTGGCACAGACCGTATAAGTCTGCCCAGCACTAGCCCACCTCCCACACCCAGCCAGTCAGGTTTTTAGGATATCCCAAAACAAATATTCATGAGCTAAATTTGCATGCAGTACCTCCATTGTATGCAAATTTATCTCATGCATATTCATTATGGGTGTCTTGACTATCTCCTGAATACTGGGTTGAGAACCACTGGGTTATACACATCTAATCAGTACAGTTTGCAAAGGTTTTCTTTACACACTCTTACGGTAATCACCTCGAGCTATCAAAGCAGAGGCGTGAACTAACTCTAAATAAATAAATGCACTCCCCACAAGCTGTGATTCAATGATGAAAAAGGTCTAGCAGGAAAAACCAGATTGATATTTATTTATTGCATTTGTATCCCACATTTTCCCACCTATTTGCAGGCTCAACGTGGCTTACTTTGCTTCTGAGATGGGATGGAAAATTTCCAATGGATGAATACCTGGAATTTTATCCTTAGTAAACACTCTACAGTCCCTTGCTGTGAGGCTGGCCCCCTCTTCTTCATACCAAGCTCAGCATCTATTTATAGTACACATTTCTTCCAAATACTGCAAAGTACTTTAGCATCTGAGCCTCTTTGCAAAGGCACCCTTGGGGTGCATATATGGATAGACACCTCATCAACCAGTGATTTTGTTTTTTGTTACATTTGTACCCTGCGCTTTCCCACTCATGGCAGGCTCAATGCGGCTTACATGGGGCAATGGAGGGTTAAGTGACTTGCCCAGAGTCACAAGGAGCTGCCTGTGCCTGAAGTGTGAATCCAACTCAGTTCCCCAGGACCAAAGTCCACCACCCTAACCACTAGGCCACTCCTCTCATATCTCACTCCTCCCCACAGTCTCATTCAAAAGGAAGGAGGTGAACTGTGAAGTTAACCCATTAGTGCTCAATGTTCCCATAATAAGCTCCCATATGGGAAGGTTGGGCACTAATGGGTTAAAGAAAGGCATGCCGTAGCTGCAGTCCTCCAGTGCCAGATGTAATATGAGGCGTGATCTCTGTCTCCCTCTGCAGGTCATTTCTAGTACTGCCTCAAATTTATCAATAGCTACTATCAGTTGTTAAAAAGGCTGCACAATCATTAAAGTCCATACAACCAAATCACACAGCCTCCCACAATACCTTATGAACATTAATATCTAGAGCAGGGGTTCCCAAACCTGGTCTTGAAGGCACCCTAGCCTGTCAGGTTTTCAGGATATTCACAATGAGTATTCGTGAGAGGGATCTGCATGCACTGCGTCCACTGTATGCAAATCTCTTTCATGAATTATGCATTGTGGGTATCCTAAAAACCTGACTGGCTGGGGTGCCTCTAGGACCATGTTTCGGAACCACTGATCTAGGTTTTGTTTTTTTGACCATCAGAGTTTCGGTTCCTGGAGTCCCTCTACAGCACTTAGAGGCAGATGCAGCAACCAAACGTAAAAAAATCTAAATCGTTAAAGTCCCTAACGATTTTAAAATAACGAAGAATGCACCAAAAAAAAAGTCACACATGCTGAGATCGGTATTGAAACATACAATGTATCAAAGAATCACAATACACATCATTAATCGGCCCCCAAATCATGCGCAGAGCAGCCAAGCGTTATGTTAGCTGCTCTGCGCATGCCACAAACAGTCAAAACACAAGCACATGGCTCCCAAATCAAAACAAAAATAAATAAAGGGTCGGGAGGGGGCAAAGGCGCTCGTCAGGAGCGTCCTGTATGGCCGTCCTTGCCCCCCCCCCACCCGAGGTCGCCGTTCCCCCCTGCCCCACTTCACCCTGCATTCTAAATTAAAAAGCAAATGTACCTTTAGCAGCCCCGGCCCCCCTCCCTTCCTCACTACTCTGTCTCCCCTCAGCTCTGCCTCCCGACATCCTCCGCCCTGTGCCCCGCCCCCTCTTGGGGTCGTCGCCGCCATTCCCCTCCTCCATCGGGCCCCCCTCCCTCTTACCGGGCCCGTGCAGCGCCTCTCTCCTCTGTCCGAAGGCGCTGCACGGGCAAGAAGAAAGCTGATGCCTGCCTTCGCCCAGCTTCGGTCGCGCGTCTCTCTCCTCCTGGGCCCGCCCCTGTCTGACGTCGGTAACCTATGTTGAAAGTATGTGAAAAATGACTTATCTAAGAATATTGATTCACTCAAGCTCATTTATTGTTGATTAGAAAATGAGAAAAAACATACCTTCACACTCACTGTGTTATATATTAGGTGCACGACACGCTTCAACTCTGCAATAGCAGTGTCTAAATTACTTTCTTAAAAGTGGAGAAAAAAAGGCTTCAGTAATCGCCACCCAGCCAGCCAGAATAAACTGACTATAAGGCATAGATACTGCGCACCATCATATCGCCCCGAAAATACTCCACTATAATCAATATCTGTACTTCCACAGTGATTCATATCTATAAGCGTCTCATGGACCAATATTCCACAGGTTTAAATGTTTATCCAATTTGAATGTCAATATCCTTTACTAATATATGACACGTGATAAACGCCAGTTACTTAACTAAAGTCCAAATTGAACCGGCTTGCTCGCGTCCATCTTCACCCAACAGGGAATCCCCGTTTCGCTGTCGCTGCTTCAGGGGTTCGCTACAATAATTGAAAGGTTTCGCATACTTTTCTCATCTATCCTGTGTCTAAGAATATATCAGAAATGACCATCTATCCTCTGACATGAATTTATATTTCATTAAAATTGCTTCAGGGAGGGTGGTCACCTCATCAGCAATTCTGCCAAGTTTACTCTTAGTTCATCTAATGTGAATTTATGTCTTTTTAAAATTGATGTCTCCACACTCGTCCTTCCCTACACCCCTTCCCGTGCACTCCGCTCCATGGATAAATCCTTCTTATCTGTTCCCTTCTCCACTACTGCCAGCTCCAGACTTCGCGCCTTCTGTCTTGCTGCACCCTACGCCTTGAATAAACTTCCTGAGCCCCTACGTCTTGCCCCATCCTTGGCCACCTTTAAATCTAGACTGAAAGCCCACCTCTTTAACATTGCTTTTGACTCGTAACCACTCGCCTCCACCTACCCTCCTCTCCTCCTTCCTGTACACATTAATTGATTTTCTTACTTTATTTTTTGTCTATTAGATTGTAAGCTCTTTGAGCAGGGACTGTCTTTCTTCTATGTTTGTGCAGCACTGCGTATGCCTTGTAGCGCTAGAGAAATGCTAAATAGTAGTAGTAGTAGTAAAACTACTTCAGGGAGGGTGATCTGATTAAAACAAAAATAGAGAAAATAACTCCTCACTCCCTAACTGCTGACTAACTCAACATCTCATCTCTAGTCATTCTGTGACACCTTTCAGATCCAGCTCCTTCACTCACTTTTGATGTATCTACTTTCAAGCTTCTTCGCTCACCTAGTGATGTCTCCATTTCCTAATTCCTCCAGTAACCCCTTAACCTCTTCTCTGGTGACTTGCCCATCTTGTCACTGCCACACTGAGGCTTCAGCATATGCCACTTCACTACCTCTTCCACACTACTGACGCTTCCGTTTTCTTGCTATATTTCTCCTCCTCTTCCTCTTTCTTACCCCAATGCAGGGACCCACTATCCCATCCTTTTCCTTCCCTTCCTAACAGAACCTGGTGCAGATTTTTCTTTTCATCCACCCTCACTTCTCACACCCCCTTACCAGTCCCCAACATTCCTGACCACGAGTATAAGATATTTAAGGGTCCAGGAAAATGGGAGCCTGGACAAGCATCTCACAAGAGGGAATAAGTGTCATTGGGTGGATGACCCAATGGATGAGGAGGTGGGTTGTAGTGGAGAGTTGAACATTGAAGCAGAAGGTGAGCCCCTGGCGTTGGTGGGTGGATGAGCACTAGGAGATGATAGGAGAGGACGGAATAGACCTGTAACTGGGAAGGGGTTATCAGCCTGTGAAGAAAAGCAGACGTCAGTTTAGGGGTGCAGTGAAGCAGTACCTGGGGAGATTCCAAACAAAAAATTATTTAAAAAAAAATTTTTTTTTTTTTAAACCCCACCTACAATGGTCTCTCATACCTCATCGGCAATTGTATGAAATTTACTCTTAGTTCTTCCTACTCACAAAGATGGCGGCTTGGTACTTCTAATCGCCACACATAATCACATGACCAAATCCAGCCAATGCCAGGTTAGATCAACATCAACCACTCAATCTCCGTATTCAACCCAAATGGCATTATCGTATTCATTTTTAAAAATCCAATCTTCCTCCTTAAAAAGCGAGATTATGCTCGCATTGCTCTCCCTCGTTAAGATGCGCTATTTTACCATGACAGAAAAAAGGAAGGAACACCGAACTTCGTCCGCAAACAAAGGAGAACAGGAAGGAGTGGGAGAGTAACATTCCAAGGACGACAGTCAAACAAGAAGTTCACAGCTTCTCAAAACTCCTTTTTGATTTAGAGTTGGCAGGAGAGAGCGTTAGGAGTCACTCATTCGGCAGCAGATTGTCGTCGCATTCAATATTCATACTAGTCTTTTTAAAGACTTTATTGTCTACTAGTAAACAAAGGCCCGTTTCTGAGCGCAATGAAACGGGCGCTAGCAAGGGTTTCATGGCTGCATGGCTCATCGCGGTTTTACCTGGTTCGTGGCATGCACCGCTGCTGTTTCCGTTGTAGCTCTGTGTGGGTGGCGGTTTTCGTGGCCCGCCCTCCACGTCATCGCGTTTTGATGCGAGGGCGAAGCAGAGCTACAGTGTGGAAATCCGGAGTTTGTGGCCTGAGTAGATCGTTGGAGGTGAGAATCTGCTCCGCCCTCAATGTCATAACGTTTGACGCGAGGGCGGGGCCGAGAGACTGTGATTTTCGTGGCTTCAGAGCTTCGAACATACGAACCTTGGCTTCAGTGACGTCAGCAGACAATAGAACGTTGAGGGTGAGTTTTATATGTATAGATGATCCATTGCTGTTATTTGGATGACATATGCTCCACCTTGGTATCTCTGTGCATTAAAGGCCCGATTTCTTAAGCTTTCTTTTCTCTTAAAAACGGAACGGGAAAGCACCTTCAGTAATGAGATCGTAAAGGAGCTGCATAGACGACTACTACTACTACTACTATTTAGCATTTCTATAGCGCTACAAAGCGTGTGCAGTGCTGCACAAACATAGAAGAAAGACAGTCCCTGCTCAAAGAGCTTACAATCTAATAGACAAAAATAAAGTAAGCAAATCAATTAATGTGTACAGGAAGGAGGAGAGGAGGGTAGGTGGAGGCGAGTGGTTACAAGTGGTTACGAGTCAAAAGCAATGTTAAAGAGGTGGGCTTTCAGTCTAGATTTAAAGGTGGCCAAGGATGGGGCAAGACGTAGGGGCTCAGGAAGTTTATTCCAGGCGTAGGGTGCAGCAAGACAGAAGGCGCGAAGTCTGGAGTTGGCAGTAGTGGAGAAGGGAACAGATAAGAAGGATTTATCCAGGGAACGGAGTGCACGGGAAGGGGTGTAGGGAAGGACGAGTGTGGAGAGATACTGGGGAGCAGCAGAGTGAGTACATTTATAGGTTAGTAGAAGAAGTTTGAACAGGATGCGAAAACGGATAGGGAGCCAGTGAAGCGACTTGAGGAGAGGGGTAGTATGAGTAAAGCGACCCTGGCGGAAGACGAGACGGGCAGCAGAGTTTTGAACCGACTGGAGAGGGGAGACCTGACCTTAGAGATGATCTCCCCCCCCCCCCCCCCCACCACCTTCCTACCCCGCTCTTCAATTTTTGAGGAATCAATGGAGGGTAAAGGGTAGTGAAAGGTCTCAATTTTTGGCTGCAAAGAAAATTTATTGAAGGCCTGTTATAGCTCCTCTGTGGTAGGTTCCAAATTAGCAGTGACCACCCAAGAAAAGTATGTAGACGTATTCTGGATAATATGCCAAAATCCTCTCCTGAGAGCAGGGCAGTGGCCAAAAAAAAGCAAACAGAATGTTAGGAATTATTAGGAAAGGAATGGAAAAAAAAAAAAACCAGAACATTATAAAGTTTCTGTATTGTTCTGTGCCATCTCAAACCCGGCCAAATCCAAGGCATTTGGTTGTGGGAGGGGCCAGGATTCGTAGTGCATTGGTCCCCTTCACATGCCAGGGCACCAACCGGGCACCCTACGGGGCACTTCTAAAAAGTAAAAAAAAAAAAAAAAATTAAAATAGCTCCCAGGTGCATATCTCCCTTTCCTTGGGTGTACAGCCCCCAACCCCCCCCCCCAAACCCACTCCCCACAACTATACATCACTACCATAGCCCTAAGGGGTGAAGGGGGGTGCCTACATGTGGGTACAGTGGGTTTCGGGTGGGTTTTGAAGGGCTCCCATTTTCCATCATAAGTGTAACAGATAGGGGGGGGATGGGCCTCGGTCTGCCTGCCTGAAGTCCAGTTCACCCACTAAAACTGCTCCAGGGACCTGTATACTGCTGTGATAGACCTGAGTATGACATTTGAGGCTGGCAAAAAAAAGTTTTTAAAGTTGTTTTTTTTGAGGGTGGGAGGGGGTTGGTGACGACTGGGGGAGTCAGAGGAAGTGATCCCCAATTCCCTCCGGTGGTCATCTGGTCAGTTTGGGCACTTTTTTGGGACCTGAAAAAAAAAGGGACCAAGTGAAGCTGGCGAAATGCTCGTCAAGGCCAGCTTTCTTTTTTCCATTATCGGGCGAAGCCGGCCATCTCAACGCACGCCCACATCCCGCCCCTGTCCTGCCTTCGCTACTGTGCCAACATGCCCCCTTGAAGTTTCGCTGGCTACACGACGGAACGCAGTTGAAGCCGTCCAAAATCGACTTTCGATTATACCGATTTGGCCGGCCATCTCCTGATTTGTGTCAGAAGATGGCCGGCGATCTCCTTCGAAAATAAGCTGGATAGTAATACTTTTAAAACAATATTTCACTCAATGCATAGTTAATCTCTGGAACTTGCATAAAAATGAATAATGACTACAAGGTCCGAGGTGCACTATTGAATTTAGCATTTTCAACCTTTTTCATCTCACGGCACGCTTACATGGTGCTAGAATTGTCAAGGCACACCCACAAATGGCCCAGCATTTTACCTTCTATGCCACCCCCACCCTGACAAATGACCTTTCATTTTACCTTCATCCCCCACAGATATATACAATATGAAACGAGTGCAGCAATGTAACAGATACTACTACTACTACTTGACATTTCTAAAGCGCTACTAGGGTTACGCAGCGCTGTACAATTTAACATAGAAGGACAGTCCCTGCTCAAAGGAGCTTACAATCTAAAGGACAAATGTACAGTCAGTCAAATAGGGGCAGTCTAGATTTCCTGAAAGGTATAAAGGTTAGGTGCCAAAAGCAACATTGAAGAGGTGGGCTTTGAGCAAGGATTTGAAGATGGGTAGGGAGGGGGCTTGGTGTAAGGGCTCAGGAAATTGATTCCAAGCATAGGGTGAGGCGAGGCAGAAAGGGTGGAGCCTGGAGTTGGCGGTGGTGGAGAAGGGTACTGAGAGGAGGGATTTGTCCTGTGAACGGAGGTTACGGGCGGGAACGTAAGGGGAGATGAGGGTAGAAAGATAGTGAGGGGCAGCAGACAGTGCATTTGTAGGTAAAAAGGAGAAGCTTGAATTGAATGCGGTATCTGATCGGAAGCCAGTGAAGTGACCTGAGAAGAGGGGTGATATGAGTATATCGGATCTGGCGGAATATGAGACGTGCGGCAGAGTTCTGAACAGATTGAAGGGGGAATAGATGGCTAAGTGGGAGGCCGGTGAGGATAACATCTGTGTTTGAACATAGCGTGGCTGGGATATACAGAAACCAGAGAAGTAGGCAAGTGAAAACATGAATAGTGAAATGAATAAAAATATACCATGGAGCGTGATAAAAAAGTGATGGAAGTGTAAAGTTAATGAGGCATAATGTAATCAGAAAGTCTGAAAACGCTTAAACAAGTCAGGACATGTTATCATAAGCTAGCATATAAATCAGCGAAAAATCAAGTCTCATGTGATTGCAAAAATGAAGTGACAGTAGAGAGATGGATGGACGCACTGCGTGTAACAGTGCTGAATGCTGGGATTGTAAATCTTATAGAAAGATAGGCGGCGGCAGGTAAAAACCGCCTTATGAAATAGAAATGGCGCCAAAAAGTAATGATAGGATGTGACGTCTGCAACTATGTATGCCAGAAATGAAGAACCAAAAGTAACAAAGTAATAAAGATCAAAAAGCATGTGCGAAAAAAAAAACCAGCTCTGCGGGATGGAACCGAGAGGCGAAAATAAAATGGAAAACCAAAAAGATGTAAAAGAAAAGTAAGTAACGTATGTACGCGTGTACAAGATCCCTATAGGCACCTACACGGTTAACATGCACGTTAACTGTAGGTGTGTTAAAAATGCTAACGCACCACAAGCAGTTAGTGTAACTTGGTTGGGAGGAGAGGATAGGGGAGGGCAGACTTATACGGTCTGTACCAGAGCCGGTGATGGGAGGCGGGACTGGTGGTTGGGAGGCGGGAAATACTGCTGGGCAGACTTATATGGTCTGTGCCCTGAAAAGGACAGGTACAAATTCAAGGTAAGGTATACACATATGAGTTTGTCTTGGGCAGACTGGATGGACCATGCAGGTCTTTTTCTGCCGTCATCTACTATGTTACTATGGTTTAAAAAAGGTTTGGACAAGTTCCTGGAGGAAAAGTCCATAAATCATTAGCCGCCTTTATAAAGAGATTCACCCAAGGTGGTGTACAGCAGGTACAGTTTAACATCAAACTTACAATTTTGTTAACAGCATAACAAGAGTAAAATAACCAAGAATAAACATAAATACAATAAATTAGGTAAACCTGAAACCAGTAAATTGAATCCTAATAACAGAACTACCGTGAACAATATAAAAAATAAACACATTTAAGAGCACTGGAATTCAAATACCAGAGATATAATACAATGTTAGCATAATACTAATGATACACCTAATAAGCATTAGAACATTCAACTAACATAGCGCTCCTTGTGGAGGAGGAGTGGCCTAGTGGTTAGGGTGGTGGACTTTGGTCCTGGGGGAACTGAGTTGGATTCCCACTTCAGGCACAGGCAGCTCCTTGTGACTCTGGGCAAGTCACTTAACCCTCCATTGCCCCATGTAAGCCGCATTGAGCCTGCCATGAGTGGGAAAGCGCAGGGTACAAATGTAACAAAAATAAAATAGATACTATTGGAGATTCTACATGGAATGTTGCTACTACTGGAGATTCTGCATGGAATGTTGCTATTCCACTAGCAACATTCCATGTAGAAGCCTGCGCGGCCACATTGGTGATCTGCAAGGGCCGACTTCTACATGGAATGTTGCTAGTGGGACTCTGGGCAAGTCACTTAACCCTCCATTGTCCCATGTAAGCTGCATTGAGCCTGCCATGAGTGGGAAAGCGCAGGGTACAAATGTAACAAAAATAAAATAGATACTATTGGAGATTCTACATGGAATGTTGGTACTATTGGAGATTCTACATGGAATGTTGCTATTCCACTAGCAACATTCCATGTACAAGGCTGCGCAGGCTTCTGTTTCTGTGAGTCTGACGTCCTGCACATAAGTGCAGGACGTCAGACTCGCAGAAGCCTGCGCGGCCACATTGGTGATCTGCAAGGGCCGACTTCTAGTGGAATAGCAACATTCCATGTAGAATCTCAAATAGTAGCAACAGTGGAGGAGTGGTCTAGTGGTTAGGGTGGTGGACTTTGGTCCTCAGGAACTGAGTTCGATTCCCACTTCAGGCACAGGCAGCTCCTTGTGACTCTGGGCAAGTCACTTAACCCTCCATTGCCCCATGTAAGCCACATTGAGCCTACCATGAGTGGGAAAGCACGGAGTACAAATGTAACAAAAATAAAATAAATCCTGGGGAACTGGGTTCAATTCCCACTGCAGCTCCTTGTGACTCTGGGCAAGTCACTTAACCCTCCATTGCCCCTGGTACAAAATAAGTACCTGAATATATGTAAACCGCTTTGAATGTAGTTGCAAAAAAACTCCAAAAGGTGGTATATCAAGTCCCTTTTCCCTTTCCCTTTATAGAATAAGGCCCTATGACAATTGTCATGTTCTTAGGTGGCCACTAGATGTCACCAGCTGCTCACAAAAAGCACAGCAGCAAATTCTGCAATCTGCACCAGCATTTTCAGCTGAAATGGAAACATGGCCAAATCGATATCTGGGGCAGGATTTGGTGCTGAAGGAAGCCTACTACTACTACTACTACTACTTGACATTTCTATAGCGCTACTAGGGTTACGCAGCGCTGTACAATTTAACAAAAAAGGGGGGGGCAGTCCCTGCTCAAAGGAGCTTACAATCTAAAGGACGAAATGACAAGTTGGGGTAGTCTGGATTTCTTGAATAGTGGTTAGGTGCCGAAGGCGACATTGAAGAGATGGGCTTTTACCAGGGATTTGAAGATGGGCAGGGAAGGGGCCTGGCGTAAAACAGTTTATTAAAAAAAAACACTACATTTTACAAAGTTAGAAAGGCTCTAGAGTGATACTCCTACCTTCCCCATCCCCTTTGGAAATAAAAACGCCAAGGACAACACCTCTCCCCATGACTCCCCCTCCCCGGTGAAAAAGCCTCAGGTTGTTTGACTATAAATGAAGCTTTAATAGACAGGTAAATATAACATGCCACAGCAAGCAACACAAAAAGTTATTTTCTAGATGTTCTGAAATTGCCAGTGGAAGAATTATTCAATATCATCTAAGTTATATTTAATTATATTTATTAGGATTTATTTATCATCTTTTTGAAGGAACTCACTCCAGGCGGCCAATACTAATAATAAACCAAACATGAGCAATAGACGATTGCCATGACAGTCCTACTATGAAAAGGAGGCCCAGGGAAGCAGAGGAAGAGATTTTGTGCTGAAGGAAGCCAAAACTGAAACCAAAACCTGGTCAGCCTCTAATCACAATGATATAAAACATTACAAGAAGATTTTGTTCTTAACATAAGACATAAATATATGATAGACTGGGAGTGGCCTAGTGGTTAGGGTGGTGGACTTTGGTCCTCAGGAACTGAGTTCAATTCCCACTTCAGGCACAGGCAGCTCCTTGTGACTCTGGGCAAGTCACTTAACCCTCCATTGCCCCATGTAAGCCGCATTGAGCCTGCCATGAGTGGGAAAGCGCAGGGTACAAATGTAACAAAAAAAAAAAATAGATACTATTGGAGATTCTACATGGAATGTTGCTGCTATTGGAGATTCTACATGGAATGTTGCTACTATTTGAGATTCTACATGGAATGTTGCTATTCCACTAGCAACATTCCATGTAGAAGGCTGCGCAGGCTTCTGTTTCTGTGAGTCTGACGTCCTGCACGTACGTGCAGGACATCAGACTCGCAGAAGCCTGCGCGGCCACATTGGTGATCTGCAAGGGCCGACTTCTACATGGAATGTTGGAATAGCAACATTCCATGTAGAATCTCAAATAGTAGCAACAGTGTAGGAGTGGCCTAGTGGTTAGGGTGGTGGACTTTGGAACTGAGGAACTGAGTTTGATTCCCACTTCAGGCACAGGCAGCTCCTTGTGACTCTGGGCAAGTCACTTAATCCTCCATTGCCCACCGCATTGAGCCTGCCATGAGTGGGAAAGCGCGGGGTACAAATGTAACAAAAAATATATAAATAAACAATTAGATGATATGACATGGCATCAAATCCAGCAGTACATGTTTAAATGTTCAATCTCTCTCATCCCAGGGCTAGTCTGTCAGTCTATCAAGTAAGTCTGGGCAGCAACAGCTCCTGCATTAGACTATACTCCAGTGGCAAATGCGTGGAATAGCGAGCTTCCTAAGAACGGAAAGGCATCGGTGGATTGAAACTTCAACTCAACAGAGCTCACATCCAGTTAGTCTTGTCTCTGTTGAGTCTGAATTTGAATGCTTGAGTTATTAAGGTGTTTATTTCCTAATGATAATTTGATTATCATAACTTGTACAATGTAACCCATAACCAATTTGTATCAACTGTATTCTCTGTATTCATATCAAACATATAAATGGCAAGTGACCGACTCACCTGCAAATGCGCAGTACAGCCCGAACGTTGAGACGTCAAAAGTCCAAGCCCCGCCTCCAACAGCTCCAGAACCAGAAAGGAGGAGGAGTCAGAGGCGGGGCGAGGGGCGGAGAGTACACTAAACAGCCCCAAAGGTACGTGGAGAGGACGGGGTGTGGGAATCGGAGGGGGCGTGGAAATCAGAGGGGGAAGGAGGAACGAATGAAGGCCCCCCTCCCCGACGTTGCCGATGCCGCTGCTCCTGCCTCCCTGTCACAGTAACACCTATACAACACGGCCGAGACCACAATCAAGTCAAGTGCAACGGGATAACAATTACGCTGCGCGCGACACAAATGCGAGAGGTTCGCCAACCCACGCGACTCTTCCATTCATACTTCCACAGCCGGCCAGCGCCCTGCCTTCCTCTCCTCTGATTGGCGGAGCCCCGAGGGGAGGAGCCATGGCGGCGGTGACGTTTCACCCCAAGAGGCGTGGCCCCGGACGCAGACATCGAGTGCTGCGGTTTCGGGGGGAGGAGCCATGGCGGCGGTGATGACGTTTCACCCCGAGAGGCGTGGCCCCGGACGCGGACATCGAGTGCTGTGGTTTCGCGTGGGGGTAGGGGGGGAGGCCAAGGGAAAGAGGAGGGTTGCTAGACATGGGGGGAGGGCAGGGGAGAGAGGAGGGTTGGTGGACGGGGGGAGGCCTGGGGAGAGAGGGCTGCTGGACATGGGGGGAGGGCAGGGGAGAGAACAGGGTTGCTGGACATGGGGGGAGGCCAGGGGAGAGAGGGCTGCAGGACATGGGGGGAGGGCAGGGGAGAGAACACGGTTGATGGATGGGGGGGAGCCCATAGAAAAAAAAACTCGCCTGTTTTAACAGGCTTAACGGCTAGTCTTATTGTAAGCCACACTGAGCCCGCAAAGAGGTGGGAAAATGTGGGATACAAATGCAAACAATAAATAAATAAAATGTGTCTTGACCAAATGGGATGTATTATGGATACATCATCTGCGTAGATGAATGGGTTGAAGCCCTGCTTTGATAGTGTCCTTGCCAGTGACATCATCATTATGCTGTACAGTGCAGGTGAGATCGCTGAGCCTTCTGGTCCCCCACAGCAGTGGCTTAGCTATGTGGGGCCACGGGGGCCTGGGCCCCCGTAGATCTGGCCCTGGACCCCCTGCCGACAACCCTCTCAACCCCCCCTTCCGCCACCAACCCTACCTTTGCTGGCGGGGGACCCCAACCCCCCGCCAGCCGATGTCCTCTTCTTCCGGCGCAAGGCTTCGTTCTGTTTCTGTGAGTCTGACGTCCTGCAAGGACAACGTGCAGGACATCAGACTCACAGAATGAAGCCTTGCGCCAGAAGAGAGGACCTCGGCTGGCGGGGGGTTGGGGTCCTCTGCCAGCAAAGGTAGGTAACAGCGGTGGTGGGGGAGGGTTGGCGGTGGGAGGGGGAGTCGAGAGAGTCGTCGGCAAGGGGGGCAAAGTTGTTGTTGGTGTTGGTGGTGGCGGTGACGGGGGGGTTGGCGGTGATGGGGGGTCAGCAGTGCCAGGGGGAACTAAAATGTGCCCCCTCACTTCGGGCTCTGGACCCCCCTCCCGACAAAGTCTGGCTACACCCCTGCCCCACAGTCTCCCTTTCGTGGCACGCCACTGATAACATCCTCTTCCTCAGAATGGGCTCCATTTACCATTACCCTCTGTCGCCTTCCACACAACCAATTCCAAACCCAGTCAGTCACTTTAGGGTAGTGGCGTAGCCAGACCTGACATTTTGGGTGGGCCCAGAGCTAATATGAGTGGGCACTATACGAATAGGTATGAATAGTGTTTCTTGTGATATTACAAAATAATGCCTTAGAATGCAGTTGACGATGAATTTCTAAGTAGTCTGTCCAACAGCTGCCCTGCGTCAACATAAACCACATACATACACAGTGGAAAAACAAAGTCCAGTATAATGGCAAACATCTCAACACACACATGACAAGATCCTGCAATATAATGACAGCAATGTATTACAATTCTGGTAGCACCTCAATAATAGCAACACAAAATCCCTTCGCTGCCAGGTACTTTGTTAAGTGACACCAAGAGGCAGATGCACTAAGCTTTAATGACCCTTTAACGACCCTCTAACGAAGAATTTTCGAACCGTGGCATGCATTAAAGGCCATTTTCCGACCACAGTAGCAGAAAACGAAAACGGAATGCAGATGAGCAAATTGTGTAGAAACCCCATTGAAACGAGATGCATCAAAGTTTTCCGACTACCCTAACGTAGGAAAAGTGCCGGAAAGCTAACGACAGGTCTGTACCTGTCGTTAAGGCTATCTGACTGAAAACTATATTGTAAAAAACAAAACAAAAAAGCAAGGGGGGGGGCGAAAACGCGCGTCAGGGGCGTCTTTTATTGACGCCCGAGGTTACTGTTGCTCCCCGCTCCCCCTGCATCACTATAAAACTGAAAAAAAAAAGTTTGGGAGGGGGCAAAGGCGTTCGTCAGGAGCATCCTGTATGGACGTCCTTGCCCCCCCCCCCCCCCCGCCCATGGTCGCCGCTGCTGCTCCCCGCTTCCTCCGCCAGCATTAAATAAATAAAACAAAAATCAAAGCTTCGCCCCCCCCTCCCTTCCTGTCTCTCAACTCTTTCTTTCCCCACACAGCTCCACCTCCCGCCATCCTCCACCCCCGCATTACCAGGCCGTGCAGCGCCTCTCACCTCTGTAAAGCCAGATGCACTAAGCTTTAATGAGCCAAAAATGAGCCTTTAAGGAAGAATTTTCAAACCGTTGGATGCACTAAAGCCCATTTTCCGATGATGGTAGCAGCTAACGAAAACGGAATGCAGATTAGCAATTAGTGTAGAAACCCTATTGAAATGCCATGCACTAACCTTTTCCGATTTGTTTAACGCAGGAAAACCGAACGAAACGCCAAGAAATCTGTACCTCTCGTTAGAGCTGCCCAGCTGCCAAAATGTAATGAAAAAAAAAATCGGGAGGGAGGGGGAAAAAACAGCCGTCAGGAGCGTCCTTTATTGATGCCCGAGGTCCCTGTTGCTCCCCACTCCCCCTGCATTTAAAAAAAAGGGGGGAAAAAAGGATCGGGATGGGGCAAAGGCGCTAGTCAGGAGCGTCCTTTATGAGCGTCCTTGCCCCCCTCCCCCCACCGCCCGAGGTCGCCGCTGCTCCCTGCTTGCCAAAAATCCAAAGTTTAAGCTGCCCCGGCTCGCCCCTCCCTTCCTCTCTTCTATTTCTTCCCAGTTCCACCTCCCGCTATTCTCCGCCCCATGCCCCGCCGCCCTCCCTGAAGTCATCACCGCCGTTCCCCCCCTCCACCGGTGCCCCCCCTCCTTGTTACCGGGCCGTGCAGCGCCTCTCACCTCTGTGTGAGGGCGCTGCATGGGGAAGAACAGCTGATCGTCTCCTCTGCAGTCTCCGACGTCCCTCCTCCCTCCTGGGCCCGCCCTCCTCTGACGTAACCAGATCTAGGTGTCGTCATTGATGATACGTTGAAACCAGGGGCGTATCTGCGTGGGGCCACAGGGGCCTGGGCCCCCGCAGATTTCGCCCTGGCCCCCCTCCCCGCCGTCAACCCTCCCCCGCTGCTTACTTTTGCTGGCGGGGGGCCCCAACCCCCGCCAGCCGAGGTCCGACCCTCAATCTCCATATCTCGTCTTCCTCCGTGGCCATGTGCTTCAAGGAAGTAACGCTGCAGTGCTGATTCGTTGAATCCAGTTCGGCGTCAGACGCCGAACTGGATTCAACGAATCAGCACTGCAGCGTTACTTCCTTGAAGCACATGGCCACGGAGGAAGACGAGATATGGAGATTGCGGGACGGACCTCGGCTGGCGGGGGTTGGGGCCCCCCGCCAGCAAAAGTAAGCAACGGGGGAGGGTTGACGGCGGGGAGGGGGTGGAGAGAGGCGGCGGCGGCAGGGGGGGGGGGAGGGAGGCAAAAATGTGCCCCCCCTCTCTGGCTCTGGCCCCCCCTACCGCCGGATTCCAGATACGCCCGTGGTTGAAACCTTCTGCTCACTGTGCTGCTGCAGCTAAGAAAGCAAATAGAATGTTAGGTATTATTAGGAAAGGAATGGAAAACAAAAATGAGGATGTTATAATGCCTTTGTATCGCTCCATTGTGTGACCGCACCTCGAATATTGTGTTCAATTCTGGTCACCGCATCTCAAAAAAGATATAGTGGAATTAGAAAAGGTGCAGAGAAGGGCGAAAAAAATGATAAAGGGGATGGGACAACTTCCCTATGAGGAAAGGCTGAAACATCTAGGGCTTGGAGAAAAGGCAGCTAAGGGGAGATATGATAGAGGTCTATAAAATAATGAGTGGAATTGAATGGGTAGTGGGAAGCATCTGTTCACGCTTTCCAAAAATACTAGGACTAGGGAGCATGCGATGAAGCTACAATGTAGTAAATTTAAAACGAATCAGACAAAATGTTTCTTCACTCAACGTGTAATTAAACTGTGGAATTCGTTGCCAGAGAATGTGGTAAAGGCAGTTAGCTTAGCGGAGTTTTAAAAAGGTTTGGACGGCTTCCTAAAGGAAAAGTCCATAGACCGTTATTAAATGGACTTGGGGAAAATCCACTATTTCTGGGATAAGCAGTATAAAATGTTTTGTACATTTTGGGGATCTTGCCAGGTATTTGTGACTGGATTGGCCACTGCTGGAAACAGGACAAGGTGCAAAAGATCAACCTTGAGTTCACTACCAAGTCATCTCCTCCTCTTCACCCTTCAACCCTCGCCCTTAACCAACCAACCCGGGCCTCTTTCTCCTCCTTTCCTGTCATCACCGAGGAGGAAACTGCTCGCCTTCTTTCCTCATCAAAATCCACCACCTGCTCTTCTGATCCCATCCCCACCAACTTACTTAACATCATCTCTCATACTGTCACCCCCTCCATCTGTCATATCCTCAACCTCTCTCTCTCCACTGCAACTGTCCCTGACACCTTCAAGCACACCGTTGTCACACCTCTCCTCAAAAAACCATCAGTTGACCCTACCTGTCCCTCCAACTACCGCCCCATCTCCCTCCTACCCTTCCTCTCCAAAATACTTGAGCGTGCCATTCACAGCCGCTGCCTTGATTTTCTCTCCTCTCATGCCATCCTCGATCCACTTCAATCCGGTTTTCGCCCTCGACAGAAACAGCACTCTCTAAAGTCTGTAATGACCTGTTCCTTGCCAAATCCAGAGGCCACTACTCCTTCCTCATCCTCATCCTCCTCGATCTATTCGCTGCTTTTGACACTGTCAATCATGACTTACTTCTTGCCACACTGTCCTCATTTAGGTTCCAGGGCTCTGTCCTCTTCTGGTTCTCCTCCTATCTCTCCCACCGCACCTTCAGAGTTCATTCTCATGGATCTTCCTCCACTCCCATCCCCCTATCTGTTGGTGTTCCCCAGGGATCTGTCCTTGGACCCCTTCTCTTCTCAATCTACACCTCTTCCCTGGGCTCCCTGATCTCATCTCATGGTTTCCAGTATCATCTCTATGCTGATGACACCCAGCTGTATCTCTCCACACCAGACATCACTGCGGAGACCCAGGCAAATGTATCAGCCTGCTTATCCAACATTGCTGCATGGATGTCCAACCACCACCTGAAACTGAACATGTCCAAGACCGAGCTCATCATCTTTCCACCAAAACCCACTTCTCCTCTTCCTCCACTTTCTATCTCAGTTGATAACACCCTCATCCTCCCCGTCTTATCTGCCCGCAACCTCGGAATCATCTTTGACTCCTCCCTCTCCTTCTCTGCACATATCCAGCAGACAGCCAAGACCTGTTGCTTCTTCCTCTTTAACATCAGCAAAATTCGCCCTTTCCTCTCTGAACACACCACCCGAACTCTCATCCACTCTCTCATTACCTCTCGCCTGGACTACTGCAACTTACTCCTCACCGGCCTCCCACTTAGCCACCTATCCCCCCTTCAATCTGTTCAGAACTCTGCCGCACGTCTTATATTCCGCCAGAACCGATATACTCATATCACCCCTCTCCTCAGGTCACTTCACTGGCTTCCAATCAGATACCGCATTCAATTCAAGCTTCTCCTTCTTACCTACAAATGCACTCAGTCTGCTGCCCCTCACTACCTTTCTACCCTCATCTCCCCTTACGTTCCCGCCCGTAACCTCCGTTCACAGGATAAATCCCTCCTCTCTGTACCCTTCTCCACCACCGCCAACTCCAGGCTCCGCTCATTCTGCCTCACCTCACCCTATGCTTGGAACAACCTTCCTGAGCCCTTACGCCAAGCCCCCTCCCTGCCCGTCTTCAAGTCTTTGCTTAAAGCCCACCTCTTCAATGCTGCGTTCGGCACCTAACCCTTACCGTTCAGTGAATCCAGACTGCCCCAATTTGACTGCCCCTATTGGACTGACCATTCACTTGTCTTCTAGATTGTAAGCTCTTTGAGCAGGGACTGTCCCTCTATGTAAATTGTACAGTGCTGCGTAACCCTAGTAGCGCTTTAGAAATGTTAAGTAGTAGTAGTAGGATGCTGGGCTTGATGGACCTTTGGTCTTTCCCAGTATGCCAATACTTATGTACTTATGTACTTCCCTTCCCTACCCCCCATCCATCCCAGTGGCCTGGCATCAGCTTTTCCCTTCCCTACCCCCCCATCTATCCCTGTAGCCCAGTATTAGACCCACCCTTCCCCACCATCCATCCCATAGCTAAGCATCAACCCTATCCTACCTTCCTACCCCTCCCTGTAGCCTAGCGACTCTGTCCTACTCCCTACCTACCCCCCATGGAATTAAATATAAGACTTTTTTTTTATGTCCTGGGCACTGCAAAGCCCACCTCCACTGGTCCCCCCCCCCCCCCCCCCCCCCAGAGAAAACCACCTACACTTTTTTTTTTCTTTTTAATTTTAACCTAGGCACTGCAGAGACCATCCCCACCCAAAAACCCACCAACATGAGAAATAGACAACCTTTTAAAATAAACCTGGGCACTATTAAAATTTATCGCTGGTGATTTTCTGGGTGGGGGGTGGGCTCTTCACTGTCTAGGACAAAAGAGATATATATGTTTATGGAAAAGGTGGTGGGTGTGTAGAACACCCTCCCGGTGAAGTGGTGAAGATGAAGGATTGTATCTGAAATCAAGAAATCACGGGATAAGCACAGAGGATTTCTAAGGGAGAGGAAGGGATTGTACAGACAGGGCTGTTGCTTTTCTTTCAGACAGGCAGACTGGATAGGCCATATTGTATTTTTCCGATATCATTTTTCTATCAGCCTGATCTTCAGCAACAGTGGTCAGGGTTCATTTTAACCACCGGGTCACTGTGGTCAAGCTGTACCCAGATATTGAATGCGGAAAAAGAACAAAGCAGATTGTTGAGAGACAAAATGTAATTTATTGATAAAAACAATTAAAACATATCTCTCTATATAAAACGCACCTCCAACGTTCTAATGAAGCCTCAAGTCTCCAAACGTTCTAAAGTTGTAGTTGTGTAGATCACCGTTCCTCCATGAGTGTCTGCCCCGTCCTCATGTCACAACGTGATGACGTCGAGTGCGGAGCACTGACACTCAACGAATCGCATTGCCCACCTGATCCTATGCGAAGAAACGTGACGTCAAATGCAACGCGAACCTATGCGAACGACCTGCAAGAAAGAAGGGAGGACACCATCGCTCCGCCCGTTCCTACGCGATGAAACGTAACGTCAGATGCATCGCGAACCAAAGCGAACAACCTGCAAGAAAGAAGGGAGGACTACCATCGCCCCGGCCTCTCGTCAACGCGATGACGCCGAGGGCAGAGTACTGACACTTTGGAGGAAGCAAGGGAGGAAAGCAGCTTGAACGTGGGAGGGAGGGAGCGAGCCAGCCTGAACGTGGAAGGGAGGGAGGGAGGGAGCCAGCCTGAACGTGGCAGTGGGAGGGAGAGAGGGACCCTGAACGAGGGAGGGAGGGCCACGACCCTGAAAGGCGGAGGGAGGGGGGCCATGACCCAGAAGCTGAGAGGGGGGAGGGGAGGGAAGACAGGGGGAGGAGGAAGGAGGGCGGGAGACGGAGGGGGGGCCCCTGCCGCACACTCTCATTCTCTCACACACACACACACTCATTATCACACACACACTCACACAGACAGCCTCACTCTATGTCACACACACACACACACTCGCACATTCACTCTGTCTTTCTCTCTCACACAGTCACTCTCACACACACACTCTCTCTCTCAAACATACACACGCCGAGGAAAATCTTGCTAGCGCCCGTTTCATTGGTCTCAGAAACGGGCCTTTTTTACTCGTGTGTATATAAACAGCCCGACACAGGCCGTGTTTCGCCCAGCAAGGCTGCTTCAGGGGCTACAAAAGAAATAATATAATAAAAACATATATATTGTATATCATATACATATTAATCAAATATGAAAATGTCAAAAATTACATATATATGTGTATGTATACATATCATACAATAAAATTCACATAAATACAAATATAAAAAATAAGATACAATATAACACCAATATCCCACATTGGAATGATTACATAGATCTAACTGAATGCCCAACCAAGGGCTGAACTGTATATTTGTTGGGAGGCGGGGATAGTGCTGGGCAGACTTATACGGTCTGTGCCCTGAAGAGCTCAGGTACAAATCGAAGTAGGGTATACACAAAAAGCAGCAAATATGAGTTTATCTTGTTGGGCAGACTGGATGGACCATGCAGGTCTTTTTCTGCCGTCATCTACTATGTTACTATCCAGCTTATAATTGAAAAAGAAAAACGCCTATATTGCGACCCAAATCGGGAGATAGACGTTTATCTCACAAAAACGAATAAAGCGGTATAATCGAAAGCCGAATTTGGACGTTTTCAACTGCACTCCGTCGCGGATGCGGACAAAGTTGATGGGGGCGTGTCGAAGGCGTGGTGAAGGCGGAACTGGGGCGTGGTTATCTGCCGAACAAAGATGGGCGCATTTCACCGATAATGGAAAAAAAATATGCGTTTTTAGCGAGAATTTAGGGCACTTTTCCTGGACCCTGTTTTTCCACGAATAGGGCCCCAAAAAGTGCCCTAAATGACCAGATGACCACTGGAGGGAGTCTGGGATGACCTCCCCTGACTCCCCCAGTGGTCACAAATCCCCTCCCACCACAAAAATATGCCGTTTCACAACTTTTTATGTTCACCCTCAAATGTCATACCCACCTCCCTGGCAGCAGTATGCAGGTCACTGGAGCAGTTATTAGGGAGTGCAGTGGACTTCAGGCAGGTAGACCCAGGCCCATCCCCCCCCCCCCCACCTGTTACACTTGTGCTGGTAAATGGGAGCCCTCCAAACCGCCCCCCAAACCCACTGTACCCACATGTAGGTGCCCCCCTTCACCCCTTAGGGCTATAGTAATGGTGTAGACTTGTGGGCGGTGGGTTTTGAGGGGGATTTGGGGGGCTCAACACACAAGGGAAGGGTGCTATGCACCTGGGAGCTCGTTTACCTTTTTTTTTTGTTTTTGTAAAAGTGCCCCCTAGGGTGCCCGGTTGGTGTCCTGGCATGTGAGGGGGACCAGTGCACTACGAATCCTGGCCCCTCCCACGAACAAATGCCTTGGATTTATTCGTTTTTGAGCTGGGCGCTTTCATTTTCCATTATCACTGAAAAACAAAAACGCCCAGCTCACAAATTGGCGAATAAAACATGGACGTCTATTTTTTTCGAAAATACGGTTCGGTCCACCCCTTCACGGACCCGTTCTCGAAGATAAACGCCCATGGAGATAGACGTTTTTATTCAATTATGCCCCTCTAAATTATGCATATCAACTATAAAATATACAGTTCAGCCCTTGGTTGGGCATTAAGTTAGATCTATGTAATCATTCCAATGTGGGATATTGGTGTTATATTGTATCTTATTTTTTATATTTATGTGAATTTTATTGTATGATATGTGTCAGGGTGTTTATATACACATATGTTGTAATTGTTTTTATCAATAAATTACGTTTTGTCTCTCAACGATCTGCTTTGCTCGTTTTCCGCTTTGGAGTTTGCAGATCATCTGCCTTTGTGCTTTCTTGGACCCCCCCCCCCCCCCCCCCCAGATATTGAATGCCAATACATGGACACCACACGCAGCATTAGGAGTTACCTAATGGCGAGATTCCTCACCAGTACCAGATAACGTGTGAATACTGCTGCTGAATCGAAGCAAGCAACAACAGGAAATATCCCACATTTTCCCACCTATTTGTAGGCTCAATGTGGCTTACGTTATGCCGCAATGGTGATCACCATTGATAAATACAGAGAGGTGTTACAATCAAGGTATATGAAAATATCACGTAGATTAGACGTAAAAATAAAATATCAAGTGAATTAGAAGGCATAGATAAATGATTCATAACAGGTGTATAAGAATAGAACAAGATAAAACGTTCAATAATATTAATGTGAATTAAAGTAACCAGATTGAAGGAATCAATGTTAGTTTGTTCTGATGCATTTTAGATGTCAAGCCTTTTACGAAGGATTCTTGCTGTAAGTCTCTTTGAATAGGTTTGTCTTCAGTAGCTTCCGGAAGGTTATCAGCTCGTGTGTAATCCTTATAGCATTCGGTAGTGCGTTCCGTAGTTGCGTGCAGACGTAGGAAAAGCTAGACGCATATATTGATTTGTATTTAAGTCCTCTGCAATTAGGATAATGGAGGTTTTAGAAAGTTCGTGAAGATCTGACCTATAAATGTACTCACTCTGCTGCTCCCCAGTATCTCTCCACACTCGTCCTTCCCTACACCCCTTCCCGTGCACTCCGCTCCATGGATAAATCCTTCTTATCTGTTCCCTTCTCCACTACTGCCAACACCAGACTTCGCACCTTCTGTCTTGCTGCACCCTACGCCTGGAATAAACTTCCTGAGCCCCTACGTCTTGCCTCATCCTTGGCCACCTTTAAATCTAGACTGAAAGCCCACCTCTTTAACATTGCTTTTGACTCGTAACCACTTGTAACCACTCGCCTCCACCTACCCTCCTCTCCTCCTTCCTGTACACATTAATTGATTTGATTTGCTTATTTTATTTTTCTCTATTAGATTGTAAGCTCTTTGAGCAGGGACTGTCTTTCTTCTATGTTTGTGCAGCTATGCATACGCCTTGTAGTGCTATAGAAATGCTAAATAGTAGTAGTAGTAGTATCCAAGAACAACAAGAAAAAGTAAAGACGAAAACAGAAGTAACAGCTCTGGGAGTATAAGTACAGAGATCCCACACAGGCAACGATCCAGGGGAAAACACCGTTACTGGCACTGTAGCATGACAGACAGACTTCTTTTCCAGCAAGGAGCTCCTTCACCACTCCAGCCAGCAACACAAAGAATCCATCTCAGTTACTATTAATCCGGTCTAAGTAATAAGTCAGACTTTCTGACAATATTTCTCTTGTGGCACATTTCCCTCCTTAAAAACTGCCTTTTAACATTATTGCATGACCTGTATTGTAAATAAACCTTTTCAAGTTAAATATCTGGTCTTTATGTTCTGAGCACATGTTCTTAAACCTTACAGTGCAGGTCAATGTAATTCCTCAAATATATCCCTTTATCCCCCCCCCCCCTTTCTTTTAACGGCAGCACTATGGACCCGACACAGGGCCTCGTTTCGGCGAGACAAATCCGCCTGACTCAGGGGTCGTAGAAACACTGGCAGGTGTTAGATATTGGAATGTGGAAATTAAAAAGAGTAAGACCTTTCTTCCCAAGGAATGTTTTCCATAACCTGGTACAATCAATGGTGCTCAGTCATCTAGACTACTGCAACGTCACTCTATGCCGGTTGTAAAGAGCAAATAATTAAGAAACTTCAGACAGCCCAGAACACTGCAGCCAGACTCATATTCGGAAAAACAAAATATGAAAGTGCTAAACCCCTACGAGAAAAACTACACTGGCTCCCACTTAAAGAACACATCACGTTCAAAGTTTGCTCCCTAGTTCACAAAATCATTCACGGAGATGCACCAGCCTACATGTCAGACCTGATCGACTTACCACCCAGGAATGCGAAAAAATCATCCCGCACATTCCTTAATCTGCACTTCCCCAACTGCAAAGGTCTAAAATACAAACTAATGCATGCGTCAAACTTTACCTACTTGAGCACACAGTTATGGAACGCACTACTGCGCAACTTAAAAACGATCTACGAACTAACCAACTTCCGCAAACTACTGAAGACCCATCTCTTTAATAATGTTATAAAAAGTAGACCGATACACATATATAAAAACAAAGAAATAATTTATTCAAACCAAGATAAAAGCAGTACGCTGGTTTGAATAAATTATTTCTTTGTTTTTATATATGTGTATCGGTCTACTTTTTATAACAGACTTTTATGTAGCAAGTAGACTGTTGCCTTTTGTGTTTTTCTTTCCATCTCTTTAATAAGGCATACCACAAAGATCAACAAATGTGAACATACACCACTCCTCCGCATATACTCAGAACTGTCCTATAATATCTGCTTGTTATATTACTATCATGTTATATCATTATCATGTAACCCAAGATTCTTCTGTAACACTAAATGTCTATTTTCTAATTTAATTCCACTATTCATGATGTATTGTAAGCCACATTGAGCCTGCAAAGAGGTGGGAAAATGTGGGATACAAATGCAATAAATAAACAAGTCTATAATCCTGTAGCGAATGACATTTATGAAATGTAGAGAAACGCAGCTCACGTGGTGCAGCAAATAGCAAAAGCTTGTGAGCTGCGTTTGTCTACATTTCATAAATGTCATTCGCTCCAGGATTATAGACTTGTAACAATATCTAACACCTGCCAATGTTTCCACGACCCCTGAGTCAGGCGGATTTGTCTCGCCAAAACGAGGCCCCGTGTCGGGTCCATAGTGCTGCCAATAAAGGTGTTTTTTCCTGTGTGGGATCTCCTCATTTATACTCCCAGCGCTG
This sequence comes from Microcaecilia unicolor, assembly GCF_901765095.1. Taxonomy (NCBI): domain Eukaryota; kingdom Metazoa; phylum Chordata; class Amphibia; order Gymnophiona; family Siphonopidae; genus Microcaecilia; species Microcaecilia unicolor. The sequence goes on from NC_044033.1 coordinate 8,666,904, forward strand.
TTACTTAAGCCGAATATCACCTCTCTCTGGGTAACTCTTGGTTCTGCCCAGACTCTGCCCCCAGAGATCCCTGGTGTTATCTGAATATTGCCAGGATAATGCCACTATAAATCTGGATATGGACCTGGTTACACTGCCTATCAGAGGAGCAGCACCTGCTGCACAAATAAATAGCTTTGAATATTGGGACATATGTTACTATGATGCCTGTGCTGTACCTGTTCTCTGCTGGGACAGTGTGTGTTATGTTGTGTGTGTTTGTGCATGCGTGTGTGTACCTGTTCTCTGCTAGAACAGTGTGTGGTTGTGTGTGTGTGTGTGTGTGTGTGTGTGTGTACCTGTTCTCTGCTGGGACAGAGTGTAACATAGTAACATAGTAGATGACGGCAGAAAAAGACCTGCATGGTCCATCCAGTCTGCCCAACAAGGTAAATTCATATGTGTATACCTTACCTTGATTTGTACCTGTCTTTTTCAGGACACAGACCGTATAAGTCTGTCCAGCAGTATTTCCCGCCTCCCAACCACCAGTCCCGCCTCCCATCACCGGCTCCGGCACAGACCCCATATAAGTCTGCCCTCCCCCATCCTAGCCTCTCAACCACCAACCCCTCTTCCCCTCGCCACCCAATTTCAGCTAAGCTTCTGTGGATCCATTCCTTCTGCACAGGATTCCTTTATGCCTGTCCCACGCATGTTTGAATTCCGTTACCGTTTTCATCTCCACCACCTCCCGCGGGAGGGCATTCCAAGCGTTCACCACCCTCTCCGTGAAGAAATACTTCCTGACATCTTTCCTGAGTCTGTCCCCCTTCAATCTCATTTCATGTCCTCTCGTTCTACCGCCTTCCCATCTCCGGAAAAGATTCGTTTGCGGATTAATACCTTTCAAATATTTGAACGTCTGTATCATATCACCCCTGTTCCTCCTTTCCTCCAGAGTATACATGTTCAGGTCAGCAAGTCTCTCTTCATACGTCTTGGAACGCAAATCCCATACCATCCTCGTAGCTTTTCTTTGCACCGCTTCCATTTTTTTAACATCCTTCGCAAGGTACAGCCTCCAAAACTGAACACAATACTCCAGGTGGGGCCTCACCAACGTCTTATACAGGGGCATTAAAACCTCCTTTCTTCTGCTGGTCACACCTCTCTCTATACAGCCTAGCAACCTTTTCGCTACGGCCACTGCCTTGTCGCACTGTTTCATCGCCTTCAGGTCCTCAGATACTATCACCCCAAGATCCCTCTCCCCGTCCATGTCTATCAGGCTCTCCCCACCTAACACATACGCCTCCCTTGGATTTCTACTCCCTAAGTGCATCACTTTGCATTTCTTCGCATTGAATTTTAATTGCCAAACGTTAGACCATTTTTCCAGCTTCTTCAGATCTTTTTTCATGTTTTCCACTCCCTCCGGGGTGTCCACTCTGTTGCAAATCTTGGTGTCATCCGCAAAAAGGCAAACTTTATCTTGTAACCCTTCGGCAATATCACTCACAAATATATTGAACAGAATCGGCCCCAGCACCGATCCCTGAGGCACTCCACTACTCACCTTTCCCTCCTCCGAGCGAACTCCATTCACTACCACCCTCTGGTGTCTGCCCGTCAACCAGTTCCTAATCCAGTTCACCACTTCGGGTCCTATCTTCAGCCCTTCTAGTTTATTCAAGAGCCTCCTGTGGGGAACTGTGTCAAAAGCCTTGCTGAAATCTAAGTAGATGACGTCCATAGCACATCCTTGATTTAATTCCTTGAGTGTGTGTGTGTTGTGAGGAATATGGGGACAGGGAAGGAGGAGAGGTCAGGTGGGAAAGGTATAAGGCACGGCGAGAAGAAGGGAAGCCCGCCTACAGGCAAGGGAGAACCCGTTTCCTCACTGAAAGGGACCAGCCAACCTGGGAGGATAGGGAAGTTCTGTCGCCAAGGTAGAGGAGTCGAGGTAAAAACTACCCCTCTCATCAGCTCTTGAGGGAGACACACATTAAGAACTCAGACCGCGATTCTCAGAGAGACCTGAAGGGGGCCCATCACAGGGTTAGGGACTTCCCTTCTCAAGAGCCCCTGGAGGGAGCTCTAGGAAAGGCAACTGAAGGTAGCTCACAATATCAGGCCCGGAACGAGGAAGGGGACGGAGGATGGGAGCCGAGATAATCAGGGGAATGGAGACCAGCTGGGGAATAGGTGGGGGGAAGAGCCCATGGAGTGGCAAGGGGCAGAGAAAAGGGAGAAAGGGGAATCAGAGGAACCGATGGAGATTACAGCTCTGTCAAAATCACGAGGGAAGGAATTTGGAAGGGAAGTAATTGAATAGTGTGAAGGTTTGGTGAGAAAAGGAAAGCGATGGTTATTGTAGAGTTTTTTTGCGTTCACTAGGGTCAAGGAGGATGGTGGTCAAGCGTGGAAACTGACGGGGAAAGGGTGGGACCCTAGAACTCTCCTTGGGGTGGAGGCTTTCTTATGTTTTGAACAGCTGTGCTTTAACTACAGTGCTTTTTGGCCTGGTTATGTTTTGGGTTGCTGTACGTTAACCCGCAGTGCTTTTGTTTAAAAGACTATGTTTCAAAGTGCTGCGCTACTGAACGGCTTGGTTTTTGAACGGAGGAGGGTTTTAAAACTGTAGTGCCTGAAAACTGATTACGATACCAGGGGCGTAGCCAGACAGCAGATTTTGGGTGGGCCTAGGCAAGAAGTGGGTGGGCACCAAGTGTTCTCCACCACACCAAAAAAATATCTCAGCTGGTGGAAAACTGCTTCTCTCCACCTTGGCAATCTGCAGCAGACATGCGCTGAAAAATGAGCATGCGTAGGTGCCAGTATCGTGGAGAGCAGCATTTTTGTTACCATTAGGGGGAAGTTTTCAGCTGGCAGAGATTGGGATCCCCACCAGCTACCGCTAAACGTATACTACTGTTGGGTGGGCCTGAGCCCTATGTGGGTGGGCCCCTGCCCACCCAGGCCCACCTGTGGCTACGCCACTGTACAATACTTGTGCACTATCCTGCTGTGGAGAACAGTTGTTCTACTTTTTTTTTCTTTTTTTCTTTCGTCTCCCTTTTGAACTACCTGATTCTGAGGCAGTGGTTTTGGTGGCCCTACCTGGGGGGGGGGGGGGGGGGGGGGAGCAGCCTCCTAGAGGATTGCAACCCTTTCCTTTGCTATGGTGGGTTGCAGTAAGGGACCAAGGTGAGCCTGTGGAGGACCAGAGCTCCTGCAAGAGTACAGGTGGAAAGAAGCCTTCCGTGGAGGAGAGCCTTTACAATGTGTACCTGTTCTCACCTGGAACAGTGTATGGTTGTGTGTGTGTGTGTGTGTGTGTGTGTGTACCTGTTCTCACCTGGAACAGTGTATGGTTGTGTGTGTGTACCTGTTCTTTGCTGGAACAGTGTATGGTTGTGTGTGTGTGTGTATGTGTGTACCTGTTCTCACCTGGAACAGTGTATGGTTGTGTGTGTGTACCTGTTCTCTGCTGGAACAGTGTATGGTTGTGCATGTGTGTATCTGTTCTCTGCTGGAACGGTGTATGGTTGTGTATGTGTGTGTGTGTGTATGTGTACCTGCTCTCTGTTGGAACAGTGTATGGTTGTGTGTGTGTGTGTGTGTGTACCTGTTCTCTGCTGGAACAGTGTATGTTTTTTTGTGTGTACCTGTTCTCTGCTGGAAAAGTGTGTGTGTGTACACGTGCCTGTTCTGTGCTGGAACACTGTGTGGTTTTGTGTGTGTGTACCTGTTCTCTGCTGGAACGGTGTATGGTTGTGTATGTATGTGTGTGTGTGTATGTGTACCTGTTCTCACCTGGAACAGTGTATGGTTGTGTGTGTGTACCTGTTCTGTGCTGGAACACTGTGTGGTTTTGTGTGTGTGTACCTGTTCTCTGCTGGAACAGTGTATGGTTGTGCATGTGTGTATCTGTGTGTACCTGTTCTCTGCTGGAACGGTGTATGGTTGTGTATGTGTGTGTGTGTGTGTGTATGTATGTGTACCTGCTCTCTGTTGGAACAGTGTATGGTTGTGTGTGTGTGTGTACCTGTTCTCTGCTGGAAAAGTGTATGTTTTTTTGTGTGTACCTGTTCTCTGCTGGAAAAGTGTGTGTGTGCACACGTGCCTGTTCTGTGCTGGAACACTGTGTGGTTTTGTGTGTGTATACCTGTTCTCTGCTGGAACGGTGTATGGTTGTGTGTGTGTGTACCTGTTCTCTGCTGGAACAGTGTATGGTTTTGTGTGTGTACCTGTTCTCTGCTGGAACAGTGTGTGTGTGCACACGTGCCTGTTCTGTGCTGGATCACTGTGTGGTTTTGTGTGTGTGTACCTGTTCTCTGCTGGAACAGTGTATGGTTGTATATGTGTGTGTGTGTATGTGTACCTGCTCTCTGCTGGAACAGTGTATGGTTGTGCATGTGTGTATCTGTGTGTACCTGTTCTCTGCTGGAACAGTGTATGGTTGTATATGTGTGTGTGTGTATGTGTACCTGCTCTCTGTTGGAACAGTGTGTGTGTGCACACGTGCCTGTTCTGTGCTGGAACACTGTGTGGTTTTGTGTGTGTGTACCTGTTCTCTGCTGGAACAGTGTATGTGTGCACATGTGCCTGTTCTGTGCTGGAACACTGTGTGGTTTTGTGTGTGTACCTGTTCTCTGCTGGAACAGTGTATGGTTGTGTATGTATGTGTGTGTGTGTGTGTATGTGTACCTGCTCTCTGTTGGAACAGTGTATGGTTGTGTGTGTGTATGTGTGTGTGTACCTGTTCTCTGCTGGAACAGTGTATGGTTGTGTGTGTGTGTACCTGTTCTTTGCTGGAACAGTGTATGGTTTTGTGTGTGTACCTGTTCTCTGCTGGAACAGTGTATGGTTGTGTGTGTGCGTACCTGTTCTCTGCTGGGTGGGGGTGGGTGTGTGTGTGTGTGTGTGTGTGTGTGTGCGTGCGCGTACCTGTTCTCTGCGGGGACAGAGTGTGTGTGTAACTGTTCTCTGCGGGGACAGAGTGTGTGCGTGTGTGCATACCTGTTCTCTGTGGGGACAGAGTGTGTGTGTGTGTATACCAGTTCTCTGTGGGGACAGAGTGTGTGTGTGTGTGTATACCAGTTCTCTGTGGGGACAGAGAGTGTGTGTGTACCTGTTCTCTTCATGGACAGTGTGTGTGTGTGTGTAACTGTTCGCTGCTGGGACAGTGTGTGTGTGTGGGTGTATACCTGTTCTGTGCTGAAAGTGTGTGGTTCTCTGTGTGTACCTGTTCTCTGCTGGGACAATGTGTGTGCTGGGACAGTGTGTGTTGTGCGTGTACCTGTTCTCTGCTGCAACAGTGTATGGTTGTGTGTGTGTGTGTGTGTGCGTACCTGTTCTCTGCTGAAAGTGTGTGGTTCTGTGTGTGTGTGTACCTGTTCTTTACTGGGACAGTGTGCGTGTACACCTGTTCTCTTCATGGACAGTGTGTGTGTGTAACTGTTAGCTGCTGGGACAGTGTGTGTGTGGGTGTATACCTGTTCTGTGCTGAAACACTATGTGGTTCTGTGTGTGTACCTGTTCTCTGCTGGGACAATGTGTGTGCTGGGACAGTGTGTGTTGTGTGTGTACCTGTTCTTTGCTGGGACTGTGTGTGTGTGCACCTGTTCTCTGCTGGAACAGTGTATGGTTGTGCATGTGTGTGCGTACCTGTTCTCTGCTGAAAGTGTGTGGTTGTGTGTGTGTGTACCTGTTCTCTACTGGAACAGTGTGTGTGTGTACCTGTTCTCTTCATGGACAGTGTGTGTGTGTGTGTGTGTACCTGTTCTCTGCTGGGACAATGTGTGTGCTGGGACAGTATGTGTTGTGTGTGTACCTGTTCTCTGCTGGAACTGTGTATGGTGTGTTTGTGTGTACCTTCTGTTACTAGTTCCATTCTCTGTCTTATCACCTAAGTCCTTTCCTAGGAGGAGTTGAACACTGCTGTATTTCACAATCTCCAGATCTGGCTTTAAAAGATTCCTCTGTTCAGCCTCCCCTCCCTCTGGGAGCAGCAAGAGGGGCGGGAAGGGGGCAGAGCAGTGGGGAGGGAATGGGATGGTCTTACAGAGAAACTGCCAGAAAAATGGTTACCCCCCATAGCTGCACAGCCGCTCCTTCTCCTGTTTCCTTCCGCTGCATAGAAAGGAGTTCCCTGTCTGCCTGAGTCACTGGGGCCTGCTCTGAGCTCTGCCTTCTCTGCTACAGAGAGGAACTGGCAGCAAGGCCATGATTACATGACCGAAAGGGAAAGGGGACCTTTCTGTGCTTACAATCAAAGCAGTTTACACACTATATACAAAGATGGCAGTACAGTACCCACCTGCCATGTAGCCCCTTCCTCAGGCTGGGATTATGTGAGGGGGGGCTGCAGTCTGATCTCAGTGTGTTCTGGGACACTGGAAGTGTGCACCTGTTACACTGCCCCTTCCTCAGGCTTGGATTATGTGAGGGGGGGGGGGGCCATAGTCTGATCTCTGTGTTCTGGGACGCTGGCAATGCCCACCTATCACACTGTCCCTTCCTCAGGTTGGGATTATGTGTGTGGGGGGGCTGCAGTCTGATCTCAGTGTGTTCTGGGACGCTGGCAGTCCCCACCTATCACTCTGCCCCTTCCTCAGGCTGGGATTATGTGAGGGGGGGCTGCAGTCTTATCTCAGTGTGTTCTGGGATGCTGGCAGTGCCCACCTATCACTCTGCCCCTCAGGCTGGGATTATGTGTGTGTGTGGGGGGGGGGGGCTGCAGTCTGATCGCAGTGTGTTCTGGGACGCTGGCAGTGCCCACCTATCACTCTGCCCCTTCCTCAGGCTGGGATTATGTGTGTGTGGGGGGGGGGGGGGCTGCAGTCTGATCTTAGTGTGTTCTGACACACTGGCAGTGCCCACCTATCACACTGCCCCTTCCTCTAGGCAAGTCACTTAACCCTCCGCTGCCCCAGGTAAGAAATAAGGACCTGTATATACTATGCAAGCCGCTTTGAATGTAGTTGCAAAAACCACAGGCAGTAGTATATCAAATCCCATTCTCTTCCCCCTTCCTCCCCTCCTTTTCCCTATTCCTGGCTTCCTATGGACAGTAATTCTGCAGTGTTGAAACCGTTGGCTGGCGCTGCAACTGCCCACTTTCCTTTTTATACCATCTGATGTAACTCTGCAGTGCTTGTGAACTTGTATAACCCCAACACATCTCCTCCGGCTTGGAATCCAACACATCTTTCCACAGCAACCAGCAAGAGTCTCACTCGCTGGCTAAAAACACCCTCTTGCCCTGTCTAAACCTAATCTAGAAAGCCAGGAAGCTGAGACTAAAACAAAGCACTTCTCAGCCTTGGAGCAATCCAGTTTCTGGGTTTCTGCTGCCTTCACACAACACACACAGAGGGATTCTCATTTATTTCTCTTCATCCCCTGGTTCAGCTAAGGATCCTCCCTGCTTATGCCAGGCATTACCCCTCACTACCCCACAGCTAAGTATCCTATATACTAATCCCAGGCTTTATACCTCACTCCCTCATAGGTTAGGATTCTTATGTGAAGTCTCTCTCATCCTCACACTCTCTGAGTCCCTTCTCTCACTTGTTAAAAGTATGCTACACTCATTTGAAGGCTGTCTCACTTGTTAAACGTATGCTACACTCATTTGAAAGCTGTCTCACTTCGTTCTTTGAGTCCTTCTCTCACTCATTAAAAGGGTGTCACTCATTTGAAGACTCTCTCTCTCACTCTCACAAAGCCTCTGAACCCATTCTCTCACTTATTAAGAAAGCATCACACTCATTTGAAGGTACTCTCACACTGAGTCCCTTCTCTCACTCATTAAGAGTCTGTCACACTCATTTAAAGGTTCTCTCGCTCTCATACTATCTGAGCCCCTTCTCTCACTCGTTAGGAGTCTGTCACATTCATTTGAAGTCTCTCTCTCTCTCTCTGAATCCCTTCTCTCACTCAGTAGGAGTCTGTCACACTCATTTAAAGGTTCTCTCACGTCACACTCTCTGAATCCCTAAAGGTTCTCTGACATCACACACTCTGAATCCCTTCTCTCACTCACTCTCACACTCCCTTAGTCCCTTCTCACACTCATTTGAAGGCTCTCTCACTCTCTCTCTCAATCCCTTCCCTCACTCAGTAGGAATCTGTCACACTCTAAAGGTTTTATCACATCACACACTCTGAATCTCTTCTCTCACTCATGAGTCTGTCACACTCCCTGAATCCCTTCTCTCACTCAGTAGGAGTCTGTCACACTCATTTAAAGGTTCTCTCGCTCTCATACTATCTGAGCCCCTGCTCTCACTCAGTAGGAGTCTGTCACACTCTAAAGGTTTTATCACGTCACACACTCTGAATTTCTTCTCTCACTCATAAGGAGTCTGTCACACTCATTTAACGGTTCCCTCACGTCACACTCTCTGACTCCCTAAAGGTTCTCTGACATCACAAACTCTGAATCTCTTCTCTCACTCATGAGTCTGTCACACTCTCTGAATCCCTTCTCTCACTCAGTAGGAGTCTGTCACACTCATTTAAAGGTTCTCTCACGTCACACACTCTGAATACCTAAAGGTTCTCTGACATCACACACTCTGAATCCCTTCTCTCACTCACTCTCACACTCCCTTAGTCCCTTCTCACACTCATTTGAAGGCTCTCTCACTCTCTCTCTCAATCCCTTCCCTCACTCAGTAGGAGTCTGTCACACTCTAAAGGTTTTATCACATCACATCACACACTCTGAATCTCTTCTCTCACTCATGAGTCTGTCACACTCCCTGAATCCCTTCTCTCACTCAGTAGGAGTCTGTCACACTCATTTAAAGGTTCTCTCGCTCTCATACTATCTGAGCCCCTGCACTCACTCAGTAGGAGTCTGTCACACTCTAAAGGTTTTATCACGTCACACACTCTGAATTTCTTCTCTCACTCATAAGGAGTCTGTCACACTCATTTAAAGGTTCCCTCACATCACACTCTCTGACTCCCTAAAGGTTCTCTGACATCACACACTCTGAATCTCTTCTCTCACTCATGAGTCTGTCACACCCTCTGAATCCCTTCTCTCACTCAGTAGGAGTCTGTCACACTCATTTAAAGGTTCTCTCACGTCACACTCTCTGAATCCCTAAAGGTTCTCTGACATCAGACACTCTGAATCCCTTCTCTCACTCACTCTCACACTCCCTTAGTCCCTTCTCACACTCATTTGAAGGCCCTCTCACTCTCTGAGCCCCCTCTCACTCATTAAAAGTGTATCACACTCACACTTTTTGAACCCCTTCTTTCAATTATCAGAGCCCTGGTGCCAGTGATCCCTGCTTTCTTTAAAGGCAGGCTTAAGAGGAGAAAAGCCAAATGGTCCCACCAGTATGGAGAATACCTTCCTGTCTCATTACTTGTCTTTGCCCCTGTCCCTTTTTCTCCTTCCCAGCATCTGCAAGTACAGCTGCTGTAAAACATGTGGGCATAGCTTGGGCCACCAATCAGAGGGCAATTTTCAGCCCTGAGAATTTACCTGCATAACTGCTTTGTTACTTAGAGGGCATTTTCGATAATGCGTCTTAAGTCAGACTTTGGACGTTTTGTGACAAGGCGGTGGCCTTAGCTAGAAGGTTGCTAGGCTGTATAGAGAGAGGTGTGACCAGCAGAAGAAAGGGGGTGTTGATGCCCCTGTATAAGTCATTGGTGAGGCCCCACCTGGAGTATTGTGTTCAGTTCTGGAGGCCGTATCTTACTAAGGATGTAAAAAGAATTGAAGCGGTGCAAAGAAAAGCTACGAGGATGGTATGGGATTTGCGTTACAAGACGTATGAGGAGAGACTTGCTGACTTGAACATGTATACCCTGGAGGAAAGGAGGAACAGGGGTGATATGATACAGACGTTCAAATATTTGAAAGGTATTAATCTGCAAACAAACTTTTTCCGTAGATGGGAAGGCGGTAGAACTAGAGGGCATGAAATGAGATTGAAGGGGGGCAGACTCAAGAAAAATGTCAGGAAGTAAGTTTTCATGGAGAGAGTTGTGGATACTTGGAATGCCCTCCCGCGGGAGGTGGTGGAGATGAAAACTGTAATGGAATTCAAACATGCGTGGGATAGCCGAGATTGGGTGGCAGAGCCGGGGCTGGTGGTTGGGAGGCGGGGATAGTGCTGGGCAGACTTATACGGTCTGTGCTCTCACTGCTGCCCAAACAGAAGAGGCAGACCTAATAAATAAACAGTCAGAGCCAGTGGTGGGAGGCGGGGCTGGGGGTTGGGAAGCGGGGATAGTGCTGGGCAGACTTATACGGTCTGTGCCCTGAAAAGGACATGTACAAATCAAGGTAAGGTATACACAAAAATTAGCACATATGAGTTTATCTTGTTGGGCAGACTGGATGGACCATGCAGGTCGTTTTCTGCCGTCATCTACTATGTTGTGCTAAATATACCAAATCTGAATAGGAAATATACCCATTTTCGAAAAAAAAAAAAAAAAAAATATCTATCTTTTTTTTTTTCGAAAATACCATTTCGAAACAAAGTTTTGTGCTTTTATATTTTTAAGCCATTTTTGAAAAAAAAAAAAAAAAAGACACAAAATCAAGCCATTGGGATGTAGGAAGGGCCAGCATTTTTAGCAGACATCCCAGGAGAGCAATGAGGCACTGCTGTGAACTTCATATAAATGCTCCCAGATACACATCTCACCATTGCTCCCTTATCTTGTCTGTTGAGCCCTCGAAAACCCACCCAAAACCCACTATCCCCAACTGAACACCACACAATAGCCCTTATGGGTGAAAGGAGCACTTATATGTGTGTACAATAAGTTTTTCTGGTGAGTTTGGAAAGGCTCAGGTTCCACCACAAGTAACAGGTAGGAGGAGGTATGGGCTTGGGTTTACCTGTCTACAGTGCACTGACCCCACCACTATGCTACTCTGGGGATCTGCATGCTGCTCTGATGGACCTGGCTATAACATCTGAGGCTGTCATAAAGGCTGGTACTATTTTAATTCACATTTTGTGGGGATGGGAGCAGTGGCCTTCCTAGGGTGGCCGACACCCGGGGCGGATCGCCGATGCACCCCGCCCCCCGGTGCAGCGCCCCCCCCCCCCCCCCGGCGAAAGAACCTCCCCCCCGGGTGCACGCCGCTGGGGGGGGGGGGTGCCGCGCACCTGCCGACTCTTCGTTTTCAGGCTCCCTCTGCCCCGGAACAGAAAGTAACCTGTTCCGGGGCAAAGGGAGCATGAAAACGAAGAGCCGACAGGCGCACGGCACCCCCCCTAGCGGCGTGCACCCGGGGCGGACCGCCCCCACCCCTTGGTACGCCACTGGATGGGAGGGGGTCGGGACCAGTGGGGAGTAAGGGATGGGGGTCATTCCTGAATCCTTCCAGTGATTCATCTTGAGTAGAGAGGTGTGGTAGCCGTGTTAGTCCACTTTTAAAGGTAATCAATAGAAATAAAACAAAATAAAACATGAAAAAGAAAATAAGATGATACCTTTTTTATTGGACATAACTTAGTACATTTCTTGATTAGCTTTCGAAGGTTGCTTTGTAGCCCATTATAAGCCATAAAATTGTAAATTGTACTGCTTTGTTTGTCACTCTCCTGTCTCCATGCATATCCCCGTCTCACCAATCCACCTCCATCCCCACCCACCCTGTTAGATTGTCACTGAAATGCTTTGATGTCTCACTTATATATACTGTCATCTACCAAGATTTGCTTATTTCCGAACTGACGAAGAAGGGCAATCTTCGAAAGCTAATCAAGAAATGTACTAAGTTATGTCCAATAAAAAAGGTATCATCTTATTTTCTTTTTCATGTTTTATTTCTAGTGATTCATCTAGTCATTTAGGGCACCCTTTTCATTAGAAAAAACAGGTCTAGACCAACACGTTGAAGTTTTGACCCGTTATGGCTAATCTGACCTTCGAAACGCCCCTCTGACATGGCCCCTTGTGATTTAGACGCACTTCATACGAAACGCATAGACGTCTGCAAAACAGGTTTTGAAAATACCGATTTGGATGTTTTGAGAAGCAATCCGTCCGACACTTTTTGGACGTTTTTCTCTTTCGAAATTGAGCCCCTTGCTGCTAGAAACAGGATGCTTCTTTCTTTCCCCCCCACCCCCCCCCCCCCCCCCCCCCCCCCCCCCTTTTTCCTCTATGATTTATCATTACTGTGTTTTTGTTTCTTTGACTATGATTTATAGTTTTTCGGTTTGGAGTGATTTATTTTATGAAGGCTCTTTACTGATACATTTTATTTTAATGTTCTTTTTTAGCAGTTCTATCTAGTAATGTCTTTTTCTTCATTTACAGTTTTGCTATTATGTTCGTTAATTTCCCCTTTTCCGTGGCTTTTTTTTTTAGTTTAAATTTTTTATTGAAGTTTTTTGAACACATAAAATGTAACAGTGTAAATAAACCCCATTCTCCCCCCCCCCCCCCCCCCCCCCCCTCCCAGCACCCCTCCGCATCCTCAGGTGGGCATATGGCTCTTTTCTTATGTTAAGGCACGGTGCACACAATGTGTAAATGCTATGCCCCAGAAGCAGATGTAAGCTCCACTCTGTCCATCCTTTCACAAGCAGAAAGAAAGGCTAATACCATTTTATGCTGCTTTTTTCACTGTAAAGCAATACATTATTTAGGGATCCTTTTACTAAGGTGCGCTGAAAAATGGCCTGCGGTAGACGCGTGTTTTGGGCGAGCACAGAATTATTTTTTAGCTCACCTACAAAAAAAAATGTTGGGGTTTTTTGCCGAAAATGAACGTGCGGCAAAATGAAAATTTACGCGCGTCCATTTTCAGGTCTGAGACCTTACCGCAACCCACTGATGTAGCAGTGTCATGCGGTAACCAGGCAGTAACGGTCTACGTGCGTCAAATTCCACTTGACAAGCTGTAGAAATACAAAATATTTTTCAGACGCGAATAGCGGACGCATGCCAGAATTGAAATTACCGCAAGGGCCACGCAGTAACCGGGCGGTAACTCCAATTTGGTGTGCATTGGGCATGCATAGGCGCCTACGCGGCTTAGTGAAAGGGCCCCTAAACCCTTTGTGTATTTAGACATTAGACATACACAATAGAATGTGAAATGTGAAGCGTCTGTTTACGCTTTCCAAAAATACTAGGACTAGGGGGCATACGATGAAGCTACAATGTAGTAAATTTAAAAGGAATCGGAGAAAATGTTTCTTCACTCAACGTGTAATTAAACTCTGGAATTTGTTGCCAGAGAATGTGGTAAAGGCAGTTAGCTTAGCGGAGTTTAAAAAAGGTTTGGACGGCTTCCTAAAGGAAAAGTCCCTAGACCATTATTAAATGGACTTGGGGAAAATCCACTATTTCTGGGATAAGCAGTATAAAATGTTTTGTACTTTTTTGGATCTTGCCAGGTATTTGTGACCTGGATTGGCCACTGTTGGAAACAGGATGCTGGGCTTGATGGACCTTTGGTCTTTCCCAGTATGGCAACACTTATGTACTTATACTGTCGGAAAAATCTCACTCTTTGGGGTAGTAAATCTCACTGTTTGTGATAGTTCACCCAAGGCTTCAATACTTCGTAGAATGGGAACCCAGGGCACCTGCCCTATTTGCACCCCCCTAGTGCTGTTTCTGGTCAGGGGACCCCCTTTGCTCGTGTCTTCCTGAGATCCTTTGTTCCTTTTGAATGCCAATCTTTTTCACCCTGTCTCTTTTGAAAACCAGACCTGTCTCCTTTTTATCTTCCTTTCCTTTCCTGATATAAAGATGCGTAGTTCATGTTTTTCACAAGACGCATCACCAAGGACAAATGTGATTATCAAGCACACGTATCAAGGTTTGTTCATACTTATCATAGTAGATGACGGCAGAAAAAGACCTGCACGGTCCATCCAGTCTGCCCAACAAGATAAACTCATATGTGCTACTTTTTGTGTATACCTTACCTTGATTTGTACCTGTCTTTTTCAGGGCACAGACCGTATAAGTCTGCCCAGCACTATCCCCGCCTCCCAACCACCAGTCCCGACTCCCACCACCGGCTCTGGCACAGGCTGTATAAGTCTGCCTAGCACCATCCCCGCTTCCTGCCACCAGCTCTGCCACCCAATCTCGGCTAAGCTCCTTAGGATCAATTCCTTCTGAATAGGATTCCTTTATGTTTATCCCACGCATGTTTGAATTCCGTTACTGTTTTCATTTCCACCACCTCCCGCGGGAGGACATTCCAAGCATCCACTACTCTCTCCATGAAAAAATACTTCCTGACATTTTTCTTGAGTCTGCCCCCCTTCATATATTCTATGTTATTTAAAAAAAACATGTAATTGTTTACCTTGTCCCTCGGTAATCTATCTTTATTTGGATTTCATTCATCACTTCTCCAATTTGACTGTATTTTTTTCATATTTTATATGCTCTTTTTATCATGTATGATTTTAAGATTATTTACATGTATCCAATTCAATTATATTTTTGTAATGCTTGTTTTTACTATTATGTATGATTTTATGATTATTTATATATTTGTCTTACCATACATTTATTTTTACTTGTATAGACTCCTGAGGCAGATACGTATGTGCTGAAACATGGTACCGTGTCGAGTCAGTTTAAATAAACATCTATAATTTAATTTCGGTGTCCTGAGTCTGTTTTTGAAGAGCCTGATCCAATACCCACTCCTTGGTTTTTTTAGTTCCCTCCCCCAGCTCCTTTCATTCTTCCACTTCACTTACATGATCCCTTCCTGCTAGTGCTTCCCTCAAATTTCTTCTCCATTTTACCAAAGTTAATACTATTGAAATCCAGGATTCTGCCTGTTTTATATTAAACCATACATTGATCACTGGAGCTCAAGTGATCATCGGACACTAAAATAACCCTCTCCATTTGTGGGTTGCAGCTCCAGTATCGCTCCCTTTTGTGAACATTCTTCATTATGCAGTTGTTGCGAAGAAAGCAAATAGAATGTTAGGAATTATTAGGAAAGGAATGGAAAACAAAAATGAGGATGTTATAATGCCTTTCTATTGCTCCATGGTGCGACCACACCTTGAATACTGTGTGCAATTCTGGTCACCGCATTTCAAAAAAGATATAGTGGAATTAGAAACGGTACAGAGAAGGGCGACAAAAATGATAAAGGGGATGGGATGCCTTCTCTATGAGGAAAGGCTGAAATGGCTAGAGCTCTTCAGCTTGGAGAAGAGAAGGCTAAAGGGAGATATAATAAAGGTCTATAAAATAATGAGTGGAGTGGAACGGGTAGACGTGAATCACTAAGAGGAGTAGCCTAGTGGTTAGTGTAGCAGACTTTATGCTGGGGAACTGGATTCAATTCCCACTGCAGCTCCTTATAACTCTGGGCAAGTCACTTAACCCTCCATTGCCCCTGGTGCAAAAATAAGTACCTGAATATATATAAACCGCTTTGAATGTAGTTGCAAAAGCCTCAGAAAGGCGGTATATCAAGTCCGTTTCCCTTTCCAAAATACTAGGATTAGGAAGCACGCAATGAAGCTACAAAATAGTAAATTTAAAACAAATTGGAGAAAATATTTCTTCACTCAATATGTCATTAAACTCTGGAATTCATTGCCACAGGATGTGGTAAAAGCAATTACCTTAGCGGGGTTTAAAAAAGGTTTGGATAACTTCCTAAAAGTCCATAAGCCATTATTAAAATGGACTTGGGAAAATCCATTGCTTATTTCTGGGATAACCAGCATAAAATGTATTGTACTATTTTGGGATCTTGCCAGGTACTTGTGATCTGGATTGGCCACTGTTGGAAGCATGATACTGGGCTTGATGGACTTTCGGTCTGTCCCAGAATGGTAACGCTTATGTTCATAAAAAGCCTTGCCTCTGTTGCAGGAGTTACACTGGTTGCCGATAACAGTATTTTATTTTATTTATTACATTTGTATCCCACATTTTCCTACCTATTTGCAGGTTCAATGTGGCTTACATAGTTTTGTTATGACATAGTCTTTCCAGGATATCAGATACAATTAGTCATATACAGAGATTAAGTAAGAGAAGAAGGTTTTAAGCAAGATATGATAGAAAATGGATTTTAATAGCTGGGTGGGTTGGTGAGGTCGTTTTGTAAGGTTATGGGTTTTCTTTATGCATTCAATTCATGGTGAAATGTATTGTTTTGAAATCATTTTATGGGACGATTGCTTCCTCACTTTGAGAAATGTTTGTACATCTGTCTACCCTATTCAGATCATGCTCAACTACTAAAATGAAGTTAGCTTACCCCTCTATAAGGCAAGTTTGCTTTAAATCTACTCATGAAAATTTTGTTTAGATACCAAGTGTTTATTTATATTTTGCTCACACCAGTGGCGTAGCCAAGGGTGGGTTGCACCACTTTGGGTTTAGGCCCACCCAGTAGCAGCATACCTATGAAGTGGCTGGCAGGGATCCCCAAGCTCCACCAGCCGAAAACTCCCAATAAGTGTCTCTCCTGCATACCTTGTAAGTAGCAGATCTTTGCCTGCAGTGACATACATACTGCTCGCACCGGCCCCACAGCCTTCCCTCTGATGTATTTCTGCCTAGGCGGAAACAGGAAGTTGCATCAGAGGGAAGGGTGTGGGGCCAACATGAGCAGTGTGTATTAGTTGCTGCTGGTGAACATCTGCTATTTAAAAGGTATACGGGAGAGGGGGGATGTTTGAGAGACCATATGGCATGCAGGCGAGAGAAGGAGAGACCAAATCACCTGTGGGACGGGGGAGAGGTTCTTCTGCCCACCTATCTTGGGCCCAGGCCCACCCAAAATTGGGTGTCTGGCTACGCCCCTGGCTCACACCTTTTTCAGTAGTAACATAGTAACATAGTAGATGACGGCAGAAAAAGACCTGCACGGTCCACCCAACAAGATAAACTCACGTGCCATTTTTTGTGTATACCTTACCTTGATTTGTACCTGTCTTTTTCAGGGCACAGACTGTATAAGTCTGCCCAGCACTATCCCTGCCTCCCAACCACCAGCCCCGCCTCCCACCACCGGCTCTGGCACAGACCATATAAGTCTGCCCAGCACTATCCCCACCTCCTAACCACCAGCCCTGCCTTCCACCACCGGCTAAGCTTCTGGGATCCCTTCCTTCTGAGCAGGATTCCTTTATGTTTATCCCACGCATGTTTGAATTCCGTTACCGTTTTCCTCTCCACCACCTCCCGCGGGAGGGCATTCCAAGCATCCACCACTCTCTCCGTGAAAAAATACTTCCTGACATTTTTCTTGAGTCTGCCCCCCTTCAGTAGTAGCTCAAGGTGAGTTATATTCAGGTACATTGGGTATTTCTCTGTCCCAGGAGGGCTCACAATCTTAAGCTTCCACCTGAGGTAATGGAGGGTTAAGTGACTTCCCCGAGATCACAAGCAATAGCAGTGGGATTTGAACTGGCCACCTCTGGTTGTCAAGACTAGTGCTTTAACCACTAGGCTACTTCTCCACCAACTAGTTAAGATTTGGAATGGACTTCCATTATCAATTAGATCTTATGTTACCATACCCTTTGTTTCCTAAAGCTCTTAAAACATGTCTATTTCTTTTATCATAGGGGTCCTGAACTCCTGATAGAATGTTTTACGATTACATGCTTGATAATGGTTATGGTTCATGTTATGGTAATTTTTTTTACAGAATTGTGTTAATTTCTTAGTTTCTGATCTGCCTTGAATCATGGATGAAATAAGGTGGAATATAAACAGAGGATTGGATTTCAGTTGTTCATCTTTTATTTCTGTAATGTGCTTTCCCTTCCCTTTTTCTACCATTGCTATCCTTCCTTATCAATTGAGCTCGGTATGGGTGTATCCCATTTATCAGACTCACTGGATCATCTTTATGTGATACCCAGTAATAAGCAGATCTGTTTCTGTTTAAAAAGGGGTTGGACGGTTTCCTAAAGGACAAGTCCATAAATCGCTACTAAACGGACTTGGAAAAATCCAAAATTCCAGGAATAACATGTATAGAATCCAGGTGCCCTTGGCCTGGATTGGCCGCTGTCGTGGACAAGATGCTGGGCTCGATGGACCCTTGGTCTTTTCCCAGTATGGCATTACTTATGTTGGTCTGGGAGGTTACTGGCTATCTCTGCTGAATAGTGAAATTACTAAGGCACAGCTCTTGTGGCCATGCCCAGCGATGATCAGACCCCTCCTGACCCCCCCTAACCTTTCAAACTCCTGGTGGTCCAGCGGACCCCAACTCCGAGCCCCCTAATCTTTAAAACCTCCCTGGTAGTCCAGCAAACCCCCTCCCAACTCCTCCTCTGGAACCACAAATCCCTGATTTGGTCCTCCCCTCCACACAACTCAAATTCCACGGTGGTCTAGTAACCCAATTCCTCTTCCCTCCCTTTCACATACCTTGTAAGCGTTGGAGGAGAGAACGCCTACTGCCTCCTGTCTCTAGGCCAGCCCTACTCAAAATGGTGGTGGTCAGTGTTGCCAGGTGGAAAATTTTTTTTCCCACCCAATCCAGCACAAAAACCGCCCAAAACCCGCCCAAACTCAAACCCCGCCCCTGACACCCCCACCCCCGCGTCATCAACCCCGCCCCCGCCGGCCCCGCCTCCCCGTCATCGGCCCCGCCTCCCACGTCACTAACCCCGCCCAAAACGTCACTAACCCGGCCCCCCCCCCCCCCCCCCCCCCCCCGCGGCCGAAAAAACCGCCCTGAAGCCCAAAAAGCAGCCCAAAAAAACGCAACCCGCCGCGGGCAAAAATTGCCCGCGGCGGGTCGCGGAAAACCGCCCAATTGGGCGGTAAAACCGCCCACCTGGCAACACTGGTGGTGGTGCCCAGCTTGTGCCTGGTGCATCCTGGGATGCACTGGGAGAGGCTAAGCACCATATAAGGGAAAATACTCTTTATATGGTTCCCTTTTATGGTGCTTAGCCCCTCCCAGTGCATACTTTGCCAACAAATTAAAAATCTCCACCAGGATTTACAGGCAGTCCCTCCCCGTCTCCAATCAGTTAACCAGAAGTGCACAAACATGCCCCCTCCTGACAGAGACAGATGGGACAATTTTAACCCAATGACCGAGGACAGCCTTGACAAAATCCTAAGAGGCCTTCTACCAACTACCTGCTCCCTCGACCCCTGCCCATCAAAGACAGTGCAGCAGGTAAGTACTGGCCTCATAGAAAGCGCCACAAAAATTGTGAACACCTCTCTTTCTAACGGGCAACTTCCAACGGCATTAAAAAGGGCAGTGGTTCGCCTTCTGCTGGAGAAAAACAACCTTGACCAGGACAAACTTGAAAGTTACCGGCCAGTACCCAACATCCATTTTTCTAGGGAAACTTATAGAACAAACAGTCTGTGTTCAACTCAGTGATTGGCTAGAGGAGAGAAGATCCATGTCAATCTGGATTCAAACCTGGTTATGAAACAGAAACGGTCCCTGTATCCCTACTAGATGATCTTCACAGAAACCGAGACAGGGGATTCGCCTCGGTGTTAGTACTGCTAGATTTCTCAGCAGCTTTTGACACTGTGGATCATGATATCTTGCTAGCACGACTGACAGAAAAAGGTATCAGTGGAACAGTACTTGCTTGGTTCAGATCTTACCTATTGGACAGACAGCAATCCATAACGTTTGGCAGCAACTCATCGCCACCATGGGCACTGACCTGCGGGGTACCACAAGGATCGATACTGTCACCTATTCTGTTCAATATCTATCCGAAGCCACTAGCTGAGCTGATTCGGTCAATGGACACTCAGTTCTACATCTATGGAGTGGAGGAGTGGCCTAGTGGTTAGGGTGGTGGACTTTGGTCCTGGGGAACTGAGGAACTGAGTTCGATTTCCGGCACAGGCAGCTCCTTGTCACTCTGGGCAAGTCACTTAACCCTCCATTGCCCCATGTAAGCCGCATTGAGCCTGCCAAGAGTGGGAAAGCGCGGGGTACAAAAGTAACAAAAATAAAATAGATACTATTGGAGATTCTACGTGGAATGTTGCTACTATTGGAGATTCTACATGGAATGTTGCTATTCCACTAGCAACATTCCATGTAGAAGGCTGCGCGGCCACATTGGTGATCTGCAAGGGCCGACTTCTACATGGAATGTTGCTAGTGGGACTCTGGGCAAGTCACTTAACCCTCCATTGCCCCATGTAAGCCGCATTGAGCCTGCCATGAGTGGGAAAGCGCAGGGTACAAATGTAACAAAAATAAAATAGATACTATTGGAGATTCTACGTGGAATGTTGCTACTATTGGAGATTCTACATGGAATGTTGCTATTCCACTAGCAACATTCCATGTAGAAGCCTGCGCGGCCACATTGGTGATCTGCAAGGGCCAACTTCTACATGGAATGTTGCTAGTGGGACTCTGGGCAAGTCACTTAACCCTCCATTGCCCCATGTAAGCCGCATTGAGCCTGCCATGAGTGGGATAGCGCGGGGTACAAATGTAACAAAAATATGTGGATGATGTGTAGCTACTCATACCCATTGAACCTGACTTAACTACAGCCCTGAATAAACTGATTACTTGTCTAACATCAAGAATGGGCTAAGCACAACAAACGTTGCCTGAACCCAAGTAAAACCGAGATTCTCTAGGTCCCTAACACAAGTGGATACATACCTGACATCAAAATATCTTTTGGGAAGTATGAATTCCCCCTCAAATCACAAGTCAGGAAACTTGGAATGCAGTTAGATTCAACTCTAAGCCCACAAATCCAAGCATCCTTCAAGAGCTGCTTCTACTATTTGCAACAGCTACACTGCCTCTCTCCTTACATCGAGAAGGTAAATCTTATCCCAGTTGCGCATGCCATGATAACAACGACTGGATTACTGTAATGCACTCTACAAGGATCTGACTACAAAGGGCCTGCACCAGCTCCAATTTAAAGCAGGTTTTGTCCAACCTATGGCTCTCAGGCCAGAATCCGGCCCACCTTTTTCTGGCCCTCTGAAGCTTGGCAATTGTTGTAAGGTGGGAAAGCAGGAATCCCACTGTTTCTTCTGCAGCTGAAGCCAGGTGAGGTGAAAGAGAGTGGTTGAAGGCTGAGGGAGGGGCAGTATGTGAGAGACAGAGAGACTGGGTGAAGATTGACGGGAGGTACATGAGAGGGGACATCACACTGTCCTGCAGCAAAATACAATGATGTGTGTTTTGGCCCTTCAAATGTTACAAAATATAAAATGTGGTGCTCAATAGAAAAAGGCTGGATAAACCTGTTTTAAAGGTTTAGGGAGGGGTCAGGGTCGGAGGTCCGCTGGAACACCTGGGAGTTATAAGGCTGTGGGAGGGGGGGGTCCACTGGACCACTAGGGATACCATGCAAAATTTAGAGACTGCTCCAGACCTGCCGTTTGTACATTAAAGGTAGGTGCTTAGTGCACAGAGTGCTCAGTGTGCGAAGGAAGAGTGGGACTTGGGGGTGATTGTGTCTGATGACCTTAAAGCTTTCAAACAGGTAGAAAAAGCGACGGCCAAAGCCAGAAGGATGCTTGGGTGCATAAAGAGAGGCATGACCAGCAGGAAAAAGGAGGTGATAGTGCCGTTGAATAAGTCTCTGGTGAGGCCTCATTTGGAGTACTGCGTGCAGTTCTGGAGACTGCACCTAAGGAAAGATATAAACAGAATGGAGTCGGTCCAGAGGGCAGCTACGAAATTAGTAAGCGGTCTTGAATGCAAAAATTATAGGGACAGGTTTATGAACCTCAACATGTATACGCTGGAAGAGAGGAGATATGATAGAAATGTTTAAATATCTCAAGGTCATTTATGTACAGGAAGAGAGCCTTTTTCAAATGAAGGAGAGCTCTGGAGGGAATAGGCTTAGGAGTAACCTAAGGAAATATTATTTCACAGAAAGGGTGGTGGAGGCATGGAATGGCCTCCCGGTGGAGGTGGTGGAGTCGAGGACTGTTCCAGAATTTAAAAAGGCATGGGATAAGCATGTGGGATCGCTTAGGAAAAGGAAGAGTTAGGGGTTACAGAGGATGGGCAGACTGGATGGGTCATATGGCCTTTATCTGCCGTCATGTTTCTAGAAGTGTCTGTGCATCAGCCGGAATGCTCATTTTAATACTGATGATCTTGTTTGCATAGAGTTATCGATAGCTGCTCCAGGGAACGGTAAAAGGGACACAGAACCCCTTTGTGCATTAGACTTTAAATAACAACCAGTCTAAAGCAAATGTTGCAAGCATGGTAAGCTTTGTACATCCAGGGCCGGTCTTAGGGCGAGGCGACTGCATAGGGCCTCGCACTCAAGGGGGCCCGGCGCGTTGCGTCTGAAATCGCTCCGCCCCGACCGCCCAAGCTCCAGCCTATCCGCCCTCTGAATTTTAACTTACCTTGTCGTCAACATCGGAGCGGCCGGCAGGTAGCAGCAGCAGTGAAAAGCGTGCGAGCTGCTGGGCGGCGCTTCGGGAGCCTTCCTTTCCCTCGCTCAGCTCTGGTCTTGCTCGAGCTGAACGAGGGAAAGGAAGGCTCCCGAAGCGCCGCCCAGCAGCTTGCACGCTTTTCACTGCTGCTGCTACCTGCCGGCCACTCTGACGAGGTAACTTTTAAAATTCAGAGGGAGGGGGGCCTTGGAGCTGGTGGGTGGGAGGGAGAGAGACAGGCCTTGGAGCTTGGAGGGAGGGGGGCCTTGGAGCTGGTGGGTGGGTGGGAAGGAGGGAGAGAGACCGGCCTTGGAGCTGGGTGGGAGGCCAGGAGGCCTTGGAGCTGGGGAGCCCTGGGGATGGCCCGGTAGCACGGAGGGAGGGGTGGCCGCCCTTGAGCTCAGATGGAAGGGTGGCCGGCCCTGGGGCTAGGATAGGGCCCCATCAGATTGGTCTACATAGGGCCCCGCACTTGCTAAGACTGGCCCTGTGTACATCTCCCCCCTAGCATGGATGCTTACGGCTCTGTGCCAGCTAATAATGTCTTAGATAGAAATGTTATGCCAATGCCATTCCAGAGAGAGAGTAAGGAAGGAAAGGGAAGCCGCTGGAGACAGTAGGGGGGAAAAAAAAAGATGATGGACATCATAAAGAGGAGAGGGGTTGAGATGGAGAGAGATGCTGGACTATGGGAAGATGATGGATGTGTGGGTTGGGGAAAGCTTTGAGCCACCCTGGGGTGGAATGAAGACAAACAGCTAAAGGTTTGCTTAGGCGGTCAGCTACCTTTGGGCTGGCCCGACGCCCGAGGAGGAAATGCATTTGTTCCTGCTCAGTCTTATTTTCTCTCTCAGTATCTCTGATCCCTTTGTATAGAAAAAAAAACCTAAATTTCTGTTTCTCTGTCTCAGGATTCTAAAGAGTTTTTCCTGCTCAGTCTTTCATTTTCACTTGCTAGTCTTGGGAACTCTGCATCTCTGATCTCTTCTTCCTATTTCGCAGCACTTACAGGAGGAAATGCATTTGTTTGTTTCTAGTGTAGAGCATTTGATTATCCCCTGCCTGCACCACCCTTCCTCCTCCTCCTCCTCCTCCCTCCCGGGTGCACTGTCTCTTTAAGCGGAAGGATCTGCGGGGAGGTGCTGTGCCCCTGCCGGCTGTATATAAGGGAGATGCACGCGGCTGTTCGCTCTTCTTTCCTTTTCAGCAGCCAACGCAGCTGCCTGTTATTTTCCCTTCAGGGGACACAGCTGGGACCCGACCGCAGCACCACAATCTCTCCACCCCGAAAAGTACCGTCCAACAGCCAAGGTAAGAGACCCGACGGCGGCGTGCGCGTCGAGGCCGTTTCACGATAGTGTCGCGAGTTGCGACAGTCCGTAGAGTCTAGACGACGAGCGGGCCGTAGAGTTTCCGGCCGAGTGCGTGCGCTGGAGAGCACGTGGTGCACACGCCGTCGCCCGCTGACCTTGGACGTCACTTCCGGTGCAAGGGGGGGTTCGCGCCGCGAGCTGTGCTGCGCGCGAAAGTGGTGTGTATTTGTTGGCGCAGGAGGCTTCTGCCGCGCGCGCTAATTACAACCTCTCTGCGCATGAGCGGCAAACTCCACCGTCATTCCTGCGTCTCCATAGCGACTGCTTTTTCCTCTATAAGCCCTGCCCCTTTTTCTGGTTTCTGTAGTAATTCTTCCTCCCTGCAGGCTTTTGTTTTTGTTAATGGGGGGGGGGGGTGAATACGATGTAGATTTATTTTCCTGTATATGCCCTTCCCCTCCCCCCAGTTTCTATAGTAACTAATTTTTTTTCTCCTTGTAGTCCCTGCTGAGGGTGGTGGGGGGGGGGGGGGGGTTGAATAAGATGTCCATCTCTTTAAAAACCCCTCTTAACTCCCCCCATTCCCATTTCTACAGTAACTAATTCTTCTTATAGCCTCTGCTTGGAGGGGTTGATTTTTTCTAGAAGGCCATGCCCTTCCCCTCCCCCCAGTTTCTATAGTAACTAACTTTTTTTCTCTATGTAGCCCCTGCTGGGGGGGGGGGGGGTTAATAAGATGTCCATCTCTATAACCCCCCCCCTCTTCCCTCCCCCCCATTCCTGCAGTAACTAATTCTTCTTATAGCCTCTGCTTGGAGGGGTTGATTTTTTCTAGAAGGCCATGCCCTTCCCCTCCCCCCAGTTTCTATAGTAACTAACTTTTTTCTCTATGTAGCCCCTGCTGGGGGGGGGGGGGTTAATAAGATGTCCATCTCTATAACCCCCCCCTCTTCCCTCCCCCCCATTCCTGCAGTAACTAATTCTTCTTATAGCCTCTGCTTGGAGGGGTTGATTTTTTCTAGAAGGCCATGCCCTTCCCCTCCCCCCAGTTTCTATAGTAACTAACTTTTTTTCTCTATGTAGCCCCTGCTGGGGGGGGGGGGGGGGTTAATAAGATGTCCATCTCTATAACCCGTCCCCCCCTCTTCCCTCCCCCCCATTCCTGCAGTAACTAATTCTTCTTATAGCCTCTGCTTGGAGGGGTTGATTTTTTCTAGAAGGCCATGCCCTTCCCCTCCCCCCAGTTTCTATAGTAACTAACTTTTTTTCTCTATGTAGCCCCTGCGGGGGGGGGGGGGGGGTTAATAAGATGTCCATCTCTATAACCCCCCCCCCTCTTCCCTCCCCCCCATTCCTGCAGTAACTAATTCTTCTTATAGCCTCTGCTTGGAGGGGTTGATTTTTTCTAGAAGGCCATGCCCTTCCCCTCCCCCCAGTTTCTATAGTAACTAACTTTTTTTCTCTATGTAGCCCCTGCTGGGGGGGGGGGGGGTTAATAAGATGTCCATCTCTATAACCCCCCCCCCTCTTCCCTCCCCCCCATTCCTGCAGTAACTAATTCTTCTTATAGCCTCTGCTTGGAGGGGTTGATTTTTTCTAGAAGGCCATGCCCTTCCCCTCCCCCCAGTTTCTATAGTAACTAACTTTTTTTCTCTATGTAGCCCCTGCTGGGGGGGGGGGGGGGTTAATAAGATGTCCATCTCTATAACCCCCCCCCCTCTTCCCTCCCCCCCATTCCTGCAGTAACTAATTCTTCTTATAGCCTCTGCTTGGAGGGGTTGATTTTTTCTAGAAGGCCATGCCCTTCCCCTCCCCCCAGTTTCTATAGTAACTAACTTTTTTTCTCTATGTAGCCCCTGCTGGGGGGGGGGGGGGGTTAATAAGATGTCCATCTCTATAACCCCCCCCCCTCTTCCCTCCCCCCCATTCCTGCAGTAACTAATTCTTCTTATAGCCTCTGCTTGGAGGGGTTGATTTTTTCTAGAAGGCCATGCCCTTCCCCTCCCCCCAGTTTCTATAGTAACTAACTTTTTTTCTCTATGTAGCCCCTGCTGGGGGGGGGGGGGGGTTAATAAGATGTCCATCTCTATAACCCGTCCCCCCCTCTTCCCTCCCCCCCATTCCTGCAGTAACTAATTCTTCTTATAGCCTCTGCTTGGAGGGGTTGATTTTTTCTAGAAGGCCATGCCCTTCCCCTCCCCCCAGTTTCTATAGTAACTAATTTTTTTCTCCATGTAGCCCCTGCTGAGGGTGGGGGGGTGGGGGTGAATAAGATGTCCATCTCTTTAAAACCTCCTCTTCCCTCCCCCCATTCCTGCAGTGACAAATTCTTATAGCCTCTGCTTGGGGGGGGGGGGAGGGGGTTGATCTTTTCTTCTGTAAGCCCAAGTCTTTCCCCTTCCCCCTGTTTCTGTAGTACCTAATTTTCCTCTCTGTAGCCCCTCCTTGGGGGTGGGGGGAAGAATAAGATGTTTCCTTCTCTTTGCTGTATAGGGCTTTCTTAGGATCTAGAAGCCCAGCCCAAAAATCTAGGAACCAGAGCTGTGGAGCTGGAATTGGAAGCAATTTTGGGTGCAGAGTTGGTAAAAATGTATCAACTCCAGCTTCACAATAAAAACTTACAAGATTGTAATACATATGGTAAATTTATCACTTTGTTCTGGATCTAAAATACTGGTAAATTATAAGTTATATTTACCAGTACTTGAGATCCAGAACAAAACAGTTAAAGCTTAGTAACCAAGTAGGCATTGGAACTGAAGTCGGACAGAAAAATGGGAGTTTTGAGTCAGACTGGTGTACTGATTCAGCCTTGTTTGCAGTGACTGGATTTATTTATTTTTAACATATTATTGAGCATTATAGTAAATTTTAAAATATCGTGTATTCAAGTTACAAATGTATAATAGTAATAAGAACAGTACAGCAAAGTACTACAGAGAAAGCATGAGTTTGTTAAATATCTAGGAGTGACTGGAGTTCTTATCTCTGAGGATAAGCAGGCCTGTGTATTCTCACACACGGGTACTATCCTGCGTTGTCCAGTCTGGAGGACATGACAAGCTGTAAAGAGCGGTGTGGAGCGCAAGACACATTCCGCTCTCTACACGCGAGTGCCTTCCCGCCTGTCACAAGAGCACGGTTACTGGAGTTCTTTTTTTACCACAGTGAGTTGCATGGTGCTGGGAGCTCTGGAGTGCCCAGGGATTTGGCACCCAAAAAGTGTTGGCACTAGAAGGAACGCGCCCTCTCCATACAAGAGGTGCCGGTGCGGAGGTCTCGAAGCAGTCAGGACCAGCCTCCTGTCTTGTCCCCAGCGGTTCTGCAGACTGTCTGAGCTGATGCACCAGCCTATCCTGGTGTTTGCCCTCAATGAGCGTAATTAGGTCTTGCTCCCTGAGCTGCTGGCTGGCGTTTTGCAATGGCATGCATTGGCATCGGGGGTGCTTGCACCTACCATCCTCCTGTTGCGACCCTGCTGAGTAGAGTACACCCCAATGTCAACTGCCACCTATGCCGGTACCCCATTGATGTAAGTGGAGGAAGCTTCGCTGGACTTGAGGTCTTGATGCCCCTCTTGAGGACATCATCTACATCGAAGCAGGCTCAATCTCTGCTCTCCCACAAGGAGGTTTTGACTGAAATTTTTGTAAGTGCAGTTTCAGTTGAATGAAGAGAGCGAAAGCCAGATTGGAGTGGGTCAAGAACAGCATGAGATGACAAAGTCAAGACAGCAGCGGTGAACGGCGCGGCGCGTTCAAATTGCTTGGAAGGGGAGGAGGTAGATGGGTCGATAGTTGGAAGGACAGGTAGGGTCAAGTGAAGGCTTTTTCAGGAGCGGTGTGACCACAGTATGTTTGAAGGCATCAGGAACGGTCGCAGTGGAAAGAGAGATTGAGGGTATGACAGATAAAAGGGGTGAGAGTAGGAGAGATGGTGTTAAGAAGGTGGGTAGGAATGGGATCAGAGGAGAGAAGATGTGGTGTTTCTTCATTGACCTCAGGAAAGGAGGAAAAGGACGGAGGGGTTGAGGAAATAAGGGAACGGACAAGGGGAGGGAGAGGCGGGGGTGGTTTGGTAGAGAATTTGAGGTTTATCTTCGGAACCTTGTGGAAGAACTCAGCTAGGGTCTGGGGAGATAATGAGGGGGGAGTTGGGGGTGGAGGCACCTTGAGGAGAGAGTTTGGTGTGGCGAAGAGAAGTTTAGGGTTTGAGCCAAGAGAATTAGCTGAATGTAGTAGTCCTGTTTGGCAAGCAAGAGAGCAGATTGGAAGGAGGTCAACATGAACTAGAAGTGTGTGAAGTCAGCAAGGGCACGAGATTTAAGCCAGAGGCGTTTGGCGGAACTGGTACAGGAACGCAGGTAGTGGATTTTAGGGGTTAGCCAGGGCTGGGGTTTGGTATGTCTTTTATAGGACAGGGCAAGAAAGGTGCAAGAGTATCTAAGGCAGAGGATAGAATAGTATTGTAGGAAGAGACGTCATCATTGACAGATTTGGATGGTGTAGTGGTAGAGAAGAGGTTCGAGACATTGGAGGATAGGGTAGTAGGGTCAATGGCCTGGAGATTACTAGATAAATTGGTTAAGATAGGACAGGAGGAAGTTTTGGATGGTGTAGTGGTAGAGAAGAGGTTCGAGACATTGGAGGATAGGGTAGTAGGGACAATGGCCTGGAGATTCCTAGATAAATTGGTTAAGATAGGACGGGATTGGGTGGGAGGAAGTTTGTGTGAAGGTTATTAGATGTTGGTCAGAGAGGGGAAGATTTGAGGTAAAGGAATTGGAGGGAGAGCAGTTATAGTGATCATTTTGGTGGGTAGGGGAAGTGGAGTGTAGTTGAAGATTGAAGGAGGATGTTAAGGTGAGGAACTGGGAGACGTAAGAGTTGGAGGGATCATTAGCATGAATGTTAGTCGCCAAGGATGAGAGAGGGGGAGGAAGGATCATGAAAGAAGGAAAGCCAAGCGTCAAAGTCGCTGAGAAAGGATGAAAGGGATTTAACAGCCTTGGTTGCCTTGTCACTCCCTTGTAGTTGAATGTGCCCTAAAAAGGGCCAAGAGTTCTAGGGATTATGCTTCGGTGCCCCCGGGCAGAGAATCTACAACCTTAGACTTCCTCGGGAGGCAGATGTTTCAGGCCTCTATTCTCGTGTCACATATACAATCATACCAGCTCTTCATGAACATTAACTTGCAGGACTTGGTGTACAAGTTACTAGATTTGGCTGATTCTCCCCCTCCAGAGCAGGCCAAGCTTCGCCAGTTGGCCAAGCAGCAGAAGGTGTGTTGTAAGTTCTTGGCCAGGGGCACCTATAACACTACTTTGAGGTGGCATCCAGGATCTCTGCCCAAAGTATAGCAATGCTTAGACTTTCATGGCCCCATGTCTCTAACTTGGGAACCTGAATATAGAGGACCCTGAGGTTGTGGCTTTTCAGGCGGTCAACCCCAAGATGGCTAGTACCAGAGGACCTTCTAAGGCCTTTCTGGTACATGAAGCTATTGAAGAGTTGATTTAGGCCCAGTGGGTGGATCCGGATGGGGGGGGGGGCTGAAAGTAGCCAGGGCTATGGCCAGGTTGTATCCGGTTTCAGCGGACCGTTTAGAGCAGTTTGCTCTACCTAGGGTGGATTCCTTGGTGACTGTGGTCACTAAGAAGACTACTCTTCCAGTGGAAGGTGGTGTGGCAATTAAGGATATGTAAGACAGACTGCTAGAGGCCTCGTTAAAACGTGCCTTTGAGGTGGCTGGTTTGACACTTCAAGCTTCTGTTTGTAGTTCTTATGCGGCTAGAGCTTGTCTCAGTTGGCTACATTCTGTCATGGATTCAGTTTCGGAGTCTGATATGCCGGGAACTCCTCAGATGTTGCTGATGGATATTGGGCTGGCGTACTTGGCGGATGCCTTGTATGATTTGGTCCATGTTTCGGCCAAACTCATGGCCTTGACCGTTTCCTCTCGGCGTCTTCGGTGGCTCTGTCATTGGGCCGCAGATATGGCCTCTAAGCAATGGCTCATTAAATTGCCTTTCCAAGGGAAAATGATTTTTGGGGAAGACCTAGAAAAGATTGTTAAAGATTTAGGGGATTCCAAATCTCATCGTCTTCCGGAGGATAGACCCAAGTCTACTTCCAGGCAGGGAGCTTCAAGGTCACGTTTCACAGAGATGCGACTGTATCTCCTGGGGCGGTCCAATGCAGCCTTTCAGCGTCCTTGTTTTCGGCAGCGTTCTTCCTTTCACAGCGAGAAGCGTCCGGCTGGACCCCCTCTTGTCAGGGGGCTCCTTCTCAGGCCTCCCAATGATGGGGCGCAGGTCCACTGAGGAGGAGAGCTTTCTCTGTTTCTTCCAGAGTGGGCCAGAATTACTTTGGACCAGTGGGTCCTCTGTGGTACGAGAAGGTTACAAGCTAGAATTCTTCTCTCCCGTCACAGATTTTTTTCTGGAGTCCCACTGTGTATCACGGGCCAAGAGGACAGCGGTTCTGCAGTGTTTGCAAGACCTGCTAAGGATAGGGGCTGTCATGCCTGTTCTTCCTCTCGAAAGGCGCACAGGTCAGTACTCCCATCTTCTTTGTGGTCTAAAGAAGGGAGGGGCTTTTCGGCCTATTCTCGATCTCCGAAAAGTAAGCCAGTTTTTGCGGGTTCGTCACTTCCGCATGGAGACATTAAGGGCAGTTATTGCTGCTGTTCAACCAGGTGAGTTTTTGTCGGCTCTCTGTTTGAGGGAAGCTTACCTGCACATTCCCATTTGGCAGCCCATCAGAGATTTCTCAGATTTGCGGTGCTGGGTCAGCACTTCCAGTTTCAGGCCCTTCCTTTTGGACTGGCCACTGCCCCACGCACTTTTTCCAAGGTCATGCTGGTAATGGCGGCATTCCTGCAGAAGGAGGGGATTAAAGTGCATCCATATCTCGACTGGCTGATTCGGGAGTCGACAGCAGAGGAGAGTCGAGTGGTCACCAACCGAGTGATTGCGGTATTGCAATCCTTAGGTTGGGTGGTCAATTGGACAAGAGTCATCTGGTTCCTACTCAGTCTGGAGTATCTTGTAATGCAATTCGATACAAAGCGGGGGAAGGTGTTTATCCTCGAGGGCGAAGGATCAAATTGCTTGCTCAGGTACGGACCTTATTGAGTTGTCGTGCTCCCCGAGTGTGTGACTATGTTCAGCTCCTTGGTTCCATGACGGCGACCTTGGAGGCCATTCCATGGATAAGGGCTCACATGCGGCCTCTTCAGAATTTCCTTTTCAGCAGATGGTCACCGACGTCGCTGGATTATCAATGACGCCTTCCTTGGTCGAGCCGGGCCAGGGACAGTCTCGCTTCGTGGCTCCAGTCAGCCAATTTGCAGAAGGGTGTTTTTCTCTGGCGTCTCCTAATTGGGTGGTAGTTGTAACGGATGCCAGCCTTGCGGGCTGGGCAGCCCATTGTCTTAATCGAGTAGCCTAGGGATTGTGGACCCCTCTCGAAATGACTTGGCTGATTAAATCGTCTGGAGTTGCGAGCAGTTGTGAATGCACTGCAGAGTTTTCAGGACCTTCTGCAGGGGCAGGCAGTTTGTGTATTCTTGGACAACACCACGACGGTGGCCTACCTCAATCGGCAGGGGGAAGAGTCTTGTCTTCTAGTATGGGCGGAAGCGCATGTTCAGAGTCTGTCGGCAGCTCACATTGTGGGTCAAGACAATGTTCAAGCGGATTTTCTCAGCCGGACTCTTTTGGACGCAGCGGAATGGTCGCTGTCGGACTCGGTTTTTCGGCTGATCTGTCAACACTGGGGAAGACCAGTAATGGATCTTATGTCCATGGCTTGCAATGCCAAAGTTCCCCAGTTCTTCAGCTGCAAACGGCAGCCAGGATCCGCAGGATTGGACGCTGTTCTCCAGCCATGGCCTGAATAGTGTTTTTGGTGACCATTGCTTCGGCTAGGAGGATTTCTGAAATTCAGGCTTTGTCTTGCAGCGATCCTTTTTTGCAGTTTTATAAAGCAGGGGTGTTGATCCGGACGGTGCTGTCGTTTCTACCTAAAGTGGTTTCGGCTTTCCATGTCAATCGGGTGGTTTACCTTCTGTCTTTTCGAAGAGAGGAATATCCGGGGGGGGGTTGCCTCGCTACGTTTCCTGGACATGCAGAGAGCTTTGTTTCGGTACTTGCAGATCTCTAATGAGTTTTGACACTCGGATCATCTCTTTGTGCTCTTGTCGGGATCGAAAAGAGGTGAGGCGGCTTCTAAGGCTTCCATTGCTCTTTGGATTAGGGAAGCTATTGGAGCAGCACTCGGATCATCTCTTTGTGCTCTTGTCGGGCGGGCGTTTCCAGTGGCCCTGAAGGCGCATTCTACCCGGGCACAGGCGGCTTCTTGGGCGGAGGCATCGGCCTTATCTCTGGAAGAGATTTGTCAGGCGGCTACTTGGGCGTCCCGTCATACTTTTGCGAAGCATTACAGGCTAGATGTGTCTGCTCGGGATGATGCAAGTTTTAGGGCGGGAGCGTTGGCTTCCCACCCTACTTAAGGGAATGCTTTGGTACATCCCACTAGTTCCTGGATTCATCTGCTGCAAGTGACAAGGAAGGTAAAATTGTCTTACCTGATAATTTTCTTTCCTTTAACGCAGCGGATGAATCCAGGATCCCTCCCTAGTTCAGCCGACAGTTTTTTTTTCATTTTCCACGCAGTGTGGCTATTTTTTCCTTCCAGGTTCTCTTTTGCAGAGTTCAGATAGATATGGGAACATGGAAAGGATTCCGATTTCTGGATCAAGTTGCAGTTATTTCGAAGTTCTTATTTGGCTCTCTTCATAGTGAGGGTGGTTTCTGGTTGTTATTGGCTTCATATTTTTGGCCTTGGCAAATGCATACGAATGACATACTAACTGAGGAAGGAGCTGCTAATTGTCCTTTGTCTTCGGATGAAGAAGAGGACTCAGGTGTCCAGAGGGGCTTAACACTAAAAGATTTTTGGAGCCAGGTCTGAATCTTTGGCATCGAGGACGTCGAAGATTGCATCGGTCCACATGGCTGCTTCAAGACCCATGGATACTGGGAGCAGTATTTCGTCGATTGGGTCTCCCAACTGTCTTGCCAACTGCTGAGCAGGGGCCCCTGAGATTGGCTAGTGTCGGACCTGACCCCAGGATGACGTGAGGATTCGATGTTATTCTCGTCGGCACTGAGGAGTCTATGTAGAGCATTGGGTGAAGGCCAAGAAGCATCAGTGTTGGTTGTCTTCGACAATGGTACTGGGAGCTCTGGGGTGTCGAGGGATTCAGCATCTGAGAAGTATTGGTGC
This sequence comes from Microcaecilia unicolor, assembly GCF_901765095.1. Taxonomy (NCBI): domain Eukaryota; kingdom Metazoa; phylum Chordata; class Amphibia; order Gymnophiona; family Siphonopidae; genus Microcaecilia; species Microcaecilia unicolor. The sequence goes on from NC_044033.1 coordinate 8,699,881, forward strand.
TGGGAGGATCTGTCCCCCTCTATCCAAGAGGTGCCAATGCATCTGTCCCTTAGCAGTCAGGACCCGATTCCTTTCTCAGCCCCATCAGTTCTGCAGCCTGTCTCTGAGCTGGCATTGCTTTCTGAGCTGCTAGATGGCCTTCTGCAGTGGTGTGCATCGATATCAGGGGTGCTTGCACCTACCCTGCCACCCATTGTGGTGCCGCTTGGTCCTCTGCCTGTGGTGCAGCATTGGTGTTGTCACCAAAGCTGGTACCCCCACGATGTCAGTGGAGGAAGACTTGCTGGAGTCAAGGCGGGAGCTGAGTCCTTGACGCCCCTTGCAGGGAACATGGCTCCGTTGAGGCAGGCTCAGTCTCATCTCTCCCACGAGGAGGGCTATCTGACACCGATGAGGAATGCTCATGGGATTCAGAGGAGGATCCAAGGTACTTTTCGGAGAGGAGACCACAATGAAATACAAACATTAATGATAACACTAGAACATACAAATGTAAGATTGCTCATTTATAAGCATAAAATAAGATATGTATGTAAAAGTTATATTAAAACCATATTAAAAATGTGTATGAAGAAACTTTGTAGCTGGGAGGACAATGTGTAAAAATATGTCTGGATAAAAAGTAAGACCCAAAATAACATGAGCATGATAAAGTGCAAAATGTTGTTCTTTTTGATTAACATTCTGGCACTTTTTATCATGTTCCATGTTGGTCTGCTTTTGTTTGTATTTCATTGTAGACTCCTGAGACAGGCACTTGCATGCTGAAACACGGTGCTGTGTCAAGTCCTATATATTGTAGCAAGCTTGTTTGTTTCAGCCTGCTTCCTTTCCCGCTTTTTTCTGTTTTGGTATCTTGCCAGGTACTTGTAACATGGGTTGGCCACTGTTGGAAACAGGATGCTGGGCTTGATGGACCTTGTCTGTCCCAGTATAGCAACGCTTACGCATCATCCCTCACATAAGTGTTTAGCCTCTGAACCCTTAAGTTCGCCCACCAATCCCACGTCTACAGTTTTAAACAGCCTTACCAGGTTGGAGACTTTTTTCTTTTCCCCTCCTTTGCAGGTTTCTCCACCCAGGCTGTTTCTCTTCCACTGCTGCTACATCTCCCTTGGGCCCAGTTCTATTTTGTCTCTTTCCGGGCGGCTGCTCCTGTCTCCTGCTACCTTGAATACTGCCACTGCAGACACCAGCTTTGTCACTGCTCCCTTCTACTGCCACTACTGAAAAAAAACCCCACCACTGCAGACACCCAACAACTCTGCCGGTACTCATCCATTCGTCTTCTGCTCCATGTGGACTGCACTTTCTCTTCGGCACTCTCTAAGGAGAAGTTGCTTGCCTTTCTGGATAATGAGGTGCTGCTTTCATTCCAGTGCAAGGAGAAACATCTCAGTGGCTGGCAAGGAGAGGTTTTGTGCCATACTGCAGTGGCGTAGCAAGGGGGGCGGTCCGCCCTGGGTGTCAGCTTGGGGGGGGGGGGGTGCTCCCTGCCAGCTCCCCCCCCTCGGCGAATCGACACCCCCCCCCCCCCCAGCTCCCACACCCTACCTTTAAAAAGAATATCAGGAGGCGAGGGGCAGCGCCTCGCGCCTGCCCTGCACCTAAAGGAAATGTGGACTGTCGGGTCTTCCCTTGCTCTAACTGTCCCGCCCTCCGCTGACGCAACTTCCTATTTCCGCAAGGGCGGGACAGACAGAGCGAGAGAAGGCCCTCCACATTTCTTTTGCTCGCCTCCCGATATTCTTTTTAAAGGTAGGGTGCGGGAGCTGGTCGGGGGGAGGGGGTGTCATTGCGCTGCACCGGGGGGGGGGGGGGGGGTGCAACGGTGCCCCGCCCCGGGTGGCAGCCCCCCTTGCTACGCCACTGCCACACTGCAAACCTTAGGTACCAGGTTCAAATGTTAGTCCTTATGGTGACCTGATTCCTGGCATTTGTTGAGCTACGCCCTATAAGCCTATACTTTACCTGGTTTCAGTAGTAACTAATTCTTCCTCCTCCCTGCGATTTCTTTTTAAGCAGCCCCCCCCCCCCCCCCCTTTCTCCCTGGTTTCAGCAGTAACTAATTCTTCCTCCTCCCTGTAGCCCCTGCTTGGGGGGGGGGGGGGGAGAAGATGCTAATTTTCTTTCCTTTATAACCAACTTCCCCTTTCTCCCTGGTTTCTGTAGTATCTAGATTCTTCTCTAGCAGCCACTGCTGGGGGAGGAGGGTGTGAAGACCCTGAGGCTGACAGTACAGGGGTCTCACCACAAGTGGCCAGAGCTCCAGAGATTTGATTTTTTTTTTTTTTGTTGTTAAGTGGATGTTGTCTTCATCATCCTGGAAGTGTTAGTTTACTCTAGTAAAGATAAATAGCCATATCAGCCCTCCATAGAGTTGCTTCATTCTGTCAAGTCTTGGAGAGGTGGTATTTTATTATGGTTCTGTGCTTCTGGTCAAGATATGGTCTAGTTTGCTTTCACCAGTGTTGCTATTTATGCCCATTCTGGTGAGTGTCCTACATGCCTTAGATTGCTGAGCCTTGGCTTTCTTTCTGGAGCAGATTAAAGCCTATTGACGGTCTACCCAGATTTTGCTTCTGACCTAATCAGGATGGGGATAGCGGTCATCATCAGATGGCACCATTTCCAATTGACTATCAGATTGCATCTTCATTACTTATGCGCAGGTTGGGCTGATTGTAGATGGTCATGTCGAGGCTCTTAATGCCAAAGCCATGGCTGTCGGTAGCCCACTTGAGGTCCACCTCCATAGAGATTTGCAAAGCCTTGAACAGGATACCCAACAAGACAGCTGGTTTGGGTAAGCAGTCCTGCAGAACTGTTCTGTCTACAATCCCAACTCCACCCCAGCCCTGTTTTCTTCTGTTGCAGACCACCTGCACAACTAGAAAAGCAAACTGTTTCAGGTTAATTGAATAACGGGCCTTGAAGTTTCGAGTCCCTGTTGTCCTAGCATTCTTTTAGGTGGTCCTGGTAGCTAGGCATTCCCACCTGTGAAAATGATGGCCTGCTTGTCCTCAGAGAAAGCAGGTAATTGCATGTAGCGGATGTTTTTCCAAGGATAGCAGGCCAAGTATTCTCACACACCCTCCCAGTTAGCTTTTTACAATGACTGAGGAACCCATCCTCATGTGTTGGGGGCAGGAGAGCACCAGCAAATGTGCGGTGGGGACACTGCTAGAAAGTTCTTGATCTCGCTAGTCAGCGTCCGTATCGGGCTATCACCCAGCTGTGAGAATACTTAGCCAGCTGTCCTCAAAGAATACCTGGTACAGGTGAGTAACTTTTTGCTTTTCATGCTTCTTATCTCAGGAATAAGCATTGGATTTTCCTCGGGTCCACCCTATTAATGGTTTATAGGCTTAGCTTTCTGTGAACAAGTTCTGGAACTTATGTAAATAGTGTATTATCACTATACCAGACAGCCACAGAGATTCATGATCCAGACATTGCAGAGAATGAACTAGATGCTTCCCTTTTTATGCAGAACTGTTTAACTTGTGGGGTTGTCTTAGTAATGGCAATGTGTCAGATAATGCAAAGCAGCTATACTAAATAACGATCCAAGCCAATATGTGAAAGACGGCACGATCAATATTATACTAAGCCCTAGAACAGCAATCCACCTGTCAGAACAGGGCAAACCAGATTCCTATAGCTCTTAACCAGCAGAATAGACAGACTCTCTGTACAGAATAAGGGCAGGGCTGCCGAGAGGCCGGGCCTGCTGCCGCACCCCTCCGTCCACGGGGCCGGGCCCCTTGAATTCAAATCATAGCGTCTCACCTCGAGATAGCTTCCCTTCGGGCCTTCCCTCCCTGTGTCCCGCCCTCGCGCAAGTTACATCAGACGAGGGCGGGACACAGGGAGGGAAGGCCTGAAGGGAGGCGATCTGCAGACTGCTGCTGCTGCGCTTTCACACAGAGCAAGGTGGTGAGGCGCTATGATTTGAATGGAGGGGGCCCGGCCCGGTGTCGGACGGTTGACTGAGCCGAGGGCGGGTGGGACTGCGGTGCTGGGCCCCCCTTGGAGGCCCGGGGGAATTTTGTCCCCCCCTGCCCCTCCCCCTCTCGGCGGCCCTGAATAAGGGACCATAAATTTGAAATGGGACCTTGTTGAATTCAGGCTCTGCATGCAGTGCACAGCGGGATAAACTCAAAAATAAATTCTCCTATTACTACGCAAAATACAAAGATGACTGATGCACATCTCAGTCAGCAAAGGGAAAATAAGCTGTCCTCCAACATTGTAATCGGCACACTATTTTTAATCACTGCTCTTCTGTCCACCCAGATGCCTGAAGAAGTGCAGCATGGGGAAGAGGAAGTGGAGACCTTTGCTTTCCAAGCAGAGATTGCCCAGCTGATGTCCCTGATCATCAACACCTTCTACTCCAACAAGGAAATCTTCCTGCGAGAAATAATTTCTAATGCTTCTGATGTGAGTACCAAAGTATGGCCTGGAAACCTGCAATTGTGGCTGAAGGGAGTTGTAGAGCCATACTTCCCAAAGCCAGAGGAAATAAGAGAGTTAACATATACTGAGTGTGCAGGTGTGTATCATGTTTGGCTCTTAAAGACTAGTTGAGGATCCCAGGACATATTTGTCATACCCTGCAATGCAGTCCTTATTGGTTAGGTAGTTGCAGATCAGTTGAACTAGCCTCCTGTCTGTAGAACAGCAGCCCAGAGCTTAGCAACCAAAGGAAGGAGTGAGCCAGTAGCCTGCTATCATGCTAAATTTATCCCCTCTGAAATAGAAGAGGGCTTTCTCTAAACAGACTTCTGGAATAGATGTCTCATTTCAAGGAATCGCTAAAGCTGTGTCCTGTTTGTGTTAATACTTGGGCTTCACGTTACAACCCTGTTTGTCAGTCATTAACCCAGACTGAGACACAGTGAATGGAAGCTTACCTTTAGACCCTAACCCGGGCTCTCATTCCTCAGTGGCTACCCAGTACTTTGGCTGGTTCTTCTGACCCAGGCTGCTTTGCCTTCTTTCAGCCCCGTTGTGTAGTGAAGAGCCTTGGCATTAACACATGATTAATGTTGAGTGTTCCCAAGCGCTTGTGAAATAAGTGTTACACTTGATTATCTGTACTTGATTTCAAAACAAGTTGGAGGAAGGAGAGGTGTGAGTACTTGAATGCCAGCTTCTAATTTCTCTGGTAAACAAAAGTATTGGGTTGTACTCATGCCACACCTATGCCAACTGGCTTGGTACATGAACACTGTACCTGATTTTGTGGGATGTCTTGTTAGAAACATCAGCCTAATTCAGCAGGGAAAGCCATTTATTGGTGTAGCTTAAAAACAAAAGCTAATACATAAATGAAAAATAGCAGACTTGGGGCAGAAACACTGGACAGAGATTTCTGGCTGAGCTTTCCATCTGAGTAGCTTGTTGCATTCTAGCCCTGTAAGGCTAGTATCTTCCAACTCAAACATGACTGTAGGTACAGAAGGAAGTAGAGAGCCGCAGGGCCATGAGGGAAATACTAGGAATGTGTAAGCTTCCAAAAAGAAAAAAAAAATTTGAAATGGAAGAAAAAAAATCTATTAGGCCGGAAGACTGCCAATCTGTGCCACTTCTGATACATCAGTAACCCTGATTTTCTGTACAAGGAATGGTGCATGTGTCAATTTTGTACCACTTCTCCCCCACCCCAATCCCTCAATAGTTGCCCTAAGTAGTTTACAGATAAGTAACTTAAACCCACCAGGAGTGCCATGTAGAACCTTGGAGCATTAACCTTGGGACCCCTTCCTTTCATCCATACAGGCTCTGGATAAGATCAGATACGAGAGTCTGACAGACCCTTCCAAGTTGGATAGTGGCAAGGAGCTGAAAATTGACATCACCCCAAATAAGCAAGAACGCACACTGTGTCTGGTGGACACAGGCATCGGCATGACCAAAGCTGACCTTATCAACAACTTGGGGACTATTGCCAAGTCTGGCACCAAGGCCTTCATGGAGGCTTTGCAGGTAATCAACTGGTTGGTATCTGGCTGTTACAAGTGGTGTAGCCCAAATAGTTCTCAAACCTGTCCTGTTGGGTTTTCAGGATATCCCTAACAAATGTGCATGATTCAGATCTGTATATTGTGGAGGTGACACACATGCAAATCTCTTGCATATTAGGGATATCCTGAAAACCCAACTGGCTGGTAGTTCCTAGGACAGGCTTGAGAACTGGTGTAGACTCCTTTTGGATAGGTTCCATATTTTATTTGCTTGGCTGGAAGCTGCTGATGTTTTCAGCATACCTCCTCACATGAGACTCCCACTTTTCTCTCATGCAGGCTGGTGCTGACATCTCCATGATTGGTCAGTTTGGTGTGGGATTCTACTCTGCCTACCTTGTTGCAGAAAAAGTTGTGGTGATCACCAAACACAATGACGACGAACAATATGCATGGGAGTCTTCTGCTGGCGGTTCTTTCACCGTCCGTATTGACCATGGTATGTCAGACTGCTGAGGGACTTGGGTGGGTGGAATGAAAGTAGCCTGGTCTGCCTTTGGATCCTGTGACTATTTTCATACCCATGGAACATTTCCTGGATCTGTTCTCTGAACTGCTGAAGACGGGGGATGCTTCAAAAGCAGTATTCACAGCCCTGGGAGAGTATGTAACATAGTAAATGATGGGTCCTAGGTACCATGTAAGGGCAGCTTAAAGGATTAGTCCTTGGTCAAGGACCACTGCTTCTGTGATTGGGCTATTTAAAGAGAATACAGCCTGAGTATTTGTACTTGAAGGCTCATGGCACTAGGCCCTGGTTCTGATTCAGCACTAAGCCCAAAAAAGCAAGAGATATGGAAAGGTTTAGAAATGCCCCAATTGCTGACTTAATTTCTAACACTAGATTTACATGAACAGCTATAAAATGCAGTTTTGCTCGATGGGCATTCATGCTTTATTTCCACTGCCCTGTTCTTGGTTCATTGCTTGACATGTAAGGCCTATCCATGTCCCCCTCACTTTTAGCTTTACATAACACCCATTTCTCTTCTTGGAACAGGTGAACCTATTGGCCGTGGCACCAAAGTAATCCTTCATCTGAAGGAAGACCAGTCTGAATACCTGGAGGAGAAGCGTATTAAGGAGGTGGTGAAGAAGCATTCTCAGTTCATTGGATACCCCATAACTCTCTATGTAGGTAGCTAGGAGTCCAGATCTGAGAGAGAAAAATGCCTTCCTGCACTGTACCCCCCCCCAGCCCATCTGGAGCAGTAGTGTCATGGTGCTGGCACAAATAATTGACCTTGTCTTGACCTGCTTCTCTATTTCAGTTGGAGAAGGAGCGTGATAAGGAGATCAGTGACGATGAGGCAGAAGAAGAAAAGATGGAGGAAAAGAAGGAAGAGGAAGAAAGCGGTGAAGACAAACCAAAAATTGAGGATGTGGGCTCAGATGATGAGGAGGATGGAAAAGAGAAAAAGAAGAAGACGAAAAAGATCAAGGAGAAGTACATTGACCAAGAAGAGCTGAACAAGACCAAACCCATCTGGACCCGCAACCCTGATGACATCAGCCAGGAGGAGTATGGGGAATTCTACAAGTCTCTCACCAATGACTGGGAAGACCACCTGGCTGTGAAGGTAACTTCTGGAGAGTGCTGCTTTCCAGGAAGGGCACCTAGGATGGGAACAGAGGGAGCTGCTAATGAAATGCTACCTGCTTCACCAAGGGGGAGGTATCAACCTGCTAGTGCGAGAGGGGAGCTTGGATCACATGTAATGAGGCAGATAATTGTCCTCATTATGGAACCCTGCTGAACCGAGAGTTTGGCTGTACTATATAAATGTCCTTCCTGTCTCTGCTTTCCTCCTTTCTCCTTAAGTTAATTTGATCACATCTGAAAGAATCTGGAGATAATGGGACTGGAATTTTTTATTCAATTAGTTGTCCCTTCCGTTCTTGCATGGCAAAAGAACCTGGATTAAATTAGCACCTTTTCAGTTTAGTGTACCAGAATGTAATGCACCATGAGCTAGTTTTTACCACACCTGAAGGGCTTATCTAGGTTAGTAGCCGAATCAGAAAAATCACAGGGCATTGCAGTAGGAAAGTGGCGTGGGGGGCGGTCCGCCCCGGGTGCATGTGCTGGGGGGGGGTGTCGGCTCGCTGGTTCCCTGCTCTTTCTGCCCCGGAACACGTTACTTCCTGTTCCAGGGCAGGGAAGTAGCAGAGCCGATGCAGCTCCCAGTGATGTGCACTGGGGGCGGATCGGCCCTCCCGCCTGCCCCCCCCCCCCCCCTGCTGAAAGGTAGGGTGCTTTTCGGGGGGGGGGGGGGGATGCGCAGCGGCGACCCGCCCCGGGTGTCAGGCACCTTTGCTACGGCACTTCAGTAGGATCAAAAGTCCTAGTTTACCTGGTTTTTGGCTCACTGGTCTAACCATTAGGCTCTGCTCTGATCACGCTTGTGCTTGGCATTAGTTAAATGCTGCAAAGAGTGAGCTCTGCCAGTGCTTGGCATTTAGTTAGGTGCCATTGTATACAGTATGCATGGTAGGTCTGCATAATCACTGACGGGCACTCCCTTTTTCTTCTGAAGCATTTCTCTGTAGAAGGCCAGCTGGAGTTCCGGGCCTTGCTGTTCATCCCCCGCCGGGCCCCCTTTGACCTCTTTGAGAACAAGAAAAAGAAGAATAATATCAAGCTGTACGTGCGAAGAGTCTTCATCATGGACAGCTGTGATGAGCTGATCCCCGAGTACCTGAGTAAGTAGTGGAGGAGTGGCCTAGTGGTAGGGGTGGTTGACTTTGGTCCTGGGGAACTGAGGAACTGAGTTCGATTCCCACTTCAGGCACAGGCAGCTCCTTCTGACTCTGGGCAAGTCACTTAACCCTCCACTGCCCCATGTAAGCCGCATTGAGCCTGCCATGAGTGGGAAAGCGCGGGGTACAAATGTAATAAAAATAAAATAGATACCATTGGAGATTCTACGTGGAATGTTGCTACTATTGGAGATTCTACATGGAATGTTGCTATTCCACTAGCAACATTCCATGTAGAAGGCTGCGCAGGCTTCTGTTTCTGTGAGTCTGACGTCCTGCACGTATGCACAGAAGCAGAAGCCAGCGCGGCCACATTGGTGATTTGCAAGGGCCGACTTCTACATGGAATGTTGCTAGTGGAATAGCAACATTCCATGTAGAATCTCCAATAGTAGCAACAGTGGAGGAGTGGCCTAGTGGTTAGGGTGGTGGACTTTGGTCCTGAGGAACTGAGTTTGATTCCCACTTCAGGCACAGGCAGCTCCTTGTGACTCTGGGCAAGTCACTTAACCCTCCATTGCCCAAGGTACAAATAAGTACCTGTATACAATATGTAAGCCGCATTGAGCCTGCCATGAGTGGGAAAGCGCGGGGTACAAATGTAATAAAAATAAAATTTCTCTCCCTGCCCCACACTTCTTTCACCCTGAGACAAATGGAAAGTTGTCTGCTGGGGTGTGACTGGGCTGATCTTGAGTACCTGTCAAGCCTCTGTTCTTTTCAGACTTTATTCGTGGTGTGGTGGATTCAGAGGATCTTCCCCTCAACATCTCCCGTGAAATGCTTCAGCAGAGCAAGATCTTAAAGGTTATACGGAAGAACATTGTCAAGAAGTGTCTGGAACTCTTCTCTGAGCTGGCAGAGGACAAGGAGAACTACAAGAAGTTCTATGAGGCTTTCTCTAAAAACCTGAAGGTGAGGAGATGACTGGGTGGGGGTGCCATGAGGCATGCCAGAGTCTGGGGCACTGAAAGTGGCAGGCCAGGGCCTGAGGGAAATGCCGTGCAGAAAAGCCCAAAAAGCTTGGTGATTCAAACCAAAGTTGGTTAACAATGATTTTATCTGCAATGCTAAGATTTCCTTTTTCTGACAGTTTAATCACTACCAAATAACTTGTTGGTTATGTCCAGTGACCACCAGATGGAGACAAAGTAGTTTTGTTTTGTTTTTTCCTCCCATAACGGTAGAACACTTTCTCCAGTAGATGGATAACTGGGCCATGTAGGACTTGAGGTGGCTGACCTAACTGGTCTTCAGTTGAGTTTCCATTTTTGGGCTTACTTTTCTGGTCCAGTGTTAAACTGAGGTTCAGTGAAGTAGGGGTGCCTTCTGGGCTTTCTCCTGATTGTAAACTGTTTCACTGGAGTTAGGGGAGGTGGGTGCCTTGCTCAGCTTAAGCTCCTTAACAAAAATGAGGCGGGGGGGGGGGGCAGCTTGTATATGTTGGGTCTGAATTCCTAGCTACCAATACTTCTTTCAGAAGATTGCCTGCAAGAGGTGACTGTTTTTTCCTTTTTTGAATGGACTATTGGGCACTTAAATGATTTATTAGGCTAAAATTCACATCTCTTATCTATTTCATTTATATCCCTCCACATTGTCCAATAGATCAGGTTCAATGTAGCCATAAAATACAATATCTGCATATGCTGATCTGTACTATGAACAGGGTGCATATAGTCTAAGAACCAGCTATTCGCTGGAGTGACAAACGACTTCTCAGGCTTCTACTTGGTTTAAAACAGAATTGCACTGCAGGCTTCTTTTAAAACCAGCTTCAGCTTTCAAGGAAAATGTAGAGAGATGGCTGTGTCTGCACACTTTAAATCTGCCCTCTTCCTCCCACAGCTTGGCATCCATGAGGACTCTGCCAACCGGAAGAAACTTTCCGAGCTGCTGCGCTACCATACATCACAGACTGGTGATGAGATCGCTTCACTGACAGAGTACGTCTCTCGCATGAAGGAGACTCAGAAGAACATTTATTACATCACTGGTAAGTACCTTGGTCCCTGGGCTTCTCTTCCTGGGGTGGAAGCACAAAGCGTCAAACTGCTTCCACAGTGCAGTCATCTGTGGATGACTCTTAAGCTCTTTGCCGATCAAGACCTCTTGTGCTCTTTGTAAGCCCTGGGTCAGTGATGACTATTGCAGTCCACCGGACAACGGATGTGTAACAATTCTCTCTCCCCCCCCCCCCCCCCCCCCCCCCCCCCCCCCCCCCAATGTCTCCCGTGGCAGGTGAAAGCAAGGAGCAGGTGGCCAACTCTGCCTTTGTGGAGCGTGTGCGGAAACGTGGCTTTGAGGTGGTCTACATGACTGAGCCGATAGATGAGTACTGTGTCCAGCAGCTGAAGGCATTTGACGGCAAGAACCTGGTCTCGGTCACCAAGGAGGGGCTGGAGCTCCCAGAGGATGAGGAGGAAAAAAAGAAGATGGAGGAGAACAAAGCCAAGTTTGAGAACCTTTGCAAGCTGATGAAAGAGATCCTTGACAAAAAGGTGGAGAAGGTGAGTGGACAAGGACAGTACTGGTATGATGGCTGCACCCCATCTTGGGATGTAGGTGGTGGGGAGCTGGTGTAACTGCTCTCCATCCTAAAATGAGGGAGGGGGAAAGGTACTCCTAGGGCAGAAATGAGTGTTGCGAGTGATGTAAGGATGGGGAATGGGGTACCCCACCCACTTTGCAGTACAGCCTGTAACTTAGTCACACGGCCAACTCTGGCTTGCATTGTGTACAGACCTGATGAGGAGCAGAGTTCTACAGACATGCCTATAAAAGTGTAAACTTGTGTAGGCAAGATTTTTTTTTTTTTTTGTAATAAAAAATCAAATAAGTAGAAATTAAAATATTCCATAGCGTCTCACAAATCAATCCGGAGACTTGTGGGTTTGTGTCCCTCTATCAGCAGGTGGAGATATAGCAGACCTCGGACCTGTGGACCTGTGCAGCCAGCTGAACCTCAGTATTCTCTCTATCTAGCAGGTGGAGGGACATCTGTGCAGCTGTGATCTGGCTACTGGTGTCCTTTGGGCCTAGTTTAGCAAAGACAGGGGTTGAGTGGCTGTTTGTAGCTTGTGGTGTACACCTGGTGGTGCCAGATCCCTCCCAGTCTCCCCCTACCTTCCCTCCGTCGGCCGGGGCTGTTGGCCTGATCAGGTGTTCTCTTTCTCTCCTGACAAAAAAAAAAAAAAGGTAAGCAGTGGGCGCCATTTTTCCTCTCAGGCGCGACCCGCTCCGCACATGGTGGTAGATAGGCTAGAGGCGCAGCACGCTTCTCTGGCCCAGGCTCCGATGGAGGGAAGCGATGTGGAGGGAGCAGAGGAGTCCTTTTCAGTTCCTTTTTTTCCCCGGATTTTGTTTTACTAATGCACAATGCCTTTCTTTTGAAGCAGTCAGGAGCTTCTCTTCAGGCAGCCCTGTCTCTTCCTCCGCAAACTTCAGTTGTGGCAGCCTCTCTCTTTCCTGCCAAAACGTCCCCAGATGGAGATTTTGGATCCCGAGGAGCTATCTGACACAGATGGCCCGGTTTTGTCTCCGAGCTGTCCCTCAGAATCATTGGCAGATGAGGTCACCCTGCCCTCTGAGGAAGGGGATGATCCGACGGCTGCCCACCTTTTTCGCAGGGAAGAGCTTCCCTCCCTGATTGTTCGGGCTTTTGAGGTTTTGGCCATTTCACCCTCTGAATCGTCAGGGGGAACGGGTCCGGTGCCTTCCATTATGTCTGGCATCAAATGCCCACCTCGTTCCTTTCATGTGCATGAGGCCATGAAAATCCTTATTTCAGCGCAGTGGGATACGCCGGACAGTGGGCTTAAGGTTGCTTAGAGCTATATTGCGTCTTTACATTCTACCTGCTCCTGACTTAGACTTGCTGAAGGTCCCTACAGTGGATTCTGTAATCACAGCAGCCACTAAGAAAACCACTCTCCCTGTGGAGGGGGGCACGGCGCTCAAGGACCCTCAGGATCATAAGTTGGAGACTTTGTCCTTTGAAGTAGCGACCCTTTCCCTGCAGGCCTCAGTTTGTGGCTCCTATGTGGCGCAGGCATGCTTATCGTGGGTACAGAAAGCCTCCTGCAGAAGATCTCGTGGCTGTTTTGTCAGCCTTGGAATCTGGTTTAGCCTTCCTTGCGGATCTTCTTTATAATCTTTTGAGGGCTTCGGCAAAGGAGGTTTCCCTAGCGGTCACCACGCGTCGCTAGCTGTGGTTGCAGCATTGGGCTGCAGACGTGGCCTCTTAAGTCATGTTTAGCAAGGCTTCCTTTTAGGGGAAAGCTTTTGTTTGGGACAGACCTAGAACAGATTGTGGAGGACCTCAGTGACTCTTAAGGGCCAGCATCTCCTGCAGGACAGGTCCAAGTTTCTGCGACCTGTGGGACCTAGATCTAAGTTTTTAGGGATACACGGCGTTACCGTCCAGTTCGCAGGGCCTCTTTTCAGAGAGCAAGTTCTTCTCACAGGCCTCAGCCCTTTCGAGGTGACAGGCGGGCCTTCCTTTCCAGTAACAGAAACCAGCCCGCAGCCAGGTCCGCCCAATGATGGGGCCCTGGTCCATATCCAGCTGGTTATTGGGGGCAGACTGTCCCTATTCTTGGTGGAGTGGACCAGGGTAACATCCAACGAATGGGTCTTGGAGGTTTTCAGAGACTGCTACAAGTTAGAATTGGCTCGTCCGATAAACTCTTTTCTGGAATCTCCTTGCAAGTCTCCCGCCAAGGTACAGGCGGTTCGTCACACCCTCCTCAACTTACGACTGGGTGCTGTCCAGCCTGTATCCCCAGCAGAAAGAGGGTGCGGTCGATACTCCCATTTATTTTGTGGTGCCAAAAAAGGGTGGTTCTTGGCGACCCATCCTAGATCTCAAGGGTATCAAGTCCTTACGGGTTCGGCATGGCCTGCCCACAGGCGTTTTCTTTGCTTTGCAGTGCTTGGTCATCATTTTCAATTCAAAGTGGCAGCCTATCTCAGGAAGGAAGGGATTCAGGTCCATCCTTATCTAGACGACTGGCTGGTATGGGCGTCTTCTTTTGGGGAGAGTCGGTGGGCCACCGACAGAGTGGTCAGGTTGCTTCAATCACTTCGTTGGGTGATCAACTTCCCAAAGTGCAGCCTTACGCCCTCCCAGACACTGGAGTACTTGGGGAGTGTGCTTCAATACCCGAACAGGGTTAGTTTCTCTTCCTTTAGCTCGAGCACAGCGGTTACAGGGTCAGTTGTGAACTCTGTTCCAGACTCCGAACCCGCGGGCTTGGGACTATGTACAAGTTCTGGGTTCCATGGCCTCCAGTTTGGACGTCATAAAGTTGGCCACAGCTCACATGCGCCCCCTGCAGTGGCACCTTCTGAGCCGTTGGTCTCCGCTCTCTGAGGATTACGAGGTTCGGGTGCCATGGTCCCGTCTGCACACTTATCATGCGCTGGTGGTTCATTCAAAAGAATCTGGTATCGAGCATTCCTCTGGCAACCCCGGAGTGGAAGATTGTGACCACGGATGCGTCGCTGTTGGCACCTTCTGAGCCGTTGGTCTCCGCTCTCTGAGGATTACGAGGTTCAGGTGCCATGGTTGGCCCGTCTGCACACTATCATGCACTGGTGGTTCATTCAAAAGAATTTGGTATCTGGCATTCCTCTGGCAACCCCGGAATGGAAGATTGACCATGGATGTGTCACTGTCCGAGTGGGGGGGTTCATTGCCTCCAACAGACAGCCCAGGGCATTTGGACCTCAACGAAGGTGTCTTGGTCCATCAACTGCTTGGAGTTGCGGTTGATTTGTCTGGCCCTTTGGAAGTTTGTCTCTTCTCTGCGGTTGCCCGGTTCGGGTTCTCTCTGACAATGTGATGGAGGTCGTATACGTGAACCGTCGGGGCACCAGGAGTGCACCACTGGTGCGCGAGGCGGCTCTGATCTGCCGTTAGGCGGAGACTCATCTCTCTTTCTTGACGGCGGTTCATATAGCGGGGGTCACAATGTGCAAGCGGACTTTCTCCGTCACCACCAGTTGGAGCCGGGGGAGTGGACACTTTCCCCTCTGGCTTTCGATCAGATAGCGGCCCGTTGGGGGATGCCGGTGATGGATTTAATGGCCACCGCATTCAATGCAAAGGTTCCCCATTTCTACAGCAGGGGATGAGAGCTGGGCTCAAAAGGCATCGATGCTCTTCTACAGCCTTGGCCCAGGGGCCTACTCTATGCCTTTCCCCCGTGGCCAATGGTGGGCAGGTTACTGACTCGCATTGCCAGTCATCCTGGTCGAGTGATCCTGGTGGCACCGGATTGGCCCAGACGTCCCTGGTACGCAGATATGGTCAGGCTCCTATTCGATCATCCTCTCTGGCTCCAGGCGCAGGATGGTCTCTTGCTGCAGGGACCAGTCATAATGGAGGATCCCTCCCCCTTTGGTCTTACAGCCTGGCCCTTGAAAGGGCGAAGTTGAGAAGGAAAGGCTATCCAGACATCGTTATCACTACGATGCTGCAGATTCGGAAAAGATCCACCTCGATAGCTTATGCTAGGGTGTGGCGTTCCTTCGATTTGTGGTGTGCAAGTTCGGGATTGTCAAGGGCTTCGGCTTCAGTATCTGTTATCCTCGCGTTTCTTCAGGAGGCTGTACAAAAATCGCTCTCGTTGAGTTCTCTTAAGGTGCAGGTGGCAGCTCTGGCATGCTTTAGAGGCCGGCTTCAGGGGGTGTCCATCGCCTCCCACCCAGATGTGGGTCGTTTTTTGAGGGGCGTAAATCAGTTGCGTCCTCCACATATGCTGGTTCTGCCATCCTGGAACCTTAATCTAGTTCTCAAAGTGGAGGAGTGGCCTAGTGGTTAGGGTGGTGGACTCTGGTCCTGAGGAACTGAGTTCGATTCCCACTTCAGGCACAGCTCCTTGTGACTCTGGGCAAGTCACTTAACCCTCCATTGCCCCAGGTACAAATAAGTACCTGTATAAGTAAGCCACATTGAGCCTGCCATGAGTGGGAAAGTGCGGGGTACAAATGTAACTAAAAAAAAAAAAAGCGCTTCAGCGTCGTCCTTTCGAACCCTTATCGGGGATTACGGTTAAGGATCTCACCTTGAAGGCGATTTTCCTAGTAGCCATTACTTCGGCTCGGAGAATTTGAGTTGCAGGCTCTTTTTTGCAGAGACCCCTCCTGCGTTTTACGGAGGCGGGGGTTTCGATTAGGACAGTGCCTTCGTTTTTGCCCAAAGTCCCTGCATTTGCTGGCTTTTTGCCGGGAGGATTACCCCAAGCAATTCCGGGCTCTTCGCTGCCTTGACGTGAGACGGGCTCTTAGGTATTTGGAGGTGACCAATGAATTTATTTTTTCAGACCATCTCTTCATCCTTTTTGTAGGCAGTAAGAAGGGGCATATGGCTTCCAAGGCCACCATAGCCTGTTGGGTGCGAGAGGCCATCACTTCGGCCTACGTGGCTTTGGGCAAGCAAGCCCCTGCGCAAATTTGTGCTCACTCTATGCGAGCTCAGGCTTCCTCCTATGCAGAGTCCCATTTGGTTTCTCTGGAAGAAATTTGCAGAGCCGCTACATGGGCTCCGTATGTTCACTCATCATTGGGTAGATGTGGCAGCTTGGCAAGATGTGATGTTTGGCTCATCTGTGATTTCTGCCAGGTTGGGGGTGTCCCACCGTACTTGAGGACTGCTTGGGTACATCCCACAAGTCTCTGGATTGATCTGTGGGACGCTATGGAAGGATAATTCTTACCTGATAATTTTCTTTCCATTAGTCCCAAAAGATCAATCCAGAGGCCCCCCTGGATTTACTGGCTGCAGTTTTGTTTCGGTTGGTTAGTTTTTTTGGGTTTTGTTGTTCTGAATGTGCCTTTGTTTGATTAAATAATAAATTTGGAAGTGGTGGAAGTATGTTGAGTACTTGGTCTGACAATGGCAGAAGAGTTTTCTATTGTTTCCATTCCACTGCTTTGGTATCATTCATACTGAGCTTTACTTGGCTGCACAGGTCCACATATAGCAAACCTCAGAGGTTCTCTCTATCTCCACCTGCTGGTAGAGGGACACAACCCATAAGTCTTCTGGATTGATCTGTTGGGACTAATGGAAAGAAAATTATCAGGTAAGAATTAATTTTTCCATGGTCAACTAGTGGGATGTGGTTTTCGGAGATTATAAATCCTATTTTGTCATCCTTGGCTTCTTTAGAAGCCAAAGCATTGAGGTGGGATGACTTTCAGCCCTATTTTTCTGTTGTGATTGAACTTTTCTTTTCACTATTCTGTTCTGTGCTGTCCATATTTCAACAGCACTTCAGCAGATTACACATTTTATATACCATAATACTGTTTTTGTAGAGTCCAGAGCCTGGGAATAGCATGAGCCGTTTCCCAAAACACAGGGTAAGCAAAAGTGAAAGGAAAATGTACAAGATGGGCAGCATTCAGCCTGTGGCCCCTCTCTTTTGGAGGGGGTGGGGTGGTGTTTGAATTTCCTATAATGTATATAGAAACATCACACACAAAAAGCTTTTGCTGCTGGTGCCCAAAGACAGGGGGGATATGGTTCAGCCTTACATAGGAGAACACTCTTGACGTAAGTGATGTTCGCTTCCCTTGTGCAGCAGCGGCCTCAGTGTGATCGTTTGCATGCTGCCCACTTAACACAGAAAAGGTCTCGTCTGCCTAGTCCTCAAGTGTGTGAAATGTTCTGTATCTGAGGTTCTCACCACCTAACCTCTCCCCAGGTGACTGTGTCCAACCGTTTGGTATCCTCACCTTGCT
The DNA here is from genome assembly GCF_901765095.1 of Microcaecilia unicolor. NCBI lineage: Eukaryota > Metazoa > Chordata > Amphibia > Gymnophiona > Siphonopidae > Microcaecilia > Microcaecilia unicolor. Next base: position 8,717,424 of record NC_044033.1, read on the forward strand.
GCATTGTCACCAGCACCTATGGCTGGACAGCCAACATGGAAAGGATCATGAAGGCTCAGGCCCTGCGTGACAACTCCACAATGGGCTACATGATGGCTAAGAAGCACCTGGAGATCAACCCCGACCACCCCATCATGGAGACCCTGCAGCAGAAGGCAGAGGTAGACAAGAACGATAAGGCAGTGAAGGACCTGGTGGTGTTACTCTTTGAGACCGCGCTGCTTTCCTCTGGCTTCTCACTGGATGACCCCCAGACCCATTCCAACCGTATCTACAGGATGATCAAGCTGGGTCTAGGTAAGCATAAGAGCGCCCTCTTCAGGGGCTATGGGAAAACAGTAGTTTCATTTCTGTAAAGGATGTAGGCAGGGGACAACTGAAGCCAACACTAGGAGTGACATAACTAAAGCTTTATAGAAACACTCTTTGAAAATTGAGTATTTTTTTTTCTACTCTTAAGTTAAGCCTTTTACATACACTCTTTAGTGCCAGTTGTCAACCTAAATAGGGCTGTATTTAGGCAAAAATTCACTTTAGGACTCTTGTAGACGTTTCTACAGTTTTTTAATAGCCAGATTTTTCTAAAGACATGGCAGCATCCCTGTGAATGCATCTGAGGACAAGATGTATATGTTAGGAATTTGAATAGCTTTCAAGTGGTGCTGCCTCTGTGTGGATCCAGGCATTGATCATTGCCTGAAGACCAGCTTCACCCTCCCCACCTTCATCTGTTCTCACGGTAGTTGATAAGGGAAGGGGGAAGTACAGAAGAATATGGAGATTTGTCTCAGCTGTTCAGAGCCTGATTTACTAGGCTGATTTTCCTATTCAGACTAAGGGGAGGGTGTGGGGAGCTTGGCTTATTAAATTAAATCAGTCCCTTAATGTGAGACACAGGCAGAAAGTGTAACTTTGAGCCCCTCACCCAATCCAGTTGCCTCTCTCAATCCCCAACCCAGTCAAGCGTCTCCATCAGTCACCATCCTCTACTCATCTTCTAGCCCTGTTCATTCACCCCTCCCTACTAGAACAGGGTCTTTTGCAGAAACCCCTATTCTGCTCTCAAGAGGAGCTCTGAACTCTGTAGCTCCAACTCGCAGTGCAATTGGAACAGTAGAATTAAAAAGACGGGTAGTTTGAGATGAGCAGGGGTGTCCCTTGATGCTGCGTGGTGGGACTTTGTGCCTTTTTGGTTTTATCTCAGACGCAAAACCCCAGCTTTTAAACCAAACAGCTGTGGTTATTCATTCCATTTCAACAGCACTAACACAGCACTAACATTAATACTTCAGTTAAGCCAGTAGTTTCCAAAACTGGTCCTAGAAGCACCCCAGCCAGCCAGATTTCAGGCTATCCACAATGACTATTCATGACAAATTTGCATTCACTTACCTCCACTGTTTGCAAATCTCCTCCCTCATGAATATTCATTATAGATATTCTGAAACCCTGATTGGCTGGGATGCCTCCAGGATCAGGTTTGGAAACCACTGAGTTAAGCTGTTTGGGTTGCTTAAAGTTCAAGGAGAAGGTTAAAGGTTTAAGGGTTAACTATGTAGATGGCCATATTCTCTCTAATGGCCTGGCTTTAGAAAACCCTGGAAATTTTCATCCACCCCCTGGAATTTGCAGTAACTGGTATTGCTGCCCTTCCCCCCACTCCCAATGACTGCATCCTTTTTACCTTTTTCTCACTGTTCTGACCTTGAGCATTCACAAGTGCTCAAGGCCCTGCCGTAACCCCGAGCAGAAGTGAAGAGGGATGTGGAAAACTGAGGAGAGCAGGGTGGTGGAGGAGAGAAATGCAGCCTCCATTAATAGCTCCCTCTAGACTTCAGGAAGCCCACTGTTTCTAAGAACCTGGGTGAAGTATATAAGCAGTGGCAGATGCTGTGGACACTTGGTGGAAAAATTAAGGACTAAGAAGCAGGAACACGGCTTTATGGGGGAGCATAAGTCTGCTGTGATGCCACTGCTTGAAGTGTGCTCTACTCTGGAGTAGTCAGGCTAGCAGTTGGTTTGGGGAGGGCTTTTCCTAGTCTTGCCCCTGGGGTCAGAAATGCTCCCGCTAGGCTAGCCTGTATTTCGGATAGGACTGAGCCTTTCTTTTTCTACAGGCATAGATGAAGAGGAAGTAACACCAGAAGAGAGCAGCACCACCGCTGTTTCGGATGAAATCCCACCGCTGGAGGGAGATGAGGATACATCCCGCATGGAGGAGGTGGATTAACGTGCTGTGCTGCTGTCCTCCTCCCCCACCACAGACACAGGAAGCTGGTTCTTACACCGTGGGCTGTCTTGCCTCTTATGTCTGCTGTGATTTTTGGCTGGGGGTGGGATAAAAGCATGTATAGCTGTTCTTGTCCTCTTGAGACTTTACTTCCATGCGGCTGCTATTCCCTCTCAACATTGACAGGCTGGGCCAGCAATGCTCACAATGTAATTTAATGCCAGTAAGATTATACCTTTGGGGACCCCCTTTTCTTGCTGGATAAGTTGTCTCGGCATCTGATTTATCCTGCACCGGAATGTCTGTCCTTCCTGTGAAGGGCACCTGTGTCGGTTTTTGTGTTCTAAAAAATTAATGTATTCAGAATAAAGAGTGCTGTTTTTACACTGACTTAAAGATTAGCCCATTCTTGTCCGTGCTAGTCCTGCTTCAACTACAAGTGTAAAAGTAGGCAGGGAAAACGTTCTTCCTGTCTTGGCATCCACTGCTGTTAGCCAGTGCAGTTTGTTCCTGCCCTCTAGCAATCCCAACTCAGTACACAGAACTGTGCCCTTTTATCCTACAGCTTTTCAAATTAATGAAGACTTTACAATGAAATATCGTTCACATGGTGACTTCCAGATCTACTCCCTTCAGGGTTTCCTTTGAGCCACCAGCGTGGGCTGTATCTGGCCTCGATGAACCCCAAGACTGCCAGCCACAGAGAGGAGAGACCTCGAAAGAAGTCTCGTGTGGGCCCTGACCCCAGGCGCCCAGATCCAAAGCTGCAGCCATCAAACACAGGAATTGCAAATAGTCCCAGAGCCTGAGATTCTGGACCTGTAACTGAAGCTTGCCGATTCTTCTCGCACTTACCCGCTCGGTTCTAAGGATGGGGATGTCCAAATATTATAGGAATTGGTTGTTGGTGAAATTTGATCTTAGCCCTGCTGAATTCACAGTTCTCATCCATAAATTTCACCTGGATCAACTAATCATTCTGATGGAATTAGCCGGGATACTTTACTTGCAGAGCACAGCCAGCAACCATCTTAGAAAAGACTGAAAGGCAGAGCCTGAAACTGAAAATGGCTTCCCAGCACTTGGAATTATTTTGATGGGATACATGGAGGTAGACCTTGGATAGTAATGGTAGCAGCAGTAAGTGAAGAAAATTGATGAAATTAGAGTTCCAAAGATTATTGATGCAGAATGGAAACCTGCAAAGCTCTTCTGATGTGCTTCAGGTCTGAAATGAGCCATATGCACTTGCTCTTGGCCATTACACAAAACTGACGGAGCAGGAACCCAGCCACATTCTGTGGCCAGGGCTGGGCCACTGCTCCACCTGCTGCAGCCATATCAAACTTCCTTAGCGTCCCTCCAGACCGGACCAGGATTGAACTGATGGGTTGTGCTCGCCTTCCAGCAGGTGGAGACTGAGAAAATACTGACTGGTGGGTTATGCATTCCTTCCAGCAGGTGCAGACTGAGAACTCTACAGAGCCAATAAGAGCCCTGGCCAACTAGCCCTAGATTCAGTATTCTCAGTCTCCAGCAGGTGGAAGGAGGTGAGCCCTTCAGTCTCTTCTGGGATTTTTCCCTTTCTAAATTTTAGTTTCTATACTAGCTAACGGACTGTACACAAGTACAGTGGAGGAGTGGCCTAGTGGTTAGGGTGGTGGACTTTGGTCCTGGGGATCTGAGGAACCAAGTTCGATTCCCAGCACAGGCAGCTCCTTGTGACTCTGGGCAAGTCACTTAACCCTCCATTGCCTGCCGCACTGAGCCTGCCATGAGTGGAAAAGCGCGGGGTACAAATGTACCAAAAATAAAAATAAATAAAATACTGACATACTGGAACAGACTGAAGGTCGGTCAAGCCCAGTGGCCAATCCAGGCAATCCAGTAGTCCATACTGCTGGCATCACTTGTCTTGGCTATTCCTTCTTTCTCCCCAAAAGGACCAAGACTCATCAGGGCTGTGCCTTCGTTAGGACATAGGGGATCTCCCTGCATGGCATCTCCTGAAATCCTTATCCCTTTAAATGGGAGCAGTTTTGGGAGCTGCTTGTCCATGACCGCATAAGAGATTTAGGTTCACCCTTGACCAGTTTGTCCAAATCCTCCCTAGGGAGCTTGCTTAACTGGATCTTGGTCACAGCCACAATTCTCACCAGTTTTGAGACTAGACAAAGCAACTGCCTATTTCCAGTTTTTGCTGCGTCTCTCATTCCTGCCCAATGAGACTGGGAGCTGCTGAGTCCAGTGAAGTTAAGCTTTGGCAACATTTAGCTTTCACATGGGGCCAAAACCTGTTTTCAAGATCATGTCACGTGGATCCTTAACAGCTGTACCCCCCCCCCCCCCCCCCAATTCTGAAATAGTAGTCTTGCATGTCATGTTACCAAGGCATCCAGCTTGGGCAGCCAAAGCTGCTCCTGCTCTATCCATTTCTGAGGGTCTATTAAGAGCAGGTAAGTAAGTATTGCTAGCAAACTTGATGACTTAAAGCTTGGATAGAAAAGATCTGCTTTTATTTTTGGTAAAGCCAAAAAAATACAGCTTTGTCCTGTGTGGCTTTTTTCCTCTCCACCCCCACCCCTTCAGCTGCCCTCAACAAAGCACATCATTTATAGGCCCTTAACCAGAGGACAGGAGCCAAAATTGTCACATAGGATATATTTGGCAGTAAGTGATTTAACAGACTTGCACTTCATTTGAGAAGTAAGCACAAAGTATATACTAAATAAGGGCCTTTATATTGGGTATCCCTATTCCCTTAGCCTAATTGTGTCTGTGACCCACGATTGTGGCCAAATAAAATTGTGTGACCCTGCAGATGCAGAATGCACTTATGGAGATCCAAGCTGTGACCCCATTTGGGAAGCTCTTGCCTAGTGCTTACAGCAGCAGGCTGTGACCCAGAGACCAGGGTTCAAATCCCACTGCCACTCCTTGTGGTCTTAGATAAGTCACTTACCTCTCCATTAGGTACAATCCTAGATTGTGAGCCCTCGGCGGACAGGGAGGTGCCTCCTGTATGAGTGTTTAACTGACTTGTACCTGAGCTGAATATTAAAACTACTCCCCATTTACTAGGCAGCAAGATTGGGGAGGGGTGCCTAACCTCTCTTCCACAGAGTGCCACATGGCTTCAATTTGATGAGACGTGTGCACCCAATGCAAAGAGCTCCTGACAAGAGAATGAGTGAAGTCCAGAGGCAAGTCCTATCTCCACTCTAGCAGCCTTTTGCTGCCTTGGAGCAGGAGAGCATCACCTCAAAGTAGCAGGAGATCTGGTTGCGTAATTCTAGATAGGATTTGACAGTCTTGATACATGAGGTTATAAATGGGGGAAAATACTGGAGGAAGGATTTGGAAGCTTTTAGGTAGAAGTTAGAACAGTGTTACTCTGGATTTTCATGCACCCAAGAGGCAAGCAGAGCTTGGAAGTCTCAATGCATGGATGAGGGATTTAGATGTATTAGGAACAAAGCAGCATCCAGACAGACCTAGAGAAGACTGATGGGTTATGAACGCCTGCTAGCAGGTGGAGACTGAATTGCTGATTTTTGAGTGAGCCTATAACTACAATCTCTCAGGCTCCTGCAGGTGGTGGACATGATGTGCCTTTGCCATTGGGGATGGGGGACACAGACTAGACTTTTCTATTTGTTAGGTAGATTTATAATCTTTTTAAAAAATACTGTTAATAGGTTCTTAATGTTAATTGGTTTGGTTGTCTTTTTAATTTTCCTTCATCTGTTCTCCGTTCAAAGTTCTGGTTAGCTGACAGGCTGAGGCTGTGGGGGCTCTGTTGCCCCAGGGGTGCTACCTTGAGAGGACTGTAACCTTTTTGGACTGGCAGTTGTAGGGTTTTCGCTGTACCTCAGTCCCTTCATGCAGGGGGGGGGGGGGGGGGGGCGCCTTGAGCACTAGGACATTCGCAGCAAAAATAAAAAGCTCCAAAAAACAGCTCAAGTTGTCCAGCCATTTGGTGCTGTGTGTTTGGAGGTGGTCGCTCTCAAACCACCCTGTACTGTATGTGGGGGGTGGTGTGTGTGTGGGGGGGTTGCATCTTTGCACTGGGGTAGCTGGGAGCCACGAGAAGTGACAGGTCCCAGAGATGCTCTCTACATGTCAGCATCAGGGCCTCAGCATTGCAGGGGTTTGTTTGTTTTTTTAACAAGGGTTGTTTTGTTTTGTAGGGCTCAAGTGCATCAGGTAGCTTGAAAGAAGTCTGCCTTTCTTAATGCTGGTGGTCCTCATTTTTGTTTTCCCTCGGTAGGAACCACTGCCATTTTGGACCATCCTGCATTGACAGCTGAACAGCCCCTGTGGTTGGATCTGGTGGTGGTTCTCTCAGGCTCAGGAGACACGCAGGGAAGCTTTACCAGGGTGGGGGTTTCCCTCAGAATTTTATCCATGTAACTGGGCACTTCTAGGGGAGGGGGTTCTCCCTTCCCAAGTGGCAGAAGGTTTCTTGGGACAAAGAGGAGGATTTTTCTGGATTTAGAGTCCCTGCAGGAGGAAGATGATCAGAGCGGATTTAGAGGAGCAGGAGCTAGAGGGACACCCTTGGTCAGTTTTTGTCCCCGGGTGAGGATGCATCTGCTCATCTTTTTTTCATAAAGAGGAACTGCATTAACTGATTTCCTTAGTGCCTTCCACTGTGAATTTCAGGAGGAGCTTGGTACCCCTGAGATGCAGAAGGTTGACCATCCAAGCCAGTAGGCCCTTCCCCCATGCATCAGGATATTAAAGAACATGGTTCGGTCTCAGTGGGACACCAGGCATTTGGCAGACTGACAAAGTATGGGGTTTTTTTTTTTTTTTTGCATTTACAACTTGCATAGCAGGTGACAGACAATTAAGAATATTTTAATTTATCTGCTTTTTACTTAAAAGCACCTGGCAGCTTTTTGCCTTTATTACAACCTATTTTCTACTACTACTACTTAACATTTCTAAAGCGCTACTAGGGTTACGCAGCGCTGTACAATTTAACATGGAAGGACAGTCCCTGCTCAAGGAGCTTACAATCTAAAAGACAGGTGTACAATCTAAAGACAAGTGTGGAGTCCGTCTGATAGGGAATACTATATTTCACGAAAGGTTAGGTGCCGAAAACAGCATTGAAGAGGTGAGTTTTAAGCAGAGATTTGAAAATGGGAAGGGAGGGGGCTTGGCGTAGGGGTTGAGGAAGATTGTTCCAGGCAAAAGGGTGAGGCAAGGCAGAATGAGCGGAGCCTGGAGTTGGCAGTGGTGGAGAAGGGAACTGAAAGGAGGGATTTGTCCTGTGAGCGGAGGTTATGGGCAGGAACATAGGGGGAGATGAGGGTAGAGAGGTAGTGAGGAGCCGCAGACTGGGTGCATTTGTAGGTAAGGAGGAGAATCTTGAATTGTATGCGGTATCTGATCGGAAGCCAAGCAGGGTATAACCAGGCATACAGAGGTCACTTCAGCAGTTAACAGAATCACTTTGGCTTTCCTTTCTCAGAGCCCAGAAAAGCCTGGACGGCCTCCTTTGTGGGTGTAAGCTGCTCTGCGGTGGACTTCATTTCCTTGGTACTGCAGTAACTGGTTTGCTCTCTTTCCTCTCATTTAAAACTAGCCCCAAAATGAAAGTTAACTAACCCACAGGAAGCACCAACCCAAAGAGCCCAGAGCCCTGTCTGTGTGTTTCAAGTTCTGCCATTAAACAAGTTTATGAAAGGGTTATACCCCCACCATCAAGTAATATCCAAGTGGCTTACAATAGAAAGGATAGAAAATGCAATAACTGTGAGGGAGGGGGGAGAAAACTACAATGCTAATAGGAAAGCTGGGATTGGGGGGGGGGGGGGGGGGGGGGGGAGGAAAAGAAAAGGGAGGGGGGAAATTGTGATGTCCAGGATGCTGCCGATCCTACCGAATGCGGAAAGGTGGGAGATGATTCTAACTCTATGCATCTGTGAATAAAAAGGTTTTTAGATCGATCTTAAATTTAGAAAGGGACCTGGAACAGAGACGATCTAATTTCTCAAAATGATGGAACTACAAGTTGGTTCTGATGGACAGATCTGAGTGACCAAGGTAAGACAGGGTGGTTCACCAGAGAGAAGGATTTTACACACGAGTAACAGCCAAAACACGCAACAAGCTGAAAGAGTATTGATGGGTCCCAATGGTATGCTAGTGTTACTTTTGCTGGATCCTTTGTACTGGTGTATGACTTCCTCAACCCCAGTCCATCGAATGCTGTGCCTTGCTCACCCATCGCCAAGGTAAGATCCCTTGTTTTAATATCTATATCCTGTTGCCCTTCTCAGTCGTCTCCCTTTGTATCCCTAACACTTTCTTTTTCAATTGGTCCTATTAACCTATTAGTGCCCATTGGGTTAATGTTGCAACTCTTTGATGCAAAATACACCTTTGAGACAGACATTCAGATGCTTTTGCTCTTCTCTGCATTATTGAAACAGGAACAGTCACTCTGTCAAGCATATCTACATCACACATGGCTGCCTGGCTCTCTCATTCGTTCTAATCATATGCAATAAAAAGAGATATCTAGCTATTACCCACCCCTTGTCCTTTCGGCTGCAGGTCCTCTACTGCTTCTTCTGATGAATGAGAAAATCCTGTACCTGAAGAAAGACGTGGAGGGGCATAATCGAAAGAGGTGCCCAAGTTTTTGAGGATGTCCCCGCGAAGGGGCGGGGAAACCTATATTATCAAAACAAGATGGGCATCCATCTTTCATTTTGATAATATGGTTGGGGATGCCCAAATCTTGACATTTAGGTCGTCCCTAGACTTGGTCGTTTCTGATTTTTGGCGATAATGCAAACTAAGGATGCCCACCTCAGAAATGACCAAATGCAAGCCCTTTGGTTGTGGGAGGAGCCAGCATTTGTAGTGCACTGGTCCCCCTGACATGCCAGGACACCAACTGGGCACCATAGGGGGCACTGCAGTGGACTTAATAAATTGCTCCCAGGTGCATAGCTCCCTTACCTTGTGTGCTGAGGCCCCCCCCCCCCCAAAAAAAAAAAAAAACCCACTACCCACAACTGTACACCACTACCATAGCCCTTGTGGGTGAAGGGGGACACCTAGATGTGGGTACAGTGGGTTTTGAAGGGCTCACATTTACCACCACAAGTGTAACAAGTGGGGGGGGGGGTGGGTCTGGGTCCGCCTGCCAGAAGTACACTGCACCCACTAAAACTGCTCCAGGGACCTGCATACTGCTGTCATGGAGCTGGGTATGATATTTGAGGCTGGCAAAAAAAATGTTTAAAAAAAATTTTTTTGAGGGTGGGAGGGGGTTAGTGACCACTGGGGGAGTAAGGGGAGGTCATTTATTTTTGTCACAGAAACAGAAGCCTGCGCAGCCTTCTACATGGAATGTTGCTAGTGGAATAGCAACATTCCATGTAGAATCTCCAATAGTATCTATTTTATTTTTGTTACATTTGTACCCTGCGCTTTCCCACTCATGGCAGGCTCAATGCGGCTTACATGGGGCAATGGAGGGTTAAGTGACTTGCCCAGAGTCACAAGGAGCTGCCTGTGCCTGAAGTGGGAATCAAACTCAGTTCCTCAGGACCAAAGTCCACCACCCTAACCACTAGGCCACTCCTCCACTGTTGCTACTATTTGAGATTCTACATGGAATGTTGCTATTCCACTAGAAGTCGGCCCTTGCAGATCACCAATGTGGCCGCGCAGGCTTCTGCTTCTGTGAGTCTGACGTCCTGCACGTACGTGCAGGACGTCAGACTCACAGAAACAGAAGCCTGCGCAGCCTTCTACATGGAATGTTGCTAGTGGAATAGCAACATTACATGTAGAACCTCCAATAGTAGCAACATTCCATGTAGAATCTCCAATAGTATCTATTTTATTTTTGTTACATTTGTACCCTGCGCTTTCCCACTCATGGCAGGCTCAATGCGGCTTACATGGGGCAACGGAGGGTTAAGTGACTTGCCCAGAGTCACAAGGAGCCGCCTGTGCCTGAAGTGGGAATTGAACTCAGTTCCCCAGGACCAAAGTCCACCACCCTAACCACTAGGCCACTCCTCCACTCCCTGATTCCCTCCGGTGGTCATCTGGTCAGTTTGGGCACCTTTTTGTGGCTTGGTCGTAAGAAAAAAAAAAGGAGCACACCCAAGTCCTGCCTTCGCTACGCCTCTGACACCCCCCCCCCCCCCCCTGGAACTTTGGTGGTCCCCGCGACGGAAAGCATTTGGGGACACCCAAAATCGGCTTTCCATTATACCGATTTGGGCGACCCTGTGAAGACACCCATCTTGCGATTTGTGTCGAAAGATGGGCGTCCTCTTTCGAAAATAAGCCTGATACTGTCTTCTTTCTGCTATTTACCAACCTTCACCTGTTCACTTATCTTCTATATAAGACCTAATCTCCCACTATCGTATTAAGAATCCTGTATTTCTTCTATTTGGTGATTTCAATATTTATAGAATGGATTCCTGTGATACAGTTGTTCAAGATTTTCTCTCTTTTCTGGATGTTATTGATCTAACCTGCACTGCTGGCCAGACACTTGACCATTACCCTACTCTCCCCTCTGATTAGGTAAATATGGCTGCCGTACCACGGTCTACTTTCTTTACACTGAGCACCTCCAGCTTCTCCTCCTATTCCTTCTTCATATCCAATCTAGATTCCTCTGTTCCTCCCTCCCTGGACAGTGGTTCCTCTTAAACGTAGTTTCCCACATTCCAGATCTTCCCAACCATGGTACTGTTTAGGACTCTAGCTTTCATCAACGGAATCATAGAGGCAGCCATCTACATGTACCCAAGTCACAGACAAAGCAGGACCGACAACTTTGCATTACCTATTGTCAGCCATCTCCAACGAAAGCAGGGTTCTCAACCCAGTTCTTGGACACACCTAGCCAGTCTGCTTACCCACAATGAATATGCATGTGGTAGGGCATGCAAATCTGTCTCATGCATATTCATTATTGGTATCCTGAAGCCCTGATCAGCAAGGTGTCCACAAAATCATTCACGGAGAAGCACCAGCCTACATGTCAGACCTGATAGACCTACCACCCAGGAATGCCAAAGGATCATCCCGCACATTCCTCAGTCTGCAGTTCCCTAACTGCAAAGGTCTAAAATACAAACTAATGCACGCATCAACCTTTACCTACTTGAGCACACAATTATGGAACGCACTGCCGCGTAACTTAAAAATGATTTATGAACTAACGAACTTCCGCAAACTGCTGAAGACCCATCTCTTTAACAAGGCATACCACAAAGATCAACCAATGTGGACATACACAACTCCTCCACATATATTCAGAACTGTCTTATAATATCTGCTTGTTATACTACTATCATGTTTCTTCATTATCATGTTGCCCAATGATCCTTTTGTAACACTACATTTCTATTTTATAATATACTAGACTTTGAGCCCGTAAAAACGGGCTATTATAGGAAGGGGGGGTTGAAAGGCCCGCCCCCACCGCCGAGTTCGCCGCTGCCCCTCCCCCTCCGAGTTCGCGCTCCCCCCACCGAGCCGTCACCACCCACCTTCCACCCGGCCGGGCCCTCGCTCCGCTATTGAAACAGCGAGGGTCCGGGAATGCAGCACTGAGCTCTGCTGAGCTGCCGACGTCAGCCTTCGTTCTTCTTCTCTGCCTGTCCCGCCCTCGTGTGATGTAACGTCGTCGAGGGCGGGACAGAGGCAGAGAAGAAGAAGGAAGGGCGATGTCGGCAGCTCAGCAGAGCTCAGTGCTGTGTTCCCGGACCCTCGCTGTTTCAATAGTGGAGCGAGGGCCCGACCGGGTAGAAGGTGGGTGGCGGCGGCGACTCGGGTGGGGGGAGCGTTAGACGGCGGTGTCCCTCCATCAGCAATGCGCAGTACAGACCCTCTGTGTTCCGCCCCCCGTCATCACGTATTGACGGGGCGGGGCAGAGAAGGTCTCTACTGCGCATTTGCGAGTGAGTACGGTCACTCGCCGTTTATATGTTTGATTTCCAATATTCATGATGTATTGTAAGCCACATTGAGCCTGCAAAGAGGTGGGAAAATGTGGGATACAAATGCAATAAATAAGGATTAGCGTGAGAACCCTCGCTCCAGAGTGAAAACTCTGAATACCTTCCAAGTTCAAACTGTTAAAAATGGCTCTTATCAGCCTTAGGGTAGAAGCAGAACCTGACCTTGATTTTTGTCATTAATACCACTAAACTCCGATTCTCCTGATTACAGCCTTGTTGGTTTTAGCCATTTTTATTATCTACGAAATTTCCAAAGTTGCTTTTGTCATACTTAGATTGTAAGCTCTACAGAGCAGAGACTGTTTCTTGTGTGTATTTGTACAGTACCACTACAATTTCCAAGTTTCTTAATTGCTTTCTACCCTGTCCATCAGACAATCCCATATGAGCAGCTTGTAGACTAAAAAATATTGGGGTGAAAAAGAACAAACGAAAACAAAAAGAAGGGAATGAGGGGGGAGACCTACATAATTCTCAAAAGGGTAACGGGTGGGGGAGCTATACAGAGTTTGCACCCAGTGTCTCCAAGCACAGATAAGAATTAAGATTATTAAAGAAACATCTTGAAAGAGGAATTGCTTTAAGGTCAGACTTAAAGCACTAGGAGTTACGTTGGGGGCAGCGTATTCCAGAGCGCTGAACCTTACATAAGTAATGGCACACTGGGAAAAGACCAAGGGTCCTTCGAGCCCAGCATCCTGTCCACGACAGCGGCCAATCCAGGCCAAGGGCACCTGGCAAGCTTCCAAAACGTACAAACACTCCATACATGTTATTCCTGGAATTGTGGATTTTTCCCAAATCCATTTAGTAGCGGTTTATGGACTTGTCCTTTAGGAAACTGTCTAACCCTTTTTTAAACTCTGCCAAGCTAACCGCCTTCACGTTCTCCAGCAACGAATTCCAGAGTTTAATTAACGAACTGAGAAGACTAAATGTCAGGTATTGTCATGAACAATTTCTCTAAAAGAAGTAGCTACAGACATGACAAAAGGATTGCTGTGACCCTGCAAAAGAGAAAGGGCTCTGGCAATCTTGTTACCTTAGTTTTAGACTAACTCAGAACATCTGCAGAACATCAAACTCATTTGTTAACCTTTATCTCACTCATTCTTCATGATCTAACGTGGTGACTGCTGTTTCCAACCATAAAACTAGGCTACACGGTCGCCGGCACCGAGTTGGACAGGCAGTATTTCAAAAGAAGGCACGGCAGTACTTAATCCCCTGAGGAAGCCGAATGGTGAAACGGGTCCCCGTTGGGATGATGTTTCTACTTCCCCGCACTGCCATATAAAGCTAAGTTCAACTTTTAGTTTTATGAAATTGTCACATCATTTTCACAGTTGAAGATCTCTTTGCACCCAATAAAGAATTGTTCTTTGGTGTGGTTGGGGTTTTTTATGACCAATGATAGAAGCTGCCACTGTGATTTGCATGCTGGAATCTGACATTATAACAGCATAGAGGTTGTCACAGGCATCAGAGGTCTTTCCCCCCCACCATTCCTTTATAATGCCGATTTACAGAGAATTTATTTCTCACTCTTAACTTTTGAATTGGGTTTCAACCGTAAACCATGGCATTCTTTGCTCTGACCACCAGATGGGGCTGTAATTTCAACCATGAATTGGCAAGGTTCACAGTACATGTAGAATCCTATGCCACGTCAGCGAGGGTGCAGGCCCTGGCACTCCCTAAGGTCAATCACCTCATCTAGTTGAAGAAGCACCCTTTCATTTCTTTTTTCCATTTAACATTGATCTTACAGGAACCTGCTAGAGTACAGAGTTGGCTTCAAAGATTTTTGGCTTGTTCTAGGCTTCCCCGTGAAAGATCATTTTTGGTCAAGTGGAAATTCAGTTGTACCAAGGATATGACCAAAGTGCAAATTCACATCTAGTGTGATGGGTTCAGCAATTCACCTCATTATATGCGATGCATTGTCATTCTGCTTTAGCTCAATACCTTTTGGACTACACATCTCTCTACACACAATGGGACAAAAACTTGGCTGGGTTAATTTACTGTCCGAAACCAGAAAAGGAGTTGGCACAGCCCATAGTACAACCTTTCACTGCTGTGGTACTTTTGAGCAAAGGTGCAGTTATTAACAGGGCAGGAAACGATACTTGTTTTGGGAGATTACCCAATGTTTCTCTATAGGAAAGATATTCAAAATCACTGCACATAAATTTCCATATTTTATTGCCTTCCACACCTTATGTCTCTCTCCTCAGACACAAACATTATAGTACCAACAATTTTAAACTGTTATTTTTTCTCATCTTTTTTTTTTTAAATCACTTATGAGGTAACTTCAGGCCTTTTCCATGGCTAAAAAAGTGTTTTATGCAGAGAAATAGTCCAGACTATATGCACACAAATCTATCTGAACTCAGCAGAAGCGGTGCCTGGACTATGAGTTAAAACTGAGCCCACTAGGGACATGGAAAATACCTTGTACTTGGATGTGATTTGTAAACCACTTTGGTTGTACCACAGTGTTCTATTGTGGATTAAAAACTGGTTAAAAGATAGAAAACAGAGAGTGGGGTTAAATGGTCAGTATTCTCAGTGGAGAAGTGTAGTTAGTGGGGTTCCCCAGGGGTCTGTGCTTGGACTGCTGCTTTTTAACATATTTATAAATGACCTAGAGATGGGAGTAACTAGTGAGGTAATTAAATTTGCTGATGACACAAAGTTATTCAAAGTCGTTAAATCTACTACTACTACTTAACATTTCTAGAGCGCTACTAGGGTTACGCAGCGCTGTACAAATTAACGACTAAGGACGGTCCCTGCTCAGAAGAGCTTACAATCTAAAGGACGAAATGTCAAGTTGGGGTAATTGAGATTTCCTGAGAAGAGGTGTAGTGATTAAGTGCCGAAGGCGACATTGAAGAGGTGGGCTTTGAGCAATGATTTGAAGATGGGTAGGGAGGGGGCCCAGCGTATGGGCTCAGGGAGTTTGTTCCAAGCATGGGGTGAGGTGAGGCAGAAAGGGCGAAGCCTAGAGTTGGCGGTGGTGGAGAAGGGTACTGAAAGGAGGGATTTGTCTTGAGAGTGGAGGTTACGGGTAGGGACCTAAGGGGAGATGAGGGTAGAGAGGTAAGGAGGGGCTGCAGATCGAGTGCATTTGTAGGTGAGTAGGAGAAGCTTGAACTGTATTCGGTATCTGATCGGAAGCCAGTGAAGTGACTTGAGGAGAGTATATTGTGATATGAGTATATTGGTTAAGGCGGAAGATAAGACGTGCGGCAGAGTTCTGAATGGACTGAAGGGGGGATAGATGGCTAAGTGGGAGGCCGGTGAGGAGTAGGTTGCAGTAGTCAAGGCGAGAGGTAATGAGAGAGTGGATGAGAGTTCGAGTGGTGTGCTCAGAGAGGAAGGGGCGAATTTTGCTAATGTTATAGAGGAAGAAGCGACAGGTCTTGGCTATCTGCTGGATATGCGCAGAGAAGGAGAGGGAGGAGTCAAAGATGACACCGAGGTTGCGGGCAGATGAGACGGGGACGATGAGGGTGTTATCAACTGAGATAGAGAGTGAAGGGAGAGGAGAAGTGGGTTTGGGTGGGAAAACAATAAGTTCAGTCTTGGCCATGTTCAGTTTCAGGTGGCAGTTGGACATCCAGGCAGCAATGTCAGATAAGCAGGCCGATACCTTGGCCTGGGTTTCCGCAGTGATTTCTGGTGTGGAGAGATAAAGCTGGGTGTCGTCAGCATAAAGATGATAGTGGAAACCATGAGAAGAGATCAGGGAGCCTAAGGAAGAGGTGTAGATTGAAAAAAAGAAGGGGCCCAAGGACAGATCCCTGAGGAACTCCAACAGAGAGCGGGATAGGGGAGGAGGACGAACCATGAGAGTGTACTCTGAAGGTACGATGGGAGAGATAAGAGGAGAACCAGGAGAGGACAGAGCCCTGGAACCCAAAGGAGGACAGTGTGTCAAGAAGTAGGTTGTGATTGAGTGTCAAAAGCGGCGGATAGGTCAAGGAGGATGAGGATGGAGTAGTGACCTTTGGATTTGGCGAGGAACAGGTCATTGCAGACCTTAGATAGTGCCATTTCTGTCGAGTGTAGGGGGCGAAAGCCGGATTGAAGTGGATCGAGGATGGCATGAGTGGAGAGAAAATCAATGCAGCGGCTGTGAATGGCGCGTTCAAGTATCTTGGAGAGGAAGGGTAGGAGGGAAATGGGGCGGTAGTTGGAGGGACAGGTAGGGTCAACTGATGGTTTTTTGAGGAGTGGTGTGACCACAGCATGCTTGAAGGTGTCCGGGACAGTTACAGTGGAGAGAGAGAGGTTGAGGATATGACAGATGGTGGGGGTGATAGTAGGAGTGATGGTGTTAAGTAAGTTGGTGGGGATGGGGTCTGAGGAACAGGTGGTGGATTTCGAGGAGGAGAGGAGATGGGCGGTTTCCTCTTCGGTGATAGCAGGAAAAGAGGAGAAGGAGGCCTGGGTAGGTTGGTTGAGAGAGTGGGTTATAGGATGAAGAAGAAGAGAAGGTTTGGTAGTGAATTCGAGGTTGATCTTCTGGACCTTGTCACGGAAGTAGTCGGCCAGAGATTGAGGAGAGAGTGAGGGGGATTGTGAAAAATTACAAGAGGACCTTATGAGATTGGGAGACTGGACGTCTAAATGGCAGATGACGTTTAATGTGAGCAAGTGTAAAGTGATGCATGTGGGAAAGAGGAACCCGAATTATAGCTCTGTCATGCAAGGTTCCACGTTAGGAGTCACAGACCAAGAAAGGGATCTAGGTGTTGTCGTCGATGATACGTTGAAACCTTCTGCTCAGTGTGCTGCTGCGGCTAAGAAAGGAAATAGGTATTATTAGGAAAGGAATGGAAAACAAAAATGAGGATGTTATAATGCCTTTGTATCGTTCCATGGTGTGCCCGCACCTCGAATATTGTGTTCAATTCTGGTTGCCGCATCTCAAAAAAGATATAGTGGAATTGGAAAAGGTGCAGAGAAGGGCGATGAAAATGATAAAGGGGATGGGATGACTTACCTGTGAGGAAAGGCTGAAGTGGCTAGGGCTCTTCAGCTTGGAGAAAAGGCGGCTGAGGGGAGATATGATAGAGGTCTATAAAATGAGTGGAGTTGAATGGGTACTGTGAAGCATCTGTTCACGCTTTCCAAAAATAGTAGGACTAGGGGGCATGCGATGAAGCTACAATGTAGTAAATTTAAAACAAATCGGAGAAAACGTTTCTTCACACAACGTGTAATTAAACGCTGGAATTTGTTGCCAGAGAATGTGGTAAAGGTGGTTAGCTTAGCGGAGTTTAGAAAAAGGTTTGGATGGCTTCCTAAAGGAAAAGTCCATAGACAGTTATTAAATGGACTTGGGGAAAATTCACTATTTTGTACATTTTTGGGATCTTGCCGGGTATCTGTGACCTGGATTGGCCACTGTTGGAAACAGGATGCTGGGCTCGATGGACCTTTGGTCTTTCCCAGTATGACAATAAGCAGAGTATTTCATAAACGTACATGAATACTTTATGCAGAGAGAGAAGCATTTGGGGTGTAGAAATCCAAAGGAGCTGTATATGACAGGAAGTGAGAAGCTGAAGGGCACAGACCAGAAAGGGGACAGCTGAGGATCTCAAGGTAGTAAAACGTTTTAAGTTGCCGGAGTTATGTAAATTCAATGATGTGGTAACTATGGTTTTTGAAAATTGAAGACTGAAAATAAGTTAAAGGACAACGAATGGGCTTTTGCTATAAAAAAATAAATAAGGGAGATTTTTAGGACTCATGATGAAGGCTGCTCCGGAACATAAGCATTTCAGATTGAATTTTGCTTAAAAAAACAATCATCATAAGTTGACATCCTGAGCTTCTGAAGTCTTTTCCTCCTGTTATAAATAATGATATATCTTGATGTTGGAAGTATTCGTAACAAATAAAAGTCAAATTGTATTTGAAGTAGTTTTGTATTGTTATTTGAATGTTTTTTACTGCCGTAATTGTGTGTTGCTCATGTTTGATTTATTCTTACTGTACACCGCCTTGAGTGAATTCCTTCAAAAAAGGTGGTAAATAAATCCTAATAAATAAAAAATAAATATCAAAGCCAGAAAGATGCTAGGCTGCATCGACAGGGGCATATCAGCAGAACGGAGGTAATGATGCCCCTGTACAAGTCGTTGGTGAGACCACACACAGAGTATTGTTCTGGAGGTCGTATCTTGCCAAGGACATTAAAAAAAAAAAAGGGTTCAGAGGAAAGCAACCAAAATTGTATGGGGTGTATAAGAACAGACGACGTTTGAGAGGAGGACGGCTGAGAGGAGGACTAGGCGAATATGATAGACATTCTTAAATACTTGAAAGATCTGTGGACAATCTTTTCCAAAAATATATAGAACTAGAAGACTTGAAATGAAGAGTAAGGAGAGAAATGGAAAAGCAACATCAGAAAATACTTTTTTCACAGAGAGGGGTGGTCAATGCCTGCGATCTTCTTCTGTGGTCTGGGATCTTCTTCTGTGGGACGAGGTAGGGGATGAAAACAGTGACAGAATTCAAAATGTGTGGAACAAACACAGAGGAACCGTACATGGGAAGAGGACGGAATAAAACCATAGAGAAGAAGAGTAACCTGCACAGAGTGGCAGGTACAACCCTGGCCAGCTTTCTGGGCATACAGGATGGGCTGTTCTGGTCTTCATCTGTCATCATTTGCAATGTCACTAAAGAGAAAGCAACAGGAAGGGATACTTTGAGGGTTGTGCAGGGAGGCAAGGATTAAGGTGCATAACCCAGAGGTGGTGTGGGAGGGGAGACCAAGTAAGGTGTTAAAAAAATAGGCTTGATTTTCTGAAGTAGGCTGTGAACCTCTAAGGCTGTTTATAGCTGTTTATTCTGCATGCTGTTTTAGAATGTCAATTGGTATTTTGTATTTCTTTTTCATTACTTTGTATTCTTTGTTTTTAGGGATGCATTTTGATTAAAATCTGTCATTGTGAGAGAAAAAAATAAATAACATACCTTTAAAATTTGAACAGAGGGACAGGGGAGTGGGTGAGGAGCCAGCGCTTGGTAAGCTATAATATGGGGCTTTCACTGCTAGCTGAGGTTTCAGGAGAACCGTGATGAATATGCATGAGATCAATTTGCATATGAAATGTAATCTCATGCACATTTGTTGTTACATAATCTAAAATCCTGACTGGCTGTGGGGTTTATCAAGACTGATCTGGGAAGCACCGACGCTCTTAGAGGCCAAGGATGTGACAGAAAGTAAGTGGAAACAAAAAAACAGCACCACGGGCCTTTAAAAATGGAACACAAGTTCTTGAATGAATAAGCCTTGAGAAAAAGACCCGACACGGGCCGTGTTTCGGTGACTAGCACCTGCGTCAGGGGTCACAGTGATGTATTTGTTAGGATACAGAAAGTGAAAGTGCCTTGTTGCTTTGTAGCTTTTACTATAAGATACGTGGGGTAAGGAATAATATATTGTAGAGGAATATATTTGAGTTATTCCCCAAGTTTTCCACGTCATCACTGTGACCCCTGACGCAGGTGCTAGTCCATAGACCATTATTAAATGGACTTGGGGAAAATCCACTATTTCTGGGATAAGCAGTATAAAATGTTTTGTACATTTTTGGGATCTTGCCGGGTATTTGTGACCTGGATTGGCCACTGTTGGAAACAGGATGCTGGGCTTGATGGACCTTTGGTCTTTCCCAGTATGGCAATACTTATTTACTTATTTACCGAAACACGGCCCGTGTCAGGTCTTTTTGTCAAGGCTCATTCATTAAAGAACCGTGTTCCATTTTTAAAGGCTCGTGGTGCTGTTTTTTTTTTGTTTGGACTTTAGTTTGTACTTCGTTCCCCCTCTTTTGCTATACAGAAAATAAGTGGAACATCTTTGCACTGCTACATATACCATCACCTCAGAAGTGCTGGAGAAGGGCATCTATGAAGCTTAGCAGGGGGTACAAGAGAATTTGTAGGAGAGCCTTAGTTATCAAGCACTTCATTTGCAACAGCTCAGGGTATTTTTACTTTATTTATTATTACATTTGTACCCCGCGCTTTCCCACTCAAAGCAGGTTCAATGCGGCTTACATAGTAATAGGGATTGCAGGTTACTGATAGTGAAACTTGATAGGGAAAATATAAGTTCAGTAAAGCAGAATAATAGAAGATATAGGTGGGTAGAGATGTGCAAGTGTTTGGGTAAATGGGTTCATAGGATTAGTTTGGTTCATCTGGGTAGGCTTGCTTGAACAGATGGGTTTTTAATGATTTCCGGAAGGGTAGGTAGTTCCTGATTGATCGGATACTGTTTTCACTTTACCTTCCTCCTCCCCCCCCCCCCCCCTAATTATTCAGTCGCTGTGGCAGCAATCTCTTGCTGTAAGCCATGCATTAGGGCTCCTTCTGCAACCCTGCCGTTATCCCGAGTCCTAGACCCAGCCACTGCACTGGACTGGGACTCCCTCCTCCTAGGAGCTATGGACAATGTCTTCACTGCAACAACAGCTCGAATTGACTAAGTGAACAGAAGACCTGATCCAGGAACTGAATGACTGGGAACTTATTTCCAGCCCAACAATGCTATTGTTATGTATACAGGATTGTAGAATGAAGGTCTACTGAAGATGGTATCTCTAAAAACATAAATTACATCATGCTACCTCTAAAAGAAACAGAGAACATGACGGCAGAAAAAGACCACACAGCATCGCCTGGCAATCCAAACCACCAACCCATTTTTGATAATCTATTCCTCGTCCTCAAACATCCTCGATATTTCTCTCATGATTTCTTGGATTCTGATACCATCCTCATCTCCACCATCTGTGCTGGATCCACCACCCTTATTGTAAAGGTGAAGAAATACTTCTCTTGAGTCTAGTCCCTTTCACGCTCAGCCATTGGTCCCTCATTCCAGACAATCTTTCACTTGAGCCTGTACATTTATACTTGAGGTACTTAAATATTCTACCAAATCTCCCCTCTCCAGTCTGTTCTCTAGTGTATACATGTTTTAATGTCTACATTTGTTGCATGCTGAAGACTGCTGACCACTTCTAGTAACCACCCTCTGGACAGACTCACAATCACTCACACACATACCCCATCCCCTCACAAATTTTTTATTTTTGTTACATTTGTACCCCGTGCTTTCCCACTCATGGCAGGCTCAATGCGGCTTACATGGGGCAATGTAGGGTTAAAGTGACTTGCCCAGAGTCACAAGGAGCTGCCTGTGCCTGAAGTGGGAATCGAACTCAGTTCCCCAGGACCAATGTCCACCACCCTAACCACTAGGCCACTCCTCCACTCCTGGATATTGTCTAAGAATTTTCTGGTACCGTGCAGAATTCATAGTTCCTTCAATAATGGCAAGGTTTCAAGGTCCTCTGGCAAAGCATCTTTATACCATGGCACAACCACCAGCATGTTTGACCGTTGATATAATGCTTGTCCTGTGGAATGAAATAGTTGCTTTACGCCAGACATAATGGGACCTTGTGTTCTCCAAACAGCCAGGCGTGTATTTGCCAATGTGAGACATTACTCTTGTCTAATAGTGGTTTCTGCCTTGCTACTCTCCCATGAATCCCATTTTTGCCCCGTCTTTTTCTTACTGAGGCGTTAGCTGAGACTAGAGAGGCCTGCAATTCTTTGGATATCCTTCTGAGAAGCTTTGCCACTTCCCAGATGAATTGTTGCTGTGCCCTTGGAGTAATTTGGGCAGGCCAGTCACTCCTGGGAAGATTCATCACAGTTCCAAGTCTTCTTCATTCGGAGATCATGGATCTCACTATGGTTCAGAAATAGCTTTGTAACCCTTTCCATGGGTTACCATACGTCCGGTTTTACCCGGACATGTTCTCTTTTTGAGGACACGGCAAGGCAACCGGGTGGGTTTTGCCAGCCTGCCCGTTTGTCTGGAATTGTGGATGAATGGGCAGGCGGGCCTAAGGGTGTCCTTCCCTCCCTTCCTGTAGTGCCCTGGTGGTCTACTGACCTCTTTGGGGCAGGAAGTCTTGCAAGGTCACTGCTTGAACTCTCAGCAGCCATTCTGAATCGGCGCCAGGACGGGAGGCAGCAAGACAGTCTGCAGCTGCGCCAGGCAGGAAAGAGGGGCCTCCTTCATAGTAACATAGTAAATGACGGCAGATAAAGACCAGAACAGTCCATCCAGTCTGCCCAACAAGATAAACTCATTTTACATGGTACGTGATACTTTATACCTGAGTTTGATTTGTCCTTGCCATTCTCAGGGCACAGACCGTAGAAGTCTGCCCATTACTGTTCTTGTACTAAGTTCTGAAGCCCCTTAAAATTTACACTCCAGCCCATCCCTATCTATTCAGTCACGATCAGGGCGTAGACTGTAGAAGTCTGCCCAGCACCGGTTTTGTTTCCCAATTACCGGCGTCGCCACTTAATCTCTGCTAAGATTCCATGGAACCATTCCTTCAAAATAGGATTCCTTTGTGTTTATCCCACTCATGTTTGAATTTCATTACCATTTTCATCTCCACCACCTCCCGTGGGAGGGCATTCCACATATCCACCACCACCCTGAAGAGGTCACTAGACCAGCAGGGCACTACAGTAAGGTAAAGGAGGGGAGGGGAGAATAGGGGGCAGGACGGGGAGTGACAGAGGCAGGTTGGGTGTGGTGGGGCATGTGTCCTATTTTTTGGGGGAAGCAAATATGGTAACTCTACCCTTTCCAGACTGATATATTTCAACAACTTTTTTTTCTCATCTTTTCTGAAACTTCCTTTGATTGTATTACAGCGTTTTTGTAGAAACTTTGTGGTGTCCATTTCACTCTCATGGAAAGGGTTCAATGTACAGGAAAGTTCAGACTGAGCCTGGGTGTGTTCGATCAGACTTATACGGTCTGTGCCAGAGCCGGTGGTTGGGAGACGGGGTTGGTGGTTGGGAGGCGGGGATAGTGCTGGGCAGACTTATACGGTCTGTGCCAGAACCGGTGGTGGGAGGCGGGGCTGGTGGTTGGGAAGAGGGGATAGTGCTGGGCAGACTTATACGGTCTGTGCCAGAGCCGGTGGTTGGGAGGCGGGGATAGTGCTGAGCAGACTTATACGGTCTGTGCCAGAGCTGGTGGTGGGAGGCGGGGCTGGTGGTTGGGAGGCGGAGATAGTGCTGGGCACTTATACGGTCTGTGCCAGAGCCGGTGGTTGGGAGGTGGGGCTGGTAGTTGGGAGGCGAGGATAGTGCTGGGCAGACTTATACAGTCTGTGCCAGAGCTGGTGGTTGGGAGGTGGGGCTGGTGGTTGGGAGGCGAGGATAGTGCTGGGCAGACTTATACAGTCTGTGCCAGAGCCGGTGGTTGGGAGGCGGGGATAGTGCTGAGCAGACTTATACGGTCTGTGCCAGAGCTGGTGGTGGGAGGCGGGGCTGGTGGTTGGGAGGCGGAGATAGTGCTGGGCACTTATACGGTCTGTGCCAGAGCCGGTGGTTGGGAGGTGGGGCTGGTGGTTGGAAAGCAGGGATAGTGCTGGGCAGACTTATACAGTCTGTGCCAGAGCTGGTGGTTGGGAGGAGGGGCAGGTGGTTGGAAAGCAGGGATAGTGCTGGGCAGACTTATACAGTCTGTGCCCTGAAGAGGACAGGTACAAATCAAAGTAGGGTATACACAAAATTAGCACACATGAGTTGTCTTGTTGGGCAGACTGGATGGACCATGCAGGTCTTTTTCTGCTGTCATCTACTATGTTACTATGATCAGCTGAATCTAATTATCAATTAAATTTGGTCAACTGGTTGACTGAGTAATTAAGGGTGCAGTTACTTTTTCACGAGTGATATAGGTATTGGATAACTTTGTTCTTTAAATAAATGACGTAATAATTTAAAAACTGTTGTGTGTTTACTCAGGTTCCCCTTATCTAATATTACATTTTGTTTAAAG
The DNA here is from genome assembly GCF_901765095.1 of Microcaecilia unicolor. Taxonomy (NCBI): domain Eukaryota; kingdom Metazoa; phylum Chordata; class Amphibia; order Gymnophiona; family Siphonopidae; genus Microcaecilia; species Microcaecilia unicolor. Next base: position 8,741,602 of record NC_044033.1, read on the forward strand.
TTCAGAAACCATTCAGTATCACATATACGCAATAGGGGAAATCGGGGGGGGGGGGGGGGGGGGGGGGGGGGACTTTCACATCACTGTTGTATGTACACAATTTTTTAAAAAATCTGATTTTGTGCAAAAGTCTAAGCTGCCTGTTTACTAAGCTGCTGTACGGCAATGCCGACACAGCCCATGCAAAGTGAAGGGGCTGTGTCGGCATTACAGCACGGCTTAGTAAACAGGGGGAGGGGGGTAAGAGATAAGTGAGAAAGAATGTGGCCTTGTCTCAGAAAATTCAACTGTAATGAGTTTCTTCAGTATTAGATATAGATAAAAGATTTATTTGTTGCATTTGTACCCCACATTTTCCCACCTATTTGCAGGCTCAATGTGGCTTACATTGTGCTGGAGTGGCGACCGCTGCTTCCGGGTTGAGAGTGGAGGAGTGGCCTAGTGGTTAGGGTGGTAGACTTTGGTCCTGGGGAACTGAGTTGGATTCCCACTTCAGGCACAGCAGCTCCTTGTGACTCTGGGCAAGTCACTTAACCCTCCATTGCCCCATGTAAGCCGCATTGAGCCTACCATGAGTGGGAAAGCGCGGGGTACAAATGTAACAAAAATAAAATAGATACTATTGGAGATTCTACATGGAATGTTGCTATTCCACTAGCAACATTCCATGTAGAAGGCTGCGCAGGCTTCCGTTTCTGTGAGTCTGACGTCCTGCACGTAAGTGCAGGACGTCAGACTCACAGAAGCAGAAGCCTGCGCGGTCACATTGGTGATCTGCAAGGGCCGACTTCTACATGGAATGTTGGAATAGCAACATTCCATGTAGAATCTCAAATAGTAGCAACAGTGGAGGAGTGGCCTAGTGGTCAGGGTGGTGGACTTTGGTCCTGGGGAACCGAGTTTGATTCCCACTTCAGGCACAGCAGCTCCTTGTGACTCTGGGCAAGTCACTTAACCCTCCATTGCCCCATGTAAGCCGCATTGAGCCTACCATGAGTGGGAAAGCGCGGGGTACAAATGTAACAAAAATAAAATAGATACTATTGGAGATTCTACATGGAATGTTGCTATTCCACTAGCAACATTCCATGTAGAAGGCTGCGCAGGCTTCCGTTTCTGTGAGTCTGACGTCCTGCACGTAAGTGCAGGACGTCAGACTCACAGAAGCAGAAGCCTGCGCGGTCACATTGGTGATCTGCAAGGGCCGACTTCTACATGGAATGTTGGAATAGCAACATTCCATGTAGAATCTCAAATAGTAGCAACAGTGGAGGAGTGGCCTAGTGGTCAGGGTGGTGGACTTTGGTCCTGGGGAACCGAGTTTGATTCCCACTTCAGGCACAGGCAGCTCCTTGTGACTCTGGGCAAGTCACTTAACCCTCCATTGCCCCATGTAAGCCGCACTGAGCCTGCCATGAGTGGGAAAGCGCAGGGTACAAATATAACAAAAATAAAATAGATACTATTGGAGATTCTACATGGAATGTTGCTACTATTGGAGATTCTACATGGAATGTTGCTATTCCACTAGCAACATTCCATGTAGAAGCCTGCGCGGCCACATTGGTGATCTGCAAGGGCCGACTTCTACATGGAATGTTGCTAGTGGGACTCTGGGCAAGTCACTTAACCCTCCATTGCCCCATGTAAGCCGCATTGAGCCTGCCATGAGTGGGAAAGCGCAGGGTACAAATGTAACAAAAATAAAATAGATACTATTGGAGATTCTACATGGAATGTTGCTACTATTGGAGATTCTACATGGAATGTTGCTATTCCACTAGCAATATTCCATATAGAAGGCTGCGCAGGCTTCAGTTTCTGTGAGTCTGACAGAAGCAGAAGCCTGAGCGGCCACATTGGTGATCTGCAAGGGCCGACTTCTACATGGAATGTTGCTAGTGGGACTCTGGGCAAGTCACTTAACCCTCCATTGCCCCATGTAAGCCGCATTGAGCCTGCCATGAGTGGGAAAGCGCGGGGTACAAATGTAACAAAAAAAAAAAATACAAAGTGATATTGCATTAGGGTTCATAAATGATAAGATAGATTATAAAGTAGTTTGGATTAAAGTTCATAAATGATAGAGTAGATTATAGAGTAAGTCAGATAATCAAATATAGAAAGTTCACATCCTGCATGAGAAGTAGAGTGAGTAGTAGTGAGTAATGCAAAACATTCATTAGTGGCTGAACACATGACGCAGTTAAGTGTAGAGAGTTCCGTTTTGTCTAGTTTTGCTGAGGTTTCGTTTTCTAGTATTTAGGATGGATCATTGTGGTATGCTTTTTTGAACAAGTTGGCTTTCAGTAGTTTTCAGAAGATTGTTAGGTCATGATTGTTACACTTAGAATGAAAGCAATGAAGTAACCAAAAGTTTTTAGGACATGTGATTTGACTTTACCCAGATGTGGCCAGAGAAATGTAGTATAAGCTTAAAAGGCTTTCATGTTTGCTTTTTTTTTTTAAACTTTAAGTGCCAGTTTTAACTTATTATTTTCTCTTTTTATTTGTGTAGTTGTAAACCTTTATATAAGATAGAAGACCCTTATTTTACGATCCTGAGCTGTTAGAAAAGTTGATAAATGAGCACCAGCCTCAGTGAGTGCTGAAAAGAGATGACATTTTCTTTGAAGGATGATGAAGTTTGACTTCCTTTTTGTTTAACATACCTGAAGTAAGAAAAACAGCTGTATTTTTTGACTGTTTTTTCCCCTCATTTTTCTGAAAATAAAGTTGTCTTATTTATTTATTGCATTTGTATACCACATTTTTCTCACCTATTTACATAGTAACATAGTAGATGACGGCAGAAAAAGACCTGCACGGTCCATCCAGTCGGCCCAACAAGATAACTCATATTTGCTGCTTTTTGTGTATACCCTACTTTGATTTGTACCTGTGCTCTTCAGGGCACAGACCGTATAAGTCTGCCCAGCACTATCCCCGCCTCCCAACCCCTGCCCCTCCTCCCAACCACTGGCTCTGGCACAGACCGTATAAGTCTGCCCAGCACTATCCTCACCTCCCAACCACCAGCCCTGCCTCCCAACCACCGGCTCTGGCACAGACCATACAAGTCTGTCCAGCACTATCCCTGCCTCCCAACCACCAGTCCCGCTGCCCACCACCGGCTCTGGCACAGACCGTATAAGTCTGCCCAGCACTATCCCCGCCTCCCAACCACCAGCCCCGCCTTCCACCACCGGTTCTGGCACAGACTGTATAAGTCTGCCCAGCACTATCCTCACCTCCCAACCACCAGTCCCGCTTCCCACCACCAGCTCTGGCACAGACCGTATAAGTCTGCCCAGCACTATCCCTGCCTCCCAACCACCAGCCCCACCTCCCAACCACCGGCTCTGGCACAGGCACAGACCGTATAAGTCTGCCCAGCACTATCCTCACCTCCCCAGCCCTGCCTCCCAACCCCGGCTCTGGCACAGACCGTACAAGTCTGTCCAGCACTATCCCTGCCTGCCAACCACCAGTCCCGCTTCCCACCACCGGCTCTGGCACAGACCGTATAAGTCTGTCCAGCACTATCCCCGCCTCCCAACCACCAGTCCCGCTTCCCACCACCGGCTCTGGCACAGGCACAGACCGTATAAGTCTGGCCAGCACTATTCCCCGCCTCCCCAGCCCTGCCTCCCAACCCCGGCTCTGGCACAGACCGTACAAGTCTGTCCAGCACTATCCCCGCCTCCCAACCACCAGCCCCGCCTTTGCAGGCTCAAAGTGGCTTACATAGTTTTGTTAAACACAGTTAATCCTGGATGTCAGGTACAATTATTGTTATGCAGAGATTAATTAAGGGAAGAAGTAGAGAGAAGAAGGAAGGAATTTATTAGGTATATTAGACTATGGGTTTTCAGAGGTGGATTAGTAAGGTTCTGGGTTTTCATTGTAGGCTTTGTTGAAGAATTTTTTTTTCATTTTTTGACGTAAGAAAATAAGAAAAGCCAAAGGTCCATCAAGCCCAGTATCCTGTTTCCAACAATGGCCAATCCAGGTCATTGTAGGATCCCAAAAGAGTAAAATAGATTTCATGCCGCTTATCCCAGAAAGAAGCAGTGGATTTTCCCAAGTCCATCTTAATAATGGCTTATGAACTTTGCTTTTAGGAAATTGTCCAAACCTTTTTTTAAACCCTGCCAAGCTAACTGCTTTTACCACATTCTCTGGCAATGAATTCTAGAATTTAATTACACGTTGAGTGAAAAAAATATTTTCTCTGGTTTGTTTCTTTTAAATTTACTTAGTAGCTTCTTTGCATGCCCCCTAGTTCTAGTATTCTTGGAAAGAGTAAGCGATTCACCTCTACCCATTCTGCTCCACTCAGTATTTTATAGCCCTCTATTATATGTCCCCCTCAGCCGTCTCTTTTCCAAGTTGAAGAGCACTGACCTCGTTGGAGACTATTCAGGTTTCAAGCTCAGTCTTTCTAAGTCAGAGACCCCAGCTACATGGCCCTTGAGGTCACAGGCTTGGGATTTGAGGTTCCCAGGGCCGCCAAGAGACAAAGCTGGACCCGGGGCAAACACCCGCCCTTCGGGCCCGCCCTGCTTACTTGTCCTGCTCTTGCACCGTGCGTGGCAAAATTCCCCAGGGCCTGGCGCTAGCATGGCTCTTCCTGTTCCTGTGCCGGGCAGCGCCACAGAGCAGAATCCTTCCTTCCTCCCACTTCCAAACAGGCTTTTTGGATACAGCAGGAAGTACTCTGCTCTGTGGCGCTGCCACACACGAGAGCAATACTAGCACCAGGCAGACCCCCCTTGGAGACCGGGCCCTGGAGGTTCTTGCTCTGGTGGGCTTGAGAATCTTTTAGATATTTGGGGATTCAACTTATATCAGACCCTCAGAAATTTGATCAAACATCCCTCTCAGATTAATATCACTAAGCAATGTTTTTTCCAAGTGGGCTATTCTCCCTCTACTGTTCTTTTGGAGAATTTGTCTTTTTTGAATGATATTGTTTCCAAGATGGCTCTACTTGTTTCAGCTACTTTCAATTTGCCTGTTCTGGGGAGACCTTAAGCATCTTAATCTCTTAGTGGCAGATTTTGCTTGTGGGGGAGGGGAGGGGGGAGAGAGGACAAAACTCCTAAAATGAAGTTGGAATATTTTTTGGGGAACTGGAAATGTCGGGGGCTTTGAGATAGATGACCTTAAAATGTATAATATAGCATGCCTTTTCAGACTTGTGTGAGACTGGCTGCGAGGTGGAGATGATTTTACCTCATTAACACTGGATAAGACATTTGTTTGCCCTTGGCAATTTACTTACTAGTTGCATCTGAAAACTAGTCGGTTTAGCACAGCCTCTGAGGGTTAGCTGCAAATGAAAGTCATCCATAATTCCCCATCATGCACTTTTTATTATTGACGAAGTAGGCCTCAAGAGCCTCTGATGTTCAAGATTCCATCAACACCGGGGTCCTTTTACTAAGCCGCGGCAAAAAGTGGGTCTGTGGTAGTGTAGGTGCATGTATTGGGCACGCGCTGGTATAAAAGTTGCCTGCGGTAATGTGGGCGCATATATTGGGCACGCACCGGGCCAGTTTTTACCGCATCTACAAAAGAATGGTGCTTTTTTTAATGGGACGGGAAAAGGGCCTGCAGTAAAAACGAAACCAGCGTGTGCCCAAAACCAGCCTGAGCCCCTTAACGCCACCCATTGATCTAACAGTAAAGGCCCATGCATGGTGACTGGTCGGCACGTGCCTACTGCTGATTACTGCCAAAACTGGCATGCGTAGTGTGACAAAGCTAGCACTTGGGGCCCCACAGAGAAGCAGCTAATCCCCGAACTATGGTTCCCAGAAGCCATTGCAAGCAGGAGAGAGGAGGGTAGTCCTAAAAGCGTGGAACGGATTCCCAATCCCAGCAGGGGGAGCAGTGGCTCAGTGCTAGGGGTGCCAGTTACTCCCTTCCCCACTAGTGGGAGAAGGGGAGGTGAAGCTCAGTCTAGACAGTTGCACAGGGACAGAAATCCAACCCGTCCCCACTGGAATCCAACCCATCCCCATTCATCCCCGTAGGGAATCTAACCCATCCCCACGGGGAATCTTACCCATCCCCGCAAGAATTTAACCTGTCCTCACCCACAAGAATTTAATGGTACATTAAAAAAAATTCCTTTTGGCTCTCTCAGTCTCTGGGTTTGAGCTGCTGCACTGCAGGCAAGGAAGGAACGGAAGTTGGAACACTCTGGTGCGCACAAGTAAGACTTCTCTGATTCACTGGCACTGCGTGCTAAGAGATCACCACATGCAGACGCCAGTAGGTCAGGTGACATCTGATGCTCATGCCTATGTCAGAGCTGAGGTCTGCGCATCAGCCTGGGAGCAGAGAGGATTAATAGTAACATAGTAAATGACAGCAGGTAAACTCTGGATCGGTCCATCCAGTCTGCCCAATAGTCACAATCATTATCAATTCATGATTAAATCAGCAATGACTGTGATATTATATAAGTGATTATGGTCTTTCTGGGACATAGACCATAGAAGTCTGCCTGGCCCTATCCTTATGTTCCAACTGCTGGAGTTGCCCTCAAAGCCCACTCCAGCCTATTCATCTTCTCATTTGCGGGACACGGACCGTAAAAGTCTCTCCAGAACTGTCCTCATGTTCCAGCCACTAAAGTTGCTGTCTAAACCCTTTCCAGACCATCAAAAACCAGATTGCCATATATGAGACACAGACCGTACAGGTCTCCCGCTATCAGCCCTAGTTCACCATTTAAGTTTAGGTTTTTTATAACTTCCATTTTCTAATGAGAGATTCTCTGTGTTCATCCCATGCCTTTTTGAATTTCATCACCATTTGTATCTCTACCACCTCCTTAATGGAGACTTTCCGCATCTGTGCTGTTAAAGCAAAGAGGAGGAGGAGGAGGAGACAGCACTCAAAGAACTTGGTACTCGGTAGGTGAGAGGCTGGCGCAAGTGCAGCATACACTTCCACGGGAACCCCACAGAAACTGCTTCCGTCCCCACGGGAACCCCACAGGAACTGGTCCCGTCCCCACGGGATCCGCAGAACTACTTCTGTCCCCGCGGGAATCCTGCGGGTTCTGCGGGATTCCCGCAAACCCTGTTCCCGTGCAAGTCTCTAGCTCAGTCCCTTAGCTGCATCACCGGTATATAATTCCCTCCAGCAGTGAGAGGAGAGAGAGTTTTCTGGGTGGCTCCCAGCCACCAGGAAGGGGAGGAAACTGATTAAAAGAGAAGCTGCCATAGAGTAGGTGGAGGACGGAGAGGGCCACTGGAGCTTCTCTGGGTGGGGGGGGGGGGGGGGGGGGAGTAAGCTGCCATGGAGTGTGAGAATGTAAATGTAGCCCTGTCCAGCACATGAAGGCAGTGTGAGAGGCCACAGGGGTGTGGTGCTGTGAGGTAGGAGGAAAGCTGCCAGCCCTGTTTGGTACAGGGTCCTCCTGGGTGCTGTGAAGAGGACAGGGGCATTAAGTAGTGGTTTCCTTTGAAGAGACTGTTTGTGAAAGGGTTGAATTATTGGGATGTATAGAAGAGCAGGCTGAACTTTGACTGAGCCCTTCTGGGGGAGAGGGGAAGGTAGTGCAAAGGAAGTGGGCCTGAACTGTTAAGGAACTGAATGTTGGCTGGAGTTTGGAACCCGGCCTGAACCGTGTTTCTGAGCTGCATTTCAATTTTGAGGGTGGAACTGAATTGAGAAAAAAGCACTTTGGTCTTAAGTCCGTATGGCAGTCTGGTTCTTTGCTGGAAACCTGTGAGCCTAACCGGGCTGCAGGCCCCAACCTAGAGCGGAGGAAGCGGACCCCTTTACAGTAGGAGGAACTAAATAATTCATCCACGTGTTATGGGCACGTGCGTTGGCCTGGCAGTAGTCTCATTTGGGTGAGCACTGCACGTATGTACAGCCTACCGTGGCATAGTAAAAGTACCCCACTATGAAGTACACAGGATTAACAGGAGCCCTTCAGCTTTTTCTTGGTTTTCTGTTACAAATTACAAGGAAACTTCATATTGTTTGTGGATCCCTGACCAAGGCATTCATGCCAAAACATGGCTCACGTGGAGTCTGTTCTCATGCATATATTTTTTTTTTTAGATCTTTCTAGTTTCAACCATTTCTTCCCTTGACAAATAAAGAACATTAGCTTTGGATCACCCGGCTTATCCACCTGGTCATTCCCACTGGGTTTGTTTGCAGCTTAAAGCTTACCAGACGCTGGGCAGGATCACTGGAGGAGGGTCTTGAACTGAGCCACTCTGCTCCGGTTCTTTACTCGGAAGCAAACAGATGTCTGGAAGCGCTGCAGGAGAGCGATCTGTTGCTGCTTGCAGCGCTTTCACATGCAGGTGAGAAGCGCTCTCATGTCAGTGCAGAGGGCCCGGCACGGAGGGGGGAGGGAGCGGTGGCGAGGAGGGTAGCTGGACATGGGGGGAGGGCAGGGGGGAGAAAGGAGGGTTGCTGGACATGGGGAGAGAGCAAGGCAGAGAGGAGGGTTGCTGGACATGGGGGGGAGGGCAGGGAAGAGAACAGGGTGGGGGGGGGGAGGCCAAGGGAAAGAGGAGGGTTGTTGGATATGGGAGGAGGGCAGGGGAGAGAGGAGGGTCGGTGGACGGGGTGAGGCCAGGGGAGATAGGAGGGCTGCTGGACATGGGGGGGGGGAGGGCAGGGGAGAGAGCAGGGTTGCTGGACATGGATCGATGGAGGGGAGAGAAGGGCAGGGGAGAGAGAGGAGGGTTGCTGGACATGGGGGGAGGGCATGGGAGAGAGCAGGGTTGGCGGACGGGGGGGGGGGGGGGGGGGGGAGCCAAGGGAAAGAGGAGGGTTGCTGGATATGGGGGAGGGCAGGGGAACGAGGATGGTTGGTGGACGGGGGGAGGGCAGGGGATACAGGAGGGCTGCTGGACATAGAAGGGAGGGCAGGGGAGAGAGCAGGGTTGCTGGACATGGATAGGGGGAGGGCAGGGGAGAGAGGAGGTTTGCTGGACATGGAGGTGAGAATTACAAATCTTGCCCGTTTTAACGGGCTTAACGGCTAGTATAAATATGAAACATATCTGGCTAAAAAAATCACTCAAATTTGCTCTGAATGAGGAGAAATGGTCTCCACTTTTATCTTACTTTAAAGATTCTTAGCGTGGCATGTTGTGCTATATATCATTAACTGTTGTTCTTTGCTTATATGTGACCTTTGATTGAAATGTACCTTTACTATGTATCCTCCTTATTCCCCCCCCACCCCCCCGGCCTTTCTTTCTTTTCACTAATTTTGTACATTTGTTCGCTATTGCCTAGTTGTTGCTTTTTTGATTGCATTTGTATTGAAAATCAATAAAAATACTAAGACTAAAGAAATCAATCTCTGCTGTAATCTATCCAAAGCGTTAGCAGGGAGTCTGCAGAACAGATAAGTGTCCTGCCCCACGCTCCCCCATGCAATACTATCACCCTAGTGACACTGTAGGAGGCCTGAGTGTCTCTGCCACACCGTCCCTGTTCAAACTTCTTCTACTAACCTATAAATGTACTCACTCTGCTGCTCCCCAGTATCTCTCCACACTCGTCCTTCCCTACACCCCTTCCCGTGCACTCCGCTCCATGGATAAATCCTTCTTATCTGTTCCCTTCTCCACTACTGCCAACTCCAGACTTGGCGCCTTCTGTCTCGCTGCACCCTACGCCTGGAATAAACTTCCTGAGCCCCTACGTCTTGCCCCATCCTTGGCCACCTTTAAATCTAGACTGAAAGCCCACCTCTTTAACATTGCTTTTGACTTGTAACCACTTACCTCCACCTACCCTTCTCTCCTCTTTCCTCTACATATTAATTGATTTGTTTGCTTTATTTTTTTGTCTACTAGATTGTAAGCTCTTTGAGCAGGTACTGTCTTTCTTCTATGTTTGTGCAGCGCTGCGTACGCTTTGTAGCGCTATAGAAATGCTAAATAGTAGTAGTAGCAGTAACTCTGTATAAAGCCCACGTCCCTGCCTTACATCCTGATAATAAACTGTGTTCCCCAGCAACGCTGCAGAAAATCTGCGTTTCCCTTTCCCCAAACCCCCATGGAATACCATACACCCCCCACTGACACTACGGAAAGTCTTCCCTACCCGACCCACTCAATGCAATACTGTAACTCCCCCCCCCCCCCCCCCCCCACAAAGAAAATAAATAAATAAATTGGTGATTCTGTGGTCTGCTCCAGTCAGCACCAACCCCAGTGGAACACAATTCCTCCACTTCCTCCTGAAGAAACAGAACCACTGTACATGCCTGCACCATCCCTTTAATTAGACAAATAAAATAACCATCAAATCAATTTCTCAGAAAGAGTGCAAATGCCTGGGCTGGAAGAAGCGAAGCGTCTTGACGCTCCCTGTCCGTACAGTCAAGCATGCTATGGTGAAGTATGGCAGGTGCCTGCTGCACAGAGAGGCATTTGGGGAGGGGGTGGGGGGGACGGCAACCTTATTTCTCTGTTCAGTAACTCAACCAAGCATATCCAGACTGTGCCGGAGCTGTATAAGACGACACTTCAGTTCCGGCACATCTGCCAGCTTCATAAATAAGGAGGAGAAAGTGGAGGTTCACCTGAATCGTGTAACAGTCACATCCTGATCTCTGCTTTCCTAATTCATCAAAATCTCCCAGGAAACAGCACTGGGGACGATGGACGTGAACAACCAGGAGTAGACGATAACAGAGCACTTTCAGTCAGCATCCCTGCACCCCCCCCCCCCTGCTGGAGGTGGCTGGAACTGCAGGAGCCAACATCTTTCCCATATCCAGAGTTCCTGTACTATTCCCTACAACACCTCCTACTGGAGGGAGGTGGAACTGCAGGTACTTTGACTTCCTCCCCGTAGCACTTTCTTTGGGGAAGAGGCTGGGCCTTCTTGAGCCACGCACTGCCCCGTCAGTGCTCCATCAAGCCTACACAACATTTTATAATGTTTAAATTCATCTTTTTTAAGTACAAAGGCCTTGAAAATGACTGACAGGATGTAAAGGTGGGGGCTGCATTTCATACACTGACAGGTGCTTTTCTGCGGGGGGGTATTAAGGCCTACGACAGGGCCAGATCTTCTAGGTGGCCCTACAGCGCCATCCTTTATGGACCATTAAGGCAGAGGGAAACATGATGCAGCAAAAGTTTCACATCCATGTGTCCTCTTCCCCCTGATTTTACTAAAAAGATTTTTACTAAAAAATATTCTCTTTTCACCCAATTGTGTCCATATAAAAGAACTTGGGGGGGGGGAGGGGCCCACGTTATACTTTCTGCACCGGTGCCTCACTGAGCACTGCCTTCCTGCTGCGCTTCTTCATCCGACTGCGAGCGTAGACACGCAGGAAGAGCGCCAGAAAGACCACGGCCACGCCCAGTCCACCCACCAGACTGACGGCGTGGCCGTAGATGAGGCAGGAGAGGAGAATGGCGAAAGCTTGCCGCAGAGTCATGATGATGGTGAACACGGCTGCGCCAAACCTGTTGATTGTGTAAAAGATGAAGAGCTGGCCGAAGGCGGAGCAGACGGAGAGCAGGGCGGCGTGGACCGCAAACTCCGGGTGACGGGCCATGAAGCGAACGGACTCGAACAGCGCGCCCTGCTCCAGCAGCGAGCCCATGGTGAAGAGACAGGAGAACAGGTTCACCCCAAACATCATCTGCACTGAGGACATCTTGTACTTGAAGAGCGAGTCCTGCCAGTTGGAGGTGAAGCTGTCGAAGACGATGTAACCAGCCAGGATGACCAGGCCAGAGAAGGTGGTGACGGTGGAGGGGTGCTTGCCAGTGCTGTTTGACAGTAAGAACATGCTGACACCTATGGAGATGAGCACCGCGGTAAGGTACTCCCAGTACTCGTAGGACTTGCTCGACACCAGCTTCCCCATAAGCATGACCGGGATGACTTTGGAGGCCTTGGCCAGCACCTGTGTGGGGAAGCTGATGAATTTGAGGGCCTCATATTGGCACCAGCTACTGAGGATGTTGGAGAGGGAGGCAAAGGAATACTTGTACATGGGGGCGCCATGACGCGGTTGCTTGCTCACTGCACAGTACAGTCCTGCCACTGTGAAGGCCAAGATGCGGTTCATGAACACCAGGAACTGGGAGTCCTTGAACTTCTCACCAGGGCTGGAGTCCGTGGCACCGTACGTCCTTGTCATCACTCGCTCCTGAAGGACGCCCCACGTCAGGTACGAGACCTACCAGGCAAAAGGGAGGAGCAACAGTTAATAATCAGTCCACAATCAGGGCATAAAAAGCAGAGCTATTATGGTCTCCTTGAACTCCAGACCTTCACCCCAACCGCATCCCATACTGCAACTAAGGACAGCTCACTCTCTCTCAAAAGGTCCCACGGTAGCTCCCCATGGTCTCCACGCACATAATGCCTCAAAATATTCCCGCACCCCCAAGACTCCAGCTCCTCCTCATCCCCCATGAACCTTTCCAGCTCTCAGCCCCCACTTTTGATTCTAACAATAATAGAACTAGGGAACACAAGATGAAATTAGAATGTGGTAGGTTTAAAACAAATTGGAGAAAGTTTTTCTTTACTCAGCGTGTGGTTAGACTCTGGAACTCATTGCCGGAGAAGGTAGTGAGGGCAGCTGGCCCTGCTGAGTTTAAAGGGGGTCTGGACAGATTCCTGAAGGAAAAGTCCATTGATCGTTATTAAATTTGGGGTTTTTGCCAGGTTCTTGGGGCCTGGATTGGCCGCTGTCAGAGACAGAGTGCTGGGCTTGATGGACTTTTGGTCTTTTCCCAGCGTGGCAGTGCTTATGTACTTATGTACCTGTAAGCCAGCAGCGCAGAAGAGAAGCCTGAGGACCTGCCTGGCTGTGGAAGGGTCCGTTGCCTCATTTCGAGCACTTGATGAGGCATCTTCAGAGTGCAGAGACTTTAATTCACTGCCGAATACACAGGATTTCACCAAGGGGAAGCAGATCCCATGGCCTGGAGAGAGACAGATATGGAGCCATTAGTTGGGAGACAACAAAAAACTAGACTATCACCGGTCCATTTGGGTCATGAGGAGCCAGGACCTCTTACAATTTTGTGATAAGTCATCATGGCTGCTCAATATGAACTACAATGCTTAAAAGTGGGGTAAACAATGTGTCAGCTACCTTGAAGGGCATCCGGGCATTGGTAACAGACGAGAGGCTGAGGGAGTGTGGTTATAGAGTGGTCCTTCGGGGGTATATGTCTAAAGCACAACTGGCTCATATGTTGGGGCCGGACAATTCGGGGGGTTCTAAATGCGGAGGGGGTCCCAGCTCATTATATCATGCCTTATGGCAATGCCCCAAGGTGCGCATGTTCTGGCAGAGGGTAAGAGGGTTTTTGATTCGATTGGGGAATAGAATTCAAGGAACGGAGAGGCAGTTTCTGTTGGATCAACCAAGAGCGTTTGCTCCATTAGGTGCCCCTGCTATAATGTTATGTAGGAAGCTGAGCTTGGTAGCTCGGAAATGCATTATGCAATACTGGGTCTCATCGGAAGGGCCAGCTTATTGGCATTGGCGCAATCAGGTGCATCTCCTGGCCTCTTGGGAGGCTAGGGACTCAAAACAATCGCCTAAGCGCAGAGTACGCTTTCTACAGATCTGGACACCATACCTGCAAACTCTCAGTCCAAGGGGACGTAGTCTACTTGTTAACGCCTGATAAATAGTGGAATAATGGAGAGTATGGGTAGCCTGGAGTGGTAAATTTAGTTTAGAGGGGAATCCTGCTTGCAAGGGGGGGAGGTATTGGGTGGGGGGTTGGAGGGGTTGAGTGAGATGTATATGGCTAAAGCTTGGCAGTGCTCTAGAGCTTTGATGTTTAGTTTTCTGATATTTTGTGAAAAGCACTATTTCACCTAACGAGGTATTTAAAGTGTATGATATTAGGAACAAAAGTCATTTAACATCTAATATTAGCACTTGACAAGGAATTGTTAAGAGGGGAGGGGGGAGAAAAATGGGGAAGAAAAGTGTTTGGCGATGTTGAATAAGTTGTAAGAATGCTGTTTTGTATATCAAGCAATGCTATATGAATATTCTAAGTTAATCTGTATTGTGATAATCGTCAATAAAACAGTTTAAACAAAAAGTGGGGTAAACAGAGAGGTGACTACGTAGGGACTGGAGAAGAAGACCACACTCCTCACTCCACAAAGAATTAACGCCCCCATGAACACAAAGTGAGGAGCTCACAACAGATCTTACAGAAGGAGACAAGACGGTGGAGCATCCAAAGTCTGGTATTATGATCTGGTAGGTTCCATTTCTAATATCCTTTCCTGAGGAATAATTTGTGTGACATTGTTGATCTAGAACCTGTTTCTCGAACTTTTGTTCTTTTCTCTGATAAGAGGCTATCATCAAACGTTTCCCCCTGCCAGATCAAACCCCCCCACACCCTGTACTTGTCCTTTTCTGAGTCTATACACTTCGCCATTTACTCTCACCTCTGCATATATGTGCTTTGTCTTATCAGGACTCCCCCATTCCCTGTCCTCATTTGACACTTATAGTACATTTCTTACCCCTACACTCTGCTTCTACCCATCTCTATGTATATAGACGCAGCCATTTCATGCCCCCACACTCTGCTTTCACCTTGCCTCATCATGCCTCCCCTACCCTGCTCTCATCTGCCTCTATGTATTTATTTCTTACCTTCCCTACCCTTACACCTGGCTCTCGCCCATCTCTGTATACAAACCTTGCCTTGTCTTACCTCACACCCTGCTCTCAACCATCTCTTGAAACACACACACTGATTTTTCCTGTTTTAGAGAATATACTCCTTGCTTTACTATCTTCCTACAACCTACTCTTATCCTTCTCTGAATACTTTGTGTTCATTTGCTTATATTTATAAACCAGTACTATCTGAAGACCTGAAGCAGTGTGCAACACACATCAACAACAACAAAAAAAACAATAATCCCCACAATACATCTTCAAATAATAACCACCTTAATCCACCCCCTTCCCAAGCTGATTCTCCTGAAATGCCTGCCCAAAAAACCCAGGTCTTTAGTCCTCTCCAAAACTCCCACAAATCAACACAGCTCCTCAAGTAGCCTACGTCAACCTTCAAATAATAACCACCTTAATCTACCCCCTTCCCAAGCTTATTCTCCTGAAATGCCTGCCCAAAAAGGCCAGGTCTTTAGTCCTCTCCAAAACTCCCACTAATCAACACAGATCCTCAAGTAGCCTATTTCAACCTTCAAATAATAACCACCTTAATCCCAAGCTGATTCTCCTGAAATGCCTGCCCAAAAAAGCCAGGTCTTTGTTTAGTCCTCTCCAAAACTCCCACAAATCAACACAGATCCTCAAGTAGCCTACTTCAACCTAATGGTGCTGCTATCGAAAAGGCATTTTGCTTTACTGTTTCCCAATGAGCCTCATGGACACTATCAAAACTCTCCAGCTTTGTGACCTCAAGGTTCTTCCCAGAAGATATTCAGACAATATCCTACAAATATTCTGGGCCCAGGGTGAGTAACGGCATTTTAAACTGTACTTTATGGGGCAACTGTACCAATCGCACTATTTTGTAAATATGTGCAGATCTTAGCTAGTAAAAGATATCCCCACTGAATGAAAAAAAAACCCCACGTATCCGGTAGTGTGGCAGCTGTGAGTGTAATGATGATTTTTTTTAGGAAAAAAAGCCTACCTGGTATCTTCGTTCCGTCTCTGTTACCAAAGCAGTTCCGCCGCCAAGACCCTGATGCAGCTAAAACGAAACACTGGCCACCGTTGGCTTGGGGCGAGTGAGTGAGGCTTGGGGCAAGAGCGCGAAAGAATGACAGCGCACCGTGGAGCACCTTTAGTGCTGTTTGTTTGAAAGCTAAGAATTTCATTCAAACTTCATGCACATATTCACAGTGCTGTTGCTGTGGTATGTTTTCACGATTTGTTTAGACCAGTGTACGAAGAACGTTACTGTTACCGCAATACACTTTAGGTTTTTGTCCAATGATGAACAGAGGATCTTTTTTAAGACCCGTTTCAGCTCTGTTAGATGTGTATGATCGAGGAGCTCTGTGAGGCCTTTATGCATGGGATATGCATAAAGGAATCCTGTGCCGAAGGAATGGATCCTCAGAAGCTTAGCCAAAATTGGGTGGCGGAGCAGGTGGGGGAAGAGAGGTTGGTGGTTGGGAGGCGAGGATAGTGGAGGGCAGACTTATACGGTCTGTGCCCTGAAAAAGACAGGTACAAATTCAAGGTAAGGTATACACATATGAGTTTATCTTGTTGGGCAGACTGGATGGACCGTGCAGGTCGTTTTCTGCCGCGTTCTACTATGTTACTATCATTACACTCACAGCTGCCACACTACTGGATACGTGTGGGTTTTTTTTCATTCAGTGGGGATATCTTTTAGTAGTTATTATCTTACGATTTCATATCTCCACACCCTATTCAATTGTATTTAGCAGATCTTATCTGGTACACATTTTGCAGCTATGCCTACACATAAGCAGAAATTATGTCTTACTTGATCATTTATCTTTTCTTTAGCCAGCGACACTGTTCTGCACGAATGGTTTTTATCCCCTCCTACCAGCAGATGGAGGTAGAGAAAACTGAATTCTACAAGTGACATCACTGTATAAGCTGTGGTGATCCCTGGAACACCACAGCTTATGCACCTGTCCAAGCAGAAGAAGGTTTAACACACCCAGCTGCAATAAACAGCACACGAGCAAAACACCACAAAATGGCACTCACCACCCTGCATATACCAGAATATAGCCATATCAGGGGAACCCCACGCTGTATGCTGCTAATCAGAATTATAATTGGACAAGCACCCCCCCCCCCCCCCCCCACCAATGACGGCTCTGCCAAAGTCTGAACGGCCTCTGATCAGTACATCTGTAGTGTTAACAAGGAATGTAACGAGCACCAAGTCGCTGCCCAACAGATCTTCTCAGGGGACACTGCCTGGGCCTCTGCCCAGGAAGCGGCCTGAGCCCTAGTAGAGTAGACCCTTAAGCCTCTGAGGCACTGGACGATCTCTGCCGATGTAAGTAGCCTCAATAGCCGACTTAATCCACCTCACAATGGAGGCCTTACAGGCCACTTGGCCCATCTGAGGGCCATGGAAAAGCACAAAGAGGCGGCCTGAGAGACGAAACTCATTAGTCTCCTTGAGGTAGCTGAGCGACGTTCAGCTTGTGAAGTCTCCGATCCTCCAGCAACAATCCCTGTGCAACGAAGGAGGGCAAACAAACCTCCTGATTGACATGGAATGGAGACACCACCTTTGGAAGAAAGGACGGAATCGTGCACAGGGACACAGAATCCTCTGAACAGGAGAGATAAGAATCCCAACACCACAGGGCCTGCGATTCCGAGACCCTCCTAGAAGAGGTGATAGCCACCAAAAACACTGTCTTGAGGGTAAGATCCTTGATGGAAGGCAAGTGCAGAGGCTCAAACAGGGCCTCAAACAACAACCGGAGGACTAAATTGAGATCTCAAGAAGGAAAGGAAGGAGCAAGGGGGGATGCAGATGTGTCACCTCCTTCAGAAACCAAGCCACCTTTCTATACAAGGCCAGAAAGATGCTTTTCACCTTCCCCCGAAAGCTAGACAAGGCAGCTACCTGGACCCTCAGTGAGCTCAATACCAGCCCCTGTTCCAGACCCTACTGGAGAACACCTAAAATAATCGAGAACCTGAGCCCGCCAAGGAGAAAGGGATCATTCCCTGCACAAGGTTTCATACACATGCCAGACCCTGACATAAGCCAGGGACGCAGAAGACTTCCTGGAGCATAAGTATGTAAGTACCTAAGTGTTGCCATATTGGGACAGACTGAAGATCCATCAATCCCAGCATTCTGTTTCCAACAGTGGCCAACCCAGGTTACAAGTACCTACCTAGTTTGACTTGATGGTGTCCTGAGCCAATGTGAAGGTGGAGAACTTCTTCAGTCACTGGAAGGACCCGGCCTCTAAAGGGATAGATGCCCTGGTACAGCCTTGGCCGGTAGTGAAGCCTCTCTGTCTTCCTTCCATGACCTCTCATTGGCCGCTTGTTGCGCAGGATTGTGCGTCATCCTCATCTGGTCTTGCTGGTGGTGCTGGATTGGCCTCGCCGATCATAGTATTCAGATCTCAGGCATTTGCTGGTGGAGGATCCACTTCCACTATCCAAGGGTCAGGGTCTGCTCTAATAAAGGCCAGTAGAGATGAAAGATCTGGATCCCTTTTGCCTTACGGTTTTGGCCATTGAAAGGCAATGTTTAGAGAAACGTAGGTTTTCCTTCGCTGTGATTTCTATCCTGCTGTGCAAGGTGATACATGTGGGAAAGAGGAACCTGAACTATAGTTACGTGGTGCAAGGTTCCACATTAGGAGTCACCAACCAGGAAAGGGATCTAGGTGTCATCATTGATGATATGTTGAAACCCTCTGTTCATTGTGCAGCAGCAGCTAAGAAAGCAAATAGAATTTTTAGTATTATTAGGAAAGGAATGGAAAACAACAATGAGGACGTTATATTACCTTTGCATTGCTCCGTGGTGTGACCGTACCTCGAATACTGGTTACTGCATCTCAAAAAAGATATAGCAGAATTAGAAAAGGCGGCAGAAGCTCTTAAACGGTGTTCCCGCTATGGCTCTCGCCGTTCCGCAGCGGGCGCTTGCTTAGCCAGGTGTGCCGAGGTTGTCGCTGACTCGGAGGGGACCTTGGTGTCTGTGGGGGATTCTTCCCGCGCGTCTGTCTCGGCGGCGTGCAGTGCTTTTCCCGTGTCAGAGGCGGTTGTGGAGCCAGCACCATTTTCTGCTGTTGATCCTTCCTGCCTCTCCAGTTCGGCTGCCTCGGCCCCTTGCACCTCAGTTGCACTTTCTGAAGTGCTTTCTCAAGTTTCTCCTGCTGCCTCCTCGGGTT
This sequence comes from Microcaecilia unicolor, assembly GCF_901765095.1. NCBI lineage: Eukaryota > Metazoa > Chordata > Amphibia > Gymnophiona > Siphonopidae > Microcaecilia > Microcaecilia unicolor. Next base: position 8,760,520 of record NC_044033.1, read on the forward strand.
CAGATTTTTCTTCGGAGTTTATTCTTTTAATGCATCAGGCTTATTTAATTAAGAAAGGTTTCCCGGTGCCCCCCCCCCCCTTCTCAAGAGCCTTTACTAGAAGGCAGAGAGGCTTCTCCTTCTCAGAGAGATTTTGGCTCTCTCTTACATCTTGAGGATCCTATGGCTAAGCATAGGAGGTTAACCTCTTTAGCTGAGGAAGGGTCCTTGGGACCCCATTCCCCTCCTCCTTCCATTTTGGGGGGGCTCTGGTGAGCCTGGCCGTCCTTCTAGGCTGGAGGACTTGGAAGAGACTGATTTTCTTCCTGCTGAACAGGATGGCCCGACGGCTGTAACGATTTTTCATCGTGGTGAGCTACCTGCCCTGATCTCACAGGCCCTGGAAGCCGTGAATATTGCAGATCCAGAGGTTCAGGCGTCAACCTCAGTTAATTTCAAAATGGCAAGTACTCGGAGACCTTCTAAAGCTTTTCCTCTGCATGATTCCATTCAAGAACTGATTTCCGCTCAGTGATCTGACCCTGAGAGTGCATTCAAAGTGGCTAGGGCTATGGCCCGACTTTATCCGGTGTCTACTCCTACTTTAGACTCCTTTTCCTTACCCAAAGTGGGCGCTTTGGTTACTGCAGTCACCAAGAAAACCACTCTTCCGGTGGAAGGTGGAGTTGTGCTTAAAGATGTTCAAGATAGACGTCTGGAAGCTTCCCTTAAACGTTCCTTTGAGGTGGTGGCCTTGGCCTTACAGGCCTCTATTTGCAGCTCTTATGCTGCCAGGGCATGCCTTTCTTAGATCCAGCAGGGTATAGAACAGGTTCCAGATCCTGCTTCTCCCCCGCTTGCTGGTGCTCCTATGGAGTCGGCTCTTGCGTATTTTGGCAGACACCCTTTATGACCTGGTCAGAGCGTCTACTAAACAGATGGCTTTTGCGGTTTCGGCTCGCTGTCTCCTGTGGCTCCGCCACTGGTCGGCAGATATGGCTTCTAAACAGTGCCTTACCAGACTTCCCTTTAGGCGGAAGCTTCTTTTCGGTGAGGATCTTGAAAAAATTGTGAAAGACCTGAGAGATTCGAAGTTCCAGCGGCTACCGGAAGATAAGCCCAAGGCTAATGCGAGGTCGGCCTCTTCTAAACCTCATTTCCGTGACTCCCGCCGCTATCGCCCTGGTCGTGGTTCGGCCTTTCAGCGCTCTAGATTCCAGCAGCGGTCTTCCTTTTGGAATGACAAGCGATTGTCGGCAGCAGCTACCAGGCCTCAAGCTCAAGGTCGACCTACACAACGATGGGGCGCAGGTCCTCTCTTCGGTTCTTTCTATAGGAGGTCGGTTAACCCTATTATACGAAGAGTGGACCAAGATTACTACAGACCAGTGGGTCTTGGATCTTATCAGAGAAGGCTACAGATTAGAATTTGCCTTGCCCGTCGCAGACTTCTTTTTGGAATCTCGATGTGCCACACAAGCCAGAAGAGCGGCAGTAGAAGCCACTTTGCAGGCATTGCTAGACCTTGGAGCAGTGGTCCCTGTCCTGCAAACAGAGGTTCGCACCGGTCGTTATTCCATCTACTTTGTGGTTCCTCGAAAAGGGGGTTGCTTCAGGCCTATTCTTGACCTCAGATATGTGAACGAGCGTCTTCGAGTTTGCCGTTTTTGCATGGAGACCGTTTGGTCGGTGATTGTGTCTGTCCAGCCGGGAGAGTTCCTCACGGCTCTGGATTTGAAAGAGGCATACTTGCATACCCCCATTTGGCCTCCTCATCAGAAGTTTCTTTGGTTTGTCGTGTTAGGCCATCATTTTCAGTTTTGCGCGCTACCCTTTGGCCTGGCTACGGCTCCTCGAACCTTTTCCAAGGTCATGGTAGTCGCCACGGCCTTTCTTCAAAAACAGCGGATCAAAGTCCACCCTTATCTGAACGATTGGTTGATCCAGGAAGACTCGGAAAATGAGTCGGTTAGCCACCTCTCGAGTTTTGCAGTTCCTGCAGTCCCTGGGTTGGGTAATCAATGTACCAAGAGTCATTTGGTTCCCTCCCAGTCCTTGGAGTATCTGGGAGTAGTTTTCGACACAGCTCAAGGATGTGTCTTCTTACCAGAAGCCAGGAGACTCAAACTTTGTTCTCAGATTCGCTGTTACGGACTCCCTCTCCTCAGGCTTGGGATTATGTCCAAGTTTTGGGGTCGATGACATCCATCCTGGAGGTGGTTCCGTGGGCGAGGACTCACATGCGACCTCTCCAGCGTGCCCTGTTACTTCGATGGTCTCCAGTCTCTCACGATTACCAACATCGTCTACCTTGGCTTCCCTTGGCGAGGGACAGCATGACTTGGTGGTCGCATGCTCCCAATCTTCGGAAGGGAATGCCTTTGGCGTCCCCGCAGTGGGTCCAGGTAGTAATGGATGCCAGTCTCTCGGGTTGGGGAGCTCATTGTCTCCACCGGGTGGCGCAGGGGCGTTGGTTGGCAACGGAAGCGAAGTGGCCGATCAACAGACTAGCGTTGAAAGCTGTGTTACTAGCCCTTCTATCCTTTCAGGATGTCCTGGAGGATTAGGCAGTTCGAATTCTCTCAGACAACACGTCGGCGGTAGCTTACATCAACCGGCAACGAGGCACTAAGAGTGGGGCTCTTGCCTCGGAGGCATTCGCCCTGCTGATTTGGGCAGTCTCATCTTCTCTGTCTGTCAGCGGCTCACATTGCAGGCCAGGACAATGTTCAAGCAGATTTTCTCAGCCATCGTATTTTAGATGCAGCGGAGTTGGAACTGGCGACAAAAGCATTTCTTCTGATCTGCCAGAAGTGGGGCTCACTTGTAATGGATCTGATGGCAACCAAATACAATGCCAAAGTCCCCAGGTTCTTCAGCAGAAAAGAGGTCAACTCTGCAGGAATAGACACTCTGTTATAGCCCTGGCCGGAAGCCCGTCTTCCCGCTGTGGCCCCTAATCGGGTGTATTCTACGTCAGATCAGACTTCATCTCGGTACGGTGGTTTTGGTAGCTCCAGATTGGCATTGTGCGTGGTATGCGGACCTAGTTCGTCTTCTGCTGGAACCTCCGCTCAGGCTGCCAGTTCTTCCCGGACTTCTCCATCAGGGCCCAGTTCAGATGGAGGACGTCTCCCACTTTGGTCTTACAGCTTGGCTCTTGAGAGGTCAAGATTGAGGAAGAAGGGTTATGCTGACTCAGTCATTACTACTTTACTTCGAGCCCGGAAGCGTTCCACTACTACAGCTTATGCCAGAGTGTGGCGCACGTTTGGCGCATGGTGTGCAGAGCGGGGTTGGTCTCCCCTTAAGACTTCTATTTCTCAGGTTTTGGTTTTTCTGCAAGAAGGGTTGCAGAAGGGTTTGGCTTATAATTCCCTTCGGGTTCAAGTCGCAGCCCTTGCCTGTTTCCGAGGTCGGGTGTCTGGCTATTCTCTGGCGGCTCACTCTGATGTGACTCAGTTTTTGAAAGGAGCTCTTCACCTTAGACCCCCGATACGACGTCCGTGTTCTGCCTGGAAGTTGAATCTTGTGCTCAGCGCTTTACAGGGTCCGCCGTTTGAAACCTTGTGTTTGGCCTCTGATGAAGATGTCACTCTGAAGACAGTGTTTTTGGTGGCCATTACCTCGGCACGTCGAGTTTCTGAACTGATGTGGCAGCGCAGAAGGATGCGCTTTTAGGGGCGACAGTGCTCACTCGGGGGGTGGCGGCTTCCCACCCTATTTAGGGGATTGCTTTGATACATCCCACCAGTTCCTGGATTCATCTGCTGCTGAGGCTAAGGAAGGTAAAATTAGGTCTTACCTGAGAATTTTCTTTCCTTTAGTCGCAGCAGATGAATCCAGGATCCCTACCCTGTATTGTTCTAGCCGCGCATTTCTTTCTTCGGATAGGGGATCTAATTTCTGAGATTAAGATAAAATGAAACAGAATTAAGATAAAATGAAACAGAAGAACGAAAAAAAGTTACTGGACTTATTGTTATTTTTCTGACAAGTTTAAGTTATGTGTTCGGCTGTTGCTGCATAGTTGTGAGCAGTGTTCTTGTTTCAATACTTTATCCTTATCCTCTGCTTTGGGGATGTGACCTATACTGAGGTGATAGGGAGCTGGGGTCCAGGGTCACTGCTATCTCTTCAGTGTTCTCTATCTCCACCTGATGGTAGGCGGATACAACACACCAGTTCCTGGATTCATCTGCTTTGACTAAAGGAAAGAAAATTATCAGGTAAGACCTAATTTTACCTTCCTGACATTAGTCCTGAGTCTGCCCCCCTTCAACCTCAATTCATGTCCTCTAGTTCTACAGCCTTCCTGTCTCCGGAACAGGTTCAGTTGCGGATTAATATCTTTCAAATATTTGAACGTCTGTATTACGTCACCCCTGTTTCTCCTTTCCTCCAAAGTATACATGTTCAGGTCAGCAAGTCTCTCCTCGTACGGTTTGCAACGCAAATCCCATACCATTTTTGTAGCTTTTCTTTGCACTGCTTCCAAGTGGGGTTGGATTTCTGTCCCCATGCAACTCTCTAATGTACACCCGATCTTATCACATCCCCATATATCATTTTCATACCCTTCTGTTGCCCATCCCTGGGAGTACTTACCACCCTTATCATGTCTGTACACACCAAAGCTACATCTTTCACTTACTATTTGCAGAGAGACATAATTAAATCTTACACACTCAAAAGAACAATAGAAGCTGCAGTTTAAATTCTCTCCGTTGTCAATGGGCTCTCCAGACCCTCTGTCTCCTGGGTCTCTGGCCTTCGGAGATGTCTTGGTGACCCTCCCAGCCAGCTTTTGTCTCTGTTAAGTGTTTGTAATTGACTAGCCCTGCTACCAGAAATTCCCAAGGAAAAAGGGAAAGAAGGTATTGAAATGCAGTTTCAATACATCTTTTGTAGAGGAGTGTGGTAGCCGTGTTAGTCCACTCTTAAAGGTTATCAATAGAAATCAAACAAAATAAAACATGGAAAAGAAAATAAGATGATACCTTTTTTATTGGACATAACTTAATACATTTCTTGATTAGCTTTCGAAGGTTGCCCTTCTTCGTCAGATCGGAAATAAGCAAATGTGCTAGCTGACAGTTTATATAAGTGAAAACGTTCAAGCATTACTATGACAGTCTGACGGGGTGGGAGGATATATACCAATGTGGTATATATCATTCAGTGTAAAAAATGTAACGAAGGATGCTATATTGGAGAAACAGGCCAGATGCTTAAGACAAGATTCAATTTACATAGACATCACATGAACAATACTGGTGCCAGTAGGGCTCCCACCCCTGTTGGTCAGCATTTTACAGGACCAGGACACTATACCAGTGACTTCACAGTGAGAATCCTGAAAGGTAACTTTAAAACCATACAAGAACGTAAGACCTTTGAAGTCAGAATGATTGACTATTTTAACACCCAACAGAAAGGACTTAACAAGGATCTGGGGTTCCTAGCCCATTATAAACCATAAAGCTGTATGTCTCTGTTGATCACCCTCCCCTCACCTATCCACACCTATCCTGTTAGAATATCAATGATATGCTTTGATGTCCCCATGCATACCTCCTACCCACCCCCATCCTCCCACCCTGTCAGACTGTCATAGTAATGCTTGAATGTTTTCACTTATATACACTGTCAGCTAGCACATTTGCTTATTTCCGATCTGACGAAGAAGGGCAACCTTCGAAAGCTAATCAAGAAATGTATTAAATTATGTCCAATAAAAAAGGTATCATCTTATTTTCTTTTCCATGTTTTATTTTGTTTGATTTCTATTGAATACATCTTTTAAAAGTTGCATTTTTATATTGATAAAATCAATAACTCTGCTACATATTTAATTCTGACAATTGGCTTATACCATTACACTATCATTCATCCTTCAGGTATACAAACTCTCTTATTACGTCTTCATATTCTGCTTCTCCCCATAACTCCCCATTTATCGGGTCTACATAGTCTGCCTCGCCCTTCATCCATCCCCCGATCCCTTCCATATACACCCTGCCTGCTCTCCTCATTCTTACCTGTTTCCAGGTAGTCTCTGCGTCTGAAGTACTGGATGAGCAGGAATCCCGGTATCACTATGGTTGCATAACCAGCAATGTTATAGAAGAAGCGGAACAGCCAGAAATCAGTCCAGGAGTCGAGTACAACTGAAGGAATTCCAGCGTCAGAAGAGACAGCCGAAACCATCAAAGGCAGAAGCAGGTAGAAGCTGCAAGAGAACAGAGCAGAAACTGAGCAGACAACAATAATTCTCCGCCTTGCATTACAGTCTAAGAAACGTATAAGCAAATGCACTGAGAGGTCCTAGGCAGGAATTGTACCCCAGCTCACTGAACCGACCAGTGCCAACCCTTTCGTTTCCTCCATCAGTCTCTAATATAACAATCACTTACAGAGGTGGAAAAAAAATTCTGAAAACACCACATGCAAACTGTGAAGAAACAGTGTATTTTAAGCCTGTAAAATGTATTTGATATTTTCCTGCCCAAATTAATTCTGAAGTGCATTTCTCTAGTTTTACCAGCAGGTGGTGCACATTTTATGTTAAAGCTGTTATAGAAAAGTGAATGCCCTCTTTCAGTGAAGAAGTGAATCTACAGTACTGTGAGCAGTATACTTTTAAAACTTGTTGACTGGGCTCTGATTGGCCCAGGAGCTCATTTCCTTTAGAGTGATGGATTTTGCTCCCAGTATCAGCCCGGAAGAAGAGAGAGAGAAAGCTCTTTGCTGAAGCCCTGTAAAAACCAGTTATATTTGATAACTGGTGAACAGCTATATTCCCTGATCTTTCCAGGTACTTTCTATGAAGTAAACAAATGTTTAGTTAGTGTTATAACTGATCCATATTTCAGTTACCTGCTATTGTTTGCTGATTGCACTTTTGTCATGAAATGCCTAGCCACCTGCCTGGGGTTATCCTGCGGCCACTCAGAGGGTCTATCCCCAGCACACCTCAGGTCCGCCTACACCTGCAGCTCGTGCTCTACACTAGCACCCTCCTCCCACTGACTGGGTCACAACCACCTCTGGGTAAGTCTCCTGCTCTCAAATTATCCCCAATGATTTCTAGCTTACTAGGGCCACACTCCCAGTAGTCCTCCAGTATCCAGAAAACACTCACAGACCCAACACACAAAAAAAACCAGGATTCTTTATCAGTCCAGATAAACAGGATGAAGGTAAAATTATGTCTTACCTGATAATTTTCTTTCCTTTAACGCAGTAGATGAATCCAGGAACTAGTGGGTTAAGTCCGCCTGCCAGCAGGTGGAGATAGAGATAAACAAACTAAAGGCAGTGGATGCCAGACGGCCAGCTCCTTCCTCAGTTAGTATGTCAATTCATAAGCATTTGCCAAGGCCAAAAATATGAAACCAATAACAACCAGAAACCATCCTCACTATGAAAAACAGAGAACCAAATAAGAACTTCTAAATAACTGTAACTTGATCCAGAAATCTGAATCCTTTCCGTGTTCCCATATCTGTCTGAACTCTGCAAAAGAGAACCTGGAAGGAAAAAATAGCCACACTGCGCGGAAAATGAAAAAAACGTCGGCTGAACTAGGGAGGGATCCTGGATTCATCTACTGCATTAAAGGAAAGAAAATTATCAGGTAAGACATAATTTTACCTTCCTTGTCACTTGCAGCAGATGAATCCAGGAACTAGTGGGATGTACCAAAGCATTCCTTAAGTAGGGTGGGAAGCTGACGCTCCCCGCGCCAACACTCCCGCCCTAAAACTCGCATCCTCCCGAGCAGACACGTCTAGCCTGTAATACTTCGCAAAAGTATGACGGGACGCCCAAGTAGCCGCCTGACATTGATATTGTATATCTGGATTTTCAGAAGGCGTTTGACAAAGTGCCGCACGAAAGACTCCTGAAGAAATTGCAGAGTCATGGAATCGGAGGTAGGGTATTATTATGGATTAAGAACTGGTTGAAAGATAGGAAGCAGAGAGTAGGATTGCGTGGCCAGTATTCTCAGTGGAGGAGGGTAGTTAGTGGGGTCCCGCAGGGGTCTGTGCTGGGTCCGTTGCTTTTTAATGTATTTATAAATGACCTAGAGATGGGAATAACTAGTGAGGTAATTAAATTCGCCGATGACACAAAATTATTCAGGGTCGTCAAGTCGCAGGAGGAATGTGAACGATTACAGGAGGACCTTGCGAGACTGGGAGAATGGGCGTGCAAGTGGCAGATGAAGTTCAATATTGACAAGTGCAAAGTGATGCATGTGGGTAAGAGGAACCCGAATTATAGCTACGTCTTGCAAGGTTCCGCGTTAGGAGTTACGGATCAAGAAAGGGATCTGGGTGTCGTCGTCGATGATACGCTGAAACCTTCTGCTCAGTGTGCTGCTGCGGCTAGGAAAGCGAATAGAATGTTGGGTGTTATTAGGAAGGGTATGGAGTCCAGGTGTGCTGATGTTATAATGCCGTTGTATCGCTCCATGGTGCGACCGCACCTGGAGTATTGTGTTCAGTACTGGTCTCCGTATCTCAAAAAAGATATAGTAGAATTGGAAAAGGTACAGCGAAGGGCGACGAAAATGATAGTGGGGATGGGACGACTTTCCTATGAAGAGAGGCTGAGAAGGCTAGGGCTTTTCAGCTTGGAGAAGAGACGGCTGAGGGGAGATATGATAGAAGTGTATAAAATAATGAGTGGAATGGATCGGGTGGATGTGAAGCGACTGTTCACGCTATCCAAAAATACTAGGACTAGAGGGCATGAGTTGAAGCTACAGTGTGGTAAATTTAAAACGAATCGGAGAAAATTTTTCTTCACCCAACGTGTAATTAGACTCTGGAATTCATTGCCGGAGAACGTGGTACGGGCGGTTAGCTTGACGGAGTTTAAAAAGGGGTTAGATAGATTCCTAAAGGACAAGTCCATAGACCGCTATTAAATGGACTTGGAAAAATTCCGCATTTTTAGGTATAACTTGTCTGGAATGTTTTTACGTTTGGGGAGCGTGCCAGGTGCCCTTGACCTGGATTGGCCACTGTCGGTGACAGGATGCTGGGCTAGATGGACCTTTGGTCTTTCCCAGTATGGCACTACTTATGTACTTATGACATATCTCTTCCAGAGATAAGGCCGACGCCTCCGCCCAAGAAGCCGCCTGTGCCTGAGTAGAATGCGCCTTCAGGGCCACTGGAGACGCCCGCCCTTGTAGCAGATACACCGCTCTAATGGCTTCCCTAATCCAGCGAGCAATGGAAGCCTTAGAAGCCACCTCACCTCTTTTCGATCCTGACAAGAGCACAAAGAGATGATCCGAGCGTCGAAACTCGTTAGAGATCTGCAAGTACCGAAACAAGGCTCTCCGCACCTCCAGGACAGCACCGTCTGGATCGACACCCGTGCTTCAGAAACCTGCAAAAAAGGATCTCTGCAAGACAAAGCCTGAATTTCAGAAATCCTCCTAGCCGAAGAAATGGCCACCAAAAACACAGTCTCAAGTGTTAGATCCTTCTCAGAAACCTTATTCAATGGCTCAACCGGTGGGGCCTGGAGGGCTTGCAGTACCACACTCAAATGCCATGCCGGGCATCGCTGCGCAGAGGAGGCCGAAGCCGAAGAGCCCCGCGTAGGAAACGGACCACATCAGAGTGAGCTGCAAAAGAGGAACCGCCCAGTTTGCCCCTAAAACAAGCTAGCGTGGCCACCTGCACTCGAAGGGAATTATATGCCAATCCCATTTGAAGACCATGCTGAAGGAACTCCAGAATAACCGGAATGTCCGCCTGAAAAGGCGATTCAGCACACAAAGCACACTATGCCGAGAAAGTTTTCCACACTCGCGCGTACGCTGCTGAAGTAGACTGCTTCCGTGCCCCCAAAAGAGTGGCAATGACTGGTCCTGAAAATCCCTTCTTCCTCAGCTGCCGCCTCTCAATAGCCAGGCCAAAGCGGGAGGGATTTTCCATCTGAACTGGCCCTTGATGCAGCAGATTGGGAGTCACCGAAAGTCGCAATGGTGGCTCTGAGAGTGCTCGAACGAGATCTGCATACCACAGCCGTCGGGGCCAGTCTGGGGCCACTAGAACGACCAGCCCCCGATGCCGCCCTATGCGGCAAAGAACTCTCCCTATCAGAGGCCACGGAGGAAAAACATACAGTAGCTGTTGTTCCGGCCATGGCTGGAGAACAGCATCCAATCCTGCGGATCCTGGCTGCCGTTTGCGGCTGAAGAACTGGGGAACTTTGGCATTGCAAGCCATGGCCAAGAGACCCATTACTGGTCTTTCCCAACGTTGGCAGATCAGCTGAAAAGCCGAGTCCGACAGCGTCCATTCCGCTGCGTCCAAAAGAGTCCGGCTGAGAAAATCCGCCTGAACATTGTCTTGACCCGCAATGTGTGCTGCCGACAGACTCGGAACATGCACTTCCGTCCATACTACAAGACGAGATGCTTCCACTGCCAAGGGAAGACTGCGAGTGCCCCCCTGCCGATTGATGTAGGCCACCATCGTGGTGTTGTCCGAGAATACACGAACCGCCTGCCCCTGCAGAAGGTCCTGAAAACTCCGCAGCGCATTCACGACTGCTCGCAACTCCAGACGATTTATCGGCCAAGTCGCTTCGAGAGGGGTCCACGATCCCTGGGCTCCTCGATGAAGACAATGGGCTCCCCAGCCCGCAAGGCTGGCATCCGTCACAACTACCACCCAATTGGGAGACACCAGAGAAACACCCTTCTGCAAATTGGCTGACCGGAGCCATCACACAAGACTGTCCCTGGCCCGGCTCAACCAAGGAAGGCGTCGTTGATAATCCAGCAACGTCGGCGACCATCTGCTCAAAAGGAAATTCTGAAGAGGCCGCATGTGAGCCCTTGCCCATGGAAGGACCTCCAAGGTCGCCGTCATGGAACCAAGGAGCTGAGCATAGTCCCACACTCAGGGAGTGCGACAACTCAATAAGGTCCATACCTGAGAAAGCAATTTGATCCTTCACCCCTCGGGGAGAAACACCTTCCCCCGCTTCGTATCAAATTGCACTCCAAGATACTCCAGACTGAGTAGGAACCAGATGACTCTTGTCCATATTGACCACCCAACCTAAGGATTGCAACACCGCAATCACTCAGTCGGTGACCACTCGACTCTCCTCTGCTGTTGTCGCCCGAATCAGCCAGTCGTCGAGATATGGATGCACTTGAATCCCCTCCTTCCGCAGGAACGCCGCCACAGCCACCATGACCTTGGAAAAAGTGCGTGGGGCAGTGGCCATTCCGAAAGGAAGGGCCCGAAACTGGAAGTGCTGACCCAGCTCTGCAAATCTGAGAAATCTCTGATGGGGCTGCCAAATGGGAATGTGCAGGTAAGCTTCCCTAAAATAGAGAGCCGTCAAAAACTCGCCTGGTTGAACAGCAGCAATAACTGCCCTTAATGTCTCCATGCAGAAGTGACGAACCCGCAAAAAATGGTTTACTTTTCTGAGATCGAGAATAGGCCGAAAAGCCCCTCCCTTCTTTGGAACCACAAAGAAGATGGAGTACTGACCTGTGCGCCTTTCGAGAGGAGGAACAGGAACGATAGCCCCTATCCTTTGCAGGTCTCACAAACATAGTAACATAGTAGATGACGGCAGAAAAAAGACCTGCACGGTCCATCCAGTCTGCCCAACAAAACAACTCATGTGTGCTACTTTTTGTGTATACCCTACTTTGATTTGTACCTGTGCTCTTCAGGGCACAGACCGTATAAGTCTGCCCAGCACTATCCCCGCCTCTCAACCACCAGCCCCGCCTCCCAACCACCGGCTCTGGCACAGACCGTATAAGTCTGCCCAGCACTATCCCCGCCTCCCACCACCAGCTCTGGCACAGACCGTATAAGTCTGCCCAGCACTATCCCTGCCTCCCACCACCGGCTCTGGCACAGGCCGTATAAGTCTGCCCAGCACTATCGCCGCCTCCCAACCACCAGTCCCGCCTCCCACCACTGGCTCTGGCACAGACCGTATAAGTCTGCCCAGCACTATCCCTGCCTCCCACCACCGGCTCTGGCACAGACCATATAAGTCTAACCAGCACTATCCTCGCCTCCCAACCTCCAGCCCCGCCCCCCACTACCGGCTCTGCTATCCAACACTGCAGAACTGCTGTCCTCTTGGCCCGCGATACACAGCGGGACTCCAGAAAAAAGTCTGTGACGGGAGAGAAGAATTCTAGCTTGTAACCTTCTCACACCACATCGAGGACCCACTGGTCCGAAGTAATTCTGGCCCACTCTGGAAGAAACAGAGAAAGCCGACCACCGATCTGCTCTCCTCCCAAGTGGACCTGCGCCCCATCATTGGGAGGCCCGAGAATGAGCCCCCTGACGAGAGGAGGGTCCAGCCAGATGCTTCTCGTTGCGAAAGGAAGAACACTGCCCAAAACAATGATGCTGAAAGGCTGCGTTGGACCGCCCCATACTGTCGCGTCTCTCTGAAACTTGACCTCGAGGCTCCCTGCCTGGAAGTAGACTTGGGTCTAACCTCCGAAAGACGCTGAGATTTGGAATCCCCCAAATCTTTAACAATCTTTTCTAGGTCTTCCTCAAAAAGCAATTTCCCTCAGAAAGGCAATTTAATTAGCCATTGCTTAGAGGCCATATCTGCGGCCCAATGACTGAGCCACAGAAGATGCCGAGAGGAAACGGTCAAGGCCATGAGTTTGGCCGAAGCACGGACCAAATCATACAAGGCATCCGCCAAGTACGCCAGCCCAATATCCATCAGCGGCATCTGAGGAGTTCCCGGCATATCAGACTCTGAAATCGAATCTATGACAGAATGTAACCAAATGAGACAAGCTCTAGCCGCATAAGAACTACAAACAGAAGCTTGAAGTGTCAAAGCGGCCACCTCAAAGGCACGTTTTAAAGAGGCCTCTAGCCGCCTGTCTTGCATATCCTTAAGTGCCACACCACCTTCCACTGGAAGAGTAGTCTTCTTAGTGACCGCCGTCATCAGGGCATCCACCCTAGGTAGAGCAAACTGCTTTAAACGGTCCGCTGAAACCGGATACAGCCTGGCCATAGCTACTTTCAGCCCCCCATACTGATCTGCCTACTGGGCCGAAATCAACTCTTCAATAGCATCATGTACCTGAAAGGCCTTAGAAGGTCATCTGGTACTAGCCATCTTGGGGTTGACCACCCGAGAAGCCGCAACCTCAGGGTCCTCTATATTCAGGGCTTCCAGTGCCTGAGAGATAAAGGAGGACAACTCCTCCTTATGGAAAATCCTCACGGCGGAAGAGTCCTCTAGTTGGTCAGTGAGGACACCGTCCTCCACCCCCATCTGCTCCGAGAGAGCCACCACGGAGGAAGCTGCAGGCGACCGTATGCAGGACCCCTCCTCAGACCCCAAAGAAAGCCTAGGCTTTTTAAGTGAGGAGAAATCCTCTGGGGAAAACCCCCAAATCCCTTGGTTACCCCAAGACCCCCTGAGAGAATCAAAGGCTGAAGCTGTCGCAGCCACGTAAAGGGGGGGGGGGGGCAAGGCCCTTTTGAACAAAAACGCCTGATGGAGTAGCAAAATAAACTCTGGCGAAACCCCCTCCCCCGCAACGGAGGAGGTCGCAGCCATGGCACCTGCACCACCGCCCACAGTGCCTGACGGCCCCCCGACTCCCCTACCAGCGGAGAAGCTTTGCCCAAAACCGCTACCGGAGCTGGCTCCGTGACCGATTGCAAAATGGCACGAGAATCGCCAGGCTCTGGGCGGGAAAGCACTCTCTCGGGGGGGGGCGCTCCATCAAGTCCCGCCAAATCAGCGCACCCAGCGCTGCAAACACCCACCGCCGAACACCGTTTCTCACATCGGGAACAGCGTTTTACCGCCTCCGCTGCCATCACCCGTCCCCGAACAGGAACCCAGCAGGACTTACCCCGGACCGGGAAAGCGTGGGAACTGACAGCTGAGCCAAAGAAAAAAAACTCTCCGACTCCACTTCGAGGTAGGCTCAGACAAGCAGGCAACAGAAGACAGGACTCGGACAGCAGTAACACAAACCTGCTCTCAGCAAAAACACACTTCCCTGTGCTTAAATTCTATGGTTCTCTTTTTTTTTTTTTTTTTAGTGAAGAGGCAGAAACAAACAGGGAAGGAAAGGAACAGCAAAAGCCTGTTCAGAGGGAATCTGAGGTGCAGCCAAAGGGGACACCACCAGTCCGCCACACCCGGCTCAAACTGGCCACCGGCCCAGGAGATCCCTCAGAGGCCTTGGGCCCAGGAGCTGGAGAAAAAGCCGTCCACCACCTGCTGAGACAGAGACATACTAACTGAGGAAGGAGCTGGCCGTCTGGCATCACTGCCTTTAGTTGTTTATCTCTATCTCCAGACCCCTCCCAACCCCCACCCCCGGACAGAGGCCCTGGTGGTCTAGTACCCCTGATCCAACCAGACCCCCCCCCCCCCACCACAACTGGCAAACCCAATACCTCACAGAGGACCTGACCACCCACCCCCACCGGACATCCAGCCCTCTCTTCTGGGTGGGTGGTGGGTCGGCCAGTGGGTCTCAATCGGGGAGGGTCTCATGTCAGCTCCCACATTCCTCCTCAATGCTTTGTAAACCCTAACACCAGCTCCGAGCTGGTGTAGGGTTTACAGCAGTAGCAGCACCCTTGTTTGCTACGCTATCTGCTGAGAACTGAGGAGGAATACAAATGTCCCCGTTTAGCATGCATTTGCATGCTATTAGCATTCAGAGCCAGCAAATGAGTTGTTGCATGTGCTCGCCAGCTCTGATCCTGGGGCGCAGGCAAACACAGGCTCTGGTCCGGAACTAATAGCCTCGAGCACCCGCATTTGCTTTTGATCATCTGGTCCTAAGGCAGGAATTTGACCTGAAGGAGACTAACAAAGTATCCGTATAAAAATATAGGGCGGTTCCACCCTCAGAGTAATGCATGCAGCGCCAAAAGCAAATCCAGCCTGAGGTGCAGGACCCGTAGCCAGGAATGGAACACAGCACTAGCAAAAGCCGTGACTAGAACCCACATGTTCTGCTAGGTTACTCCCCTCTGGATCACAGCTTGAGCTCCTTCTTACTTCAAAGAGAAGTCAGACAACAGGAAAAATAAGCTGCTGTGGAATCCAGGGGTCATTCACAAAGGAAGAATATTCAACATAAAGGAATCCTTCCCGTGCTCACCTTCCAATATCATTCAATGTAAGAAATGTGAGGAAGGGTGCTATATTGGAGAAACAAGCCAGATGCTAAAGAAGAGATTTAATTTACATAGACACCATATGAAAAATGCCAACACCAGCCAGGATCCCACCAGAACACTGTACCAGTGATTTTATGGTAAGAATCCTAAAAGGGAACTTTAAAACAATACAGGAACGTAAGACCTTTGAAGTCAGAATGATTAACTATTTTGACATCCATCAGACAGGACTTAGCAAAGATCTGGATTTTCTAGCCCATTATAAACCTTAAAATTGTACTGCTGTGTCACTTCTTATCTCCATGCATATCTCTCTGTCCCTCATCCACCCAGCTATCCCTGTCTCTCACCTAACCCACCCTCATCCTGTTAGACTGTCACTGAAATGCTTTGATGTTTCACTTATATATACTGTCATCTACCAACATTTGATTATTTCTGATCTGACGAAGAAGGGCTACCTTCGAAAGCTAATCAAAGGAGAAATTAGGTCTTACCTGATAATTTTCTTTCCATTGGTTCTTCACACTATTCTAGGACAAGTGGGTAGTTATGTCCATCGACCAGCAGGTGGAGATAGAGAATACAGAACTGAGCACCACTACATAGCTCTCTGCTAGTAGCTCAGCTCCTCAATATCCGTCCTCAAGCAAGGAAGAAAACACACCCAATCAGGAGCATCATCAGCAATCAACATATCCAGCCTAAAGAACCATTCAAAGATAAGGCCCCTGGAAAACAGGATACAAAGACAGTACATAGAGCCACCAACAAAGGTGTCGCACCACGGGAGGGCTCCTGGAATAGTGTGAAGAACTAATGGAAAGAAAATTATCAGGTAAGACCTAATTTCTCCTTCCATTACGTTCATTTCCACTATTCCAGGACAAGTGGGATGTTCAAAAGCTATCCCTATGAGGGTGGGAAGCCAAATCTGCCATACGCGGAACCGACACCCCAAATGTAGCTGCTGCCTGAGCGGCACCAGCCATTCTACCATATTTACTGAAGGTATGTAGCGAAGCGTACGCCACTGACCTACAGACAGCCATCAAAGAAGACAACGAAGCCTCCACCCAAGACGTAGCCACATGTCCAGGAGAGAAAGCCTTCAACCTGACAAGTGCCTCCCAGGATACAGGCTGAGACCACAGCCACCTTCAACCACTGGGCAAAGAAAGCTTTGGCCAACATGAAACCCCCCCCTGCTGTTTACCAAACAGCCCAAAAAGACCAAACGAATGGCGAAAAACATTGGGAACCGTGAAATCCAAGAACACCTTGCTAAGACCAGAAGCTTTCAAAAAACAGACCGCTGACTACAGAAAAAGAAAGACCAACAAACACTAAGGCAAGAAGCATGGTACTGCCCCAAGTGAGACCGCTGCCTCCGAAAAACGGATAAAGGGACCTTCCAAGAGAGAAAGAGACTGAAGTTGCGAGAAGCAACAGGTTGACAGAAACACCTCAAAGAACACCGTGGACAAAGAGAGAACTAGACAGGTGCTTTAGCCAACTAAGCCATGGTGCCATAGAACGAGGGTCACCTATCAACAGGCTCAAACGGGGAGTGCTGAAGCACCCGAAGGACCAGAAAAAGAACTCAGTCCAGAAGGAGCAGCTAATGAAGACTCCTGCAAGCAGCCCTGAAAGCAAGCCAGGACCCCCACTGGACCTACAGCACTAGCCCCATGAATTTCACTCCTGCCAAAAAGCCAGAAAGTGGCCCAGAGAGGACGCAACATCGACCCAAAACCTCACAGCACGCCAGACTTAGAAACACACTCTGGCAGACGCCGATGAGGAAGAGCACTTCCCGGCCCGAAGCAGGGAAGCCACCACTGAAAGCGAATAACCTTTCTTCCTCAGTCGAGCCCTCTCCAGGGCCAGGCCGCAGGACCAAAGGAAAGTGGGGGTGGGGTGGGACCTCCATGGCCACCAGGCCCCGACAGAAAGACCCCGACACTGGGGAAATCACAATGGCTCCCTAAGCAGAAGCCTCACGAGATCTGCATACCATGGAAGCCATGACAAGGCTGGAGACTAGGATCACCCTGCCCCAAAGGTCTGCCACTCTCCCCCACAGCCGGCCTAAAATCGGCATGGGGGAAGGCATACAGAGGTCTCTCACTCAGACACAACCGTCGCAGGGCGAATAGATCCCTAGAGTCCTATGCACGGCGGTGGCTGAAGCACCGAGGAACCTAGACATAGGACTAGGCCACCAGCTGAAAACCAGAGCATATCGACTGAGCAAGTCTGTCTCCATATTGAGGGACCCCGCAAACCAGCCGAAGGCACAACCGAAGTCTCACTGCCCCGTCCATTAACAAGCTGGACTCCCCCGCCAGCAGACTGCTAGGAGTCCCCCCTGCGAGGCGAAAAAAGGCAACCACCGCAGGCAAGACCGAAAGGTCCAAACAGCGGCATTCCCAACAGTGGGCTCGGCTCACTGCACGCAGCTCCAGAGGGCCAATGCCCTCCTTGGATACCAAGAGCCCTGCACCAAGGAACCCCAGCAAAGGGCACTTCCCAGCCCAAGACCAGCGGCTGAGCAGGGCCCCCTAAAGCGGCCGCATGAGAGAAGAAGGAACCCCTTCCATGGCTGCTGCCATAGATCTAAGGACCTGCATGAAATACCAGGCCTGTGGCTTGCGACAAAGCAGGAGCGAGAAACTTGAAAGCTAACTTAAAGCACTGTCCCTCTGAAGAAACACTCAAGCTCATCGGAAATAAAAGTTGGCGCACTGGCGCCAGCCTGCTCCTGTTGAAATTAAACACCCAAACCAGAAAAAAAACTGGGGGTGAACCAGCGCTGAAGGGGTCTCTACTCAGGCTAGGCAAGAAGAGACCCGGAGTCATCCAGGTA
The DNA here is from genome assembly GCF_901765095.1 of Microcaecilia unicolor. Classification (NCBI taxonomy): domain Eukaryota; kingdom Metazoa; phylum Chordata; class Amphibia; order Gymnophiona; family Siphonopidae; genus Microcaecilia; species Microcaecilia unicolor. The sequence goes on from NC_044033.1 coordinate 8,778,571, forward strand.
CAGGAGAACACAAAAAGTTGTGTCTCCGCAGAAAGACCGCAACTATGAGCATGACCCAAACAGCGCTCTGAGCAGACAGAGGCCCCCTCTCACAAGGAGACTGCAAGAAGAGAAGGGCTACCAAAGGGGAGAACGCCAGTCAGACGCCAGCACCCCGAAAATCCAGCTCTCATATCCTGTTTCCAGAAGGGCAGGACCAGAGGCAGAGCTGAGACAGAAGGGAAGGCAGGCTGAAGCGCCGTGCCTGCTCGACTTTCACTGCTGCTGCCGGACCCCGAGGTAAGAATTTTTAAATTTCAGGCCAGCACGCTGTTTGTGCAGCGCTGCGTATGCTTTGTAGCGCTATAGAAATGCTAAATAGCAGTAGTAGTAGTAGCACGCAGGAAGGCGAGGGGCAGGCGGAGGACTGGGAGAAGAGGGCGGGCAACGCAGGTCGGGCTGCCACTCGGTGGGGAGAGAGGGAGGGAGGCGCGGGGGTCTGGAACTCGGAGAGGGAGGGGGGCATGGAACTCGGAGGGGAGGGGGGGGGGGAGGGAGGGGGCCAAGCTGGAACTCAAGAGGATAACCTTGCTAGCGCCTGTTTCATTTATGTCAGAAACGGACATGTTTTACTAGTGTGCAATAAAAAAGGAATCTTCTTATTTCCATGTTTTATTTTGTTCTATTTCTATTGATCTGGGTAGGAAACGAGGGTGGAAAAGCAGAGTCTCATGCAGCACACACTGCTCTCTGCAAAGGAGTCATCTGCTGCTGCTCCATATCCTGGATCCGGTAAGAGGTGAACTGCAAACATTTCACTGTTTATAGAGAGGAATTACTCAGAGCATTGTCTCATGACAGCTCAAGGGTAGGTGGTTATAAGGCTCCGATTTCCCAGCTCACTTAACTGCTCTAAGATTGACAAGACACATGAGCACTGCTGAAGAGAGAATCTAAGTCACCTGGGGGGGGGGAAACAGACGCAGATAACGCTTTTACAGTGTTCGTAAGAAAAAAACCAACACCAAGTGCAAAAAGATCAGAGCGATAGCATTAACTAGAGTCCTACTCCAAAAGTCTGAAAGACCCCCCCCCCTCCAACCAAAGTATTTACAGACATAAAGTACAGAAAATGACCAAAGGGAAGGGCTGGCTTTAGGGTAGAGTGAGTACAACAGGCAATGTGCAAGAAGGAGTGCCACCAGAAGTTTTGGACACATAGAGGCATATTTTCAAAGCACTTAGTCTTCCAAAGTTCCATAGGTTTCTATGGAACTTTGGAAGGCTAAGTGCTTTGAAAATATGCCTCATAGTAACATAGTAGATGACGGCAGAAAAAGACCTACACAGTCCACCCAGTCTGCCCAACAAGATAAACTCACATATGCCATTTTTTGTGTTTACCTTACTTTGATTTGTACCTGTCTTTTTCAGGGCACAGACCGTATAAATCTGCCCAGCACTATCCCCACCTCCCAACCAACAGCCCCGCCTCCCAACCACCTGCTCTGGCACAGACCGTATAAGTCTGCCCAGCACTATCCTCGCCTCCCAACCACCAGCCCCGCCTCCCACCACCGGCTAAGCTTCTGGGGATCCCTTCCTTCTGAGGCAAGAGCCAGGGATACCACAAAGAACTCACAAACGCAAGTCACCCCAAGCTCATGTAAACGAGAAGTAGTGAACATCGAACAGTCCCCCCCCAAACAACAATCTGACAACTCTCTTTAGGGAGGGGAGACACCATCAACATCTCCCCCCCCCCCCCCGGTGCCACTAACCTAAAAGCTGCCCTGCCCAAGGAGGTTAGATTGAGGAAACAGTACGAGGCTTTCTAGGCGGAGATTGCCACCACACTGGTTCACCCAAAACACTACTGAAAACAATAGTAAAAGATTATTAGAGATAACAGACTGCCTACATCTGGTCTATCTGTAAAAAGTCAAAAGCTGTTCCAGTTGGATAGGCAGTGCCTGAAAAGGTGGAGGACAAACTTATTTGACAGCTTTTAAATTTATTTGAAAGCTTTCCACTCAACAGGAGGGCTGGCTTTTTCATCAAGCCTATGGCCCTTACAAATCAAGATCAAGTATACATATCATACCTTACAGTATGAGTTTATCTTGTTGAGCAGACTGGATGGACCTTACCGGTCTTTATCTGCCATCATCTACTATGTTATAGCCTGGAAACTGAGCAGTCTAGTGTTTACGCTTGGCGTTCCTCAACCAATCCAAGGCATCCTGATTAACTGCTTGAAAGTCGTTAACAATTAGACAAATTCAGGCTTTTAAGAGGGAAAGGGAATTGGGGCTTGATATACCACCTTTCTTAGGTTTTTGCAACTACATTCAAAGCGGTTTACATATATTCAGGTGCTTATTTTGTACCAGGGGCAATGGAGGATTAGGTGACTTGCCCAGAGTCACAAGGAGCTGCAGTGGGAATTGAACTCAGTTCCCCAGGATCAAAGTCCACTGCACTAACCACTAGGCTACTCCTCTACTAGCAACATTCCTTGTAGAAGCCTGCAGGACATAAGACTCACAGAAACAGAAGCCTGCACAGCCATATTGCTGATCTGCAAGGGCAGGCACATTAACACTCCATGTAGAATCTCAAATAGTAGCAACATTCCATGTAGAATCTCAAATAGGGAAAGGGAAATGGGATGTGATATTCTGCCTTTCTGAGGTTTTTGCAACTACATTCAAAGCAGTTTACATATATACAGGTACTTATTTTGTACCAGGGGCAATGGAGGGTTAAGTGACTTGCCCAGAGTCACCAGGAGCTGCAGTGGGAATGGAACCCAGTTCCCCAGAACCAGAGTCTGCTGCACTAACCACTAGGCTACTCCTCCACTCATTCCACCAATAAGAGCCAACCTCATCAGTGATGTCACAATGGCTTGATTGCCCGATACTTGGCTCACTTCTGATATTGTGATGTCATAAGGGAAATGGGGAAAGGGAAATGGGACTTGATATACCACCTTTCTTAGGTTTTTGCAACTACATTCAAAGCGGTTTACATATATTCAGGTACTTATTTTGTACCAGGGGCAATGGAGGGTTAAGTGACTTGCACTAACCACTAGGCTACTCCTCCACTCATTCCACCAATAAGAGCCAACCTCATCAGTGATGTCACAATGGCTTGATTGCCCGATACTTGGCTCACTTCTGATATTGTGATGTCATAAGGAAATGGGGAAAGGGAAATGGGACTTGATATACCACCTTTCTGAGGTTTTTGCAACTACATTCAAAGCGGTTTACATATATTCAGGTACTTATTTTGTACCAGGGGCAATGGAGGGTTAAGTGACTTGCCCAGAGTCACAAGGAGCTGCAGTGGGAATTGAACCCAGTTCCCCAGAAAGAGTCTGCTGCACTAACCACTAGGCTGAAAGGAGCAGCTCGCAGAGTAAAAAACTTGCATCAGGCGTGGATGCTGTTTAAAAACACCATCCTGGAGGTTCAGGACAAATATATTCCACGTATTAGAAAAAAGGGAAAAAAGACTAAACGTCAGCCGGCGTGGCTAAACAGTAAGATAAAGGAAATCATTAGAGCCAAAAAACATCCTTCAGAAAGTGGAGAAGAGAACCAACTGAAAGTAACAGGATAGATCATAAGGAATGCCAAGCCAAATGCAAAGCGGAGATAAGGAGGGCAAAAAAGGACTTTGAGAAGAAATTAGCGTTGGAAGCAAAAATACATAGTAAAAATTTTTTTAGATACATTAAAAGCAGGAAACCGGCCAAGAGTCGGTTGGGCCGCTGGACGAAAATGGTGTTAAAGGGGCGATCAAGGAGGACAAAGCCGTAGCGGAGAAATTAAATGAATTCTTTGCTTCGGTCTTCACCGAGGAGGATTTGGGGGGGACACCGGTGCCGGAAAGAATATTTGAAGCGGGGGAGTCGGAGAAACTAAACAAATTCTCTGTAACCTTGGAGGATGTAATGGGTCAGTTCAGCAAGCTGAAGAGTAGTAAATCACCGGGACCTGATGGTATTCATCCCAGAGTATTAATAGAACTAAAAAATGAACTTGCGGAGCTACTGTTAGAAATATGCAATCTGTCCCTAAAATCGAGTGTAGTACCGGAAGACTGGAGGGTAGCCAATGTTACTCCGATTTTTAAGAAGGGTTCCAGAGGAGATCCGGGAAATTATAGACCGGTGAGTCTGACGTCGGTGCCGGGCAAGATGGTGGAGGCTATTATTAAGAATAAAATTGCACAGCATATACAAAAACATGGACTGATGAGACAAAGTCAGCACGGATTTAGTGAAGGGAAGTCTTGCCTCACCAATCTAATGCATTTTTTTGAGGGGGTAAGCAAACATGTGGACAATGGGAGCCGGTTGATATTGTATATCTGGATTTTCAGAAGGCGTTTGACAAAGTGCCGCACGAAAGACTCCTGAAGAAATTGCAGAGCCATGGAATCGGAGGTAGGGTATTATTATGGATTAAGAACTGGTTGAAAGATAGGAAGCAGAGAGTAGGATTGCGTGGCCAGTATTCTCAGTGGAGGAGGGTAGTTAGTGGGGTCCCGCAGGGGTCTGTGCTGGGTCCGTTGCTTTTTAATGTATTTATAAATGACCTAGAGATGGGAATAACTAGTGAGGTAATTAAATTCGCCGATGACACAAAATTATTCAGGGTCGTCAAGTCGCAGGAGGAATGTGAACGATTACAGGAGGACCTTGCGAGACTGGGAGAATGGGCGTGCAAGTGGCAGATGAAGTTCAATGTTGACAAGTGCAAAGTGATGCATGTGGGTAAGAGGAACCCGAATTATAGCTACGTCTTGCAAGGTTCCGCGTTAGGAGTTACGGATCAAGAAAGGGATCTGGGTGTCGTCGTCGATGATACGCTGAAACCTTCTGCTCAGTGTGCTGCTGCGGCTAGGAAAGCGAATAGAATGTTGGGTGTTATTAGGAAGGGTATGGAGTCCAGGTGTGCGGATGTTATAATGCCGTTGTATCGCTCCATGGTGCGACCGCACCTGGAGTATTGTGTTCAGTACTGGTCTCCGTATCTCAAAAAAGATATAGTAGAATTGGAAAAGGTACAGCGAAGGGCGACGAAAATGATAGTGGGGATGGGACGACTTTCCTATGAAGAGAGGCTGAGAAGGCTAGGGCTTTTCAGCTTGGAGAAGAGACGGCTGAGGGGAGATATGATAGAAGTGTATAAAATAATGAGTGGAATGGATCGGGTGGATGTGAAGCGACTGTTCACGCTATCCAAAAATACTAGGACTAGAGGGCATGAGTTGAAGCTACAGTGTGGTAAATTTAAAACGAATCGGAGAAAATTTTTCTTCACCCAACGTGTAATTAGACTCTGGAATTCGTTGCCGGAGAACGTGGTACGGGCGGTTAGCTTGACGGAGTTTAAAAAGGGGTTAGATAGATTCCTAAAGGACAAGTCCATAGACCGCTATTAAATGGACTTGGAAAAATTCCGCATTTTTTAGGTATAACTTGTCTGGAATGTTTTTACGTTTGGGGAGCGTGCCAGGTGCCCTTGACCTGGATTGGCCACTGTCGGTGACAGGATGCTGGGCTAGATGGACCTTTGGTCTTTCCCAGTATGGCACTACTTATGTACTCCTCCACTAGCAACATTCCATGTAGAAGCCTGCCCTTGCAGATCAGCAATGCGGCCGCGCAGGATTCTGTTTCTGTGAGTCTGACGTCCTGCACGTACGTACGTACGTCACACTCACAGGACGTCCTGACTCACAGAAACAGAAGCCTGCGCAGCTGCGTTGCTGATGTGCAAGGGCAGGCTTCTACATGGAATGTTGCTAGTGGAATAGCAACATTAACATTCCATGTAGAATCTCAAATAGGAAAAGAGAACTGGGACTTGACATACTGCCATTCTGAGGTTTTTGCAACTACATTCAAAGTGGTTTACATATACAGTGGTGGAAATAAGTATTTGATCCCTTGCTGATTTTGTAAGTTTGCCCACTGACAAAGACATGAGCAGCCCATAATTGAAGGGTAGGTTATTGGTAACAGTGAGAGATAGCACATCACAAATTAAATCCGGAAAATCACATTGTGGAAAGTATATGAATTTATTTGCATTCTGCAGAGGGAAATAAGTATTTAATCCCTCTGGCAAACAAGACCTAATACTTGGTGGCAAAACCCTTGTTGGCAAGCACAGCGGTCAGACGTCTTCTGTAGTTGATGATGAGGTTTGCACACATGTCAGGAGGAATTTTGGTCCACTCCTCTTTGCAGATCATCTCTAAATCATTAAGAGTTCTGGGCTGTCGCTTGGCAACTCGCAGCTTCAGCTCCCTCCATAAGTTTTCAATGGGATTAAGGTCTGGTGACTGGCTAGGCCACTCCATGACCCTAATGTGCTTCTTCCTGAGCCACTCCTTTGTTGCCTTGGCTGTATGTTTTGGGTCATTGTCGTGCTGGAAGACCCAGCCACGACCCATTTTAAGGCCCTGGCGGAGGGAAGGAGGTTGTCACTCAGAATTGTACGGTACATGGCCCCATCCATTCTCCCATTGATGCGGTGAAGTAGTCCTGTGCCCTTAGCAGAGAAACACCCCCAAAACATAACATTTCCACCTCCATGCTTGACAGTGGGGACGGTGTTCTTTGGGTCATAGGCAGCATTTCTCTTCCTCCAAACACGGCGAGTTGAGTTCATGCCAAAGAGCTCAATTTTTGTCTCATCTGACCACAGCACCTTCTCCCAATCACTCTCGGCATCATCCAGGTGTTCACTGGCAAACTTCAGACGGGCCGTCACATGTGCCTTCCGGAGCAGGGGGACCTTGCGGGCACTGCAGGATTGCAATCCGTTATGTCGTAATGTGTTACCAATGGTTTTCGTGGTGACAGTGGTCCCAGCTGCCTTGAGATCATTGACAAGTTCCCCCCTTGTAGTTGTAGGCTGATTTCTAACCTTCCTCATGATCAAGGATACCCCACGAGGTGAGATTTTGCGTGGAGCCCCAGATCTTTGTCGATTGACAGTCATTTTGTACTTCTTCCATTTTCTTACTATGGCACCAACAGTTGTCTCCTTCTCGCCCAGCGTCTTACTGATGGTTTTGTAGCCCATTCCAGCCTTGTGCAGGTGTATGATCTTGTCCCTGACATCCTTAGACAGCTCCTTGCTCTTGGCCATTTTGTAGAGGTTAGAGTCTGACTGATTCACTGAGTCTGTGGACAGGTGTCTTTCATACAGGTGACCATTGCCGACAGCTGTCTGTCATGCAGATAACGAGTTGATTGGAGCATCTACCTGGTCTGTAGGGGCCAGATCTCTTACTGGTTGGTGGGGGATCAAATACTTATTTCCCTCTGCAGAATGCAAATAAATTCATATACTTTCCACAATGTGATTTTCCGGATTTAATTTGTGATGTGCTATCTCTCACTGTTACCAATAACCTACCCTTCAATTATGGGCTGCTCATGTCTTTGTCAGTGGGCAAACTTACAAAATCAGCAAGGGATCAAATACTTATTTCCACCACTGTATTCAGGTACTTATTTTTGTACCAGGGGCAATGGAGGGTTAAGTGACTTGCGCAGAGTCACAAGGAGCTGCAGTGGGAATCGAACTCAGTTCTCCAGGATCAAAGTCCACTGCACTAACCACTAGGCTACTCCTCCACTGGAGCTGATACTGTGATGTCATAATGCCTCATTCCACCAATGCCTGAGCCAACCTCAACAGTGATGTCACAATGGCTTGATTGCCCGATACTTGGCTCACTTCTGATATTGTGATGTCATAAGAGAAAGGGGGAAATGGGACTTGATATACTGCCTTTCTGAGGTTTTTGCACCTACATTCAAAGCGGTTTACATATATTCAGGTACTTATTTTGTACCAGGGGCAATGGAGGAGAAAGTTTGCCATGTGGTGCTTTACTAATCGCCATGACTGTTATGTGCCCTTCTATAATGATTCTGCAGTATTTATACCATTTACATTGCTTCAAGAGTTCATCTCAGCACATTGTTGGCTCACCATTCACCAACAGATAACCTTCCAGTATTCAAAACTGCAGCTAGCAGCATTTTATAAATGACCTGAACGTGTATAACCCTGGAGGAAAGGAGAAACCGGGATGATATGATACAGACATTCAAATATTTTAAAGGTATAAATCCACAGACAAATATTTTCCAGAGACAGGAAGGTGGTAGAACTAGAGGACATGAATTGAGGTTGAAAGGGGTCCGACTCAGGAATAATATGAGGAAGTATTTTTTTACTGAAAGGGTGGCAGATACCTGGAATGTCCTTCCATGGGAGGTGGTGGAGATGCAAAAAGTAACAGAATTCAAAAATGCATGGGATAAACACAAAGGAATCCTGTTTGGAAGGAATGGATCCAAAGAAGCTAAGCAGAGATTATGTAGCAACACCACTAATTGGGAAACAAAGCAAGTGCCGGGCAAGACTTCTATGGTCTATGCCCTGATCATGGCTGAATAGACCTGGATGGGCTGCAGAGGAGCTTTTCAGGGGCTCTGACAACTTCAGAAATGTAGAACAAGGACAGTACCAGGGAGACTTCTAAGGTATGTGCCCTGAAAATGGCAAGGACAAATCAAGATTAGGTATGCAGCTTGAGAAAAGGCGGCTGAGGGGAAATATGATAGAGGTCTATAAATAATGAGTGGAGTTGAACGGGTAGATGTGAAGCGTCTGTTCACGCTTTCCAGAAATACTAGGACTAGGGGGCATGCGATGAAGCTACAATGTAGTAAATTTAAAACGAATCGGAGAAACTTTTTCTTCACTCAACGTGTAATTAAACTCTGGAATTCGTTGCCAGAGAATGTGGTAAAGGTGGTTAGCTTAGCGGAGTTTAAAAAAGGTTTGGACAGCTTCCTAAAGGAAAAGTCCATAGACCATTATTAAATGGACTTGGGGAAAATCCACTATTTCTGGGATAAGCAGTATAAAATGTTTTGTACATTTTGGGGATCTTGCCGGGTATCTGTGACCTGGATTGGCCACTATTGGAAACAAGATGCTGGGCTTGACGGACCTTTGGTCTTTCCCAGTATGGCAATACTTAAGTACTTATGTAAATACAATCTCATTTTCATGTTTCTCAAAAGTCATCATTAGAAACTACAATTCAGTAATCACTCTTCGTAAAGCCACAGTCCGTTTTCCCAAAAGATTAATTCAATTTTCAAGTTATTGTCCACAATTCTTCTTATAAGTCAGAAATTATATCTGCTCATGTACTCCGATTCATCCCCAATATGTGATAACGTTAGCATAATGTTCATGCTCTATAGCAGCTACGGACTTCTTCCAAAGTCATTTTCAAAATTTACTCCTCTTGAGACTCCAGGCTATAGCTCTAGGAGTGAATCCACTTCCAACTGATAATCCTCATTCATCTGTTATTTTTCACTCCCATACATCAGATCGATACTGACTCGAGGATCACATGATAAGCTCACCACTTCAATTACTAAACATTAACTTGGTGCCGGTTTTTTCTGTTGCAGTAATATATTCATCTTAACATCAAGACCCTACACGCACGTGTTTCGCTCCGTACAGCGTCTTCAGCGGTCATCTCAGGTTGTTGGGCACTTGAACACCAGTTGCTTGTGAAGACGTCAAAGAAGGACGTCCACGCAAAAAAAAAAAAAAAAAAAAAAAAAGGTGCAAATAAGAAGAGATGATCATAGGATCACAAATATATATATATATATGTAAAGGCTGTACGGTACGAGTGTTGTATATAATCCCGGGATACTGGTCTCGCTCCCCAATTCACGGTGCTGCCCCCTGGAGGTGCAGGTCACTATATATTGGGTGCTCTTGCTCTGCTCTCGCCTTAGTGCGTTTTATTTATGCACTAGGACATAGTCACTAGTGACTCTGGCTACTTGTGCAAGGCGCACCGTTTGCATTTCTGCACAAACCGATTTAGAACTGGTAGGAGTCAGCCACGCATGTTTACGGAAGCCAGTTTTTCTTTCTTTATCATATTTTCTAGGATGCATTTCGTTTTTTCTTTTAGTTTTTTCGTTGCCCATTTATTACTTTTGTTTAATTAACACATTTCTATACCAGTTTCTTTTTTTTTTAAAGATTTTTTTATTAGTTTTCTGTTATGAAAAGTATACAGAACTTGAAAAAACTGTACATTTACAAAATGTAAACAATATTTTTAAAAAACCATACAAAGTAGCAAACTTATTACAAGCTGAATGAGTTTTAGGCTAATTAATATTGAATAGATCCTCAGAAGCTTAGCGGAGATTGGGTGGCAGAGCCAGGGGGGGGGGGGGGGCTAATGCTGGGCAGACTTCTACAGTTTGTGCCTTGAAATGGCAGATAGAAATCAAAGTCAGGTATACACATAAAGTAGCGCATATGAGTTTATCTTGTTCGGCAGACTAGATGGACTGTACAGGCCTTCTCTGCCGTCATCTACTATGTTACTATATATATAGTAATATATATTTTTTTTTTTTTTGTATTTATTTATATTATATATATATTTCGAGCAGATTACAGCAGTGCAGTGAATACTGGAGGAACCTTTGGAAGAGCCTAAATCAACAGGTGATGCCCTAAAGCCATTTGTACACTGTACTGAGAGGAAAACCAAGGTGATAGTTTGCACATATTCGTACACGTTAATCCACTGTGGTGGTTTCACATGAGAACAGTTTTATTTCCGATCTGAGGAAGAAGGGCAACCTTCGAAAGCTAATCAAGAAATGTAATTATGTCCAATAAAAAAGGTATCATCTTATTTTCTTTTCCATGTTTTATTTTTGTTTGATTTCTATTGATAAAGCATGAGAACAGAAAACCTGTGGGGGGGGGGGGGGAAGGGGAAGGGAACTATGGTGGAACACAGGTAACCAAAAAGCAAAGGACCAAAAGATTGAGACAAAGCCATCCTGTCCAATCCTCCTGTCTCAAAGGAGGAAGGCAAAGCTACTTCTGAATGTACAGGAACATCTTAAAACCAGAAGATTGCCAGTTGTAGAAATGGCTTTGATAATCGTTCCTGTTTTACTCAATATCTTGTAGTGAGTTTGCAAGTTTGTAATAATGACTGATCCGACTCAATGGAGCCTCAACTGTTTATTAAACTGGAATTTGTTGCATATGCTTATACTTTGCAATCTGCCTTGAGCCTCCCCAGGTAAAACGAATATATTACTATTAGATTAGTCAGAATGGTGGCAAATGTCAGAGAAATCTCTACGGTTGAAATTCCAACAAGGAATAAGAGTAGATGGGCCAGTTAAGCAGATTAAAACTTTGGAACAGATACAACAAGACAGCAGTACTCTCCTGGAAGGAAACCCATCGCAGTGGTGTGTTGGAGCAGGCTCACAAGAGCCGGTTGTTAAGTTTTTAAGAATTTTGGGAGCCGGTTGTTAAAGTAGGGCCCTCCATGGCTACTTTACAACTGGCTCCCAAAATGTGGGCTTGGGCCCCCTGCTGAATTATCTTTTACTTTGCTGGTGGGGATGCTGAGCCCTGCCAGCCAAGTAAACAGACTACTGCTGCTCCCCGCTCCTTGTTTCCAGCTCTGAGCAGCAGGCTGGGACTTCTCCAGCATGTGTGAGAGCAAAGCATTGGGAGTGGTGGCAGTCCATTTATTGGCTGCCAGCAAAAGGTATGCCTAGTGTGCCCGCACGAAGGGAGGGAGGAGAGAGAGGCAAGTGTTGCTCCTCTCCCCCCCCCCCCCCCCCCCCAGCCACCCCTGGCCCTTCCAACTGCAGAGCTGGCTACGTCCCGGAGAAAGAGCCTGTTGTTAAAAATTTACCAGCACACCCCTGCCCATCGAGATTGCTGGAGTTCCAGAAGATAGTGCTATGACGGAACTACTGAAAGAGACTTCATATCTAAAGGCCTTTATTTTATTTGAAGTTAAGAGCGCTCACTGAGCCTTGAGCTCTAAACCATGCTTGACCAAAGATGACCCCCCCCCCCCCCCCAGCCACCATCAGTTTCTATATTTAGAGAGATGAGAGGGACAGGCTCCAACACTGACTTGCAACAACAGTCAACGTCATGTGGATTAAAACAAGATTTTCTCCTTCCAAGATTTAGCAAGGGGAGTTCTACAGTGTAGCTTATATACAGAAGGGCAAAAATATGCCTGGAACCTCCCGCCGTGGTTCATTTTCAAGTAATGGATTGGGCTATTTATATAGAACTCCAAAGGACAGTGGGAAGATTTGGGGAGAAACTGACGCATTAACTGTAAACCACAGACGGCCACCTCCAACACCCACGAAAGACTCAAGGTCTGGCTGATATATTTCATCAATGACCTGCTTACAAAATGTTCACTTGGTTAAAATTATGAAATCTTACAACCACGTTTAGTTATAAAAGTGTGACTGTGAATGCTATGATAGGGTGTGACAGCCTTAACTGAATTTTTCAGCACTACACCTTGGCAGGAAAACATGAACATAAATTCTAAGGGTTGAGGTCTGTCAAACAGCCCAGAGTAGGTAAATATTAGCTACATTAAATGTCAGGGTTGTGAGGATATGAGTTAAAATGGCTTCCAGGAGGGGAGGAAAAATGGAGGCTTCTTGAGGGCAGAAGTCTGAAAGAACAAATCGAGGAATGTAAACTTGTTACAAAATTGGGATTTTTCTACTGTTACTACTATTAAAACATTTGTAGAGCGCTACAGAGGCATAGAGAAAGATGGCACCTTTTCTGAGAAGCTTGGTCTAGTCAACGGATGGACACTGACTGCGGGACAGAAGAATTGTAAGAACATTAGATTCCAAGTGTGGTAAGGACCTGCTCCTAATCTTAGGCTAAGGAGCCGTTGGAAACGATACTATCTGACAAAATCCAATATAGACAATGAATGTGGAGAGCGAGACGACCATCTCCTGGAATGAGGACGAATTAAGAGCCCTGGAAGTGCATAAAAACGCTTGATGTGCTCCAGGAAACAGACGTAACCTGGAGTATTGTGTTCAGTACTGGTCTCCGTAGCTCAAAAAAGATATAGTAGAATTGGAAAAGGTACAGCGAAGGGTGACGAAAATGATAGTGGGGATGGGACGACTTTCCTATGAAGAGAGGCTGAGAAGGCTAGGGCTTTTCAGCTTGGAGAAGAGACGGCTGAGGGGAGATATGATAGAAGTGTATAAAATAATGAGTGGAATGGATCGGGTGGATGTGAAGCGACTGTTCCGCTATCCAAAAATACTAGGACTAGAGGGCATGAGTTGAAGCTACAGTGTGGTAAATTTAAAACGAATCGGAGAAAATTTTCTTCACCCAACGTGTAATTAGACTCTGGAATTCGTTGCCGGAGAACGTGGTACGGGCGGTTAGCTTGACGGAGTTTAAAAAGGGGTTAGATAGATTCCTAAAGGACAAGTCCATAGACCGCTATTAAATGGACTTGGAAAATTCCGCATTTTTAGGTATAACTTGTCTGGAATGTTTTTACGTTTGGGGAGCGTGCCAGGTGCCCTTGACCAGGATTTGGCCACTGTCGTGACAGGGATGCTGGGCTAGATGGACCTTTGGTCTTTCCCAGTATGGCACTACTATGTAACCTTCTCAGAACATAAACTGCTGAATCGGTGCGAGATTCAAGTACAAAGCCGCTCCTTCTCAGGAAAGAGAAGAGGTGTCACAGCCCTCAATCTCAGACTCCAGAGGATCACAGCTGTTTTGGGACTGTCCATGACTGTGTGCTCTTGAGGGAGTGGTACAAAATGTAAGATACAAAGAAATAGATTTGTTTGGGAGGCTTACATGGATTTGTTTCTACTGTGGTCCCAACTCACACTTTTGTCAGGGCCCCTGAGAAACTCGTTTGGGAGAGATATCTAAATATTATACGTAAGAAAAATAATTACTGAAGGAAATTTTAGCCTAGTATTGGACCTTTTTATCACAGGAGAAATAACCACACTGAGTCTGAATGATATATGGAGGTTGCACCATCTGGTTCAAATTGACCCAAAAGAAGCCTGGTTTTTGGGTCCATTCAGGACCGCTGAGAGACTGAGCCGGGCCCGGGGCAGGACCTCCACCCCCACCCGCCCCCCCCCAGGATCACCCAAACTGCAATTACCTTAGCTGTGAGGATCCTGAGGCTCTGCCAGCAGACATCTTCCTCCAGGCACCTGTTCTTTGCCTGCTGCAGCACTGCTTGCCGCTGCGTCTGCTTTTCCTCTCAGGTCCCCGCATGCGCGGCCTGAGGGCCCAGCAGCTGCTTGGCAGGCAATACAAGGGGGGCCCAGCGCCGGAGTTTTCTGTCTCCCGTCAGGATACGATCACCTGGGTCCCATCATGAGTAGGAGAGAGAGAGAGAGACCCTGGCGCCAGGCCCCCCTTGGAGGCCTGGGGAATTTCCCTCCCCCGGCCCCCCTTACGTAAGTACATAAGTATTGCCATACTGGGAAAGACCAAAGGTGCATCGAGCCCAGCATCCTGTTTCCAACAGTGCCAATCCAGGTCACAGATACCCAGCAAGATCCCAAAAATGTACAAAACACTTTATACTGCTTATCCCAGAAATAGTGGATCTTCCCCAAGTCCATTTAATAACGGTCTATGAACTTTGCTTTAATGAAGCCGTCCAAACCTTTTTAAACTCCGCTAAGCTAACCGCCTTTACCACATTCTCTGGCAACAAATTCCAGAGTTTAATTACACGTTTAGTGAAGAAAGATTTTCTCTGATTTGTTTAAATTTACTACATTGTAGCTTCATCGCATGCCCCCTAGTCCTAGTATTTTTGGAAAGCGTGAATAGACGCTTCACATCTACCCGTTCACTCTACTCATTATTTATAGACCTTCTCGGCGGCCCTGGGTCCATTACTAGAGCTGGGAGATTCCAGACCAGGCGTTTCCAACTTTTTCAAGTGAAGGGCCCCATCCACTGAGAGCTAGCTTGCAGAGTATAAATTTAGTGAAATACGCCATTTTAAAATCACCGAGCGGCTTGGAGGGTGGGGCTCCTGCTCAGATCTGGCCCCTTTTGGTGATTTCAAATGCTGGAAAACAGGAAGATTTCCTGGGGGAATCAGTAATAAGATCTGTAGGAAGCAAGTAACCCTGCACTGTTCACCTGTAAAGATTGTTTGATGGAAAACCATTTTATTTTGTTACAATGGATAGAACAACCACCTCCAACATTAATGTTATGTGGAACCAAATGCAAGAGGTACTCGGAACAGAGAGAACGTCAGCAGAAGAGAAGGAGAGTTTCCTTAAAGTATGGACACCTCTCTTAGGTACGCTGATCATGAGATTGAAGGGGGGGCAGACTCAAGAAAAATGTCAGGAAGTATTTTTCACGGAGAGTAGTGGATGCTGTGGAATGCCCTCCCGCGGGAGGTGGTGGAAAGGAAAACGGTAACGGAATTCAAACACGCGTGGGATAAACATAAAGGAATCCTGTTCAGAAGAAATGGATCCTCAGGAGCTTAGTCAAGATCGGGAGGCGGGGCTGGTGGTTGGGAGGTGGGGATAGTGCTGAGCAGACTTATACGGTCTGTGCCAGAGGCGGGACTGGTGGGTGGGAGGCGGAGATAGTGCTGTGCAGACTTATATGGTCTGTGCCAGAGCCGGTGGTGGGAGGCGGGGCTGGTGGTGGGAGGAGGGGATACTGCTGGGCAGACTTATACGGTCTGTGCCCTGAAGAGCACAGGTACAAATCAAAGTAGGGTATACACAAAAAGCAGCAAATATGAGTTATCTTGTTGGGCCGACTGGATGGACCGTGCAGGTCTTTTTCTGCCGTCATCTACTATGTTACTATGAGACACTGCACTAATCTGTTAAATAATTTACAACTTAGGCCGTAGTGAGGGGGTCAGGTGGGTTCTGGGGGTTTTGTATATCAAAATGATGGCACTGTTGATTATGCTACTGCTCCTTCCTTTTGTACTTACGTTATTGACGTTTGTGAGATTTTTGTTTGGAGATTCTTTTATAATTAACTAGTAAAAAATGCCCGTTTCTTAAGGGAAGGAAACGGGTGCTAGCAAGGCCATCCCCCACCCTCCCTCGCTGTTCCAGACTCTGCCCTCCCTCTGTTTTCACCCCCCTCCTCCGCGTTACGGACCCTGTACCCCCCTTCCGCAACCCTGTCGACCCCCTTCTCGGCGAAAGCCGTCCCCCGCCGCCGTGGAGTACCTGTGCTGACGGGGGACTCCAACCCCCGTCAGGCGAAGTCCTGTGCTGGCCTTCGCGGCGTTGCTTCCTCAATGATCTTCTGTTGAAGTTCCTCTGCGTGCGTCTGACAGGACTTCAGCTGACGGGGGTTGGAGTCCCCCGTCAGCACAGGTACTCCACGGCGGAGGGGGACGGGTTTCGGCGGGAAGGGGGGGTCGACAGGGTCGCGGAAGGGGGGTACAGGGGGCCGCAACGCGGGGGGGGTGTTGAAATCGGAGGGAGGGCGGAGTGTGGAACTCGGTGGGAGGTGCGTGAGGGGACACGGGGTGTTCATGGTCGTCGGGTGGGGAGGTGAGTTGGTGATGCGGTGAGGGGGGGGGCCTGTGTTGCCCCACTCCCTGCCACTTGCTCCGAACTGGCAGGGAGCGGCGCACTGACAGCTGATTCCCAGGCAGGGGAGGAGTAGGGTACTCCTCCCCTTGCTTTGGAATCAGCTGTCACTGACGTCAGTGCATGCCTGCCTAGCAGACCACCTCCGAGGGAGGCACGGTCCCAGGCACATTCGAACGTTGGAGGTGAGAATTATTATATAGGATGCCTCAATAAAAGATATTTCAACTAAAAAATAAAAAAAACAAACCACCAAACAAAAAGACCATTTTTTTTATCATGCTTCTTAAAGTTTATGATAGTAATATGTTTTTGCTTTACTGATCAAGGCCTGCACCTCTTGGCCCTTTCAGCACTGAATTGTTTTGGGGGGGAATCTGCGTACTCAGGGTTGGCTTCTGGTTCGCAATATAATTGCTCCCGCAAGGTACTACTGTTTTTTTCCCCACAAGGACCAGAGATAGTAGTCCATGACACTTGCCATTTTTGTTTCATGTTGGCAAAGTTATTTTTGTAGTTTTTCTGTGTTTTATAACATAGTAACATAGTAGATGACGGCAGAAAAAGACCTGCATGGTCCATCCAGTCTGCCCAAGACAAACTCATGTGTATACCTTACCTTGATTTGCCCCTGTCTCTCCCAGGGCCCAGACTGTACAAGTCTGCCCAGCAGTTTTTCCCGCCTCCCAACCACCTGTCCCGCCTCCCATCACCGGCTCTGGCACAGACCGTACAAGTCTGCCCTCGCCCTATTCTCGCCTCCGAACCACCAACCCCTCTTCCCCCCACCTGCTCCGCCACCCAATTTCAGCTAAGCTTCTGAGGATCCATTCCTGCTGCACAGGATTCCTTTATGCTTATCCCACGCATGTTTGAATTCCGTTACCGTTTTCATCTCCACCACCGCGGGAGGGCATTCCAAGCGTCCACCACCTCTCCTTAGGAGCACTATTATCAGCGTATGAGTTTTCATACTTCATTAATGTGATATATTTTTATCAGTCTTTTTTTCTTAGACCTAGGGTATTTTGTTATTTTGATTACATATACAACGGATCATTAGCCACTTTTACTAAGTGATAACATCAGTTTTATCTAACGGGCTACTGCGCATGCATGGTGTTTTTACTTTCACTTTCGTATGACAGCGCCAGCACTACTGAATTAGGGGCCTAAGGGCATTAAGCCCTTAACACACGGTTAACACGTTTAAACAGGCTACTACATGATCTTCTTAAGGGGTTTTGTATTAAACCACGCGTTGCTGCATTTTTCAGGATCTTCCCTCAGGCACCGAAGTGTTGGCCAACTAACGCTTTATAGTTACAGCACACTATGGACTAGAGTCTATATATCACGCCAAAATAGGCCTACATTTCTCCGCAGTTTATCAAATACACTGAGCACCTGTATTTAGTTACGCCAAGTAAAACTCAGTGTAAATGCCAACATCTTTATTAGGCGTAGACCGGGTATGTTCTATAACAACGCGCATAGATTTGTGAAATGCTCAAGACCCACCTATTCCACGCCGCCCTCCCCCATTTCAAATATGCGACTTAGAATTTACACACATCACATTACAGAACGTCAGACTCACAGAAACAGAAGCCTGCGTGGCCGCATTGCTGATCTGCAAGGGCAGGCTTCTATATGGAATGTTGCTAGTGGAGGAGTAGCTAGTGGTTAGTGCAGCGGACTTTGATTCTGGGGAACTGGGTTCAATTCCCACTGCAGCTCCATGTGACTCTGGGCAAGTCACTTAACCCTCCATTGCCCCTGGTACAAAATAAGTACCTGAATATATGTAACCACTTTGAATGTAGTTGCAAAAACCTCAGAAAAGCGGTATATCAGTCCCATTTCCCTTCCCCCTTTCCTTTATGACATCACAATATCAGAAGTGAGCCAAGTATCGGGCAATCAAGTCACTGTGACATCACTGATGAGGTTGGCTCTTATTGGTGGAATGAGTGGAGGAGTAGCCTAGTGGTTAGTGCAGTGGACTTTGATCCTGGGGAACTGAGTTCGATTCCAACTGCAGCTCCCTGTGACTCAGGGGAAGTCACTTAACCTTCCATTGCCCCTGGTACAAAAATAAGTACCTGAATATATGTAAACCGCTTTGAATGTAGTTGCAAAAACCTCAGAAAGGCGGTATATCAAGTCCCAGTTCCCTTTCCCTATTCTGTAATTGCACATTTCACTCTAAGCTGCCACAGAAGCTGCAGTGCCTTTTCCCATAGAAATACTTTGTGCCCATTTTTTGGGAGGCTTTTCTTTCTTTTTTTTTAATTTCATTTGTACCCCGCGCTTTTCCCACTCATGGCAGGCTCAATGTGGCTTACATGGGGCAACGAAGGGTTAAGTGACTTGCCCAGAGTAACAAGGAGCTCTGTGCCTGAAGTGGAAATCCAACTCAGTTCCTCAGGACCAAAGTCCACCACCCTAACCACTAGGACACTCGACTCCTCTACTTCCAGTCTACTTAGGCCCATTTCAAGCTCAACGAGTGTCTTTACTGTTTTTTCCCATATACAGAGTTTCATTCCATTCCGTTAAATTTTCTGTTATTTTGCCGAGAGATGTGCAGACATTTTTGATCCCTTTTGTATAAAGTTTGGAAAGAATAAAGCCGTGGATCAGAAGGCAATGCCCTAGGGTGGACGGGGAGTCAAGTCTCTGAGTGGAGGAAGGTGAATAGTCAAGTACCACAGAGATCTGTACTGGGAATGATGCTTCCAACACACTGCAGTGTGGTTGCTGGGTCTGTGACCCCCCCCCCCCCCCCCCCCCCCCACTCCACTCCCTGCCCTGTGATTCCTGGGTCAGAGGTTCCCCCCTGTT
The DNA here is from genome assembly GCF_901765095.1 of Microcaecilia unicolor. NCBI lineage: Eukaryota > Metazoa > Chordata > Amphibia > Gymnophiona > Siphonopidae > Microcaecilia > Microcaecilia unicolor. Next base: position 8,797,961 of record NC_044033.1, read on the forward strand.
CACACTTGCTGCCTGTGCTTCCTGATCACGTTCATTCCTCTTCCCCCCCCCCCCCCCGAACATACAAACGTCTCTGTGAAATTTATTTATTTAGTGGAATTTATTAACCACTTTTATGAAGAGATTATAAGCACATAAGTATTGCCAAACTGGGCATCCTGTTTCCAACAGTGGCCAATCCAGGTCACAAATACTGGCAAGATCCCCCAAAAGTACAAAAACATTTTATACTGCTTATCCCAGAAATAGTGGATTTTCCCCAAGTCCATTAATAACGGTCTATGGACTTTTCCTTTAGGAAGCTGTCCAAACCTTTTTAAAACTCCGCTAAGCTAACCGCCTTTACCACATTCTCCGGCAAAGAATTCCAGAGTTTAATTACACGTTGAGTGAAGAAAGATTTTCATTTTAAATTACTACATTGTAGCTTCATCGCATGCCCCCTAGTCCTAGTATTTTTGAAAAGCGTAAACAGATGCTTCACATCTACCATTCAACTCCTCTCATTATTTATAGACCTCTATCATATCTCCCTCAGCCAAGGCGAGTACAGTTTAACATAAAACTTACAATTTTGTTGACAGCATAACAACAGTAAAATAACCAAGAATAACATAAAAACAAGAAATGAGGTAATTGTATTGACCTCTAGGACTGTGTTGTTTTACAGTGGCTGTTGACGCTCTTATATCAGGTCTGTGCTTAGTCTGCTCTAAAATGCCAAGGTTGGGAAGGATTCTACCTGGCTTTTTCTCTCCTCTCTGAGCATGAAAGCTCCAGTTCAGCCAGTGAATAGGTTTTTGTCCAGGTCACCAGGCTGCACCTCCGCCTTGCAAGGGAACAGAGTTGATGTAACTACTCTCCACCACAGATAATTTCATATCACAGAAACACAGCTGTATAGCAGTAGTAACGTAGAGAACGGTAGATAAAGATCTGTACAGTCATCCAATCCGCCCAACAAGATAAACTTGTTACATACTTTATCTTGATTTGTCCTTGCCGTTTTCAGGGCATAGACCGCAGAAGTCTGCCCAGTAAAACTTCTGAAGTTGTCATCGAAACCCCATCTGGCCTTCCCTATTTCTTTTCTGTTGTATTTGTGAGTCCCCCCCCCCACCCCCCCCCCCCCCCCCACCCCCCCCCCCCCCCCCCCCCCCCCCCCCCCCCCCCCCCCGGCTGATCTTTGGTTTTCCTATTTATTTTAAACCACATGGTTAACAATCATATCCCAAAGCCAGGCCGACAGCACAGTCACTACAATGGCAAATGCTAACCCACTTAACAATTCCACCGCCCTCCCCCCAAATGCCAGCGCCTGGCACACAGACCCAGAAAAGCCCTGGCCAGCTACTTCTATAGAGGACAACACTGCTGATTCTGATGTAAGTGAAATGGATCTATTTACTCACTGTGTTAGAATGAAAGTGAGAGCAGTGAAAAAAAACACCAGCCCATCCTCCTTAACAGACTGCAATCTGCCTGATCTAAGCTTAACTATCCTAAGACACACATCTCCACCTTTCTGACGGGTTTTGATCTACCAGCTCCCCTTATTTCTGATGTTACACCTCTGTCTACATCCTCAAAGCTTCAGAATATCACCTCCAGCTACTACTACTAATCATTTCTATAGCGCTACTAGACGTACGCAGCGCTGTACACATTATATGCAGGTACTTTCTCTGTCCCTAGACAGCTCACAATCTAAGTTTTGGTACCTGGGGCAATGGAGGGTTAAGTGACTTGCCCAGAGTCACAAGGAGCTGCAGTGGGAATTGAACCCACTTCCCCAGAATCAGAGTCCGCTGCACTAACCACTAGGCTACTCCTCCACTAGCAATATTCCATGTAGAAGCCTGCCCTTGCAGATCAGCAATGCGGCCGCGCAGGCTTCTGTTTCTGTGAGTACAGGACGTCAGACTCACAGAAACAGAAGACTGCGCGGCCGCATTGCTGATCTGCAAGGGCAGGCTTCTACATGGAATGTTGCTAGTGGCATAGCAACATTAACATTCCATGTAGAATCTCAAACAGTAGCAACAGAATCTGAAATAGTAGCAACATTCCATGTAGAATCTCAGATAGTAGCAACATTCCATGTAGAAGTCGGCCCTTGCAGATCACCAATGTGGCCGTGCAGGACGTCAGACTCACAGAAACAGGCCTGCGCAGCCTTCTACATGGAATGTTGCGTGGAATAGCAACATTCCATGTAGAATCTCCAATAATATCTATTTTTTTTTTGTTACATTTGTACCCTGCGCTTTCCCACTGGCAGGCTCAATGTGGTTACGTGGGGCAATGGAGGGTTAAGTGACTTGCCCAGAGTCACAAGGAGCTGCCTGTGCCTGAAGTGGGAATCCAGCTCAGTTCCTCAGGAGCAAAGTCCACCACCCAACCACTAGGCCACTCCTCCACCGTTGCTACTATTGAGATTCTACATGGAATGTTGCTATTCCACTAGAAGTTGGCCCTTGCAGATCACCAATGTGGCCGCGCAGGCTTCTGCTTCTGTGAGTCTGACGTCCTGCACATACGTGCAGGACGTCAGACTCACAGAAACAGAAGCCTGCGCAGCCTTCTACATGGAATGTTGCTAGTGGAATAGCAACATTCCATGTAGAATCTCCAATAGTAGCAACATTCCATGTAGAATCTCCAATAGTATCTATTTTATTTTTGTTACATTTGTACCCTGCGCTTTCCCACTCATGGCAGGCTCAATGCGGTACATGGGGCAATGGAGGGTTAAGTGACTTGCCCAGAGTCACAAGGAGCTGCCTGTGCCTGAAGTGGGAATCAAACTCAGTTCCTCAGTTCCCCAGGACCAAAGTCCCCCACCCTAACCACTAGGCCACTCCTCCACTATATTGTGGGCGAGGTCTCACCAATCACCTCTACTAAAGCATACCTCCTTTTTTTTTTTTTACTTCTGGTGATGTTTCTCCCCGAGTGCCCCATCATCCCTCTGGATCTCGCCACCGGTTTTGCTACCTTGAGATTACTGGATCTCATCACCTCAGAGCTCTTTCACTTGGTCAACCTACATCAGTGTCTCATCCCTGACTGTTCCCTGCCTCCTCTTGGATGTTTGCATTTCACTGTACCTGCCGAAGGAATGGATCCTCAGGAGCTTAGTCAAGATCGGGAGGCGGGGCTGGTGGTAGGGAGGCGGGGATAGTACTGGGCAGACTTATACGGTCTGTGCCCTGAAAAAGACAGGTACAAATCAAGGTAAGGTATACAAAAAAAGTAGCAAATATGAGTTATCTTGTTGGGCAGACTGGATGGACCGTGCAGGTTTTTCTGCCGTCATCTACTATGTTACTGTACTTCAGGAAGCAGGTGAAACCTTGGCTCTTCAACCAGGCCTTTAATGGAAGAAGTAACTAACTTGTTAGTCTCACTCACATACACAAGGATTGACTCAGGCTGCACATACTGCAGAAGGACATGTTTATCCACTCCTACCTTAGCTGAGATAATATTTAACCATCTCTCTGACCTCATGTGTAACTTCTTCAAATCAGTCACCTTACTTTCAAATTCTTCCTATTTCTTACTCATCTATATGTTGCAACTTGCCTTACCCTTCACTACCAATTATAATGTTCCATTACGTATTGTGCTGATGTTGTCAGTAGTATACCATGCCATACTTTGTACTGTTAGTTGAATATTTTTACTGCTGTAATTGTCTATTGCCGATATAAGATCTATTCTTACTGTACACCACTGAGTGAATTCCTTCAAAAAGGCAGTAAATAATCCTATAAATAAAATATGCAGGGCTCTACTACTACTACTACTATTTAGCATTTCTATAGCGCTGCAAGGCATACGCAGCGCTGCACAAACATAGAAGAAAGACAGTCCCTGCTCAAAGAGCTATGTAATAAAAGGAGCCAAGTATAGGACAATCAAGCCATTGTGACATCACTGATGAGGTTGGCTCTTATTGGTGGACTGAGGCATTATGACATCACAATATCACCTCTGATTACAAGAGACTACTACTACTATTTAGCATTTCTATAGCGCTACAAGGCATACGCAGCGCTGCACAAACATAGAAGAAAGACAGTCCCTGCTCAAAGAGCTTACAATCTAATAGACAAAAAATAAAGTAAGCAAATCAAATCAATTAATGTGAACGGGAAGGAAGAGAGGAGGGTAGGTGGAGGCGAGTGGTTACAAGTGGTACGAGTCAAAAGCAATGTTAAAGAGGTGGGCTTTCAGTCTAGATTTAAGGGTGGCCAAGGATGGGGCAAGACGTAGGGGCTCAGGAAGTTTATTCCAGGCGTAGGGTGCAGCGAGACAGAAGGCGCCAAGTCTGGAGTTGGCAGTAGTGGAGAAGGGAACAGATAAGAAGGATTTATCCATGGAGCGGAGTGCACGGGAAGGGGTGTAGGGAAGGACGAGTGTGGAGAGATACTGGGGAGCAGCAGAGTGAGTACATTTATAGGTTAGTAGAAGAAGTTTGAACAGGATGCGAAAACGGATAGGGAGCCAGTGAAGGGTCTTGAGGAGAGAGGTAGTATGAGTAAAGCGACCCTGGCGGAAGACGAGACGGGCTCTCCATTGGTTTGCATTAGATTTTAGTGACTGCACTCACTCTTGGCTTTCTCTGATGCAGATCTTTGTATCATTTGTAGGAACAACACACACACACGTGGCTGACAGCATATCAGCAAACGCTCTGCATGATGCACAGATAAGCATCCGATCAGCTGTCATCTCAACAGTAACGGGCAACAAGTTAACGAGCATTTTGTGGCTGTCGTTAGGCTCATATGAACCAGTGATACAACTGGATTTTTTTTTCCTTCATCTAAAATGTTCGTCTTAATATCATGTGGCTAGCAGAGTTTCTCTGCTTAGGGATTCTCTTTTGAGTACAGACAGAGGGGCTGACCGATTATCACCATGATCGGAATAGACCTGAAAATAAGCACGTCACAGGACCCCAGCTTGATATCCCACAGTATAAAACACAGGTGAGACAATCCCACTGGATCAAGATGGTGTGGGAAGCGGTAAGCGGCGGAGAAGGAGACTGCTGTGATGGCTCCCTGATGAGGAAAGCTGAGATATATTTCAGGTCCTGCTGTTACTGTGAAGGGCCTATAAGAGCCCTTGAGGATCATATAGAAGCAAGCACTGTTGTCTTGTAACCTCCCTCAATCTTCTATAAATAAACTCAAGTTCCTTGGCTGCAGCACACGTACTGTGTAAACACAGAACTGTAGCTACCGCTTTAAATCATACTTGTGAAACACTAGGAGATCTGCAGCATGGCACAGATACACAAAGGAGAGTCCTTGTTCCCCAAAGCTTATGATCTAGACAAGATGGTGGGCAGTGATTCACGTTACCTGGCTCTGACAGTGCTCATAGCCAGAGGCATCAGCAAATACTATGGCCAACTGGGTTTCCAGCAGAAAAGGAGGAAAAAAGACTTTGTATTAACTAAAGCAGGTCACACACTTCCAGTCTGATTTCTATAATGTGATCACACTCCCCTGCAGCCACCTCCATACATGTGCCAATCCCCTACAGGGAAAGGGAAAGGGACTTGATATACTGCCTTTCTGTCATTTTTACAACTACATTCAAAGCGTGGGATAAACATAAAGGAATCCTGTTCAGAAGGAATGGATCCTCAGGTGGTTGGGAGGCGGGGGATAATGCTGGGCAGACTTATACGGTCTGTACCAGAGCTGGTGGTGGGAGGCGGGGCTGATTGGGAGGCGGGGATAGTGCTGGACAGACTTATACGGTCTGTGCCCTGAAGAGGACAGGTACAAATCAAGGTAGGGTATACACAAAAAGTAGCACATATGAGTTTATCTTGTTGGGTAGACTGGCTGGACGTGCAGGTCTTTTTCTGCTGTCATCTACTATGTTACTATGTTACACAGGTGCTTATTTGTACCTGGGGCAATGGAGGGTTAAGTGACTTGCCCACAATCACAAGGAGCTGCAGTGGGAATCCAACAAGTTCCCTAGGATCAAACCACTAGGCTACTCCTCCACTAGCAACAATCCATGTAGAATCTCAAATAGTAGCAACAGAATCTCAAATAGCAGAAAAATTCCATGTCGAATCTCAAATAGTAGCAAAAATCAAGGCAAGTTCTTTTATAATTAGACCAGTTCCTTATCTCTCCTTAGGTTACAGTATGAGGGGCATAATCGAATGGAGCGCCCAAGTTTTCCATAAAAGGGCGGGGAAACTCGTATTATCAAAACAAGATGGGCGTCCATCTTTCGTTTCGATAATACGGTCGGGGACACCCAAATCTCAACATTTAGGTTGACCTTAGAAATAGTCGACACAAATGTTGAGATGGTCGACTGTAGAGATGGAAACCGAGGTGATAATGGAAACCGAGGATGCTCATCTCAAAAATGACCAAATCGAACTCATTTGGTTGTGGAGGCGCAGCCAGTAGTGCACTGGTCCCCCTGACATGCCAGGACACCAACCGGGCCCCTAGGGGGCACTGCAGTGGACTAACTGATGTACTAACTGAACGGAAGAAGCCCTTCCCTTACCAATCCCTTAGCGATTCGGAAAGGAACGGGCATGCATGAAGGAAATCGCATGCAAATGAGCTGCTCGCTGTTAGCTCATTTGCACACAATTTCCTTCCTAAGGAGGGGAAGCCAGTGCAGAGCAGCCACGCATGCCAAAGACGGCTTCATACACGCAGACAAACTGCATGTATAATAGCCGTCTACAACCTTAAAAAAACATAAGTCCAGGTGGAAACGTCCAAGTGCTCGTCAGGGATGTCTTTTTTTTTTTTTTTGGAGTATGGGTGAAGGATGTACAAGTGTTAGGTGCCATCGCTATGCCTCCATCCCTGCGACGGGCAGTTGAGGACGTCCAAAACGTGGATGTTTCTGTGAGAAGGACGTCCATGCCTTTGCTATGCCTTTATTTATTTATTTGGATTTTGGATCACAAGTAGCAGCAGTGGGATTTGAACTGGCCACCTCTGGATTGCAAGACCAGTACTCTAACCACTACACCACTTCTCCACTCCACTCCATTCCCTTGAAATCTGGCCGTCCCTGTGGTGTTGATGCCCCTCTACAAGTCGTTGGTGAGGCCCCACTTGGAGTATTATGTTCAGTTTTGGAGGCCGTATCTTGCTAAAGATGGAAAAAGACTGGAAGCGGTGCAAAGAAAAGCTACGAAAATGGTATGGGATTTGCATTGCAAACTGTACGAGGAGAGACTTGCTGACCTGAACATGTATACCTTGGAGGAAAGGAGAAACAGGGGTGATATGATACAGACGTTCAAATATTTGAAAGGTATTAATCCGCAAATGAGCATTTTCCGGAGACGGGAAGGCGGTAGAACTAGAGGACATGAATTGAGGTTGAAGGGGGACAGACTCAGGACTAATGTCAGGAAGTATTTTTTTTCACGGAGAGGGTGGTGGATATGTGGAATGCCCTCCCACGGGAGGTGGTGGAAATGAAAACGGTAACAGAATTCAAGCACGCGTGGGATAAACAAAGGAATCCTGTTCAGAAGGAATGGTTCCATGTAATCTTAGTGGAGATTGGGTGGCGACACTGGTAATTGGAAACAAAACGGGAGCTGGGCAGACTTCTACGGTCTACGCACTGATCGTGACTGAATAGATAGGGATGGGCTGGAGTGTAAATTTTAAGGAGTTCGACTTAGCTTCAGAACTTAGTACAAGAACAGTACTGGGCCCTGAGAAAGGCAAGGACAAATCAAACTCGGGTATACATATAAAGTATCACATACCATGTAAATGAGTTTACCTTGTTGGGCACACTGGATGGACCGTACAGGTCTTTATCTGTCATCATTACTATGTTACTATGTAAATCACTCCCTTTATCATCATTTTTCTTCCATTTTTTTAAAGCTATGCACAAATTGTTATAATATTGTTATCTACCAGATCGAACCCGGATTCTCCATCTACTTACCACACTTGAGCAGGAATTTGACAGGTCTGGTAAGAAAGGAATGATCATTATCAGGTAAGGCATAAAGCAAGGTTACTTACCAGTAACAGAGGTCCTCCATGGACAGCAGGATAATTCAGCCACATGCAGGTGACGTCATCCAACAGTGCTGTGGATGGAAATTGTGTCCCAGAGCTCAAAGACATTTTGACAAAGTACAGAGGGCCTATAACTCAGACTCGCTTAGCCAAGCAGATATCTAAGCTAACTATTTTCAGGGTGAATTCCTTTAGGGAAGCCTGACATAAGAGCTCGAAGGGGGAAATAGACAAGCCTCTCAGCAACAAAACTCTCATAGGAGGCCATATGTTTGGCCCCTTGCAAAAAAACGGACATTGGCTTATGTCCCAGGGACAAACCATTCACCCTAGCCTTGGAACAAAACAAAACAAAAAAAACAAACAAAAAAAAAGAGTTGCCCTCTGTACCTTAAGGGAACTAAGGGCCAGACTTTGATCTAGCCCTCCTTAAAGAAAGGCTAAAATAGATACCAAGGTGACATATCAAAAGTCTCCATAACTAAACATATACAAGGGAAGTAGACATCCCACAGGCCTTAAGTGCAGTATCATGGATACCGAGTAACCCTTGTACTTTAAATGCCACCCTTTCAGGGCCAGGCTGTAAGACAATAGGTATCCAGATCGTCCGTCACAACTGGGCCCTGCTGCAAGAGACTCAAGCTTCCAAGTGAATCAGATCCAGGTACCATGGGCGGTGAGGCCAATCCAGAGCCACCGGGATTTCAAGAAATGGGTGACTTTCCATCCTATTAACAGCCATGGAGGAAAGACATACAGGGGGGCTCCTGTCTGGGTCTGGGCCAAGGCTGCACCAGCAAGTCTATCCCCACCGACCTCAATTCCTTTCAGCAGCTGAAACAACTGGCACACTTTGCATTCTGTTGGGTCATCATCAGACTGAAGCATGGAGGCCCCCAACAGTCCAACAGCAGAAAAAAAAAGCCAAGAGGCTCAGTTACCATTCCCCCGGGTTCAGCAACTACCTGTTGAGAAAGTCAGGTTGAACATTTTGCACTCTACAATATGTGTCACTGAAATTGCTACAAAATTGAGTTCCAGCCAGCTGGCATTTCACTACTGCCGTACTACTCTTGGTGCCACCTTGCTTGCTGACGTATGCTACTGCCATTGCATTATCAGACATCACACGCACAACTTTCCCCTGTATTAAACAAGTGGAAGTGCTATAATGTTAGACAGATGGCTCTGACGTTCACAAACCTTCCAGAGCTGACCATCACACTGGGGCTAGCCAGCCAAGACAATGCAATCCTCTCAACCCCTGAGACTCATTCTGGTGGTCACTACCAACCAATCTGGGGGTCCAGAGGAGTCACCTTTCAGGGGAACAGCCAGAACATCCCACCAAGCCAACACCTCAAACCTCAGATCTGGGAGACCAATGAGACAACAGTGCCCTCTGAAGTGGCCTCATGTGAGTTCTCATCCATGGATCCACCTCCAGTGTTGCTGCCATGGAGTCAATCCCAGATTCTTGAGGCCCGCTAAGCACAAAACACTGTCATCTGGGCTCATAGCATGTCCATGTGCTCCAGGGTATGAAAAACTGTCCCTCTGTCTGATGTCAAAGCAGACATCAAGGTACTCCAGTAGATGTGAAGGAACCAGCCGACTCTTGGCATAGTTGACCATCCACCCTAGGTGTTCCAAAAACTGTATCACTCTGGTTGTCACCAATCTTGAATTTGCCTCTGAATCAGCTCAGATCAGCCAATCGTCCAGACAGGGATGCAAGTGAATCCCTCTTTGAAGAGGAGGGACACCAACACAACCTTGGATAAGATTTAGGAGACTGTTGCAAGGCTGAAAGGTAGGGCCCTGCACTAAAATTGCTGGCCCAGATTGCAAAACTTACAGATAGCAATATGAAAGTAAGCCTCAGCATGGGCCAGGTCCAGAGAAGTCAGAACACCTCAGGATGGATCAAAGAGATAACAGACTGCGCTGTTTCCATCCAAAAGTTGGAACCCTTAAGGCATTTACTCCTGTAAAATCCAGAAATAACAGCAACATTAATGGTCAAGTACAGGCTTCACAGTTCTAACGAACCTTTTCCGGAGATGTGAAGGCGGTAGAATGAGAGGACATGAAATGAGATTGAAGGGGGGCAGACTCAAGAAAAATGTCAGGAAGTATTTTTTCACAAAGAGAGTAGTGGATGCTTGGAATGCCCTCCTGCGGGAGGTGGTGGAGAGGAAAACGGTAACGGAATTCAAAAATGCGTGGGATAAACATAAAGGAATCCTGTTCAGAAGGAATGGATCCTAAGGAGCTTAGCCGAGATTGGGTGGCAGAGCCGGGGATAGTGCTGGGCAGACTTATATGGTCTGTGCCAGAGCTGGTGGTTGGGAGGCGGGGATAGTGCTGGGCAGACTTATACGGTCTGTGCCAGAGCCGGTGATGGGAGGAGGGGCTGGTGGTTGGGAGGCGGGGATAGTGCTGGGCAGACTTATACGGTCTGTGTCAGAGCCGGTGGTGGGAGGCGGGGACAGTGCTGGGCATACTTCTACGGTCTGTGCCCTGAAAATGATACAAATCAAGGCAAGGTGTACACAAAAGTAGCACATATGAGTTTATCTTGTTGGGCAGACTGGATGGACCATGCAGGTCTTTTTCTGCCGTCATCTACTATGTTACTATGCTACAGCCTATCTTTTGAAATATGAGAAGCATGGGGATACCATAAAGGTGTCTAAAATTGGTTCTGCGAACTTCGGGCATATCCTTTATTGGATGACCTCTAACACCCACTAATTAGATGTCACAAGCCCAATCGTGGTGGAACAGGTGGAGCCCTCCACAGACAGAACCCTCTGATCCTCACTGGGGCTCTTTAAACATGGAGGAGAAAGTGCTCAACCCTCTCTCAGCTTCTTTGCTCCATGAAAAGGTTCTGACTCTTCTGACCCTCTCGATCCAGAAAAGGGAGCAGCAGAATTTCTCCTTCCAAACTAATACTGGTCCCAGTCCTTGGAATAAGACCTGCTTCCAGAACCCCTAGACAAGGACTAAGCCTTGTCCTCCAGGAGTCTCTGCAGCTTGATTCCCCCAAGTCATAATTAGCTTATATAAATCATCCCCAAATAACAAGTGTCCTCAGCAGCTTACTCAGATAAATCTTGGAGGCCGAATCCGTAGACCAATACCAGATTGAAAGACACTGAAGAGTGACAATTATGAGGCCACCAAGTACAAGCAGATGTGGGTGATATCATAGAGGGTATCAGTCCAAAGTCTGCACCTGAATCAAGACAAGATGCTTCCAGTGAAGTGGGTAACTGCTGAGACCAATACAAGACAGCTCTGGTCACACAACCACCACAGATTGCCACCCGCATTCTTGGTCAGAGGATCATGGTGTTTTTCTCACAGATGTAACCAAGGTATCTACCTTGGGAATCCACAAGAATTAGTTTAGGACCTTCCCCAGGAGGGGAAACAACCTGCCCATAATCTCTAATGTCCTGGAGAGCCTGCCCAGCCCCTACACTCCACCATCATCATCTACAAGAACACTCCATAGCCCTCCAAGATATGATCTCTATCCATGG